>NC_141394.1:53839181-55264181 GCF_034619465.1 Leptosomus discolor | reverse complement strand
CAAGTTAATTAAGAGAACAAGCTGGCCTTAATAGCGATGTGTTCAGAGTCTCAACTACAGCACTTTTCACTGGTTTAACATTTAGAAGGTGTTAACTCTTCTTATATTTGATGCTTCAGGGAGATGCAAAGCCTTTTTCATAGTAGTCCAAAATTAAGATGCGACCTTTCCTTTGGAGACCAATACTTGAACACACAAATAATTTGTTATTTACATGCATAGGCCTATTGCAAAACATATGTTACAGCAGTCTAAGGCTGTCTATGGCTTTTAAATCAAAGCATGGAATCAGGGGTCGCTATGGACTGATCCTGCAGCAGGAAAACGGTAGTGCTTTGCAGTAGATCTCCCAATGAAATTACACGCCTAAAAGGGCAAACAGAGTTTTTCAAAAGCCCTTCACTCCCACTAGACACTTTTAAAAATCAATTAGACATTTCTCTGCATAGTTAAACGTCTAAATATCTTTAATCATCACAAACCTTTTGCTTTGGGAAACCAGGATCTTTGCCTGCAAGGATCTTTTAACATACTCTGAAGCAAAAGGCCCAAGCCTTTTCAGTGTACCAGATCCCAGCACAGCCTCCAGGTGGGAAGTCACACCCACTATTCCCTTTACTGACTTCTGTTCAGAGACAACGAAAGAAGACGGGGACTTTCCCAGTCCTCTCCACTATGTGAAAGGCATACAAAGGGCTGTCACAGGGAGAAAACCTTCCACAGCATTGCAACTGCTTGCCACGATGGACCTTGCTTAGTTTTAGCTTTCTTGTCTTCATTTCTTGGTCTTTTTCTATAAAAATGTGTCTATTTGACTGGTATTCTCTGTCTTCTTCACCAGAACATCTGTATGTGAGAAAAGCCATCCTACAATCTCTCAAGAGATGGCTTCTGCATGTTCTCACAATAGATACTCAGTTAAATGCAGGGAGCTGTAAATATGACACAGCAAACATTTGTAGTACATCTCAAGTAGATGAAGGTTAGTATTGCTAAAGTGGGAGCCTGACATCAAAGGCAAATTTGCTAGGTTCATGGCATAGAAAAAATACCCTATAAAAAGAACAAACTGGATACAGAACTAGCAGGATACTAATACAACACTTTTTCCTGTTATAGCTAGCGTCTTTCTAGACAGTATCCACAAAGATCTCCAATGATTAGTCAGTCAAAGAAATCTAATAATAAATTTCTAAATCAAGATTTTAAAACTATCAAGACATAGTTTCACTTACTTACTAAAATTTTAGGACCTCTCCACTCAACTTTGCAGTACTTCTAAATATCATGAAGTTAAGATCCAAGACAGATTTTCTTCCCTTACCTTTTTCATTAGGCTACTGAGCCATGCTCATTTTTGCTTAATTTCTTTCTTGAGTCACTAATCTTGCAGTCTTGACTGTACGGTGGTCCAGTTTCAGTGGGAAAGGCAGGGAACAAAGCCTGGACTCACCCTTCTGGTAGGAGACTCTGGTAACATGGGAATGATGTGTCCACAATCCTAGAAGCTGATGGGGAAAATTGACTCCCATCTCTTACTTCCTAAGATATACTCTCAGCTCTTGATCTTCCCCCCAGAACAGGTCATACTGCTGTCACCAGTTTTACTAAAAGCACCTGTCACTGCTAAGGTCAAAGTTGCTAGCATGCATCCTATGCACTCCACGCACCCCTGCCTATCATGCTTTATGCGGGGTCTATGACTCTTCTCCAAGTCAGTGCATGAATCCTAAACAGTCAAACACAGGAGGCTAACACCATGCTAAACAGGTCAGCCAAGATTACAGTAAAACAGTTATCTCTCTAGCAGAATTTGCAACACACTTCTGTACTGTCTGTAGTAAAAGCAGGACAGTGAGTCAGTTTTTGCCAGTTATATGCTTAACTCTTGATGTGCAACTTTTGTTGCAAATTTTCTGTCCTATCCCGGCCTTAAAACAACAACTGAATCATTTCTATTATTAGAAAAATCACCACCACCACAAAAAACAACAACAAAAAAAAACCAAAACAAAAACCAGATCTTCACAGCTTTCGCCTGTGTAGTAATGACATCCTTTGTTCCATGATGCTAAGTGAAGTTTAAACATACTTGTCAAACTAATGATCACCATATTGCCGTCCCTGGAGATGACAAAAAGAATATATAGGAGAAAAAAATGTATTTATGTCAACAACAGCAGATCCACAATGCTTGGATCAGGATCTCCAGATTTCCATTCTCAACACTCCCTCCTTAAGCTCTGCTGTGCAACTACAGCAGGATCCTCCTACTCTTAATCTTGCAGTTCAAGAGAAAGCGTGACCAATGGTCACAATCTGAAGGGGAATAAACTGTGGTTAACTTACTCCCTGGTGCAGATTTGTATTCCTGGGGAGTACCAGACCCTTCAAGGTTGAAAAAAGACATCCTTACCCAGAGAAGTCCTTGCAGGAACTGCATCCTTATTGATCCAAAATGACACCCACGAAAGAACAACTGTGAGTATACAAGGAATATATGTCTGAATGGTAAAATATCCCATACGTCTGCTGAGATCAAAGAAGATTGTCATAATAATATAATCACCTATAAATTAAAAAAAGAAAAAAATACTTACAGGACACTGAAAACAGTTTTCAGTCGTATCTTCATCTGATAGTCTTGTTCTACATAGATATTACATGAAATAAAACTTAACACTTTGTCTTACCAGACAAGGTATGAGAAATTTCAGTTGTATTTCGTAACCCTACGAATGCAAACTGATACAATCTCCAGTATTTTGGATCTGCCACTTCAACAGAGGTTTTCTTCCATTTGTATTCAATTTCATTTCTGGGATATCCATCTAGTATAAGACAAAGAAAATTAAGCATTCAGCCACAGTACCTACCAAAACATGTTTTGTAGTCTCTGAAGTTTTTTATAAACTAAACCAGGGCTATACATAAAGTGGATCAGAGAGAAAGCAAATCTATAGCCACCTGATACACTTAAAATTTAACCACAAAATACCTAGCCTCAGTTTTCAGACTAGCTAAATGTATGATTGATAAAAAAACTATGTAAATACAAATGTTTAGGAAACAGCTACACAATATTCTGGAACTCAGATATGAAAAACTGGCTCAGAAGCATCACTACAAATTAATACAGAAATGTAATATACATTGTCATCAAAGGACCACAAGAGCTTAAAAGGACAAGCACTTATTAGTATATAATTTGACAAAATTCCTATTGATGTTTATTGAAAATTTCTTTGGCTATTATTCCCGGAATGGATTTTTGTGGCCTGATTCACTGTCCAATACTTCAGCTTTAAGGAAGTGCAACCTTCTCAATTTTCATGTGCCTCACATGTTACCCCACATTACCACATTATCTTGCAGAAAGGCAGAAACAAAATGAAGTAAGACTCGCTTGTGTGGCACAACTACTTAATCAATGGACCTACCAAAGCTCATTTAGCTGGAAGCACTCAAGAAGGAACTATTAAATGAAAACATTAATTTTAAAAGAGCCACTGAATTTTTATTTCACTGCTTATTAGCTTTCACATTTAGGAATAAGTCATTTAGCTGTGTTCAGGTGGTTTGGGTTTCTTTTGCCAGTAATAGCACAATTCCCTTAGGAACATTTTTGGGTTTTTTCTTAAATAAACTTTACATTAAAGAAATTAAGCCTGAAAATTGTGTTTCTTGCTCACATAAATAAGTCCTACTGAAAGGAGAGAGACTTCTTCTACTGATTAAGCATTTACAGGAACAGGTTGAAGAAGACAGATCTTATTTTTCCTTTCAAGTATGTCACATGGAACTAATTCAAAGCTGGCAAGTCTGGCAGGCATAAAAAATAAAGTTCTTCCAGGGCAATAAATTTCCATTAACTGGAATGGGCATTGTATCAGACTCCTAAACAATAATATTATTTTTAAAGTTGCACCTAAATTAAATGCACATAATTCAACTCATTCATTACTGCATTTAATAATGCATTAAATAATGCAATAAATCTAATCAAAACATAAACAGGTCAGTTCTTTCCTTCACTACAAGGCTTTAAAAAGTAAACATTTGCTCTCATGCTGCCAGAATTTAAGGAAATTTAAAGCCTGAATGTAAAGAGAAAAAAATAGAATTTTACCACCTACAGCTTGAAAACTCCAGCGGACAGGAGTGTTCATCCATAGGAAAGTTATGAAGCTGAAGGTAACATTCAGCATTAATTGTCAGCCTAATTAGAAAAGGAAGGGGAGGGAAAAAAAAAAAGAAAAAATATTATATTCAAGCATCCAGACACTTCAGACAAGATAGTAAAAAACATTCACAGAAATCAATTTTGTCAATTAATGGATGTTACGCCTAGACAACTGTGTATCTGCAAAAAACATTCAGCATCACCACCAAAGAACACTATCTTGTGCAACCTGAGGACCTGCATTTTTTCAATTGGCATTTCAAGCCACTTCAAAAATTTCAATTAATTTGGGGCAATCTCTCTTCTCTCTACCAGAAATCAGGAATAAAAGGGAGGGACTGAAGGCAGGAGAAAGAGGGGAGTTTATGGTGGCTAACAAAGGAAGTTTCTGAAAAATGCATTTGTCAAGTCAAATTGCATTTGGCATCATTGTATCTGGTGGCCATATACATGAGAGAGAAAGTGGGGATACTCTGGGTCTTGCTCTGTACTCATGAAAGCAGCTCTGGTGAAGACAGTAGCATGGCTAGGAAAAAGAAGACTTGTTATTTCTACTCATTTAATGTCTAAGGCACTCAAGTAATTCATGCAGCTAATACATATTTTAGAAGTAGTTTAGGACTTGTAATAGTATCGATTGAATCACTTTCTGCTTTTGAAAATACTATCGCAGATTTCCAAAGAGCTTCCAAGCATCCAATGGGCTAGACTCCAAACTGCCTGCTTTGCATTTAAAATATCTCCTTCTTCGTTGGTAACACTGTGAAGAAAGTCAGAATGTCTTCTAAAATCAACTTTGAAAATTAACATAATGCTTACATACTTGACTGTATGCAATACTTACATACTAGAACAAAAGGGATGGGGAAAGGAAGACTCTGCCACACGCTGCCAGAAAGCTCTGTAAGTCTGTGAACAAAGTAGTTATTCTACACAAAGTGTCACTAGGACCTTTCTACAAATTTGTCCTGACTAACACAGAGGTTTATAAGGGAAAGTATATTCCTTGTCATATACTGGGTGGAGGGGGAGAAACACACCCCCACATTCCCCCACTTGCAAGTAAAATACACCCTTGTGAAGATCCTTTTCTAATCGGCCAACTACAGTGTATGCATTTATTGCCTTTATTTTCCATTTTCAGCGCTTGGACAATCAAACACTTAAAAGAAAACAAAACCAGACTGTTATTAAAAGCAACACAACTAGATCCGGAAACACTGATGAGTGCAATGGACAGACTAAGGACTACCCTCAGAGGAGACACAGTAAGCCTAAGAATCATCACATCTGCTCCCTGAATTACGAACAGCGAAAGAGGGGCGGTACAGGGGAGCCTGTGAACCTGCGGCACCATCAGATCCTTTTATTGTTCCTTCAATAACCAACATATGAACACCTCAATGTTATTCCATCTTAGGCCAAATTCAGGCCATATCCTCACCTATACAGATGTTTGCATGTTGCAGTGCTGGATGAATACCTGTTCTGCTGTTTTATTACTAGCTCATTGCACTTCTCAGCTTATACTCTAGCACGATAATTTGCAACCTATTACTCTGGGAGAGCTCACGTGGGGTTTTTTGTTACATTTATTTGTTTCTTTGTTACTTGGACCCTGTTTAAAAGAAATTGTACATCACAACCGAATGGGCAATGGCAGGGTAAAGTCCAAGTATGATGGCAGAGCTGTTAGTTACAAAAAGAAAAAAAAATTTTAGCATGTCAACAGAAGAGGATCTCTAGAGATTTTTGTAAACACCAGCATAATAAACCATTTAAAAAGTGCTCTTCAGAGATATTTGTATGCTCTTAAATGAAGCATATTAAGAAAAATTCAGTGAAGAGAATCCTTTTACAACATTCTAATTCTTCTTATTTGTTATACAGAAGACTTTTATAAATTGTTTGTACAACACAACTAGCCTGCATATCAAAAGAGCATAAATGACTGAAAAGAAAATAAATAAAAGGTGCTAATTTTTGTTTAAAATAAATGAATAAACAAACTCTTAAGAGCAGAATCAGATTTATGGTATCCTCTGCATGGACTGCTTCTTGACAAGCTCCTATGTATTGCAAGATTTTTTAGGCATACTTAAAAAATAAAACTGAGAGATGACCCTTAAATGCTTTCTGTAGACCACGGCCTTTCAAGAACTGTTTGAAAAGTGACTCAAAGATCAGTACAGCTTAAATGGTAAGCTTAAAACTAGCCCAAGCATCCCCCATTTGTCAAGAAGAATTACTACGGACATGTTTGCTAGTGTATAATTTGGATGAATAGATTTGTTGATTTTAACAGCTTGCAAGGGCAAGCATGTTAAAAAGTACATGCAGGACTTGGGCCTTAGCTTTAATCAAACTTATGATTTTCATTATCTGAAGCATTTCATATTTTACTTACAAAATATAATTTGGTGGAAATTAGATACTGAACTATTTAGAACAGAAAATCTACAAATCAATTTATGACTAGATCTGCAATCTGTTACTGACAGACCACCGTGCTGCTACATGCTCTAGAATATCTTTTTTTTAATCTTGCCTGTACCTAAATGAGATTAAAATTTGCTATCCACTTCAATTATCTAGGGAATATATTTCAATACTATCAATTTAACATTTTTCTTGGTCAAATAATCTTTTTTTTCTCCTTTAGTAAACTCCTTCCAAATTCTTGTGTTCGACAACAAAAGGGATGTCAAGGATTTGATTCATATTAATTATTTTTATATTCCTGGTCGTAACAGTTTCATTTCTTTCTACCCAGTTAACAAAAACCCACCTTAGAGTGTATAATACTCTTCCATCACTCCAGATTCGAAGCAAGCGATTTGGAGTTGTGATCCAGTGAGCATCAGACTTCCTTGAGTTCCGGAAGAAAGTGTCTGGAATCCAAATTTTTCCAACCATATTGCTATTAAGCATAAGCACCTTCATTGAGCTGTTAAATTTTAGACGACTGTCATACCAAGTCTGGGCAAAAATTATATCTATAGTGTATTCCTAAAAACAGAGAAACAACCATATCTATGTATATGTTTACCAAAGTCTGCAAGCCAACAATTTTTACTTCATATACAAATCTGAGGCCATTTCTTCTGTTCTCTTTTGTATTACCATTTGCATAGCACACAGCAGCCTGTAACCCAAACTGAAAAATTACAGGCTGACAAAAGATGCACACAGACTTCTGTCCCTGCCACATTTGCCCTGACACACACTAATTAAGGAAGAGGAGACGTGATGTGATCTTGCTGTAACCCAAACGTACCCGCACAGTGCAACCACCTCTGGGGGCTCTTCACAGAAATTTAAGGGAAACTTTAACACTTCAGGGCTAGACTATGCTTGTCAACACAGAGATTCTGCATCTCTTAAGAAGCAAACCATATAAACTTCATATATTTTTTCCCAAAATTTTACAACATGCAATTTAAGATCCTTTAAGAAATTTCAAATTTTGAAAAATTCGTGAATAGGCAGGAAGTAAACATCGCACTTCGCAGAACTATCTGTTACCGTCTGCCTCATATATCTACCTACATATGCACAAAAAGTATACATAATCATAATCAGGAAGCAAATTTCCCTAAAGCAACTCCACTTTTCTTATTAAAGCCTCAAGAAAACTCCTTTTGTGATAGGAAGTTGAATTCCTCAGTAGACTTGTGGCCAGAAAAGAAAGGTGAAAAATAAAATAAATAAAAGAAAACCCACAGCCTTTTAATGACACAATTCTTGACACGCTAAAACTTGGAAAGAAACATTACAGATGCAATGAAATAGTTTTTCAAAGAATCCAGCCAGTTGTTCCTGCACTCCAGACAAAGGTGCAAGCAGCAGCCTCTTTGTTGTATTTGTCATAGCTCCAGACCATGACTCTGACCTTAAGGATAACATTCTTTCTTGCACAGTTGCCCCATGAGGGCTCCAATGAGCAACTCAGCAGCATCTCTGCAGGGAAAAAGAGCTGGAGACCAGACTTAGACGCTTGGTGCTGGTTGTTCACCTCACAGTTACGGGATGAGTGGGCAGGGAGAAGAGAGGAGACAATGGTTCAAACTCTTGCGTGAGCCAAAGGGGTCACCGCTAGTTTACTTGGTCAATAAAAATGCACAGTGCAGACAGCCAATCTGTTTTAAAATAAAATAAAAGTGGAAGGCTTTGTCGGTTGGAGTGGGGGTTTTTTGTTCATTTTACTTTTAAATAATCGCAGCAGTCAACTGCATGAGTTACAGACTCATCACTCATTTCTGCAGCTGATACCACCCATCTCCCAGGACGGTTTGTTTCTCATCCTTGAGAAGTGCCAAGGCAGATATTCCAGGACTACCTAAATCTCTCTCAATTTTCCCACTTCTCCAGGTGGGAGAAGAACAGGTTCAGGAAAACAGATATGCAAGAGGGAGGCTTGCCCTTGCTCTGTGAGGTATGGGAGACGAATTACCACCTGGACTGTGGTAACTCAGCGACTCTCAAAGGTTATGAATAACTGGTGTATGAGGAAAACAGTGGAGGGACAGAGGAAATAAAAGGACTAAACAAAAATGCATTTTAAAGATGACTTCTTTCTAAAACTCTGCTTATTCCTTGAGAGCCACTGCCAACAGGGAAAGATTCTGCAGGTCAAAATAAGTCCTTGATTATTTTACTTCTGTAAATACGTTCAAGACACCTGTGAAAACCCAGGGCCTGTTTTAACCTTAAAAATCAGCTTTCTGTGCTCATCTATAGTGTTACAATTGGAGAAGAAACTTGCCTTGCTGTAGTGTAAATGAGAGCCTGAGGCAGTGCACTGGGTAAGTGTTTTAATGGGCTTAAATGGAACAGAATGAACAAAGATTATGTGTTGCCTTTACAGTACAAACAAAAGGAAAAAAGAAGTCAGTGAGTGAAATCAACATACACGACCAAATGTATGAAAAGATCAGACTGTCTGAGTTTGAAGTTGCTGCTCTAAGCAGCCACTTCACTGTAGCATCGCATTGTCTGAGAAAAAGAAATTTATCAAAGTGTCATTACAGTCAAATTCACCCAGAGTAAGAAAACTCAGGTTGTCATAGAATACCAACCACCCTAACAAATTAAGATAAAAAAGGAAGAGAAGTTCACAGATTATTTTGAGCACACAAAGCAAAGGAACAGCCTCAGCGGACCCAGATGCTTATATTCTCTTACCTTTCAGTATTAAATGTGCAAGTTTTTATCATACCCTTATATTACAGGAGTTGTTTAAAGAACTTTTTTTGGGAAAAAAAAAATGGAACTTTGATAAAATCCTTCATGGTACATTTATCACTGTTCAAAAAGAATCTAATACATAATAGTTTAATATCATAAAATCAGTAACTACTTGTTTCCAAGTATCTTACTGAATGTATAACAAGAGATTCAATTGCTAGCATCTTGTCACATACCTGCAAAGGGTGGTCGTCCAATTGTAAACTGACACTTTAGCATGCAAACATCTCCCTCTCCCTCAGGAGTCAGCCAACCAAAGGTATAATCCTACTATTCATCCCACCTGAAAGATGTGGACTTACAGCCTCGAAGTGGGTGGCAGCAGCAATTCACCTCGCTCTTCAGCATGGACCCAAAGTCAGTACTCCCTGATTTCTCTCAAGAACATTTATTCCACTTCCAGCAGCTTTCTTGGTGGATATTACTACCGACTTCTTCAGCACATCTATTTGTCCTATGCCTCCCTGAGACCTCTTTCTCTTTGAGGGTCCATAATACATCCGGAGGCCGCATATATTCTTCACACAACGCATCTCACACGGGATCACATTTTCAACCTATTATATCTATACTATCTTTCACTCAAGTGAACTTTAGCATGTCTAAACACATACAGGTACTCACATTGTAGAGCTGCAAGGCATGTGAAAATGGCACTCAAACGTATATTAGCCTCCTTTCTCAATGCAAGTTTCCCCACAGAAGAGGCCAGGTAGTATAAGTCCAAACAGATTCCAAGTAGTCACCAAGCACAGACAAACATATAGGATAATCAGACAACTGACAGTCTGGCAGCATGCAGCTGTGGCAGTACAGATGCTTGAGAGCAATAACCTGGAAGAGAAACTATGCTAGGGGGATTATCAAGAAAGTTGGATTCTTTCTGAAAATCTAGTTTTGAAATGGGCCTGAATTTTTCAGATTTTATGGACTCGTACACTGAATTCCCTTAACTTTGCATCTCCTGAAAAGTATTTTATATTTCCTTTTAAGAAATGGAAATCTGGGTCCCTAAAATTTCCTGAAAATGAGACAGAAAAATCACTACACTGTCTTTTCTGGGGGTACTTTGTTTCCAAAACTAAATGAACAAAACCCCTATCTTTGCTTAGACATTGTATGAGCAAGTACAAGAGCAGCCAAATTTATACAATAAACTTTTAGTACAACAAACCTTTCTGAGCAACTATTTTGTTTACCTTGTTTTCTTATAAAAAGTTAAAATTAACACTTATCACTACTTATATTAGTCTTTCAGAAAATCCACCTTTCAATGCCACTGTGTAACCATAAATATCGGTTTACTACTCTCTCTTTCAAATGAAACTAATGATAAAACAGCCATGCAGAATAAAATGTAATCAATCTATGACTGTGTTAGTCACAGTCATAGCAAAATGCATGCCTATTCATATTTACCCTAGCAAAGTTCAATAACCATGGCACACATTAGCTCATATTTGGCATTTGATTAGATCACTGAACTCTTTTTTTTGCACAGCTGGCATAAAGAGCCCACCTGCCTAATTATTTACAGATAACTGCAATCCTCTTCCATCTCATTCCTCTCTGAAAGATTGTAACATACTCCAAAGCCTGAGAACACAGTGACTAATCGTAGATTACCATTAAGGGGCCAGGCAGTGAATGAACTGTGAATATTGACAAGCAGGTGTATAGTCTGAGAGAAAATCATTTAATAAATAAAAGCAATTACTTCAAATAAAGTAGGAACAGCTACTGTATGGGAATAAATGGAATCCTCGACATCAGTTTCATTGTCATGCAGAGTTCAATTACAGTCAGACACGAAAACAGGCCAGTGGATTAGGGATTTTTATTGGAAAGCTGTGAAAGAAAGGGAGGCAGATACCATCCTACATAATTGTTTCTCAGTGCAAACTGCATCAAACAAATTCCAATGTAGTATCAATAAGGACATAAAAAGTCTCACAAAGCAGAAAAACATTTTTCTTAGATATTTTGTCTGGCAGTCTCACAACTGATTTGGTATTCCACAGTAAAAAATGTGGAGAAGTCAAACAATGAATAGTTAAATTGTTGGCTGGACTATGCTAACTGCAACACATTTTGTTTGAGAATAGGAAAAAAGTGGCCTAGTTTTCTGGAGCCAAACACAAAAGCAATGAAAACCAAACTCAGAACTGAAAAACCATGTTAGCAAACTACAGGTCTGCAATACTATTCATTATGAGTGGATTTCAGAGAAAAATAAAATAAAAACATATTCCTGTCATTTCGTCTTTGCTCAGAAACACATCCCAGCTTTTCTCCCACATTCAAAACTTCGCCTGAAGGGCACTGGGAGTTTTCTGGAGTGCAACAAGCTAATTCAGAAATCTGTTTCCTAGGGAGTCCCTGAACTCAGTTCAATTATCAAATGTGACATGACTTCATGTTATCCAGTTACCTGAGCTTCAAGATATTTTCCCCATGTTTCTTCATTCTATCCAGTTTTCCATTTCCTTAAACTGGAACTCAAAATGAGGGAGGCAAGGAATTTCTCAGGAAAAAAGAAATAAGAAGGGGAAACTAAAGAAAGCATTCTACCAATATATATGTTTTGACATTAAGAGATGTGATATGATTAGTATGCTGAGCAAGAAATTTAAACAACAAAGAAAGTCATAGACAAAACTGGTCACCACATGCTTTCCTAAGAGGTAAGCATCAAATAAAACACCAAGCATTAGCCAATTTATCTTCATCTTGACAGTGTGCTGCCAATAAATATTTGTAACCTTTAACTTTTCCCTCACCCAAATATCTCTGGACATCAATAAGGGGCTATTAAGTAATTTATTAAAATAATTAACATATCTTTGATGTATAAATACTCTTAACAAAATGTCTAAAATGTGGTTGCTTTCCTTGGTGCATTACTTTTAAAGCCCTTGAAAAATATTTCTGAGCTGCTCCAGGGCCAACAATGGTCTCAGAGCTTGACGTCCATGGCTGGGACCAAAGCAAAAGTAAAATTCCTCGTTTTGGTAAACGATTTTAGTTTGACCACCAGAGCAACCTAAACCTTGTGACCTTAGGGTGAGATCTAAAAGATCCAACAAATCACAATGATTCTAGCATGTACTTGTAATATTACATTAATGTCATTGCAGCTGTGGAACAGGGAGGGGCTACAGGAAATACACTGAAGAGAAGTGCACAGCATCAGCTCCCAGTGTCTTTTAACTGGTCAGATAATCACACTGGAGGATGCTAACAGAACATATGCACAGGGTAAGTGGAAATATGGCAAATCATACCTACAGAAGGTAACGAGTACATTGAGACGTACATAGTCACAATACAGAAAAAAAATCTATCACTCTTCACATCATAATTTGGCATCTGTGCTTACCCAGTCCTTATTTTGAACATACAAAGTGACAGATGCAAACAACAACATGAATAAAAGGCAAGATTTATTTCAATGCTGTGTAGATTAGAAACTATAATTAAAATCTTGTCAATAGTCAAAAGATTAGCTACAAAAGTAACTAAAACACTTCAGCAAAATCTCTGCTTTTCTTTGAACAGCTTAGGTTTCAGTTGTTTGAAGAGAGAATAAGGAGAGGAAGTAGGTTATATATATATGATTTGTATACATTCCCACACTGGAAATGATAGAAAAAGTTTTGGTTTGCTTTTCAATTAAAACTTGAATATTTTAGCCACTGCCACTCATTAAAAAAAAACCCAACAAACCCACAACAACAACAAAACAAAAATAAAACAAATTACAGAAAGAACTAGAGAAGACAGAGAAAAAAAAATCAGACATAAATACATATATATATAAATATATATTAAAAATCTAAGAGCGAAAAATGGTATGGATTAAGGGTTCAGCTAAAAGGGTGTCCATAGTGATTTATCAGCTCCATTAACTGTACCTTGTAAATTCAGCAGATACATTTACCTTCCTACAACTGGAGAGACTCAAGCAGTCAAAATTGGTCCCACAAAAAACTTCAGTGACAAGGCTACACGTTACTCAAGCATACATGGTTTTCTACAGTTTCCTTTTATAAATAAGCTATAAAGTCTCAAACACAATACTTCATCATTCAGTACGGTGCAACTGTTTTTAAAGCAAGATTAATTGCACGGTTATTGTTTGGTCTTTTTATTTCCACGGTTTTCCCACTATGCTTCAAAATCCCAACATTGATGGCAAGAAGACTTAGCTGGGTTTGGTTTCTACCCTGCAACTCCTGTAAGATACGTGATCCTACATGAAGTACAGCACTCCTATCAGTTTCGTTTTCTGGCTGATGGCATAGTAATGCAACTTCAAATATCAATCATCTGCTACACTGAAGGTATATGAGCATGGACTGTCATTAATAAGTTCCTATAGAGCCTCTATTTACTTACTGGCCCCAAGGACAAAACCCTTTGTGGGGATAACCCCCTACAACAGAGACACTACTGTTATTCAAAAAGGTGAAATCTCATGCAGCACTTTCTGTATGCCAATGAATGACAAACTCCAAAATAGTCCAAGAAAAAGTATTTTAGATGTGCATTCTCCAAGGCAGTCAAAATAACCCTCCAGAACATATAAGACTTGATGACATTTAAAATCATATAACAGAATAAAAATAATGAAGGTCAAGATCAACACTCACCAGCAAAAAAGCGCATTGCATTTCCTAATAGCTATTTTGTCAGTGCTGTCACCCCTACTAACAAGGGAGTAGGGTGACACTCTTTCCAGGAGTGGGTCTGCTTCCTTGGTAAAGAGCTTGGAGGTGCTGCTGCAGGAAAAGGCATCCAGACCATTCCCCTGCTTTGTAAAGTGAACTTCCCATAGAACGCACTGTGAGGAGAAAAATCCTGTTCCTGTAGCTGCCCAGCTTTTAACAGAGGATGAGGTTTTGTAGTGTCAGCACAGATCCTGGCACCAGCCATTGTAGGGGCCACTGAAGAACAGCAGCTTTCCTCTGGAGCACAGCAGCAAAGGAGGGAATGAAAACCTGAGTGGTAGGAGCCATTGCCAAAGATAGTTTCTATTGTAACAAGAAGCTATAGTAACAATGAAAGCACCCTCCATGCATTTCTTCCCAAAACCCAGTCCAAATCTAGGCCAGCAGAATTATTTCCACAACTGGAAAGCAACAACACAAATTTCCATATAGACAGACAGATTAGGAATTAATAACAAAGAACAGGTGTGCAATGTTCTTCAAAATATTTATCATCTATTTGACACAAAGATAAGAAGTACAAGACAAAGAACTCAATGTAGCTTGTCTCAGCTGCAGACACAAGGGAGACAACCACAGCAGATGCAGACAGAAAGTATTTGGAGAGGATATTAAGGTATCAGAAGCAACAACACAGCAGACAAGCAGTCTGTGCAGTTTTTGGGGGGAAAGCAGGAGTAAAGCACTGTTTGGGTTAGCTTTAGCACTAGTCAATACCTTTACTTTCTCAGTGAAGTGCTATGTGGTACTTACATTAACATTATTCTTAGTTTACATCATCTCAGACCACAACTGAATTGTGCAGGCACACAATACTGCTTTTACAGGATACACAGGATAAGATGTAAGGAGCTTATGGTTTGAATTTCACATAAAAGACAAGATTTGGAAAGACAACGGTGGCATAAGTAACATGAAACAAAGAAGACAATACAGTCAGAATTACAGGTAGTGATTTTAGCCCAGCAAAAGCTTAGTTGTTTGTGATATTTTGTAGCCTCCACAGAAAGAAAAAAAAAGAAAAAAAAAAAAAGTAATTTTAAACAGGAACATGATGAGAAACAATGAAGCAGCTTTGCAGACCTTTACAGAAAGCTTCTTTCAAGCATAAAGAGCAGCTTGGGAGAAAGTGATATGAAAATTTGAAAGGATTGAAGCAGAAACTACTGAGATCTGAGATCTGAGATAGAAAATGGCTGCTTGGGGAAAAAAAAAAAACAACTAAAAATGGTTGGGGATAGGCTTTGAAGTGCCTTGAAAGTGAGAGGAAACGGTTTACGTGTGAGGTCCAGTGAAAGAGGACACAGAGGAAGAACCTGAGCAAGACATTACTTAGTAGAAACAGCCAGAAATTCTCTCTGTAGGACATATCTAGATGGTATGAATGGAGCAAGGCTGCAACTGGAAATTTATTAGCATAACAATGGGAGTCTGGACAAGAGATTAAAAAATAAATACAAATAAATAGTCTTTGCACTCAGAATTTACAAGACTACAACTGAGACCCTACTGCTGCTGGTTCTAAGATCCATCAGGTCATACAAAATTTTTGGATTTCAGGCCTCAATGACAAACAGAGTAGTGATTATCCACAGCAATTCAGAGTGTGGAAGGCATGAAAAATGGGAAGATTTAAAGCTGTGATTTAGCCATATTGAGCTAACTAAACACCTGTGAACAGACATGACAGGCACAAGGTAATATTTTAGGCTGGACAAAAGGAGACACACAGAATAGCAGGCAACTGGCACAGAAAGGTTACCGAATTCATGCATGAAACTACCAAGAAGTAGTTGAGAGCAAGAAAAGAGAAGGTGACCACGGAAGACATCCTGCACTGAAGCACCAAAGGAAGAGCTTTAAGAAGCACATACACACCAACATTTAAATAAATCAAGTACTGAGAACACAAGAAATTAAGGGACTTCCTCACAACACGCTGACAGACTGACCACAAATGAAAAGGAAGAAGCTTTTCAGAATTGTCTTCTAGCCCCAACCATGTCCACAGCTCAGCACTTCTGCTATTTAACAAAGTAGCCTTATGCAAATACAGAGCACTAACATCTGAAATCTCAGATACTTCAAAGGCAGTTTGTTATTGCCCTGGCTGTAGATGCTAAGAATTTAAGACGATATAAACTTGATTTCAAACCACTATGCTGGCACATTCTACTGAAGTCAGGGGAGTCAAGTCAAAGTAGATTTTTATTATCATTATTAATACTGAAACCACGCCAACTGTGGCTTAAGTGACACAACAGTACCATACAAAACCAGCATTTCCTAAAGCATGAACTGATCTAACATAAGATTTAAGAATAAACCACAGCACAAAAATACTGCAGCATTGCCAAATGGCGCACAGAAATCAGGCCATATTTTACAGCAAAGAGCATGGATTTCTCTGGTGTCTTGTGTAGAACCTTAACTACCTGTCCTGAGTTTGTATATATTAAGGGACAACCAGTAAACTGCAGCTGAAAATGGGACAAGTACTGAACGCTGTTCAAAGTGGGTGCTCAAAAGATGCCTGTAATCTGGTTTGGTTTCAGAAAGCTACTGCAACATTTGTCTGTCACATTTGTCTGTCACATTTGTCTGTCACATTTGTCTGTCACATAACAGCTGCCTTTCAATTCAAAATGATTGCAGAAACTGGGAGCAACACAGAACTGCTGTGCTGAGCCAGTATGAGCAGAATATTGCCTGTACTTGGCCAATTCCCCTAAACTGAACAGGGCAAGCTTAGAGCTACCTTGCAATAGCAGTAGGCACACTAGCTGCCTGCAAGAGCCAGACTAATCAACTTAAGCTAATTTTTTTCAGAAAAAAACAGAGGACATTCATGAAACTGTATTTCTGAAGTATTACTCAAGTTCCTAGTGCTGGTACACATGGTACACTTAAATGTATTTCATAAAAAAGAAAAAATAATGCTCAAGGCTACTGAAGGAATATTTACTCAGTTGCTGTAAATGAACACTGTGTCCATCAACCTCAAACACTCATCTGAATAACAGTCAATTAATTCTGATCACTTGCAATGCTGACAGGCACCAAAATAATTGGAATCTATCTTTCCTAATCAAAATAAAAGAGTAAGTTTGGAAAAAAATTATTGTTCTAACCTACTCCAGAGAAGATGCTGTGCAATTAGAAAAAGCTAATATTCAAAGACTTGTTGGTACTTCTGTCTTGATTTATGAACAAACACTCCTGCATTTGAAAGAGAATGGAATTAGTTTGCATAAAATGCACACAGTTGACTCAAAATTTTCAGTGCTTGCATGCTGAACCCACACAACCTTAGGAAACCTAATAAATTCTCAAATATAGGCAGAAGTGCATCCCTCATGCTCTTCCTTTCAGTCTGTCATCATAAAGCTCATAGAGACAATGGTTCTCCTCAAAATGGTCTTCTTCAAACATGAAAGCAATTGCGGCCTCCAGGAAAAGCTTCAAATGCAGTTCACAAACCACAACAAGCCTCTATCAAGCAGTATTTACCCAGTCCTGAAATATTACTATACACAGCAGCATTTGAATAGCACTGCGATTTATTATGTTTAAGTTTCTTGTATGGAACTATGTTCACTTAGTCACAGAGCTTTCTGTAACAGACAGACAGGGATGGAAAGAGAGACAGTTCATATCTTTCCTTTTATACACTTCTTTCTTTGGATTTTTTCCTGTTGTGTTTGTTAAATCCTTAGGTCAACATGACATGGTTCACACATGTAAACTGAAGTACATGCCTAGGTATCTGCAGGATCAGGGCCTTGCTAATTCCAGTATCTATTTCTGTCTCTTTCTAAGCCTTATCATTCACTATGCTAGTTACTATTCATTCAGTAACAAAACATTTAATATAATTCAAAAACAGAGATAAAATTACATTGATTTACAGAATAATGCCCACAAAGAGTGTACATCTTTGAGTACTGGATTTCATGGTAGCTTCAGATAATGTATCTTTGAGTCACAATTACCTAATATTCTAGTGTGCTTGATGTAAATTACCTGGCACTGTAAGGTAAGAGTACAAAACCTTCAACATAAATTTAGTGACTAATAGAATAAGTGCAGTGACAGACCTAACCAGAAATCATCCTCCACAAGTGCAATAACATTGGGCAACCTGTATTAGGATCCTGATCACACTGATACTTGAACACCTTAAAAAAAAATTAAAAATCTTCTGCTAGTTGCTGCAGCTTGGGAATGAAATGGAATTTAGAAGTCAAAGAGTACTTAAAATTCACTATCAGCACATTCTGCACAAAGTCATAAATGGTACAATATGACAGGAAAAATTGTGTCCTAACAGTGTCCAGGCCATGCAGTCTCTGTACCAAAGTAATAGCACATTGTGTATTCTGTGAATATCTGATTTGCTCAGTGGTTTAGCTCTCTTGTTAAAAATCAGAGTTCTAGGCTTCAAAGGACAGCCTTCCGCTTGTGGTCACCGTAGCCTTCAATGGACAACTAGCAAAGATCATGCGACAAAAGCTAAATCATCTGCAGAAGAGACAGAAATATTGGAAAATAACAAGGAAACCAAACTGCTTCAGTGAAGTCCCAGAAATTTATCCCGGAACTTTCAGTCTTGACCTTCTAATACTGAGTTCCATTAAAAAATAAAAAAGCTGAATAGAGAGCATCATCTGCATCCACAGCAAGGAAAAAAAAAAATGTAGCCCTCAAACACACTAAACCAGCATAACATTTCAAAATGTTAGATCATGACTTAGAAACAGATGAAAAAGCAAAGGAATTTTAAAACATACAGGGAAAGTATAAACTTTTCTCTTTGCTCTTCATTTCTGACACAATGATGCAATACTGCTTCTTTCTTAAGAACTGCTCCTGTATTCCTTCTCCAAAAATATCTCTCATTTAGGATATGAGTCTTTTATTGTCACAAGGGTTTTGATCAAACAGATATTATCTGATTTTACACCTGATCTTATCAGGTATTCTCTTAGTTACAGGAAGGCAAAAATGTCTTGAAGGGCTGCCATGCCTCTCCCAACCCACTGAATTGCACACTTGCATGGTCTTGTCAAACCAGAAATGCTGTGGCACTGGCATGGTTCTCCTCTGGACCCCTTGGGGCACCAGTAGCACAAAACGTTATATATTTATATTTACGAACACATACGTTCTGGGGATGAATACAGGGCAGAGAAAACTAATGAGGCCCACAGGCAACATGGATTAACATGCATTTCTACACAGGGACCATATATCTGACTGCTACTTCTACTACCAGAGTGGCTCTTTTTCATCTTGGCCCTAGTTTGGAAGGAAAGAGAAAGGTAGTAAGAGCCTAGCACATCTACATTAAGTGCTCAACTGAATAAGCTTCCACATAGAGGAAAACTGGGCTCTAAATATCCATCACACATCTAAATTCTGCTAAGAAATCCCTAGATCACTGCAGAGCTATTGAGGATCAAGACTTTGGCCATAAAAATGCACTTAGCTACATTTTACACGACTGTTGCATGAAGCATAGCAAAGGTTAGCTCTAAAAGACAGATTCAAATATCTTTAGACTTAATGATCATTAAAAGCTTAAATACTCTGCTGATCCAGATGCTTGTTAAAAATGTTCACTCAGGTTGCAGATGCCTAAAGAGATCAAATGCTGTAGAAAAACATCTCTTAAGCCTGGGGTGTCTATACCATCTAGAATTTTTTGTAGATCTTTCTTAAATCGTGAAAGCCAAAACACAACAGCCTTCAAAAACAAATTCTAATTAATGTCATACATACACTTAAAGCATCTCTTTTATGAAAGTGAAAGTCTGTCAGACAGCAAGAGGAAAATAGAATGAATCATAAAAATAAATCCATTTCCTCTCACAATATGTGTCCTCTGAAGCTTTCAGACGTACTCCCTTGATATGCTGCTTCAGCATCACTGTTAGAAAAATGGTCTCTACATCATGCCATGTTGTATCCAAACTAAATAGTTAAAGGACATCATTTGCCAGAGTGAATTAAGGTAGCTGGCAAATGAGTAATCCAACGGGGAATCACAGATATGTATTCTCACACTAAGTGATCAAATGAAGGGCTAAGGACAGCCCTTGAAATTGAAGCAATTTTTGGAGTATTGGTTAAGAGTCTCAAACAATTTTGACTCCAGGGAAAGTGCCTTCCTAATGAAATCAACAGCTCAGATAAAGAGAGCTTACAGGGTCAAATCTGTAATTATTTTTTTGCTGAGAATGTTGTTTCCCAGATTAAAAACATCTTTTATGGAAACATTAATATACATGTCTATTTCTTTTCACAAACATTTGATTTTTGTAGTGATGTTAGATGCTCATATGATCCAGATTCCTGGAGTCCAAGCCCAGTGAAAGCAACCGATCTTTTATGAACACCATAGTGCTCTTAGACTGTAATTTAAATTGTTAAGTAGTTCTCTGACTATTTTTAAAAAATATAGAATAGTTTTTAAAGTTCTATGTCTTAATGACATTTACCTTACTACCCTTTGGTGTCATGCTTCATTGTCATCTTCTTTTTCTTTTTTTTAAAAAAAACAGAAATCAGAATGTTAGAGGGGTAAACATTCATTTGATATAAATCATAGCATTAGCATCCTGCTCTCTAATGAATATGCCTTTTCAATACACTGCTATCCTTACCTTGGACTAAAAGCCAGTATGACTGTCTTTTATTAGCGCCATGGCAGAAGCAGCACCACCCAGCTCCAGGACAGCTCTAGCAGATGTGAGGAGACCTCTAAACGAGTGATATGACTGATACTGTCACTGCTGCAAGTGCAGTGCGTGATAATGCTGCCTCCCAGACCCAGAGCAAGTAGAAGACAGCTGTGGGCATAGGAGAGGCCATGGTATGTAGGGGTGGGGAGATTGCCCAGGGGCTGCAGAGACAAGAAGAGGGCATGGAAGATGGGGCAGGGCTATCCTGCAGAGTCAGCCACATGCTAGTTCTGGAAAATTGAAGCTGTAAGCATTTCTCATTTTCAGTTCCAGCATGTGCAATACCGACTGACCAAAGCCTGAAGGACTTACATTGATTACTGGGAAAGGAAGTCGCTACCATTTGCTATATCCTCCTTACAGGTAGCTGCCTGTCCAGACATTTTGCTCACACAATAAGTTCCTTCAGAAGAGAATAGGATGGAGAGAAGCAAAAGAGAAAGGCAGACAAAACCAAAGACATCACTTACACCGGACATGGAAATTGAAGTTTCCCTCACTCCATCACTCTTCTGCTCTTCCACGCATTTCTTCACATACAGCCCTGGCCTGAGACACAAACATCCCTGCCAAAGCCCCAGGTAATGACAAACCCAGACTACTATGCTGCAATGAATATTCTTTGACACAGATCTGCATCATCTATTTTTGGCACCTTTATCCATAGTGTAATTTTTTTTCTGCTTGGCTTCCCATCACTGGAAGTCCATATTCCCCACCCAAGCATGATGACATACATGTAAACCACAAGATCCTTAATAATAATAATAATAATCTAGAATTACTGTGCTTTCACCAAATGCTCAGAAGCCCCCCACACCAGCATACTGCAGCCTCAGATTGAACAAAATGCTTCTCTGCCATGCAAATTCAACACTGTCAGCAATTCTATAAGGAGGAGGAAAAGGAAACAGGCAGCAGGGCCTGAGCTCAAGCTCACCCAAGGGTCAGCCAGCACTAGTCATGCAACAAGGCCTTTCTAAAGCCTCCAACACCATCATTTCATGCAATGCACGTCGTGACAGAAAATCTAAGTGAATTAAGAAAAGGCCACAGACTCAAGTTCTTCCTGAGTGCTCTTACTTCTGTATTGGTACCAAATAGATAGGTTAGATCTCAACAGGTCTACCAGAAACTAGATGAGTTGTATTGCACATAGCTATGTGTACACACACAGAGAGATAGAGAGAAGAGGACCCATAAGACTAGATAAGACATGGAAAAAGGAGGACAAAAGAGTAAATTTCAAATTTTTCTTTCTATAAATTTGAAAATAATAATAAACAGTTTTAATCACAAATACTGGGTCAATTACTATTTTTCTGAACCTTTGAAGAGTAGCTCCAGGAAATTATACTGGGCCAGAAATAAACCAGGTATAAACATAGGGAAAGTATTCAACACAAACCAAAATAAGGACTGGATACGATGACCTCTATGTGGCCTCATTTTTTTAAAGAAAAAATATTTTTTTTAAATTACAATTTCAAATAGAGTCTAAACATGTTTCTGCAAGAATCACAATCATATCCAACAGCATAAGAATACACAGTAAGAAATATATAAACTTATTTGAATGAGATTAGAATTATCTAATAATATTAACCCATAGCATCGTTCAGACAATATTTTCCGTCAATAGTCGGAACTTACCATATTGATTGGGTCAACTGGGCCAATGCTGTTAACATAGACATCTGTTTCAATTACCGTAGTTCTCACTAAACAAAATAGTAACCATAATAATTACATATTTTATTAACTCTGTACATTGCTAGTGTAATACAACCTATTCAATGAAACAACAATAAATCTGATATTTTTTTATTAGATTCAGATTAATTACATCTCTGGTTTGTTCATTCTTTGAAGGATCATATATGACTTGGCTCCCTTATTCCATACGAATTGTTAGAATTACCAACATGAATTTTTTACTCGTATTGCAATCTGCACCTGTGCTTTGAGAAGAGATACAAGGTAAATATAAAAGGTATACAAGGTAAAGGAAGAGAAAAAAAACAAAACTCGTCTTCCAAATAAGAATTTAATCATAAGCAGAGAAAAAGTGTTTGGAAAAAATTGCTTGTACAGCAAACCATAAGGTCTGGGAGCAGATGTGTTTATCAGCTGTAAAGAATCAATATGCAATGCTCTCTGTCAATCACTACTGAAAATGTGTAACAGCAATAAAATAACTTTTCATCACAGGTTTCTTCAAGTCATGGAACTATAGCACACCTAAGGCTTACTAATGTCCTTTTACCAGCTTGATTAATACACTGCTTCAAACATCAAATTGAAAGCTCCTTAAGTTTAAAAGTTAAACATTTCCAAACTTATTTTTCTTTAAAAATACAGGGAAACCACTCTCACTGGGCAAACAAAAATTAACTGCTTTAAAAATATATTATCTTACAGAATATACTCTCTTACTTTGTGCATCAAAGTCTACAGACTTACTTACAGAAGTGCACCAAGTCTAACTGACTTCCCATGAGAGTCACATCTGAAGCAATCATAAGACATTTTTTTTCCTAACTGGTTTATAGGGGGAAAAGGTACAAATGGAAGAGGTCAGGATGCATTTTAACTTCATCGATTTACCAAGCATTTTCTTCTAGCTTGTACTGGAGAACGAGAATGTGGATACAACAGGACATATATCCTAGTCCCCAGTGGAATGAAGAAGGTTAATAATAAAGCTCTGCTGGTCTTTCTTTCATGATCTGACATACTAAAATGAAGCATCTCTGTCCATCGGCAGATGGAAAAGAGGGAAGGTACAGAAAAAAGGCACTTTGATTTCACATGAGAGGAACCCTAGGTCACCAGATTTGATTTCTTTATGCTGCAAACCATCAGAGATTGCCCAAGTGCTCTATAAAAACCCTAAAATCTTAAGAGGATTTTTCAAATCTCAAAAATCTGAAACTTGAACAGACACACAGAAAGAAACAAGGAATCATTAACATCCTTGCCAGCTACAATGACAGGCAAGATACATTTCCTAAACATCCTAAAACACCTTTTCCCTGACATTCTCACCTGCGAGGAAATTCTCCCTGATTCTAAATCCAATTACTGGTGTGACCCTGAGCCTGACAGCAAGACACACCAGTGAGGCTGCACAAAGGATTTTCTGTACAATCACAGAGCACAGAGTCACTTGATCACCATCCTGTCCCCAGCATGCTTCACAAAAAAAGTTTAAACAGACTCTGGAAACCAATCTATTTCCGGGGGGGAAAAAAATAAGTACTTCCCAAGTGGCAAATGTTTTCAGTATCTGCAGGTCTCATAAAGGAAGGGCAACAAAAGAACCCACATCCACAGACTGAAAAATGACAGTAAAAAAGTATATAATTCATGTGTGTATATACACATCTGCATAATATAGTTAACATATCCCACACCTCACAGATATCCTTTTCCTTTAATTTTGCAACTCTATCTATATAACAGCAGCCCCACTTCTAGACTAGAACACGAGGAGGTGGATCAAAGTGTATCTTGCCTCGTTGCTTAAGCAATACTGAATCCACTATTTTTTTCCCCATATTAGTAGAAAAGTTTCATTCTCCTTAATGTTAGAAAATCTTGTTTTGTTCTGAGGTTCAAGTCTTTGACTCGAACTTTCAGCACTGCCTAACCATATAGCAAACCTCTTGTTCAGATGTAAGTACCTACACACAGTGATTAAGGTCACGTCTGAAACTTGCCTTCGGTATGCTGAACAGTTCACACCACATACTGCAGATGCAACCTACAGATAATCTGTTCAGTTTTAACTTCTAAACTTATTTCATTTTTTTTTCCAGATCCATCTTGAAATGTGGACACCAGAACCAGAAATTCTTGTAACACTGTTTTCAGTGCTGCTTGAACATTTCCAGATTTCTACAAAGAAACTTGTGTTCCTTTTCAAAAGTGGACTTATCTCAGGACAATGCTCAGGCAATGCATAGTTAAGATCTTATACTACACAAAATATCTGTTTTCTGCTAAATCGCTGCTTTACTATGCAGAATCTCTGACCTTGAAATACGACCCACAGGCTTCTTCCCCTCCACATTCTTTTTTTTTCCCCCTCTCAATTTTTCCATCTCCAGTTTTACTGGAGCTGATTACTCTGCAGATACAGCCTCTTCCTTTCCAACAGTCTTTGTGTCATCTGCCAACTTTACTACAAGAAATCATTGCTGAAATCACTCAAAATATCATTATTCTTGATCAAGACTTTCCTATGAGACCCCACTATAGACAACCCAACCACTGACATTTCCTTATTAACAACTAAATTTTGAGATCTGTCAGCGAGCCACTTTTTAATGGGGGCTGTGTCAACTTTATGAAATTCCAGCTTGCAGTGAGCACTACTTGATCTGCCACAAGGGCTCTCCTGTAATGTGCGTGGAGTTCAATTTGCCTTTTCCATACTGCTCTGAGTAAGATTATTAGAGCTATTAAGAGACAGTGAAGAGTCTGAAAATCTGCCTCTGTTGAAATTATTTTAATTGACCAAATGATCCAGAGAAAGAGATCCAATTCAAGACGACTGGAAGAGGTTGTTTTGTTACCTTAGTTCTTTTGTATGCTACACAGCAAAGTCCTTCTGTGAATTAGAAGAAAGAATTCATTCTTCTTGTGTCCATGAATTAGAAGTGATACGAGTCCACGAAAATTACAAATGCTGGAGGAAAATACAGTGTTGATACTAATTTGACATCCATATAATTACTGTTGTTCATTTACTCTCCACAAAAAGCTAACAGCGAAAGACAGTTTGAGAAGATTTTTCTAGTGCCTCTTATATTACTTTAAAAATTTGTCATCAGCCTTAAAAACATTATGACTAGGAAGAAGGCTATTTAACACATCCTGCATGAAGCGCAAAACAGCACTGTAAACTTACAGAAGCTTCTAAGGAAGGGGAAAAAGGGCTTGCACACTTTAAATATTTACACTGAAAGACAATATGAGATAGGCTAGAGTGAAGTAAGAAGGTGAGAGGGCAACAGATTGCATACTCAACAGAGAGAGAGAGGGAAGAGCACCAAGAGGCAGCTGCCCCCACAAGATAGTTCACTAGCTCCTAACGTACCTGAAGCACACAGGTGACGTGTTTGCTAAGCCCAGTCTAGAGAGATCTACTCACACTTTCTGATTCTGTGCTTTGATGTCTTTTCTTCACTAGACTAAACTTCTCTTCTGGTTTAAAAGGTTTGACTGGTATCGAGCATCATGTAACACAAGCACATAACTAAGGACAGCCTTGTCCCAAGAAATAAATACAGTAAATAAGTGACTCTTGTGCTTGGAATTTAAGAGCAAGAAAGAACTTCCTGACAAGCAACATGACCTGGAAAGAAGTCTCTCAGCAGGCATGGACCACTACACTTCTGGTAAGGGATGATGCTGCATAACACGCAGGCTGTGGTGGGTTGACCCTGGCTGGATGCCAGATGCCCATCAAAGCCACTCTATCACACCCCTCCTAAGCTAGACAGGGGAGAGAAAATACAATGAAAGAATCATGGGTCAAGATAGGGACAGGGAGAGCACTCACAAATTACCCTCATGGGCAAAATAGACTTGATTTTGGAAAAATAGTTTAACTCATTACCAATCAAGTCAGATAAGGGTAATGATAAAATAAAAAGTAGATCTTAAAACATCTTCCCCCCACCCCTCCCTTCTTCCCAGGCTTAACTTTACTCCCAATTTCTCTACCTCCTTCCACACAGCAGCGCAGGGGCATGGGGAATGGGGGTGGCCAGTGAGTTCATTACACGTTGTCTCTGATACTCCTTCCTCCTCAGGAGGAGGACTCCTCATGCTCTTCCCCTGCTCCAGCACGGGATCCCTCTCATGGGAGACAGTCCTCCACAAACTGTCCAAAGTGTGTCCTTCCCATGGGCTACAGTTCTTCATGAACTGATCCAGCATGGATCCCTTCCATGGGGTGCAGTCCTTCAGGAACAGGCTGTTCCAGCATGGGTCCCCCATAGGGTCACAAGTCCTACCAGCAAACCTGCTCCACCATAAGCTCCTCTCTCCACAGGTCCACAGGTCCTGCCAGGAGCCTGCTCCAGTGCGGTCTTCCCATGGGGTCACAGCCTCCTTCAGACATCCACCTGCTCCAGCGTGGGGTCCTCCACAGGTTGAAGGTGGATATCTGCTCCCCTGTTAACATCCATGGGCTGCAAGGGTACAACCTGCCTCACTGTGGTCTTCACCATGGGCTGCAGAGGAATCTCTGCTCCAGTGCCTGGAGCACCTCCTCCCCCTTTTTCTTCACTGACCTTGGTGTCTGCAGAGTTTTTTCTCTCACTTGTTCTCACTCTCTCCAGCTGCAACTGCTGTTGCACATTTTTTTCCCCCTTTTTTAAATATGTTATCCCAGAGGCACTACCACTGTCACTGATGGGCTCAGCCTTGGCCAGTGGTGGGAACACCTTGGAGCTGGTGGCAGTGGCTCTATCAGACATAGGGGAAGCTTCTAGCAGCTTCTCACAGAAGCCACCCTTGTAGCCCTCGTGCTACAAAAACCTTGCTACACAAACCCAACACACAGGCATATTCTGAACCCCAGCTTGACTTCAAAATCTGTATTTGGAAAATGTTTACTCTATTAGAAAAAGCGTAGTGATAAAAATCTACCTCAATCACTGAGAAATAATTTTAGTAGTTCCTCTTGCTATCAAAAATTCCTCTTTTTCAGCCTGCATTTATCCAGGCCAAATTCTCAGCTTTTGATATTTGAAATAACTCTGCCTGCTATGCTGAAGAGCTCTCCTTATCAGTTATTCTCAGTTTATAAACTCCCATCTCCTGACAGATATTATTATCATTATTGTATGAGTGCAGAACATTGTACTTTTATTGCTTAATATTGCTCCATTTTCATTACTCCAATCCTCAACATTACCCAATAGCACATTAGTCCATCTAAATTCACTAACCAGTGCCTTTAGTTTGCCACAATTCCCTGTTTTGGAATGAAGGTCTAAGATATACCACCTTTTTTTTTTCATTATTACTTATCATGCTATTTAATTTCAGCTAAGACCACTTTTGATAATTTCATCCAGGCTTATTTTCTTTGACCACCTTTTCTATAACTCCTCATTAATTGCCTAAGGAAGCATCTCTTCTTAGTGATAAAGCAGTTATTCAGCAAATAAATTAAGCGATTCCCACATTTAGAAATGACTGAAGACTTCTACTTGTAACAGTTTTTAATGGTATAATACAATTCTCACAACCAGTTATCTAAGACTATTACTTATATGGCTACCTATATTGAAAATTCAGCCTTGAGTATCTACAGCAGGCTTCCACCTCCATCTCTGAAGAATTTTTTCAAAGTGATTTTGATGAAGGCAGAGCCATGTTCTCCACACTTCTTCTTTTACCTTTTTATTTGAAAGAAACCGATCTTTAACAAATACTCCTACCGCACGACTGTTATTATTTCCATCATCTTCTATGCAGTGCATAGATCCAGTACCTTTAACATTCACTGCATATGCTCTTCTACATCTTGCTCTTGTATTTCAATTTCTTTAAATTCTTGCAAAATATTCTTCGTCTCAGAATACATACCTCTCTACCTTTACTTGATATTTTCCTGCTTATTTAGGCTTATGACTTTCCTGCCTACATCATCCTTTCATCAATGCTACACTAAGAGCACTGTTAAACAGCACATCCCCCTAACATTCTTATCTTTTCAGAATTAGTACTTCCATTAGTCTCTTGAAAGTCTACTTTTTGTTCATGTATCCTTTATACCCCTGAGTACATGACTTTTCACAGTAGTGCACTGAGATGCAATTACTTACTCATGCCCTGCTTATAGGGCAATTACAACTATCCAAATTTCTCTAGGTATCCAATTTCTCTATGCCTATGAGCAATCATCTTGACCATTCTTAAAAATTTTATCAATGATGACTTTCCTCAAACTGTTGATTGAAAATACTCCATTAAATTTGTAGATATGTGATGATTATTCCCTATTTTTAATTAAACTTTCAGATTGATCAGTTGTGTTTCACTCATATAATACACAACACTGGACACGAGGCATAGCTGGAAAAAATGTGCTGTACATTGATAGGTTAATATTAATATAGCAGTGTCCCTAAGGTGTGAGAGATGGAACAGTGTGCAACCAGAATTCTTTCCTTTAAAAAGGAAAGTTGAAAAATAACAGTTACTTTGACGCAGGACTGAAGCTAAATCAGTGTGGTTATAAAACCAGGTAGCCAAAAGGTAACATTACAGTGAGAATAATACTGTTTTACTAATATATCAACACTCCAAGGTTGTATCAGTACAAGTGATTTGTACTACAGATAAGAGATTTCATCTAGTAACTACCATTACTTCATACTGAGCAGAAAGTACTTTAATACTAGTTCCTTTATCCTCCAAACACCTCAAAGTATATTACACAAATTGAGTTAAAGACTAGTAAGGTTAATAAACATAGCAAAGGGTAGCACTACAAATTGTGGATATTTGAATAAGAAAAACAGAAAATGACAGTGTGGTTTTCTCCTATTAAATTTCAGTATTGCCTCTGACATTTCAATTTTCATTTGGCTCTCCTTTATCATCTCTGTCAACTAACTGCATGTTTAACAATGAAACCCCTTATCTCACTCTGAGATGCTGAAATTCTGTGTCAACACCAGGAAGAAAATGAAATTCTGCTCTAGTATTCAAACCCAAAAATTCCAGGTTCAAAACAATATATGTTGCTATTGGAACTGAGCTTCATAATTCAACAGTAAACATAATCTGAGCAATATTATTGCTTTGAAAGATAATTAGAATTCCAGTTCAATAACCTTGTTGTACAAGTACTGACATATACTCTGAAGATGTGGAATCTGACACCAGATTTTATCCACACAGTTGAAGCAGACTAAGATGAATGCACTATAGCCTGATTTTGTTCTTCTACCTGTTACGTATCTGCTGCAGTTCCCAAGCAGCTGGACAGAATGCGACGTCTTCACCCAAAGTTGGAAATTTCATCTTATGTTGTTCAAAATTTCTGCCTTGTGGCAAAAGTCTGCAACTTCCCCTCCATCCAGAAGGGAGTCAGTCTTAACGTGTACTCCTGGCACCAAAGTGAATACTCCCAAATGTCCCTTGTTCTCATCACTCTGGCTGATTATTCATGAACCTTATGTTTTAATATATTGGATGGAGGCAGGTCCTGGACAGCAAAGGTCACATTGGTATAGAAGTATTGCATCAACAAAGCAAAGAAGAAAAAGAAAGGGAGCGTTTATGCGAGAGAAGCTAGAACCAAGCATCTCCTTTCAGGAACTGATATCAGGAATCCAAAAAGCTGTACACTAAGTTACTCACACAAAGACAGAGTTCTTACCCTGTCAAGCTCAGTACATAACCAGAAAAGTGAAGGTAAGGATTACACCAAAATTCTTCCATGCCCATCTAAATCAATTTGACATGTCGGAAGAAACTTCTCTTCCTCAATTTTCTCTTCATTTCTAAATTTTATGGGGAGGGAAGAGAAACAGAAATCTTTTCTTTCATCCCCACCTCCTAGCTAACCATTAGAAGGAATCCTAGTGGAGACACATTTATTGCCTTATATTCCCCTCATGTTGGAACAGCTCCAGAGGAGGGCCACAAAGATGATCAGGGGGCTGGAGCACCTCCCCTGTGAGGACAGGCTGAGAGAGTTGGGGTGGTTCATCCTGGAGAAAAGAAGGCTCCAGGAAGACTTTCTAGTGGCCTTCCAGTACTTCAAGGGGGCCTACAGGAAAGTTGGGGAGGGACTCTTGGTCAGGGAAGGTAGTGAAAGGACAAGGGGTAACAGTTTTAAACTGAAAGAGGGGAGATCTAGATTAGATATTAGGAAGAAATTCTTTCCTGTGAGGGTGGTGAGGCACTGGAACAGGTTGCCCAGAGAAGCTGTGGCTGCCCCCTCCTTGGAAGTGTTCAAGGCCAGGCTGGATGGGGCTTTGAGCAACCTGGTCTGGTGGAAGATGCCACTGGCCATGGCAGGGAGGTTGGAACTAGATGGTCTTTAAGGTCCCTCCCAACACAAACCATTCTATGATTCTATAATCCCTTTGCTGTTTGTTGCATCAAGCAGCTGGGGGGGAAAAAAAGGTAATGCTATACATCTGTTGCCCATTAAGAATCTAAGGAAAAATATGCTGGAAGGCCTTTCTTGTTGTCTGAATGTTTGCAGTAATCCGATTAAATGAACGTGAAGACAAAAGACTTACAACAAATTCATGAGATTCACATGTGATTATATATGACAGTAAGACAAAAATTGCCATTCAACATCTTCAGAGTAGCAGTCAACAATAAAACAGAACTCAGAAATTTGGGGAAGAAAACAATATGACAGAAGCTTTCAAAAGAAAATACCTAGTTTGAGATTGCATCTCTCTCTTCTCCCACATAAATGAAACAAATCTAGATTGTTGTATTGTTTATTGTATAAGCAGCTTACAGACTTACATGGCATTCCTTTGATAGGGAATGCCAAGTATTTAACAAATACTTATGTCGTCCATCTCTGCCTTCACAGTTTAGGAAACAAACTCAGAGAAAATAAATTTTTTTTCTTAGTTTGATCCAGCATGCATGTGGTGGACAAAAGATGGCAAGGTTTCATGTAGTCCATGTTTTCAATACAAGATTCTTCCAAATATTTATACTTAATAGTTATATGTAAATTGATGCTTTGACTATTGAAAGACAAAATTGCCTTCATACTATCTGCAAAGTTCGATCTATAGTAATGCAGTCTTCCTTCCTATATTCCTCTAGAAAAGGTATAGACCTAAGCTGTATTTTTACATTCTTAAGAAATTTTTCAAAATCTAAGCTAAGGGAAGAAAAGAACTAGGTTGAGTTAAATTTGCTCAAAATACACACTTACAATGCACTTTCTACAGTAAGAGTAAAAATATCTAGGAATAATTCTTTAATAAAGTCCTACAGACTCAAGATCAAACTTTTAAATAATCATGGCTGGTTTATATCTACAATTTTTTCTGTCAGAAGATCTTATTTAAACAAAGCAAACTATATTTGCCTTTTAATGATTTAGTATAGATTGCCTACTGTCCCCAAAAAGCAATACTTTACATTAGAAAAAGACATCGTAAACAGAACATAAAAAAAAAAATCTACTCTTGCACGAAACATTATTTTTACCAGTTCCAGAAAACCATTGCATTTTATTGCTGTTACATTTAGCTTGCTACATTAAGTTTTTAAAATTGCATTAAGTGCATTTTTGCCATCTTTGACAAAATGCCTGCCATCTCTGGTTCACATCTTCTATTTACTGTATTATTTTATGTGCTTACCCCCAATATCTGGCCGAAGTTTATTGTCATATCCTTGAAGTAAGGAGTCCAGTATGTGAGTTACATCCCCACCATGAATCTTTGGTGCAAGGACCCATGTTTTATTCACTGTTAGATCTTCATCATCTTCATCATCTGCTTTATCAGCTCTACAGTGAGTGAATGAAAAAAAACAAGGTTAGGAAAAAAAAGCACCCCAAACAGTGAAACTAACTACACAAGAGGTGAAGAAGAATCTGATAAAATATCGAACTCTATTTATAGTACTTTATAAAAACCCAAATGCATTCTGGTGCCAACAGAAAGAGGCAGGCTCTATTTAAGACACCAACATTTTGTTTAATGGCAATACAGAGTGTAAGCTAACAAACATGTCAAGAGAGACATTAACACATCACCCATACAGAAAAACTCAAGCCATGAGTCAAACCCATAAGTCAAACCCATAAAAGCAGCAGCAGGCATCCTCTTACTGTCACCCTTTTCCTGTTTTAAAACACAAAATGTAATTCCCAAGCTTCTCCCCATATGTATTGAATTTTCAAATCATGGTACTAATATTTCTAAGAGAAGCTTAATCATGGTAATAGATACAACTTGGCTGTCAAGAACATTAACAGAACCTCCTTGCTAGCTATGATAACAGAATCTCCATTCTAGCTGTGATATAAAACAATAAGACTTATATACTCTCCTCAATTTTAATTTTCAGAAAGCAAACATTCTATCCATGTGCTATAACTAAATAGGCACAGAAGCTGCAGTCAATTATGTATCTGCATGTATATATGGTATAGTTAAAATACTGTACCATTCCTTTCAGTTAAGATCACTTGTTAGCTACCTATTTTATCAAGATGAAACAAATGTACAAGGAAAATACACGTTTATTTATTGCCTATCTTTTAATTAGATAAGCAGAGTTATACAGTTAATCACTAAGTCACTAGAAAAAAATTGTAATACCTTGGTTGCATCTGCAGATTCACTCAGATATCACCAAAAGGTCAAAAAGGAGTGCCTGGAAGTAGCTTTCTTTTCAATTGAATCAAGTGAGTGTTGGACTCAAGTATTCCTCCAGTGCTAAAGTTTGCAACCTATATTACTCATCCAGCTTATTTCAGGGAACTGCTATGGGCTCCAAGTTAAGCAAAGTGTATCAGGCTTATAGCAGTAACTCTGACAGTCACACAACGTACCTTCACAAATGGACGCTGGCTAGCAATTATTACAGAATGTATGCAATCCCTATAAATCAGTTCCAACGTTAGCATAAGCACGGATATTCCAGTAAAAGAAAGGAATCAAATTACTGTCCTTGTACCAATTTGTATCATACACCAAAACGAAAAATGTTACTGCTATATTATTAGAAAGGGATTTAAGGGCTTCTAAATTACACAGACATACACTGCCCTCAAAACTAAGCGAGGAATTTTTCAGAAAATTTCCTACAGGAATGAATATCACCTGCATGTTTCACGTGGAGACAACACTACGCCTTCAGGGGGAAAGGACAGAAAAAGTCAGGAAAGAACAAAGGTGGGGTAGGCATGCCTGGCCTTTATTGCACTGCTTTGTGGGAATGCACCAAAACAGTCTGTATTCGTAACATCACCTCTCAGATAACACTAGCAAGTCTCACTGAAAATCAAGACTACTGTGGCTGTGGAAACTGCTCAGTGGTTTTGCCATGCCCGCTTAATTTGGGAAGTGCAACAGGGAGCTTGCCACACACAGCTCAACAGGTTCCCAGAGGATGAACAAAAGGCACTGCCTGGCTATCCGGACTTTCATACCTAGCTTGATGCAAACAAGTCACAAAAGTCTACTATAGCTGAAAGTAATAAGCAATCTAAATACAAGGTTCACTGACAGCTTCCCCTGTAACAGTCTGAAAAGCGCTTTCATTCTTTTAGATTGAAATGCACAGTAAAATACTTAATCTTTACTGCACTATATAGACATTATAGAAATGTCAGATATTAAATATTTAACATTTCCCATTAGCAGGATCCCACTAATGGGAGCACTAAAAGAAGCAGGAAGCTAAGTTTTGTAAATGTACACTCTTTTTCCCTCAAAGCTACCTATTGCCATCTCTTTCATGTTGCATTACCACTCGGGGTTTTTTTTTTAATATACTTTTGGTCTGCTTGCATTTTATGTCATCTAATAACTATACAAATTAACTTGTGGTTTCTAAGAGCGCAGAGGCAATCCTAGCCTTTCCGCAGGGGCATTAAGATGATGATGAGTAAAACTTAATTTACAGGCAGGTCTCTAAGGAAAGAGACATGCCCACTACAAAAGTGACCTTTTCTTCTTTCTCTTTTTGTCTTCCATCCCAGAAACAGCAGAAAGCACAGTGAAACTACCAGAGCTCTGTACAGATCCAGGGCACCTGACTCTCAGGATCAGCCCAATTATTTGCAGAGAATTTGAAGTGATGATGACACAATTTTGCCCTGCTTTAATGTACTTTCCAAATCGCTATTAAGAGCAGCACAGATATAGACAAAATGAAAAGTACAAGAGGTCATGCCATTCCCACCTAAACCCAAGAGGAGTTACAACCATGATGCCTCCATTTGCAGTGACTAGAATATCTTGACATTTTGAAGAGTTCTTAATTTTATTTATAGATTCACAGGACAACTCAGGTGGGAAGGGATTGTGTGAGGTCTCTAGTCCAGCCTCCTGCTGAAAGCAGGGCCAGCTTTGAGGTCACAGCAAGTTGCTCAGGGCTTGATCAGGTTGGGTCTTGCAGACCTCCAAGGATGGAAACTGCACAACCTCTCCAAGCAACCCGCTCCCTACTTCTCTCTTTTCCGTTTTTTATTGTATTTAAATAAACTTGAAATTCACAAGAAAAAAAAATACGAATACAAACACATTTCTGATTTTCACTTTCTGTCTTGCTTGATTGGAGGACCTCTGGTCCTCCTCCAATTTTAAAACTCTGAATTATAAATAGGTATACAGATGAGGACACTGATAGCTTACAGAAAGCTGTTAATAATGCAGTTCCAGAGAAGAGAGGGAAAAATTCCATCACAACATCCAATAGCTTTTCCAGCCACTACTAAGTAAATCCATTTAAGAAGGCATTTTTATTAGAGGCAACATTTCTTTACTTAGTCTATGATAAGTCATAGACTTGGCTTAACTTGTGAATTTCCTACTATTTACATGGAAATATCTGTTTTTTTCTAGAAAATATCATACACTTAAAAAAGTGCCAACTGCTAGAAAAAAAAATAGACTAGACTTCCATACCAGCACACTATGTTCAAGAGGCTGGTGGCTCACTAATCCATTAGGTAAACCAGCAAAGGAACCAGCACAAATCAGAAATTAATATAACTAAATGTGGAGGAAACAGTCTATTGTTGTTCTACACAGTGAAAGGAGCTATTCTTACTCTCTCTGTTCCTGTCTTACTGGACTTTTCAGAGATGATTGACTATGATTAACCCATCGCGCTAGCAGAAGACCATCTTTCTAACTCTTCTTTAAAATGTGACCATGTCATATTAAATAGATTTGAACTACTCCGTTTCAAAGGTAGAAACCCCTTCAGATTCACACGGTTGGTCAGCAGGATCAGCTGAGATGGTGTTATCAGGAACTAATGGAGGTTGCTAGACCATGTTCTTTAAGAAACATTCACTTTGGAAAACAACATGTTTCAAAACTGTTGACCTTTTACCCAAGTTTCTGTGTGTCTCCCATTGCAAAGTCCAGCTTTTTCTCCAGGGTTTGGAATGGGGTTGAAGGAAAGACACAAGACAGCAAACTTCATTCCAAACCAGAAAATAAAATGTTAAATTCAGGTATGCCTTTCAAATATTTAGCCACAGTTAAGTTGGGCTGAGCACCTTTTTACTTCTTTGCAGTTAAAATAAATCCAGCAAACACATGAAGATCAATGTCAATTAACTCCACCCTCACTTTAACTATGGCACTTTCCCCTCTCTCTCACAACCCCAGGATGAAAGGCAAACTTAATTAAAGAGGAATTCTTTTCCTTTCCAAGTTCATCTAAAGGTTATTTCACTATACACAGAACATAATATTTGATCCTCTCTCCATTTACTGTAAAATATATTTTTTTCCAACAAAGTTCACTCAGAAGGTCTTTTTCAGAATGTCTGGAGAGACAATGATTTGGAACAAAAATATGACATCAAACATTAAAACTTTTCTGTTCCATGGCACGACACTCTTTTACATCTATTACCGCGGCTGTTAAACTTGATTTTAATGATTTTATAAATAAGAAAGAGTCCTCACTTCTTAACACGCTTGTTTTTATAACACTTCATCTAGCCTCATAAACTCAACAGTAAACTGCATGTATACGGTTAGCAGTAATTAGGCAAAAAGTGCCCTAATTATGCTCTCTGTCCTTCAACTAATTGGAGACATTACAATGACTATTAAATCCCTGAGCACAAGTGACTAATGACTAAATAAGTCTTTTCAACATCAGGCAACATGCTCATCTTCAGACATTAATATCATAGGTCTTTTTTCTCCTTTAAATATGAGAAAAAAACAATTCGATGAGCTTTAAGTTGCAATTAACATCTGTCAGGTTATGTAAAGAACTGGGAAAAAAATGATACAGTCAGAGTGCTCCTACTGCTATTTGCATCACACGTATCAAAGTATTACATGTAGAGACAAACATATAGAATATGTGGGAGTATTTAAGCACAGCTAAGGATCAATTCAGTTGTCCATTCCAGGCTCCTATTCCCACCCAATACACCTGAGGGTATCCAGTTCTTCAAGCAGCGTTGATTTATGGGGAACCCTCAGACTTCTGGAGAAGCAGTAGAGACTGGGCAGGGAACCTTAATTATCTCCACCAACACCTCATGCCTGTGCACACGCAATTCAGTCAAGCCCTCAGCGGCCGTGAGGCATAAACAACCCAGCACAACGGCTTTGTCTATTTGGAGATGAAGTGATCCTTCCATACAAGGAATACTCTGATGATCATTTAATAAATAAATAAGAAGGAAAGCCAGTGTTTCTTTCTAAGCTGAAAAAACTGAAAGGAACACACTATTTCCCTTTTTGTCTTACACACACAAATGAAAACAATAAGACTAGCTCTGTTAGTTTATTTAGCTGAGGATCTTCTCCGACAGCAGCCAAAACCAGTTGTTTCAGGAGTTTTACTGATACAGGGGTAGGGCACAGAGACACCTATCTAAATCACTAAACATGCCTTAAGACAGCTCTTATTCACTGGCTGTGCTCCCAGCATATTATATCTGTATAATACAGTTAAGCCTTTATTTTCCAGTACTTAAAAAAAAATGAAAAATTCTATTTCTCTCGACTTTCAGACAAAATGGCAATATTTCTCAAATTGTAAACATGGGAGATTACTTTGTTACCAACAATACAGCTTCAGAGGTTTGTCAAAATACTGCATTTAACCACACAATGTTTCATAAGAGGTCGAGACAAGGTTTCCAGGGAGGGTTTCCAACCGATCAGACATCTAACCAGGCACTATCTCACTCCAGAACACCGAACATGATACGCTGGTATGTGGTAAAGAAGTAGATTTCATGGCCCCATCAATGAGAGTTCAGAGGTCATCTGACCTAGCCATACATGAAAAAAGACCTAAAGCATTGTTGAAAAATAAAACACGGTCACTGACACCCTAACATCCAGAGCCAGATGTTTTTACAGAGGCTGATGATGATTCTAATTCAGAAGCTAAAAAACCAAGTACTTGGGCATGTGCCACGTGAATGACCAAGGCACAGGAGCAGGTATAGATGAAAACTTGAACTCTAGAAGGATGATAAGATTAAGCAGTGCCTGAGATGGAGAAACTTCCTTACAGAGAGAGCAAACATGCAACTTCAACATAGTAAAAATGAGTAATTACTCTTATGTCAGCAATTTAAAATACATATTTACACATTTCCTTGGATCTTTCTAAGGTAAAACAAGGGCCTCAGACAGACTTATAGCATCCTTCAGAAGCTGAAGAAAGGAATAGGACTCCCACGCATACATAAATATTATTTCTTTCAGAAGCGGCGATAGCAGCAAGACCACATAGTCACCACCGCTAGAATAGGACACTATTATATTTTTCTTCAAAGTATTTTCTTGAAAGCTTACTTCCACTGCTAGCTGCCAGTAGTGGATGGTTTAAATATCTCTCAAGATTTATCTTCCAGACTTGATGGCTGACTTGATACTCATCAGGTCTATTACATTGCTGCAGAAATGAACTCTCTTTTGCATTTCATCATCAGCTTCTTCACTGATATGCTTTATTCATTGCAGAAAATTTCTGGGACAATAAGCGTAACTGCAAGCAAAGAAATGCAGCCACTGAAAAATGTCTCCAGAAAGCATTAGTTGCTCTTCTTAATCCTGTGGGCTATAGAGTCATTGATGTATTCCTTCATCTTCATCCTTCCTAAACTGGTTTAGACACTCTCTCAACAAAAATCTCTTTCCTCTTCTCTCCACCCATTCCATCTCAGATGCTTTGAACAATCTATTTCCCACTCCTACCTTGCCAGACTTTGGCATATTCTTTTGTGTGCCAAAATGTATTTCTCTTTCTCACTGAAGTATGTTTTATTTATTCCTTACATCTTTTTTTTCCAGTATACCTACCACATGCTGTCAGGTTGATTCTTCTTCTGGGTACTTATACTGTCTTATGCTCTTCATCTTCTCTAATATCATATTTGTCTGGCTATTTGTAGTGTCCTGCCCCATCTCCTCTTTCCCTTCTCCCTCCTGAGTTTTTACTGAAGGGATGAATCTGGACTTTAAGTTAGCAGTAAAATTATCAGGGAAAAGTGTGGAAAAAATACTAGAAATTCTTATGTAGAAAGAAACATTAGATTTTTGGGATAAGCTACATAAAGAAGTTCACTTAGTATTAAATAAGTAAAGTTTTGATTAAAAAAAATGAGCAATCAGCACTAACAGAACAAAAGCAGATACCTCTGCTGTTCATTCCCTTTAACGAAAAGTGTTGCCTACATTTTTGAGTGTTTAGACTATCAAACTTGTGATATCTTAATGCATATCACAAGCATCAGGTGATCAAGCTTGACTCATTACAGCTTTGAAGTACAACTCTGAAAGATACAAAACATTTTCTCCCACACATAGTAACTTCAGCATAATTAAATTTAGTCCCAGCAAGACCTTAATATAAAAGCATTATCACAATTCTTATAAAATGATCTTCAACATTTCTGTGATACTAATATAACAAAAACTAACCCAAACAGAAATGACAGAACAATACAACCAGACTTTGAACACTTAATAAAGGCATAACATGACTGCAAAGAATATTTCTAGAAATGTGAATTTTTAACATTAAGAACAACAGGTATTATTAAAGACGTGTTCCAGAAGAACAGTTTTGTTCTGAGATCCACACAAATTGTTCTCCTCCAAGTCAACCTTCAGAAAATGCTGCATACTTGTTGAAATTACACTGGTCAAATTTGTTACTACTGTGCTTTTAAAAATCTCAGAAAAAATATCACCTGGACTCAAAACATCACAGATACTCTTTATCCATCAGTCTTCTCATATAATACAGAGTTAATCTTCTCTCCTTGAAAGTTCATCCAAATATTGATATGTTCAGACCAGTACAACTGCTGCCTCTACTCTTATCAAGTTTCAGTCCAGAAACCAACTGCAAATTTTCCTCACATCTATCTATTCAAGTAGAGGTAATTCTCTGTGCCAGTTCAGAGCTGCTGGATTCTCAAACACACTCAGCTTGATTAGTATAGTTATCTCACTTTGACCATCTTAACAAAAATAGCTCTTTACCTCCATATGTGGTCACAAAAATACTCTTCTCAGTTTCATAGACCTGATGGAGACAACTACCTGTTTCTGCACCCCTCTCTTATGTTATACAGTAGAGAGCAAGAACCTTCCACAAGTAAGACAGCAAACCACACTGGAAAAAAATAAATAACAAAAAATTTGGAAAAAAACCACAAGCTGATTCCTGCCGTTTTCCACTGAATCATGCAATTTAGAAGGGATCTTGGGATCTCAAATTCTATGCAAAGGAGGGCCAATACTGAATTCAGACCAAGATGCTTAGAGCTTAGTCCAGTCAGGTCTTCGAAAATTCCATCGACAGAGATCTCACAACCTGGCCGGACAACCTGTTCCACTGTTTAATTATCCTCACAGTGAATTTTTTCTGAGTATCTAGTTGGGATTTCCCCTGTTGCAATTCATCATCATTGTTCCTTATCTTCTTACCATGCACCACTGAGAAGAGCCTAGCTCTGTCTTCTCTATCACCTCCACATTATTGCTGGAGGCTGCTGTTGGGTCCCCCCAAAGCCATCTCTTCTCCAGGCCAAACAGCCCTCTCCTCACAGGGCAAGTGCTCCTGCCTGATCAGCTTTGTAGCCCTTTGCTGAGCTCCCAAACCCAGAACTGAACGCAGTATCTAGATGTGGTTTCACAAGCGTTGAGCAGAGGGAGATGATTGCTTCCCTCAATCTCCTGAGCGTGCACCTGGTCACACAGACCAGGAGGCTGTTGGCCCTCTTTGCTGCCAAGGCACCACACTGTCCACAAGGAACTCCACGTCCTTTTTGGCAGAGCTGCTCCTCAGCCAGCTAGTTCCCAGCCTGTCCTGCTGACTGCGGCTTCCCACCCGAGTGAAGGACTTAGCACTCATGCTTGATGAATTTTATATCATTCCTGTCAACACATCCCCCCAGCCTCACCAGCTCCCTCTGAAGAGCAACCCTGCCTGCAAACATATGAACTTGGTAAAAACAATCTTTCAACATAGAAAAAAATAAATTGTCTTCTGGAAATGCTGTACTAATACCGTTATTCCTGATGCTCTGAGCAGTTCTCATTCCACCCCAGACAAGCAAGGAAATAGGACACACTTCTCGCTTCTCTCTCCTCACAGCAATTATTCCACATTCTGATTACAAACTTGCAGAATGTGTTGTGTATTTTGTTTTGGCTTACAAAAACTATACTTACTGCTCATAACATCCACATTCGCAGTGTAAGTACACTTCTTCCTCTGCTCTGAGCTAATCACTACTACAATGTCTTAAAGCCGCTCTTTGCCTAGGAAAGTCTTGAAAGTACCCATTATCCTCAGTAAGTAGGTCCTTCCTTTTTTCAAGTACAAACATTTCTAATGCTAGCTGAAAAATTAGTAGAGGCCCTTATGCCAACTATGTTTTAATCTTAGAGATCAAGAGCACTTTGTTGTTGTAAAATTTTTAGACAGATATATATTAATCTTCCTCTACCAAATGTCTTCTAAGGAAAGCCTTCCAGCCATTGCATGCAACAAAAATTAAAATCTATCAGGAAGATAAAGTAGACCTTAGGATAATCTGTACTGCCTTGACTGAAACTGAAGTCTAAACTACTAAAATTCTTAGGGAGATTAATTTCTGACGGATTTGAATGAAACATAGAAATGTAAATTTTTAAGTCTTATCTTCTCAGTTGGTTTTACCTTCTTTGTGAGTTTTGGCCAGATCATGCAATCAAATAATTAAAATGTAAACAGCCGTATTCCACTGTTCATTCAGACGAAACTGCAGGGGAAAATCAAGATTCAGAGAACAGAAGATAAAAGGATAACGATAGCAAATTATAGAGCCTAAGTAGATACAACTGAAGAGAGACAAATGGTATTAAATAAAGGACAAAATATCCCCAAAACTGCTAAGGACATCATCTCTCTGGATATCTGAAACATGTACTAACCATGGCAGTATCAGATCTGCTGGGAGTTTCAGACTAGGATCATCACACAAAGACAGAAAGATGTAAATCCATGTGCCACATGACAGCACACTGTTCAAGAGACCACAGATCTCTATGTACACTTAACTGATGAAAAGTTAATTGTCATCAATTGTTCATTCTGAACTGATATATTATTGATGGGTTAAGTGCCTTGGTCCGAGAAACACTTTCCATACTGGAACTAGTGTTCAAACAAACTTAACACAAATGAATGCTGAGAACCACAACCTCGATAAAAAACAGTTACCCTAATTAAATGCCATCCCACAGTCACTATAACATTCACCAAATTGCAAAGTCAACTTTGTTAGATTTCTACTTTAAAATGTCATCAGCATCTCAAGAAACATGCAAAATGAGCTCTCCTTTATAAGGCATTTTCAGTCATTTAAGCTGCTGATATTTCAAAATATTCACGTGAACATCTAACACAATTCATTGCATATTTCCTGCAAAATCTTCAGGTAACTAGGAATCTACTACAGCCATTTATAAAAACAAGCTTGTTTGAAATACTTCCAAGTTCTGGTATGTGAGCAAGTACCACAGAAGGTAAAGTAATATGTATAGACTAAAGCAGCAACAGAACCAGAGACTTGTGTTGAACCATAATTGTGGCATATAGGTGAATTTGGCTTAAAATCATAGAAACCATAGAAAAAGCCATACAACTACATTAATTAGGCAACGACAACATGTCCCTAAGAGAAATATGGTGAATGAGTTCTACCAAAATTTTAGTGCAACTAGCATTAGGCAATTATGGACTAATCCAATGGTCAATGAAATTAATGCATAATTGTAAAAAGACATTAATATACTCTGTAAAGACTAATGTAAATACTACAATTTATGGCTGTCAGAGTTGTCACCTGCTGGATGCAATCTGCAGGCCAACAGTTGGATGGCCATCATTGACAAAGCAAGACTCTAAGGTCCAGGTCCATAGCTCACCTGCACCAGGTGTGACACAATCCAGTATACATTCGATGGCTGGTGAGATCAAGTACATTTCTCACCCAGGGAAAACACAGAAGGTACTTTATTTTTAAAAAACATCTACATAATTTACTCTGCCATGTAAATATGTGTCCTGGTTTTGGAAGGGATAGAATTAATTTTCTTCCTAGTGGCAGGTATAATGCTGTGTTTTGGATTTAGTATGAGACTAACAGTATGAGAACAGCCAGTAACACACTGATGGTTTTAGTTGTTGCTGAATAGTGTTTATACTAAGTCAAGGACTTTTCAGCTTCTCATGCCCTGCCAGTGAAAAGGCTGGAGGGACACAAGAAATTGAGAGGGGACACAGCCAGGACAGCTGACCCAAACTAGCCAAAGGAATATTCCACACCACATGATGTCATGCCCACTATATAAACTGGGGGCAAGGCTGGTCGGGGGCCACTGCTCAGAAACTGACTGGGCATCAGTCACGGAGTGGTGAGCAATTGCATTGTGCATCACTTGTTTTGTATAGTCTAATTTATTATTGTTATTGTCATTATTTTTGTCATTTTTTGTTCTATTAAACTGTCTTTATCTCAACCCATGAGTTTTACTCTTCTTCTGATTCTCTTCCCCATCCCACTGGGTGGGCAGAGTGAGTGAGCGAGAGGCTGTGTGGTGCTTAGTCACCAACTGGGGTTAAACCATAACAGTATGGCATTGGACAATGAAGGAAAAAAATTTGTCATGATTTATTATGACAGATTTAGCCACCTAAATTAATACTTAACACTACAACTTTTCCTAATATAAATTCCATCCAGCTCAACTTTATTCTGAAAGAGAAATTGGACCATAATATTACATTAATAAAACTTAATAAGACTTAATCCCTTGTGGTACACTGCCTTAAATAAGAAGAAAAACATATTAAATGAAAGGACTAAAAATCTATTTAAGACCTCAAATAATTTAATTCAAAGGGGACTTATCTCATGTTACCTCAGATCTTTTCTATTCATTATGTCTGTCTGTCTTCCTGAAAATAAGAAAAATAACTGCATATAAATACAGAAACAAAGAATTAGCCATTCACACCTTACCAGAGATCAATGCAGTGACACAGAAAAGGATTTCAGGATCAAGGCAGAAAGCAAAAAGCACATGAGGTACACCGGAGCAGTACTGGAGCTAATACTGGGATAGAGCATCTCAGCAGTATGAAGTAATAGCAGGGAAGTTACATTCTGTGTATATCTGCCACTAACAAGGCTGATATTTATATAATCTACCCATTTTGAGGTCTCTTCTTCAAAGAAAAAATGGAAGGGGTTTATAAAATGGTTAAACAAACAAATCAACATTTTCTGAAGAAATTTAAGTATCTCAGTTTATTTCTCTGAGAGGAAAATGCAAGCTGTTATCAAGCTGTCTTTTAAACTACTTATACCAGGGAAATACTTCTAACAGTAGTTAGTACGACTATAGCACGGGTAAATCAAATTCAATCGAAATTTCTGCTCTGCATAGAGCATCTCTGTGACACATTTGTATAAAACTTCCATTTTGGACTAGATCATTCATCCTGAAACAACTGCTAGGCATACAACTGCACTGCAGCTTCTTCTCTCCAAGAGGTGAGGAGGTTTCTCTGAGCAAATAATCTACAACATAATCATGAAAGACCAGGCTGGAAAGAGAAAGGCAGCAGGATGTTTTCTAGCCAAATTGCTGATTCCTTTAAGAATTATCAGGATTAATTTGAGGTGCTCTGTGTTCTTGTCAAGGTAAAACCTGGCAGAGGCACACAGGACAAGGCAGAGCTTTGATGACTGGTTTCCCTGTTGAAGAGCAGACAGCTGCAAACCACACTCCATCCCTGAAAAGCAGCTGCAGCCATGGGTCTGCACCCTGAGACTGCCCTGTAGAACCAGAAGTATGAACCAAGACCTGGATTTACCCACAAACAGGCGGACGTGGGATCCAGTGGCTGAGCCAGCTGTAGCTGGTGGTACTGGGGAAAAAAATCAAGCTTTTTCAGTGAGCTGAAGAGGGCAGGAGACCCACCGGCTGGAAGCCAGAGAAACCTCAGACTAGAAATACTATACAATACTTCATTGGATTCCTTCTCATCAAATCTTTATGCAGGGACTTAGAATGGTTATACTGAAGCAACAAACCTGATGCAGAAGCCAGGGTAAATTCTGCAGTTTTGTTTATTCTGGTATCAGACTGGATTATCACAACAGATCCCACTGACTTGAACAACCACCAATGAAAGTATATGTTAGAAACTGTTTCTTTCCATCTTTGCCATATCACTGAGATTTTCGTTTTCTTTGAAACAAGTTCTGTTCTTGTCAAGTCCTGATGACCTTTCTAGTCTCTCCAGTTACCTCTATCAGTTCAGTGTTGTTGCATGATTTATCATTTTAAGTTAGATCTGTAGAATCAAGTTTTCACATAGGCCGGTAGGCCAGTAAGCTCACCACAGTATTTTCAGCCTTATTAAAATATTTGCATGTGTAAAAATGCAAAATCGGGACTTCTGTGTCTTCTCCAGGTTAATTCAATTGTATCTGAATTACTCCTTACAAATTATTAACATTCAGAGAAATTGTTAAGAAATAAAAGTTAGTGTCACTGTCATCAATCACCCCTTGAAAGGTTCCTGTCAGTGTGCTACATACTGTCATTTATAATTATCACTTGTCTCTGCTGCTCTTTACCAAATAAGTTATGATATTGTTATTTTACCTAAGTACATGCTCAATTTGGTATGCAGTGCAAGAAAGGGCTATGCAGGCAATTAAAAGAGCCCTAGTACTCTTCTCTCACGAATGGTACTACAAAAATGGCTCTTTGCCCACCTTGGAAGATGCTCGCCTTTGTTTTTCTGTGAGTTCAACACACATGACTTTTTTAGTATACATATATATATATATATATATATATATATATATGATAGCACAAAGCAAGGCAATTCACTTTCAAACAGTGTATATTCCAAGCCCATTTAAGTAGTCCTACCTACTGGCCATAGAAACCAGGTGTTGTATTTGACCCAGACTATTACAATTCCTCTACAGCTTAAAAAAAAACCCCACAGATCCCACAAACCCTTTGCCATTTACTCTGTGGCCAGACAGAAAAAAGCTGACCAAAGTCAACAAGTGCTCACCTGTAACCTTTTCTATCCAGCACAGAAAGGCTTGAATTGGTAGTAACAGTGCTCTTATTTAACACCAAGGATATTTAAGAAACAGAAATTTGAAAGTGATTGAAAAGGTAGCTGAATTTACTATGGGAGACTTCTTTTTTAATGGGTTGCCATAGTTCAAAGGTTTATTTAAATTCATTATAAGAAAATGGTGTGCAAAGAACATAAGTATTTCTCATATTTATGTCTCGCTAAACTTTATACTAACAAAAGAAAATATTAATGAAACTTTTAATAAAATAAACCATATTTTAAACCATGGGGACTGCTAAGTAATGAGTTCTTCACAGTCACTTCATGAACAAAACACGTAAGAGTGAGGATAAAATGAACATCACAGATGTTCAACTGAAACAGTAAATCACTATTATCAAGCATTAAGAAACCCATGTTGTTATGACAGGCTTAACTCTGATCCAGGAATTTATATGAGAAGAAAACGTAGGCCGTATTATATAAGTATTTTCCTAAGAGATACTTTGAAATGGAAAAGAAAATACTAGTTGACATTTGCACCTGCTGTCAGTTACACTGCAATGGAGCACTTATAATTGCTTTTCAGAACATCAGGTTACAAAACTAAAAGGAAGGTATGGCCAAAATTAAGTTAAGCTTTCAATATACTGTTAGGGATGCTGACCAGCACATACCATTTAAAGCAGTATGAATTAGAAGAAACGTTACAGTTATGCTACACCTTTACGGTTAGAACTAAGGAAATGGTATTAATTATATTGTCAGCTCTTACGCTCTCCCTATGAATTATCTATTTATTTGAGTTCAACAAGAATAATGGGTTTGCTGAACATTTAGGACTGCAGTGTCTGCTGGGTAACTGCTATTTTCCTGCACATACCTTACAGAAAGGCTTACAGCCCAATTTCTGCTTCAGAGGAGATGTCAGCTATTGACAAAAATAGTCCTTCAAAATACTGAATCATGAAGTTACATCAAGTGCATTGGCCATTCTGGTCTGTTTGTGCTGCATGTGCGGAACTGGGGGAAAACAACTGCTTTACGGCACAGAGTTCAACCGCAATGAATCCCTTTGGTGAAGGAAGTTCGGTCTAATGTCACACTACAGCTTTTGGGGCAGTACATTGAAAGGATAAACTCTTGGTTGGACTCAACGTCCATTGTCCTTGCTTAGGCTTTAGCTCCATTTGGTACATCTGAAGTAACTTTACTTACACTCAGCACAAAGTGCTGAAGCGATGCAATTTGGAACATTTTAATAATAAGTATGTGTGGAAAAGGTGGGTTGGCTCCTGCGAGATGTTTTTAGAAAAACAGCCAAAATTGGTGCAACCTAGTCTATCCTTGAGAAAAGCATTACTTCTGTGGTTTAGTTTGAACTTCAAAGAACAGCTTGGGCTGAAACTACAGAAAGGTACCAAAAGAAGCAGAAAGTCAGTATTTCCATCCTATTTTGTGGCAGGCTGCTAAAGGGCATTAGAGCTCCTGAACTCTGCAAACACCCCCGAGTTGTAATACACTACATACCAGAGAATCGGGATCTGAAAAACATGTCCATTTGTGGTCACTTAAAAAAAATAAAAATAAAAGAAAGAAAAAATCTCTCAACCACCATTTTCCCATGTAGCCTCTGAAGGAAAGCAAGCCTGAAAACAGTTGATTCAGATGCATGGATATTTATACCAAAGGTTCCATTTTATCTGAGATATTCTGTAACACAAAATACAGTAATGCAGGTAAGTTACCTCTTTTTCTGACAGAAGACTTCTTATCAACTTATATATAAATGCTACTGTTAATGAGATGTATACATAATAATCTACACCTAATCCTGTAATCACAACCACACTTTGACAAATAAAAGAAAATTATAATTTTTTTTTTTTTTGCTAGTCCTTCTTGTTTGTAAGTAAGTCTTTGAACTGATAAATTAGCATGCATATTCTTTTCTCTCAAACCACTTGATAATTTCTTTCATACCTGAGGTACAATATGTTCATTAAGAAACATCCTGAAAATGCACAGCTGCACTGGTATAATATCCATCAATGTTTTTGAAAAATATTTCCATAATATATCAAGGTTTTAAAAGACACAGATTAAGAAAGGTATAATCAGTGGTGTTTCTGACTAGGATAACACAGCAGCCTTCTGAAGACAAGAAATGAGCTGAGATCAACACACTTGACACAGATTGATAAATCATCATTCAGTATGGGGAAGGGGTTTAGAGTCTAATAGACTTTAATAAATGTTTACTAGATTATTAATTTTTTTTCCAGCCTTTATACAACACATTTAGTATATGCTCTTAGAACAATAATTTGGTCTATCATTAAAAAGAATGACACGCTGGCCAACAGACAAATACCAAGTACCTTTCAGTACTGCTTTATGATTTTTATGAGTATAACCTGTGGAATGGTTCACATCACCACTGAATTATTAACAGAGTTGAATGATCAGATTGCATTTCCTTAAGTTGTTATGGGTACTAACAACACATTCACACAGCAGTACCAAACTGTTGTTTCTTCACAGCTCTTCAGATCCATTTCATAACTCTCCCTTAAAATGCTCGCTTTCCAACTTCTGGGACTCGAGCAGCTGCCCGGCACCATCCCACGCGTGGGCCCAACCCCCTCCCCGGCGCGGCAGGGGCACAAGCCGGTGCCGTGCAGGATGCTCCGCTGCGCGGGCGGCACGGCCAAAAAGTACCGGCACCGCGAGCCGTGCCCCCACGGCACCGCCAACAGCGGGACCCGGCTCTGCCGAACAAGCTACCGGCGCCGCAGCCGCTCGCCACCGAAACTCCAGGCTCCTCGCCCCGCCGGCGGGGCCGGGCAGGCACACCGCGGCGGGAGGCGCCGGTGCTGCGGGGAGCGGGTCGCACCGCCGCCGCCCCTCCTCGGGCGCAGGGCTGCCCCGCCGGCCGGCTGCCCCGGGCCGCCCCCCGGCATGGGGAGAGGGGGCGGGGGGGGGGGGGGGGGTGGGGTGGGGAGGGAGGGGGCGCGCTTACCCCAGCACCGAGCTGAGCCCGGGCTCACCAACTCGCTCAGCGAACAAGTGGGATGCGGCTGAAGTTTTACTTTGCCGGCTTCCCCCGCAGCAGCCGCCGGCGGAGCACCGGCACCTCTTATTTTTTTTTAAGTTTCGCGGCGCGTAGCACGCCCCCTTCCCACCCCCACCCCCCGCCCGCCCGGCGACCCCCGACCGCAGCCCGGGATGCCATGAGCGAGCAGTCGAGACCCGGCGGGCGGGGGGCGGCCGGGGCCGGCGCGGGGGTCCCTGCCGTACTCACCCGCTCCCCAGCCGCACGGTCAGCAGCAGCAGCAGCAGCCGGGCCCCGCGGCGGCGGCTCCAGCGGGGAGCGGGGCCGCCCCACGCATCCATGAGAGTGAAGGAGCTCTCCCTTCCCCGAGTTTTCTCCGGAGAGGCTGGGGAACAGCGACCCTGCCAATCCAACCGTGTGTCCCCCCCCCCCCGGCACAGGGCAGGCAGAGGGAGGGGAGGGGAGGGGAGGGGAAGGAAAGGGGGAAAAAAAAAAAATAAAACACCCAAACAGGTAGGAACCCACTCTACAAGGGCCAAGCAACTCGCCCAATAGGCTCATCAGGTTGCTCCATAAATTATCCTAAAAACTGCTGGGCGAATCAATCCCTAGCAGAGGTGGAGCCTCCTTTACTAGAAGGGAAACATGCTTAGGAGAAAGGGTGGCATTGATTTGCTATTTTCTCCAAAGAGGGAAATAAAATAGATCATATATATATGTATATAAAATATACATAATATATAAAATGTTAAAGATATATTTAAAGCTACGTATATATATACAAATATTTTTATTTTTTAAAGCTACTCAGAGGGCGGCTTGCAATCTGAGACACAGCCCCTCGGCCCTGCCAAGCGGGGACCTGCAGCCGGGAGGAGAAGGGCCACGGGATGTGCGCGGACACCCGCGGGGACTGCACGACCCCGCGTCCGGCACTACCGCGATTTTGGGGAGGGCGGCACTAGCCGCGGGGAAGGGGATACCCTGCAGCCATCGTCCGCCCCCAGGAGAAGGGGCCCACCCTTCCAACCGCGGTCCCTAAAGCCGTGTTGGAGGCAGGCGGAATGCTGGGCGCGCAAATGCGACTGCAGGAATTCCGCGCACCCGAGAAACGAGAGCCGCGCAAGCCCGGAGGCTGCGGGCGGCGGCTTTGCGCGGCCGCGGAGCGCCCCCGGGGGGGAAGGGGGAGGAAAGCGGGCGATGCGCGGTGCTGCGCTATGAAATGCGCCGGGGCTTGCTACAATACGCCAAACGCTCCCCCCCTCATCCCTTTGCTTGTCTCCCCTCAGCTGCTCCGTCCTCCCGCTTCTCTCGGGAGATCTGCGGGGGAAAGTGGCAAAAAACAAACCACTCCACACCCTAACCCCCCCACCAAAACCAAAACCCAAGGCAGGAAAAGCAGCCGCGGTGGCGGAAACGCGCCGGTTCCGCGCTTGCAGCCCTCTCCCCCGGCGGTGGGGACAGGTGGTTATGTCCCGGCGGGACTAGCGCTTAAATAAAGCATATTTCTTTGCACCGCTTCAAGGTCGGATGACTCCTGCATCTCTCCCCAGCCGAATTCCCTGGCCCCAGAGATGGCCCCGCTTGCAGCTGTCTGCAGGGCACTCCTGGAGTAACCTGTGCTGCATGATTCTCAGCATAAGGAGCAAATCGTTTTCTAGTCATCATAATCATCATCCTTCGAGTCTAGGTGTATCTGCACAGAAATGTAAATAATCCCCCATTCAGTGGTTATTCCGATGAAAGGCAGTGTTTTGTTTTGGGCTCTCCTGCTTCTTCTGGTAATTATTTTATATATACAGCTTACAGCTGCTTTAATGGTTAAAGAAACTCACCACGCTTCAGAGAGCTGCAGTACATTAAGTGAAAATTCAACGACTTGAAAATTAATAGGCAGTCCTGGGGGTACTGGCAGAAGGTAAGGGCACATATTATTGTATGACCTGAGGTCTCTTTATTGGTGGATTAACACAGCGGGCAGCGTCCTAGCATGATGGCAGAGGCATGAGCTCGGAGTAGAGAATATGCATTTATTACAATGAGTAAGTGCAGGAGCTCCCCTGCTGCAGCTGGTAGCACTGGTTCCAAGGAGCAGGATTGTTGTCCCCCTCAGCAAGAAAATAAGCACAGCCCGTCCCCAAGTCCCTTTCTCTCTTAGAAGTCCTTTTGCCCTGAAAATAGCCATGGTCTTTAGGTTTATTATGGATTGATCTGTCAAATTGACTGTATTTTGCAGAACATGCAATGAACTCTTCTCATGCCTTTGCATTCTGATGTTTATGGAGCCATTAAAACTCTTTACTAGTCTATAATCTTGTCACGAAAATATATTCTGTAACTAATATGACTACTGAGAAAGTTTGACATAAGAAGTTTAAGGGAACTTAGAGGATTACGAGACATCTTCTTTCTACATGAGCAGTTTGGAGCATCTATTTAAAAACACTTAATTTCACCCCTGTGTAGGTCCAGCAGCTTGCTAGCACTGAAAGAGGTGAAAGATTACAGCTACATGTAGCATGAGTACTGAGAGAATAAAATTTTTCACTTGATTTCTGGGATTAGAATACTAAGGTATATAAAAGTGCCATTAAAACTAATTTCAAATAAACACCAGTGAGAATTCTCAAACGACACAAGACTAAGGACGATATCGGGACAAGCTGGTTTCAGTCCCAAATCTGAATTTTCCTTGTACGTTGATGTAAACAATGGAAATCCATCCCCCTCAAAACTAGAGAAGTAATTGCTCCATGAGTAAGTAGAATACTAGATGAAAAGTAGGTATAAAAATTTTGAAAAGGAAACAGGAAACAAACAAAAATTCTTTAACTACTGGAAGAAAACTTAAGGGAAAAGAAATCATCTCAGATTGACCATATTCCTAAGGAACAAAAGAAGAAATGAAGGAAAACTGTAAAATGGAGAAGAGAATGTTGAAGAAAAGCTGGGGAAGTTACATAGATTAGTGTCAAAAGAAGGAGATGATGATGCAGGATAATAAACTAAAGGACAGTGTGTTTCCATGGGCTGCTGATATTTGTCAGCCACTTGGTGCTGGAGCAGCTGACCTAACAACAATATTTAAATTCTCGGTTAAAATGATCTTCTGCTGAGAGTAGGAGGGCTGTCTTAAAAAAAAAGCACGGAGGTGAAGAAAGGGCTCAAGAGTAGCATTTCAGACCTGCTAAGCATCACTTCAGAAACAGCAAATTGAACAATGTTAATGTACAAGCAAAACTGTAGGATTCAAATCGCTATTATTATTGAAGAGGCACAAACCAGAATGGCTTCTGCAAAGGAAAACCACTGTCTCTAACTTCTTCAGTCATATTTAATGAGTCCTTGAATAGAAGAATAGGGCTACATTATTCACTGTCTTTCAAAACCTTTTTAAGTCTACCAGTTATTTGTTAAAGAAGCTGCGTAGTTATGGGGTGAGTAGGACATTAATGCCATCTTTCAGAAACTGCTTGAGACTACTGTCAGAGTGGTTAACTTTCCATGTTAAAAAGAAGAACTGTGAATTCTTATGAATCTGCTCTTGAGATTATTTTATTTAACCAATTCCTCACTGAAGTAATGTTTTTAAAGACAAGAAATAGAAAAATTTACAGATTGAAGTTTCAGTTTGGTTAAGTCTATAGAAAAAAAAAGAATACTGATTAATTCATCAGAGTCTAGAAAATAAATTATAAAATGGGAAGTGATGGTATGTTCACAAGCAGAAAAGGAAAAATAATTCAAGAGTTGAATTTGGTAAAGATTTTAAGTACCTAAATGTAAAATCACACCTCAACTTTCAGCTCTGCTGCTACCTAATAGTGGAAGATCCAGAGAAAGTGTTTATATTTAACTGTGGAATTTCTCCAGGACTGTAGAGCAGAAAAACACTATTTTGAGCAGCTCAGCACCTAAATTCTGCCCAAGCTCATGCGAAATCTTTCTCTACTCTCTAGGTTTGAAGAGTGCAAGATAACAGGATAATCAACTGCAATGTAAAAGTCCTCTAAAACACATCCAGGCTAGATCACCCATTTCCTAATTTCTTAAATGTGTAAAAATTGATTTGAATTTCATTCAAATACACCTAACCCTCAGGTGCTGTAAAAGGAGCAAAGACACTTAGCACAAGCTTGTGTTTTCCAGTCTGGAAGCCACCTATTCAACTTGCTACAATCTGTAGCTACAATCTGTAATGCATCTAAAATGACATGAGAAAGAACTTTCATGCTTATAGCTGAAGTCCAAACAGAAGGAGGAGGAAAAACCCCACAAAAACTAGCTAATATCACTATATTTTTTCACCTGGGAGACTTCTCTCCTAGCATTGAAATGCATTTTAATTCTTCAGAATGTAATTGTTCGAGACCGCAGTGGAACCTAAAAACACTCGTATGTAATTTTCCATAGTTGACATCACACATCTGCTGTATTTCTCTTGGACATAACTACTTTCCTGACAGGAGCATGTGAAACTTGATAGCAGGTGTATTTGCCTGCATACCAGTTTGAGCGCATAAAGAGCTTTGAAAATCTAGCCCTAGTAGGTGGCCCATCTTCATTCTCTGTGCTTGAGAAAAGTTGATGGTCCTGACTCATGTAGTTCTGTAAGGAGCACTTATCCTGCTGAGAGCGAAGTCATCCAGTGCGTGGAGAGGGAAAAGAAAATTATTATGGTGTTCCATCCTCCACAAAAAAAAAAAAAGCATATACAGTAGCAAGAGCTGGAGGACCGTAGCAGCCGTGTCTTCAAAATGGTAGATTCAAATTTACATAACAGTTTTTTGGTGAAGTTACAAATGTAACCCTTAACTGTGGATGCACAAAGCAATTTCCTGTGTGTGCCTTGCTCCCAAGATTCAGAGAATCATAGAATAGTTCGGGTCGGAAGGGACCCTTAGAGGTCATCTAGTCCAACACCCCTGCAATGAGCAGGGACATCTTCAAAAAGTGTGCACATGTGGTTTGTGTGCTTGCATTTGGGTGAGCACAAATGTAAGTGCAGAGTCACATGCACACTATTGTGAACCTGCAGCCCAAATGAAAACAGTTCCATACTTCTTGGGGCAATTCAGTGGTTTTACATATACATAATCATGCTTAATCCTACCTGAATGTTTACTCTTTAATATAATTCAAGAAAGGTATCCTAAACAGCACAGTAGCCTACTGTTGTAATAGATGCAAAATGCATCTCAAGGACAAAGAAAATGAATGAAAACATTTTGGTACTGGCTTTTTAAAATGGGCTTCTAAATATGAGGATGGTGCATATCCATGGGAGGAGAATAGAAAGATGCAGAAACTTAATTTCAGTGCAGCTTTCATATTGTGATTAAAACCACAAAATAATTGCATTCAGTGAAACAGTCAACATCTTAATAGAAAATAAATTATAAACCTCTCACTTCCCATAGCTAAATACCATTTTAATTAAGATTTCATCTCTGATACATTGATTTAACTGCTCACTCACTTATGTTATTCATTAAAATGATTACTAAGAGTACAACTTTAGCAGCGCTTAAAAATTAAATGAGAGAAGAAATCTTGAGTAGAGAATGACAGATGTAGGAAAGGAGAAGATTGCACCCATCTCTGCATCCAAAAGAGAGGGGAAGGATTAGAGCATACAAGATGGTATTCCTTTACATTTAGCATGTTACCCTTCTTCTCCATTTAAGTTATGATTAAATAAATTGAAGTGTAGGCAGATCTATTGTAATTAGGCCAAAGTTTTCAGGTACAGAAAGACAACTTCAAAACACAAGTATTCCCTTGGTCTATGAATACTGTTGTTGCCTTTCACTAGACCTCTAAGTATTTTCAACAAGAGTCATGAACAGCAAATAAATACATTTTCATCCTTCCTGTTTTACAGAGTATAAATCCACAACCTCTTCTTCTCCCTAAGAGCACAATTTTATCTCTACCTCTACCTCACCTTTCAGACAATTTCCTAGAAAACAGCAGCCAGGACCCTGGATTTCTCAGGAGCCTGGATTTCCCATCTGCCAGGACACATCTTCGAAGACAGCAGACTTTGCTAGGGAACATAGTGATTGACGAGAAGAGGTAAATCGCAAATGTGAGGCACATGTATGCTGCAGGCAAGGCAAGGAGTCTTAGAAGGGACTGAGGCACCAAGATGCACTCTAGTTCATTTAGGAAGCTAAGTCCAGCTTGGACTACCTCAATGTCATGGGCAGCAAGTGAGCCTGGCAGGCATGAGCAGGCATTCCAACTCTTTTCCAGTCTATGTTCTATTTTTCCTGGCAAGGAAGCAACATTGTTCAACCCAGTGGTGCAAATGTACAGAGAGTACATTATATACATTGGCACTTCAGTTCAAATGAGGCGCACACTTTCAAAGTCAGCCTCCCAGTCATCTCCACTTACTGAACTTTAGCTGGCACAACAGAGAGGCCCCAGAGCACACAAAGATGCTTGCAGCATCTTTTTGGAGGTGCTTTCCAGGGGTGCTGGAACCTACTGTGCTCCAGCACTAATGGGTCTTCAGTCTACGGGACTAGCGTAGTGCTAGTCTAAAGTACACCCCCCACCGCCCCCCCAAGACACACTTACTGTGGGTGCTGGGTTCTCAGTGCCAACAGATTCTCTCTGAAGACCTGCTTCTATTTCACCACAGTATTTGCCAATCTAGCCAAAGCCACAGTGAATTATTAGAGGAGTAGGACCTTGGAATGAATCATGGCAAATCAGCCTGCCAGTGTACATGCTCCCATACTTTGAAATCATATACCAAAGAACTCTTTTCTTTATGCCGATTCCTCTTTCTCCAGGTAGGATGGAAATTCTCTGCAAATGGTAAGAATAAGAATTGTTTCATAGCTTATAGGATGCTTTCAGGAGACTAATATTTGATTATCTGTCTGGTCTTCTTTTGTTAGAGGCTAACAGGGTGACTGTTCTACCCGACTACTGCGAGCACTTACTGTTCCAGCCAGACCAGGAGGACAAAGACATGTGAAAATGAAAAATAATGGGGCAGGCAAAAGACTGTAGTCTGTACTTTTTCCAGTTTCAAAAAGATTCAGTTGATACTTTGCTCAGCCTTTGTTGAAAGTTGAAAGTGGCTCTTCAGTATACCCTATCCTGACCAATCCTCCTTAGAGTATAAGAAGTTTTTTAATCTGCAAAACACAAGACATAAAAAGGTCTCTTCATAAGACTGGTCTGTCTGATAATTGAAAAACGTTCTCTCCAGAATGCCGATTTAAACTGTTGGTAACAGAATCTCACAGCAAATCTAAATGAAGGGTAATATAGTTGCTGTCCAGAACTTTAACACTCTCTGCAATATATTATGCTACTTGATGAGCTTCTATAATTGTTTTCAATTGACCTCTAGACCTCTCAATTGTCACAAAAGCCTGAGATATTTAGAGAATGCTTTTTGGTATATTAGATTGTATTTTGCTGCCTTTTACAGACGGTATACCTTCTCTGAATTTGCACTATTTTTCTCCTTTTCTTTTGCATCTCCGTCTTTCATCTTAAGGTTGTTTTTCCATCTTCCCATTATTGGTTACTATAGGACACTTTAAAAAGCAAATGTTAGTTTCTGTTCTGAATACATCACAATCATTACCTCCTGTACTTACTAGGGAAATAAGCAGAGAACCATCTGAGCTTCAAATTATTTTAATTGCTATCGAGTATTCACTACATAATCAAACTAAACTGTCCTACAATATAGGTTGGCGTAAACTCAGCTGTCAGGTCAATAGATCCATTTGCAGTGGCAGGAATAGGTCAAAATACATTATGTAAAACCAGCATTGCTTCCAAGCTTAATTATTGAGAGAAAAAGAAAAAAAAAAACCACACCTTCCTAAGCAGTATGTCATGACAGGTCCTCACTAGATTGTGTAAAGAAAGTGCTGTTAATTACCATTTACTGATTATATCAAACATGTCAATGTTAGGCAGCATTGAGACAGTGTGGAGTTTAGAGAGTAGACATGTATTCCACTGTGTCAAAATGCAGAAGTCTGCTAATTGTTTAAAGATGTATTTCATGGTATGTTTTCAAAGCTACTTCATTGCATCATCAATATAAAAGATGTTTTGATTTTGTTTTTAACATATCCCAGAGAAGAGCATTTTCTCTTTCAAACAGCACCAGAAAGTAGGACTAGAAGACCCTTCAGCTTAGATCTTTTGCTCCTAGATAAACTCTTGCTTCTACAGTTGTCTTTAATCACTGACTTGCATATTCCAGCATCTGCGTATGATGAAAATTCATCATTCTAGCATGACAAAAAAATTGTTGCTGTGCAGAGATAATTCTGGTGAATAACATAGAAATCAAGTATTTTTAAATGTGGAAGAATTCTCTTATGGTTTATCGTATGCTCTCAGGAAGGTCATTATCAGTTGTGATTATCAATACCAATTCACCCGTTTGATTGGAGACTAATGGAACAGCTGCATCAGTTTGTATCATTGATGACTCTATTATTCTTGAGTATAATCCTTCCCTGGGGTAATTCAACCATTCCCTTGAAAGTATCTCCTAAAATAATTCCACTGACAAGATTGGTGATACTCGTATTATCTTCTGCTTCAGCTGTGTTGCAAATGATAGTCTGGATGTTAGAGTCTTTGATTTCTGTAATAGCTGTTAAAAACATTGCATGTTTTTCTGAAGCTTCACCTCAGTTACCACGCTGTATTAGCCATGTAAAACAGATTCTTTATTTGGTCTGAAAAATATCATTAAAATTTAATCTGATTTAATAACATAAAATGTAATTGAAAACTAATTTTCTAATCTATTTTGTTTCATAGTTCCTTTACTTTAAAATATTTCTTCTAAACTGCCAGTCCTTTTTTACCATTAAATACTCATTAGCTCCTGGCAAAATGTTGTCCACCCAGACACTAGCCTTCATCTTTAGGAAATACTGCAAAGACTGCAGTATGCTAATAGCTGCTAGTCTCACAGGCTTATGACAGGTGTCAAGTAGAAGCTGCCATTCATGCAGAATTTGACAGTGTGTCCCATAGCTGAGGAATTTCTATCAGCCATCTTCCACAGCTCTTTATCGTAGTCCCCACTTCCTTCCAGATCAATATGAGGAACTGGATGTCTATTCACAAGAGAGTTTGCAGCTTGAATCACACTCTCCTAAGAAAAGATTATTTTAAGAGGACCATACCCCCACTTAATTTTTCCAACTTGTATCTTTCTCAGCCCAGAATTTCTTCAAAGTATGTGACTTTGTATAATTTCTTAAACTACCTCATTAAATTTCAGTGGTGGTTGCACACACTCAGTGAAAAGTGTAGGATTTGAGTGGAAAATCTTACGGAAAGACAAAAAAAAAAAAAAAAAAAGACAGAAAGACACTAAGTCACTCTTTCCAGTGTTTTCTTTCTGCAGAGCCTTGTGTTTGTCATGAACCTTGCTTGCCTTTGCTCATTCTACAAATTTCTTCCGATAAATTGTAATGTTATCTTCTGATAAAGTCCTTCCGCCGGGTTTTGATATTTATAGCCTGGGTTGTGAGTACTACCTGAAGTCCAGCTGTGCTCTCTAGGTGAATCATGGCAAGAATGAGAGACTTTGCTTTTAGCCAGTCCCAGACTTTGTTGTAGCTCCGTAGACTGGGTCCACAACAGAACGGGATCTGCCCCTTGGAATAAGTGTAGCACCGATGGAAAAGACAGAGTCATGCTATGTCTTGGCCTTGAGTCACTGTCACATTATGCAGAGCAGTAGTCCCTGTCTAAGCCTCAGATAAAGTGAGTCATAGCTGCAAACATACCAGGGATTGCTGGAGCCTATTGCAATTGTGAAATACTTTTGAAGAGCAGCGGTGTAGTCCCCTGCCAAATAGATATCACAGAACATTTTTGTCACAGTGAATAAACACTAAAAACTGTCATTAAAAAATAAAGCCACTTGCCTTCTTGGGATGATGGAGATTCTTGCTAGCAGCAAGTATTTTTGCTGGAGCCTTATGTGAATGTCCTAGCCAGAAGCACCTATTTCTTGTTTGGACTTGGAGTAAGCTACATATTCACAAGAATATCATCTTCAAAACTTGTGACAATCTAGTGACCTTCGACACTGCATCTGTTGAGGATAGACGAGTTCATTAATCCTATTCAAGTCCTTGATGATCAGGAATGTATTAAAAATAAATCCATAGACTAAATTGCAGCATAGAGTTTTGATAATATAAAGTGGTGGGACATCTTACTAGATGTACCTAATGTAATCTTACCTAACACATGTTGTTGTGGTTGTCTTTTGTTCTTGTTTAGAGGCATTTCAAGATAGCAGGATAAACTTTTATCCTGTAAGAATGCTCCCTGAAATATTGTCAAATTTTCCTTGGAGAAGTAATCTAGGTAAAAAAAAAAAATCACTATACTGAAACAATCTTACTCTTCTATCTATTCAGCGAAGAAAAAAAAAAAAAAAAGTGAAGTTTTTAAGTCATCTGTGTAATCTACTAGTATGTGTGTTTGGAAAGCAGGGTGATTAAGTCCGGGATTTAGTTTAACTTCATTGGGTGCACCCTCAGTAAGTTTACAGATGGTACTAAGTTAGGCGGGAGTGTTGATCTGCTCAAGCATAGGAAGGCTCTGCAGAGGGACCTGGACAGGCTGGAGAGATGGGCTGAGGCCAGTGCTATGTGGTTCAACATGGCCAATTGCCGGGTCCTGGACTAGGGTCACAACAACCCCACGCAGTACTACAGGCTCAGGGAAGAGTGGCTGGAAAGCAGCCTGGCAGAAAAGGACCTGGGGGTGCTTGTTGAGACGTGTATGAACAAGAGCCAGCAGTGTGCCCAGGTGGCCAAGAAGCCAACAGCATCCTGGCCTGTATCAGAAATAGTGTGGCCAGCAGGAGCAGGGAGGTGATCGTGACCCTGTACTCAGCACTGGTGAGGCCACACCTCCAATACTGTGTGCAGTTTTGGGCCCCTCACTACAAGAAAGACTCTGAGATGCCAGAGCATGTCCAGAGAAGGGCAATGAAGCTGGTGAAGGGTCAGAAGAACAGGTCTTACAAGGAGCAGCTGAGGGAACTGGGGTTGTTCAGTCTCTGGAGAAGAGGAGGCTGAGGGGAGACCTTATCACTCTCTGCAACTACCTGAAAGGAGGTTGTATTGAGGTGGGTGTTGGCCTCTTCTCCCAAGCAGCAAATGATAAGACAAGAGGGAATGGCCTCAAGTTGCACGAGGGGGAGGTTTAGATTGGACATAAGGAAACATTTCTTCACCTAAAGGATTGTTAAACACTGGAACAGGCTGGCCAGGGAAGTGGTTGAGTCACCATCCCTGGAGATATTTAAAAGACCTGGTGCTTAGGGACATGGTTTAGGGTGGACTTGGCAGTGCTAGGTTAACAGTTGGACTGGATGATCTCAAAGGTCTTTTCCAAACTACATGGTTCTATGATTCAGGAATGCACAACTTGACCTCATTAATATCAGTGTCTAAAAATGGAAAGATGCTCCTGAGAATAGGCAAAATTATGTCAGCAGCCAAGTGCTAACCTAAAACTAAACAGATTTATTAGCTTAAATTGTTTAAGCTACCACATTTCTTTATTAGCACATATGCCTTAGGAGTACTGTGTTGCAGCGGTCCTGTCCTCTCAGCCATAAGTATCGCATTATGACAGCAATACTATAGTGCTTCTGGGATGAACAGGTCAGAAAAAGTAAAGTAACTGTTATACACATAAGCACTACTCTCACATTGTAAGTTGTGATGGTGGCTTTTAATAGTAATTTTCCTATTAAAGTAAGAGAAAATCATGCTGCTGAACCTCCTGCTATTTTATACAGATTGGCTAATCTATTGGCTTTTTTGTTTGCCTTTGCAGAGGTTTTAAGAAAGAAAGAAAGGGCAAGAAACAGTGAGTGTGCTACTGTAGACACAGATTAAATATATTTGGTTGTGGTGCAGATATACAGATCATGGTGGCACGTGAACTGGCAGCTCTGTGGACTTCTATTTACCTGCAAAATATACAGTATGTGTAATCCTATTGCACGGTTATCTTCCTACCTGAGGGATGTGAGAGAGTGAAAGCCCAGCTTATTCTTCGGTCTAGACATTTATACTGTCTCTGAAACAGATAAATACATCAACTAACATTAGCTGTGAGAATCATTCCTCATACTGAGGAACTACCATCTCGCAGCAGCAGAAATGACTTCTTATTACTCTTACTCTGCCAGCAACTAAGTAGGTGACAACTATTAGAAAGGTCAGTGTTCTATAACTATGTCAAGCTTTCTCATTTGCAATTCTGCATTGGTCCACCCAATATAAAAATATTTCAAATTTTTTGTTTGTATTTGTGTCCATGAAAGCAGAGATATTTATAATGTTACAGCTATTTTAACAGTTAAACACAGGAAGCGAACAAGTAAGCTGCCAGTTTAGCGACTAGATAAATGTGACATACAATTGACCCTGATGTTATTCTGAAGCGCTTAGCTTAGGAGATTTATTTCCCAGGATCCCTATATAGTCCATGGAGGAGATAATTATCTTTTGGAGGATTCTGTTTCTCCTTCTCAGATACGTAGAGAACATACAGTTTAGTTGTGTGACTAGTCCTTCGCTCCCATTCCTTCAGATACTGTTCACTGTGAATGGCACAACTGGTAATTACTGTTTCTGACAAATTAGTAGAGTGCGCTCAATTTCTGGAAACAGTATGATCAGAATCTCCATTCTGCTGTTATGCCCCACTGTACAGCCTCTTGAACTCTTCCCTCCACAGTGCAGCTAGTTCAAGTTCTGAGGTGGTAAAAGCCAAAAAAAAAACAAAACCCCATTGCTCATCAGGGTCTTACAGATCTCAGGCTGCTAACGCTACCTATGGTAAACATTGAGAATTTTTCCAACTAGAGGCAACCAAAAGAGATCCCACGCTCTTCTGATTCACTTCTCTGAGAATCTTCTAGTCGTAGATGAATGTGCCCAACTAACTACCTATCGCTTCTCTGAAGGTGGGTAGACTTTTCCCACTTTCATTATACATGTACCTGTAGCTACTTTTCTTCTTGTCTGGAAGCAACATAGAAAAATCATCCTGCTAGCTAGAAGAATAACCATAGTAACGGACAGCATAGTACCTCTCAATGTTTATCATCATCTTAGGTAGATAAAGTAAACCCAAATATTAAACTAACAACTAAGGATGTTACACAAAAGATATAATATTCTATGTGACTGGAAGATAATTCCAGGCTGGGTCTGCAGAAGGCTTTCTGTCCTCGTCGTGAAGTGCTTGTCTAGTTCTTTGCTTTCATTAGACTGCTTCTTTGCCCATTGCAGGATGCCTTTCATCTTTCTTGTTAGAAACTGTCCACCTAGTCTCTCTAGATAGACAGTAGATCACAGCCTGTCTGTTTCCTACAGCAAAGATTGGTATGCGCAAGTGAAGCAATGTAGATATGTTTCCTTTTGCCATTTCCAGTTTTAGTCCTTCAGCCTTGGTTATAGAAGTGTTTGTAGCCCTCATCCCTCTAAATAATGGTGACTTTCCAATACCTTCTAGTCTTGTTTTAAATTTCAGATCTTATTCCTGCTCATGTGGGAGCCAAAACCCCAGGATACCAAAACCAAATCTGTGATGATTTTTGACTTTGACTTTTCTGAGGGAAACAAGTGTAAGATAGTACACTAGAGCAGGTGAAATACCTGGAGGAAGCATACGAGCTTGCAAGTACAGGATGTCTTCACCAAGTCTGAGAAAACTGTGAAAAATTCCAAGCAAAACAGAGATTAAGTGCAGTTGCTTTGGATTTAACATGGTTGTATTTGTCAAACAGACAAGTTGAAAGCAGAGAACAGTTAGTACCTGTTCAACAAAGAGCTACAGTATGAAGGAGATGAGGTAGATTGGTTTAATGATCAATTTGCAATGTGGTTCAGAATCAGAATTTTAAGTAGCTTACTGAAGGAATCGTTGCTGGACTGAGAGAATTGATCTAGTGCCTGAAGGTCCGAAGTAGTGTTGACCTTTTTGAGCAGAATTCTCAGAACACCAGGGGAGTGTTCTGCCACCAGGTCTTCAGACACTATTTACCCATCAAATGCTGTAAATCGTAGTACCTTTTAATGCCTTTAAGTCTTTCGCTAAATCCTCTTCAACTGCTTGCCAAACTTATTCAAATATTCTTTTCAAAAGTCAGCTCAAAGTCTTGTCTATTGAAGAGTTCCCACTAATATAGCTCTTCGGAGTTTGCTTCCCAGTTGTTCTTCTTTGCAAGAAGTTTTACTTCTTCTCAGACTTTTTCCTGGTAGCTGGGATGTTTTGTTTTTATATCTCTTTCTCCTAATGGAGCCAGTCCATAGTTTTTGGTAAGGAATTCCAAATCACATTTTGAATATGTAACTGTCAAAGTGCCTGGTCTTGGATGGGAGAGGACTTAGTAATAGACATATCGGACTGCCCTTCTTCTGCGTTACAAATCTGCTTAAGATGGTATCATTACCTGTGCAAAATGTAAATGGATTTTAAAACAACTGTTAAGTTTTCAACCAGAATTAAATCATGTTTGTAATAACAATAAGCTGGAATCAATGAGTTAGGAATCGCATCCCAGTATCGATGAATTTTGCATATGCAGTGCACTCAAACAGAATTACTCCACTGTTAATCCTACACAGTTTTTGACAAAGTGCAAAGTACACTAAGGATTTGAGTTCAATTGTTCAAATGTGCTCTGAGCTCTGGAAGCTATTAATGTGCACTGACAAGTTCTAAACATATATTAGAGTGGTGACCAAAAGCAACATACTGTAAATCTTTTAAAATAGCTACTCCAACCGACTGAAATCCCTCCTGTTGTAAAGCAATTTTAATAATGGTGATATTAAAATGGCTACTCCAACCGACTGAAATCCCTCCTGTTGTAAAGCAATTTTAATAATGGTGATATTAAAATGGCTACTCCAACCGACTGAAATCCCTCCTGTTGTAAAGCAATTTTAATAATGGTGATATTGAAAATAACTAATAGGTATTAATAACAAGTAGTTACCAAAGCATATGGGTATACAAATAGATGTGCCTGTGGAGCATTGTTTTTGTGGAATGAGCTTTTGAGCAACCCTTAAACAAGAATGTATACTTGACTAGGTTGTGCTAATATAACATTAATTACACTATTGGGAAAGAGCAGCTCCGAAGCTTTTGAAGAAAAACAGTAGCCTCCAACAATTCAAACACAAGATGACAGAATGGGCCTTGAAATTGCAAAAGCAGGGCAACACCAGAAACCTTAGAGCTGCAGACAGGGTAGTACTTGTATTTAGGGATAACAAAGCAAAATACAATGAAAAACACACTATATGTACTAAACCCCAGTGATTACATGGAATTTGCAGACTATTAAAGAAAGAGCAAATGAGTTTGTCAGCAAACATAAAAATAACTCCAAGTGAAACCAGAAATGAGGAGGAAGAAGTCCTACTACAACCACCACATTCCCACCAGTGAAGCACCTGAGAAGCTGGATCCCTGATATAATTCTGTTCCCCTATTATATTCTGCTTAAAGAACAGTAACGCCATCAATCTACCGACCCAGAATAAAAAAGATGAGCATGAAAGAGACAAGGATAGATACTAGGAAGTCTGCATTCAACAATTGTATTATAAATGAGAAATAGCTGTAATTAGATCATTTCAACTGTAGGTATTAGCATCACTGTAACTAGATTAGTGATAAGTCTTTGATTAGATTTCTAATACTTTAATTAGATTAACAATAAATTCTTGACTTTGCATGAGGTATGTTTCTTTATCCCACATATGCTGCACAGAGTATTTGGTCTGGCACCCCACCCTTGAGGCACGATTGTAATTTGGATGCATTGCTCCTCAAAGATATGTAGCATGTCTCAGGTAACTTTTATTCTTTTGCTTCTTAACACATACATCCTATGAGGACAGGCTGAAAGAGCTGGGCTTGTTCAGACTGGAAAAAGAGAAGGCTCCAGGGAGACCTTATGGCAGCCTTCCAGCACCCAAAGGGAGCCTACAAGAAGGCTGGGGAGAGTCTTCTTACGAGGGCCTGCAGTGATAGGATGAGGGGTAATGGTTGGAAACTAGGAGAGGGAAGGCTTAGACTAGATAAAAGGAAGAAGGTCTTCACCCTGAGGGTGGTGAGACACTGGCACAGGTTGCCTAAGGAAGCTGTGGATGCTCCATCCCTGGCAGTGTTCAAGGCCAGGTTGGATGGAGCCTCGAGCAACCCAGTCTAGTGGGAGGTGTCCCTGCCATGGCAGGGGTTGGAACTAGATGGTCTTTGAGGTCCCTTGCAACCCACAGCATTCTATGATTCTATGATGTAATCATAGACAGATTACTAGGATAGCTTTTCCTTTAATGAAGTGCTGTGCATAGATGACAGCCTAGTGTGTAGGTGTGTTTCATCACTTTTTATGCCACAACAATCAAAATGAGAATAGTGGCAATTCGGTGAAAAGACTGACATGGTTGCCTCCTAGCCCCCAGTGCTCTGGAAATAAGCAGGGATAGCAAGAGCTGAAAGCACAAGCCTCCATAGCATTAGCTAGCTGCAGTCACCAATCAGTGCTTCCTGAATCACACAAGTAAGCAGCCTCATATCACACACGAACAAGCTAACTGTACCCTGGGTTCATCCATACAGACACCATCTGAGCTCCTGGCTGTCCCTAAAGGGCTTGCATGCTCTTGTTGCTGCAGCTGTGGATGGCCAGGTTATCCCATCTTGATGTAAGCTAGCTGGAGGGTTTGTTTCTCTAAGTCTTGTCCAGACATAGCTCCCCTTCTGATGTTCCCACAGAGCACCTGAGGAGGTCAAACCCTTCCCTTTGCACAGAAAGCCCCACTTCCTGCTGACTGCAGAAGCCTTCTATCTAAAATTATAATGTTTGAGATGCAAGAAAAAGAGTTCCTTACATCTTTGATATTTATCATAGAATGGTTTGGGTTAGAAGGGACCTCAAAGATCATCTAGTTCCAACCCAATTAATTATAGTTTTTCACTAGAGGCAGTTCAGGGAAAACAAATGTTTGTGATATAGTGGTAAATACTTATGAAATGAGCTGCTGGAATCCTTGATAAAAATCACAGCCAGTCAGACCAACACACAGTTACTGAAGAACAACAAATCTCTTTGTATACTAGAGCACATTTTTAATAATGTATCTTTAAACATAGCAGCCCCCCAAACACATAACCCCCACAAAAGTCCTTTCCAGGGAATTAGTGTCTTTTTATCTGATGTGTCCAATTCCTTCAGTTCACAGAAGTTCTTAAATAATCTGTCATGCTAACATAAGTCAATAATGTTTAAGGGGATTATCTTCAGGAAATTTCCCTTTAAGGGAGTAATATAGTAGCTTGTGATTAAATACAGCAAATTATTAATGTGTTTGCTTGTTTCTTTCCCTATTCTGAATTGCCTAAGCATAATTATTTTCTTTGCCCTATATCTACTTTGTAGGCATTCTTTCCACTTCAAAATAGCTGTCCAGCCATAAAGCGTAAGAGAGCTATAAAAGCTGACTTTAAGTGGTGTCCTAAAATCCCTTAGGGACCATCCAGCATTCAGCAAATTAAAGTAGTAGTTCTTCAACACTGAAATGACATCTAAGTGTGAAAACTCATTTTAGGGAAAAAAAAAAAGGCAACAAACCAACCAACAACTGGTGGATAGTGTAGTAGACAAATCTTTTAAGACAGCTCTTGCAGAGCACAGTCACTGCCTGGGTATCAATATATGTCTCAAGTCATTTTTCATACACTCTGAATAGAAGTGCCTGGAATAAGAAAAGACTGCTTGTGCTCCTTCATGATTTACACTACACAGCGCTGAACTTGGCCACTGCTTAGTCATCTCCCAGCTGTACCTGTTGTTATGTAACATCTGCTTTAATGGAAAACAAACTATTCCCACTTAAAATTAGTTGCAAATATACCAACTGAGCTTTAACCACAGCATCTTGAAGACATTGTGGTAACTGGATATTGTGTTACAGCTCTAACATCCTGACAAATCTGTTTACAGACAATGAGTGATAAATGTTCTTTTGCCAATAAACATAAAATGCTTGTGCCAATGAAAACCCAATTAAAATGCAAGCAAGTTGTGTAGGTAGTTTTACTAGTAATAGAAATCCATAACAGAACTGAGGAGTAACACACTACCCAAACAACTACTTTTCCATGTCTGAAGAGCAAGCAGCAGGGCACCGACTGAGAGCAGATTCCTAGGAGCTTTATAGTGTTGGAGGGAAGAGCCTCTTGGGTTAGCAAAAGCCTCATAAAACTCAGAATCAAACTTGAGAAGATATACCTGAGAGAACAAGATTTTGAAGATAACCTTTCTTTGTTATTATTTCTAGAGAAGGAAGTGACAGGACCATTTCACTCTTGCCCAGGCAAAAAAAAAAAGTACAGATGAGTGCTTTGTGCATGCAAAGTAAGTGAGAAGAATTCTTGTGAGGCAATTTAAAGGACAAGCAAAAAAACCTAACTGAATTGGGGGTGGAAATGCTGAAGGAAAGGAAATTGTAAATGTCTGAGATTTATTTTATCAAAAGCTACAATGTGATCTGCTTTAAGAGAATTCCCTGGAGATCATTCCAAGGCATTCAAGTGCAAGAATTAATACACTCTCTCACTCTACATTTCAGAAATAATTTGAGACAAGTTGGAGGAGGTAGAAAATACCTTGAATAAACCTAAGTTAAATATCCCTTGTGAGAATATTGTGAGTTTTATAAGCCGAGAAGCTCCTTTAGGGCTATTTAATACTTGTTAGAATTCCTAATTGTCTCCCACATTATTCCAATACTTAAACAATCCCAGTTGCTTCTAAATGGAAAAAATATAGCAAGCTACTTTGCCAAAATACATCAGGTAAAATGATTGCTAACATCTGATACACACAGAGGGAATTTTATTCTCAAAGGCACTTCTAAGGCACCGACTGTCTTGCTATCAGAACTAATTTACTTGAACATTTTTATTATAGAGCACTAGCATGGGATTTGCTGGGAATTAATAAGGGTTAGAATCATCTCTAGACCCTTTCTGGGCAAATTTTGGTGTCTGTAGAAAAAAACCATCTAATGATATGGATCCTCTGATTGACTTAAATAGATGTTCTCTTCTATGTCTTGGTAAGTTCTCCCTCTCTCTCTAGGAAACTCACTGTAATTCTGCACCATAGACTTTTGGAGTAACTTTCATTACTGCTGTTTCACCTTACTCAAGCTTTCTCTTCTGCTGAAAAAGGATGGGACACACTAACCTGCATCCTATCCTGTACAGTCTGAAGTCAGTTGGCAACGGAGAAAAGGGACAGCAAACAGCCTGGCTGTTCAGGCATAGCAAGTCCCTGCCTGCCCCTGTTGCCTTGCAGGAGCCAGGCATTCACTACACCTTTTGCACCCACCTGCAGCTCCAAAAGCTCCTGCTTATGTCCTCCTTGAAGCAGCAGCTGAGCCAGTGTAGAGGAACCAGGCAGAATTTCTCACATCATTCAGAAGAGCCAAGGAAAGGATTATGGCTTCACATGCATTATAAATGCTTACACCTTCATACCTTCAACCTAACTGCAAAGGATGTTATGTAGTTGACGTTTGGCTCTTGTTGACTTCTCTCTAGTGCATGCAGAAGTTTCTGAAAATAAAACTATTTCTTCTTAGAGATCTGTGCCTCAGAAGCAAGAGGTGCATTGAATCTTACCTGCTTCGGGTTTGGGGGGAGATTGAAGACTTGGAAATAATCTTGTAAGCTCTCACATTTTTATAGAAAGAAATATGAAGTACTGAAGCCACAAAAAATTCATTTCACTAAGATAAGGAAGTTACTAGAATGAAACCTGTTAGGAAAACAACCTAAACCCAAACCCCAGACTCACAAACAAATGGAATTTAAACAAATTGGTTTCGGAAAATCCTGAAGCTGTAAAAGATTGGAAAAGATATGGAAAAGCCTGACACTAAGGAAAAATTATTTTCACTAATCTAAGGAAAAAAATCAGTAGGATGAAATGCACTAGGAAAAACCAAAACCCAACAAAAAGCCCTTAACCAAATGGAATCTAAACAAACTGTATTTTGGAAAAGCTATTCCCCCTCAATTGCTCAGCAAGTTTTCTTTGAGAAAGTGCAAGTTCAATAGTTTTTTGTTTGCATGACTTTCTGCTATGAAAGAAAAAAAGGCACGAAACTGAAATATTTTTCTTTTGATAAAATTCTCCTTGCCTTCTACACGCATTACAAAGAGCTGAAACACAATAACAACTGCCTTTATCCTGCACAAGTCACCTTGAGAGGTAGAATCTAACCCTGAATTTATTTACGGTGACTATCAAGTACAACTATGAAAGGGATCTATAGTACTAAAGAATGAATATGAAATACACTTTAGTTGAAGCGTTACATTATTACGTAACCTCTCCTTTGTTATACAGCCCCTTGTAACGTGATAGAAGGCTGTAAGAACAAAAAGGGAGGCAATTTAAGTAGAAGAAGGTTTTTCTAAACATTAACTGCAACAAGAGCTCCCTGTTTAGTATAAAGTCCAATTCAGTACAGCCTCCTCTTCTAAAATCTCAGCAGCATGGCTTCTGAATAAAAAGTACATCTAAGTATTAATCTTTTGGGGAAGAACAAGGTATAGAAGAAGAAAAATCAACTCACAAAACCCAAAATGTTTTTGCACGAATTTTAAGTAATCTGCATTTCTCTTTCCTTTTGCATGCCCATATTGGAGGGAAACATGCCCAGATGAGAACTACACCTCTGCACCATCATCTGTCTGGGGGAAGAAATGAAATCAAGGGTCAATTTATTCAGACATTTCAACAAGGTGCAAATTATTGTAGAAGTTACCAATACATTTTCCTAAACACTTAAATACTTATTTTAAATTATTCACAAATAATACATGACCTGATATTCATATTATGCTGCATTAGGTGTGAGATAACTGAGTTATCCCTTAATCATCTAACTAATGAAAATTCCATAGACAGAGTTTGATTCACAATGAGGGAAATATACTGTGAAATGAAAATACAACTCTCATCCCACATAAAAAGTATTGAAATGCCAGTGCCTCTTAAATATTTGTATGCTTTGAAGAGTATTATACAGTTGCATGACCAGGGAGGATGGAGAAGTGGTTTTTTTTGTTATTTTTCTGAATATCAGTGATGATGACTTCAAAAATAATCCTTAAAGCATAAGTGATGTCTCAGACTTCTGTCACTTATTTCGGTTATAGGTACTTCTTATATATGAGAAACTTTATTTTCATGGTTGTGTACACAATGCAGTTTGTGCAATCTCCATCTTTAACCCTAATTTAACACTTTACTGAAGTGGTCATATTTCTGGCTTAGCAAGAAAAATGTCTGTGCTTTTTACTGAATTACTTTTTAAAACAAATGTATCATAAATCCTGTTCCTTTGTGTAGTCAGATTTTCTAAGTGCGAAAGAAAATGAAAAGCATCAATTCTTTAAAGGTATGTCAGGCTGGAAGGCAGTCCAGATTAGATACAAGAACATTTTCCAAGATTTTATCTTTAAAAATCATTCAAAATTTTTAAACATAGAAATACACCAAATTTCTAAACAATTTGTTTGTAACATGCTATGAAATAGTGTGAGTCATGTTCTGAAGTATTCTCCTTGGATTATTTACCAATTAAAGTAATTATTTTCTTAGGTGCTTTGCACATTTTCATTTTCTTTGATTCCCTATCGTACTGTGCCATACAACAGATATGATTTCCATAGCTTTTTACTCACTCAAACTATTTTCCTTCTTTTTTTGCAGGGAATTCACTGAGCTATCATTTGAGGGGGATGCTAAACAGACATCCACGTTATTTTACAGCCTCAAAATCGCATTATATTTTAAAATCTTCTATGCAAAATGGTAAAATATGAACAATAATGGTCCCTGAAGGTTAGATAATGCCTTCAGGCTTAACTATTAGCATTGTTCCTTGATTAGGTATATTGAAGAGAATTCCCGGTACAATTCCTGTGAAAAAACTCATTGTCTTTCCTGCAACGAGACCACACTGTGGACCACTGCAATGGGAGGTTAGAGCAATGGACTCACTGTCACCGCATGCTGTCCTGCTTCCTTTGGAACTTCAATAAAGCTTACAAATAAGCAGGTCAGAAGAGAGACAACCATGGACCTTCCTTTCCTGCTGTACACCTGCATCATGGGAGGGTGATCAGCAGGGCACTCATCTTCCTCAACCAGCTTTCAGTGGCTCACTATTGTACCAAGCCAAATAAATTGTCACAGATCACCAGGACCACACAAGATGTTGGACAGACAGCCATTAAGTTTTGCTTTCCTGCAGTGGTCCTGCGAGGTGCCTGTTGGTATTGAAGTAGAACCAGAACCTGGAGGCAAAAAGCAAAGTCAAGTAGACCATACCTGCCCTCACAGCCCAGCTGGGCAGGAAAGTGCTTTATGGGGAGCTCCATTAATTTAAATGGGATTACTTGAGGAGAGTAATGATCACATGAGCAAGTGAGCAAATCAGATCTGAAGTGAGTAGGAGGTTTTGCCTCAACAAAATCCTGCTCTGTGTTTAGGTCACTGCGAGTTTCCCTTAAACATAGGCCTACCTAGTGTCTTCCTGTGGAAAGTATTCTGGTCACTGTTGTCAGAGGATGAAATGACTCCATGACAGGGAGCCTTTAAAGTTCATCAAGGTGGGAATGCAACCCACACCAGCCGCCTTGAGCTGTGACCTAGGAGGTCTTGCTCTGTAATTCAAGCAGAAATCTGAGCTGGTGAGGCACAAGGTAAAGGACTTGATTTGATCTTTTCCTTAAATGAAATTTAACAAGTAGAGGATTACATACGGGAACATCACAAAGATCATAAAGTCAAGTGCTTGCCAGGTCAAAAAAGCCTACTTGCCTGTGCAACTCCAGCCTCCTTGGTTGTTTGCAGTATAATGTTGTACTTAATTTCAAAATCATAACCTATTGTTTTCCTCAAAGAGATATGAAGCAGACCATCATCTAAATGATCATTTCTTCTAATAGGTATACAATTCCGATACGCAGCGGCCCATTCACAGAATCATATAATGGTTTGAGTTGGAAGGGACCTTAACAATCACCCAGTTCCAACCCCCACGCGATGGGCAGGGACACCTGCCACTAGACCAGGTTGCTCAAAGACCCATCCAACCTGGCCTTGAACACTTCCAGGGAGGAGGCAGCCACAGCTTCTCTGGGCAACCTTTTCCAGTGTCTCACCAGCCTCACAGGAAAGAATTTATTCCTTATATCTAATCTAGATCTCCCCTCTTTCAGTTTGAACTGTTACTCCTTGTCCTATCACTACCTTCCCTACCTTTCCTGTAGGCCCCCTTGAAGTACTGGAAGGCCGCTAGAAGGTGTCCCTGGAGCCTTCTCTCCAGGCTGAACAACCCCAACTCTCTCAGCCTGTCCTCAGAGGAGAGGTGCTCCAGCCCCCGATCTTCACGGTCCTCCTCTGGACCTGCTCAAGCAGGACCATGTCCTTCTTGTGCTGTGGGCCCGAGAGCTGAATGCCGTACTGCAGGTGGGGTAGCAGAGTAGAGGGGGAGAATCACCTCCCTCGTCCTGCTGGCCACACTTTTCTTGATGCAGCTCAGGATATAGTTGGCCTTCTGGGCTGTGAGCGCACATTGCTGGGTCATATGCAGTTTTTCATCCACCAGCACCCCCAAGTCCTTCTCCCCAGGGCTGCTCTCAATCCACTCATTGCCCAGTCTGTATTTGTGCTGGGGATTGCCCCTACCCAGATGCAGGACCTTGCACTTGGCCTTGTTGAACTTCACAACTTTTGCATCGGCTCACCTCTCCAGCCTGTCAGAGTCCCTCTGGATGGCTTCCCTTCCCTCCAGCATGTTGACTGCACCACACAGCTTGGTGTCATCTGCAAACTTGCTAAAGGTGCACTCAGTCCCACTGTCTGTGCCACTGACTAAGAAGTTGAACAGCTCCAGTCCCAGTACAGACCTCTGAGGAACATCACTTGTCAATGGTCTCCATTTGGACATTGAGCCACTGATTGTGACTCTGAGTGTGACCACGCAGCCAGTTCCTGATCCACTAAGTGGTCCATCCACCAAATCCATCTCTCTTCAATTTAGCAACAAGGATGTATTGCAGGACAGTGTCAAATGCTTTGCCCAGTCCATTACCCCACTGAAGAAATCTTTAGGTGGACTAAGCCTTTTGTTTCAGATTTTATATATAGTCTGCATTTTAGAAATTGTAATCAATAATTGAACTTGCAAATAAAACCATTAGTTAATGTGAATAATATATATCGTGTATTATTTAGAGATTCAAATCTTATAGGATTCCTTCACCATTCATCAAAATAAATTCTGACAAAGGAGGCTTACAAACATTCCAAACAACAGTATTCAATCTGCGATTGCATCACAAACCACAATGAATGAATAAATTAATTGTTACTGGAAAGTGTAATTGGATGCAAAGATATAATAGTGAATTGGTGCTTGAGTGGGTGTAAGGGATTCAGGTGTAATTATTACCATGAGGAGTCAAGTGCCAACATCCACGAAAAATAAATGTCAGAAGTGGTTCTCATATGTGGAAAGGAAATAGTTTCTCCACCTTTATAGAAAATCCAGTTAGTAAAAACAAGTAGCAACTGAACAGAAAAGATCAAGATCTGAGATGAAAGTTAGTGGGGGAAGTAATAGCAGAGACATACTTCTTGTCATAACTCAAACACACTGCTAAAATTCACAACATATCAGTCTTAGCAAACCCTCATTTAATAGTGATCATCAATGCTAAAGGAATAATCACAATTTCATCAACAGTGAAATAATTAAAACAATATTGATACATGCATCATATTCCCTGGCCCTGAACATATTGCCATTATTATAACCGGATAACAAAGCAACTACACTTCAGGCCTAAATATTTAAGATTTAGGAATAAGTATAATGTGTGAGTAGTAAGAAAGGGAGTAATTTCAGTTAGTTGGGATGACTAATTAGTGGTAAGATCAGAATAAACAAAAATTATCTGATTGTCATTGATGCTCTACAGGAGTGAATGGACAATTAAGAAATTTTCATTTTGAAAATGAAAACTGAGTAGCAGTAAAATCAATTAAGTTGCAGGATCTTAACATAAAAAGGTTTATTTCACACAACTTTAGATTAATAAACATGAGATATCAAAGTGTGATGAGAGTGATCCAATGAGGAAGAAACCACTGACATAAAACACATGAAAAGCCTTCTCACCCATTGGCTTTTTGGTGGTGGACAAAAGGAATCTCCCTACCACCACCAAAACGAGGTGTAGCTGCAATTCTAGTCTGTGTCCCACCATGGGAAATGGTCCTTATTAGCAGGTAAGCATTTGTATTGTTAGCAAGATCAATAGCTTTCTAATAAACTTTGTAGCTACTTTTAAATAAGTTCTTCCTTGCCTTACAAGCTGCAATACTTAGTTCTGTTTGATTTGTAATAGTGTAGCACTGCATACGTATCAGTTTGCTCTTTTATGATTTCTTCTTTCATCTTTTCTAAACATTATAGACAGTCAAAAATATGTATTTGTAGCCTAGCAGAGGAAACAAACCTCTTCCTTGCTCAAATTACTTAAGTTACCTTAATTAGGGTACTAATTAAAGGATTAACTGATTAGTCCACCACACATTAAAATGACACTTCTCAGAAGTAATCAATGAAGGCAGATTGTCTGCAGATTCAAGGAGTGCTGTAACTTTCGATATTGAGCATACAATTCAGAGCCTTTCTTTGCAAATGCAAGGAATAGAAGCTGTTATTCTACGGAAAAATGAGACATCAGTGTACAATGTAAGAAACAGGGCAATAGTGATGGTTTGCCTACTGTGTTGACTGTTGTGGGAATGCAAGACATACAGCTAATTTTTCCTAAATTCCCTTAATGTAGGGAAAAAAATCTGCAGAATTCACAAAACACCCCTAACAGTAATGTCCTACTACCACAACTAATGCTGGAAAAGATGCAGACCTTGATGCCACAGCTTGACATGCAGTGTCACACACACAAATTGTTCCTGGAGTTCAATGGATCTGCTAACGTAAGTGAAGTTATTCCCTTCTCTAGCAGGACACGGGCCATGAAATTTAGACAGCCAACTCTGCTTTCCTGGCTGACTAACCAAGCAGGCTACAGGAGCCTGCCACTGAATATAAAGAGACCTCAGTTTATAGAGAAGATGCTGATAGACAGGAAAGATGCCTCCTATGAAAAACATCATACAAGTTTGACATTGACCAAAAGGCTAAATTACAAGCAAAAGTATATGCTAGTAATGAGGTGGGGGACAAACCTTTGAGTCAAAAGGAGCTTCACGACTTGCAGGAATTAGGCCAGGATTTCACTGCAGGCAAGGATTTGAACCACGACAGAGAAAGCAGAGCTGAAAGACGTGGGTTCACAGCTATGCTAAGCCCTTCCCTTACCTCTGTATTCTCATTCCCATTCCTTCCTTTTGGTTAGCGCTTGCTGTCTGTTTTAGCTCAACTGGTCAAATTAAGGAGCTAATCTGGCCAAAAATAAATAAAGTCATCATTTAGCATCACTTTCAGTAGTAAGGTATCAATATTTTGTACTATTATATCTATCTAGATTAGGAAGCTTCCTCATTGATGTAGCAGTTTTGTTCAAGAGGCACTAGCTGTTCTGCTCTACGTGTTTTAAAATGTGGTCCAAGCAACAGTTTTCAGTCACCCACAAATTATAACACAAATATAACTGCTGTAAAGCTGTGGCTTAGGCCCATAGCTTACGCAGAACATTTCTCTATTAGTGCATGGTTCATTAATATCACCTATAACCCATATTCTCTGTTCAGTGTGCATCAGGTTTTTTTCTTGGAATACATTTTACCATGATATTATACTCATACTTGCATAAAAGCAAACTTGCATGCAAAATCCCGGCTATATCATGTTTCTAAAGTATGACTGTTTCTTCTAAGAAAACTCACATGGGTCTACACTGAATTACACCTGTAGCAGAGTACATTAAATTCTATTTTCTGAGCCAATTGACATTGCACATGTTTTGTTTGCAGTGTGATCAGAAAGCAAGTCCTAACCAAAGGCTGTGGAAGGCTTGCCATTTGGTCAGGTTTGGCAAAATAGCAAGGTTGGTGTGTTAACTCAAGCTGCACTGAATCCTTTGTCATGGGTCACACTCAATGCTCCCCTTATATCAGGCTCCTCATTTTCTAAATGAGAAAGCAAGTCACTGACTGGACTATAATGATCTGGTTTTGTTCCCATACAGAAATTGACTGTATCCCCTCTGTTGTGCACAACCATTTCTTTTAGTGTTTTAGAATTCGAAGACTGAAATATATCCATGCATACTTTCATTTACATACACCCACATAAGCCTTCCTGCCTCTGTCTTCATTTTTTGTTTAGTTTGCTTTGTGTTTTGTTGTGGTTTTTCCTTAAATCAAAACTATTCTTAACTTACCATGTAATTCACCAAGAACCAAATTATGAACTTTTCAGATTAGCTGGGTCACCTGGAGGGCAACAGAAAGCAAGATCAGTCATATGCTGCCTCATGCTCAATTGTAAGGCTAGGTATATCTTGGGGATTTTGATAAATTAAGTTCCTGGTGTATCTATAGGCTCCTTTTTAAAAAGGTAGGTATTAATTTCTTTTTGCAATAGATTTATATTCAAGTCAATCTATTTCTAGAGTTAAAGGGCTATCACTGTAACTTCTAACTTATTCACACTTTCTTTATAACCTGTGCTAGTAGTGGGAGCTGAAGAAAACCTGGCTGCTATTCTTACAGATTTTGTGTTTGAAAGTGAAGAGCACATTAATTTGCAGCTGTGTGTTATAGGGAATGCCATTTTTGGTATCAGGTTGCCCCACAGTCCATCCCAGCAAGGAGTCTTCAGTGGAGCTGCATAATCCAAAAGGCCAAAGTTATCTCCTCTGACCACAAGCAAAGATCTTCAGAGCTGGAAATGACCCATCTTAGGGACTTGTGCAGTTCAGATTTAACACAGAACTTGAAGTTGATAAATTCCAAGGCAGAAAGCCAAGAATACATTTGCAGAAGAGGAAATAAGATTGAATCTAGAGCTTGTTTAATTTTGTGCCGTGAGACACCATGATCTGTGTGGATCCTTAGAAAGAAATCTAATACCCAAAATTCGTTCTTCCTTCCAACACCAGCTTTGTCAGCTTTTGCGCAAAGTCACAGGATCACTGAGGTTATGAGGAACTTCTGGAAATAATCTAAACTCCCTACTCCAAGCAGGTCACCTACAGCAGATTGCTCAGAATCATGTCCAGACAGCTTTTGAGGATGGAGATTCCTCAACATCTCTGGGCAGCCTGTCCAGTGCTCAGTGACTCCCACAGTAAGACAGGAGTTTTGTGTGTTTAAATGGAATGTTTCGTATATCGGTTTGTGCCTTTTGCCTCCCATTCTTTCACTAGATATCACTGAAGAAAGTCTGGTCTGGCTTTCTTTACTCCCTAGGATATTGATTCACACTGATAGGATACCCTCCGAGATTTCTCTTTTCCAAGCTGAGTAGTCTTAGCAGTCTCAGCCTTTCCTCAGACTTCAAAATCTCCAGGCCCTTAATCATCTTTGTGGCACTTCACAGGACTTGCCCAGTATGTTCAAGTCCATCTTGTTCTACAGGGGAGCCCAGCACTGAACACAGTACCTCGGACATGGTCTTGCCGACGCTGAGTAGCTGCTCAACCTGCTGGCAATGCTCTTCCTATTGCAACCCAGGAGGCTGTTGGCCTTCTCTGCCATAACAGCACATTGCTGGCTCAGTTTCTTGTCTATCAGGACCCCAAAGGTATTTCTCTGCAGAGCTGCTTTCCAGCCTGTACTTGTGCATGGACTTATTCCTCTGATGCAGGAATTTGCATTTCCCTTTGTTGAACTTCATGAAGTTCCTCTCTACCCATTTCTCCAACCTGTCAAGATTCTTTTGAATGGCAACTCAGCCCTGTGGTGTATCAGCCACCCCTCCCAATTTTGTATTGTCCATGAGCTTGCTGAGGGTGCACTCCATCACATCATCCAGGTCATTATTCAAGATTGTAAACAGTATTGGCCCCAGTATCAACCTCTGGCTAAATGACTACTGATTGGCTCCCAAGTGAACTTTGAGCTACTGATCACAATCCTCTAAGCCTGAAAGTTCAACCACTTTTCAGTCCACCTCAACCCTACTTCATCAGTTTGTCTAATAGGATGTTATAGGAAATACTGTCAAAAGCCTTATTGGAGTCAGATAAACAATACCCAGTGCTCTACTCTCGTCCACAATTCTAGTCTTCTAATCACAGAAAAGTATCAGGTTGGTCAAGCATGATTTTCCCCTTCATAAATCAATGCTCACCTCTCCTAACCACCATCTTGTCCTTAAGGTGTTTGAAAAAGCTTTCCAGGATTATTTGCTCCATTACCTTCACAAGAAGCAAGGTAAAGATGACTGCCTTGTAGCTCACCAGACCCTCCTTGCCCTCTTTCATTGTAGGAGTACTATGTATTTTGTCTACATTTAGCCTGTACCCAGGACTAAATTAGAACAGTCACTTGTATGACACTATGTATGCCAACCCCTCACTAGCTAGGGAAGAGAATCAGGAAAAAGGAGAGCAGATTTTAATGAGATAACACCAATACCAACAGAGATATACAGAGTTATACTCAGCCAAATGAACATTCAGTTGTCACAATCCAGCAGAGAGCAGTCCTTAGGAGCAGGGAAAACCCCAGCAGGAATCCCAGAGGAGCCCCCCTTCCTCAGTAAACCTTCCTCCTTTATAATTACCATGACATTATGGGATGGGCTACACCTGTAGCTAACTGAGGTCAGCTGCCCTGGCTGACTTGAAACTGCTGACAGCCTGCCCAATACAGCTAGCCTATGATTCTAACCCAGCCAAACTAGGACAGCTTTCTTCCAGTCCTTAGGAACTATTTCAAATCACTAACTTTTCAAAGGTAATTGAGAGTGGCCTCATAGTGACATCAGGCAGGTCCCTCAGCACTTGTGGGTGCATCTCAGAGCCCATGGACTTGTGTATATCCTGTTTGTCTAGGTGTTCTCTGTCCTAATCTTCTGCCATCAAAACTAAGTCTTCCTTGCTCAGCTTTCCCACTGGACTCAGGGGTCTGGGATTCCTGAAGGTAGGTCTTACCAACCAAGGGAAAGGCAGCATTCCTCTGCTGCCTTCGTGTCCATGGTCACCAGGTCTCCTGCCACATGTTTTCCCTGGTCTTTCCTTTGCTGCCGAGACAACTTCATTTTGCCTTTCATGTCAGCCATTAGATTTGACTCCAGGTGAACTTGTTTTCTTATGACTGTCTCTGTGTAAACAGACATCTGTATATTCCTTCCACATTACCATGCTTCCTTTTTATATTTGAGTTTAGCCAGGACCAACTCGTTCATCTATGCAGGCTTCCTGCTGCCTTGACTTGAATTGTTGCATGCTGAGTTGGACTTTAGAGCTTGGAGGAGATCACCCTTGAAAATCAACCAGATGCCCTGGGCCCCTTTTCTCTCCAGAACCATCTACCAAGGGACTCTTTCAATCATATCCCTCAGCAGCCTGGGACTGAGTGGAGAGACCAGAGTCAGGGCCAGTCTGCACTCTTGAAGTCTAGGGCTGAAATCCTGCTTTTTACCTTGTTCCATCCTCTCAGGACCTTAAACACCATCTCATGGTCAGTTCACCCAAGGCTTGCACAGCCACAACCAGTCCATCCTTGTTTGTAAGTATGAGCTATAGCAGTGCATCTCCCCTTGTTGACTTCTCCATCAGCTGTGCCAGGAAGTTACTACCAATGCACTCCAGAAGCCTCCTGTATTGCTTTGGGGTTTTTTCCACTTTTTAAAATTCTGCCTCTTAGTGTGAGATGGTACTGTAACCTTTGATAAATGGCAGAGCATCCAGATGGATGTAGTCTTTGATATTGCCAGTACCACCTGATCACTGGCACATTACTAGACATTTGTTCTAGTGTATTAATGCTGTCTAGCTTTTTTAAGCAATATAAATATTGACCACCATGCACAGTCCCCAGTAAAAGCAGTTGAACTCTACTTACAATGCAGCATGAAGCATGGTTTGACCCTAAACTCCCATCACTGTTGTTTCTGCAAACACTAACTTCTTTAGTGTCAGGTGGCTGTGATAGAGAAGAAGAATAGAAAGGGATTTTGAAGGAAAATGTGTTCCTTCAGAAAGGTTTACAGCAATATGCCAAGCCACAATTTAGTCAGAACTGGCAATGAGACCTCCCCTATCTGAAAATACTAACAACTGGAGAGAAGTGCAGCAGCTAAATAAGTTGCTCTGCACAAAACAGAAGTCTTCATAAAGCTCCAGTCCCATTCTTTGCACTTACCACTCATGTCCAGTAACAGCAAAGAGAGATGCTAGTCTTTAGAAAGTGGAAGAGACATTGAATGTCTTCCTCTTTAATAATTTATACCAGGGTCTCAAAAGATCTCCAAAGAAATTGAATGCTTTTCAATATTTAAAAGTGTTATGAATATTCATCTTTCACTTCTACTGCAGCTCTTATCAACCACAAATGCGAAGGGCAACGGTTCAAGATGTTTTCCATGCTGGATCTAGTTAAATGCTTTTCTTCTCACATATGATTTGTCAACTCTGCAGACATTACTTGGGCCCCCTATTTATTTCTTATCTGTACATAAAGCACACTGTTGAAAAGAAATCCTTATTCATTACAATCCGATTTTCAGATTAAAAGTTTCCTAAAAAATATACTATATTCTAGAATATTTTCTCCATTATTATTAATCCCTCAGCATTCCATAAGAGCATAAAAATATTCTTTGATACTGGTAAAATATTCAGAAAAAGATATTCTAACTAAAGAACAGCAGCTTCCAATGGAACAATAGCTATCTTTGGATAATTGCTAATAAGAAAGCATTACAAGCATATTTTACCCTCCAAGCATTTTTTGTCTGCATACGTTTTTGCATCTATGAAGAAGAAAATGTATAAAGAGAGAAACAAGAAGAACAGACTGCTTTTTTCACCAATAACTTTATCCTTATTTTTATCTTGGCATTAGGATGTTGCCTTGCTTTCCATTACACTTTCTTTGAAAGGGAAGAAATGAAAAGGAAGTCAAATTCATCCAGTGGCTCCAGTAGGTGTTACTTGCAGGATTCTAATAAATCAATAAATCTCTTAATAAGCAAATATCCTGATATCTGCCTTTACCCAGGGCTAAACTATAACAGTTGCTCTATCACCCGACAACCGCTCACTAGCCAGGGAGGGGAATCAGGGAAAAAGGAGAGCAGACCCATGGGTAGAAATGAAGACCTAATGAAAACACCACCAATAACCAACAGAGTTATACTCAGCCAAATGAACATCCAGTTGTCACAATCCAGCAAAGAGCAGTCCTTAGGATAAGCCAGAGGAGGAACCACACGTGAGCTCCCCTTCCTCATTCAACCTTCCCCCTTTATAATGACCACGACATTATGGGAAGGGCTACACCTGTAGCTAAATCAGGTCAGCTGCCCTGGCTCACTTGAAACTGCTGATGGCCTGCCCAGCATGGCTGGGCTGTCATTCTGTCCCAGCCAAACCAGGACACCTGAATAGATACACAAGAAATGTACTGATCATACAACTGGATTAGATCTTGTCAGTACACACTTAAAAGCTCCTGATTTACAGCTCTAGAGAAAAGCAGGGAACAATGCCCAAATAACACAAGTACATACCTATCAGTGTGTTTGAACAACCACGTCCAGCCTCTTGCTGGCAGTATCCCAGCATGAATCCCATGTTTCATGGGTCAGCCAAACTCTCAGCACCACTTCAAGGGAGGACCGTTTGTTCTGGAGCATTGGCAAATAAATGGCAAGCTGTGAAGTAGCGATAAGAATTGGGCCCACACATTGCCCCCTATATTTCTCAATATGCAGCATGTGTGCTGTTCATAGGCTTTTCCCTGGGGATTGTGTTGGCGACAGCGTTGTAGTAGGTCTGGAGTTCACTGAGAGTGTTGTACCTCAATGTCAGTCTCTAACACAATAGAAAAGGCTCTCTGGGACTTCGGGATCAAGACTAGATTAATTGTGTAAGGTGCGCTACCGAAAGAAAAAAAAAAAAAAAGAAGACACTTTTGAGCTATCACAAAGCAATCCAGAAAAAAGCTAATCCATTAACAAAAAGGCCCTCACTCAGCCTGCACCAATCTGCAGATGGAGTGTACATCCTGCTGCAGAATTCAGTTAGAGACATGCTGTAAATAGCAATTTGACCTGAAGAGCATAAGTGAGCTTTCTTTGACATTTTTTTACTCCTCACATTCTGATTTTCCCTTCAAATCCAGGAGACTGCAATGACAGAAGGAGGCTGTATTCTCCGACAAATATTCCAACAGGAATATGTTTGTTGGCATTTGTTGGTACCTTTAACAGAGTTTACAAACCTGAAATCCAGGATGAACCACCTAATATAATTTGAACTACAAAGCAACACAGTATCTTGAACTCTACAAGGTACGCTACAGAGCTCATAAAGAGGCCCCAGCCAAGGCCCACAAGGAGCAATAGGTTTTACAGATTTGTTTCTGAACTGAGGGCTGTCGCTGGTCCATATACAAGGCACCTAACTGGTGTAGCCTGTCCTGCCAGTAGTTGCCAGAATACAAAGCACAAGCAGGAGCTGTGATACATTGCTTGGGCCCACAACTGCAATTACGCAGCCCTGCATTTACGGCTTCCTGCAGGGAGGTGCTGGCACCAAAGCACAGGATTTTCCAGACCAAAAGGCTGCATAACCACAAGGGAAGAGTCTACTGTGTGAGCACTACCTGCCTGCAAATCTTCCATACATTTTCAGCACCTATTAAGGGAGGAATTCTGCTCCTGCAGGCCTCCTCATGCAAGAGGCTCCAAGGCTGACAGGGCAGATATTTGGCTGTGAAGCACCACGCATTTGATCCAGCACAGTTCCATACCTATGCCACTGTCCAAACTGAGGGTTTCAGCTACCTGATCTATAGCACTCTATAGTCAAGAACCTACATGCATTTGAAATAAAAAAATTGAGTCCATCAGCCACATTGTATGTAACCCTTACCTCATGAACAATGGTAGTCACTGTATAAAAGGGAGGGTTTTCCTCAGATAATATGGCATATATTTTGTATCACCTCAGTACCTGAAAATGTACTGTGGGAAAGCAAGTGCAAAATCACCCAGTTTGACTATGTGAGGACATGTGATAGCAAGGCTCTTCTACTGCATCTTGTTAATTGACAGAAGTCATCATACACATGCAAAGGATATTGTCCTGATTCACAGAGGCAGGTGGAGTTTGTTATCCACCAGCCCAAGTATCTCTTTTGTGGTACAAGCAAGTAGGATCTAAGCAGTGATCTTCCAAGCAAAACCCTAGGAAAGCCAGCCTTGTGGTGAAGCCTGGGCCCAAATGTTAGCATGTTCAGTCTAAGTTACAAATAAAGCAAAACCACTTAGTGCTATAGCTTGGACTATATACATAGGGACACTCATCTCAGAAGTCCAAAGCAATAGACCAAGTAGCAACAGGCACAATTCGCAACATGGGGAATTCCAATCAAATACAAAGAAATGTTTTTACGTCATGAGAGTGATGACAGAGTAACAGGGCCCCAGCGAGGTTATGCGATTTCCATCATTGGAGATGTTCAACACTTGACTGGACAAGGCCTCACACAACTTCATGTAATGTGGATGTGCTTTGAGCAGAGGATTTGACAGAATGACCTCCAGAGATTGTTTCCAGTGTAAATTATTACAACTCTACTATGTTTATCTAGTCTCAACACAGATTCCTCCTACTCTGTCCTGGCATTCCCAGGTATTTCAGGAGAGCATAACATAGCCCCAGCCTGGATACAAGGAGCCCCTCTGATAAGCAAAATTACTTCCATCTTCCATGAAGAACATTTATGTGTTTGTCATGAGAAGCTGCAACTATACAGGAAAAGAAAGGGCCACCCCTAAAATATTTGTAGCCTTTGCACTGAAAGACTTGGAACTCAGAATGGTCATTTTAAAACAAAACAAAACCAAAAAAATCCAAAACCAAAACCAAACCCACACCCTACTAACAGTGTGTACATTTGGGGTTGTTTCTGAGTAAGTGTGGTTACCCCATCTACGCCCATTGATGAACCAAGCTTTCCAGTAGGAGGTTTCTTATGTTCCACATCAACTGGTGGTTACTGTATACCCTGCAGCAACATGTTTTATAACCTTCTGAAAACACAAAACATTGCCATGGGTAATATGAATATATGAGGACATTCTCATTATATAAATAGAAAACACTGTTAAACTCTCACCAAGGTAGGGAATATTTTCTTTCCAATATATTGTTTGCTTCCTTTGGGAAATTCTATCCTTAATAAAAAGAACTTTCATAGAGGCTGTAATATGTGGCTTAAAAACAAGCAAACGAAAACAAATAAGCAAAAAACCCACACATAAATCCTGAGAGAAAAGCCATGAGGGGAATTAAACACTTGTGCTGTCAAAGCATTAAAAACAAAAATACAAAATGTGCTATATTTAAATTAACTTTAATAAGAAGTACAAAAAGATAATGGTAAGCAATATTTTGCATGTGGTTAATAAATATTTTTCAACAGCAAGCAGTGACACATTCAAACATAAATCCAGTTATTTCTTTTACATTTTAGAAAAGTAACAACTTTTTCCAGTTAAAACAAGGTCACAAATTACAGAATATTATCCTCTTTATTTATAACTATGAAACCTACTAAATAAGTGAACTGTCACCCAGAAGATTTTATATGACGTTGATGTTCAAGGTTAAGTATACTTACATGTATCATGCAGTTTCTTACTGTGCATATTTGATTGGTGCTTAATTTTCTTTAAAATTATTGGTTCCATTCTTCCTGTTTCCTTATTTCTTGTTAATGTACCAGAAGAATCTGTTTTCAAACTCCTATACTTTTCACGCCTAAGTGACTCACTAAAGTAGATTCGTCATACAATGCATAAATGCTCTCTGACTCCAGCCCAGCTGAGAAATTGGTAACAATGTCTGAATCAGACTCCATGTTATTTTTACTTTTTTTTTTTTTCAATCAAGCAGAACAGGATTTAGTGTAATCATTTCCATTAAAATTAAAGTGCCTTCAAATGTTTCCTAATAAAGTGACTATTTGGAGGGGAGAGGATGAAGGGGTGCTGTTTAGGAACCGATTTTTTAACAGTTTATAGATACGGTGCATATTGTACATATGTATTCTAATAGATGTAAAGTACTACATTGCATTCCGTGCTAATGCTAAGCTACAGTAGCCTATAAACTGATAAATTCAGCCAAAATTAACATCTAATAAAGAATATCAAAAGCAGCTGATGAAAGCAGTATCTTGTTCCATTCTCTATTTCTGTCCATCCTCAACAGTGTAGATAGATGGATGAAATACTTGAAAACAAATGTAACACTTCAACCTGTTGAAGCTCATCTCTTTGAATATCAGATGAATGAAGTGCAATCTTGAAAAACCTTGAAAGCATAAAGACAGGCTCCAGGCCACCTGATCAAGTGACGTATTTGCAACATTATGTAAGAAATTAAAATTTGAAAGCAAAATATAACTTTTAAATCATCCAAGAATAAAAATATATTAATATATATTTATGCAGACACGAACACTAGAGGAAGAGTATACATCATCTTGCATATTTTAAAACATCCTCCAAATTCCTTTTCGTGAGTGTTATCACCTACTCCTAACTCATAGCACTTTCACAATATTCTTAAAAGGCGTTAATATATACCAGGAATGAGACAGACAGAAAGTCATGTATTTCAGTATGGTAGGCTCTTTTAAGGGCTTATTTTCATGGGTTAAAGAACTAAGCACCACTATCCAAAGGAGAGCCCAGGTCTACTCTCAGGTATACTCCCCTTCTGTAAGAAATCCTTACAGACTTCACCAATGTAGATGAATATCCTGAGGATGCTAATCAGTTTTATTTTAAATTCAGGGTCAATTTTGCCCCAATCTCAATCAGAGACGTCAAGCCCTCAAAGTTTAGCCTCTTCCAGAAAGATGTAATCACAGACTCCAAAACATGAATTCAAGGATCCACCTAGAGAGATCTGAATCTAGAAAATTAAATGGCCTAAAGTAGAGGAAAAAAACTTTTTTACATGATTAACATCTGCCATTCATTGAAACAAGCTTTTGAGTCTTTAGCTTGTACTACTAAAGGTCTAATGTGATGAATTCCTTCACTGATTCTCAGATGGCTGGAATTAACAACTGGATTCAGAATAGCACTAAAGCTTCTGGGTTTTAGGGAGTTTGGACTACCTACAGAAATGAGGCAGAGGAGGTCTCATTGACTAAAATAAAAACATCAATGTAATGTTAACGGGATGTAACTTCAAGTTGTACTGCAAACTGACAGGATTCTAGCAGAAGATGTACTGTCGCTGGGAAGAGGTGGAAGGAAACCTAAAACTCTGCTTTCTAAAGAACCACTCCCTTTACTGGAAGCTAAAGCATGAGCTGACTTTCATATAAATTCACTTAATTACTTTAACATTTCAAAGTCTTTAAGACAAAAACTTTATATATTACATCAAATTATGCCACATCAGAGAACTCTATTTAGATGTGTTTAGACATTTGTACATTTATCATGCTCTGTGTTGTTTAAATGAAGTTTTATAACTATCTGGGCTCATTTTAAAATGTTTTCTTCCTCTGCGTTAAAACCCATTGCATTGCTTTCTAAATTTTAGCATTATGTCTCTACACATAATGGGGGGTAGACTGATGATAGCTTTATATCCATACTGAAATCATCTTTCATGTAAAGTCATTAGGAATGGAAATGTTCAGAAGCATAGACTTCATCTATTTGGTGAAAGGCCAAGGCAAAAACTTGTGCACCACTAAACTTTCAGAATAGGAATGAGAGGTATGGAGGATGGATGCTGACTATCCATGTTTAATCGAAAGTCACATCTCTTACAAAAACAAAACCTAGAATTAACAAAATTCTACTTAATTCCTGAAGCTTCTTTTCCCTGTCTGCCCTAGATGTCCCATATGGCAGGAAACACACAATATTGCATGGTTTTCACAAAGCAGTCAGCAGAAGCCTCTCAGTTTCAAAGGCACAACTCACATCCCTCAAGTTCAGCAGAATTATACAAGAAGTATTTCAATTTCGTATGCTCTAATAGTTACTTTCCCACAACTCACATATGGTGATGAAGGCTCAGAACTGAAGCCGAAACAAAAATACACATTACCTCCCTCAATGGCTTCTTCCTCAATCATCTTACAACCCACTGACATCGTAAGAAAGCCATTTGCTGCTTTTCTTTCCCCCTTTCCTCCCCCGACACATGCCTACCTCCTCCCAGCTGCTTCTGGTTGCTTTCACATAGACAGTTTATGGTCACCCCACTTTTGAAAAGTGTCACCGCCTCATGTGTTATCTACAATTACTGGGAAGGGAAGATGATTCGGTAAGGCTCCGGTTTCATGTCTAGTGAAGCTCTTTCATGCTTTCTCCTGTGAATATACAGGCAGACTGGCTCCTCAATTTAGCATAATGTTCATGGTATGAGTAGTCTCCCAAGCTAAAGCTCATACCTCAGAATATCTACCGTAATATTTTTTTTTAAAGAAGCTCAACAATGCAGCAGTTACAAGTTGAATTAACCTAAATATGGAAGGCGAAGGTAATTTCATTGGCTATAACATAATTGAGAAGTTTGGAAGCCAATCTTTTAAAAGCAATCTGTTAAGAAGTCTCCAGAAGACAACCCTGGCTGATAATTCCTGCTGATATCTATATTTTTCATGCTGATTTATGAATTACTGTTAAATTACTGTCCAGATGCATCCAGAAGTACGTGCCCCAGTACTACATTGGAAACATATTTCATAAGCCTCGTTCAGAACTATGGTAATTCTAACCCAAGTTTACCACAGAGTTACATCATTGTATTTATTGTATTAATTTCTTAAGTCACATAAAATATGACACTCTGACCCAAGAATAATGAAAAAAATAAATTAGATTAACATGTCAACCAAAAATTTCACTGGTCGATTTCATGTGCAAGTCTTTGATAGGAAAGTGATTTGCATTTGCTCACTCATGCTCTCTCTCCCCACTTTAAGCTTTTAAGACCAGCAAGTTTTACTCAAATGAAATGAAACTTCTAGGTATTTGGCACGTAAATTTGTGAGATCAGCTTTAAAATCCCAGACACAGATGATACCGCTAAATGGAAAGGCAGCCTAACTCTTGTATTCCAGTGTTTCTTGCACAATGCCTGTGTTTGCTTAAATCTTTACATTCAAATTCATGTATCCAGTTGTTAGTCTTTGCAACTTACATGTAGTCAGTTTACTCACTGTAAGTGTTTCAGCAGTGAAACCATAAAGCAGACTCCTTCCTCCCAAAAAAGGAGTTTGCTTTAACACAGACCAACTGAACTAAATGTAAAAGTGAAACTTTTCTGGAGTGCACGCACTCAAAAGCCTTGCTGATGCCCACAATAATTGCATGTCAATATTTAAAATGTATTATTTTTCACTGAGAATATTCATATAGTATGCCCATTTTTCTATATTAGTGTGTGATAAATATATCTAGCATGTGATAAACACCTGTTTTTTGTCTGACTCCAAGCATAACACAAGCATAGAGAAAATGTTCAGTGAATGAAAAAATAATTGTACCAAATAAAAGCAGTAGCAGTAGAGCTGACTAACATGAGACAGCATCAGGCTTCTTGTGCAAACTGAAAATACGCTTTTTTGCATGCAGCTCTGAATTACACAGATGTTATCTTCCAGAGAAGTCTTGTTGGAGAAGACTTTTACTGTTAAAAACCTTTGAGGGGTCCCATTCTTGGATAAGCATGCAAAATCCTTCCTTATCGGGTAATCCAACATGCCTCTGAGCACACTCATGTTTGTAGGGGGTAGAGTTCTGACTATACAGTGTCGTGCATGGAGCAATACACAACATTGTTTAAACATTGTGAAGGTTTTGGAGCACCTGGGATGTGACCAAGGGTGAAACACAAACCTCTGATTCTCATACCCCAGTCCAGTGAGGTTTGGAGAGTCCCTAGATCTTGCTGATGTGAACAGAAGGTAAGAACTCCCACTAGGTCACAAGAAGGAAACTTCAGCTACAGAAAACATAATCGAGCTACTCAAATTCAAGAGCAGTTTAGCATGGGCCTCCATTAAACTGTACAGTCAGAGCCCTTTGCCAAAAACAGAGTTAAAACTGGAGGGATTTTTCTACAGTTCTAATATTTACAATTATTTGTACATATGTACATATTTATATATTTATTCATACCTGGACAATGTGACGTTAAAGGGTTAATTTATAATTTACAAATGAAACATTTTAAAAATGTATAATTATACCATGAAAAAACCTTTTTTTTTTTTATTGCTTGCCTTCCAGCCTTATGCTCATAATCACACTATTGCACACATCTCCATGTTACATGGAAGATCTACATTTATATATAAATATATATGAAAATAAGGATATTTTTATTTTAATGTTCTGAGTAAAGTGCTAATTTTTTAACTACTGTTGATGAGAAAGCTTTAATCTGACAGTTTAATTAGAGGGACTTCAAGGGATACACACCTTGTCCATGCTTCTCCTTGTCATTTTTAACTTCAAAATGTCTTTATTTTACTGATGTCAACTCTGTCTTAACTATTAATTCTCTTAATAATATGCATTTGTGACCTTGGCATCTATACTGTCACACAAAGTACAAAACAGAATCACATTAAAAGCAAAGAAAAGCAAGAAAATAAAACAGCAAATGAAAGCAGTGTTTCTATGTTGTTTTAGCACATTTCCATGTCTTAAGATACTCTTTTATTTGATTTTAGAAATATTTGTACAACTTTGTTAAACTCTGAACATATCTATTTTATGCACTATACTCAAGTACTGTACAAAACTGCAATAAATGACACTATACGACTACATATGTCTCTACTAGAAGACATCATCATAAAGGTGTATCTTTTTTTAAAGGTCAACTAATAACTGCTAATGTATGTGTGAATCAAAATATTTTTGATTGGCCAAGTATACTAAAATCTAAATACAGTACACAGTTATTACTTATGTCATGATTTACCAGGCCTTTAGGGACATAAAGAATCTTTGCAAAGGCTCAGATGAAAAACAATTTTACTGACCAGTATTAAATGTTCATATAAAATTGCAAATGGCAGCTCCAATTTTGTTGTATTTGTGTATATGAAATACAGTTGGTACCTACTGATGATGTATGACCTTTTATTAAAAAAATAACATTCAAATCTTAGCAAAACCATTTCTAGTATACAAAGTTGTTGTAAAGTTATGTCAGCGAAATGTAAAGTTGCAATTTACAAAAGCAGCAGTAAATTTTATTATATGGACAATTTCCTGAACTTAAATCATGGTTCTTGTTTCCCTGGAAAACAATGCTTTCTGGGACAAACACAGATAAATATTTTAATGGAAGATTTTAGGGTAACATTTAAGCAAGGAAAAAAAGTGCATTATATTACCGATATACTTAACCCTGAAAAATTTCCGAGTGCTTTTCTGAACCTGACAATAATCCAATTAAGAACAAAAGCAAAACACAAAAAAATATCCAACTTTGCTAAACCAGACAACCTGGCTGGGCAACATGAAATAAGTAAAATAGTGAAAAGAATAAGAGTTTCACTAGTGGAAGTTGGTTGATATTGGAAATTTGATTAACACTTGCTTTTCCTTGAAATCAATTAGAAGAGTTTATTAACAACTTCAAACAGGACAGAAGTAAGAAACTTGAGGCTTTTGCCATATAGTAGCCTTTACTACCTTTTCAGCCTAACTAGTATCCAGGATGTTTGTGAACAGTAGAACTGTATGACCTCCGTACTCTGTTATGTACATGGGTACCGCTATTGTATGAAACAATTACACTTTTTTAAAAAAATCACTTTTTTAAATGACAGTTTCTTTCATTAAAGTAGAATTAGTTACTTTATAGAAAAATATTTTAACTTTAAATTAAAAAAATACTGTTCCTAAATAATTATGTAGGATCATATCTTCATTTCATTGTACGGAGAGAATATAATTCTGTATATTTGAATCCTAGTTTAACAGAACTCCCCTGGGTATAACTTTTAAAGAGCTGTCTGTATTTGCCATGGGTGCTATCTGTTTACAGACCCATGAATTAACACTGTGTCCCTCCTTTGGAGATACACAGATAAGACATCTATATACACTCTGTACATAATGGTTCACAGATTAGCAGTTATTAGTCGTACTGTACATAGCAAACAACCTATCTGATTAGAATGATGCTTTAAGTCCTCAGTGCAATTCAGCTTTTAGGTTGATGGCGCAAAGCCAAGTAAGACAGGCTCCCTGTTTAAATACGTAGCCCAATACACTAAATTAAAAGTACCAAACAAGACTGGAAACACTATTCTAGACATTCTGTCAATTTTACTAACGCTGTTGAATGTCTTCTTTGCTTCCTGTGGCTTTGCTTCCGGTTTTGCCTTGTTGGGTTCTGCAGTTGTAGCACTCTTGGAGATAGTTGGTAGCACTGAGTCCTTGGTAATATTTGGAGCATAGTTGGCAACAGCCACTGCATAGGCATTGTTTTTCTTAATGACAGATGCTTTTTCTTTTTTCTATTGGAAGACAGCATGAAGTTAAATATTTAAAGGTATTTGCCAGAATAGACTTAATAAAACATAATTTCAAATGTAAAAGAAACCGATGAGAATGTGTGAGTATGTTAAAATAAATACCAGGAATATCATACTGATAAATTCAAATATAAAGAAAGACACTTCTAGTCTATCCAAAGAGAAGGTACAGTTAACATAAGAATGCTCTAAAAACATGGGACTCTTGCACCATCAAATGCCCTACTGAAGTTACATGAGGAAGGGTCTGTTACTGGGATTGTAAGGATAACTGGAAAAGAGTTGGTCTTCCTCTAGCTGTTCTGACTCCTTATAACAGAATTGCAAGATCTTTAAAATGTTCTCTGTTGAAGAGAACTAGAAGGACTGAATGAGTGGACTGGGAAACAAAGATTACCTGGCATTGTAATAAAATGAAATTTAGGCCACCTTTCCCACATAAATCTAGCATCGCTATTATTTGAACATCTCATAACATACTACCAATAAATAAAGGAATTTCAGTAATCGTCTACATTTTTAAGATATTCTGGAGAAATATGTGTGTGTTTACATGTATATATACACAGACACACACAGAGAGGTCAGAAAGAGATTGCAATTAAGAGAAAGGAGGACTCCAGCCTGGTAGTCGCAGAAGTGAGATGAGAATTAGCCCAAGAACTGTTTCTGGTTTTCAGAAATTATGGTTTAAAAAATGCATAATAGTGATGAAAATGGGGATTAGAACTTGAAAAAATAACAGAAGGTAAGAAAAGTGGGATGGAATGACAAGAATTTAATGAAGTTCAGCAAAGGGAAATTGAAGAGTCCTCCACGTAGGGAGGAATAACCCCATGCACCAATACAGGTTGGGGCTAATGGGCTGGAAAGCAGGGGGGCCTGGTGGAAACCAAGTTGAACACAAGCCAGCAATGTGCCCTCACAGCAACGAAGGCCAACAGCCTCCTGGGCTGCATTATAAAGGACGTTGACAGCAAGCCAAGGGAGGTGATCGTTCCCCTTGACTCAGCCCTGGTGAGACACATCCAGAGTGCTGGATCCAGTTCTGGGGCTTCCCAGATCAATAGAGACATGGACATAATGGAGTGAGTCCAGCGAAGGACCACAAGGGTGATTTAAGGTCTGAAGCATGTGAAGTATGAAAGGCTGAGAGAGCTGGAACTGTTCAGCCTGGAGAAAAGAAGGCTCAGGAGGGAATGTTATCAATGTATATAAATATCTAGTGGAAGACAGTAAAGAAGACCAGTGGTCTCTAGTGGAAGGACAAGAGGCAATGGGCACAAACTGACATACAGAATATTCCACTTATACAAAAAAACCTATTTTACTGTGAGCATGATTAAGCGCTGGAACAGGTTGCCCAGAGCGGTTGTGGAGTCTCCGTCCTTGGATATGTTAAAAAGCTGTCTGGACATGACCCCACGGACCGACCCTGCTTGGAGTAGGGAAGTTAAATTTGAAAATCTCCAGAGGTCCCTTCCAACCTCAGCAATTCTGTGTTTTTATGGGACTGCGTATGCTTTCAAATAGCAGTCCAATGGAGAAGCTATGTCTATAGATAGACACAGGGATGTGTAGGTAATGAGTACAGGCTTGAGTTTTTATATATATATATAGATACACAGATTAGCTCTGCAATAAGACTGTAATGCTATAAATCGATTCACTGTTTTGTAAGGAACTTCTAATAACCTACAGGAAACAATGGAAGGATTTCAGTTTCTCAGGAAGCAAGGCTCTCCATATATCATTTAGAAGCAGGCAAACAAATATTAGATTCAGTCCATCTCTTCCACAAAATACAGAATTAAACAGATGAAGAAATAGTTAATTTCTGTCTCATATAAGAAATCATCAACTGCTGTATTGGTTTGGTTTGATTTTTAATCTAATGGAAGTGGCACAAGTGGCCTCCACTGGGAGGCATCTACCCAATTTCCTGGTTTTTTTTTTTAATTAGCTCAAATTCGATATTTATCAGGGTGACCTAAAAATCTTGATAAGATCTTCATGGTTAGATGTTGTGCCCCAAATACCTTGTCTCAGAAGGTGATGTCACATAAAAACAAAATCTGGGATTGGGTGGGAATTCAGCATTGTTTCTTATTGACTGGAGTATGAAAAGGGCTGATCAAATATGTAGTTTGTCCCTGCACCTGCTTTCCTGTGAGATAAATTGCATGTTGACAGCACTTAGATGGGAATTCCGTATAACATGAACACAGATGACTGTCACTGAGGAAACATATTTCACTTTATTTGGTGAGGAGTAAGCCTGGCTTTAGATGCACAGATGCATTTGTCATAAACAAGAGCAAATTACCAAATCAAATTACAAGAGGAACACTCTAATTGATCTATAATTCCTTCCTTTCAGGCACACTTAGTAAGTTTATAAAAGGTATCTGTAATACCATTAAATGAGACCTGCAAAATAAAGATGAACCCTATTTTTTGTATGAGAAACTATGAAAATGTTAAAAGTTTAGCTTTTTGTTAAGTCAGTTTGAAGAAAATAGAGAACTAGACATGTGAACAATATATAAATCTTAATGGAATGGCTAATTTTGTCATTCCGAGGAAGGAAAACTACCTAGCTGTTAAACAGCTGCCACTCATAAGATCATGAGACAACACTAAAGGAACAGCCAAAGGGTGATCAGAGAGTTTGTAAGGGCTCCCTACATTATTACAATGCCAGGGCAATGCGACAGTCTGAAAAGCTTCACTCGTGACATGCTGATAAACTTGTAGTGATTTGGTATCTACTTCTAGAATGAGGATACAGATCCTGAAGCTATGGATAGTTCATGCCCTTCCAGAAGCCATAGGGAATTATAAACTATGTACTCATTTCCTCTAATTCCCCTTTACCATTAACTGGACATTTTGCTCCTTTATGCACTGTGCTTTATGCATTCAAAGTGCTGAGAAATCATCAGTTAACTAAACTTTGCTTCATGTCTACTACTATCATCTATGAAGCAAATCATATCCTATCCTGTTTTAAGGACAACCACAGAAATTAGAGTATTCTTTGCCAGAAGAAATCCTTTTCCATTGGTAGAATCAGGGAGCAGGACAGGACAAAATTATGTAATACAGTAAGCTGGTCAAAACAATGTCAGCTTTAACATTTGTTCTGTGTTACTAAAATTATAAACTGTAAAGCTTGACACAAATTTGGGCATATCACCAGTTCATTTCGTTCACGAAATAAGAAATTCTATCAGGTTAAAATTTCTTCATGCTATCACATCTACACTACAATCGATACCAGAAAATTAAGGCACGACTCTGTTTCCGTGCACTCAGAACATCAAGACATTATAGGTGAAGAAGTATTCAGAATTTTGTACAACAGCTATTTAAATTAGTTTAAAAGTTAATGTCTAAGTATCATTAGGGATAAGTTTCAGAATACTGAAAATGTTCAAACCCTCTAGATTTTGTTATTAACAGCTTTTGCCTATATGGGCATTCAGGTTTTTTCTGATCCTTAGTTACCAATAAAATTAATATACATTATACCTTTCTGTAATCTTTTTCTCATTTCCAACTCAACTGGATTAAGTAAAAAAAAAAAACAACCCACCAACCAATATAATCTGGATTAAATTTTCTGAATAACGAGATACACAGTTTTAAATGAGTAGTTAACAAACAAGTCAGACAGTTTCCAACATAAAAAAACCAATGTGCTTGATAACTAAATCTGGATTATTGAGACCAAGTGAGATTAGCAACATCAGGGCAGATATATTTTTTGTTCAGGACAGAAAATACATCTACATTCTTTTGATTTAAAGCATCATGTTTGGGATTTTTAAACAGGAAATGTAATCAAAACAATATATTACAGCTGTTTTAGTGCAATTTACTGGAAATAGGGCTATTTCCTTAGGACTTACCTTATCATTCACTACACTTTTTCCATCCCAGGCCCATCCTCGTTTTGTGAAATAATTTACAGTAGCAAATTCAATTAATGCAGAGAATACAAACGCATAACAAACAGCAATAAACCAATCCATAGCTGTTGCATATGCGACTTTGGGGAGTGAATTTCGAGCACTGATGCTCAATGTTGTCATTGTCAACACAGTTGTTACTCCTGCAAGTGGACAAAAAAACAGAACATCAACAATTTTACTTGGATTTTGAATGTTAACAAAAATACAACCCAAAAATTATTATGGTATGTTTGTGAAACACAATGGAAAATTTGCTTATCTAAGTTGTTGACAAACTGCCAGAAGCATATTAAAGGTTGCATCTGGAGTTTCCTTTGAAGTACTTTATTTTAATTTTGTTGCCAAAAGTTCCCTTTTTTAATCAGCTGAAGGTTTTATTTACAGGAGATAGACAGTATTTTATTTTGGTTTTTAGATATCAGGACAGGTAGGGACAAAATTAACAATTCCTTAATGGAGTCATAATGTTTTGCAGCATTACAGTAATAATGATTAATATGTTAATGTTTGGTGTCTGGTTTCACTGCAGTGGCTGCAGGTCTGGCACCCGTCTTTACTGACTGTACTAGACAAATTGACCTTCATTATTATAGATTTTTTTTTTTTTTTTTTTTGCCAGTAGCTGTCTCACTAACCATCCAGTGACACAGTTGAAGACATAAACAGGTTTTCATTCAGGTCACATGGATTTTTTTCTAGAACAGCATATTGATTTGAAATGTCAGATTATTATAACTGTGTATTTACTGTGTCAGAAAACAAGACTTGATAATCCAGGAAGATTGTTCTTTCACTGTGGCAGTTATTAAAAGCACTTTACAGTACTTTGTATATAACGAAGACCCAGTAGGAAGCCAGGAATTATACTCAAAAAAAATCAGAAAAAACATACATGGGAGGAAAGGAAGAGAACATTATACTGGATCAGTTTTAGCATGCCAAAACCCACAGCCACAAGTACAGTTTCCATTCCTTAAGTAAATCAGTTTTCCCACCTCAGGCTGAATCACACTTAGACAAACTAAACGATTCCTTTCGTGGCACGCCATTAAATACGTCTCCAGAATGAAAAGCAACGCAAAGTGATATACTTAGCACAGATCGGCAAACCTACACTCCATCATGACAGGCAAAGGAGATGTCGTGGCAGAAATATTAGTAACAGAATGTCACAGCTTCAACAACTACACACTCATAAAATTGTTGTAAAAGGATGCCCAAGAGAAGCAAAGCCACTTTCCCTAAGCCAGATCCTCCACTGTCAGTAATCTGTCACCTGGGTTCTGGTGAAATTTTCCTTCTGCTACAAGAGAAGCATTTTTAACCATTGTGTGAGAGGGAAGAGAGGCAGCAATTACACCTACTCAGACCTCTTCAGGCTTTGCAAGTTCCATCCCTCCTCTAAAGAATCTCCATCTCTGAGGGTGCTACAAAGGATGACAGAGCAAAGCTAAGTGGACTCAGTCTCAATGCCACTCCCTTGATGCGCTTCTAAAGGCCTGTGCAGAAGGGAAAACAAGGCACAGAAACATCCTGCTGAGTCACCCAGTATCCAGATACCTTAGCAAACACAATTCTCTAATTGCTGTTTTTCAGCCTCCATAACTTAAAGAAGTGGGTTTGGTCTGGAACCAGCCGTGACACTGTTGAGATCTACTAGCCTACACAATGAAAAGGAAGCAGCTATCATAATATATTGTATGAAAATGTGTAGACAGTATATTTTGTAAAGAACTTATTCTCTCCTAACACTTACACAACATATGGCTTAATTATTTTTCAGCACCTCAGGGAAAAGGCAGTCTATCTTATACTTAAAATTAACATATGCATATTTTAATACTGGTCCTGAGCTGCAGATAAATAATTTTAATTATACAGAAGTATCAGTAAAGTGATTGTTTCTCAGAGATGAGGTGACCTTATCCACATGTAAATATGTACAGTTGTTAAGGTACTGTTGTTCTGTTTAAGTCCTACCTTTTAGAATAAACTAATCTTCTGGAAGCCCCATTGGCTTCTTCAGAAATCTAATTTAAGATTAACTGCTGACCTTTTCTCATCTCAATTAAAATGTCATTAATTTACATCTTGTATCTTGCTACCAGTTGACAATTTCGCCAAAAAGTTCAGCAAGCCACACCACTTTGTGACCTAAATGCTAATCAAAGAGCACATTGTCAGACAATTGCCAACACACTTTCATTTACTCCTTCACTCTATAAATTCAGTGATGTTCAACTACCACAGTCATTTAATTTGAGTTGAGTGGGAAAAAATTGGACAGAAAATTTAATCTGTGATACCTGTCAGTTTAAGAATCTCTAGTATTCTTATACTTGCTATTCTTCTTCAGTCAAGAGACATGATTTTGTACATTATAGTTAATTTGAAAAATTAGTATTATCAAGTATTCTTTATGAAAAAGGACTAAACGGAAATAACCTGCCTCCTTGTCACTGCTAAACACATGAGGACTGAAAAACTATTAGTGTGGAGGAATATGGTCAACTTGTGAAAGACCCCACACTCATTCCATAAAGATTGGAGGAAAACAATCTTCTCCCCTAAATCATATACTACTCTGAACAGCCTAAATAATTTAACAGATTATGTTATTACGATGTATAAAGACCACAGTTTATAAACAGGTCAAGAACTATCTTCTACAGCCCAGCACCCAGCAAATATGCCACTGAATGGGTGCCAGAAGGACATGGACAGGTATCAACTTGTAAGAGACCATGAGCAGTCATCAGTTTGTCTTTTTAAAAAGGATCCAAAAAATAAACCATTGACATTTCCATTCTCCGAAGAGGACCAAGCATTTTATACTTGATAGTAAATATACCCCAACATCTATATAACTTTTGTTCTCAGCAGTGCATGCTATAAAAGCTAAATATCTTCTGTCACTACAGGTTTATCCATTCAGGACAAGCAAGCCTGGAACTATTTGATTGTCTAGGATTTTTTTTTACAGTGCCACTTTTGAAACAGCATCTGCTCACTGGAGAGAGGATATCCATCTCCAGGGTTGTAAATTCAACACTTTTCACTGGAACTAAACTTCTATATGTGGAAAATGCCATATCTTGAATTCCAGGACAGATGGATACCATTCAAGATGTGTTTAAAGTTAGCCAGCCAACTTTCGGCAAACAATTTCTGTCTCCCTGGTACAGGGCACTGCCATGCAATAGCAGAAGACATAAACTGAAAAACTAGAAATGCCTAACTGAAAACATATAGTGGAAATTGGAGGCACTAGCACATAATATTTATTAAAGTTAATAATAAAGTTAAAATCTGTCATAATAACCAGCTTATGCCCACATTTGTGTGCAAAAGTCAGGCTACTCCTTGACAGGGACAAGTTCTTTTGGACCCTAATTTCACCTCTTGTGTATCAACTGATTTTTCTGATTTGAACAGATTTTAGTCAACTAAATTATGTCCTAGTCTTCTCATGTTAGAATGTGGACATCTCCTTTCAAAATGAAAGTAAAAGGCCTAAGTAACAAGTTTCCAAAGTACATTTCTGTAACAAAATAGGTACTTCAGCTTTGCAAATAATTTGTACAAAATGCTTGAAATGTGTTCCATTTCTTATAATGTCATGCTACTCCTCCCATAATTTTATCTTTTAATCACAGCACTTTGCAAAGAGACGCATAATGGTTGAAGAACATATCACAAAAGGATTGATAAATTACTTTTTTTATATTAGGAAGCTAATTCCATTGCTCTATTATTTTACGCTCTTTTTTCTTAACAGTAATTGCAGATGTTGTTAGGTAATTAGATCATTCAACCTGGGCCAAAACCATAGATAAACAGATTCATAAATACAAATAACATAGCAGAAAGAAAAGACTGTTGTCCCTTTTACAGAGATACAGATTACTACTTCATTTTATCACTCCAAGAGTAAATGGTTGGAGGTCTAAACAAAAGCTTAAAAATTCTGGAGATAATGTAATTTTAAAGTATTATACCATAACATTTGGCTACACATCATACTGTTTCTTTTTTACTTATGCAATGCATATGTATTACTTGAGAATACCATACAAAAGGAGTGTAAATTCATTCTGCTTAGGCACCAGGAGGTAAGTCTGAACAACCATTGAGAGAAAGATTGTAGAAAAAAGCTCAAGTGCTCTGTCTACTCTTTTTACTAAAAGAACAACACAAAAGGCCAGAAGCCTTTTTAAATAGCATGGGAGGCCAAGGACAATAACATCATCTATTTCCAGAAAAGTTGCATTCAGTCAGTCAGTTAAGCTACACGTACATATTGTGAAGTCGGTGCTCATGAAGTGAAGACTGTACCAATACCGAGGAATGAAACCGAGTTCTCCGTTGATCGACAGCCAAGCTAATTCCCAAAGATGAACAGCAAGTGCCATTTACCCCAGCTCCAGTAAAAGTTGCATGTCATTATGCCACTATTGGAACATGAGCTAGTGTCTTGGCACACCACTGAGCTGAGAAGACATATTAGTTTGTTTGCAGCCAGCCCAGTCTCTAACTAAGGGTTACAGTTTTCCAGGTATACTTGCCCACTGCTTACCACTAGTGTTATCTCTAAAGTTAGCAGAAATTCCAAATTAAGAAATTATAGGTTGAAATTTGTGAGTGGTTGGACATCTCTAAAGGAACAAAAGGTAATCTGCAGCATATGAAATGAGAAGTAAAGACAGACAGTTAACGTTTTTTTCAACAAAATGGGAAAAGGTACTTTGTATATACGGAATTGTTCAAAAGGAAGCATCTACGTTATTCAACTCCCATGTAAAAATAACCAGAGAACAGATTTGAACTTTTCTTAGGTTCCCCTTTTTGTAGCTGCACACTTAAAAAAGTCTATCTATTTCAGGTCTAAATGGCTTTTTGCTTCAATATGTACATTAATTAATATAAGTTCAGAAAAGATAAACTAAGAACAAGCAGAACACAGGGGCGTAAGAATAAAATGATCACAGAGAACAGAGTCCTGACAAAAGAACATAGATATAAGAATTCAACATTCTGTATCTTGGACAATGTACTAAAAAATAACTACTAATTTTTGTTCTTGCCTGCTTTGGGTATCAAAGAATATATATCTAACTACATTCACTTTAACATTCTCACTCCTACTCTGTGTGAGTTAAAACATGTTGATAACTGTAGCACTAAAAATCTAATTTCTGATTGTTGTCACCTGCATTTCTAATGCTGCTATTCAAAAATATGTGATGGTTCTAAATGTTATGACCCATTAAAAATGAAGCAAGAATTCAATAAGCTGCACAAGATGAGTTTTGCTAATATTGTTTACACTAAATGTGGAACAATAAACACATTACTAAATGAAACAGATTGTAATCTTTCAGTAAATGAAGGCATTATGAATCAGGCTTATTCCCTTTCATTAAAAATGCAATAAAATGCTTTTCAAATTTATCTGCTAGAGAAAAACATTCAAGACTTATTTAATTAATGATGATAAAACTTTCTTCTTCCAATAATTTAAAGCAAAGTTGAAACAATATAACATTAGGCCATAATTCATTTGGGGTTGCTTAGGTCAATAATATTAAATAGATGCCATAAAGGAAAAGGATTAAAGAGCTCAACTATAAAAGAAGCCTCATTATACCAAGCCCTTCATGTTAACCTAGAACTTGAAACTATGTTGTAAGAGGATAGAAAGAGGAAAGAAAAGTAACTTCTTTCAAACATGAAATAATAAATGCTAAGTGGTGCTTTGAATAACTAGGAGTTATGTTTCTTTGAAAGGAAGAGTACTTCAGTAGTTAGTTTTTTCTAGGACTTGGCAGCTCTCAAGAAGGTATTTGAAATAAATTTCTCATTGATTCTGAAAAACATTTTATTAAAACTAGTACTTTCTACTTATTCATATTTTAATATTGATATATTTATTATACAATGCAAAAAGGGGTATCTAGCAAGTGAGTACTCCATATAAAAACTAAAAATTAAGTATGATCAATAAAAGTGCAAAGTAAAATCTCCTGCAGTTTTTATATTCCCTGCTGGAAGTAGCTTGTTTTATTAACTTATCTGTAGTATGGGCTTCATGTGACACTTCACAGAGCCTCCCTGAAAGTACCACCCAAACGAGACCTTTAGTGTACCTGCCCAGCTCTCACTGTCAAGGTTAATTCAGTGTGAGCCTGAAAACAGTAAGAAGCAATATATGAACTTTGTATGAAACTGTGGCTAACCACATTTTTGTAACACATTTAGGCAGGAGACCAGAGGGTATCACAAACCCCAGTGACAACTGCTGCCAGTAAGTAGCAAGAAAGACTGGGAGATTCACCTGGGGCTACGTGATTAGAGAGGCCATTGGCAGCTTATCTCATCTAGAGTGTAAAAAAATGTTAAGAAATAGCTCCTCAGGGGACACCCAACACAATGCAGAAGGCTAAGCCTGAGGTGCAAATGCTAGACTGCTCCATCAGGCAGAGCCTGTACATGTTCCCCTGGGTTCAGGGTGCCAGCCTAAGATGGCCTGGAGGGGACGGAGTGCTGACTGGTGCTTGAGGTGCATGTCTGTATGGCAGAACTAAAATATTAGCAAAGAAATTGTTATGTCCTCAGCATACCCATTGTGGTTAGTAAACAGATTTTAGATTTTTATGTCTTTTTTAGATTTTTATGGTTTTTATTTTTGTGTGGTTCTGCTCTTGCAGCCCTCCTACCCAGTTCCCTCAAGACATCCTGAAACAGGACACTGTTCATTATCCATATTATGCTAAACCCCAGGAGAGTAAAGCAGCAGGCTGCCATGCAGATATTACAGATTTAAAAAATAATAATGTTAAACAAAAAATAAATGAAGAACAAGAGAAGAGGTATGCAGGAAGGGACACAACATCCCAGGAAAACTATCCTACTACCTTGTAACTGACATAGTGCCTTGTTACCAGCAACCCAGTAACAGAAAGCACCTTTTAGGAAGAGAAGTGAGACTTTTCTTTGGCCAAACCAGTTACACTGTCCTAAATGTATAGGAGGAGGTACAGAAAAGGGCAAAGACAGAGGTATAGAAGGATTTGACAGCGTATTTGCAAGGCTGGAAAACAGGAATGTGCATTTTGATAAACAGAAATGGTCACAGAAGGTTTTGAAGAAAGAAAAAAAGTCTGCCTCATAACTGCCTGAGAAAATGTGGTAGAATTCTGGTCCCACTAAAACCACTGACCCATTTCACCTGACTTCAATAAGGCTCATATTCAAACCTGCAAATTTTCCACAATGCTTTGTGTGGCATTTTCTCTACCAGGAGAGACAGTAAGTGCTTTATTGTGCATCATACTTAATATGCATTTGAGTTTGGCCTATTTATTGAAGAGTGCACAGTGTTTACTGATGACTAATCATACAATTTTATGCAGCATTTCTGGTGGCTGATTCCACACAGACATTGCTTTTTTTTTGTCGTGCTAGTCTCTTTTTCTTTAAAAGCAAACAAATTAAAAGAACTTTAAGTTATGCAAATAAGAAAGACATTTGTTATTTTGCTTTTATAAAGATTAAAACCTTCTTATAAGAGAAACACCATTATTTTGCATTTCTGAAGCTGTTTGCTGCCGTATAGTACACCCCAATTTGAATTAGTGAGAAAGTTTTGTCCAGACCCCCTGAATAGGTTTTTTTTTAAAAAGAACTGCAGCTTGCAAAGTTTAACACATTCAAGTAATTCAACAAATTCAAATTTAATTTGCTTAATTTACAAATATATTTAGAAATGTGCTTATCTACCAAGTACCAAAATATTTGGATAATATCAAGGTAAGATGTTTCAGAAAATAATCTAAATTTACTTTTAAAAAAGAAACACTATTATCTTTTTCCATTCTGTTAAAACTTCTTCCTCTTAAAAGAGTCAAGGATATATGGACAGGTCTCTTGTATGTACTAATTTCCAAAAACTTTGAGATTGTCAGGAGACCAGTAAGATGTAGTTGAAAGCTGTTTGGACTAGAAATAGTATCACATTCTACAAACACACCAACTTCGATGAAAAAGGCCTTTACCAAGAAGACTTCAGAAATACCTCCTAACAGCCTCAGCTGTTGCAAACAAAGCGAATGCTACTCAGTATACTCACCAAAGACTGTCCTGGCAGGTACAGATTCCCTGTTCAGCCAGAATGACACTTGAGAGAGAATGACAGTCATGATGCAGGGGAGGTAAGTCTGAATGACAAAATAACCAATTTTTCTCTTCAAGTGAAAATGAGCCGTCATTACTGTATATTCGCCTAGATTCCACAAACAAACAAAATACAATGAAACAAAAGGTTATCATGTTAAGAAAGTCTATTTCTTTGGTAAAAGAAAGTTTAGTACGTTTATGTGAACCAAATGTGCTAGGGTTAAATTGCACAGAATGTATTTTGTAGCAGAAAGCATCCTGCAGAATATAACAGCTACACCTTATTCCCACTGAGCTCCAAGAAAGATCAGTGTTCAGGAATTTACAGAACTTTTGTATGCCCTGACAAGAATTTCAGTCCTGCAGGCTTCTGTGCATAAGCAACTCTCTGTGTTCACACAAAAGCACCCTCAAAACTTAATCTACAGTCAGAAGACAATCATGGGGTTCATCACAGCCTGACACATGTAGGAGCACAGCCTGACACATGTAGGAACACAGTCTAGAGTCGGGTAGAATAATCCAGTGTTTAATGCCAAAAAACATGATGGAAGGAAAAAATGGTTGAAACCTGCATGCTTCACCATTTAGCAGACAAAAAGCATCATCTACCAAATGAAATTAAATTATTATCCCAGTCCTGGGTTACAAACATTAGGATTCAAGACTGAGCTCCAGATAGCATTAAAAAACAGCCACTGGGGACAAGTTTATCTCTGCTATCATCAGTTATTTATTTATTAACTTGAAAGAACCAGTAAAGTGCTGCTATGTGTTACTTGTACTGTACATTAATAGACTATACCTAATATCTCACATTTTGCAACAGTTTTTTTCAGTAGCCTTCTACTACCTCCAGCAATGCTTGTGGCCTTCATAGCCAAGTGAGTGCCTTTTTCTTCAAAACATCTTTTACTAACCTGTACTTGATTTAACTGTCTCTTTTCCAATTGTTTGGCCTAAAAGATCATATTGATTCAATCTTGAGCCATCTGGTGCCACCTGCACTGAATCTGAAGCATTATAAGTCCAAATGTATGTCACTTCTGAGGTTGTGTATGCATCTGTGGGAAATAAGATAAAATATTCTGTCAGTAACTGAAATTAAACACCTTCCATCAAAACTCATAGAATTAGAAGAGCTACTTATTTAAAAAAAAAAAAACCCACAACAAAACCTTATAATGGTATCATAAAAAAAATATGTTTGGCCATTTAAAATAGCTTTAACGTAGGGTAAATGCCTATTGCAGCATGGAAACAGGGCACTCATTTGTGATCTTATTAACCACAATTTATTGCAGTTAAATTACAAAAAACATCTAATCTACTCTGTTAAAAAACTTGTCAGAGATTAGTTATTATATATATCCAAAAATTTGTAGTAAGCCAAATGAAAAGAACAACAATTTGCAAGGTTTAGGACACATGGCATTTTTGAAATGTCATTATACTTTTCTGACTTTCTGTTGTCCCCACTCTCCACTTTGGGAGCGTATCACATGCATTTTATTATTAGTTGAAAATCACACCTAAGCATAGGAAGCCAGGTTCAATGACAAAGCCCTTAACAAACTTGTAGTGCCTCTCAGCCTTGCCCTGCACACCCTCTTAAATATCACTCCTTGGTATCTTTTTGTGAGACATGCTGACATTAAGCAGGCTGCTCTCAGTGCATTCATGGTCAAACATACATTTAGCCTAGGGTCTGTCAAAGTAAACTAGAACGAAAGCAAATCAACACTGTATTTTAAATAGCATTAATGCCTCTCCAGTAAGTAAGAAAGAAAAAAATTGAGTATGTCCTGCAAGTTTTTCCAGTCTAATACCCTACTAACAAATGAAGTACGAAAGGAAAAAGGGTAAAACACTGATGGAAGAAACTGTGTGTTCATTTCGATTGACAGGGACAAGTACAATTAAGTCTTATACCATAACTGTAGTGAAGTAAAAAGAAAAGCAACATTTCTGTTAGGCTACAAACTTTTTCACTTGAGAAATCTCTGGAGGCCCAGAAAGAAGCTTCTTCATGCAACTAGCCATAAATTGCATGACTAACAAAATCTAGCAGGTGGGTAGCTTGTAGAGATTTTTAACACTTCCCTTCTATCTTTCCAGCTTCCCATAAGAAGATCTCTGCTTTAATGAAAACTAGCAGTATTGCCAATTGCTGATTTGTGCCCATCCTCCCCAGTGTTGGCTAGGCTTTTTCAAAAGAAAAGAAAGGCAATCTTTTAAGCTGCAGCTTCTCCAATACATTCAGTCTGGCTTTTCTCTTATGTATTAAAAAACTCCTGAGACATTCGTACAGGCCAATGATCCTTCTAGCAATATAAGATTAGCAGCATATGAAGAGCTGAGGCAAATATATACCACTGGCAAACTTGCTTCTGCTAAACCAAAATCCTCAGAATTCTTGCTTATTTTCACCACTATTCATCATTCAAATTCTATCCCAGAATAAAAGCTGAAACATGTACAGTAGTCCTGAAATTATTTTTAGATAAAGAAATAAAATGACTGTGAAGCCATTCAAAATGAACAGAAATAAGAGTCCCCTGGATGTGCCAACAGGCTGGAGTGCAGGTGACTATGAGGGAAATGAAAGGCAGGATTTCTAAAATCACATTGCTCACACTTTGAATTCTCCTGTTTACTAGGAAACCAGAAACCACAGGCAGAGAATCAAGAACAAACTAGCAAGAAAAAAAAAACCAATCAAACAAATGAGAAAGAAAGACAGAAAGACAGACAGACAGGAAAAGGAAAAGGAAAAGGAAAATGGGAAGGGAAAAGGGAAAAGGGAAAAGGGAAAAGGGAAAAGGGAAAAGGGAAAGGGAAAGGGAAATGGGAAGGGAAAAGGGAAAAGGGAAAAGGGAAAAGGGAAAAGGGAAAAGGGAAAGGGAAAGGGAAAGGGAAAGGGAAAGGGAAAGGGAAAGGGAAAGGCAAAGGCAAAGGCAAAGGCAAAGGCAAAGGCAAAGGGAAAGGGAAAGGGAAAGGGAAAGGGAAAGGGAAAGGGAAAGGGAAAGGGAAAGGGAAAGGGAAAGGGAAAGGGAAAGGGAAAGGGAAAGGGAAAGGGAAAGGGAAAGGGAAAGGGAAAGGGAAAGGGAAAAGAAAAGAAAAGAAAAGAAAAGAAAAGAAAAGAAAAGAAAAGAAAAGAAAAGAAAAGAAAAGAAAAGAAAAGAAAAGAAAAGAAAAGAAAAGAAAAGAAAAGAAAAGAAAAGAAAAGAAAAGAAAAGAAAAGAAAAGAAAAGAAAAGAAAAGAAAAGAAAGGAAAGGAAAGGAAAGGAAAGGAAAGGAAAGGAAAGGAAAGGAAAGGAAAGGAAAGGAAAAGAAAAGAAAAGAAAAGAAAAGAAAAGAAAAGAAAAGAAAAGAAAAGAAAAGAAAAGAAAAGAAAAGAAAAGAAAAGAAAAGAAAAGAAAAGAAAAGAAAAGAAAAGAAAAGAAAAGAAAAGAAAAGAAAAGAAAAGAAAAGAAAAGAAAAGAAAAGAAAAGAAAAGAAAAGAAAAGAAAAGAAAAGAAAAGAAAAGAAAAGAAAAGAAAAGAAAAGAAAAGAAAAGAAAAGAAAAGAAAAGAAAAGAAAGGAAAAGAAAAGAAAGGAAAAGAAAAGAAAGGAAAGGAAAAGAAAGGAAAAGAAAAAAGAAAAGAAAAGAAAGGAAAAGAAAGGAAAAGAAAAGAAAAGAAAAGAAAAGAAAAGAAAAGAAAAGAAAAGAAAAGAAAAGAAAAGAAAAGAAAAGAAAAGAAAAGAAAAGAAAAGAAAAGAAAAGAAAAGAAAAGAAAAGAAAAGAAAAGAAAAGAAAAGAAAAGAAAAGAAAAGAAAAGAAAAGAAAAGAAAAGAAAAGAAAAGAAAAGAAAAGAAAAGAAAAGAAAAGAAAAGAAAAGAAAAGAAAAGAAAAGAAACCGTTCACACGAAGTCTAATATACCTATACAGAAGGGTTTCCAACTTTGGAATGCAAATGAAATCATCCTATGAAGTAGCCTCTTGGCCTGAGTGTCAGTTTCATTATTACAGGGGTTTTTAAGTTCTTTTGAGGCTACCTATGAGACTTTTTTCCTCTCACACCTTATAAATCAAACATACTTTGCTATGCACATATATGTAAATATTATTAGTCAGTAGCCGATTTCAGCTAACATCTCTGGTGTTAGTTAGTTAGGCTGCATTATGTATTATAATATTTAGGCAAAAAAGGCTCCATGATACAAGTATTATTAATTCTAATGATCATTTATCTCCATAGCTAAGATTTCCCTCTAGTGTGGAAACATCATCAGAAACACAGGCTGGGTTTAATTTACTCCAAACTCCAAGGAAAAGGGATATGTCAGGGTTATGGAGAGAGCACAGAGTGCTCTGATAATGTTCGTCTGGTTAATGATGTCCTTAGTGGCAGCATATCACCTGTTTTGTAACCTGCGGTGGCTGCATTAATGTAAAACCAGACAGAATGTAAAGGTATTAACCAGTTTCCTCAAAAAAAATATACCCTTTCCTGGGCTCAGCAGAGAATGTAGGCTGCAGCCAAAGGAAAAAAAAAAACCTTTTCATGTACAAAATCCAGGAAATATATATAATGTGATCCTGATTCATGAAGAAAAACAATAAAGGCTGTAATATAGGTAGATGAAGTTACACTGTTGCTAAAATAATACTAGTGAGACCAAAGGCCACCTGTCTATAACATGCAGATGCACTAATGAGTTAATTTTTTTATCACAAGAAGCCAGTTGTTGTTGCCTTCATGGACTATGAATGTAAAACCAAATATCATTAACGAAAAAGAGAAAATAAATGCTTCAATAAAATAAAATAAACATTCTTTGAAGTCTTTAATCTGCTCTTCATTAATAGTACACAAGCTACGTGCACCCAGGTCTGCATCCATCAGTATGGTTTGCATGCTGGAATAAAAGTAGATCACTGCAGTGCTGAATTGGGTGCATAGTGTTTATTGTTAACTGGAGTCAAGAAAGCTTTAGAAGACACAACACTAAATAAAGAGATTTCAATGCGTCAGGTTACAAATTTTTTAAAAAGTACCATCTTGTGTTTTAAACCTCTCATGTAACAAGTCACTGAAAAAAAGTGATGCTGAGCAATGGTAGATATTCGTTAACTAAAGGCTATACTTCTCATTATATACTTACAGCTGCCAAATTTCAGTGGGCATGAGTGAGCATCCATAGGGAAGTCCTCCAAGTGCATTGGACATTCAGCTTGGACTGTAAGCCTAAAAGGCAAAAGACCGCTATGCGTTTAAGTCAGTTAGCAGGACAAGAAAATCAATTCCACAGAAATGAACAGAGTTCATGCTGATTTAGGAGATGAAACTGAAATGTTATATTAAACTAATTAAAATTTAAATCAGCTCTTACTTCTTGCCTTTTATGTGTTCCTTTGGAAGGCACTGACTTATCACATCAAAAACCTGAAAGAGCTGACCTCAAAACTATGAGCAAAGGCCATTTAAATGAAAATATAAATTATGTAACTGCAGGTTGTTAAGAACAGTCATTTTCTTCTCATAATATTCTGAGGTACACGTGTGATTATATGGCTCTCAAAGGCTCATTACAAAAGCAAATAAAATACAGTTAAATTGCCAAAGGACTGTGTGACATAGTTTTCTGAATTTAAGTGTTTTTTACATTTCAAATGGAAGATGTAGAAAAAAACCCATTTGTATTCTTTTACAAGATTGCGGCTACTCATTCTCCATGTTACTTGTGATTATTATTTTTATTTATGTAGAAGGCATGACAGTATGTTAACAATGTATCCCAGTATGAAATATGGGAATTAATATGATTTAAAATAATTTAAAATAGTTTGAAGAAAGTTTTTGACAGACTTTTCTTCTCCATTATTTTTAGTTAAAAAAAAAAAAAAAAAAAAAAAGTAAAAGCTCTGTTTCTCTTTCCTATCCTGTAAGTCTCCTCTGGGTAGAGACTTTTTTCTGGATGTCTCTGTTCCTCTTCATCCAGCCTCAAACATCAGCTACACCCTCCTGAACTCCACATGGTTCACATTCATTGTATTCCTCACTATGTTCTCCCATCCTTCCACCCAGAAATATTCCATATTTCTATTCCCCAGGAAAGTTTTTCTGAAGTCAAGGGGCAGAGAGAGAGAGGAATCAACAAACAGCTGAAGGCAAAGGAAAGAACTGCATGAGGCTCTGGTATAAATCGCACTATCATTTCAAATAGACACAGACAGAAGTGGATGTTTAAAATCCAGACAATGAAAACTGTTTGCATATTAATTTCATACTCTCAGAAGCAACACACGAGTCATGAAAACGCTTAGCTAATTCTAGCTTATGTTTTTTTAAAAAATTCTTCATAATGGTTTCAAAAAGTATTTCTTACTATGTACAGCATGTGATTATATCTTCTGGAGTGAGAGAATTTCAGTCAGTTTATACAGGTACAAGTTCAAATATTGATTTGAGCCCAAGCAAAAACACTATAAATGGGCTCTCAGTTTATTTCCGGCAAACATTTCTGAACCTCTCCAACCACCACATGATGCAACATTATTAGCAGTCTACCCATCAACACTCAGTACTACAGGGTTTTGGATGTTGTATAGTATACCAGGCTGAAGGGAAGCTGATATGGCTGCATGGAAAAAATTGCACAGTACATGTTTGCTTTACAGCTCACATTTTATATCTTACTTAGGCTGGGGATTTTAAGTCTACATTCTCACAAATTCAATTTATTAAATATTATCAAAGAAAAAGAAAGAAACTAAGTCAGCGATTTCCGGAAATTTGGATTAAAAATTTCCAGAAAACTCATATAGTTAACATTACTGCAAAAAGAGAAACCGAAGAAGAAATTAGTCTTATAAAAATGCTGCTTAAGCCTATGCATACGTGGTATTTATAATTTTTCATAAATTATTTTCTAAGCAAATTTAATACATTTTACCAGCTAAATGTTTGTCTTAGCTGCTAATCATGCACAGGATGCAAAAATTAAAAGTCTAAGTAAAATATTGTAATTAGATATACAGAAACAGCTACTACAGAGTAAGTAGTTTTTCCCTGTAGTCCTTGCTAGAAAGAATTTGAGGCCTTATTAACCCCTTCTTCTTCCTCTTTATTTTTTATTGCCGTCGATCTTAATAATAAATTTGCTTAAGGGCTCACATGGTCAGTACAATGGCTGTAGTAACAGGCAAAAGTCATACACAATTTTAATCGTTCTAAGATGGAATTGGTAAACTTTGAGTATTCTCAACAATTCTTACACAGTCATTCCCATCTGAAGGTCTCAAAGCACTTAAGGCAAGGTGGTCAGTATCTTTTAATACCTTATAGGGGTATGAAAGCTAAGGAACATGTAGGAAAACTGATACAACTCATAATCAGCCAACAGACTTGTAACAGAGCTGGAAATAAAACGTATTTTTTCCTAGCTTTCTTTCTGCTGGGTCAGACGTGAAACAAAGGATAGTCCTCCTGGAACCTTATTTAATTGTTATCTGGAAAAATCACATCAAGAAATAGCTTGAGTAGAGGTGAAAAGACTTACCTCATGGTGTACAGGAGAGTTCCATCATCTTGGATTCGTAGAAGCTTGTTTGGCATTGTCATGTTATGAGCCACTGATTTCTTCCCATTGTGGAAAAATGTATCTGGGGTCCAGATCTTGCTGGCCATTAAGTTGTTCAATCGAAGAATGTTCATTGGGCCCTTAAACTTTAATCTTTCATCCTTCCACCTCTGACGGAAGAAAACATCTATTGTGTATTCCTGTAAGGGAATAAAGATATGCTTTTTTTTGACACAATGAAACATTAATCTGCTTTTTGAGGGCCAGAGCAGAAAAGCTCTGGTTGCAAAAACTCCCTTGTTAAAAGTGCCAGGGGAGAACAACCATCACATAAAATTGTATAATACTGAAAATAATAAACAGGAAGTCAATTTATTAAGGGTATGACATTCTCCTTCATGACTGCTAGCTGTTTGTGTATCAAACCCTTCCAATATTTAGATTTCTGTACGTGATACACATAGTCTGTGTGACAAAGGTAATTTCAATAAAGAAGGCTATTTTGCATTAAGAAGTAATAAGAAAATACACAGAAGAATATTAAATAGTTCCTGCAGCAGATGCACCTGAAGGAGGGTAACCCAGCATTTCAAGAGCACAGAGAATGGCTGAGACTGAAAGGAAGCAAACAAGGCTACCCATACAATATATATGGACAGACTGATATAATGAAGATTCTTCCAAAGGGGAAAGTAAGGCCCTGAAGTGGTATGGATTTTATTAACATAGGTAGGGAATAATAGCTGATGATTAACAGGTGACACACACTGTCTGCTGAACTTTACTCTGATGCCTAATCTTGGGAAGGAAGTACAGTCTCGAAGAAAGGATGCAAGCAAAATCAGACTGATGACGTAGACCAGACACCTGTGTCACCCAGCACTGGGTATCCCATCTGCCGGGTTTTGTTGCTGTTCTAAATAAACAAACAAGAAAGATACTGATTAAACATTGATAATGTAAATTCATCAACTAACTTCACGTTGGATCTGTAAATGAATTTAGTGGTTTGCTACTGTCAGCACAGCATATAAATTGGGCATGGAAGAGCTTGAAAAATTTGTTGTAAGCAAACTGTATTCTGTGTATTAGCAATTGCTACCTTGGTGCAATTTTAGTTTTGTTGGACAGGTGAAAAATAGACTTACAATTTCAAAATATTAGTATGTAACAACAGCCTGTACTATTGTAATTACTCTGCAAATGCTACAGTTTATGTAAACCATTTTCATGTACATTACCTTTGAATGGACAAGTCCTGATAAAATTCAACCAATATAGCATATTCAAGTAATTTCAATATAAAAGTGAGTTCAAGGAAGTTATCAGCCCGCATCACTTTCTCCTGGCTCCCTTGAGTGCTGATTAACAAGGCTTAAGTTTTTTCTTAGTCAGTCACACAGTGGTACAAAAGGAGTGCTGAGTGGACAGCAAGAAGTGACAGCCCTTTTCAGCTCCTTTGGTTTGTGAGCCAAGGTGCTGTGAGGACCTCTTCCAGGTTAGGGCCAGAGGCTGAGACAAGCATGTGAAATAAAGGAAAGAGAATTATGTTACCTGAAGAACCATGGCAGAGGCAGGAGAGAAAGCAGTTGTCATTAGGAACTGTGACAGGTGCCTGGGGAGATCTTTTTGGAATGATGCAACGGGATACTCCTAAACTAACCTGACAAAAGCCACAAGCACAATTTCTAGCTTTATCAAGACGTATTGCATTACAATACAATTTTGTCATTTTTAAAATTGAAATTATAGTTACTCAAACAAATATTAAGTAAAACTAACACGACTGAACACTGAAAATTAATTTGCTTGTGTTTCTTTAATGCCAGTACCTATTATCTCTAATAATATTTTAGTAAATATATCTGTGAAATGCAATATTATGCACTTCTAAAACATGTATTTCTTTGTCATTACACTTGATCTTTTACTGTGTCTCATCACTGTCAGAGGCACTGACTCATGACAATTTGCCTATTTCTCTGTGACAGATCACGTTTGATTGTCCTGTTTTATTTGCTGATTTATATGTTGCTTTTTTTGCTAAGTATCGTGTGACTTAAAATCCCATTTACAAATTCCAAGTTATCCATCAGTTCTGTTGTAGACGAGGGAAAGTAAAAAAAGGCATAAAATCATGGAGGTTCAGGAGCAGCAGGAACACTGCGCTTGAAGCAGGGGGAATACATGAAATCTGGCTAGAAATACCAGATAACTCAAGGAAAACAATTGCCCTAAAAGCCTCTTTGCAGTTTCTGTCTGAGGGGCTTTGCTGATAAACCATTGCTATGTATGATAAGATTGATGTTTGAGATATAAAGGAGTGGAAAGAAGAGCCTGAGGGAGTAAGACTTTGAAATCCCACCGAAATTCAACAGAAGTGAGTGACAAGTCTTACAGGTTCCTTTGACAAATATCCCTGCACATAAATGATTAGAATATAAATCTTAAGTTTTTGAAACTTTTCCATCAATAAAGAATTTCGAAGGTCCTGCTTCTTCATTGTCTTCCAATATATATAAAAAGAATTACAAGAGATATAGAATAGAGAAAAAAAGCAGACATGAAATGGCACTAAATCAAAACCAACGTTTCAAAAAACTACATCTGATGAATGGCAACTGCTCAGGAAGTGGAATAAGCAGGAAAGAATCTGAGCTGCAGCCTTGAAAGATCCCACTGATAAATCTCTGACTGATCCACAGGTAATTCTAATCAATCCATGCTGGAATCCTTATTTGCAGAACATCCCATTCAGAAGCTGGAAACAAGGAACAAACCAAGGTTTGATGTGAATGATCATGAACACCTTCTCCTTCCAATTACCACAATAGAAATAAAATCTCACATAATTCTCTAAATAACTTCTTTCTATAGACCTCAGTGCATTTTTCAAAGGAAGTATTGGGATCTCAGTTTTGTATGAAGGGAAACCAAGGCACAGAGATGCAATTAGCTTGTCCTGGTCTATTTACAGAGTGATTATGAAAAGCAAAATGCAAACCATGCCTTTGGCATCCCAGTGCTATATCCACTGATCCCTCCTGAGTCAATTCTATTCTACTTATGATCATGAATATCCCTATGATGAATATCATACAAAACAAATGAAAAAACATGAAACTATTAAAGTATTTTGAATATAATCAATGTAATAAAAAGCAAGCATTTATCAAAAGATATTACATAAAGATTTTGTAATTATTTCCTATTTCATATATATACCACTTTTTGGTAAATGCTGTGTAATGTTTACTTTTCAAGCAAGACTAACGTTCTGTTAGAAACCCAAACCTGGACTCAAGAAAAAAAAGACTTAAATTAATACTTAATACTAATTTCATACAATCTGCAGATATTCTCCTGTATGAAAAAAACCTGTGCTGTCTCTGGACATTACCAAACCGCTCTCCAGTACATAGTGCAGTATCTCCACAAAATCACAAGAACATACATCCAGGACTACAAAGGACTCCTGTGGTCATTTCTAGACAAGTAAATGCTTCCTACTGATTTGTGTCTCAAATTGTGCCTTCACTGCTGGATTCTAGCACAGTACAATTAAGCAATCTTTCAAATATGTATTATACCAGCTTACATGAAATTTTAGGTACAGATGATGAGATTTTTACTACAGTGTTAAGAAGCACTCGAGCCTCTGCCAGTTCAATGGTCAGAAGAAATAAATGGTGAAGAAATTTCATTCTTCTTTTAATATGCAATTGTGGTGCATAACAGTATGCACAGTAAAAAAAAAGGACATTCGTATCTCTGGGAGAAGTTTTAACTGACCTGAGTATAAGCAATCTCTCCTCACTACATGGCAGTATCCTTTTTTGCTATGGTGAGATTTGTACGGGAAAAGTTCAAACAACAAAAAGCGTACTCTCATCTTCTCAGTTAACAGTTGGCAGATTTTGGCAGTCTTTGCATTTGGAGTAAAGATGGAAGCATTCCAAACATCTCAAAAACTGCGAGTGTCCATTAGCAAGCAGTATTGTTGTGGAGCAGACTGAACATTTTATTAATCACCCTCTGGAACACAGCACTTCGTTTATTGAACAGTTCAGGCCAGAGTTCCTCACTCCTAACTTGCAAAGATTTTTCTCAGTCAATTCTCTAAAGAAAGTTGGACTTTTCCTTGACCACTGTTAAAGACATTAACTGACATACATATAAAACGATGAAAGCAAATTTTAAATACTGTAAAATATAAAAAATTAAAAAGGCAAATAAAAAAAATTAAAAATAAGGAAAGGGAAAATGGCACACATATCTTTTTCATGATTCCTTAAAGACAGTCGAAAATACTGTGGTTGATACACTGATGAGATAAACACATAAGATTCATGGACCTAAAATTCATGGACCTCACCTAGCTAATATAGGGGCTTCATATTATTTTTTTTTTACATTAGTATAATTTCTAAATTTTAGTTCTTAAAAAGCACATTCTTGGTGTCATATCTACCTTAAGGCAATGTGCTATTTTTCTTTCAGTTTAGCTTTAAAACATTAACAATAGTAGTATGCAACTAGTAAGCAATTAGTACTGTTGAATACTGACATGGTTGGTATGCAACTAAGTACCAAAACCACCTCCAAGAAAACCAAGAAGGAGTTTTAGACAGGGGACTCAAAAAATGCAATTATTCAAAGCAAAATAATCTGCCCAGTATATGCATTCTTGCTATAATCTGATATTTGTGGGTTTGATGAGAGCAAGTTTGTGATGGAACTTCTGCAAATTAATTTACCAAAATCCCTCACTACATATTTGGATCCAGCTTTTAAGTGAATGCTGAAATCAGCTTTACAGCAGGAGGATCAAATCATTAGTTTGCTGTCTTGGTCATTTCATTCTCTGTGGGATAGATTTATGCATAGTGCAAATGGCATATGCAAGGGCTAACAAACTACAACAGTCTGCAAAACCCCACTGTTCTTCAAGTACACTGTTGCATGGTTTGGCTTTACCTAGGTCTGTCTACCACATTGGACAAACAATGTTTCCACTATCTCCACCTCACTTTCTGCTTATCTATTCTCCAAAAAAAAAAAAAAAAAATCATTGTCTAACAATGTCAGGACTGAAAGAGTTCAGGATGCAATTCTCCTCTCCTCAAAAACCCCTCAATGCTCCAATCACATACACTGACTACTCAGGCTCTGTAAAAGTACTTCACTAGCTGTGTATCTAACATCAAATCTCACTGAACAGATGTATAAACTGAGTCCATTTGTTCCTTTCCAAAACTTACCTTCCGATGTGTACAAAACACAGAACATAGAAGGAAATAGCAGATGGCCAGAAATTTCTTTCTGGTCTTTAGGAGGTGCGGATCTTGTACACCAGTGAATAGAATTCTTGAAAGTATTCTGAATAAACTCCCTTATGAAGGAGTGTCGTGTTTGAAATTGCCCTGTTGGTTATTTATTACCAAAACCCTTAACAGCCCTGTTAAAAACATAAACACTATCCCATCACTGCATTCCAAAGGAACATGTAATCATTTTTAAATACATAAGTAATACTGCGAGATATATACGGCCTTTAATACTATAAAGAATATGTGGTATATTCCTAGGGAATTGTAGCATGATTTTCCTCTATTTGAAGAACTCATTTCAAGCCTTTTATTTCTGCTCTGTCTTCCAACTTCAGTCATTTTTGTCTAAGCATTTAATCTAAACATGAAGTATTTGAAAAAAATCTGGAAAAAAATGTGTCTAATCAGTTTGAATGATAGTGTCTAGGGAAGTTAATGTCTTCCTATTCACATCCATTTATGAAAAGGACCTTCTTTGAATGATATTTTCTCTCTTTCTTTCCATAGACCTGATGTAAAATGAATTCTGAGTCTAAAATAAGCACCGAGGAAGGATAAGAGAGGAATGTGAAAGATATGAATAGGGATTACTTAGGAAAGAGACTACAGGATATTATCCACACTGCTGTCACTGAAAATACAAATACTTCTTATTACCCTTTTTTTATTCAGACATGGAGAAAGAGCAACCCTGAAACACAATGGATGCCTGGTGCCAAGGACAGGAATCCAAACAAGAGGTACACTGAGAGCTAATGTCAGTGAAGGGCTTGGACACAGCCTCTGACAAACCAATCTCCAATATTGATCCACTTGGCAGGATGCTGCACAGGGCAACAAGCCTTCCCAACAGAATAAAAGGACAGAAATTCTGCAAGAGGTTGTGTAAGATATCCTCCTCAAAATTTCAGCCTATGGATTTAACTTGCAAAAGCCATGACCTGAGCCTGTAATAAAAGGGAATACAGCTACCAATTTATTGACATTTCAGAAACTTATAAATGATAAAAAGATAACCTAGATGCTCCCCAACACCCAAGAAAGCCAAGTCTATTTATCATTTCTGTTTGCCTTTTATTCTTTAGTTTTCTGTTACTGAGTTAAAATAAAAGCTACAGTAAAATAATTGCAGTGCTTTTTTTAATCTTTGGGAAAAAAATAATCTTGGAGCATTCCTGACTTACATATCTTACTACCCCTGTAAACTTTCTTTCCAGTTAAGTAACCATAGGTAATAACTATAGTAACAGCTAAAAAAAGTTTCATAGATAAAAAAAAAATCTGACAAAATGAGGAAATCTGAAAAACAGACACAAAAAAGAAACACAGTTCCCAGTTCAGCCAGTTTCTCTAAAGAACTGTCCTCAGTTGCAGTGACAGATGCTGTAACAACCCTCTTGGTCATTTCTGGATTTGACCTTCAGCCTTCATTGAAAATTTCTGTTCTAGCTATATTTGAAAAATCAGAAACTCTTGACTGAAAGTTTAATTGAAAATTAAGGAGATGGAAGTGTGTGTAGTGATGAACTAGCTGGGTATAACCATCTCTACAGAGAAATGTTCATGTCTCGACTCTGAAAAAATCGAGGTCTATCATCAAGAAACTAGCAAAAATTGTTGTGTTAAAAGAAATAGGGAAAAACAAAGATGTAACCACAGTAAACAAAACTCCCCAAAGACAATGAAAAGCTAAGGTTGAAAGTTGAAACACAAAACTTTCAGAAAGCTTGTTACTTTTAATATTCAAGCAAAACTGATTCAGGTCCTGCCACCTACTAGCTCTGTGTTGCAGGAAAGCAGGAAAGGCTGTTCCCAGTGACAATTAGAAAGACTGCTCTGAGGCAAATTTGGCAAAATCTTGGCAAAGCTTTCTTCATAGCAGATCTCATCTAAGGACTGTCAGTGCCTATATACTCTGTCTTATACTTACAATAACTACTGCTTGAGGAATAAATATGTTTCTCATTTATTATTTATATTATTTTTTTCTATCAAGGACATCAGCATTTATGGCTATCTGGGAAACTTTAGAAGACAGAGTCAGGAGACCCTGAAAATAAAGTAAGTATGAGAAAAAGCTGTAAGAGTACTTTGCTTGCAGTGCTAAAATCAGAATTAGCAACATATATATTTATAAAGATACATCAATCTACCAGACTTCAAATAATTAATTTTGAAAAAACAGATAAATAAACAGTTTTAATGTTTAAATTATTTCCACTTCATTATCCTACAAATCAGAATCCAACAAAAATTATCCTTCACCTCAGAAATTATGAATATTAAATATTTTAACTTAATTAAAAATGTTTTAATTAGCCTTTTAAATAATAATTTAGCCTTATAACTCTTTAGAAAATTCAGATATGCTTTGTTTTTCAATTGCTCTGTTCAATTTGTTTGTTTGTTTGTTTTTCTAAACAATGCAGCTTTTCTTCTCTCAGGCTAATGTCAAGACAAATTTGTATCACTGATCTGGTTGGAAGCCTATAAGGCATAACATCACAACACTGAACTTAAACATTTCAGAGAAATAACAGCTCAAAAAGACATAACAGTGAAAGTAAAATCTGTTTAATCCCATGTTTTGATTTCTTGATTCTCATTAGTTTGCAAAATGAAGTTGAAAATTCCTGTGTTATATTGGCATTTGCTTTGACATTAAAAACTGTGGTTGACATACAATAGCATTTTCACCAGTATCTTAGTCACGGCAGTTCATTTGAAGCAGTTTGCAATAGAGTTCTGGCCAAGAGTCAACAGATTTGGTAGCTGACTAGTTTGGTCAGAACAGAGAGCAGCACCTTTTTAACTTAGTCAAAATGTTAATCCACAACAAGGATCAAAAGGTTTTGAATCTTGACACATTTGGAGAAAAATCTTAGCCTCAGCTTTTACCTCCTAAATTTATCAATGACAACTTCAGCTAGCCCAAAATCAGTCAAAGATCAAATTCCCCTGGGCTTAATTATCTTTTGGCAAAATTGTGATATACTTGAAAAACATAGGACATATGAATAAAAACCTACATTCTAGCAATCATACTGAGTCACAGATTGCACACAATGCTATAGTATCATTAATGGGAACTACTATACTTAGTGAGGAAAACAGAAACCTCACAAATTGCTCTCAATTCAACAACAACAATGGTTAGAATGCCATTTTATCAACTTTGTGAATCAACACTGCTATGTGACAACTATGTCCTTAGCTCTGATCCGGCCAGCATGCCACCTGCCTCTTCCATACTATAAACACATATTAATCATCTCCCGTGGCAGTGAGTCCCCTTCCAATTTTCAAAAGGCTTTTCTCCTAAGCACTGTTATTCTTCACAAGATGCTAACCAAGGGGGAAAAAACCCAAACTGGCAAATAAATAATGCAAAGGGGTGCAGTTGTCTATCTGCTGACTTTTGTTGCTATGAAAAATCCCAAGGGAAGGAATCCTACTGGCAGCAATGACTATCAGAGTTTTGGGCAACAGCAGTGTCCAGCCTAAAAACCTGATGTGACCGAGGGCCTCACTACTCACACTGTGAAAGTAGAGGATATCAGGGGCTGGGGACTCAGCCTTCCTTAAAAGATCTGAGATTCAGTTTAGGATCCCCTGGAGACTTAGGAGGGCAAGGGCAAGAGAAATTTATTCTTCCAATGAAGCCATTCAAAGAGGAAGCTTATAAAATGAGAATATTCAAGAGCTTCCCAACGTTTACAGAAGAAAATATCAGTAAATCCTCTGTATAGTAGTTTACATTATCAGTTCAGCACTGCAATACCTAAACGAGAGTATTCATAGTAAAACTCTAATGTCACCTTCATGTTCCACAGAATACATGATAGTTTAGAAACTATTATTTCAAAATTCACATGTTGAAATTTTCTAATTGACTGCTCATACGTTTCAAAATGATTTTATAATTATTGACTGAACAAGCTAAATTAACCCTGAAACTTGTAGTAGTAAGTATTAAACTGCTTACTTACCTATCTACTTATCTGCAAATAGACCTACCCATTACAGTAACAGCTGCCATTCTGATGCACTGCATTCTCTTCCAATGAACACCTCTGCACAGAGCTGTTGGAGCTGTAGCATCAAACAACCCCACCCCTCACTGTGCCATCCTATCTGTCTGTGCAAATGGACACCCAGAGTTCTCCACACATTTACACACTGATGCCAAAAGTGTTTCAGGAGCTAGCAATTAGGTCCAGGGAGCTTTTCATTAAATTTATATTTAAGCACAGATGATTTGCACAGCCTTGAGTAAGACTCCTTCTGCCTCAGTACCACATCTTTAAAACTGGGTTAGTATCATCTCCCCATTTCACAGTGAAGACATGAGATACTAGACTAACAAGGTCAAGATGTTCATATCACCTTTGTATATATCTGTGGATATTTGTTTTGTATAATTAGTAATAAAATAAGGATCGTTTCAGAAACTTAACATTAGGAAAGAACACCTCAAAAGAATCAGTAATATACAGTAAAAAAAAGAAAACACATCTATTTTTCCTATGAAATGACGTTTCATGTGAAGCCTCAGTAGTGTGTTCACCACAATTGAAGCAAAGATTGAAAACTGAAACTATCACACACCAAAAAAAAAAAAAGACAAAAAAGTAGAATATATTCTCCAAAGCTATGACTACCTGTCAGTGAGCAATTAACTTTTTAAATGTACACCGTAGCATGAAATACTTAGTTTCATTGCAACCTAGCTTGTAACATCAAGATGTTTCCTGGTTTGTATGATGCATAACCTGAAAGTTTTCATGGAAAATGTAAATATTGCCTGTTTTTAAAAATATTCATTTTTTAATACATATAGATACACATAAGAAGTATTTTACATGTTTTCAATACAACAAGGAACGTTCAAAACGTAAAAGAATAATTTCATGCAGGAAATAATTTCTTGCAGGTATGGCAAGGGCAGATAAAGTAACTTTCAGGTTGTCCTTCCCCTCTTTCCTTTTAGACATGTTACATCCTTGAAGATCTTTCTCCCCGGTGCAATATATTCTCCCTAATCTGTGTATGATTTGCAGTGAGTCTACAAAGGATCCCTTGTGTCAGAGTTTTTTCCATTGCTGTTTTCATGAAAAACTGTAATGCAGAGCAATATTCTGACAGTTTCTTTCTTTTTAATGTCACTGACTTCCTTTAAATGGTTACTAAATAGTGCAAATTATGAACAACAGATCTGTAGAAAAACAGTCTTGCTGATGACCCAAATTCCAAGCTATGTCTTTCAAGAAGTTTAGTTTAGACTGACTCCAGTCAGGTCCCTCAGACTGCTGCCAACATTAAGTGTGCTTCTACAGTGCACCTTTCACTCTAGTTTCATCCAAGAGGAATCCAGTTCACCTAGCTCAAGACTGCTCCAGAATATGAACTGAAGTACAGTCAGTGGGGACAATCAACAGATTCAATGGTCCAAACTAAACAGCTAATACAAGTGTACTTATCATGTAAGGTCTATAAATCAGTTTCCATCTTTACAACTACTGGGATTTGGTGTTTCCTGACTTCAGTGACATTATTTCCAATTTGTCCATAATAAGTAAAAGCAGAATACAAGTCTAAAGGAAGTTACTAGTATATCTCTCACATCATTTACTATATATGCAAAAGATTCAAAAACTTACCATATCAGTATCTGAAACAGGTCCAAAACTGGTCACATAGATGTTAGTGAAGACTTCAGTAATACTATCTGATACAAAAAGAAAAAACAAGCAAACATTTTAAATTTGTAGTACTTCAAACTCTCTGTGCAAAATCACAGAGCATTTTGAACAATTTTCTGTCCTTATTTACTTCTGCTAACCAGTATCCTGTTGTAGATACCAGGGGTCTCTATCCCACTTAACACAAAGATTATCAGACAAGAGTTTCTCCCACTGAGTAGTTTGCTTTGGTTAAAGGACTATACGACCATCAGCAACTACACACATATTTCCCATTTTCCACCAGCAAAAATAACCATACTGTCTTGGACTTAACACGACAGTATGGTTCTAAACATAAAATGCCTTTGTTGCAGAGGTGTTATCTCTGTTGTTGCAGATCATTCTTATTAAAGCCTGTCTAGTTCAAGACACTTTTCTTCATCCTGAATAGCTTTTTCAAAGCCAAAGACAAGAAAAAGCTTACAAAGCAATTATTGACTACACCAAATGTAACACTCAACAGCATCCTAGTTTTTAATTGGGTATGTTTTTAAGTGGCACATATTTGAACATAAAGTTCCTTCCCTTGATATACAATGCTCCTGATATATTGTTGTGGCACTGTAAATACTGTAACAAAATGTTCTTCCTAATCATTGTAGTCAGACAGGCATGAAATCAGAATATTAAATATTGTACTGCAGGGAAAAAATAATTGCTGAGTTTTCTATCTTCAGTTTTCAATTAGGCTCAAAATGGAACAATATTCACTAAGAGGGATAGCACACACTTGCAGGAAATTTCTTACAGCAGTTGCCAACTACTGTCTGCATTTAAGACAGTCAAAACGAGGAATTCTCTGCCTTAAAGCCAGTTGCTGGCTGGAAAAGAAATATTTGAATACAACTAGCTGCAATTTGACTCAACTCAGAACTTCCCATTCCTAAAAATAATACAGTTGTCTGTTGTATGAGTGATTCTGCTGTTATGTTACGATTTACATATTTAACAACATTTAATATGCATAGATAATACTTTCTATATTCCTAAAAGCTACCTTTTGACAAACATGTGGCATAGGCAGATTTTACTAATTGTATTGAGGCAAACAGTATAATTGCTGCCCTCTATTGAGAGAAATCAGCAGTGCCCAGCCATGACGGCAGATGCTCTACCAGCCACCAAGCAAAGCCAAGACTGTTCAGTGAGCGGCTGCATGTGGAGCAGTTTCAAAGGGACGTAGCTGCACCCAAAGCAGCGATGGGGTGATACAGTACTTTCAGAAAACTCCTGAAGCATGGGAAGGCACATTCCTGCACTCTTATCTTTAAGGAAACTAATTTCCTTCTCCAGCCAAACACTAGACGTGTTTATTAGAACACAAGACTTTGTAAAGCTTTTCCTACCCGAGACAATCGTCTTTCCAGGATCCTCTCTGCTTTTTAAGCAAATAAATGAAGGCTGATTCTGACTAGTTCAAAGGCACACTTCTGCTGAACGTCCTGAGATGTCTATTTGTGTAATAGAGACTTCTGTAATCCCCTATGCAACATCCATACACAAGCTGAGTTGATCTCTACTCCAGACATTTTACAAACTAAAAATTAGTGGGCAACAAAAGGTGCCAAGTCTTCACCGTTCTCAGTATTCAACAAGGATAAAGTATGGGTTTGGCTAAAATATCATACAGAAACCACAGGTACAGTTCAGAGACTAGTGGCTGCACATTGCCTGTGGGAGACTCTCCAGAAGAAAAAGATTATTCTCTCCAAATGGTTACCTGGCACAGGCTGAGAAATGGAAAACTGACAACAGATCTACTCTTCAGGGGGTAAAACAGTGCTGCAGGGGCTAACAGTGAAATTTGGCCTGTACAGTGAAATTTGGCCTGTACTATAATGACAACACAAAATCTTAATTACAGTTTCATGAAAAACACTAGTATTACAAAAATATGCCTGATAATCAAGTATCCCAACAGCAGAGAACCAAGACTAATTTCAATTATACTGGTATAATCTGAAGGAACCCTACTATAGGCAACAAAGTCACTCGGCAAATCTTAACCTGCACAAAAACCCCACCCCAAATGACTGGAAGCATGGTCCTCTTGTAACCTCACCCTATTGCTATCAGTTTGCATCTGACGTATTATTTGATACATGGGAATGACTTTACAATTTGCATAGAGTAAACTACAGGACATGGAATTTTCAAGCTTGCCTTGCATTTTAAGTTTTAATTAAAAAAAAAAGTCTCACATCCTATCATATTATTTTTATATACTTCCGAATCTATCCTCCCATGAGAAATAAGGAGAGAGCCTCTGCTCAACAAAAAATTGACCGCAACATACCATTGCATGCTGTTATAACAGTCTGTAGATTCCCCTTGTTGGAGTGTATTACTCACTTCAAACCATTTCAAATCCTTGGAGAGAAGGATCAAGATTTGGGGAGTGGAGTGGGGATGGATGGGAAGAAGAGGCTTGCTATCCACAGATCCTCAGCTGCAAGAGCTTCATTTCACGTAGTCATAATTAAGATAAGCACTTCAATGTATATAAAAAGTCCTGGGGCAAATTAATCTCTGATAGCCTCAGGAATGGGAATGGATGCAAATTAATCATGCACCTTTACTTCTTCTTTCCAAAAACTTGTCTTAAACCGGCATAGCTCCATGCAATGGCGACAGCAGTGAGTTTCAATGCAACCAGTTGCTCTCCCCTGAAATGAGGGTTCACCCTGACGGCAGGCACTCCACCAGGCTGTTTCTCCTCAGGTGAAAGCCATGCCGCAGGGTATGAAAGGGACAAGGGAAGCTGGAAAAGTTACAAGAGATGAGAAGACTAAGGGAAAAGGAAGGATAAGAAAACAGAACAAAGGAAGACAGGAAAAAAAGAATGAAGAAAGTACACAAAAGAGGAACTGGCAGATTTTTATTTCTGAGTCCTATATTCTCTCAAAAATCTGCTTATTTTATAAGTTCCTATTCATACCCTAGACACAAGGAAACTCGTCCTTAAGGACAAAAGAAGCTGAAATGCAATAAATCTTGAATTATTCCTGCTACCATCTCTTAGTGTTAGGAGCCTGAGCCTTGTATCTGTTTCTTCTTTGTTACTTTACATAGTGTTACAATAAAGATTCCTCTGAATTACAAATTTGAACTCAGGGTTTCCGAATCAGTGTCTACGAAAAGAAAAAATAATCCTCCTTTATTACAACAAATATTGTAGTTATTGCTTTGAAAGAATACACGCTTATCAAATAAAGTCTGTATTAAAACATACCACTTTGTCCCACTAGTAACTTACTGAAAACAATTCAAAGGCACAAAGCACAGTTTCAGATGGACTGTAATCAGAATTCATCCAGCAGACACCACAGTTACCGGCTTTTTATAACTCACTTTCTGTCAAGAACAGCACAAGTCATCACATTTAGCTCACTGGAGATTCAAACAGTACTGGATCATCAGTGCTTGTGGAAAAGCCAAAGGAATGTACTCAGATAAAAAATGTTCAAACTAACATGCATTCATGTACAAATCTAGAGTCTATTTTTTTGAGAAAAATTAAGGACAAGTTTTTTTTCCACTAGAATTATAAAATCTTTTTCTTCAATTGACATGTAAACACATAACTAAAAGGCTTGATTTTCAAAAGTTCTTAAATCAATGGAGGCCTAGTGCTTTAGAAAAACAGTCTAGTTTTTAAAGAGGAACCCTCTGTTGGGAGGAGGAGTGGCTGACTCATTTATATTTGTGAGCTCCTAAGTTATTCTGAATCACCACCTTTGAGGGTTAAACAAAGAAATAGGAACAGGAAAGGGTAGGAATATAGCTTCTATTTCTGACACTTCTTACCGAAAAAAAATCTCAGGCAAAGAATATGACACGTAGATTGCCATCATTGCATTACGTGCAATGCTCTGAAATTCAGCAGCATTGTTTCCAGTTTGCCTTGGTCCTAAGTGTTAAAAGAGAAGCCTTATCTGAATTAGCTTAGGCCAGTTCCTCAGAAGATGGAAGCCCAAGGTAAATGGACAAAGAGTTAAGAAAGTTAAGAAGAAAGAGGGGAAGTAAAACACAACCTATGGAAGTATTAAAAGCAATAACTACTAAGATCATGTTTCACATGGCTCTCTAGCACTGGTTTCTCCTGACTCCCTTTCTATACTTGAACTGTCATGATGACAATACTGAAAAAAAATCAAAAAGTAAGAAAAAGCAATAAATATACCAAATTGCAGAAGATTTATTGATCCTTACCTATCCTTAGTTGGAAGGTTTACTGTGTGCTTTAATTATATTTAGGATTTTTACAAACATTAATTATAATAACCTCTCTCTGAAGATAATCATTTTATTATCTTCATTTTTCCGTACTTGGGAAGCTGAGGCAGAAGGATCACATCAAGTGTAAGTAATGTGCAGTACAGGTGTTTATCAAATCTGGCTTCAGCTGTCCAATGCTGAGTATCCACACTGGAAATTGCGACATCATTGACTCATCAAAAATTAGAAGAGGAGTTCAGAGCTTAGTTAGAGTTGGTATCAATGCCTTTGTCCATTCCATTACGCCAGCTCTCCTGCTGCTGGAATACCCTTTCTGATGGTCTGAAATCTTGCTGACTTGTTCCTCAGTAGAAGAGCTGGCTCAGCTGAAGTACTCTGCTTGGCAGAGAATATGCAGTGGCTGAAGTCTAAATCAATCGCAGGTTGAGTAATGGAGGTGGTCACAAAAGTAGGTTGAAAATGTTCATCAGCATTCACCAGCTTGTCAAAATTGTAAATTTCCACAGAGGCAATTCAATTTTGAATGAGTTCCTTTGGAATGCTGCCTGCCAGGCAGATTTCAAAACTTCTCTGCTTTCTTTCAAATGTCCCTTCTTCTCAGCAGCCAGCATCTCTGAAGGTGTACACGAAGTTTCACTGTCTGCGGTGTGGTGTAGCTTACATGCAGGGTTGGGCCCACGTCAGATCTCTTCCTTTCGTGGAGAACTCTGACACAGGATTGATTATCTTTCTTGAAATAAATTTTATTAATATTTCTCATATTTGAGAATGACCTGTGTTTTGTTCATTCCTTCTCTCACCAACATAATCTACAATCCTTTCTTTGCTGAGAGTAGGGACAAAACATTCATGGCCTGTTCTAAGTATGGTTAAAAGAAGAGAAGAAAGGAGTGTGATCATTGTAAAGTCTTCAGAGTGGACCATCAGCAAGTTTGCAGATGTTTGTTTACATGAAGATGGCTATATTATCCATTAATGTGTCAATGCAATCTTCACAAGAAAACAGGCTAGTTGATTGGGTTAGACTTTTTTATTATTATTTCAATTTTCATCAATAAAACTGTAAATCCAGGGTTTGGGCAGTTAAAATAAAAGCCAATCTGACTGAGGTAATCCAAAACCATCAAAAGTATTCTTGGTGGGACAGAGCTTCTAAAATATACAGACACAGTTCTAATGCATAGCACGAAAAAATTTCTTACAATCATTATTTTAAATGTAGAGTAAATAGTACCCAGGAGAACATTGCAAGGCTGTAACTGAAGGGCTGTTACAGCATGCAAAAAAATGTGAAAATAAAATACTTCTCTTTAATTATGTCAACAAAAAATTAAAAAAAAAAAGGAGGTCAAATTGCAGTGCTGTGGGAGTCTTAACTGAGGATTTCCGATTTTTCATGGAAATTCTGTCAAAAGCTTGATGTTACTTTAATTATTTTGCTATAAAAAAAATTATTTAACTGGAATTGACATTGTTCTGACATTGTAATATGGTCTCCAAGGGCATGCTTGGCAATGTTGCCCAAAGGCTTTGAAATTTTCATTCATAATACAAGCCAGGAATTGCATAGGTGAAACAGCCAGAGTCTCAGTCCATCAAACACTGTTCCAGCTCAACATGCTGCCCTTATCTGACAAGCTCCTTAGTGTGTCAGTTGACAACTCAGGACACTCTCTGGCTGGCAAGGACCAGGGGTCAGAGGAGGTCATGCAACGTGGAGCCTGAAGAGCAGTAAAATCCATAGCAATGAAGATACTTCAAAATACTGTTCTGCCAGTTCTTCTTTGTATTTGGTTTTGGTGCTTTATGTGACAGTTTTATCCATTCAGCTACTCAACATCTTCATTCATTATCCACTGTTAAATTACAAGAGTTTCAAAGCCACATGTGCCTACATAAACACACTTCCAATTTGTAAATTGAAGCCAACTGTAAGAAACAAATTCACTTCCTTCGACATCAGTGCTTCACTTAGAATAGCCTCACTCTATCCTCAATCTATCAGCAAGACAATTTCTTAATATGAGCCACAAGTAAACTTCTCTTTCAAATCTCCATCTTTAATGAAGCATATGTAGAGTAAGCATATGAGTAAGACCTAGTAATACCTGTAAGTGTTACTGTTAACAGTTGCTGTCTTGATTCACTTTGGTGTAAATGAGACCTGAATTGGGTGCTGTACTTGATGTCTCATGGTGTTGACCGAAACAAGAATATATTCTGAAGAAAATATTCTAGAGAAAGATACAGGAATTGAAAGCCAGTAGGCTAACATACCCCAACTGATTTTCATCTGAAGAGCTTGTATCTCTTAACAGACATTATATCATATATTAATAGACAGCTCCATGTAAAGACTATCAGGGACCCTCCAAAGGCCTACAAGGCCTTAAATCAATAAAAGTTAATCTAAATGTCTCTGTGGTTCATATCATAATGACTAAATTTTGCATTTATACTTGTCTGAATCCACTTTAGTCCCAAATTCCTGTCTAGCATTGTCAGTACCTAAAATTCTCTGGCTGCTTATATTTCCACCTTAAGGCAAAAATATCCCGATGCTGCCAAGCAGCTTAAAGAGCTGGCTCTCAACCAAGTCCCAATGAGTTCCTCAAACTATAAATAATTACAAATTTACTGGGCCAGAAAGACTTTGAGAGAGAAAGCAAGAAAACAAGCAAGAGACTGATTCCACAAACCAGCAGTACTCATGGGATGTAGCAGACATAAATTGAAGTCTCTGCTCAATATCTAATTATTTACACAAAGCAGAGCAATTCCTTCCAAAGACTGAGGAAGCATGCCCTGTCTTAGAAAATTCACCTTTATGGCCAAGACAGACCGTGACACACAGTAACTTGAGTTCATGTCTCTGCTTTAAATCAGAGCATGCACTTGACAAAAGGTGTTCACTCTCTCACACAAGTTTCCATCATCCCAGGCTATCATCTACTCTCATGGTTCTTTTCAGGAAAGGAGGAATGGCACGAGCTCTAGAGGGGGCACACTACTGGGAACAGATGAAGTGGAGACTGGTAATGTTTTCCCACCCAAACATGGATGTTTCACCTGTGTTGAAATGAAAAGGCTTCAGCTGCATGCCTCTCCAGCATTTTTTAATTAGTTAGCTTGACAGATCTCCACTTAGTTTATTGACTTTATGAACTGCTTTTGCAGACAGTTAAAGCTCTGCCCACACCGTTTCTGAAGGTGTGCCAACATGCCTAGCTTTCCTCATGTTCTACGAAGGAGACCTGGCTGGTTGAAGCAGGAGATGTAGGCACTGCCAAACCTACGCCCTCAGCCTATATGGGGCTGATTGGCCAGGCTGTGAACAGCTCTACAGTCCAGCAGTACAAAACGTGGGTTTCAGTCTGTGTTCTGACACATACATTTTATACAAAGTAAAACATCTCCAGTGGAAGAAACCACTCTCCCAGAATGATCAAAAGCCCTGTGTCTAGTTAACAGAGTCAGGAAGTGGGAGACATGGATCCAGATCCCTTTTCCAAATCAGGTAGAGAATAAATAAGATGTTTAAGCTAGAATGTACATCGTCCTTGATGGGAGGGCTACTATTCTGACTGGTGCAGCACATATTACAGCAGGCCAACCAGTCAATCAGTGTCTAGTTTGAATCCTGCCGGTACTTAAACATGAAAGAGAGTTTGAAGCAACCCAGAAGTGCATGGGGAAAAGAAGAAATGTAGATATTCTTGGTCATTAATGCTGGATTTCATAGACTTTTGGCACCTCAGCAATTAACTATTTAGACATCTTTCTGGATTTTTTCCCCTATCTTTTTAAACAGAGTATTACTCCAATTTACAGGTTCATTGTAAAGATATTAATACAACATGGATGCTTTGCTTTATAAACATTTGAGACAATTGAGTAACTAGAAACAGTAGTCCTAACTATGGTACAATTAACAAAGTGAGAAACAAAACACTGAAAATAGGAACAAGAAGGAGTGAATGAAATCATTGGGAAGGGCAATCTAAACACATGGGAAATATGAAATCTGTTCCCATAAAGCCAGATTACCATGAAATCCACCAAATCTCAATTTCTTCATGTTTCATTACATCCCCACACCCCAAGGGTAAAAAAAAAGGAAAAAGAAATAAAAAGCATTCAGCTCTAAAATAAACAATAAATCTGAGTAATTTTCATCTGGAGTTGCACAAAATGTTCAATAGAAACATGAAAGTGAAAACAGTTGAGTTTGGCTGGAAGAAATGTGATCTTACTGAGACGGGTTACTTAAAAGGTTCAAGTAAAATGAACTTAGTCAACACACAGCACATTTGGCAGCAAACCAAAACTACACGGCATTCAAATGAAAAATAAAACATCAGCGCTAAACCTTATCCCTTTAGAGGCTACAGCTTCCATCAGGATGCAAAGGGATTGTATATAACAAGGCTGAGTAACAAATGGAACTACTGCATTGTTTAGACCAACTGTTTGAGCCTGATAAAGCTAAAATGAACCAGGCTGCCCCAACACCGTCTAAAGAATGAGAAAGAGGAAGACAAAGAGAACGAGAGCACTTAAACAAGTCTGGAAATAGAAGGAAGCAGACTTTGACAAAGTGAAGCAGTAATTATTTGGACCGAACTGAATCGGTATTATCACACAGGTAGGGATGGCAAAGTTATTATTCCCATGCAACCATATTTCCATCCACTCTGCTTAGAGGCTTATGCTATTAGGAAGGAAACCGTAACATGCAGGTAAGGCAGCACAATTCACAAAATTATTTCAGATTTTCGAAACATATTCAGAATTCTTTCTCTCTTTCTTTTTTTTTTTCAAAAGTTTTAATTTTATGACGTCAGTACTTAGAGTCAGGGAACACCCTGTCAAATTCTGCTGCATTACCTTTCATCATCCCATTTAATATACTCACTCTGCTAGCACCTCCTGTATTCCAAAACACATCTCCCTATAACAGCAGTATCATTTCAAAAAAGAAGCAGCTTCAAGTTTCTCAGGAGTCATCTTCTCTCATACAGGCCTAGGTGCTTTTCTAACCGAGATCACTCAGCCTAGATTTTCTCCAGGTTAGATTTCAGGAGCAATTTTGGCTTATGCCTGTAACAGGTCAACTTGCCAGTGAAAGTACAAGTTATGAAAGGCGGCTCTCCTTCAGTACCATCCCACTTTCCAAACATTAAAAAAACCCAAGTTCTCGTAATTGCCTGGAAGCACATCAGAAGTCAAAGTCCTTCCGCATCAAGGACATGTGAAATGGCTGCAGAAATCACACTGGAGTGTCCAAGGAACTCTGATAATACATACAGGATTTCACCTTTGGCTGCATACTACTTTTTCTAAGCTAAAACACTGTCACAGTGCTTATTATCCTTGTTAATTATTTAATAAAGATCTGGGTATCATGCCAGAGACCATTGAAGTCAGTGTAAAAGGCTTCCCTTGGTGATGGTCAACTTCAGAGGAAGCCTTTGGAGAATGCCTGTGCTCAGCCATGACAAAAAGAATTGGGATCCTGGAGGTGACAGAAACCGGGATGAAGCTATGGGAAGTCTTGTTTGCTCTGCAACAAACACTCATTGTCACCAGAGGTTGGCATCTTCTCAAGGCTTGCTGCTATCAGAGCAAAGTATGAAATTCACATGTTCCAAAGTCCCAAAGGCTGATGGAGCTCCTCTAGAGATCAACAGACTTAAAAGAGCATTGAAAGTGATGATCCTTTCAGACAGATTAATTTTACTGTCCATGTATAGTGCCTAGTTACTATAGTCCTGGATCGTACAGTCATTAAAAATGGAGCTACAGTTCTTTTTATCTTTTGCTAGCCTTGTACTTTGCATTCAAGCATGACAGGAACCAATAGTAGAAAAAGGTAGTGCCTTTATTTAATAGAGCTGTGTATTAGTGGGCACTCTTAATGCATTTTTTTGCAGCAGAAGCCTCAAATATAATTTGAATAGATAATGCTGTATGAAATTCTGTAATAGCATTTCAGAAGATTGTGACACACTGACAAAAAAACTAGACAGCATTCTAATCCTTCTATCAACCTGCCAGCAGTTCCTACTTTAAGCCAGGTGAAATAACTATGACGTACAGGAAATTAATGTTTATCCAGACTACTCTAATATTCTTGAAAACGCTAGCATGGACTTACTAAAATCAGGTGGAGGTTGTGTGTATGTTAACATCCTAAGTACCCAGGGTGCATATGAACAGGTAGGCACACTTTTTCTTTACACTTCCCTGATCCCCACGGTTGCTGAAATGCAGGGAAAGGAGGAACAGAGGTATGGGATTTGAGACACAACACAAACCAGACTGGCTGCCAAGCTGCCTTTTTCTTAATGTTTTTTTGTTTGGCAGGACAACCCGTGGGACGGTCATGGATAACAAGCTTCTTGCTAAACAGGAGTCCTGCCAAACAACGAGTTCATGGCTTGACCCAACAGAGAATCATATTAATACTTAAACAAGTACCCCCCAAATGAGCAAAAAATAATAACATGGACAGTAACGGGGCAATCTTTTGTTAAATCCCATTTTAACATGTTACAGAGTGTCTGTTACTCTTCTGTTACCTAGTTAATAATAATAATAATAATAAAAAAAAAAGTCTTCAATTAAGGCTGTGTAGTGTGCCTACAAGAAGTATAGCACTCAAAAGTCCCATGGCTGAGTCACTTGAATGTCTCCAAGCTACTTTACAGATAGCAGTGTTCCCCAGAATCTCCTCTAAAACGTACTCCCACGATACTCTAAGAGGTTGGATTAAGCAGCCTCAAATTTGTCTTTTATGGTTGCCTGTGACAAGAGAATTCCCCTCTGGCTGTCCATGGGACTTTCAGAACCCATCAGGCTTCTACATGTGGAAAGGCTATATATTTGGGACAAGATTCTGCTTTTAATATTAAATTAACTGTTGGGGGTTTTTTTACAGGCAGAAAATACAAACCAATTTTTTTTTTTTTTCTTTGAAACAACACCTAGTATGAACTTAATCAGAATCCAGTTTCTTAAAGTGCATATTCTTCTAGGCAGATGCTAAGGCTTTGTGAAAATGCAGACAGCATCTACCACAGAATATTATTTTAAAGCAATTGGTTATTTTAAAAATAGCATATTATGCAGTAGCAAACAAGATTATCTGTTCTTTTTATTTTATTTTATTTTATTTTTATGGCCAACTAAAGACAAAATGCCTGGTAAAAAAAAAAAGTAAAGAATTCTCTGACAGCTTTTAGCACCCAGCAGATGGAAAGGGATTATTAAGGATATGACCGTTCCCTTATCTCAAACAACAATATTTCTGCTTTCTCATCTTTATTTATTTATTTTTTTTTTCCCAAGAGCAAATATCTTCCCTTTTGTTCAAAAACTGCATGAAGTAATGCAGTACCAAGTTCACATTTAAAGATCTGGTAGAAAGAAGTTCACTGTTTGGTACTCAGTTAACACTACGGACACTGATAAGGAAAGTCCATGAAATGCCATGGCATGCCCTCAGGATGGCAGAGGGGTTTGATCAACACATCACTGAATCTAAGGCTCAAACTTCTGTTTTTCTTCATTTATATACTCCACACTACAACTGCTTCTCAGCCTCTTCTCATCCAGGGGGACTTCATTCCTCATTCAATGAGCCTATCAATTGTGAAAAATATAAATTACTTCAAATAATGAAAATAAAAAGGCATCTACAGTAGTCTTTAGATTGTTGGTCAGAAGGAAATATCTAGAACATTAGGCTGGCGTATTCAGGGCGGGAATTGTCCCTTCAACCCACCTCTACATTATTAAACATAAATGCAGTCTCTTCTTCCCCCTCCATTCCTTTTCTGCTGTCTGGTGTTGTGCTGAAAGGCTCACGCACTTGAGGGGATGGAAAAGCATGGCACTAATAACTCCCAATCTCCTGACAGAAGTGGTCTGAAGAACCTATTATCTTAAGACGACTGAGAATGGATACAAGAAAGAAAAAGCGTTCAACGTGTTTGAAGATTTCTCTTGGATGAGAAAATCAGCACCAAGCAATAGAGACCAACAAATATAACTCCTAATGACAAGGCAATCTTTCAGTCAGAAGATATGTTGCTTTTCTGATATTCAGGTATTTAAGGGATCAAGATGATGCAATTTTTTAAATTAAAACAGAAGGTGTTAAACGCAGATAGGTTAACTCCAGAAAAATAATTCACATGAAAGATCACAAATGCAAGCAGTCTGCAAACACTTCAAGAAAAAAATCAGGAGTTTCCAAAACCAGTTTATTTATTAGTCATCTTTCCAGGTGGAATATATCTTCTGTATAAACCCCTCCACTTAGGTCAAATCTGTGTTAGAAACCATGAGCACTGTATTGGGGCTTGGAGACATGGATCTTTTCCATTACCAATGGTGAATCATACCTTCTGGTTACCTCACCCTCATGTACCTTTTGTATTTACTCAGATATAAAAGTCACTCTTTTTGCAAAGTAGTCCGAGTTCTCTGATACATTTTGAGTGTCACTGCTGTGAGAAAAGCCATGAGGTACATATAATAGGCATGCAGGTTTTACAGCATACACCAGTTTTTAACTGATCTTATTGAATTATATGTGCCAGAACATAGTGAAGGTCAGTTGGTCCATGGCACTGAATTTGGATTGCAATCAACTCTGTTAGTTATAACACTACAAGATTACAAGTTACTTACAGTTTGTAAAAGACAGAGATTAAGCAGATGGAACATAGGGCATCCATGTTTTTCCCAAACAAATTGCATGATTTCTACTGGTTCAAACAAAAAAAATGCACATGCAGGAACAAATATGTATGTCTGGACACAAAAAATAAATGTAATTTGGTCAGATGCAACTAAACCCAATCTCTGACTGCAACTACACAACTTCACTAAAATGTTTCATGTCCTCTGATGTGCACACTAATCCCAGGTAAGAGGGAAATTTACACAGAGTTAACCGCTCTAATTATTAAATAGCCTCAACATATGGCAAGGAATTATGGAATGTAAATCAAGAGCCACGTGCTACAAAGTAATCACACAAACGGCTCCCAAATAGCAACACCGCTTCCAGAAGGTTAGCAGAATCATACCCTCCTGATGTACAGACAATTTCAGAAAACTAGTGCTGACATACTCTGCATTATAAAGCAAACTATTACCAGGATGACAGTGGTAAATAAAAGTTCCTTTAGCTTGTGATTAATTTAATTCAAGCATTAACCTGAAAAAAGAGACACATAAAAATGTGTTTAAAGATTAACCCTGGCATATTAAGGTGCTTTGATTCTTATCATTAAAATTTATTAGACTTTTGACAGTATTAATTCAAAATCTTCTTCTGCTGCTTTAATTTAGCAGGCTGTTGAATTGTACAGCAACACAAAATGTTATCCGATATATCCTCTATAACTGCTTTTTTGAGACAGATGACTCACTGAAAAACTTTAATGTCAGAAATTCAAATACATGCATATACCATAATGATAAAATTGCTTGTTATTCTACTTTCAAGTTTCCAAAGGCTATTTGAAAAAAACTATCATTCAGCTGTCTTAATCTGTCATTTGTTTAAAAGTGGTCAACATTTACAATCACCATTTTATCTCCCTCCTTCACTCTCTTCCATCTCTCTTGTCCTGACCTCCTTCCTTGCTCATAGTGTTTTTTCACCTTGGCTTGTATTACCCTAATGCTAGGCTGTTGAAAAACAGTTATGTTCTACTTTATATCTGTTTCTTGGAGTCTTTAGAAGCTACTGTTAGATAATAATAGTAGCCACTAATAAGAGCTACTAATACCAACAATACAGACCAAAATACTGTAAAAAACAAAGCAGATGCAGTTTTAATGTACAGGCAATTACAAAGTCCTTCTGCACTACTAATTCTAAAAATTGGATGTACTACATTGTGCATTGAAAAGGTTATTGTTAAAAATGGTCACGAAATGGTGGCACACCAAGAAAACAGAGGCAGGAATATGTAGTCAGGAATACTGCCAGAAGCAACAGATCTACCTCAGACTGCTCAACAACACCTACAAAATTGTACTGGCACAAAAGGAAGGCCATATAATCTGCAGGGAGAGAAGGATCTTTGCTTTCTACCTGCCCAGGAGTCTGCCTTCGCATCTTTTCAACCTTCCCAATCCAGTTTCATTAGATACGAAATCTTTCAGGCAGCTGGATGTAAGCAACTGTACCTGGCAGAAAGGTAAAGCAAGTCTGGGTTTTGCACCAAAAAAAAATTAATGCAAAATTAGACAGCTGCATCTACATGGCATGTCTGGCCTGGATTTGGGGAAAGCTGTGTTTAGATGGAGTGAAATAAATTCATGGAATTTTGGTCAAAGAAGAGAGTTGTGCATTTTCTAGAATTTATGAAATAGTTAGGTCTTTAGAAAGGGAAAAGGCAAATATGGAAACAGAAGAAATAAATAGGAAGACCTCTGTCAGGACACTTCAGAAGGGCAGGGTTTAGACATTCCTGGGTGCTTCCAGAGGAGGTGTTGAGCTCTAGGATACACAATGTTGTACAGCTTTTCAGTTCCCTGTGTGTTGCCCATCTAAAGATGACAAAGTAAACTGGGAATGATTCAATGAAAAACAGTACCTCTCCTTTAAAATACTGTCTCTTCCCATATTTAATGCTTTTCAGGACTCCAAGTTATGGTGATAGCGGGGAAAGGGAGAGAAAAAACCTGAAGTAATATTTATTCAATTTTTTATCATTTGAGATTATGCCTCATAAATATAGTATTGTTATACTGTTCACCACAATCAGGCCTCGAATGGAGTAAAAGCCTGTTGTGCTATGCAGAATATAAATACATAGTAAGAGTTGTGTCTCATCGTAGTTTTTATTTATAGGGTGCTAAAATACAGGAAATATACTTATTTGCCATTAGAGCCTGCAAGGTTAAAAAAAACCACAACTTTTTCTACACAAAGAAGCTGAAGGAGTTCTGCATGCCCATTTAATCCCAAGTTTTTAGTTTCCATTGAAAATAAATGTCAAAACTTGCCGATGAATTGTATTGAAAAAGTTATGCATGACTATTTGCTTAAATATTGGTTGTTGTCACACGAACAGAAACCAACACCCTCTCACAGTATGATGTAACTAGCATTTATCCTTAAATCAAACATACTCCTAAGGTCCATTTTTCCAGCTCTGTGAAGGACAGAGTATTCCAAATATCTATGTATCTAAATCAAAAAATTCAAAGAGCATCAATGCTTTTTTTAACTGCTGGTTTAATAGTTCTTCACCAAAACTTTCTTAATACCTTTAGGTGATTATACAATAGAGTAAGAGTCTATAGCTTCCTTCTTACAGTTTTAGCTGGCACTCTTTTTTTGGTATACCTTAAGAGAAGATTTGAAATGTAACGAAGAATATACAAAACTGAGTACTCCATGGCTACATCATAACAGTAAACATTAAAGGATTTCCGTGATAGTGTTTCTAAGTACACCTTTTAGTGTAAGCCAGAATACTATTAATTTTGTATTACAAAATGTGTCTGTCGCTAAGAATGACCAACTTTTGTTCATTGTAAGGAACATACACATTGATTTCTACATTTTAAATTCGCTTTTCACTTGGTTAAAATCCACTACTAAAAATCCATGAAATCCATTAAAATCCCCCCAAGATATCCTGGATGAATTTCTAATGAGTTTAAATATTTCTGAAAATGTTTCAGATTTAGATTATTTAGATAATAATTATATTTCCGATTCAGGTGGCATTACACGAATTGTATCATTTCACAAGGGTAATAAAAATTTGAAACTATAACATTTCAATCCTTTGGTACTTGGCTATTAAAACTAGTCAGCCTGAGTGAGAAGCAGCTCTATATTTCAGATAGCAAACTCCTTCCAAGATTTATGTAACATGATAAGAAGCCTTAGTGGGAAACAGTCCACAGTAGAATACCTTGGATATCAGCAAGCCCACTGCTTTTCAAGCAGTTTCCAAATAACCCAGAATAAACGTATCACTGAAAACAGGTGATGTCTGTCTTAGACCATCAAATCTGGCTGAAAAACTAAACCATCCCATCAGTCTGATTAACAGTGAGCTCAAAAGAGTTCCACAGAAATCTGCAGTATCTGATTTTGTGTCTTCCTTGTAGCTGAGATAATAGTAAGCAAAGCCTTCCTTCAGCCTTGGTGTCATCAGCAGTATTTCTAGTGTTAGAAGCAAATGTTGATGCTTCACCGGGGGGGAAAAAAAAAAAAAAAAAAAAAAAAGTACTCAATATACATGTTCAGTGAACTGGGAGATCCTCCCAGCCAAGCCCCTTTATAGACATATAAACTTTACTATAAAGTACCCAGATTTTTGCTAACTGTTGTGAAGCATTTTTTCACTTTGCACAGTGCAACATTTTCCCCAATTGCAATACTCTGCACAGTTGTAACATGAAGTTTATTTTGATATCTTCACTGCTGATTTATCCACAGAATGTCAATAAACGAATAAATAAACTTTGTTTAGGTACTCAGCCACTATCCTATCCTACATTATTTTTGTTGGTTTGTTGTTCAGTATCACAACAGTATCTGGGGATTTTTTATCCTTCCACTTTCCTAATGATTCATTCCCTAGAATGCTTATAGCTGCTGAGTTAGTTCTGTTCTTGGATTTTAGTACCACCTGTATGCCCTGGATAACTAATTAAATGAGATTTTCCTATCCTCCTCTCTACTGCTTTTCCATTTTTCACAAGGAATGCTTTTTGCCAGTATACATTATCCACAACTCTAACCTAAATTGATCTGAGCTTCTCAGTGACTCCTCTGAAAGCACTATTATGGCCAGACTCTATGTGACCCTTCCAGGTATGCCCAAGAAAGAGTATACAGTAGTTTACCCCTTTGTATGCTGGCATAACTGCACAGATAGTACGCTTTCAGAAAATGCAAGTGCTGCTCTGAATTGCTCTGCACTAGCACTGGCAGAGAGACATTACCATTTCCAAAAGATGAAACTGGAGCAAAGAAAGACTAAGGAAGCAACCAGAACTGAGCAGGGGAACTGCACTTTTTCCCTTAAAAACAGTAGTGATCTGCAGCAAAAACAGTCAAAGGACCTCTTTTAGGATACTCTGTGTATTAAGCATGATGAGGCTGACAAACACCAGTAAGTTTTGAATGTCTAGCTAGGGCACTGCTACAGCTACAAACTCTTCTACAGCTAATTAAAATCTCTGAATCACAGAGATATATAAATATACTGCCCTAAATTTAACATATTCTGTATTATCAGCATATGATCATGGCCTTGTTTCCTGGCAACTGAAGACGTACAACTCTTTGATAAACACACACACACATATATATATACATATATATATATATATATATCTTAATAGGGGAAGGGGGGAAGAGAGCTTTCTGTAAAAAAATGTGGTTTCCCCTTTAGCTCATAACATACAACTTCTAATCACAGAGTCTGATACTGTATGCTACTACACCAATTCTATGCAACAACATATCCAGTGCTGCAAAGATGAATGATCATACCCACAACTGCTCCCTGCTCACCGACTCTCTGATAGCAACAGTCAGCAATAATCCTTTCAGTTCTCTTTGGTTTTCCTGCTCAATTTATTTACAAAATGTTGCGAGAAAAAAGTTTTGGTATGTCTGTAAGTGAAACACAATGGAGATTCTTGTTTAAAGCATTCAGAACACCTGAAAGTCACCTTGCAGCAGAGATGGATCCTTCAAAATGGAACCACAGTGGCATTCAGTTCTCACCTACCTACTGTCTGATCTTCCTCAGTTTCTTTAATAATCAATATTCACCTCTTTGGTTACAATGACAATGCCATTCCTGAAGCTGGTGAGGCTGAGCATAGCTTGTGGAAAAATCCTCAGATTGTATAAATTTTGTACAGCTCTTTTCAATGTCAATACATCAGTTGAAAATCTGGCCTTCAGGCTATGAAGTCCAGTCCTCTGTCCCTGTAACTTCCCTTTGTGGTTTTTTTCAAGATTTAAATTTCATATTTTCTAAGTCTTGTATTCAATTCTATTTTATAAATTTGGGAGAGTAGAACAGACAGAAGTTCTATAGCTTTTGGAAATGACCAATTTCAAACATGAGAAAACAAAGCAGGCTGAATGGCTGATTGGAGACGGTAAGAGTACTGAAGTATCCAACATGATATCAAAATCCTAGCACCATCTCCATTCCTTCTCCCTTCCTTCCTCTTTTTCATCCTTAAAAAGAAGCTACCATTTTAAAAAACATGATGTTTTTGCTGATACACATAATACACAAGAATATCCACTTATTAAAGGAGGTGATTGCATTAATCTATGTCCCTTTTTCCTTTAATCATATCTGTGCATGGGGCAGAGGAAAGCAGACAGAGCAGACAGGTAATTCGATCACTTCCAGATTTGAATGCAGCTGTATCTCAGCTTCAACATTCTGTTGTCTCATTACTTGAAGATCTAAATTCTCTTTCGGTCCCTTGCTTAGTTTTAGTGTCCATTGTTTTGTGGATTTCTTATTCTCCATGCTAATAAAAATCAAAGGATTTATTGAAAAGTGCTACCCTAAGTGTCTTGCAAGCACTACAGCAAACAGAAGAAAATATCTTCATGGCTTTGAAGAAAATCATAAACAATCAAACTCTTTATGACTTGTCATTTGCATGGCTGTTTTTCACACAAATTAGTGCTAATGACATAAGGAATTTGTTTTGAAACTGACCTTGTAATTTATTTTGATGACTAAACAGAAATGGCATGGAATGTTCAGGTAAAATAGTTCTTGTCAGAACTGAAAGTGCAGTCAAGAGTGTTCTAGCTGCAATCCTGTGCCTAGCATAAAATGAGTACAGAGAAAAATTTATCTCCCCTTGAATACTCTCATGCCTATCCATATCAACATAGTAGATCGGGGTATTATCTAAGTCATATGAGATGTCCCTGGCTTCAGGGGACAGTGTAGTGTCTTCTTTTCCCAGCCTACACCACTTTTGCAGGCTATTTCTTCACTATAGTGTTCACACATTATTCAAGAATCCCAGCTGCTAGGACAGCCAACAGCCAAAACCTGTTTGTATGACAGAGCTGCATGATCACTAAAAGTTAAAGCTGCCTTTAAAAGTCTATAGAAAATAGTACTCAGTTCTGAAGTGTATCTATGTATCAGTTAAGCAGCATTACATCCTGTAAGTACTCACACCAAGTCTCCTAGTAAAATTGATTATAAATCTATCCCTAAATTCAAGAAGGAATTCCCAAACAGACAATTTCTTAGTTGAATTCATATACAGACTTCGAAGGAGCCTACATGTTCCCATTTTGTTGGTCAATAACTAGTAAAATGCCAGTGTTAAGCTACTACTTTTCATTATTAAAAATATTTTTGAGATTAATAATTCTTTACAATAAGCTGAATTTTTGCTGTAAAACATCTCTGAAAATGTCTTTCACAGCAGGTGAAAGTGGGCTGGTGAGCACCTCTTGTTTTCAGAAGACTTTAAAAGAATCCATCTCAGACCCTGGACTACTTCTGTTGTAGCATGTTAGGCCAGATTGTGATCTCAGTCGTAGTAGTTTAGCAGGATAATGCAAGCTGCTATCTATGCCAAAATAAATGCTCTACTGGTTTCAACTGAATTATTTCAGATTCATATAAATGCAAGTAGAACAGAACTGAGACTAAGTATATTAAATCAATGACATGTGGCATGGTCAAAATGCAGTACTCTATGCAAAAACACTTTTAGAATCTATCAGGACTCACTAGACACATCGTGTCTAAAAAAAAAAAAATTTAATTATTTCCATTTTTCTATTCACAGGACAGGTTAATACAGAGAAAGGAATAAAGTGCTACAAAAATCCTGAAATATAACTCCATAATTATAAAGCATTACGTACAAAAGTATTGTTTGGTATATTTCATATCGTGGATTATCACAACTGGCTTTTACAAGCATCCTTTTAAACTATAAGAATCCATCCATTCACAACTGAAGTATTCTTGCAGATTAAGATTAATGTATCGTGAATCATCACGGTTTAATACGCACGACACTGTTCCCTTTCACACATGTTCTGCATGGGTTGATTGTCATGTATGCCAATATCAAACAGACGTTAATTCTTTAATTTTTATGCTCTCAAATATATTTGATTTACCTAGGAGGCTTGTCAAAAAAAAAGAGGGAGGTATGTTGCAGTAGATTCAATGGAAAATCTAAAATAAAAATCCATTAGAAAAATATTTTTTTTAAATTGATGTTTTCAACAATATAAATGTTAATATTAAGAAGAATACACGATATGCAAAGGAATTGCAGACTGCTGTCATTAAATGGCACATTCCTTTTGTAAACAATAAAAGGTTTTTTCATTATTTTCCTAATAAAAAACATGATTTTAAAAGCCCTGCCAATTAAACACAAGCTTTGTGTTATTAAATGTTTCTGCAAGTCACCCACAAGGCATTGTATGTTTATACTATGTCTAAATTCTTAAATTTGGGTATTTTGCAAAGAAATTGAATCTCCATGCAAAACATCCCTATATAAATTCTCATACCAACAGTGCTGTATGTCTCATTTTATGGATCATCTAAATTAAAAAGTCTTTAAATCTAAAAGATTTCACAAGTCTCCACTGTACAGAGGCCAGAAATGGAAATGAAAAGATATCTGAGGTTAAGATTAATGTATAATGAGAAAGCTGTTTCCAGCCAGCGCCAGCTCCCACTTTATGCTGTGTCAGACACAAGCCAAGATTCTCCAGAACCAGAAGAGTAGCAGAGCCACAGGTCAGGATAGAAGAGTGTTGGCTAAAAACTGTGAGCTTTAACTAATTCCTAATTTGATCAAACGGAGTTGTTAGAGTAATTGCCATGGAAGTTAGAGCAAGTCTCTAGCTTTGGGCCTGATCTTACTGAAATCAACAGGAAGAGGAATGGCTCTCAGGGATTTTGCACTAGAATGAGTTTTACAAAGCTGAAACCGTCTCCAGGTTGAAAATCACAATTACCAAAACTGTTATGAGTAATAATAGTAGTAACAGTGTTATATTAAAACCAGAAATATTTATATTAGATAGTATAAATAGCAGATAAGCAGTAATAGTAGAGAAAATATTACCAAAAATAAGACATTCTGTCCCTCCCCATACCACGGAGATCTTTTTCCTTATTGATACTCTCAACATCAAACAAATTATTTAAATTTCTTGCTTGCACACTTACATGAGCTGGCATGCAGCTTTAAAATGGAAATGTGAAATGACATTTCGAAAAACAACTGACAGTCATGGCACAAGAGTGCAGTGACCTCTGTCCTCCAAAATTCCCTTTTTTCTTTTTTTTTTTTTTTTTTTTTCAAATGCCCAAATATATGCAAGGTAGCCAGAAACAAAATGCTAATTACCAGAATTACCAGTGGAACCCTAATTCCAAGGAAGTAAAAAAATACAACATTCCCACTGAATTCACTGGGACAAGGAATGAATCTAAAAATGTGGATTTTACACACAAAACACTTGTGCAGATTTCTGAAACCATACACTCATCGCATTGCAGGGAACCAAGCCTGCATTCCTTGCTCAATAAAAATTCCCTGACTGGAATAACAGCTTTAGACGTTATTTTTGTTCTCGTTCTGTTTTACTATGTTAAATCACCACTTTCTTTTTTTCTTTTTACTTAAGATAAATGTGTGAAAGTGCCTCTTTTCCATTCATAGATGTTATCTTCCTCAAACTTCAAATGATTCAGCTGGGTGAATACAGAGTTATAAATAATTTATCAATATATATACCAGTTGTTAGGAAAAAAAACCCACCCTCAAGGAAGAATATCACTGCATAAAATGTGAACATTAAAACTGATTTTTTTAAATCAATATTTAATTGTTTTTATTACCTCCTAATCCAGGTCTGAGACGATTATCATAACCATCCAGAAGTCTGTCTAGAATTCTTGTAAAGATGGTGATGTTATTCTTAGCTTCATCTTCCAGGGAGTCAGCCAGCACTGATCTAAATGGACATTTTACATTTTAGAAAGTGCTAGATATGTTTTAACGTACACTCAACAGGCAGCTTTTGCAGGCTGGCTTTGAATATTTAAATTGCTACCTTCCAACAGGAAGGGTTTAGTTAAAAGTATATGAATAGACAGTTTATACATAACATGTTCAGAAACATATGAGTCTACAATATACTATTTGAAATTTCCAGGAAGTCATTTTACAGTAGCCTCTAATTCTGGCCAACATCGCTTCTCCATGAGCACTACTTCAAGCTCCACTAAAACGTTTCGCTGTGCAGGTGCTAAAGCCTCAAAGAGCTTCCCAGACCTTGGTGGCATGTCACTCCTGGGTTGATAACCTGGCTTCCCCCACACAAAACTGTCTCCTTTCAGCTCTAGCCTATCCGTCCTCACTTAAGCATACTCTATCTCAGGTTAAATCCTGTGGATATGCTTCCACCCAATGGTCATGTAATGTACATGACCAGAAGAACTAACATGAGGGAAAACTCCAGCAATCATGCTCAGGGAGTCCTCTGATGTCAGTATTTGGTGGGTGGGAACAACAATGCTGACTAGCAAGCTGCAGGATAGCTGTGGATAGCCTTTATGTTTCCAAAATGCTATTTTGTTATGAAAAGCACTCTCTGACGTTCCACTAGATGCAGACAAACCTTATAAGAGTTGGACAGCAAAAAATCATAAATGAAGTGTCAAGAACAATCTACAGATCATCGATTGTTTCAAATTTCGCCAATAAAGAAAGAGATGTTACAGTCTTTATGGGTCATATCTCTGTGGAAAACACTAGGGGCTGGAACATGAACCTGCAGCCCAGTCAGCTGTGCTGCTGAACAGTCCTCTTAGACTTGGACAGCCAGACCACCGGTTTTGTGTGCTAGGGAAACACTCCCATGCAGAAAGCCTTACACATGCAAACATTACTGTGCCAACAGTTTTAAGTGTCAGGCATGTGAAAGGCATGAGCTCAAAAGTCCTACCTACTTAATACAGGAATATTGGTATCAAGGAAGTAAAGCATCATATGCTACACGCATTATCGTTTATCTCTGTTTCAGCCACCTAAATTTTTAACCTGAAATGTTTGAGTATTTATCATCTCTAAATGAACTACTGATTGGGGCATTCTGTATCCCACAAAAACAAGCATGTTTTCTTCCTCATCCAAACCAAAAGTAGGTTTGGGTGACATTTTCTCTAAAGCAAGCTATGAAATCATTGAAGACTGGGCTTTATGTTGGTCCCCAATTCAACAGCATAGAGGAAGTATTTAAATGTAAATCATTGCAGTCTGTGCTTTCCATCACATAAACCACAGAAGCGACCAAAATCAGATAACTTACAAAGAACATGCTAAAATGCCATGTGTGATTTCACTGGTGTGATTTTTTTTTTCCTAATTTTAATTACTGGACAGCTGATTTTTTATTTTTAAAATTTATTTCTGTACTAAGTCTCTGCCATTTTTTAAGCTTCTTTTTGAGATACAACAGTTTTTTGAACTGAAGATACCACTAAAAAATTAGATCACACAATTATATCAAATTAGGGTCAAATCCTGAAAACTTTACTCAGGCATAAACTCCTTAATTACGCATGTAGTCTCTTTGACGTCAGTGAGATTACTCACTTGAGTAGGGTTTGCAGGATCTGGCCCACTGTGACTCAACTAATACTGCACCATAGGTAGGCATAAAGTGAAATAGGAAACATAGTTTCAGAAAATACTTTGTTTGCTAGGTATTTCCTAGACAAAAACAAACGCAGACTTTTTAAATCACAGGAAACTTGCATTATTTAGCTTACGACCCTCACCGTATTAGGACAAGACCTACTGCAGTACCAAAGCAAGCAAAACGAAGTTACAAACTACGATTAATTGCACGTTTAGGGACTGTGAGCAACGCAAAACTGTTATGTGATTAAAATTACTTTCTCTTACGTTGTCACTTCAGAAATGGAGAACTTTAAACAACATAAGAAAAGTTGATTAATAAATGAGGCTATTGTTTTATTATATGTGACTGTGAAGTTGTATGCTATCTCCACCTAGAGGTTTAAAGCTTAAGTATCATTTTGAATTCTGTTATGTTGACCAAAAAAAAAAAAAAAAAGGCATGCCCGTGTTAAAAAATATGCGAGCATTATTTTAGAGACTGTGATTTTCTATTTGACTTCATGGCAATCTATTTCTCCATCTTAACCTCTCTGTATGGTATAGAATCACAGTGATACAGTAACTCCAATAAATCTTTAAGATCCAATAAGGAATTTAAAGGAATTAATTTTTTAATGGTGAAATAAAGCATCAATTCATAAACTGTTTAAGGACAAGAGACTAGGCTTATATGGTCCCTAGACTACCTTCTACTGCATTTGCTCTGGAAACTATATAATATTGCATTCAAACAGCTAAGAAAGACTCTTTCATTGCATTACTACATACTACACTCTTCTAACCTCTCACACAAGCTTACCCTTAGCAGACCCTAACATACATGTTTGCACCGAACAATGAAATTAAACATCCTCTCACCTTGTTGGTAGCCACACCAATAACACGAGAAGAACCAACTGCATCTCGGAGAGTACCAGCTTCCTCTTCATCGCTGCTCTTTGCAAAACCTAACCGTGCAAGAAAAACACAAACCCACTCTCAGCTACAGCCAGTCTCCACCAAGCAGTGCTTTCAACTTAACCCGAGGAAAAATATGTCACTTCAGTGGAGAAAGGAAACCACTGGATTTCTGCAGCACTTTTCACTACTAGCAACTTATTGTATCTCCATCTTTCCCAACGATCCTGCTCTGTGCAAGGAGGCAGCGTATGATCAAAAGTGGCATGTGAGCAGACGCATCAGATGCTTTCCTTTTCCGTAAGCTGAAAGCCCCGAAACGAGAAGGAACAGAAAATAAAAACCGTACGGAGAAAAAGACGAGGGTTTAACGGTTCCTCGCCCCACTACGGCACGCCGCAGCCGCGGGGGGCGGGCGGGCGGCGAGGAGAATCATGCCATTCGCCGGGGCTCGGCGCGGGGTCCGCGGGCGAGCCGCCCCCAGCCGCCGCCGAGCGCCCAACACGTTTGACAGCCGCTCCGCAAAACACCGGCGACAGCCGCCGCCGCGGGGGGCGCGGGTGGCTCCCGCAGGGCGACAAGTTGCGGACCGCAGCGGAGCCCTGACACGGGCAGGGGCTGCCCGCGGCCGTGGCGGGGGTGGGAGGGGGTGGCACGCCGCCGGCCCCGCGCTGCCCGCGGCGGGCGGGGGCCCCCGGGGACCCTACCTGGGAGCAGCGGGCGGGGCGGGGAAGGGGGGGGGGGGGGAAGGAAGGGAGGGGAGGGGGGAGGGCGCCGACGGCGAGCGGGGCAGGAGGCGGCGGGGAGCGCGGGGCGGCAGCGCGCGCGGCCAGGACGGAGCGGATCCCGAGCGGCGGGGGCGCGCGCGCGCGTGCCTGGGCGCGCGGGGGGCGGCGGGCGGCGCGCGTGCCTATGCGCGGAGGCGGCCGGGCGGCGGCGGCGGCTCGTGGTGCGCGGGGCTTCCGCGCGCTGCGGCGGGGGCGTCTCTGCGCGCTGCCCCGCGGTGCTGTGCGGGGCGGCGGGGCGGGAAGGTGCAAGTCACCGCGCTGAACGGCGGCGCCGGCGAGAGGGGCGGCCGTGGCCTCACAGCCTGCGCGGAGCAGGCGGGCGCCGTGACTTCGCCGGTGCGCGAACGATAAACAGGGCGAAAAGGCGGTTTTCCGTGGCCCTTCGCAGCCTTTTAACGAGCTGTGGTCGAGCGCGGGTTTGGTAGGGCATAACCCAGCCAACCGCCCTCCGCTCCTCTCGGTCTGCGGTGGGAGCGACCGCCGGTCGCCGGTTCCTGGCTCCGAGGCTCTCATTAATATTCCGTCCCCCACTTGCCCATTGGCACAGTCTAATTGAAATGCAGAGAGAAGAAAAGTCTGTCATTTAAAGTGAGCTGAGGATGCAGGCAGCCAAGAAAACAAGCCGTGCTTTTTCGCTCAGACGGCATTATTTTCTGTTGTATTGGCTTTTAACGCACGTTGCCCTCCTTTCTGGTGCGCAGTCCTTCCGTGGCAGCAGCTGGACCGCTGCTAGGATTCATTCACGTTGATTTTCGGTTTTCTAGCACAAGTAGATCAGAGCATGCTTGACAATTAAAGATAAGGGTTTATATTTAGTGTACCCTTATTTTGCATTGTTAAGTTGGAAATAATTAAATAACACCAGCAATAACATTGCAGCTTTTTTGCCTTTTTTTTAAAAAAAAAAAAAACAAAAAAAAAACACAAAAAACCCAGTCTCCCTCTGTCTCCTTTCCTTTGAATCTGTTAATTGCAGAAAACACAGCTTTCAATTATCCTCTTAACATCACAGACCTAGCTGCTTACTGCGTTTTGACTGAAGTTGTTTTGCTGAAGTTTCCTTCTGAATCATTACCGGTTCCAAGATGACCATGTGAAGTTGCATGCACAGATATAGTGGGGGGGGGGGGGGGGAAGAAGAAAAAAAAATTTCTTTAGTTAGCTATAGAATAAACTATAAAAATTAGAGAATTATTCTTCCTACTCTCCTTTCTGCTGTTTTTTCTTGGTTTCCTGCTCCCTAATTGTTGCTGCTTGCAACTGGAGGTCCCCTTGTTTTCTTCCTATGGTGGCTTAATGACTACACAGCAGAGCATGAGAGACAAAAGAAGGAAGAAAAGTGCTTGGGCTGTCAAGATGTTCTGTTAGTTCCAACTTTGAGATATTTCACAACTTGCAGTAAGGCTGCGAAGAGAGATGGAGCAAGCTGGATTTCTTTGTTTTTAAATAACCGGTAAAATGACAGCCCAGACTGTGGGAAGTGACAATGGTTAAGAACACAAGTGCAAAAACTGAAATCTGAAGAACACTCATTCACCTGCCGTCTAACCCTGGGCATGGCTAAGGTACAAGGCCCTTGTCTTTCCCTGTCCAGATGTGAAATGTGCTCTGCTCACATTTCTTCATTGTGTGATCAGTTAAGCATCTACAGTCAGTCTAAAGTCTTCTTTGGATCTGTCTGCAAGTCCCCACATGTTAGGAATTAATAACTGCAGAACAGCAACTGATTCTAAAGGCAGAATCAACCCTCACAGTAAAGAAAACTAGTTTTAACGACTTGTCCTGGGATAGGGTGACTTCACAAATATCAATACCCAGAAAAAAAATCATTGAAAGTGAAAAGTCTTTGTGATTTATTCTAATATATGTTACCTAATAGAAGCAGAATAATTATTTTCCACAGGTGTTTGTGGCACTCCTTCCCAAAAGACACTTCAAGTAACCATAATACCAAACTAGAGTCTAATCTTTGTATGTGAGTTGCATCAAAAAATAGAAAAACGTTTCTTAAGGAAAGCAGTCACAGTGGCTCCTTGTTGCTGTCATAGCATATTGTCATTCTTCAAAAGCCACATGGGGTAGGTATATATTTGTAATGAGCTTGTGCTCAAAGCCTTCTCTGTGCTGGGTTTTAGGCTCTAATCACAATTATTACCTGTGATGTTCTTTGAGATTTACCATAGCTTCATGCATTGAAGTTCAGATAAACCACATACCTTAAAAATATCAGAAACTTGAAAATAACTCCTCGTTCACATTCTCAGACAAGTTGGGCAGCCCTGTGGGGTGTCCCAAATCACAGGGAAGCTGAGTACAGGGACAGATCACTGAAGCACTGTATGAGAGATCAGAAGCAATGCAACCGCTGCCAGAGAAAAGGTTCTTTTTGATAGTCCCACACCCTTATAACCCGTGCTGCTGAAGAACTAGAAGGCAATTGAGGAGAAAAGTGTGGTATTGCTGGGGTTTTATTGCTTTGTTGGGTTACATGCATGCGTGCCTCTCAAACATTAGACAAGTTACCTCTTGTTGGTTAGAAACAGTGCACTTGAGCCCTCTTAGGTGTGTAGTCAACAGGGAACTCTCTCTTCCCTTCTGCGTCATTGTTTGTGGAGTGGTATTGAATGCTGTCATTCACTATCGAATTTCAGTTAGCTCTGAGTCGTATGTGGCATCCAACACATCACTTGGGTTTGTGAGACTCTTCCGAGTCCTGATGCAAGTGCCCTGGAAGGTAGGGAGTCATGCTGTTGGTTTTAGTAGGACTTGAAACACTCCGCTGGAAGGCAGCAGGTCTACAAATTGTTACTTTCAAACAATAAACGAATTATTTTACTTTAAAGGGTTTATTTCTTTTCTGCTATATTTGCTGAAATATGTAACTCGAATTCAATCCTTATTTTGATATTTAAAAATATCTTAAAAAAACAACTTTACAATCCTCTTATTCCCCCTTGCCAAGGAACTCAAATCTCTGCACACGCTGACAAATGGTGTTTCACAATACCTTTGTGAATTGGAAAGACTTCATCTATGAGGACAAATTGAATAGCAGGGCAGGTATGTGACATTTTGTAAGCACTTCTTCCAGTTTAGAGGTAATAGAATCATAGGAGAGGTTAAGCTCAAGCAAGTCATTCTCTGTATTGCTAAATACTAAATCGAATGGTTCCTTCACTATTTTGCTTAAAAGAATCATTTAGATGACAAAGTTACTCTGTCCTTCAGGCAGAATAAATTACTCAAAAACAATACCTCTGATCTGTAGCCATTAGGGAGGTGGCAGTAAGCATTTTCTGGCATGGACAAAATCAAGTAATGCCAAACAGTGCTTAACACAGTAAAGTTAATCTGGGGTACGTTCTGCAGGATAGTAGTTCCAGACAAAAATTTTGGCAGATTGAGGTAATCGTTTTATACTTTCTGTGCTGCTTGAGAATGATCCTCACCCTTATATCTAGGCCAGCAACACTCTTGACTGTAAGAATACAAACAATAATCGTTGGGGTTCAGTAAAGTGATGCATACATGTGGAAGTTGAAGTGGTATCTCAGAAATTTTTATATGTGATATAGCAGTGGATTTTTTTAGTATAAAGTATGCTTTTTATAAATGTTTTAATCTCTAAAAACGCATAAAACGTCAATCAATATAGTATTCATTATTGGAAAGACTATTTTGTTTATCCTTTAAAAATTTATGTTTATATTAATTAAATAGTTAACCATTCATGTATAAATGCAAGTGTTTGCGATATGTAATGAAGATACGTCTATGTCATTTTAAACATGTATGTTATTTTATTTTATTATTTTATTTATGTGAATAATGACAAAATGAAAAGTCGAAGGGGGAATTAGTTTTTGACCAAGTCAGTCCCTAGACTGATTCATCATGCAGATGCATGAATGCTAATCTGAGGAAAAAAGAAAGGAAGAGCTGGCTCCTTTCAGGAGCAGCTCCACATTATGTCCCATTGAATTGATGATGGAAATAACATTTCTGTAAGAAAAGAAGACTCAGGTCTCCAAAACCCCTCTAGTCACTGACTTCCAGCAAGATTGCACCCTAAATGCCTCAGAGAGATGAAATTATTTTGAAATGCATCGTTCAACAATAGATGCTAGTATAATAAACAAGGAAGCAAGAAGAAATCTTAGGGCCTTACGTGGTACGCACTGTTGTAAATGCCTGAGCAACTTTTGATCTTAAGGGTATTCCATCTCACTGTGGCACTCCGAGACTGGGAAGAGTTGTTGTGCTTGTTTAAAAGCTCTACCTATCATACAGGCTTCCTGATTGAAGAGCAGAATTGCTAGCTTTGTTTCAACTGTCTGTAATCAGCTTTAAGTCACTTTTGGACATGCACTGGGAGGTTCAGCAGAACAGGAAATTGAAATGAGTTTTCACAAGTTCCCATCTTATATATTGATGAGTGTTTTTTCTTTCCCAGGGTTACACTTCCCCTAAATTTGAACCTTAAAATACACATGAGGGTTTTTAATCTTCTCCAAGTACACCAAGATCTACAGAAAGAATGAGTGGAGGGTCTTTACTATCTATCAGGAGCAGTGAGACTTGCGTCGTCCTTTTAGAGTAGGTCTTCCTTGACAGGACAAACGTAAGGCAAGCACCACAAGGCAATGAAACACACACACCAGCTGGGACAAGAAAGCTCAGATCAATAGAATTGGCTCATAACTCTTGGTTTGAATGAGAGGAAAGGGAGATCTGCTTTTATAAAGAGCAGTAGTTTTCTTCAGCTGCAAATTCCTGTTTTCTTTTCACATCTATGGGGAGCTCACATATCCCAACAAGCTGAAAGTAAGTTAGAGCAAAACAAGACTTTTGCTCTGAGTAGACAAGACAGAATGCAGAAAATGCAAATATATGTTAAATAATTTCAAAAATGTCTTTACATTCGTGTTACTTGTAAAAATTCAGTCTATTTTATCTTTCAGCTGTTCACTCAAGTATTTCTTGGATTATGTTTCCCATGTAAAGCAACACAGATTTGTGGTGTTTCCTGTTCCAGGTGTCCAGCTTAGGGCAAGTAGAGCTTATTTATTAGAGAGATAGAAATACTCAGCATTTCTAAATATCAGCATGACAACATGGAATTACTTTGAGGTACATTTGTTTGAATATATTTTGAAATTCAAAGACAGATGCTCTTCCAGTGCTACAATGATATTGATATTCAGAGAAAATGTTACAGACACAGGGCCAGTTACAATCAACCTTTTTTCCAGGAATACAAAGAAAGGAGAGACGCTAGACTCCTGCCACCTTGTGTTGCCCATGAAATTGCCATGTGGTGACTTTGCAGTCTGAGGTACCAGGAATCATTTGCCAATAGTGGTCTTTGCTTTTGCAACGGCCACATATCCTCTCTTCAATGGCTAATATTGGCCATCCTAAACGATGTTCAATGCAGACAAATTTATCAGTCACCAATGGACTTGCCTAAGCCTCAAAGCCTCAGACAGATTCTGAGAGAATGTGCTTCTGAACATCTTTTTCCCCCACCATAATGCAGTCTGTAGGCAGATGATGCAGCTGAGCAGAGATATTTCTATGTCTAGGAGATTTAATTAATTAGTTAAATTCTACTTTTAGACAATGAGTAGCATGAAAGATTAGTAAAAACAAGCAGAAAGTTAAATGGAATATAGCATGACAAACAAAGGGATTACTGAGAGATGAGTTTTCCAGACAGACTGGTTTAAAAAGTACTGTCTTTTGTGAACAAGCATGTCACTTCAGAATAAAAAGCACAATACAGACCTTCAGATTGCTTGAAAACTTCTGAATTGGCAGTTATGGCAGTGACAGAATTTGAGCAGAAAAAAATAATATTTTTTTTTATTCTTATTAAGAGGGCATTGAAATTTTGATTTTTTTTAAAAAAATGGATGCTTTTCTAAAGTCCTGATAAAAAATTTTAGCCCTTGCCCTAATTTCAGTGCTGCTTAAAAGAATGGCCGGAATTCATTTAGCAGTCTGTTCAATAGCAGCTCCTAGTCAGGAAAGCTTTTGTTGCTGATCCAAGATTACCTTATCTTGGGTGGCAAAAAATCTGCATTTTCAAAATGATTCTGCCTCCCAGGACTTCAAAGAGTTTCCTCCTGTCTGTGACTAATGTTAGCTAAAACACACGCTAAGGTGTTCTTCTATCACTAACAACAAATAATCCAAAGACAGTTCTAACATGAAATGTCTTGCCTAGAGTCAACAAGAACAGCAAAAAACCCACATTACTCCATACTGAGTCAACACAAATGTAGCTTCTTTGTCTATGGAGTCTAGATAGTAAAATTTAGGTGAAAGAGTGTTGTGCCATGTCTCATGTGTGTTAGAAAAAAACTAAACCATATAATTGTTTATGAATGTAGCTGTAGCCTGTGACAGTTTGCTCACATTTTTGAAAAACATTGAGCTATTTATAAACATATCTGTGTTAAGTAATTGCCATTATAGTATTTTTATACATTTGAAAGGAGAATTTATCTTTTCAGCACGCTACAGATGACATATTATGCAGGATGACAATTAAATCATAGTAAAGACGTTTGCATAAACAAACTGCTAGATTTCAGTGCCTGCTCCATGTATTGCTGTTTCCTAAACTGCCCCTTGCTGCACAACAGATAGATCGGGAAGCTCCCTAGCTGGGCAGATGAGAACCACCCCAGCTACTGAGGAGTTGGTTAGATGGATTCTCAGCCAGCCTGGAGGAGGTTGAAGTACCCAAGGATGCACAAATCCAAAACACTCCTAGCACATGCCTAAACTGGCAGCATGAATCCTTCCCCCGCTATTCCATGCTTCAGTGCAAGAGGTCTTTACATGAATAATGGTTCTCCATTTTCTCTTTACTCACTTCTGTACATGCAGATGTCAAGCACAGACCAGGGCTCACTGTAGGAGAAGGTCAGGTTCAAGACCATCTAAGGAACCTGAAGGTGCACCAGTCCATGGAACCTGATGAGATGCATCTGTGGGTCCTGAGGGAACTGGCGGATGAAGCGGCTAAGCCACTATCCATCATATTTGAGAAGTTGTGGCAGTCCGGCTGAGTTCCCACCACCAACTGGAAAAGACAAAGCACAACCCCCATTTTTAAAACTGGAAAAGAAGGAAGACCAGGGAATTACGAGCCAGTCAGTTTCACCTCTGGGCCCAGCAAGATTGTGGAGCAAATCCTCTTAGAAAACATGCTAGGGCACGTAGAAAACAAGGAGGTAAATGGTGACAGACAACATGACTTCACTAAGGGCAAATTGTGCCTAACAAATTTGGTGTTCTTCTACAATGGGGGTACAGCATTGGTGGATGAGGCAAGAGCAACCAATGTCACCTACTTGGACTTGTGCAAAGTGTTCAACACTGTCCTGCATTACATCCTTGTCTCTAAATTGGAGAGAGATGGATTTGATGGATGAACCACTTGGTGGATCAGGAACTGGCTGCATGGTCACACTCAAAGAGTCACAGTCAATGGCTTGATGTCCAAGTGGAGACCAGTGATGAGTGGCGTTCCTCAAGGGTTGGTATTGGGACCGGTACTGTTTAACATCTTTGTCGGCAACAAGGAGAGTGGGATTGCGGGCACCCTCAGCCAGTTTGCTGACAACACCAAGCTCTGTGGTGAGGTCGACATGTTGGAGGGAAGGGAGGCCATCCAGAGGGACCTTGATAGGCTGGAGAGGTGGGCCCATGCAAATGTATGAAGTTCAACAACGCCAAGTGCAGGGTCCTGCACCTGGGTCAGGGCAATCCCAAGCACAAATACAGGCTGGGTGATGAGTGGATTGAGAGCAGCCCTGGGGAGAAGGACTTGGGGGTGCTGGTGGATGAAAAACTGCATATGAGCCAGCAATGTACACTTGCAGCCCAGAAAGTAAATTGCATCCTGGGCTGCATCAAAAGAAGTGTGGCCAGCAGGTTGAGGGAGGTGATTCTCCCCCTCTACTCTGAGGAGACCCCACCTGCAGTGCTGCGTTCAGCTCTGGGGCCTCCAGCACAAGAAAGACAAGCTCGAGCAGGTCCGGAGGAGGGCCATGAAGATGATCAAGGGGCTGGAGCACCTCCCCTGTGAGGACAGGCTGAGAGAGTTTGGGTTGTTTAGCCTGGAGAAGAGAAGGCTCCAGGGACACCTTCTAGCAGCCTTCCAGTACTTCAAGGGGGCCTACAGGAAAGGTGGGGAGTGACTCTTGATCAGGGAGAGTAGTGAAAGGATGAGGGGTAACAGTTTCAAACTGAAAGAGGGGAGATCTAGATTAGATATTAGGAAGAAATTCTTTCCTGTGAGGCTGGTGAGACACTGGAAGAGGTTGCCCAGAAAAGCTGTGGCTGCCCCCTCCCTGGAAGTGTTCAAGGCCAGGTTGGATGGGGCTTTGAGCAACCTGGTCTAGTGGAAGGTGTCCTTGCCCATGGCAGGGGGCTTGGAATTAGATGGTCTTTACGGTCCCTTCCAACCCAAGCGGTTCTATGATTCTGTCATTCTATGAAAAGGTGTCAGACTTTATCAGCTCTGGGCTAAAATAAATAAATAACCAGATAAATGGATGGCACTTGGTGTAAACAGGCCTGATTTGCCTTCCTCTCCTTTCAAGCAACAAATCAGTAATGAAATAGAGGTGACTCACTAGAGAATCCAAAGCATCCTTTCTCTTTCACATGTGTCTGCAGTAGCTTTCCATGCAATAAAGGGGGAGAAAACTAGACTGCATTTTAATATTCATTTCCATGACACTGAGTCAAAACTGCCTGTAAGTGCAAAGGGATTTTTAAGGAAAACCAGAGCTCCCCTCATATCTCACTAACATAGTGAGAATGTATAAATAGTTGCACATGGCAGACAGTTTGTGTCAACAATATGTTGTGCTCACAAGCATCTGGTTAACAACTGCTTAACACGAGAGAGCAACTGAGCAGCTGCTAGCAAAATATTATGCTACTGTCTACAAAGTAAGCGCTGTATTACCCAAAAGTTCTGAACAGTGCTATTTAAATTTGCCACACAAAAAGGGGTGCCCAGGGCAAAAGTTTATTAAACATCACCAAGATTATTTGAGAAGAGAGAACTTGTTATGTCTTTTCTAATTGATTCTGTGGTACCTGGTTTGTGCTCTGAGCTCTTGCTGATTGTCCCTACTGTCTGACTAAGAACCTGGCTGGGTCCTCACCTTGGCCTGGATAGTCCCTGGCATGGGCGGGCAAAGTGTCACATTGAGAACATGGTGACAGACTCTTCCTTCTTCCCTGGGGGCCCTCCACACAATTTTCTCACTGCACCGTCTGGCTTCAGAGGCTCAATCTGCACATTGCAAGTCCCCTTTTTTCCTAGGAAGCTCTGAGGGATGCTGTGGGGGCACAGGAGCAGCTCCTTCCCCCTGCTTCCTGGGGAATGCAGTACCACATATGATGAAGGAAGCTTTTAGCTAACCCTGAATTGCCACTGTGTCAAAAAGCAGGCACAGGCATGGCCAGGAGTCACAAACATGCCTGTTAGCTAGTGCTGGCTCTCCCTAAAAGCCTGAATCTCTTCTCACAAACAATGGAGGCAGAGGGGTGGCAATCTGGGATGCAAGAGACTGGAGAGACACAGGAAAAAAAAATACATCTTTTTTCATCTAATTTGCCAAGTCGCATATCTCCAACTTCCAGCTCCACACTCTTCACAGAATTCCCACTCCTTTCTTTTGCTTCCCATTTATTACAGTCAACAGTTCATCAGGAACCTCGTATCATCATATCCTTGAGTATTTGTGGGGGTTTTGAGCTATGTATTTGCCCAGCAGGATTACTTCCACAGAGAGGCGTAGATGGCTGTTGCGATTCCCAATCACAGTACCTCTTCACGGAAAAATTATAGCTGAATGGAGTCTTACTTAATTTTTGAAATTTTAGAGGACTAGCACAGGGCTCTGTTTGCATAAGGACCTTTCTATTGCTCTGAAGCCTGAAGAAGTTATAACAAGTATTCAACTAAAAGATCAGTCTACCAAAAACCACCAACAGCCTACATGCAAAAAATTGAAGAAAATATGCAAAGTAGTCTTCATGCACTCTTTATACGTCTGTGTTAGAGATGTACCTACATCCCAGTTTGGCAGACATGTAGCTTTCACACATTTTCACTGGAGTAGTTTGGACTGCAGAGAACAGCTTTCTTCCCTGGTTTTATGTTGCTTAATCCAGCCCCTCACAGGTACATTCAGGAAATGGGGGATATTAAATTAATTTTTCTGCACAGCAGCCAGTCTATCTTTAATTCAGGTAGGAACACATTGTTTCCTCAAATCCATTCTTATCCTGTATTAAAAAAAAAAAAAAAAAAAAAATAGATCAAGCTATCCAAAGAAACCATAAAGAATTTTTTCTTTAGATATGATAGACTCAAGCTGCACCAAGGTAGGTTTAGGCTAGACATTAGGAAAAATTTTTTCACTGAAAGGGTTGTCAGGCATTGGAATAGGCTGCCCAGGGAGGTGGTTGAGTAACCATCACTTGATGTGTATAAAGGTCATTTTAGATGTGATGCTTGGAGATGTGGTTTAGGAGTGCACTTGGTAAAGCCGGGTTGATGGTTGGACTTGATGATCTCAAAGGTCTTTTCCAACCTGAATGATTCTGTAATTTTATGTCTCTCTTACCCAACTACCTTGCTTCTTCAGGATGATTTTTTTTTTTTTTTCTTAGCTCCCTGAGTTTTCTACCAGCCTGTTCCATCTTAAGAAAGAAACCACAGGGTTCAGGTTGCTCTTCTGTTACATTGTAAATGAAATATTCATTTGGAAAAATGAATATTTCGAAGTTAAATGTTATTCAATACTTTTCATTTAATTTTGTGTACATTATTTTAAATGGAAAATGAGTCTTTGGTGTTCTATCACTTAAAAGAAACTGAAAAAATATTCTTGCAATGAAGAATTTTAACTAATACACCAACAGTGTTGAAAACACATCTCAAAAGGCGTGAACAGTACTTGTAAAGCCATGTGACTCTCCTCAAATGACACAACATGGGTTTATTTGGCTGAAAATGAAAGACTAAATGTTAAGTTGATCCTGAATACTATTCCAACACATTATTCAAACAAACTCTGCTTGTTTGCAATTTTCACGACTTTATGTTTTGTACTTAAACTCTCTCACAAATGCATTTTGTAAAATGTTAATCTTAATCATATGCATCCAGTTGCACATTGTTACTACATCTTCTCAAGTTCTTATGTATCTCTGCATTCCAGTCATCCTGCAAACCAAGCTGTAGTGTTAAAATCACAACCAATGCTCTTGACTTCCCTAGGGCCCATAATTCTTTCCAAGACTTTTCACTTCAGCAACTGATTTGAAGGTGAGTCCTTTGGATATATTTCACAGAAGAATGGCAGACTAAACATTATTCCACCCAAATACCTGTGCCATATTTGAATGAAGTAATGCTTGAGTGAGAGCATCCCTATACTGCAGTTATTTGGGAGAAACATGAAAAAAGCTTTGAAGTAGCTCAGATTCTGTTAACTCTGTAGAATTTGGCAGTGTAAGCAACAGGAGTTCCTCAATACAATTGGCACTTTTGAGATGGCAAGATGAACACATGATGGGAGGTAACTTCAGCTAACCATGTGCTATTAATTCAAGTTTGTCTGCATATCACTCTATACTGGCTGTGTCAAGACAAGTACCTCTAAAAACTTATTGGTGTTCATACAGTTTTTATGAAACATGCTGCAAATCTGAAGTTTTGTCTGTGTTTCACAATCTCTTTCCTATACCTGTTATCCGATGGACTTTGTGGAAGAAAATTAATACGTTATCAATTAAAAAAAAAAAAGGGATTTTCTATATGTATTGATTTTAGAATGATCTTGAAGTATTATAAAATCATGGAAGGACTGTTAGCATGATATATTTATACAAGGACAATGTATATTTAATCAGTACTTAATGGTGATGTAATAATAGCTTTCTCCATAGAGCATGACAATACAATTTCGACTTCCTGAATTAATAATCTTGCAGAATACTGAAGACCATTATTTCATTTCACTCACATGCGGAAAGAAGATACCTTTTTCTGTGCAAGTAAGGAAACCTCTAAAACAAATCAAAGATGTGTGCAGACAGTAGAGAGAACTAATTAACTCAAGGCAAGTAACCCAGGAAAATTAATGTTGAATTGGGGGTGGTTCAAAGACTTCAAGGGTAACAGTTAAAAATGCAGTATTTGTGGCCTTGAGTATTTAAGACCTTGTGAATTGCTATACTCTTTTCAGAAAGCATGAAACATCAAAGGCAAGAGGAATAGGAACAAATCTGTGTGTGCAAAGTGATAGGAAAGAGAAAGGAAGAGCTCTCATTGTATTTGTAGAAGACAAAGATTCCTTAAGATCCTCAAAGTCTACTCAGGAGATAGAGACCGCTACTACTGCACTATGAATAGGGCCACAGGTGCAGCGAGATTGTCAAAGGAACATGTGCAGGGGTCCAGGCATGGCAAGTTCCCCTTAGATGGTGTGCCTGTTGGCTGCTCCACTGTGGCAGCGCCTTCAGTGTACACCATGCCCCACACCTGTAAGTGTTTATTTTTATAGTGTGGCTAAATTTAGTGTTCATTAATCAGAAACAGGGAAGAAAGACAGTTCTGAATCACTGATGTAAAGTAGCACCGTAAAGCAAATGTGATCCTAGGACAAACCAGAAAGCTTTTTGCAGGAGAAATAAAACTTTAGTGCCTCTGTACAAGATGCTTGTGGGATCCTGTCAGGAATAATAAGGACCAGCTTTTAAATTGTTTTCTCAGGAGGAACTGCAGCTTAAAACACGTGTCCAAAAGGACCACTGAAAAGACAGGGCTACTTGTATTGGAGAAGAAAGCCAAGACTTGTCTTCTTGTGTCTACATTTAGCCTGTACCAGGGCTAAACTGTAACAGTTACTCTATCTAGTACAAATAGAAAATACTCAGCCAAATGAATATGCTGTCATCAGGCTGTACTGCAGAGTAGTCCTCAGCAGAAAAGGAGCAGCAGAAAGAACCCAGCAGGAAATAACTTCACAGAAGCTCCCTCTCCTCAGTAAACCTCCTCCCTTCATAATGACCATGACATTACGGGAAGGGCTACACCTGTAGCTAACTCAGGTCAGCTGCCCTGGCTGGCTTGAGCCTGCCTAGCATGGCTGGGATGTGATTCTATCCCAGCCAAACCAGCACAGTCTACTATAGTGAAGGCTGAAGAAGGAGGGGCAAAGAGAGAAAGGAAACTCTGATAAAGTGTCTTTAGAAAACACCAAAGTGAAAAAGAAATATTGCCACTGAAGGACAAAAGGAGTGGGTATCCACAGGTCCCGAATAGATGTACCCAAGAAATTAGAATGTTTCTAGCAAAGTGGAACAGCTGCAACAGGAGACTCTGAGAGGGGCAAACACAATAGTTAGTAAGCAAAAGGAAGAAAAGCGGAAGTTTGAACAAAGTTTTCCCTTTCCTGTATGTTTGCTGTTTTGGGACATGTTTCTCATTCTTTGTTTAAACTTAAAGAATTGACTGGAAACCCCTCTTTGAGCATCTTCAACAGTATGGTCTACTGAAAAAAAAGCATTGACTGGGAAAGCTTTAGGCAGGAGCAGAGTGAAATGTTTTGCCTCTATACATCTTGAATGTTTCAGCACTATTCCTTGGTGGTAGAAGAAAAATAAAAACTAATTAATGATAGCAATAACATTGCAATAAACACAGTACAAAACTGAGGAGCACACTTTATCATTGATGAATGTCAATCTGCTGACAAAGGTAACTTTTATTGCATGGGTATTTAAAAACCATCTCTGTACAGTTTTTGGACAGAGCTGTCTTTTCAGATAATTGTGTTTCAGTAGAACAAATAATATATATTGATTCTATCTCATACATATGAAACCTGCCCTTTTCGAAGCAACTTCATTCTGTCAGCTGGTTATGGTTAAGGAAAAGATATAATGTTAAAATACGGTGGGTAAGCATTTTTGTTATGCTTAATGTTTACCATGTCTGCTCTAGAGTTTTTAAATGTAGAATGACTTTTTTCTTTAAGATTTCTTAGCTGGTTGAGACAAACTCTACCTTCAGAGAGAACAGGCTACAGCTCATTCCCTTGTTTAGTAAGCTTAGGATTTTCCCCTTAATACTTGGTATGGATTCAGTGACATCATATATTCATCATGAATATATATTCTGAATGTCTCAGAAGGGTAAAGTACTTACATAAATCAGAAATAAGTGAGGTTTCTCAGGTTTCATGAAAATGTATGCATGGGTGAAGATCAAGTGTAGAGATTTTCTGCCGAATCTGAGAGTATTTTTACAAAACTGCCAAAATATTTTTAAACTGGTATTTTTAATACTATAACATCTTATTATAATTTTACTGTATAGTAAGAATTATTGGTCCTACAACATCACTGTAATTTCTTTTAAATGCTATTCCCTCAAATTTATTCTTTCTCCACCAGAGAGTTTGAGCCATGTTTTTTACATGTATATATACACTCTACAAAACTGTGATTGTTTAGTCCTGATTTTGATTAAACAGATACGCACTGTTCATTTCCATCCTAAAAGGGATCACAAAAGTAAAAGATGAATGAAAAAGATTAGCAAAGTCATTTAAGAATTAATGTGATTAGAATCCATATCCCTCTTACTGTACCCAGACCTTTCAAGAACAAATGACAAATATATTCCAGCCACTGGCAAGCAAGAATAGATAATGAAGCTCATAGAAATGAGAAAGGTTAATAGAAGACCATAATAAGGAAAAAAAATTGTCTCATGAATTCAATTAGGAACTTTGATATCTAAGGCTAAAAGTAGAAACCAGAGGTTCAGAGACATCTGCACGTAGAATTGTTATGTCATTAAAACAAGAAAATGTAGAACACAAATGCTTTTTTAGTAGTAATAAGTCAGTTTTACAAAGGTGGAAGGGGGACAGAAATATTAACTCCATTGAAAAAACTTCTTTACTAGCTGGGCTGGATAATGTCATTCTGCTATATTAAAGCTGGATTTAAGATTCACAGATTTCCTACAGTGTGATCATCTGAAAGCCATTCTCAATAGTCAGAAATCCCCATCTCTCTTCCTTTCTTACAAAGGGATGTACTCTCCAAAGAAGCCTACAGCCTTCTTTTCAGCCTTGATTCGTTTAAATAAGTAGATAAGACTAAATACAGAAAACAAAACAGTTTGCAATGACTTTGGGCTGTTATTTAAATGGGATGCATTTAACAGAGTAGCTTGCAATCACTATCAACTCACTTCCTGTTTCTTTTCCAGAATTAAGTGCCAGAAATATAGAAAAGTTTGTGCAAAACGTTATTCTCTGATTTTATAAACAACAATATTCTTATTCTGAAGAATAAAATACAGTGATAAATGTAGTAGGGCGTTCATAAAGCTTGAAGCTTTATATATGCCTTTCTGCAGTAAAAAGCAATTAAGTATCAGGATAAAATAAAGGAAGTGTCTCCTGGAGCTCAAGGAATAGTTGTTCTCACACTCGGCCAGGAGAGGGACTGCTGAAGTCTGAGTCATGCTCTGCCCAGCAGAAGCTGCCTTAGTTATGCAGAAAAGTCACTTCCAGGGCAGTGCTGCTGCCAGGTTTTGCTTTTGATACTAAACTACAGCATGAAAGCTGTCCACCTGGAGATTCAGTTAGGTGCCCAAGCTTTCAAAAACTGCACACATACCCCAAAATATTGCATTTTTCCCCTAAGGGATGAAGAGATTTATTTAGATTTAAAATTACAAAGATACTTCTCCAAGGCTTAAATAAATTAATTATACAGCAATTACAATACAATTAAATCTCAGCAGTATTCAGGGTTTTTGTAGGTAGGCTGACACTAGTAGTCAGCCAGTGGCCAGCCTTCCTCTCCCTTACCTCCCTTGCCCTCCAGGCAAGCCTTTGGCCACCTCTGGACATTCTCCATTTCATTTAACAAGTGCAGACTGGACCACTAGTCCTTCTGATTATACCCAGGAAAATATAGCCATCTTTTATGTTTGCAATAAAAGGCCCAGATTTCCAAATAAAGTTTTGAAATACATATTTTTATCATCCTTCTGTCCCTGCTTTTACATGATGACCTAATGCAGCTTGATTTCAACCTTTTTCAATTTGCAGACCTCTAAAAACCTCCCAGTGGAAATATGTAGTGAATGTAAGCCTACTAACAAAATACTTTTTATGGTTCCATTTCTTAGACCTTTGGGGGAGGAATCCATAGACTTTACGAGTTAAAAACCATGATAGTGTCCAAGGCTTATCTTGATTGCAACCAACCAGTGAATGTGCCCTGTAGCTCTAATTGTACCATTTGATTTTATAGGTCCGCCTGGAGGCAAAGGGATATAATTCCCATTTAAACAGTGTTAAATTGGTGAGAATTTGCTTACATATATTGAACAGAATTGCATATTTCATCATCAGAGCTTTGCCAATAGTGATTCATTTTAAATGGATATACCTATTAGAAACTCTTCCTTCAGTCAGCTGGAGTGTCTTTATTCCTATCAGGAAAGGGAAAACATATCAACAAATTCAATAAATCAATTTAACTCTATGCATGTTCTTTAGAGACAGAGTAGTAGTATTCTGGAGAGCAAACTCCCCCTCTGCATGTGCAGTTGTCACCTCAGATATGGTACCCAGGAGGAAAATGGACCTGTCATGGTCCAGCTTGTCCCCCATTATTCCTATTCTTGGTGTGTGCACAGCCACCGTGTCCTAAGTACTCTGTACCGAGACAGGCAGTTGAGGCTCTAGCCAAACTAGAACTTAAGCAGAATCTAGACCCCATGTTAGATACCTCAATACATAGGGCATACAGAAAGAGAGGGAACTCAAACAAGGTCCAGAACAGCCACCTGGTATTTAGACACATCTTCTCGTGAACTTACAACTACTTTTAAAAATCAAGCTGGGATCTATTTTTAGAAAATACCAAAGTACTTGGTTCTTACATTCTATAAGACATTCTGAACCACCCTTCCCATGATGGGACCCCAGCCACCGTCCTATTTCCGTGTGACACTAGGGAAACTTGTCTGTCACCATACAACAATACAACAAAGCCCATCTCAACTTTGGGACTCCATGCTGTTAAGTAGAAACAAAAGGAATGACCAAACAGGGACGATGATCATGAGAAGGTTCCTGCATATTATAATCAAGACAGGTTTGGAAGTCAGCCTGCAAAAACTTTGTACAGGTTATTTCCAGAAGCTATGTGTTCTGGAGAAAAGAACAAAAATAAAATTATTCTCTGTAATTCTCACCCACATTCCTGAAGAAATTTCTTTTAAAAAAATGAGAAAAGTTAACTTACTGTTTCTTTTTCCCCATATGCTTCAGAATTGTCTAATTTGGATGAGGAGTGGTGGGTGGGTTTTGTGGATTTTCAAGGAGAGTTGCTCCAATTGTACATAAAAGCTCAGCATCTATTCCATTTTTGGCAGAGCAGAAAGTGTGTAAGTAGCTAGCAAAGTAAAACCAGCAAAATATGTAAATGCTTAGTTGAGCTTAACCTCCAAGCTTCTGCCTATAGGTGACAGACTCCATTCCCAATTGCTGCAAATCCTTTTACTCAACGCATTACTTCAAATTAATATACACTATAAAATAAAGGCATTTGCGTTTGAATTTCTTGGGCTGCAGGGAAATACTATTCTCTTCCTATTGCCAAGGGTGTCTAATACCCAAGTCACACGTAACATTTTTTGGAGAAAATGTTTAAAATCCAATGGCTTATGCAACATGACACAGGAAAGCGTTGCACGAAAATGCAAGCTGTGCTAGGCAGAGGTGAACGCAAAGTAAGCACTAGTTTTTAAAACTAGTTCATTAGAGTACTTAAAAGAGCCGTTAACACAACTTTTCATTCCCATGTAGGAGTTTCATAAAAACTCATTTTAGAATATACAGCAAATGTCTCCCCAGACATTTCAAGCAGATTTTATCCCTCATTATTTTAATACATTAAGATGCTGTATATATGATTTTATGTAAAGTTTTAATATGCTTAATAAAGTTGAACTAGTTCATTAAATAATGTCATTAAAATAAATGTGAGAAGAGGCAAACTAAGCAATTGCTATGTTCCTGTTGCTCTGACTTTGTATATATAGTTCTACTATTAACCTCTGAGTTTTTTACGGTGCATTTGTGATACAGAATTTTTAAGGCAGGGAAAAAGAAATAAGAACTTTTAAATAGGTATTCCTATCCAAATGAAGGCTAAAACAGACAGCTAGAGTTTAAACAGCGCTTAAATTTCATCAAGCCGGGGATACAAATATGTCAGATTTTATTTGAAACCAGCTACATTAGTAAATCCGTTCATTTAGGGCCTTTCTCAGTATTTAAATGTCATTTTAGTGTGACATTCATTTAAGTAGTCTGAAAAGTCGTTTAGTAAATTCAGTCAGCATGGCCCAAGAGGAATCTTTTCTTTCTCTGGTATTGAGAGAAAAGACAGCTATTCCATCTTATGGGTATCTTTGCCAGTGAACTCTTGTGATATGGACAGCACATTTTGGCCCTAGTATACCATATTTGCTTCCATCCCACAGGCACCACTTAACAAATAAATCATTGCTTTTTGTGCAGAGATCACACTAGTTATACATGTTATACTTAGTTATACTAAGTTACATGTAATCTAATTTTAACACTATGCTATGCTATAAAAGCATAGCCTGGGTTATTTTGCCCACTGTTATTCAAGAGATTTAAAAGAACATTTCCAATAATAGCATTTTAACATTTTTTATTGACTTCACACTAGCTACAGCTGAGTCAATTAAATGTTTGGATACCAGGACAGGGCAAGAAGGGGAATTCATTTGAATGAGCAGGAGTTTGTCTTTTTCAGTAATGTCAGCTGCTCTATGAAATACATCAATAGCTTGCTTATTGTCCTTGTCCCTCTCAAAAAGCACTACCTTTCCTGTAAAATATACTTTTAGCTTCAACACCAGAAAAGGGGTGGGAACATAGGAATGTTTAATTATTGACATTAACTATCTTTTTTTTTTTTTTTTTTTTTTTTTTTTGCCTTGAAACTGCTTTATGTCAAAAAGAAAGAATCCTCTGATAAAACATTTCACTTCAGTGGATCCCAGTGCTTAGAGATCCTACTAGACACTGTAGTTAAGGAAAAAAAAAAAGGCTCTCTAGCTGGTAATATTGCTTCTTCAGATATATTTTAGACAGCTCTGACATAGGCAATGCTGTGCAGAAATGTAAGTGTATGGCTGAAGTAGTTTCCACCCTGTATATTTTGCGAGGATACTCTTAAGTATAACAAAGCTTTTCTTTTCCTCATGCGAGAATGTTTATCTTTTTTCTTAGAGCTTCAAAAAGATTACTTCAATCACTTGAAATTTTAATTTCAGCTCTTAAAAGAATCCAAAGAGGCACCTAAGATATTTTAAGCCTGTATCTTTGTTGTGCTTAGTTGCTGTTAAAGCCTGTACCGACCTGGAAAATGCCCTCATTATTTAATGCTCATCTCTGGTGACCCATCTGAGCTGCCTCTTCATCAGGCAGATGGGCTTCGGCATCCTAAAGAAAATGGATAAACAAATGACTTTTCAAGAAATACTCTCCTATCATATATCTATCAGCTCAGATTACTGTCCATTCTAAATGAACATCCTTTTAACATAGACAGAAACATTTTGGACATCTAGAGTCATCTCAAGTTTCTTGTTTCCTGTTCACTATTGCACAGGAATCAGTATGGCTAGCATTATAGTCTTCATGGTGACATGTAGTGGTTGAAGATCACTGCAGTGTGTGCATGAGGGAGTTATTGCTCCCCACAAATAATGTGTCTATGGTGGCACCAGGAGTACGTAGGAAGTTAATTTCCCATATTATCCACTGGAAAGAGCCATTTTTAAATGAAGAGATAGAGAGTACATCATGAAATTGCTGGTCTCCCAAATTCATGATATTGAAATAGCACTTAGGGGGTGATTTGTGATAATCTGGTGATTCACTGCAAAGGGCTAAAGGAACAATGTCCCCCTTGTTGACAATGATAAGCAAGAATGAGATTCTTATTACTGCCAATGTACCTCCTGAAATTACTACCCAAGTACTTTCTGCTATTGCTATTTTTCCTTCTGCTGTAATTAAAGTAACATCAGAGGAACACTACCTTCTGCTATGTCTCAATTAAACCAAAGTCAGCTTCTTCACACAATCCTATCCCAGAGGTTTACAAAAGGAACAAGAGACTATATACTAATTTTAATACTGTTTCAAAGTTTTTAGCACTTTCACTATTGTGTGGTACCTTTATCTCAGAGAACTGCACTTCCAAAGACTCATGAGGACCCAGGTGTTTTTAGTTTTCCTGAGGTCATGTGCTCATTACTAATCTAACTGCAGTAGGAGTGCTGGACAAACACAGAAGTACCTAATATGCAAGGGTGCCAGAACATGACCTGAGGGTTTATTCAGCAATGACTCAGGTAAAATTCCCCTTTCTCTCAATAGCTGATTTGACTGAAGCAAAATAAGCATGGAAACACACTCCTTGATCTGATCCCAAACTTCAGCCAGATTCACAGACTGATAGTAAATGTAATTTGAATGCCAAGATCAGTATTAACTAATTGCTGAGCAACATTATTTTTCTGTGCATACATAAACTGGGCTTGGCTGTAACTTGGATCCTCACCCAAGGACCCAGCCTCTTCATGGATGGACAAGTGAGACCTCCTGCATGCAGGGGCAGGACCTGCTCACATGGGTTGCAAGACGTGAGGAAGGGAGTCTTTACCCTAGTCTGCACACTGAACTAAGTACTTGACTCATCAGAGGGAGTACAAAAGGTGATTATTGCTTAAAAGGTCTGAGATTAAATTACTGCTGTGGGTTACGTGGGGCAATTTTCCCTGGAGATTTTTCTTTAAATCACACCTATTATGTCTATATTGCTAAATAAAAGCCAGACAGGCGTGTGTCCACATGACTAAGGACACTTTGATGTAGCCTTAGAAAGTGAGATGAGATGGTCTGGAACAGGGCTAGCTAGCCAGCTAGCTGTTAAGGAATGCAGACAGTCAGGAGACCAATGTTTGACCTCTGTCTCTGGGCCTCTCTTTTGGCAAAACAGAGGCATGATAGGACTGCTGTAGTACACCCACTGCATAGGACCACAGCTAAAGTCAGTGTCTTCAAATGCCTGTCTTTCTGCAACAGCCATGTCTGCTGTGGATGGCACAAGACTCCCTCTTTTTCCCCAAACTGTTCAGAGATCAGTTGGCTTAGGACATTGATCTAATGTTTACATCATACTGCTGGGAAATGTGCTAGCCACAGGGGAGAAGAGGAAGAAAACAGCAAAGGGAAATGACAGTGGCAGAGAAGCTATATCCATCCAATGTCGAGTTTTACTGATACAGCTGTTTCCTTAAAGTCTGTTAGTAGATTTGTATCTATGTATGTGCATATATGTTTGTAGGCAGTTTCCTACTGCAGCTAAGGAAAACTAACCCATAGCTGCAGCCAAGTTCTCCCACCATTTTCCTTATGCTATGTCCTCATCTTTCACCTCACTTGCAGTAAACCAGTCCCAAACACTAAACTAGCACAACTGTATCCTAACTTCTGTTGGCTGATCTCCCTGAACAGATTCACCATTGAACAGGACCCCATCATGATGAGCCTGTGCTGGAACCCAAAAAGGAAAGTGCTTAACTGTGAGGCAGAAAGAGGAGCAGGACTGGCCTTTGTATCAGCCAGCAGCTACTTGACAGCCTCAGCTGTACTTCCAGCCATACTCCTAGCCAAGATTTTTGTTCAACAGGGTTTTGTTGGACCTAACAGTGTCTACTATTACATACATCATGATACAAGCAGGAAGAGATACTTTTTTTTTTTTTTTTTACTGTAGGGGAGAGCAACAGTAATTCCTTAAGACCTGAAAATACAATGAATAAATACACCTATGCACATGGGTCAGTTTGAATCTGGAGCACTTTCTGCTTCTCAGGATCTGATGTATATCCAGGCTTACCTTGAATTTCATATCAAAGTAAGAACCCAGCATATACCTGCTTCCCCCCTTCCAGTGAAGGATCCATAAATACATAAGCAGCAAAAAACCCTTTAATCTGAATTTTTTGCTTATACTTTTAGAATACTGCTTTCTGGGCACATTGAGAGTAAATCACATCTATGGGCTGAATCTCTCAGAAGGTCACTGCATTATTAATAGCTAATTCAATTTAGTTAGTTAGAGGAAGAACAGTTTCTAAAGTAAGGTTGGATTCCAATCACCTTTCTTGGATTTATGTTATTTTTATCCTTTAGCACTAATTGCTCTCTGTGCATGGTTTGCCACACAGCTATAATTCCCATATCTCTATAATACAAAAACAAATTGCTGCTAGGCAATGCTAATCCTTGCTGCCGTCATGGTGGAGATTTTATTGTCACCCTTGTTTGAATCTTTCCCTAAAAAGGCTTTTTAAGTTCATCTGGAAATTGGATTGTTGCATTTCCCTATTCATTGCCTTCCCACTTCTACCACCTCCCACCATAGATGCTGATGATGATAATTTTCCATTAAGCGCTAGCATTTATTGCAGGGTGTCCTCACTGCCAAAACATACGAGGCACACTTAGCCGTTCTGATTTGAGAATGCTGCCACCATGAGAGCTATCCTCTACCACCATGTTTTTTTTAACAATGAAATTGCAACGTAAAAATAATACCTCAGCACCAAATCCCTTTCAAAAGGCAATGACAGTGGCAAACATATTTCTCTGTACCTTTCTTTAAGAGCAAGAATAAGTAGAGTATGTCCTTCATCTACTTGTTTCTAGACACAATATTTATATTCCTTCTCTATAACTGAACAATATACAGCAACATTTTGCGATAAAGCCCTAATGATATTGTGCTGTGTTCACTTAAAAAACACAATGAGTTTTGTGTCACCAGAGGATATATGGTTTCTGCTCTGAGGCTTCTTTTGACTGAAAGACTTTGTCATTAGTCATAGCCTTACTGACATACAGAAACAATAAAATGTTTGCACAAAGGATTTGAGTTAATGTTTACAAATATCTTAAGAAATGAAGAACAGTAATGATTTTTCTCCTTGCTACTTCTTCCATTAAAAAATTGCTATGGATGGTGATATGGAGATCAATGGATACGGGATTCCAAGAGTAATAACAATAGATTCAAAGAGGCAGAGCAGGGAGATGACATTAGCAGCCATATATTTTCTGGGGAAAGGGAGAAAAGGATAGGAATCTTGGGGGGGGGTGACAACCCCCAAAAACCAAAAAGCAACAATAAAGCAGTTTGAGTGCTCACAATGTGTAAGGCTTCAGACCTGAAAGTGTTAAGCCTCTATGTTGAAAAAAGAGAGAAAGACAAGGCTTTTAGATGTGCTATGGGGAAAAAAAAAAAAAAAAGGTCCAAGTATAAAAAGCAGCTTGGACCTTTGGATCCAGCAAGTACAGAGGGTCATCTTGCATATTTTATGATCAATCTCCCAAGATAAATAACAACACTGGAAACATTTGGTGCTTTCATTTTTATTAAATTAGAGCAAGTTACTTTCCCATTGATCAATAAAATAGGCAAGACTGAAACTTGGTTATATATCCCTGTGTTGGTCTGCCATAAATCAAGCCCACAGTCAAATAAGTGTTTAATTATGTGTTCACAAACTGTTGTATAAAAAGAAACATACCTACTAAGTAGTACTTTTGCCTTGTATCTGGAGAATTTGTTCTCATTAACCGATTGCGAGACGGAGTGAACTATCTCTTGAGAATGATAAATAAGTGACTGGTACCAGGACAATCTCACATAAGAAGATCCTATGTTTCCGCTGACTCACATACTTCTGGCAGCTTGACAAAAGGACTCCATACCTTGCAGAAACAGGATTCATTCATAACCTAAATGAGTGCATTGCTGGCTTTGTTTATCCTATGTTTACTTTATTGGGCCCAGGGAACACATTTGTGAATGGAGTTCAGAACTGAGGAAAGCTGTATATCAAGACGTGTATCTCCTGTGAAGACAGGCTGAGAAAGTTGGGGTTGTTGAGCCTGGAGAATTCTCTGCGGAGACCTTATTGCAGTACTTTAAGAGGGCCTACAAGAAACATGGGGGCAATCTTTTTAGCAGGGTCTGTTGCCATAGGAGAAGCGGTAATGGTTTTAAACTAAAAGAGGGTAGGTTTAGACTAGATATAAGGAAGAAACCTGTTACGATTAGGGTGGTAAGACACTGGAACAGGCTGCCCAGAGAGGTTTCAAAAGCCCCATTCCTGGAAATATTCAAGATCAGGTTGAAGAGGGCTCTTAGCAACCTGATCTAGCTAAAGATGTCCCTGCTCAATGCAGGGGGGTTGAGATAGATGACCTTTAAAGGTCCCTTCCAACCCAAACTATTCTATGATTCTGTGATTCTATGATACAGGCAGTAAACCCATTCCTATACAACAGCCAAGAAAAAAACTATGAACTGTAAGGGCTGATTTTATCTATTGCTGCAAGAAAATCCATAGCATAGAATGGCTTCCAGTGCATGAGAAAGCAAAACCATCCATTTTCCAGAAGGGATTGTGTGCCTCAAGGGTACTATGAAATAACTTTTTATAGATTTAGTAGACACCAACCACAAGATTCCCTTTGCTGCGTCAGTCTCTAATTCTTACCAATAAGCTTTCAACCTGCTTGTGGCTGTTCTTCAGAGACGGCTCTTCACAATCTCTCCATTTCTTGATGTAGAGGGCAACGCCTCTGCCCCTCTTTCCTCATCTGTCCCTTCCGAACAGCCTGTAGCCATCAACAGCTGCACTCATGGAATTTGTCCCACTAAGTTTCAGTAAATAGTTGGGCCATAGCCTGGCCGCCATGGTCCACAGTCTGTCTTTGTTATTTATTCAAAAGCATCAGCCACCTGAGGTTTTTGGCTTGCTTTTAGGAATTTTTAGCCTAATGGGCAATCACGTGTAATCTGTCTGCACTTCCTTGTTAATGCCAACAATTGAGTTCACTGGGCTTGTTAAGGCTATCAGGCTGTTGATGGAAGCACCTAAGACTCCCGTTGCAAGTCATTACTGCCCCACAGGGAGATGTTCAGAAACAGAGTTAATACTTTGTAAGGATGAAGTTATTTGGGATGCCAACGGAAAGTTTCACAATCATAATTTCTCTCCTACTGATATCCTAAGAAATACACTGTTAAGAGCTGTTATCCCATCTTCTCTATTTGGCCTTTTCAATATATTGTTCCCTTGAGAAGAAGCCAGGAAATCCACATTTCCAGAGTGGTTCAGTGCCTGAAGGGTGACATATGATCATTGTCATCAGTTAGTGAACCACTGTGATGAGTAAGTCATGAAGACTGAGAGGAAAAGAAATTTCTAATACCAAAACGTATAAAACTTAAAAAAAAAAAATAAAGTTGCATTACGCAGATCCAGATAATTCATCATCTATGACCCAAGGTTTGCTGTGGCATATGCATGAAATACAGAATCACAGAATCTTGCCAGATCTCAGTATGGGATATATCCCACAAAAGTCATCACAAGTTGTCACCTGGTCTTGAACTACCTTCTGTTATAAAAACATGTGTTTTCTTAGAAATGGCAGGTCTTGAACAAGTTTGGCTGGTCCCAGATGGCATTAGATGTACAGAGAACATATCAGCCTGTTACAGTGCCCTTCAAAATCAATGGAATACACTTTAATAAATTTGCATAAGGGCACAGGCTTGAACTGTAAACTCAAAAATAATGTAGCAATTCTAATTCATGATGTTAAAATCTTTATCCAACATCTTGCACCTCTGCTAATATATATGAACATGTCTGGAAACCAGAGAAGTTCCTACTGGAAAACATAATTTAGCCAGAGATCCCAGTTGCCACTAAACCTGTAGCTTAAAATTTTCTTGAAGAACTGTTAATTGCACGTTCTTTTGATCGGGCTCTAGCCTGCCACAGAAGAACCACATCCACACTCAAGCAAGCAGTAAAATAGTACATATAAGAAATTTTAAGGTTTTAATGGAGGAATTATGAATTAGTTTGAAAGATTAATTTCAGGGTCTTGTGCGAGTTATTAAGGTCTGGGAAGAGAATGGTCAGATCAAGGTAAAGCATAAGATTTTCAAAAGGCATGAAAGGACATAGATTTTTCCACCTTGCACATCCGTAATCAGTATATCTTTCTCATAGCCGTCTTAGCCTGTAGCAAATGAGACAGTGATTTTCACTCAGGCCAATGCTTGCTGACTTTGGTAACTTGCTGGCTTCCATCTGCCTTGCATTCTTTACTGCTGGAAGCCAGATGATGACTGCCCTTGCTACAATACAGGATACTCTTGAATGGAAAAAAGGAAGGGAATGCAGGTAAAGAACAGTGTTATGCAGGAGATGGAGTGTGAGGAAAACTGCTGAAATCATCTGACTGTTTTGTGTGATATTTTTGGTTGGGAAAGTTCTCCTTCTGCTTTATGTATTGAACCTTGGGCATTGGCTGCATAGTTATGTATCACTGCTTGTACAGGAAAATGTGGGTTGTGATCCCCAGTGTACCAAACAGCCATAATTTCATTTAGTTTCTGGGAAGCTTCATATGCTCAACATTTTGTCAGAGGTGGCACATGAACAGCTTGATACATGAGTATAGGCTGGTTTAAATTCCTAGACAAGATTCTTATTTATGGAATCCCAGGATAAAAGTTCTCCTACAAAAAGTCCAAGATTTTAATTTCCTTGCTGTATGTGTCCTTGCCAAGGACATATCAGAAGCCAGATAAGAACATTCAACAATTTATTACAGCTCCAAGGCTTTGAACTAAGATAAATCAAATGTAGATTTTAAATTTGAAAGTAATAAATCCTTAATATCACTTTGGTACTTGGCAAGTATAATATGTTGGGTTTTTTTCAGCGGACTGGGAGAGGACTGTATATTTTTTCTGAAATCAAAATGTGTGTTGTATACTCTTTCATTTAGAGCAAATGAACTTTTTTTCCCATTTACTAGTTTTGTAATTTGTCCTGATTCAGTAAGACACTCAAATTTAAGCCTACAAATAAGAACATGGAGTCAGTAGAACTGCGTGTGTCCACCAGCTAAGGAACATGCTTAGGCATAATGATGCATTCAGCCTTAATTAGTTTCTTATACTGCTAAGCACTTTTTAAGACAAGGATGATATTGAGTGCGCTTTGATTGGAAAGTTTCGAACTCAGCAGGAACCAGGGTTATCTTGGCCTAGCTATGGATGTTCCAAGTAATTAACCAGCTTCATGATAACATTTATTTATGTATTATATTAAATAAGGAGAGGGACAAGAATCCTAAATTTGGAGTTACCCTAACAATGTTAATGGTACAAAATAAATTGTTAAGGAAAATGAAAAAAAGAACTAAGATAGAAATGGAACGACATCAGCAGAAAGAATGAAGCAACTTCCCTGTTGGTGAAGAATTCATTTAGGTCATCACATTACATCTCTCTACCTATATGTTCCTGCAGATTAAACTGAATGAGTAGTTTAAATTCCGTTTACTTAATGGAGAGAGTCTCTACATTTGTTTAGTGGAAAGGTGGCGGAGAGAAGAGGATGTGTTGACTTGCTTTTGTCAGTGCTTTTAATTATGTTTAGATACCTTTGTAAATATCCTAGGGATGCTAACAGGAAATCAGGAAATTGCAGGAAATGGAGCCCTCTGCCTACAGGACTCCAGGACAAAGAACATCTATGTCTGTGTGTGTAAGACTACCCATGGAGAGAGGAGGCAGCTTCAGGAATGAGAGGAGCAGAAAAAAGATAAGGAATGTGAGTTTTAAGAACAGCCTTCCAAGCAATTTTTTAACCAGATGCCAAACTGATTAGAAGTTATTGGAATTGGTTTTAAGAACATACCTTTTTTTGCATGCCAGCTCAAGTCATAGCCTTTTGAAATCTTCATTGCCACCTCCTCCTTTCTCTTTCTTCAGACTGTTAAGGAAATCACGAGACCTCTGCAAGTTGCAAGGATGTATGATGCTTTTTAATTCTCTCCTACTTTATTCCTCTGCGATTGGGTTGTGCATTTTTTTTACTTCTAATATTCTTAAGTACTTCACCTAATAAGGAAAATAAGAGTCAGAAAACCACCGGAGTAAAAAATGCATTGACAAAGATAAGCATAAGTGAGTAAAGTAATGGAAAAAGACAGTGCTATATGTACTTTAAATACAGAAGAAAGCAGCTGTCTGGTGAATTTGCTTTCCCACAGACAAAGCCATTTAGCTTGTGTTTAAGAAGAGTGGCAAATAGTAAAAATAATTAATAGAAACAGATGTCACTGGGGCTACTTAAGTAAGAAAAACTAATGTGAATAAGTACTTCAGGGATATAACATTTAATAATGGATACTTATAGGGAACTTTATGTGTTCCAGGAACTGCACTTATAGCAATTAATCCTTAGAGCACCCCAGGGAGACAACTTGGTAAGAAATAGTCTCCTGCTCAGTTTACCGAAGGGGTTACAAGTGTGGAAACAAGCTGTCATTGTAATATGCCCAAGACTAAATAGCACTTTGATAGGAACAGCAGGGCAAGAACTCCTGAGGTTCTGGGTTTCTGTTCTGTGTTCACGTCATCAAAAGTGGCAAAACCAGAATGACATGGGAGATAAGCACACACACTTATTTTGTGTGCATGTCTGAGAGTTCTGTTACCTAAGAGTGGATCTCATACACTGAAGCCCTGTGGAAAGATACCTAAAAAGATATTGCTGTATTTGTCAGGCTGGAAATCCATAGTTTTCCTTCACGAGTTTCAATGCTATGACCAATGGAAACATAGATTGATTTCACAAACTAAAAAAAAATAACTAAAAAATCATTTTGTTATCAGAAATAGTAAGAGAGAAGAGTATTTGGTTGCTTATGTTTTGAGGATGAGACAAGAGTTGGCATGAGTTGAAAATATCTCATATTTTCCTGTGGGCTTTTAAGTATAAGTGTTCATTTGAGCAACAGAGGATGGAAAACAAAACAGAGAGAATGTGAAAAAAGGACAAAACAGAACGTAATCAGAAAGGGGAGAAAAGGAACTTAGTTTGTAATTTAAAATTCCTGTATCTCATATATTCAAAACACTCTCCTTTTTTTCCCGTAACAGACTCATATAAGCAAATCTTCATCTACCTCACCAAGGTTATTGTCTTCACACAATAATTTTATGTGCTCCCATTTAAAAGCATTTTATTGGACATCTCAATTATAGACTATTATTTTTATTACCAGCATTGGGTAGGAGTAATAGACCAACATGCCATTATAAAGTCAACAACAAAATCATTCCTCCTTCAAACAACTTACATGTTCTTTTTAATGGACTGTGTAAAATGTTGTAATGAGAACAATTCTGAATTGCAGTGATTTTCCTGATTGAATGGTGGCATGTACAGAACCTTCCAAGATATTTTTTTTCCTTCTAATTCTTACATCTAAAATAACTAGAATTGTAAAGCAAGCTTAGTAGAGAATTAATACAGACATAGTTATTTTTATTCAGTGACAATTAGTAACATTTTTGTAAACATGAGAGTCCTAGGACAAATGAAAAGGAAGAATCTGATTTTGATAGAGCTGAGTGCCCTGAATATTAAATTAAATTATCCTGTCATGAATGTCAGTGGCATAAGTCTATGGACTTCAGCTTGCGTGCTTAGGATGTTTAGTGATGCTTTCACTGTTGCTGCAGAGGAGTGATGGATAACAGTTTTTCTTGGGCAATATTCTCTATCAGATATGCTCAGACATCGCTTTTTTTATTCTGCCATTCCAGCTGATAATCCTTTCCTGCAGAAGGGCCAACCATGCTGTTAAGACAAGAAGTGACTCTTGAAATCCAATCATGATTTTAAATAAGGCCACTCACCACACTTTTCTCCTCAAAAAAAAAGGAAATTAAAAGGGGGGGGGGGGGGGGGGGGGGAGAAGATTATTATGGTTCAAATCTATCCTGTAGTTTTATGCATAGCAGCTCCCCTAGTTTGCACTTTTATCATTTTATTCTACAATACTTCTCATACGGAGAAAACAGTCATGATTTGACCATACTAATTCACAATTTACAATGCTACATATTGCAACAAGACCTTCTTTTCCCACACAGACAGAAAGCAGGAAAGTGTAACTTTGGAAAAGCAAGACTCTGAATGTCAGATTTTTTTTTTTTTTTTGCTATTTTGTCACACATGGTCTCTGAGAAAGAAGCTAATGGTAAGCTGGAAGTTATAAGCCTTCTGTTGTTTTCCTAGTCTAGGAAAATAAAGTTCTGTTGTAGCCTTAAAATAAATTGCAGAAAGAGCCAGGAGCCAGAAAGACTACTTAAGGAACACAGCAGAAATATCTGTGTGAGGTTACTTCAATTTTAGTTAATTAGAGGCAAATTTGGAGGGAAGGAGAAAAGAAACCTAACTGTTGGTACCAAGGGATGAGAAACCATCCTGCTTACTACAAGTGTCCAAGTAGCCTCAGAAAGGAGAAAGTAACTTCACAGCCATATTTAAGAAAACCAAGAAGGAAAGTCTACTGAGAGCAAAGCAAGAAACTCACTCTAGGGCCACTATAGTTTTAACAAAGACTGAAAAAAGATCTTGTAGAAAGAGATGATAAAAAACCAACCACTCAGACAAAAAATAAAACAACCCAAAAAAAAAAACCAAAACCACCCGACAACCAAAAAACCCCCCAGCAAACTAATAAAAAGCAGTCTTATGGGGAAGAATGGGGTAATCCCCCAGCAACCATCCTACCTGAGATGCTAAGGCAGTGAAAGAGGAAGCTTTAGCAGAATCCATCCTTTACAAAGAAACAAAGAGGACCTGTAAGAGGGGGAAGACCTCAGAGCAAGTAGTATACAGAACAGCTGAGCTAGTTGCTGTGTCCTCATACTGGGTAATCTGGAGCAACTAGGAAATCCTTTCAGTACCAAGACTCATGCAGAACTGCATTTTTTTAGGTTTTGGGTTTGGGTTTGGTTTTTTTACTTTTCTGACTTTTATGTTTTAAAGTTTGTATTTCAAGAAACTTACCTCATTTTCATCCTGAACTAAATGTTGTGATGGACACTCAGGTTGCTCATCAGAAATGCCTGGGGCTCATCACTAAGAAATTACTCCAGGTGCTTTCCTCCTTGTGGAGCAATACATCAAATTACAGTGAGGACTGAGGGGAGAAAGCATGGGTGAGAGAAGGATTCCTGCAAGTGGGTATTCCCAGGAACTACTGGGATTTGTGGTTCACATCAAAAATATCCTGAAGAAGTGTGCAAGATATAAGAGCTGCCTTCATCGAACAGAAACTAAGGAAAACTTTAATGTCTCTCCCCGCCTCCCCCCCTTTTTTTTGAGAGGGTTTCTTTGGATCCCAGCACTAATTCCCCTTGGAGAAGGGGCCAGATTTTGCTATGACTCTCTTTGCAAATCTCTTTCCTCCAGACTTCTTGTACCTCCAACACAAATTAAATTCCTAAATAACGTGCTTAGGGCTGGTGTTAGCTGAAGAAGTTCTGATCCTCCACTCATGTAAAGCATGAGTAAAAATAAGCTCAGTGGGAGCAGGCTTGGGGGAGGGCTTCTAGTCCGCCTGCATAACCCCTAGGCCCAGCTCTTCACATTTGCTGCCATTTGTTTCTGCAGCACTTCAGCAACAGGTAATTCTTTATCCTGCAGGTGACAGATATCTTTGGTGTTATTGCTGCTCTGTGGGCAATAAATCTCCACTCAAATATAAGCCTGGGTCGTGCCATATGACAACTTCTTCACTTATTTGCATCACTGTAAGGCAGCCTGGCAATTATACAGAAAGTATGTTACCATGGCAACACAGGGAAACTGCAGCATCTAAAAAAAACCCTAAGACTGCAGAATTACTTAACATTTTATTCCCCAAAGACTTCAGTATTCTGAGTTTAAACTTCGAATGAAAAATCATAACAAATGGTGCCTAATTCATAAATAGTGCCTCCTACGCCTTTTAGAAGTAATTGCTTCTTTTCATTAAAGCATTTTATATTTTCATCTTTGTGGAGTTACTGAGTACAGAGTTTAATGAGTAAAATACTCCTCTATCCCCTGTCCAGAATTTTTTTTTTTTTGGCAACAAATACCACTTGATTATTAGTCAAGTCAAATACAGTAATTATTTCTGCACAGTTAATGCATAAGTCCCCTCACACACCTCCCACACAAATGACTGCAGACAGCTCTGACAGCTCCTGTGTCCTGATAAAGCTCTGGAACAGCACAAAAGAATAGCTGAGATTTTACTTTTCATAGGATGGGAAGAGCCAAGCATTCCAAAGCATAAGAAGGGACACAAAAAGGTGAGAGGGACACAACCATCTGATGCCGAAGTTGTAGGCTGGTACCCCCTCACTCAAGATAAAAAAAACACTCTGGCTTCTAGCATAAGTCACAAGACTCCTTCTGGCTTAGTGGCTAATTCAAAACTGAGACTCAGCCTTTCAAAGATAGCTTTATCACCCAGATCCCACCAGCTGCGCTGGTTGTGGATGTTGCGTGTTACATGCTTTATGCTCTTAAACATTTTATCACGTGATGGTGATCAGGAAAGCAATGGGCAATAAAGACTGTGCTGTCCACATCAACCTGCTACTGCAGATCACCTTGTAAGCCTGGGTTTTGTAATAATTTAGTATAAACCATATAATTGGCATATCATTACTATAAATAGTGGCAATACAATGAAGTACACATACAATATTAATGAAATTCAAATAAAGAAAAAAATCACTATATCCCAGAGCGTTTTCTCTTGAGCTACTTTGACACAGATGCAAAATTTTAGAGAAGTCCGTTAATGCATAACTAATGGTCTACGCTGAGGTAAATATTCTGGGTTCGATTTTTTTTCTAAATGATTCAACACTGCTAGCAAACTAATTTAAAGTCTGATTTTGAAAAACACCCTATCTATCCATTCATTGTCATAGTCAATAGAAAAGCACACAGTGACTTCTGAAGATCAGCGTTTGAAAAACAAAAGTCTTCCTGTTCAGTGTCTCTGATCCACTTTCCACACTAATTAACCTATATCTTTCATTTAAAAACAGATCTTGGTTCCTTAACAAGAAGCTTAATTATGTTATCTATATTGCACTTCTGAAATAGGTGATAAAGTCCAGTCTCAAATTGATGTTGCTGTTAACCCCACTAACCAATATGATTCACAGAGAGGCAGTTAGAAACAGAAACTCTAAAAATGTCCAAAGCATTAAAACATACAAAAGTTAACCACCGTGGCCTACCCAGAATTATCTGTCGTCTTAGTACACCCAATAAATATGCAATATAAGAATTCAAAATAGCCCAACTATCTTGAGTAAAATGTTAGAGCTTGAGGCCAACAGTACAATGGCAAGCAAAATAACAGATCAGTAAAAACTCAGAAATAAAATCAGCAAGGAAATGTGGATTTTTATTCAAAAAAATAGTCTCAATAAACAAGAACCAGAATGCCAGGCACAGCAAAAAGCAAAGCAGCAGGAAGAAGAGAGTTAACACAAGGAGATAACCTGAAGTTGTCAGGGAGTCTACTGACATGTCAACTGAAGCAACAAGCAGAGAGCTGTGAAAAGAAAGTGGTAAACAAGAAACAGAGCTCAATCATTAAGAAGCAACAGCCAGCTAGTGGGAAAAGAGATGCAGCTATCAGGAAGCGAACTGCTTAAGATAAAACTACCACAAAGGAAAGATTACCACCTGACACCACTGAAAACAACAGCCAGTTGCCCATACCAACAAAATTGCTAGAAAAATTGAGTAGAAAAAGCAGTAAGAGAGGAAGCCTGAAGGTAAGGCTGTAGGAAGGTCTTGGCCACACTGCAGGCATTATTTGAAACTAATTCAGTTTTTACTACAGCCTCACATAGTTGCAATGCAGATTTCATAATGAAATTGTCTGATTTCCACGTGCTGAAAAATTTGTGTTCCTACTGCAGAAAATGAGGTATCATCATAGGAACAGGATTACTTGCCACCTCTGACCAACTGCTTACCCATTTCTGTTTGTAAAAATACTTAATTGAGTGATATTTCTGTTCATAGGATAGGACTCCTTTCACACCACGGCGGTATTTTCCATCATGCCAAGCCCCAAATACAACCACATGTCTAACTACAGAGGAGGAAGGAAAGATGACACAATATCATTGGCATGGGACATGAGAAGCCAAGCAGGTTCCATTCCCTGTCTGTCCACACACTTCTGGAGTAAACTTTTAAAAGGTGCTTTAGGCAAGTCTGCTCCTTCCAGTAGACCGTGATTCAGAGAACATACATGCTCCTGCAGTCACACCTGAAGCCTTTCTATCTGTGAGATGAAGATAACAATCTTCCCTGTCCTATAATGATGTGATCTGGACAGAGATACAGATGGCAAAAAGCTAGTGAAATATTAGGTCTGTATGTCCTCTTTATTCACATAGTGCAAACTGTCTGGTTAAAAATCTAGTGGATATAGGCTGAAAGGAATGTACAGCCACCTCTACAGAAAGCATATGGCTGAATTCAGTCTTGGTGTAAACACAAATACTCTAAGTATCACACGATTTCTTTTCCTCCTTTTTATTTCACACTTTCTCAATAGCTGCAAACTATCATCAAAGCCCATCACAGCCGAAGTCATTTCTGAAGCCAAGCTATGCATTTTTTAACACCATTTTATCTTTTTCCATATGTCACTCCTATTTCTGTTGCTCTTCTTCACCTATAAGCCAATTATATATCTGGTAATTCACTCTCCAGTAAAGTCTGATTCATCTGTAACCACGTAAGGACAGATTCCATGATGAAATCTTTAGGCAAGACGGTTTGGAGGAGGAAAACTTAACAGTTTTCCCTAAAGATATTTTTCCAAAGCATTCCACTTCTAGGAAAAAGCTCTCTAAATCCTGTGGAATTAACATAATAAATAATACAGTCCATAAGGCCATATAAAGAAGCCTGTTTCTGGACAGGTTTTTTCTCATGAGATATTCCCCTGTGCACTTTATTTCATTTTAAAGACACTCTTGAGATGGGTAAGTTATCTTTTACCATGTCTACAGTTACTACAGAATTATTTAATTTTAACAGACATCTTTCCACATTGGTGCTCTCACATTTTTTGCTTGTATATCCAGTCATTTGACTCTAAATCAATGCTTTCTCTACCATTTACTTTGCCTGTTTGAAACTCATGGATATGCTTTACCTTTTCCATAAGAAATACGTTACTTTAGCTGCTAATTATTAGTCCCTAGGACAGCTCATGTTTGACATGAGCTTGTTTGACATATTGTTATTTTTAAAAGATCTGGTAGTCTTTCAGCCCTTTTTTTTTGAACAAGTGGTACTACTTTTGTTCAAATAAATGTGAATTAATTTTTGTCAGCTGATTTATTAGGGTGAGATAAAACTCTGAAATTAAATCCAAAGACATTTCCTCTGCTGCAGCCTGTACAGCCACTGATTTTCTATTGTACTTTCAATATAAAAGAACAATTAAAAACATGCCTCATAAAAACCAACTTTTATAAGAATCATGATACTTCCTGCTCAAAGTGTTTTTATATTTTTAGAGACATTTTTCCCTACTATTCCATTACTATTCTAGAAGCAGAAGTTAAATGTAAGAAAGTCCCATAACTATCTCTTATCGTCCCTCTGCTTCCCTCTCTACCCCCAGCTCATGAATCAGTGCATCTAAATGTATTTTCTCCCACAGGGCTTCTTGCACCTTCTCCTGGCTGCAGAGCCACTACCCACTGCCTTACTTCGGGATCCCAGTGCCACTTGTAGGCAGTGTCTGGTGTGCTACTCCTACAGCAAGATGCAAGAGAGGCGGGTACAAAGGTAGAGGAAGAGGGAGAGATCAAAGTGAGCAGTTCATGCTCAGTCCACATCATAAGTTGCCCCTGAGGGCACCTCAAAAATAGATCATGATACATATATTTGGTTAAGTTTCCCCCCCAAAACTGCGTGCCATAAATTCTCCAGAGCAGCAACTCCCCTAGGCTCTGCTACTGCAACTGTTTCCTCGCTTGCTCCCTTGTCCTCCCCTGAAATTAATTCTGTATGACATTACCTTCTTTCTAATTTGTCTGTGTACATATAACAAAGAATTTTGCAGGGAATCTCAATCTTTGCCATTTTTAATTCATAATTAATTCACTCCACTAATTTCTTGCTAAGGTTAAAGTTACTCAAAAAGGAAAAACACAGAAGTTTTTCAGTACATGAAGGTCTCCCACATGTCAGTAAAGAAGCATGTTTTGGTGGCCTGCTCATAGAAGAGTCCACAAACCATAGCAATGAACAACAGAAGCTGCACATTTAGGAAAGTTGGGACCTGGCGTTTGTTTTGGATTTTCTTATTTCCAAGCCCTGTAAGTGTGATTAGACTCTTTATAGAAATAAAAACAAAAATCTCAAACATTCCTCTATAAACATCCTCAGAGAAAATATTTTTCACAGCTCTTGAAGATGAGCCTCCCACGTTCACATCTGGGGGTAGTATTTATTTTCTGAGGACCAGGAAAGCAATCATTTGCATTTAAATACAAAACACCTTTTGTGATTGTTAGCATCCTAAAACAGGAAGCTCAGGATTTCAGGAGTCTAATTTAGGAATTATAAAAAGGTCATCTAGTCCAACCCCCCTGCAGTGAGCAGGGACATCTTTAGCTAGATCAGGTTGCTCAGAGCCCCATCCAACCTGACCTTGAATGTTTCCAGGGATGGGGCATCTACCAGCTCTCCGGGCAGCCTGTTGCAGTGTCTCACCACACTCACTGTAAAAAATTTCTTCCTTATTCCTAGTCTGAATCTACCCTCTTTTAGTTTAAAACCATTACTCTTTGTCCTATGGCATCAGCCCCTGCTAAAAAGATTGCCCCCATCTTTCCTGTAGGCCCTCTTTAAGTACTGGAAGGCCACTAGAAGGTCTCCTTGGAGCCTTCTCTTCTCCAGGCTGAACAACCCCAACTCTCTCAGGCTGTCCTCACAGGGGAGGTGCTCCAGCCCCTGATCATCTTCGTTGCCCTCCTCTGGACCCACTCCAACAGGTATATGTCTTTCCTGTGCTGAGGACTCCAGAGCTGGATGCAGTACTGCAGGTGGGGTCTCACCAGAGTGGAGTAGAGGGGGAGAATCCCCTCCCTCAACTTGCTAGCCACACTTCTTTTGATGCAGCCCAGGATATGGTTGGCCTTCTGGGCTGCAAGCACACATTGCCAGCTCATGTACAGCTTTTCATATGCCAGTACCCCCAAGTCCTTCTTGGCAGGGCTGCTCTCAATCCCTTCATCCCTCAGCCTGTATTGATACTGGGGATTGCCCTGACCCAGATGCAAGACCTTGCACTTGGCTTCATTGAACCTCATGGGGTTCACACAGGCCCACTTCTCGAGATTGTCCAGGTCCCTCTAGATGGCATCCTGTCCCTCCAACGTGTTAACTGCACCATTCAGCTTGGTGTCACCTGCAGACTTGCTGAGGGTGCACTCAATCCCACTGTCTATGTCACTGATGAAGATATTAAACAGCACTGGTCCCAGTATGGACCCCTGAGGGACACCGCTTGTCACCGATCTCCAGCTGGACATCGAGCCATTGACCACTACCCTCTGGATGCAACCTTCCAACCAACTCCTCACCCACCAAACAGCGCACCCAGCAAATATATATCTTTCCAATTTAGAGAGAAGGATGTTGTGGGGGACCACGTCAAAGGCCTTACAGAAGTGTCCAGATCACAGAATGGTAGAGGTTGGAAGAGACCTCTGGAGATCATCTAGTCTAACCCCCCAAGATCAATGACATCCATAGCTCTTCCCTTGTCCATTGATGTAGTCACTCCATCATAGAAGGCCACTAGGTTGGTCAGGCAGGACTTGCCCCTGGTGAAGCTGTGCTGGCTGTCTCAAATCACCTCCCTGTCCTGTGTGTGCCTTAGCATAGCTTCTAGGAGGATCTGTTCCATGATCTTCCCAGGCACAGAGGTGAGGCTGACAAGTCAGTAGTTCCCAGGATCCTCCATACTACCCTTTTTAAAAATGGGTGCAATGTTTCCCTTTTTCCAGTTTCTGGGGACTTCACCTGACTGCTGTGACTTTTCACATATCATGGAGAGTGGCTTGGCAACTACATCAGCCAATTCCCATCTGAAATCTCCCTTATTCAGTCTCATCATTAAGCTGAGCTCCACATCACTTCCTACGGGCAATATATTGCAAGGTGAGGGGAAACGTGGGTAAGTGAAGATAATCTATCCCTACTACTTGCAGAGAAGTTTTTAAACATTGCATGTCACTAGGCACAACTGCTGGATTACACATCCCTCCTGTTCCCCTGCTCTCTTCTGTGACTGCATGTTACACACGGATTTCAGATTAGGCTCACTCTCCTTTCACTAACATTACGTTCTCATTTCTATGTTCTATTAGAAAATAGGTCTCTAGCTTACTCAACTATGTGGCATACACATTTCTAAAACAAAAAATAAGGTCAACCAAGGTCACCATTACTAATGGAGCCTATTCTAAAATTATGTAGCCCAGATGTTGGGTTAGGTTTTTTTTTTTTTCTTTTTTAATCAAATGTAGGACAAGAGTAAAGAGTACTTGAATTGACACATTAATATAGGAGGGAGACTATGTGAAGAGGGAATTAGAGTTATAATCAAAGCCTGCTGCATAAAAGCAGACTGCTGCAGCTATGTTCAGAGTGGGGTATGATTCAAGCTATCTATCCACATTTTGATTTCTTCATTGCTTTGTTACTGAAGGCTTATATTGTATTTCTATACAACAAGCTGTAAGGGAGAGGTCACAGTCACTCTTGGTAGGAAACAAATTACTGGGTGCTGAAATCCACATTTTAAATTAGAATTATATTAAGACATGAGGCAATTCATACTTAATAATTGTCAATGAGTCTTTAATTGTATCTACATAGAGCAGGAAGTTATTAATTTATTTCATGGAAACAGTTATTCCAGTAGTGTTGAACTCAAGAAAGGATATAAGAAATAACTTACTGAGGACTGTGTGCCCATTCCTATGCAAAAAAATCAAGAACATAAAATTGCAATACCTTGTTTCCTACATCTTTCAGTAATTTTCGAGGAACTAAAGCACTAAAACACAGCATTTTTTGCCGGTTTCCAAGAAATAACTGCTACAGACCATGCTTGAATTATCTCGTGAGCAGGCTGCCTTCCCACATTTGCTCTCCAGAAAGAAAACAACTGAAATTCCCCTTCCTCCTATTCTTGTTCATGTCATACACACATGCAGCCTTCCTTGTAGCCTTCTGTTGAAGTCCCTCAAATTTTGTGCAGTTGTTGAGACTAATTCAACAGCTTTATTTCACCTTATATTTTAGGACAAGCCAAGAAAAGGGCACGTAAATATCCATTGGCCTGAGGTTGTTTAGACATAGCAGCAAAACCAAAAGGAAAAGTTACTACTTATGGCTCTTCTGAGGGCTTCAAAAAGCAGCCTAGAAGGGATAGCCTTTGTCTACTACACATTGTTAGGATAATGGCAGCATTTTCCTTCCAAGTACTGTTTGTTACCAGAACAAAGTCCAATTACATGGTCATTAAACAAATTTCATTGTTCCTAGATGGAAAGATTTGAACCCAAACTGAACAGTAGTGCTTTATCAGTTCTTTCTTATGTAACATTTTTATTTTTCTTCCATATAGCAATTAAAGAGATTCAGTAGGGATTACTGAAAATGTTACTAGTTTATGTGAAAACACTAAATGTGAAAATACAAAGTGTTGGCAGTTCAAGCGATGTGGTACAAGTCAGCATTTTAAGTTTTCCATATATAAATCAGTTCGTCACATATATCTAATTAAAACATTATAGCTGAAGAAACTGTAATTCATTTCCCATCCTGTTCTCATGGTAAGGCTGATATAGGCTAGAAATATATCATCTCTGCTTGAACCACTTCTGGGAGTTACATGCATGCTGTACAATAAGAACAAAACTTCATGTCATATTTTGAAAATGGCATTTATGGTCTATTTATGGCTTCACAATTCAAGGTCATTTACAGGGATCATTACCTCCACTTATTCTGCCAATTCTTTCAATAGTTTGACATAGCTAACTAATAAGGTTTCTGAAAATATTAGAGCACAGGTTGCCTTGGATTAAAATAATGCCCACTTAGAAACATTGATGAATTTCAAACTAGAAAAATGCATATGTATTTTACTATTTTAGTGGGGTTTGTATGCTAAACCTCAAGTGTATATAATTGACTAAGAGGCTCTAAACATTTGTTTGTAAAGAGATTCTCATATTCCTCGAATAATTATTAAATTCTGTAAGAAAAATAGTTCTTCTAACATTTTCAAAACAAATACTCCTTATAATTTTAAGCTGAAATACCATTTTATTTATTTTTGTTGAAGACAGTATTTTTATGAAATAATGAACTAAAAAAAAGATACTTAGGAACAAGATATTAAATCCTACTACATGCAGGAAGATGGGTCTAAATCTCTTGGACATTTTTCAACCAGCAGTGTGTCAAGCGCTTATTTTGTTATGAGCTTTATTTCATCTGAATAGCAGGAAAATTCTTGCTGATTTACTTTCATTTACTTTGCATAGTCATTGGCAAAATTTAAAGAATGGATTTATTAGGGAGTTTTCCATCTCTGCGGACAAATTTTACCTCTCTTTCCAGCAAGATGTGCAGAGCTGCCCTACTACAAGTATTAACCTCTCAGCATCTACAGTAGTGATACATTTTCCTATTCCTCTCCTAATAAAAATAATTCAGGCTTTGAGTACTTTAATTATTACTTCTTTGTACTAGTGACTCTTTATGCAAGTAGAGCTAATAGCACTGAATTACAAGTGCCGATTTACCCACATAACTCCAACAGTGAAACTATCTGGCATCAGGTACTGTTCAGTGCTGTGAATTTTCTTATTTAATCCACATATGTCTACAAAAAAAGACTGATTTGCCTACAGATGGTCAACTTAAATTAATTATGGACTAAGTTCATTAAGTATACACTTTTTTTTTTTTTGGTAAGTACTAGCCAATAAGACATATAAAGGAAAAATATTTGTGTTTGAATGTAAATACAGGCATTGGCCACACTTTGGTTACCATTTGTCCTGTGAAGTCAAGCAGAGAGGTGCTGTACTCTTAGTCATCCCACCTTCTGATATATTCACCATGTGAGCTTAGAAAATCTGTTACATTTAGGGTAGTTCCTTGCCACACTTGTCAAAGTGCCTCACACCCTAATGGTGCTGATATTTATCCCAGTCATGTTCTTGAGGGACTTCAAAGCACATAGCACCATCCATTTCAAATGGAAATAGTTGCCTCTTTCAGAAACACCTTTAATGTTTACCTGGCTACATTCATCCTGGGATCTCAGTGCATTCTAAACACTACTGAAGATGGCACAGTGGTTTGTTAGGACATGCAGATATGGACAAATGAACCAAATCCATCAGTATCTCACAGAGGGATTCTCTCACAAATGGCCAAGAGGGTCTATTTTCTGCTCTAGCCAAAAGACCAGCGTTTTGGTGACTGTTGCAGTTAATTTTTATAATTACAATAGCTAATAATAAATAACCACGCCTTCATTCCTTCTGCACTGCCAGTTACTAAAACAAGTCTCCTGTCTCTCGCTTGTATTTGTTTTTGAGCAGGTTTCAAAAGTGGGATCCAGAGCCATGTGTTCAGCACTCCCATGGGAAAAGGAGCATTTCCAAGCCTGCTGTGCTCAGGAGCCATGGGCAGGACGGGTGCCTGAACAGGCTGAGGAAAAGAGGCTATTGCCAAGTCACCAGTCTTCAACAGGAGTATGGGATTTTGTGTCATTGGTGAGAAGTCAAGCAGCAGGAAGCCAAATGTTTAATCAAATAGCTAAAACGTATTCCAGCCCTGGAGGTACTCTCTGTTTTCTCCTCACTTTGAACCTCTTTCCTGATCCTTCTGAAACGTCCCTTTCTCCCCTGCAGTCTGGCTTACTCTGCTGTCACTACACCTCTCACGACAAACAGTTGCTCTATTTGTGAAAGATAATTTCATTTTCTATTGGTACAGCTAGGAGAGACAATGCCCCAGACAGTAAGCTACAGGAGCATTTTCTGGACAGGTTTTGTGGAGGCCTTGGCACCCCAGTATTTGTGTGCGCACAGTGTTTTCCTCTTTCTGCTCAACCAAATCAGAAGAAGGGAATATTTCTGAAAAAAATTTGTGAAACTCTGTAAATTAATTTTAAGCCAAATCCCTTTTGCGTCCCTAAAGTATAGGCAATAACATTGGCAACTACAGTAATTGGGTCTGCGGTGAGGAGTTCAAGGGAGTCAAGCTGATTGACAGCTCTCTCTCAGCTAATAACCACAGAAGCTGAACGATTTTTTTCTACAGATGAAGTACTCCCACAGAGGCTTAAAAGAGCAACACAAACTTTAGCTTTTTCTCTGCTTTAAAAGTATTTAGTTTAATACCTGTTTAGGGCCCTCTGGTGCACTTTTCTGCTTTCTAACCAGATTTCAGTGGCATGCCATCCTCAGCACAATGAGGCATATGCCATCCTTGTAACAGACTTCCTTGCGTTTCTGTTCCTTTTAGGTCATCTACAACACAATAATAAAAAAAAAATCCAAATACAATATGAGATTGCAAAATACCCAAAAGGACTTTTTTTAGTCTGAAGAACAGTTCCCAGGATCTGAAGGGGGTTTCTGAAATTACAATGGGAGCTTCTCTCTGTTCCAACATCTGGGTGTATTTTCACATATTTTCTGACTGCTTCACAACAACCCCCATGCAGCACTACAGGCTTGCGGAACAGTGGCTGGAGAGCTGCCAGGCAGAGAGGGACCTAGGAGTGTTGATTGACAGCTGGCTGAACATGACCCAGCATTGTGCCCAGGTGGCCAAGGAGGCCAATGGCATCCTGGCCTGTATCAGGAATAGTGTTGTCAGCAGGAGCAGGGAGGTGATAGTGCCCCTATACTCAGCTTTGGTGAGGCTGCACCTCGAGTACTGTGTGCAGTTTTGGGCCCCTCTCTACAAGAAGGACATTGAGGTGGTGGAGAGGGTACAGAGGTGGGCTACCAAGCTAGTGAAGGATTTGGAGCATGTCTGGTATGAGGAACAGCTGAGGGATCTGGGGCTCTTTAGCCGGGAGAAAAGAAGGCTGAGGGGAGACCTTACTGCTCTCTACAACTACCTGAAAGGAAGTCGTAGCGAGGTGGGGGTCAGTCTGTTCTCCCTGGTAACAAGCGATAGAACAAGGGGAAATGGCCTTAAGCTGCACCAGGGGAGGTTCAGGCTGGATATTAGGAAGAATTTCTTTACTGAAAGGGTTGACAGGCATTGGAACAGCCTGCCCAGGGAGGTGGTGGATTCACCATCCCTGGAGGTGTTTAAGAGATGGGTAGATATTGTAGTTAGGGACATGGTTTAGTGGTGTTGATAGAACTAGGAGAAAGGTTGGACTCTAAGATCTTGAAGGTCTCTTCCAACTGAAACTGTTTTATGATTCTATGGGATAGTTACCAAATTGATGGAATAGCCCTGAGGGATTTAAAAAGATAATACCAATTTAGTTAGCTAAAACAGTGGGAACATATTAAAATCATCAAAACTATTACATGCTTTGGAAAATATAAAGTTATTAAGCCTAAAGCAGACTGTATATTCTATTATAATGTAGTACATTAAGAAAAAGTTGACTCCTTTTTTCTTTACAATAAGCCCTGAGTTAAAAAATCTATTCTTCCCCCATACAGTTTCTCCATACTGTTTCCTCACTACAACAATAATACTTCTCTCAGCAGTGTGTGTTAACCTTAATGCAAAGCATCTCACCGAGTAGCAATGCACTGATGTCTTTGGTGGAATTTGGTATTTGGCATATGTGGAATCACTACGGACAGTGTACAAGACACCTCTAAATCTGCTCATTTCAGTAGAGTAAATCAGCAACATTCAGAACAGATTGTTTGAAAGCATTCATCACAGAAATTTTTTTTAAACCTTCCATGAACTCTTGCACTGTTGTACTACCTCAGCAATACAAATTTCTGTCTTCCTAAACTTACGGCAACATGTTCTTCATTCTATCACAAACCAGACTAACCTAAAAAGTCAGTATAGTTGCATGATTTGCTTCACCACAGCTGTGCTCCGACTGCATTAGTGCTCAGAGTACAGCCAGCCATCCAGCTGTGCAATTGCTCTGTCAGCAACACACTGGCTTTTAAACCCAACATGCTAAAATATCTGTTTAAAGATGCATTGAACTATTCTGCAGTCAGTAGAATACTGAACAGGAGTGGCTGTTTGCTGGTTAATGATGGGTGACAGATATAATTTCCTACCAATGAAAATGGATTAATTTTTTAGGACTTCCTTTGTCATACTACCGCATCCTAATTTACAGCTCACATCAGACCATGAAAAAAAAGTAATGTAACTGGGCTGAATTCCATAGGCATTTGTCAGGCAAAAGCTCAATTAAGGAGAGCAGAATTTGGCACAGACCTTGAGCATGTCTCATATAGAATGACGTATGATTTTCTAAAAAAAGAAAATTTGAATCTAACCCATTTTATTTTGTCTTCCCATCCTGTAAACAAGTGGAAGTATGAATGTTTATATCCCTGCTATAAATCCCACTTCTAACGCAACTGAAAATATTGTGAAGAGACGTATAAAAGTTTAAGACTTTTTGGACTCCTGCTTATCATCTCTCTGCAATGATATCTTGGGGCAATGTATGGTAGAGATTAATTATGCATTTCAAAAATATGTATTTTTTTTTACTCAGCTTCATGTTCGGCTGGTTGAATGCTCTTTTTCTGGCAGCACCTAGGAACTGTGAACATTAAGGAATAAGAGACCACATGAAATCATCTAGATTAATCTACCTCTCAGAGGTACATAAGTACCACTTACCTGCAATCAGAATGACTCCATAGCCTGTAACTTTTCAGTTTTAAGATATATACAGTGAACAAACACCACTCGCTAATTTTTTTTTCTGAAAAAAATTGAAGACTTTAATTTAGTAAGCATTAAATATTGCCTATTAAGCTTATTATTGCATGTGTGTGAGCCATTACAGTAAAGAACAAATTTCACTTATCTTTACAACACCAACAGTGCCATTCCATGATTCCTGACTGTCATTAAGCTTAATTTCAGCTTCTGATTTTGATATCTTTAAAGTTGTTACTACAACTCTTCCTAAGGGACAAATTCCTGCTATTTGTAGAGACACACAGAAAATTTTTGCTGGCTTTTCTACAAAAGAATGCCAGAAGGACAGGATTATCTTCAAGAAGAGTAAAAAAACTTCCCAGAAAAAATCTCTGATGGGAAAGCAGATAAGACAAATAACAGACTATGAGCTTAAGCATAGCCCCATTTCAATGTTCAAATGGCCTTCGGATCAAAGCTCATTTGCCCAGTCAAAGCAAATTTAACACCAGGGAGGTGCTAACTTTTCTTACTCATCTAACAAGAGGAGCAAGCCCTGAGTTCTCAGGAAAGGTTGAGCTGATTTCCCCACACATTTGTACTGAAGCAAAATGAAGCCTGAGACAAATCACACCTCCTGCTGGAGCAAATTTCATAGTCTGGTGCTATTTATTAAGTCAGACCAATATACATACCCAGAACTTTATTCTCGTGATAGATAACTTCATCACTCAGAGCATTTCCAGTCTTTCATTATCAAGTCTGATCTGCCCTCCAACAGCCTCTCTGAGCAATGCACTAGGTGTTGTGCACAGCAGTCACTTCCAATGAAATTTATTGCTACCTAGTTTCTGATGAGGTATATGCATTCTTATGTTTCGTTCTTAAGTTTTCCGATGAATCTATGAATTTGGTTTGTAGGTGATGGCTGTAACCAAAATGTTGGATTATGCACATAGATGAAAAGAATATAAAAATCCAAGTATGGAAAAACTGCTGTAGCTTTTCCAGGAAAATTTCTGTGCCTTATTCTTTAGCTGTCTTTTGTAGGTCAGTCTCTCCTTCTGGGGAAAGCACCTGTTTTCATACAAAAATTCTGTTTAGTCAACAAACACTTTTGCAGTGGGAGTGCTCAAGTATAATTTTCCATCCACCTTAATACTAGCCAAGCAGTTGAGGCTGAAATCTAGAGTTCTGTTAGTATGTACATTTTATAGTTTGTTCTTTTTCATTTTACTTTCTAAAACTCTTTTTCATGAAAGTGTGCATCTCAAGCATATAGCTGATGCAGGGGAGCTTAAAGTAAGAATCATTTACAGTCAAAGCTAAAACAGTCCTTACTTCGTTGCAGGTTTGCTATTGCAGCTGTTATGGTCTATCAGCAAAGAAAATCTTGCACACTAAATGAGGTAGAATACTTCAGCACAAAAATGAGAATTGTTTGGTTGAGTCTTACACCTGCATTCCCCAAGTTTAATCAGACCCTTAGCTTTAGTTTAGCGTATTTTCCCTCTGGATTCCTTGTTTGGTGCTTAAAAGTGGAGAAGATAAATAAACATTTCTAACTGATATTTTCTTTAAAATTAAATCTGCTGGGGAAGAATACAAGGCAATCATCTGATTGAGCTCAGTACAACAAAGATCTGATTTTCTCCTGAGTTCAGTAGAGTTTCACAGGAGCAACCATTTTACCAAAGGTGAAGTCTCCTCATGAAGACAACCACTTTGCAGAATGGGTTATCCCATCATCTATGAGTCCCAAAACCAAGTTCAGAGCACTAACATTGTTGTAGCAGTACTATAATCATACAGGCTCCTGAATCAAATATTACCAAAACAGTCCTTGTACTATGCTACCATGATAGCATCTTTACTATCAGCATCACAGACAGTAGTATCAGTGCCATAAAAGATGTCTTTATCTAGTATTTAAAAAAAAAAAAAAAAAAAAGAAAATATTTACTACCCAATCCACTAAAGCACCAAGTATGCTGTATAGTTCACAGACAAAAATTGTTTCAGACAAGTCCTAGTTTCCCTCCTATGTCAGTTTTCTTCCAAAATCACTGAAAAAATCGTTTCCTTTCTGGTTAGAGTATACATCTTTATTGAGGGTCTCCAACCCCCTGCACACTGGCTGGAAAACTGACAGCTCCAACCACACACTGAGGCACAGCAGAGGACAGGGCTTACTGTCACAACATCTCTTGGACTCTCAGACTCAAATTAGGCAGGACTTTGGTTTTAGCAATTAACTGTCCTTGATCAATGATCCAGGAATATAAATACATGCATCAGTCAATTAGTTTATGTAGTCAAGCACTTACCCTTAGCTGTACCTAAATTAAAATATATCTGAATCAAGCATGCAAGGTGAAGTAGCTTGTATACAGCTGGCAGGCTTATTTTTACAAAACAATCACAACATCTAAAGATCAGTTGCATAATTTAGTCTGTCAAATACCACCTTCAACATAAAAAAAAACAATCATAACTTTAACATACTTCAGTGAAGAGTGAAAGTAATGAGAAAGAACAATGTTTTGTTATAACGACAATGCCATTTTTTGTATGTACCTTTCTTAACTGGAACAACGTCTCAATAAACAATAATTGATGTGAAGTCATTCTGGAACAGCTTTTTATCCTGTGTCAGATGACATACATAAATATTCATGGAGTATTTCCACACATTCTTCAAGCCACAGTAATTTTTACAGAACTACCTGGAATCTCAGCACTCAGACTTTATCCAAAGACTCTAACAATAAGGCTGCCTGGTTTCTCTTATTTCATACTACACTGGGTGGGGGGAACAAACAAACAAAGAAACAGTATTCACATTCTCTACTGTTGCACTAGATCGCAGCTTTTCCTGTATTTTCTTGTCTCTCAGGCAATAAATATTCCTCAATGCCTTCCCACACACACACTACAGCTAAGTTAAAAACTGAACACTTAGGATCAAAAACGGTTCAGTACTGGGTTTTTCTACAAAACGTCAAGAAATTAAATTAATTTGTTTCAGGAAGTCACTTTTCTTTGCTCTCTAAGAATATTAACAGGAGTATTTGAAAGAATGTCCTTGAGCGGCAAATTTTCTTAACGATAGTAATTTTGGTCTAGTTATCTATGCAGAAATGTCTTGCAATGGCAAGGAGAGTAATAAATAAGACTGAAAAAAGGGGTAGAAAGCAGCCAACTAATAAAAATGTAAGTGACTAAGCAAAATACAGAAAGAAAACTCTAATTTCATACCACATTCACAGAGCTTAAACAAAGAGGAAGCCACTACGTTATCTACATCTAGAGTCTGGCCTTCAGATCGCTGCTGATCTCCGACTTACTAAAGAATGAAATGTACAAATTCTTCATTTCTTTATGACTTTCATGGTAGAGTAAAAATAAATCTAAAGCATCACAGTGATGTATGTGTGTTCAAAACTTGAGTAACCACTCTCATGGATCATCATAATTTCCTGCAGACACACCTATACTGAGCCCTGTCACTTGATTTATGCAGAAGTTTTACACTCCTTAGGTGAATACATAACCAGATTTTTTTCAGACAACAAACAAGAGACCAATACCTAAGGCAAAGAAATTACAAGACATCCAACAGTCATCTGCAGCAGCCTCACTGCCTTCAGATTCAAGACAAAGGACAAAGCCCCTGCCAGCCAAACTTAGGGAAGTCAGCTTCCCAGATTCTCGTGTTGGTTGCTGCGACCCTGACGCTGAGCATGTAAGGACACCAAGCAGAAGTTTCTCAGTATTATTTAACATGGATACAACCTTCCTAATTTACCTTGTCATCTGACCAAATTTTGAAGGTTCTTAGGTGAATAAATAAATAAAATAATGTGTAAATTCCTCCAGACCCTCCTAAGGAATGAGATGACATTGGAGATTCAACTGAAGCGGGAGATTCAGTTCTACTTAGTTTTGTTATGCAGCTGCAAATGTTAAAAACATGCTGAGTGCAATACATATTTTACCTGCGGATCCTCAAAAAAAAAAAAAAAAAAAAAAAAGAGAAATAGAATTTATACAATGACAGATTTTGAAGTAAAAAAAAAAAAGCTATAATAACCTATGCCAGTACAAACAAAATGCTTTTATGAAATATTTTGCCTCCTTTTTAAGGTTTCAGAAAGTGGCACAGTTCTTCTGAAACACTGAATTACCCTCATATGAAGAATCCTGCCTCTTTGAAACTAGTGGTTTCTAACTTCAGCCTACATCTCCTGGATTTTGATAGAAATAAGAGTAAAGAAGAAGGGAATGTTTTCTGGCTTGGAGGCCTATTGGTGGAGATTGGGATAATATTCTCAGCAATTGTATGTTTTCCTTTCTTCTTTGTCAGGTCACAGGCATTATTGAATGTTGGGTTTGGGGGGGTTGTTTTTAATGTTACCCAGCTGTGTTGTTTTAACACCCTTATGGGTTTGTGGCTGAAGAAATGTAGTCTAGAATAAAAAAGAAAAAAAAATGCTTACTGAGTCCCTTTAAAAGGTCTAGGTATATGCTGTCAGAACCTGTAGATTTGCAAATGCTTAATTTCAGTAGATAATGCCTCACAGCTCCCTTTGTTACAATTGTTAAGCTACCTACCACACCATACATGATGGAGCTATCAGCCTGCTTCAGAATAGGGTTGGCTATTGAACCACTTGCCTCTCTGCATTATTATTTATAATTGATGTTTAAGGACATCTATGTCTCTAACTAAAGCTCTTTTATTCCTCAGATATATCAGAGGATTTTTGTGTGGTTTTTAACCAAGGTAAACATTGATATTTGATTATTCCTGTAAACAATCTCATGAGCCATCTACATGACTACCATTTACTATATATTCTGTTACATTTATCATTTGCTTTCCACTATTTATGCAATATAAATAACTAGATCTCCTTTAAGTCGAATGGATTGTTACCCACTGTAACTTCCCATTCTCCAATTCTTTTTAAGAGTTTAGGAGTGTCTCAGGATGGTGTGTTTCACTGCAGATGTGCTCACAGGTCTATGGGCTGCTTTGGAGTAGTCTCTACAGGGAAGCTGCATGCAGTTTCATAACTTGGGTTTTCCCCATTTTTCCCAGAAGCAGACAAAAAAAAAGTATTCCTCAAAGCAGTAGTGTCACCTGGCATGAAGCAGGACTGGCCTCTTCCAGCATCAGGCTATCATGGACCACTTGGCTGCTTCATTTCACCTCAATACAAATGAGAGGAAGGATACCAACAGCAAAGACAACAGTACATGTTTCATCTAAAACTTAGCAGCAAAGCACGGTTCCTCTGAGATTCTGCTGTTTTGCTAATCCATAGAACACACATCAAGGCAGTATGACTGTAGGAGATAAAGGAAAGGATGCATATAGTTAATCCTTATAATCAGAAAGGATATAAAGAACATTTCTCTTAGTTTGCTCTCAGGCTTCTGGAGTGCTTAATGGCTCCTGTCTGGCAGACATACTAACTTTGAAATTACTGAGACAGATCTCACATTCAAGTATAAAAGGATGATATTCTACCAAGGCAACTCTATCAGCATAAATAGCTGTAACAGAAGAAAAAAGTCTTCATATTAACTTCAGTAGTGGATTATTTAGCTGTCCAAAATTGCTGTATTTGATATTTGTATATCATCTTACTTCTATTTTCTAGGGTAACACAGCAACAAAAGGAAGTATTACCACATAGAAATCTCACTTTAAGGCATGTAAGGAAGTACTTCATTTTGTGGCATAAGTGTGTTGCAAAGCCATAGCATGTGAAAGAGAGGCAGTCAGGTGCTGCTGCCTGGCTAAAATCGCATCAGGTAACAGGGAGTGCATGTGCCACACATGCCTGGAGCCCCAGTACATCTAGCATTGCCTTTCCATAACAGGCGTCTGGTTTTGAAGGGATACTTACATGGCATGTAAAGTTATCAGTCTTAAAACTAAGCATTGGCATTGGAGAATGTAAAAAAAACGTTCAAACTCTAAGCCAAATAGGAAGCAACCTAGAGAACACTAAAAAAAAAGGGGCAGAGGGGAGTTAAAGAGTATGAATTTTATGAAAAATTAAATCCAGTGGGCAAGTCACTCAATTTATAAATCACGTTTAATAATTCTCTTAAATTAGATCAAAGTGCCATAATAATAATAATTCAGGAAATATTTCAGAGCCTTTACATCAATTTTAAGCTAGCCACAAACAATGAAACCAGAAAGTATATCCATTTTTATGATGATGAACATCATTTTACAGCATGCACACGAATAGCTTTGCCAGTGAACAGCTGCTAAATAATCTTAAAATAATTCAAATAGCCTCTCTGAGACATACCACCCTCTTAATCTTATGCATTTTGATTTGCTGCAGGAGTCATGATGCACACACAGATACTCACAGTAAGCAAAAACTGTGAGGAAAAAAATAAATCAGACTTTCCTGCTTAAATAAGGACATTGTGTTTTCCTGGGATAAACTTTTACCTTTTGTTTGTCATAGGTGACAATATTTATTGTATCTTTCGTATTCTGTATAGGTGATAAATGGCAATCAAGAAGTCAACAGTCAGTACAAAATGTGTAATTTTCTGGAAGTGTACAATCAACACACTTCAATATCGATACCAAAAGTGATTATTTTGTTCATATGATTCCCATCATTTTGATCCTGATTTTGCCTTTACATTCTGTTGTGAGATACTTTGCAGTGAATTTCATGGCTATAACACTCGAAGAGCAGTTGCTTATGTGGTTATATTTTTATTGGTTTTTTACTGACATTAAACATTTAAACTAATTAAGGAACTTAATATGTAATCTGTTTTCTGCTAATGGAAGCAAAAGGAAACCCACCCTCTTAGCTCTGAACACAACTGTACTCAATCTAAAGGAACAGAAATGATTGTGGAAGGAAGTTTTGTAAATTTTGTATTGCTTGACAGCCTGTACTTTTTTAAATGAGGGATTTTTTAATAAACACAAGGATGTACACAAAGTGGTACTATGAATCACACCAAGTATGGAACATTTGGTAGGAGTTCCATTATAACCACTCTAGAAATGGTTATAAATTATAAAAGCTATTTGGTCAAAACACAAATAATAAAACAACGATGTCTTCTCACTATACAGGACACATCACTCTTGTAAAGTAGCAGCAAGTTACAAAGATAATTTGTCAAAAAGACAGACTTATGCTTACACTTTAGAAGGCAATCTGCTTGTATAAAAGAAGGTGTCCTGGTTTCAGCTGGGATGGAGTTAATTTTCTTCCTAGTAGCTGGTGCAGTGCTGTGTTTTGGATTTAGTGTGAGAATAATGTTGGTAACACAGTGATGTTTTAGTTGTTGCTAAGTAGCGCTTATCCCAAGCGAAGGATTTTCCAGTTTCCCATGCTCCGCTAGCGAGCGGGTGCACAAGAAGCTGGGAGGGAGCATGGCCAGGACAGCTGACCCAAACTGGCCAAAGGGCTGTTCCGTACCACAGGACGTCACGCTCAGTGTATAACTGGGGGAGCTGGCCAGGGGCAGGTGGGTGGATCGCTGCTCGAGCATCGGTCGGCAGGTGGTGAGCAATGGCATTGTTCATCTCTTCTCTTTTCTTGGGCTTTATTTCTCTCTCTTTTTCTTATATTCATTTTCATTACTATCACTATATTTTATTATTATTATTATTATTGTTATCAATATATTTTATTTTAGTTATTAAACTGTTCTTATCTCAACCCACAGGTTTTTACTTTTTTTTTTTCTGATATTCCTCCCTATCCCACTGGGAGCAGGGAGGAGTGAGCAAGCGGCTGCGTAGTGCTTAGTTGTTGTCTGGGGTTAAACCGTGACAGAAGGATACTGAACAGACAGCAACCACAGAAATGGAAGTGATGCTTATGGTATATTTTATGAGCTGAAAGCTATGTCATTTGGCTTTTCCATATCCATCCTTTTGGCTAAAAAAAAAAAAAAAAGAAAAGGCAAAAAAAAATCAAGTATTAACTGTATAAATGTACTTGTGATACATTTAAAAAACAGCTGCCATAGGAAAATTTTTGGTGTTGCTGAAACATCAAATTATCTCACTTATTTTACAAGTTTACCTGCAGATACTTTGACTCTAAAAAGCAAGCCTTCATATAATTGTAAGAAACCTTGGCTAAATAAATGATAAAATGTTGTGTATATGAGTGTAATAAGTCATAACTTATTGACATGTTGTTCTTAATTGTTGTTAAAGACTGCTTAAGAATGATCTATGTTTTTAAAAATAGCCTGACAAATATATAATTTTTAAAAAGTAAAACAGAAGTAAAACCTGTATTTTGTTACAGTGAATGAAGGTCATCTGTAAATGTGGGATAAAAATCACACTAGAATTAAAAAAAAATAGATAAAAATCATGTAATTGAGAAATATAAAGAATAAACAAAAATGCTGAATAGCCAAAATGCAATCTTTCTGGTTAGGTTTCGAGAGTTTGTCTTAAAATGAATGTTTCTGCACTCATTTTGTGCAAAGTTCTGTTCCAAGAAAAGTTGAATTGTATTTGCCTGCTCTGTGTTGCAGCCACAGCAGAAAGGAAAAAAGGAAGCCTCTTCACTCTGATAAAGAGATAAAATAGATCCCTAAGAAAAAGATGGTATAAGAACTGAGTTAACATTCAAAAGATGTTCCAAAAACTTTCCTACCCCAGAGGTGAAAGCAATCACATCTTCACTGCATTAGCAACACTGAATATGCATTTTTATGACTTGTCCTCTGTTCTCTGCATTGACTTGATATAAAATTCACAAGGTACAAGTTGTTCTCATCTGGAATAGTTTGTTACACAACACTGATCACCCCCTTCATATCTCATGGATTTATGGAAGATGAAATCATCAGTGTCTATGTGTAACTACTTAGAAACAGTAATGATAAATGAGGATCAAATGAAAAACATGAACACACAGAGTGTCAAATAGTACTTCTCGATCTAAACCACCTCCAGTTAGTTTATAGGTAAAATTTCTAGTACTGTAGTTCTCGGAGATTCCAGTGTTGTGAATCTATGATGCTTGTATTGTCAGGCAATAGTGTCTCTTCTAGAAAAATTTTAAATGAAGACTAGCAAAAGCCATCAGAAGTTTCTACAAATCCAGCAGAGAACACACAGCAGTAGGGCAGTACTGCCTTGCTTTTCGATTCTGTGTGCTGCAAAAGATTTAGTTTCTTAGCAGTGATATGTTTAAATAGCAAGTATCCATCTAATTAAGATTTGTTTAATGTTTAGGAGTGATGTTAAAATGCTGATAGGGAATATTACAGTTAAAAAAAAAAAAAAAGCCACACCAAACAAACACAAAACACACACAAACTAACTAGAAAAGTGTCCAAACACCACTAGAGACCATCCAGAGCTGAGGAATGTAGTCCACTGCAATGGATAGTCACTTTTTAATAAGAATCTTCACTTATTTCAAGTTTGAATATTTCTTCTTTCACAAGTCAGATACTGAACATCTCTTATCAAAGTTTGTTCTCACTGTTATAAATAGGATTTTCAGCCCTTAAATTTCTCTTTGATAAGTTAGATAGACTGAGATTCTTCACAAACTCATTAAAGACCAATTTTCTAGTCATTCTCTCACTCTTTGTTTCTCCTCTGAAACTTCTCCAAAACTTTTTTTTGTAAATTATGGACTTCAGAACCAAACGTAGCATTTGTTCAGTAATTTCAGCACCAAATACAATTGGAATACAGATATTAGCAAGAACATGTACTGCCAGCATCAAACATTATAATCTTGACATTGTTTCTCAAGTTCATGTATAGATTGTCAGCTGAAGACGTCCAAATGAAAAGTAATTTTACATTCGTTTTGCAAAATCTCTCCCTAAGTCTCAGTTCTCTCAGCACAACCTCCCCATGCTGTTGTACTCCCCACTGTGGTTTCCAAGCCTTCAAGTTGTCGCTGACATCCCCTAGAACACATTTTTGAAAAACACATGCTCTTTTTTTCCCCTCTTTCATTCTTTCTCCCTGCTTTCCAGGAAAAGGTAATCTTCAGGAAGAAGTTTAACAGAGTTTATCTGATGGAGAAACAATCTCAAAAATTTGATCTCTCTCAATTATTGTACAGCAGCTGCTTGCTCTCCTCAACTTGAATCAAATGGACTCAAGATAAATGCTTTATGGATTGAGTTACTTGAATGAGGAGCTATGAAAATTAGCAAGGCAGATGGTAGAGGGGACACTGTGAGACAGACCATCAGGAGCAATTTACTACTGCTAGGCTCAGAATGCTAGTAAGAAAGGAGATACCTCTGCAGCACCTTGCTCATTTTACCTGGTCAGATGCAGCCTAGCTATTCCCTGGTAAGAAGGACACATCATGCCTACACAACATGTTTGGTGCAGGTGTGGTCCAAGTCATCAGTGGCATGAGTTTGCAGGTGAATTATGCAAGTGTGAGGAGAGCCAGCAAATGACTACCTGAGACATCCACTGAAGCAGCCACAAGGATGCTCTACCCCAATTGTCCTGTGCAAGAATTGAAATGGCTTTAATATTCTCCTTTTCCAGATGTAGACTACAGTTGCTGAGGATCTTCCAATTATCTTTAATTACATACAAAAACCATTAGATCTCTGTAAGAGAGAAAACCCCATTTGGCTCAACTACTCAGTGTGTTTTTTTTAATTATTTTTTTAAAGCTAGAATTTTTCCTTTCAGTGATTCCATATTATCTTTGTAATTTTAGCATTTTCACATATATTCAATATTAAGTTAATAACAAGAAATTCACATATACTGTTTATATAACACCTTTGGATTTAGTTTGGTGGCACTTTAACCTTTAAAGGGTGTTTGCAAGCAAAGATAGTAAGGATCAAATAGCTATTGATTCCTTCTACATATAGGAGAAAACAGCTTGTAGCCACTCCCTGAAATGTACGCAAAAATGTCAAAAACCTCCTGCGGGCAGTATCTTCCTGTATATGAAAGTCATTGGATGAAACAAAAGCTATATGGAAAAGAAAAATAAATTTTATATCAATTCAGAAAATTAAACACTAATAAATCACAGAGGTGCTTGCACAAAAAACAAAGCATGCACTTTCACGACTTAAGCGTTCTGAGTCTTTTGACTCAGTTTCCCCATCTATTGAGGTGAATATCCAATATTAAAGACCCCTGGTCCCATGGTTTCCTCCTACTTTCCAAGAGACCCTCTGCACGCTATCCACAGTCAGTGAAGCTACAGATCCTGGCACAAACTCACCCCCCCCCCCCCCCCCCCCCCCTTAACTCCCGGGGAGATGCGCTGTCACAAAGAGGTGCCTGTTACATTGCCTTGCACCTGGCTGTATCATTGCTCCTACGCACCGGCCTCCTCACTTGCTCTAGACGAGCCCTCATGGTCCTCTGCCTTTAATACAGTCCTGGAAAGGGATTTTCACACTCCAACAGTCTAAGAGTCATTGCTTTACAAGCATTATGATCTCTGTGTCAGCTCTTTTAACTCTTGTTGCAATTCACTATGAATTTCATTCAGGCAAAAGCCCCTGAGCCCTTTCTCCCTTCTCTCTGCACCCCTGGGACATCTGAACTCCCATACCCAGCAGTCCGTGGCTGAGATTTGGTTATGCAGAAGCCTCACTCACTCTGCATCAAATTCAAGGCATTCAAGTTGCTTATTCAGTCAGTAAGGATAACACCACCTCATTACCTCTCCAAGCAGAGATTAAAAAGTAGCATGAACAAGGCCGGCCAAGGCAGTCGCACAGGCGGGGTGGCTGCGAGCTGTGCCAAGGCAGGCTGGCTCGGACTGTCCCTTCCGCCGCTCCATCAATAGATGGCAGCAAGAAGCTCTTTCTCTCCTGAGCGTCGGAGAAGACACATCCCGATAGGAACACAGGAAAGCTTTCCAACAGAGTTCAGATACTAGATGTTAACAGTGGTGTGTTGTGGCTCGTTCAGGAATGGCTCAGTACAAGCTGCAGCAACGCAGAAGTCTGATGACCCTTTAGTAAAGGGTCCCGAGAGACTTGAAGTACATTAAGAATGTGTCAACAACACAAATTAAAATATGTTTTCCACTTGTGTTTACTTGTATCTTAACCGGCATGGGATAAATCCTAAAAGGAAGCATAGCAATCAGTGAAAGCAACAGCTAAACCAGGTCAGGATGTCATCTGCACTGAAACAAAGATTGCAGAGGTGGTAACTCATGGGCAGCAAGGCTTTTGTAACAGCCCATTCCACAAATTCGACCAGTTTGTGTATTTAGAAGCAAAATGCAATTTAACTTACATGAAAATTTGGATGTGTATTAAAAATAACATTTTTTTTTTTTCCTAGGAAAGATGGATCCTTCAGGACTCTCTCATAACTACTGCATCCTTCCTTCTTGTGTTCAATTTGACTCTTTTTCTGGACCAAGCTTCCAGCTCCCTGTTTGCCAGTTCCTCTACTCAGAATACTTTTTCTGTTCTCAGAATATCTCTTTACTCCCAAATAGCCTTCCCTCACACACACACACCCCTTCTGCACCATTCCTTTTTTTCTTCCTATTTTTCCCTTTCTTCATTTCTCATGCCCTTAGAGTGAAAAAATCTTCACATAAAAGCATCTCTTTCCAGTCCCACATGTAAATTCACTGGGTTGGACGGGTTATCAAAAGCATCTCTTTCCAGTCCCACATGCAAATTCACTGAGTTGGATGGGTTATCAAAACTGAGCAAGTGAATCAGTGACCTCTGAAGAATGTGCGAAATGGGAATGAATATGCCCAAGCCCTTCTACTGCCACACAAAAAGAGGTGCTGTGTTAGGATTGCTTGGGACACAGTTTTTACTATGCTATTTAGATATATCAGCTTGTACATGTAAATATTTAAGCTACAAGCAGACCAATAATTATTTTTTCAAACAAAGGATGTTTCAGCATCATTTCCTGAGGAGACAATATCCAGTATAAGAGGAAACTATACCTTATGTGAAGTATTCATACAAAACTAAGAATCTTGAATTTCATTGTCCAATTTCAGTATTAAAAGGATTCAAAACATTGACCTCAAGACCTTTCATTTCCTGCATCGTGCTACATACTTTAAAAAAGTAACTTTGAAAAAAGTTAATATTTTGCTACTCTTTTCAGTAGCAGACCTATTACTGCTGCTTAAGGTCTGCCAAGTTCTGGAGCAATTAATTTCGTACACAGATATTAACTAACAGTTCAAATCCAAAGTCTACAGCATCACTTCTGAATACCTAAAATCCACCCTAATATCAGCAACAACAGGGGTAGTGCCACAAACCTGGGAGCATCTGCATACCAAATAAAGTTCTCTCAGTCTCCTGCGTGTCTAAGAAGAAAGGGCTATGAGTGCCTACGGCAGTTAAAACTATGCTAAATTCCGGCTTTTTATCAATAGTGTCATACTACTCATGTTAAGTGGTATAATAAGTTGAGCTGGAGACAGAAAGCTAGATTTGTGGTGGGACCTAACACTCTGTGGTGGGACCTAACACTCTGTGGTGAAGGTTGGGGAACAGATGTACTGGACCAGGCTAGGAGTTACTCAGCACATCACCCAGCACAGCTCTCCAGCAAGTTTAAGAACTTTTTTCTTTCCATTCCCCCTTCCATCAGAAAGGTCTGTTGCTGGGACTACAGGAAGACAAACCATCTTTGAGGAAAAATCTAACTTCACCACAGACTGTGGCCTTTTTCATCTGCCAGGTTTATGGGCTGTTCTGACTTTGCTGATTACAGTCTCCTTCAGAAGTCCTTTGAGGATTTTAAGCTAAATCATGTAGTTACATCACCTTGTCTTTAAATTTAAGCTAGATGATGTTAGGCTTATTTTACTTGCAGCCTTTTATTTCCAGTCTTTTACATAAAAGACAAACACTCAGACTTACCACAGAAGTCTTCCCTTGTTTTTACTATTGGCCAAACCTAACCCAACGAGTTATTTTTCCAGGCATCTGAGAGCATGTTTAGCAAAGTTTCAGGTTGGGGAGCACTTTCTGCCTAGTTAAAAAGAGGAAAAGCAGAGTCATGATCTTAGTTGGAAAAGATTTCCCTGGAAGGGTGAAAACCGACATTCTTCCTGCAAAGTTCCGATAGCAGACAGGTAGCCCAGGGCTCCAAGCAGAGGTAAAAAATTCTCATGCTTGTTAATTTATTGTCTTTTTCTAAGCCACAAAGATCACTGCAGAAAGGTATGGTTGAGGAGATATGGATTTTTGAAGTTAATTTGTGGTATGCAATTTTATTTCAACTTATCAAAAATGTGCAGAGGAGGGAAGCAACACCTACGCTTTCAGCCAGAGGGTGGCCATAGATCTATTTCTGCTGCACTGGAAGCTTCATCCCCCTCTCCTGTCACGATTATTTGCAGATCCACTACCCAGCCAGAGTATAGTCACATCCTAGCTGTGTGGCAGCACCAGTCATGGGACTGCAATGTGGGGGAGCAGGCAGAACAGCTAGCTGCTGCATTCCTCCTTGCAGGTCACAGATATTGCAGGATGCACATCTTGCACATGTTAAAAAACAGCATTGTTTTTCACATGCCAGGCATATGACAGGTCACAGCAGAGGAAATGCTGCAGAGCACTGGAAAGCTGCCCTGGCGGAAGAGGACCTGGGGGTGTTGGTCAACAGCCAGCTGCATATGAGGTGGCAAAAGAAAGAGGCCAACAGCATCCTGGCCTGTATCAGAAATAGCGTGGCCAACAGGAGCAGGGAGGTGATCGTGCCCCTGTACTCAGCACTGGTGAGGCCACACCTCCAATACTGTGTGCAGTTTTGGGCCCCTCACTACAAGAAAGATGTTGAGGTGCTGGAGAGTGTCCAGAGAAGGGCAACGAAGCTGGGGAAGGGTCTGGAGAACAGGTCTTACAAGGAGCTGCTGAGGGAGCTGGAGTTGTTCAGCCTGGAGAAGAGGAGGCTGAGGGGAGACCTTATCACTCTCTGCAACTACCTGAAAGGAGGTTGTAGTGAGATGGGTGTCAGTCTTTTCTCCCAGGTAACAAGCAATAGAACGAGAGGGAATGGCTTCAAGTTGTACCAGGGGAGGTTTAGATTGTATATTAAGAAAAACTTCTTCACCGAAAGGGTTGTCAAGCACTGGAACAGGCTGCCCAGGGAAGTGGTTTCCTCACCATCCCTGGAGGTATTTAAAAGATGTGTAGATGTGGCACTTAGTGACATGGTTTAGGTGTGGACTTGATGATCTTAAAGGTCTTTTCCAACCTAAACGATTCTGTGATTCTATGACACAAGAGAGCTTCTGACTGACACTGCAGCATTTTGTCTCCATGACCCCTCCCCTGATGCAAGAGTGGGAGACAGTCCCAAATTGCACCCAGACAATGGCAACAGGAGCATACTGTAGAGGGGAGGAATTTCACTATGAAGTGCATCTGGCATATTGGCTGTATCTCAGCTAGTGCTGGTTGGACGGACAAAACCTAGGAAAATGGTCTATCATTCTTAACAGGCAGTATAACTAAAGAAAAGCAGAGTAATGGCAATGATCAACACACCACACAAAGTCTTTTCTGAAAACTAATCCACTAAACAACACAGAGTCTCTACCCTCCAGGAAGAGATTTTCCATCATGGAGAGTCTTTTCTACACAAGTTAGGACACCATTCTGCAAGACACTAACAGGCTCTGTTCTAGCATACCACACACAATTAAAAACAACCATGTGACACTTTTTTTGAGAAAAATAACTTTAAGGTGCTGGGTGAGAAGAAAGATCAGAATTTACGTGTCTTTAGATGTCATCATTTAGATGACAGTTTTATTTTGCATTATGGAGTTCTATTGACCCTGTACAGAAATCTGTGAGCTGCCCTGCTCACTACTCTAATACTTAAAATTTTCCATCCAGTTTAGTATTATTAGCAAGACCTGCAACCTTGCTTTTTTTGAAGGCCTTCAGGTCTTTCCAAGATGCAGTATTTCGTTGTTAGCTTTTGTATCCTTTAGAAAGAAGTGTGCACTGTCAATCCTGTTGCCATTTTCTCACTGTGTAGTGCACAGTCAAGGTAAGTCTGGTCATTATAAACATATTTTCCCCAGAACTCTACTCATAATGCTAAGAAAGTCTTATATCTTTCATGTTTTCTTTACCCTAGAATGAGGGCGGGTGTAAAACCGCACAATATGACCTATACAAGGGGTTTTTTAAGGACCAAATGACAGCAATTACCTTTACTTGTTGTAGGCCTATGCTGATTTCAACTCCATCACTTAGTTTATAGTAACCTTTTACATCCAGAAAAACAAGGAAAGAAAAGAAAGAAAGAAAACCTCAGTAACTTCACTTTCCCCTCTCCTTGTCTGGAAACCATAGAAACCAAACTGAAAGTACAGCCAAGAAGTTCGTCATTTGGCTATCTCTGGCTGATCTCCATGGAAACATTTCATTTTTTGTTGAAAGGAAAGATTTTCAAATCAGACAAATGGCCACAGTCTGATGGGTTATGACATCTTTGGGAAGAAATTAAAGAACAAAAACAATGTCAGGTGTTTCTGCTTTACATATTCCTATTACATTTCTATTTTACGCAATTCATGTCTATTTTATTTCACTATAATTACAGCTTTTCTTTCAGAGTTGTGTTATCAAACAAGACACTAAATTTGTGAAAAAGTGATACCCTGCCTACAAACCAGGGTCTATTCACTCTAGTATCCAATTTAGGTATCATACACTGCAAATTATACATGTCATACAATATGGGGTTTTTTCATGCTTTGTCTGGAAGATTGAGTAGATGCATTGAATGCATCACAACAACTAAGACTGAGAGATAAGAAAACATTCAACACTTAAGCCACACCTCTCAGAGCTATTCTTTCAGGAACCACTGCAGAGCCAGGAAGGTACTTCTGCCTGCTTCCCACCCCCTTATCTTTTAATGTTTATTACAATTAAAATAAGCATTGGGTGACTGCAGAAAAAAATCTACAGACAAGACAACTAATATGAAAGGCACTTCCATAGGACTCATGGCTTTTATTTGGCTCATGGAAGTACTTGGGCACTTAGAGTACATGCCCGTGAGGGCACTTCTGACAGATGGTGGAGTGACCTGAGGATCCTACAGAGGCTTCAGGGTGTGGTTGGTACACTGCTGCTCAGCCACATCAGCAATGAGGCTGCTCAGGGCGCCAGCAGAAAGAGGCTTTGGAAGACTCGATATTTACGACTACATTTAGTAGTACTTATGTACCACCTACACCAGTAAGGTGTGGCTAAGCAGTGCAGATACCCTGCTGAACCACAGATTCAACAGTGAAAATTAAAAAGTCTTGTTACAAAGTGGTCTGAGGTACTAAACCTTAATTAAATTTGTTCACCTTTAGACAGTTCCAAGTTACTGCTGCAGCCATTCTACTCCCATAATTTTTTTATTTGCTTCTTTTGCAGGTAGTACACATAACGTAGGTGAGAAGAGGGTAAATATTTCTGCAAACATAAATACTCACGGAAGCTCCATTCCCAGAAAGCTTTTAGGCAACAAAGGAAGGAAAAATACTGATGCCTTCTTAGCCTGTACAGAAAAAGGAAGAATCCACAGCCACCCTAATATCATTAAAGAATTATTCTGTTTATCATTATGTACAGCAAGACAGACTACAGTGCATATGGGATATGACTTACAGTCTTATGAAAACCTCTAGATTTCTCTGACTCATCATGCAATGAATATTGTTTCCAACACCAACATTATTGCATTAAGTGTCATTAGCTAATGGCTAGTGGTGGCAGTTTATTACACTGCTCCTATCAGTGGCATACCTGCAAAGAAATAGTGACAACAGAGATTAACGTAATGGAAATACTGCCAGCAATGAAGAGACATCATCTGATTTCAGCTGCAGACAAACTGTCACTGAACAAAAGAGTGAAAATGTGCTGATGCTTCCTGAAATTTGAAAGAATGTCGGAAAGATTGCCATGAATTATAGAGGCAGAAGTAAACAGAGCAGGAAACTCAAGGAAGTAATGAAAGAACATTCATAAAGAGAAAGTGACAGGCAAGATATGACTTTGCTGAAAGTTTAATCAAACATTCAAAGTAAAATAATAGTCCAGAGCCAAGAAGAAGAAGGTCACACCTGCCTCAGTTAGAAGTTACTTTACAAACATACAAATGAAGACTTGTGTGAAAAAGGATGGCAGAGATTGGTCCAGATTATTCAAATCTGCTTAAGAAGAAGTATTCTAATTATTTAACCCCACTTGGTCCTCTGTAACTGTACATTTCAACATTTACCACCAGTGAGATTAGTTACAAGATGTCTTTTTTATTAAAACCTCTCTAATATGAGAACATAATATAAGTATAGTTATGCAGGAGCAGTTGTGTGGGACTTGGCAGTTAGTTTTATGGTTGGACTTGATGATCTTAAAGGTCTTTTTCAACCTAAATGATTCTATGATAAAGGTGATTAACAGTGGTATAGGGTTTTGCCTTCACTGCACATAAGTATGGTATGCAGGTAGCATTCCATTAGACTACTCAATCTGTAACCATATGGGAAGGTAGGGTGTGTATTATTTTAACTCAGCAGGTATAAAAGGCTGACATTTTTCAGCTTGATTCTACTGAAATTTGGGGTTAGGGTTTTTTTGCTGGGTTTTTTTGTGGGGTTTTTTTTGGTGTTTTGGGGGTTTTTGTGGTTTTTTGTGGGGTTTTTTTTGTTTTTTGGTTTTTTTTTAAATGAAACCTTGAGAATTCAAAATTATCTCAACAAGTATGTGAAATTATTGTGTGTAAGGAAAAAGAAGCATTTTGAATTTTTGCTTAGAAGGGATCAGCTGCACAAACACAAGAAGGAAGAGGTTCAACTTAATAGTACCCAACAATGTCAATCATGAAAAACTATCTTTGTGTCCTGATGTATATACATTAAAAAAAAAATAAAATAAAAAAAAGTCATATGCAAGACATCCAACCTGTTCTGCTCAGCACTTCAGCACTGCACTGCATCCCACAGAGTACCAGCTTCAAGAAATCCATGGAACAGCTGCAGAGAACCCAGAGGAAGACAAGAAGAATAATCAGAGGGCTACAAAATGTCCTATAGGGAAGGTTTGAATGAATTGCACCTACTTAGTTTGGAGAGGAGAAAGCTAGAGGGAGATTGAGCAGTTCCCTAATATGCAAAAGCACCTTGTAAGAAGAGGTTAGTCTGGTTTCTGTGTCCATTGCAGGAAGGCCAGGGAATAATGGACTTAAATTGCATCTGGAGAGATTTCATCTAGAGATCAAGAGAAGTATTTCCAGCATTAAGTTTTGTGACAGCTTTCCTAATAGAAGTGGAGAAACCTCTATCACTAGCAGTTTTTGAGAGCACATCATACAAACACTTGTCAGGAAACATTTATACATAATTGGTCCTGCTTAGGGCAGAGGAACTGACTGGATCAGAGTTTCCCTGCTTAACTCCCAAGGCTAGAGCCAGGGGCCCTGCAATGGCAACCAAGGCACAGGAGAATTCATCAGTTAGATGTAAAGCGCTGGCCGCATTATTTCAGCTGCACCAGCCTCACCAGGTTCTCCAACCTCGTTTCCTACAATTTTCACATAAGAGGAAGCTGGTAGAAAGTGGTAGAAAAAGAGCATTTCAACTTTTTAGTATATGAAAAGCAATTACAGTTTAAAACTTAAATTCTGATCTAAAAAAGTGACTCTAAAGAATCAGGTAAAAATTGATTTTGTTTAAACCAGTTTAGGGAATCTTTAAGCACCCTACTTGGCACAGCACTTAGAAAGTTTAACACGCTCGTCTGGATGTTTACTTGCAAGTAACCTTTTTGTAGGAAAAGTAAAGCATATTGCAGCATCTTCCCACATCTCCTCTGCCAAGCCTTTCCTCATTCCTGACAGCAGCATAGGAGCCTGCACAAGCTCCCAGGACACTGCCAGTCCTTGAAGGCAGTAAATCTTCCTTCATCATTAAAAAGCCAGGCAGTAGTGAGATGGGGCAACCATTTATTACTGTGCAATCTGGATAAAGCACCCTTCAAATGCAAATTTTTAATATTCTTTATTTTTTGCTTTGAAAAATATGAATATACAACATTACAGGATAGTTTTAGAGAAGTATTTCCTGTGTCTTGATATTTAATAATCACACTTCTATTGTTCTTGCCTCAACCTAAACTACTTTGTGGCTACTAAGACCACCCTCGCATTAACAGCTGCTTCTTTGCTTTCACTCAAAAATATGAAAATTTTCCCTTGAGTTCTTTTGGTGCAGCTTGTAATAGAACTGCATCTGGAAACACTATACCATATTCTTATACTACTTTTGCAGCAGGAACTGCTAAGTACTTTGGCTCGCTTACAAATTCCTCAATTCACTAAGATATAATTGCGCTGTGATTCATGCCTTTGCTAAATCTATGCAAGTTGTGGGCATGATTATTAACATCACATTAAAACCTAGAACTAAAAAGATTAGCAAACAGATTTTTTTTTTTCCTGGACATTGACACTTAGCAGATAAATTACACTGTCAAAATGTTTAAGGAAAACAAAGCACAATTATGACAGAGATGGTTTTATTTTACAGACTGCTCTACTTTTAAGAGTTTAGCAATTGTTATATGGCAAAATATAGCATAATTTCAATATTTGTTTATCCATGAAACAGAACAAGCCCAGCATAAAATAACATTAAGTGTTCAATTCAGGACCTTACGGTGTTATTTTTTAATTTCAATAGAATTTCACACTCAGCCTCTGTAGTGACATATAGTGGCATAAATAGGCCACTGTATGTCACCTAGTAATTGCTATGGAGCCTTTTGTATCTCTTTGAACTACAACCATTGGGCCACAAATGGGGCAATTGACTTAGTTTCAAATTTAAGTTTTGCTTAGCTTCAGATTACAACTACTGCCTTTTCTGCTGACTGAAATGTCTTCCCAACACAGGCATATGCCACTGACTTTAGCAAAACTACAAAGTGTATTAAAGAGCAACAGGGCTTATCCTGTGGCTGCAGGATATTGTCACTGCAACTTCTTACAAATCTCTCCTGAAAAAGTCCAGAGGTATTCACAGAATCATAGAATGGTTTGGGTTGGAAGGGACCTAGTTCCAATTCTAGAAAAGCAGGGAAGTTTGTCAAGAAATAACATCTTTAACTTTCTTAATGGCCAATCTGGTGACAAAGATGTCTTGCCAGGCCATTTAATGGTGGCAGTGACCACCTTCTTAAAAAGCTTTATTTTTTTAATTTTTTTTTCAGTTTCTTTAATGTCCTTTGTCAGCAGGATCAGTGCAGAGAATTGTGCTGGAGAAATTGTGGTTAGGGAAAACATCATACTATGAGCAGCATCCACCACTAGAAATCTATGTTAATATGAGGATACAAGCAATATAGACATAGCACAACCTAAAGAGTCTGTTGTATTTATCATCATTCATTTTATCACATGTACAAAACAAACAGACAAAAATATTTATCTCTAAAGCAAATAAGGAAATCTGCCTTTATTAATAGTGTCATGAACACTATTTATAGTAAAATTTATGTTACTCTTACCCCTTTTGCGAGTAAATCCTGTTACCTGCAAAATAAATAATTAAAAAACATCAGTGCTTCTAGTCATTAATCACTCATATCTAAGAGCTTTCTTGTGGCAATTGATTCTCTTGGTAGTTATACCCTAGAATATTTTCAGATAAAGCGTGTTTAAATGCTTTCAGCAAAGAACAAAGGACTTGAAAATATTTTTTTGTTGTTTTTATCAGAAAACTTTAACATCAAGACCACATAGATTTTCAGTATCTGGTAGCAGGAACAGATCAAGGCTCACTCCTAATAAGGAAAAACTGTATTGCATTCAGATTTTCAGCGTACTCAACACACACGCTAACACAAGAGACAGTTGCAGAGATGTTGGAGCTACCTTGTGCAGGAACACAATTCACTTTAAAGCAATTCTGAGATAAGAGGGCTAGCTCAGCATGCCAAGCTAAAAATACCAAGACAAACCTGGAGAGACACTGGAGCACACTTTCTGAACACCGGACCTGAGCAGCCAGATATCATCACTCATCAATGGCTCATTGCTCATCGTTCCAACGAATGGGAGAAGAAGGCTGTGCCCATGGGGGTCCGCAGCCTCAGGCCTGTGTCTTAGGGCCTGGAGTCTGGCTGGGGCAGAGCAGGAGGCACAGGGACTGGCATTAAGCAGTTGTTGTTAGTTAAGGATGAGGGACATGACACCACAAATGAGCTGCTGAAACAGCAAGTCTAAAAGCCACCCTAGTGTTTTTACAGTCAGAGCTCACTGTTGAAGCATCGTTGCTTTCACAAAGCCTGAATGAACTTGTTTGCTCCTCAGTAGCTCACTGCTGATTGTACCAAGAAGCCTAATGCTCAGAGCTGTATTATTCAACATATCGCTGGGACAAATTTCATTATGATAGCCATGGAATAATTCAAGTACACCGCCAAACAATCAAACTAAGACTTACTAGGAGACTACAATGCCTTGATTATCTTTCAGAAGATTTCAAAAAGGAAACCTAAGCAGAAGTCCCAATCTGAGTAGTCTGACGTTATCTAACAGCCTGTAACATTGAGAAGGGAAGAACACTTCTCCCTACACACTTGCCTCATTAAATATGTTTTTAGGCTAAAACACATTAAGATTCAAACCAATGCAAAATACTAACCTGCATAATCACTTGCTAGTCAGACTGCAGTAGAAGAAAGGGTCAAAAGGTACAGGGCAGCAGGTAAAGGCAGAAGTCATTAACAGATTAGCAGTGAAAGATAATTTTATTTTGATCAGAAACAGGGAAGCATAATTACCAACTATCATTTTTTTCCCCCTAGTCAATTTGCCAAACCTCAGCCCTTTTCATTATGCTAACGATTGTAATGCTTCGCAACTGTGAACATGACAGAAGATTTCATGACTGTGTTGTTCAACAAATATTAATGTCAAAAAGAAGACACAACAGACAATGAATAATTTCTTGCTTAGTTTATCACAATTTTCCTTTTAGCCACAGGGCTTAGTTTAATTACAGTTGCAAGCATTGGGTCAGCTGATTTCTTGCCTCTGATAAGTTTGTAATTGTTAGTGTCCTCCTTGATCCAGTGCTATCATTAGCAAAAGTGCACAGCACTGAACCTGATATCATCATCTAACATCTACCCAAAGAAAACCCAAGAAAGAGATTTATCAATGGGTTTGGTTTGTTTGTTTTCAAAATAGTGGCTGTAATGCAGAAGACTGACCTAATTAACTTTCTGAGAGAGTAGCTCATTAAGTGGTTAATTAACAAATACACGTCTCAGTCTCTATGATTGTTGCAGTACTAGGCAGTATCTATGAGTAAAAGAGATAATTAGAGATGCTTTCTAGATTATCTTTTAAAAGCGATCTAAACATTGTTGCTTGTGGAAAAGAGTGTGATACAGAACATGTCAAAACAAGAACTGTAAGCACCATTTAACCACTGTTTTTTCTGCTTTCAGTTATTTAGATTTGAGGTAGAGCTTTTTCTCTCTGAATCACTAATATATTAATTTCTCCTCTACTGGAAATAATCTTCACTCCTGCCATGGCTCACTGTATGTGCCATGCTTTAAATCAGACTGGAACAGACAATAAGCAGTTTGCTTCACTGGTGAATGTGAATGAAGCACACACAGGCATATGGTATGGTGATTGTTTAAGGTCTATGGCAGCACAGATCTACTGTGGGAGGCTCTGTTTCGATCGTGTGTGGATGTAACAGTTCTAATCTAATTGTACTCATCAGTCGTAGGTAAAATTTGCAGCTATGTATGGTGAGAGAAACAATATTGCACTTCATCACTGCATTCCTGATCACGCTTACTTTGACAGTCTAAAAGTTATGACTGTAACTATGAAGTTATGGTTAGGAAGTATTATTACTCTCTGTTATCACTTTAAATGGATATCACTAAGAATGTAATTGATTTAGTTAAACAAGTTTAACCTGATACTGTGATGCAATTTTATAAAGTACAACTATGGCCATTTTAGCATAGTTCAGGGAGGAAAAAATTGGCATGTCTATATTTCTAACCATAAAAAAGGTTCCTGAGCCAGTTTTAAATAAAGGAATGTACCTGGAGGAATCAAAGTTAGTGTGCGTACACTTCATACCTCTTATAATGCACCATGATAGTATACACAAATGTAGCAGACTATAGGTTTCTTGGGTGTACAGGGGGCCTCCTAGATTTCTTTAAGACATATATTTGAATGTTAAATGCAACAGATAATTCAAAGTAGATATTTATATAAAAGCGCATTTAAACAAGTTTAAAGTTTATCTGAAAAAGCTCACTGATCCCTCCATAAAAATCCTTAAACAAGCTGCTTTTATTCTTATTAATTATTTAATCTGTAAAATTATTTAATTTGCATACACATATTTATTATTTTTGTAAGTTATATATATTGTACTACTCACTGTAGTTAACAGAGTTCATCTTGTTACTCGCCTTAACGCTTATGCTGATTTCGTATCACAAATATTACCAGGAATATCAGCTGAAAACCAGGTATTTTAAAGTATCTTGGAAAGCAGGGCTTGAGTTTACTAAAACCGTAGAATACTTGATGCTCAAAAGTCTTTATTTTCTAGTTTGTAAACATCTTAAACATGATACATAAATGCTAATGTTAGTGCATAATGTTAATGTGCATTGTTATTAATCCATTACTATCAGAAAGGGCACATAATTCATGTTGAACTGTTATGCAGTTTGTTCGTTCTTATGTCTGAACTCTTATTATTCTTACATTTGCTTAAAAATAAAAAAGGTTTCAGATTGTCTTCTTCACATCATTCACATCGTTATTATTTTCTGTTAGTACATCCCTTACAGCATGAAAGTTTTAGTGTTAATAAAATTAACCCTGGCCTGTAGGAATATTGCCTTTCATACTTTAACATATTTGTCTTGTTGTCTGCCACTTGTTTACTTATTTTTATATATTACCCTGTTACATGATATTTTCTTAATTCCTCAGCTTTGTCTGTTTCCTTGGGTTTTAGCATATCTGAACCTCCATAAAATGTGCTTTCCAGATACATAATGATTTGGGTGTTTTCTACAAATATTTTTTTCGTTTCCTTTCTGTAAAGGAAAAGAGAAGACTTTTGAAAGTTTTTCTTTTTACTTCAAATCTCATTAGATAGTTACAGAACTAATCAAACATTTTATATCATGGGAGAAAACAGTGTACACTTTAGATCATATTGTATTAAATAAACTGTAAGTAAAGCTAGAGAATGATGTGTGGTCTAAAATTGTTTTCCAATGTTTTAATGTGTGAAATGAAGCAAACCTTTTAATACAGAAAGTATATAAACATGTGCCTGAAGCTAAGTTATAATCCAGACAAACAGGATGTTAAAGAACCAAAATGATAAAATCTTCTTGTGCTTGGGGGATGATGATTCCCCCTCTTGCTGCAAAAGAACATTATGTTTCTATTTGCTCGTTTAGTTCCCAGTCACAGCCTTTGGTGAGAATGGACAGTTAACCTTCATGGCACACACATGTTCAGCTGGGTTTTGTGAGGACAGTCCCGGCATGGAGCCCCTGCACAGGGATGCTACACAGCATGGTTCAAGTGGGCTGGGGCAGAAAATGAAATGGCGGATCTTGGTTTCCCTTTTTGCATTCTTCCCATCTTGGATTTAAAAGCCTCTTTTTTCCCTAGCCTGGGTGACTGGTGCACCTATGCAATTTAGTGGCTTAGCCAGAAAGCTGTATTTTTGACTAAAATTATATCTTTATATATATATATATATAAAATAAAATATATATATTATATATTAAAAATATTTTTAAAGTGCATATGCAGATAAACACTGCATATGTTTCTACTTTGGGTAGTATAGCATTTATTGCTACTCAGTTAGGAACAGTGCACCTGTGAATCTTCCTATATATTTTAAAGTATTTCATCGTTGTTGTAGCCACATGGCCTGCAGCCTCAGTAGTTAAACTACTAAAAACCAAGAGCAGCTTTCTCTAAAACTGTTGTTTAATAAACCTCTGACATCTTTATAGCACCTCACATGAAATTTCTTTTTCTTTTCTCCTCCAAAATAGGCATATGTCCCAGTTCTCGATCATCAGTATTTCCGTTTAAATTTTATTTTGTCCTATTACAGCCTCTTTTCAGATGTGAATGCTTTTTCTTCCCCTAATATATTCTGATTTCATGCTGTGAAATCCATGTTTCCCAAGGCTTTCCCTGACACTGCCTTTATTGCTGCTAATACTTGTTCACTCTTATGCTGATCTGAGATGAACATTTCAATGACTTCAGAAAAAAAGTTATCAGAAAATTCACTCTGGGCTACCCTTTGCCAAGAAGTTACTAGCTTAAGCATAGGCTTTGGTTTTGGTTTAGGGAGATAGCATCTACTACTAAAAGCTGCAAGTGGAGAACAAATGATTACTGAGCAGGAAAACTCGTGAAATCTGGTTTCCTGTATAGAAGAAAGAAGCAGCCCACATTTGTGTGATTTCTGAGCTATCCCACATTGAACTGGGTGATCAGTAAGCCAAACAGAAGGTAGAAGTCTAGACCTCAGAAGCTTCAGAGCTTCTGTCAGAGAGATCACTAAATCTCTCCCTTCTCACCAGCTACCTACAAAACTAGGAGTAATTTCATATCATTGAAGTCTCTACCCTTCTGTCATGTGTGGTTAAAAACGTTCAGTGGGCTGAAAAGTTACAACTTTTGGTAAGGGAGAGGAAAGAGTTAATAGTGAGAGCATTGTGGAAATGCACAGCTCAGAGTTTGGGCTTCTGGGTTGTGAAGGGGTGCTACCTCCCACTTGGCAAAGAAGCAGTGAAGGTGGTGGAGGCCATTTGCAGTTAGGGAATGCAGCTGAACTGCAGTGATGGAAAGCAGAGCAGCACCACGGTGGAGGAAAGTGACCACAAATAACAGCTGAGGCTCAAAACAGTTTTCAGGATTCTGCCCAAAAATGGAGCGTTTCATAGCTGCTCAAGTTCTCTGACCACAGTGAAGCTTGAGGAAAGTAAAGCAAAGACAAGATGTTCTGATTTGAGGAACACTCAGCAAGAATCCCGAACTAGCTTTAAATATGCTTGAGAACAGGTCTGGAGTAATGTTATAACTCTGGAAAAGAGTTACTGCTAAGATTTACGTCAACATCTAGCAAGTTATGTATTTGCAGTGTAAAAAATTAGATTCGTGAATAGTATTTTAGACTCTAGACTCCATTAAGTTCTTGTTCACATCTGAATGTGATGGTTGTTTAAGAGTAAGGGTTGATGGATTGCTTTGTGAAAGTGTATTGAAAGAAGAAGTTGAAGGTGAGAAGAAATAAAGGACTAGAGGCTGAATTGTGCTTGGCTCAAGGGAAACCAAGAGCCAAGTTTGGACAACTATTCTTATTTGTCTATCCTGCTGAATGAAGCATTTAAGGTAGGGCAACCTGGATAAAGGATTTAATATACTGCTGTAAAAAGTATGTTTCCTATTTTCTCTGTTATTGTGCCACATATCCTTTGGAGATTGAGACAACCAGTTTGTTTTACACAGGCTACTAAGACTAGTTACTTTTTGGTCAATATTAACCTGAACGAAATACAGTACATTATTGAAAAGGTGAAACTGTCTCTACACATGACTAATCCTCTACAAAAAAGGCAGTCAATGGTCAGCGATGGTGCATATCTCAAAATATAGTGACACTATGTAGAGGTTTAAAATACTCTTAAGTTATAAAATTTTGAATGCCTTTCCAAACTTATTTTCCTTAGGGAAGGGCAGAAGTAGAACTTCTAGCATTTGTGCTTGGTTTGTTCATCAGCAATGTCAAAATCCACACTTCCCACCAGTGTTCAGGTGCCAGGCAGAATATGGCAACAGCACAGCATTAGCTCCCCTTTGCTCAGCTTACTCTATGTGTCCCTTTCCTTCTCAGTCAATCCATCTGTCCATCAATCCATTTTATGAATACTCCTCAGGCCAGAGGTTTACAGGTCTCAAGATATGTGTGCGTACACAGCATTGTGAATCATAACACTGCAGTCCGTCACTGTGTAAATCTTGGAGTTAAGGAGTTAAGCTTATAGTGAGTGTTTTCAGCTTGAGAAGGTAACTTTACCAGGCCCAAGGGCAAACACAGCTCCTATCTGCACCCTATGCTGTTTGATCTGGCAATGAACAGAGTGTGCACAATGCAAACATGTAGCTAGGGACCGTGGCCAGCCAAAAAAAAAAAAAAGGGAAAAAAAAAAAAAATCACACAAACTGAAACTGGGAAGTAAACCAAAGACTTTATTTCTGAAGATTATTTGATGATGTAAATAGCAAGTTATATTGCAATCTTTAAGTCTAATTAAGTTGTGGAATATAGACAGTAAAACTAGGTTTGAAATTCAGCAGACTTTCATTTTTAATGGAAAAAGGGTGGTATGATTCAGCCCTAGAGATGTAACTATAATGACTAGCTTATTCCATAATAATGTTGCTCCAAGTGTTCATTTTGCACAGGCACGTAATCACAATAAACGCTACTCCAATTCCTGGTTTCAAGAGACTGAAGTTGCACAAAAATAAAAGAGCCTTTGGTGTCAGGTGGGATATGCAGAACTTAAAGCTTTGCCAGAATATTTTACAGAAAAGTAATTTCACCCTATGACTTCACATGCACAGAGAAAAAGACATGCATGATCTCATGGCTGGAGTACAAGTTATTCACTTGTCTGTTGACTGGTCTGAAAGGGGAAGAAGTGAATCAAGAAGAAAATTCATGACATATTAAAAAAAAAAAGAAAATATACTGAACTTCTCTATGAAAAGTATTTCAAAAAATAAGGAATGTCTATTGTGTATTCTGAAACACATCAGAAAATACTGTTCCATTTCAAAGGTAAAAAAGGAAACAAGTATAACTGTTAGTACTTCATGTAACACTTGAAAATACCACATCTATATGAGTGACAAAGAAACAAAGCTCTCCCCAGATGCTTAACATTGACATCCTGTGCTGCAGATATAATAGAAACATGAAGTGTTTTTATAATTTTGACAGGTTACAAATCAACAGTATTCTGAGCAACAAATTAAAACTGTGTCACAAATTCCTGTTTTCTATGTCACTGGCAGCAAGAGCCTAAAGCAATATGTCTTTTGAGGGCTTCTTTTGTTGTTTCTGATGTACCTTAACAAGAAGTAATTGCAGGCCCCATACGTTCTTTCACAGCATTTTGTAAAGTGCATTTCAAGACAGACATTATGGGGCTCCTCATTTGTCACCTCTCAGAACCCTTCTGTTCAGAGTTGCTGCCATTTCTTGCACACCCAGGCGAGAAGCATCTCTGGGGAAGAAGTTACTGAGAAAGGAGAAAGAGCCTGCAATATCAAGAGGAGACTCTGGGAAAACAAGGGCACCTCAACCCAAACTAGGAGGGCCCTAGCATGACGAGGAACCTGAGACAGATTTCATGCATGCAGGTTTTTCTCTGTGTTAACTGCAACAGTTATCTATTATGGTGTGCAAATGACTTTATATGCTGTGCTTTCTGGGCATCTCAGAAATCGCAGCCTCCGCTTGCTCTCAGATCATGACATATGCAAGAAAAACATACTGGAAGTCCCGGGAGTCAGGGTGGCCAGTATGCACTGTGAGGCCTAGGACAACGCAATGCATGGCCCTACACCAGCAAAGGGCAAGCAGCAGCCCATGCAGCAGCCTATGCCCAGGAACCGTGCCAGGAAGGTCCTGAGCCTGAAGAGCACAGTTTTCTTCTGGAAAGAAAAAAACCCTGTGCCTTATTACAACCAGAGGGGAGCTCATGTTTCACTGAAATTTTGCCCTGGTATTCAGACTAATGGAGATATTTCATTGAGAGGTAAGGATTTTTTTCACTCTAAAAGTTAAAGGCAGGCAGAAAAAATGCAGGAGCTTCTTTGAGCACAAAAACCTCTACACTTTCCATTGAGCCAGTCTAAAAGTCAAAAAGAAGCTATCAGAATAGGTCCCATGACCTATAAACCCCACACATTTCAGTGACTGGAAGTACAGGCGTGATTGTAACACTAGGCAGGTGGGCTTTCACTGCTCTGTTGTAAAAGAAATTGTGTAGAAATATATTTGATCCTTTCTAGCATTTCAGTTGCTATAATACCACCTCACTTAAATGAGCAAAGGGATCTTTCTTGGTTACCTTTGACTGAAATTTGATCTCCTTAATGCTGATGGAAATATTACAGTTAAATGGTTTCATTATCACCAACAAATGTGAAGACTTGTTATTTGGCAATAACAGTGTTTTGAAACAAACAAAGTTGTTCAGTTCTGCTGATGAGAAGCTCTCAGGATTTCTAGCTAAAAGGCCATAAAATATAGGACTTGGAAACAGATGGTAAGCCGTTAGGTTTAACTCACATTTGCCCTTTGATTTCAGTACAGACCAGGAGATTTTGGCCAGTTTGAGGACAATGAATATTGTCCTTAATGAATGAGTCTCAATATGACCTTCTTAGAAGACAGAACATTTGCCAGCAATTTCTCTTTCAGATTTATGATTGATCCTATCAGCAGGTTAAATGTTAGTCATTTCATTCCAAGTAGGTGAGTAGTATCGTGCATTAATGCAGTTAGCCAGGTGTGAAGTGAGTGCAGTGGAACAGGTTAATGGCATTGCTGACCTGAGAGAGAGCGGAAACTGGCTCTGATACAGGTGACAGAATTTCTGAGACATACGCCATTTACTCAAATTTTAAAAGTTAATGGTATTTTATTAGAAAGGAGCAGCTGAAATGAAACATACAATGCTTCAGAGAATGGAAATATACACACAGATACAAGTATTCTTAAATGTTAACATGGTTCCTGAGTCATTAAGGCATTTCTTTTCCATTAGTCATCAAGAAAAAAAATTATTAAAAATACCACTGATGGGTATTTATATGGGTGGATTTACCCACCTGTCCAGCTAATCATAAGGAAACTCAATTTCTCTGAGTCTGTGTATGAATATACAAATACATATATATATAAAAAAAGTATATATGCGTATTTGACAAGTATTTATGATGTGACTCTTCAATTAGAGGAAGAGCTGTACAAACAAGTAAGAATGACTTGAAATCTGTGTTGTAACCAAGTGGGTTACAATGAGGTGGGTAGAGGTTCATAGATGCAGTGGTTACTATAGTTACAGTATCTCTCTCTGTCCCTTTAATGAGGAACTAATCACTTTGTTCTCTGTCCAAGACATTCATATTTTCTCATTCGCCTCTTCACCCACAGCAGACAGTATTTCTTCCCCCAAGGGAAAGCAGAAATATAGCAAAATTAACCCTCCAGAGCAAAAGACTCCTGGACTAACTAATCCAAAACCCTTAAGGAAAAGAAATAGGATTTTCACATAAGTGCTGAGTTTAATAATGGGCAGGAATCTGCAATGTCATGGCAGTGGATAACACTTCCCACCTCACCACAGCTACCAGAAACCCTAAAAGGCTGACAAGAAGGTACATACCTTTCATTTCTATCGCCACCTGTCATTGAATTACATATAAGAACTCAAATTTGCAAGTATTTAATGAACAGCTTGCTATAAGACCCTAAAACTTCATAGTTCCTAAGATTAAAGACAACCACAGGCTGTATATGCACACATGGTAGCTTTCATCCCCTCTGAAATTATATCTTACATTAGTAGGAGATGAGTCCTGACCCAAATCCACGAAGGGATTGAAGGGCTCACATCCAACAGTTAGGATGTTGCACTTCTCAAAATACATGCCAGCTGCCTTCGGCATCTGCCTTCACAGATCTATCTAGCCCTTTCCTTTAGGTAAAAAGGACAAGATTCAGGGACATATACATAGGTGCCAAATACCCTTTTTAGGCACAGCTGGATTTCTGAAACCAAGTCTCATCCTGTCAAAATCTCACCTGCTGGACTTCTAGGCACAAATACCTCAGCACCCTGAGCAAGTGCTCTTTTACACAAGGACCAACAACAGAAATGTAGGGCTATCAAGTTTCACAGTACATTTTACCTCTCTAATGAGCAGGACACTCCCCCAAGAGGTGGAGTCTGTTATCAAATACCCTAACTCATGGGTGAGAGTCACCAGAAGAATGATAACTGCATTAGAATAATCAGTAACTGACCATCTAATATCACTAAATAAATGCAGTATCTTATCTTTTTGGTTTCACTCCTTCTGCACTACCAATGATAAATGTCAGTGGTATCAGTCAGATTTGACAGCACGTTTTAGTGATCGTAAGCCCAAGCTAAAAAGTAACCTACAAAGACAAATGCAATTTAATGCCCCTAAACACCATGTACATCTATTACTTCTGTAAGCTACAACTTTCAGTCTTTTCAGATGAAATTATAGCCAGGCTTAAGAAAAAGGGCTATATTAAACTTTATCATGGATTTTCCTCAATTTAACTGACAAGGTGAAATTACCCATACTTGGCCTTTGCCTCAAGGAAATGAGGTTCAAATTCACCAGATTCAAGTCTGTGTGTGAAAATCTACATGTGTGTTTTTATATCTGCGTGCTTTTCCTCTTTTGAACCCATTGCCATTTATCAGACAGATTTGACAGAGGTGAACATACTGTCATAAATACCATAAAGATGTTAAGGTGTATCTTATCTTTAACACTTTAAGCATATTCTCAACACCTTTATATTCTTAATTATACCTTAATATTTTTATTAGTTTCATGAAGATACTAAGTTTTGTAAATACAGGTGGCCAGAAAGAGAAGAAATGATGTGCAAGTATCAAGATAAAGATTGTGCTGTGATTTCAATCTGTCTGCATGAGAGAATCCAGATACAAGACACAAAAAAAAATGGGTTTCATTGATTTCAACAACAAGTAAGATTTCATTAAAAATCTAAGAAGCAAAAAAACCAAAATTATTTTATTATTTTATATTTGAGATGGAAAGTATGGCTATCAGTTTAGCAAAGGTTTCTAACTTCTCTCAACAAGAGAGGAATAAACTTAAATTTAGCATACTAGTTCACAGACATAAGAAATGCCACCATAAAACCCAACAAAAATATGACTGAACTGTCATTGCAGAAAGTCACTGCAGTCTATGGGGACTTTACCTCTCTTGGGACAAGCATCACAGAACAGTTTCAGGACAGGACACAGACAAAATATCTTCTCTCTTATTATACCTTCAACCTCCCTATTCTTTGTTAAAAAACCCAACCTTCTCATTATCATGCATAACCGAGGGTAAACTTAAGGTTAGTCAGCTTAATTTTTGAGGCCTCCAGTCTAAGTGCTGAGTGGCCTACCTTGGACTGACAATTAAGATACATACGGTAAAGGATATCATAAATGCTAGTAGGAGCTGAGTTGGGGAGACAATACTGCTAGACCTTTTGGGTTTTTTCCTAGGCTTTTTTTTTCATTTGTAAATGATTACTTACACAACAGTAAGAGGGAAGAAATAGCTGAGAAAGAAATACTGTGCAAACAGGAGACACTTAAGGCAACAAATTTTCATTGTAGAAATGTTCTCTTGAAAGATCATTTTCCCATGTTAGCTAAGATCTTTCTTTTTTAGCAAATGAAGAAAATAGGAAAAAAAGAGTATTTCAGACCAGTGTGATACATGCATATTAGCCAGAGTGACAGACAGTTGCATAAACACAAAAAGAAAAGATATTTTAAGAAAATTATAGCACCATTAATTCCTGAAAATGTTATCGTATTTGAATATGCTTTCCCTTGTTCAAAGGCCTGCACTGATAGCTGCAATTACTTAAAACAATAGTAATTGTGTTCTATACAAATTGACACAGATATGTTGATAAAGTAGGTGGCATCATCCTATCCTAGGGTTAGGCTTTCTCTACCTAGTGAATTAGAAATACATTTGTTTCTACAGCAAGATCTAAATTGTACCTGCTGTTATACCTGTTTCTCTGAATTTCAATTATGTAAGAATATGAAGTCTAAACTGTGATAACAGTGTTATCTTTGCTAGACCCTGCTTACAGAAATTCCCTGCATTGGGAAGATGACACTTTGCTGAACACTACTAACAAGGCAGCTACTAAGTTTCCTTCTGAGGTGTAAAACTGTTTATAAGACCAGCAGTTGTCTATTTGCATATGAAAGACAAAAAGCAACAATTAAAATAATCTCCAGAAGATCAATTATTTCATCATTGCAGTTCTACATATAATTTGTCATATCATATTAGCTTTTCCTTGTTAAAATATTATGCACAGAATAACCATTTCTTCTTGACACTTCATTCTGCAAAATGAGTGAAAAAATTGTGTATTTTAAACACTTCTGCTCTATTTAAAACAGAAAGTGGGTCACTGGGTTTGCAGATAATTTAAATTAATTCTCAATTGTCCTGTACCTCTTGCTATCAGGATCAATATTAGATGCTACTAAATCAAATGGTGCTATTTAATCACATGGGCTAGCAAACGCAACATGGCAGGCTGCTGGGGACAGCAAAAACCGCTCACACCTCAAGTGGCCCTGCTAACAGACTAGCAGATTAACACATGCAGATCCTTTTCCTTCTTTACTGCCCTAGTGAAAGGACTGATAGCACAGCTAATCACCACAGCTAAGGTCATCCATTTCCAACACCAGCATTCCCACTCCTCTGCCAGCAGGTTGAGGGTTTGAGCAGCTGAGCTCCTGCCCTGTGCCTCTCCTACCCACAGGGACAGTGACTTCCACAGCAGGGCAGTTAGCAAAGGCTGGCAGCATCACAGTTAGCTCATAATAAGACCAGTAACTTTTGAAAAAAACAGGTCCCTTCCACATCTGCAAATTCTCAGCCTGGGCATTAGTGAGGTACGAAGTCATGGAGAATCAAGTCACAGGTCCCCTTTCTCCTCATGCGCTTCTTCATCAGCAAACATCTGTTTCTTGTGGATGAAAATGGGATTGGATACTACCCTAAAACATCCTATACAGCAGAAATCAACAGGAATAGTCTTTGCTCTGGTTATGGCCATCCCCATTTCAACCAGGTGATTCTTCTCACCTTGTTCCTATACCCAGTGGCCAGGAGGAAGGGACACCCTGACTCAGGGTAAAACATTTAATCATGAAATCACATGGCACTGATAAACCCAACCTATTTGAAAATCTATAATCTTAGCAATACCAAAAAAAGAGGAGACAATTATCTCAGCAAAAGTCAACAGAGAGCAACTTCTTGAAATTAAACACTTTGTATTCAAATTGAAATAACAAACCACCTAAAATATATAATAAAACGCTACTAACAATAAAGCAGATTGAAAGCAGATTTGACTAGAACACACCCCCTGGCTGTCTTCACTTGCCTTGCAAACAGTGGAGTCAGGTCTCAGGAGCTTTGAGTTAAGTAAACCTAGCCAGCACCCACTAAGGAGGCTGCACTGGAGAGCCGCACCCACAGCATAAGTGTGAGTGTAAGTAAGCACAGAAACAAGCATCTAATGTTCCTCCTCAATTTATCGTTTACTCACTAGAGATTTCAAACATGGACAGCAACTAAAAACTGAGACCCTAATGATAGAGTGACTTTCTCCAAGATATCTCCAATACATCCATTAAAAAAGAGAAGTACAAGCCACTGTATCTGATACACAGAATCATAGAATCATTTACATTGGAAAAGATCCTTAAGATCATCGAGGTCAACTGTAAACCTGACACTATGAAATCCGCCATTAAACCATGTCATTAAGTGCCATGTCTACACATACTTCCAGGGATGGTGATTCCACCACTTCCCTGGCCAGCCTGTTCCAGAGCTTGACAACCCTTTCAGTGAAGAAATTTTTCCTAACATCCAATCTAAACCTTCCCTGGCACAACTTGAGGCCATTCCCTCTTGTTCTATCACTTGATACCTGGGAGAAGAGACTGACACCCACTTCACTACAACCTCCTTTCAGGTAGTTGTAGAGAGCGATAAGGTCTCCCCTCAGCCTCCTCTTCTCCAGACTGAACAACCCCCATTCCCTCAACCGCTCCTCATAGGACTTGTGCTCTTCACCAGCTTTGTTGCCCTTCTCTGGATACATTCCAGCACCTCAATGTCTTTCTTGTAGTGAGGGGCCCAAAACTGCACACAGTATTCAAGGTGCAGCCTCACCAGTGCCGAGTACAGGTGCACGATCACCTCCCTACTCCTGCTGGCCCCACTAGGATGCTGTTGGCCTTCTTGGCCACCTGGGCACACTGCTGCCTCATATTCAGCTGGCTGTTGACCAGCATCTCCAGGTCCTTTTCTGCCTGGCACCTTTCCAGTCACTCTTGCCCAAGCCTGTAGCGCTGCACGGTGTTGTTGTGACCCAACTGCAGGACCTGGCACTTGGCCTTGTTAAACTTCATACAGTTGGCCTCAGCCCATCAATCCAGCCTGTCCAGGTCCCTCTGCAGAGCCTTCCTACCATCAAGCAGACCGATACTCCCACTGAGCTTGGTGCCATCTGCAGGCTTACTGAGGGTGCACTCAACCCCCTCATTCAGAATGAGTGGGGAACACCACTTGTGACCAGCCACCAACTGGATTAAACTCCATTCACCACAATTCTTTGGGCCTGGCCATCCGGACATTTTTTTACCCAGCAAATGGTATGTCTGTCCAGTATGCCAGGTTCTCCAGGACAATGCTGTGGGAAACTGTGTCAATGGCTCTACTAAAGTCCAGGTAAACATCTGCCCAGGGTTGGCAGATATAGTCCAGGATTTACCATACAGCCCCACTGTTTTGAAGAAGAGGCAAGGAGGGGCCAATGGCGTGTTTAAAACATCTAAAATGGTTGTAGGCACTTATGTGCAGCTAACTGAATCCCTACCCTGAAGTCAAACAGGGATGAGCATGAGCAAGTGCAGGATGGGAGGTGAGTTCTTAGTCTCTCAACATAAGTGCCATTTCCAAAACCAGACAGAAGATAGCAGCTTTGGAAAGGGGAGGGAGAAGAAAGTCTCCACTCTTGAAATGTGCTAGACAGTGTTATAAAAATGGGAATGGTACTGGATACATAATTTAATATAGTCACTATTTGCTAAATGAGAAGTCTGAAATAAAAAATTTAGTTTTGTATTCAAAACTGAAATCCTCACTAGCAGTGCCTAATATTTGCTGGAGTATCTAGTTTTGCTAGAAAAGGCTATATCAATATTAGCAAAATTTCATTAAACTCCCCTGTATTGGTTAACTTCCCCTTCCTCAGCACAAAAAGGAAAAAAACAATCCATGGGAAGAAATTTGGTTTTAAAACTTACTGTGTGGTTGTTTCTGAGGTTTTTTGCATAGACATACACATATTTATACAAAGCCAGTAGAAGTGATAACTTAGTGTTCATCAGAACAAGAACAAAAGTATTTTATTGTTCTTGAGGATATTGCCATCTGGATGTTTTATGAAGTCATGTTTCTGTAATGTCAATATAGCGCAAGACAGTGATAAACTGTGCAGTTATTAAGCTATATTGTAGTTCTTATGCCCTTTACTTTTTGGCAATCTTGAATACAGCAAGAGGCTATGCACAATATCATAAAACTGATGCAGGGGTAGTAAGGAGCTGCTAGTATGATAGAGTTCATAACTCTACCCTTTCAACAGCTCCAAAAAGCAGAAAAAAACCACCACAAACAAAACAAAACATGAAGCGCTCGTGTATGGCTGGACTTGAAATTAGCTGCTGTCATTCCTTTACTGACTCGGCACCTTCATAGAATGTTCTTAGTTCAGCCTCAGCTTGTGAATATGTAGTTGGCTTCATACATATGCAGTATTTTCCTAAATGGCTTTATTTTTATAGCAGAGCATTTTTACAGCATCTTTCAAAGCTTACTTTTTCCTCCAGTGGTCCTTTTTGTGAAATAGCCTTTTGCTTTCATCAGAGTTTAAGATCAATTAAATTTCCGTTTCAAATAAGTGCAAACAAGCTTATCTTTTACACAAAAGTCTATCAGCTCTCCAAACTGTGAATTTAACTGTTTAAGGAGTCCTTACACTGAAATAGTAATTAGAGAAGTAATTTCCCTTTACCGTTGGCAGTCTTTGTAAAGACAGCTCCTGCTGTAAGGAAATTGCTTGGTCACTGCCAGACCGTCAGTCCAAGTAACAATAGATATTCTCTCCTCAGATCATTTCTTACATTGGACCACAGCTGGAATGTCTGCTTAGACCAATACATTATATATACAATATCTCACTATACAAACACAATGTTGAAAGTGAACTTTCTGGTTGTTTATGCTAAGACAAGTAACATTTACACCTACACATCTCAGGAGACTTGGCTAAAGGCTTTAGAGGTGACCTTCATTGCCTTAAGAAGAAGCATATCCAAGATAGAAATTCCACCACTTTCAATTGTGCATCTTTCTTAAAATTTGGATATTCTAGACAGTAGATTACTTTAGGTAAGAAAATAATTGTCTCCTCTGTAAAAGGATTAAAACTAAGATCATAGTCACCTCCAGAGCGTGGCAGAGGTTAAACTCTGCTGTACCTCACATGTAGATCACAGTGAAGTTCGGATCAGTGGGGCAGCTTTTGTTTAAAAAAGGAAGCCTCTGAATTCCCCTATAAAGGCAGACCAGGGAAAATTTTGTGACCTAGTTACAGCTGTTGTGTGAATTTTGGAGCTGTCCTGGCTTAGGTGGCTGCCAGTGCAGGGATTTTCTGCATTGCTATTTTTGATGTGGATGCCTCACTAGATGTCATCTTAATCCTCCTGACAAAACCTTGACTCATTTCATCCAGATTCCCAGGAAGCCACGAATAGTATTATCTCGGGAAGAAAGCTAAGTGCTCAGAATGGAGGTGCATCAGCAAAACTTAAAGAAGAAATGCATCTAGCCAGGAATGTAGATCTGCACTTATCTATTAGGATTCATGCTGTATCCTTCTGACCATTATAACATGACTGTATATTTTAACTAAATTAAACACATGAATTCCAATTACACACCACTGTCAAATGGTATGAAAAGAGATTTAAAGGAAATGTATGTTAGAAAATTACAGTTTCAGAAGGAACCCTAAGAAGTGCCCATTACAGCTTCTTTGACTAACTTTAATTAGTTTGGCATCACAGGAGCAATAAATGACCAATTTCCTGATAGGGTCATTATTTCAGTCTGAAAAACATATTTACCAAGTACAGAAAATAACAGATTTTTATTCATGATCTGATGTTTAGAGGAATGTTACTTTCCCCAGGTGCAAACTAATTAAAAGGAGATTAGGGTGCTACTTCTATGGATTAAGAAATATACAGACGCCTGGCTTTTCACAGGTAGTCTTCTGTACCATTTACATCTGCTCAGTGTGAGTACGTCTACTTTTACCCCATACCAGGCTAAACTATAGCAGTTATTCTATCATCCGATGATCCCTCCCCAGTTGAAAGGGGGAATCAGGAAAAGAAGAAGATCCAAAGGTTGAAGCAAGGATGGATTTAATGAAACAAGAAAAAAAAATAAAGCATACAAAGATATACTCAGCCTAGAATGTCTGTCCCTCACAGTCCTCAGGAGCAAGAGAAGAAGAAAGGAGGAGCATGAGGAATTCCAGGAGGAACCCCAGCAGGAACCTCAGACAGAACTTCCCCAAGGACACCCCCCCCACCCCTACACCCACACCCACACCCATACCACCCCTTCTTCAGCAAACCTTACCCCTTTCTAATGACCGTGATATTATGGTTTGGGCTATACCTGTAGCTAACTCTGGTCAACTGCTCTGGCTAACTCAGAACTGCTAATGGCCTGCTTAGAGTGGCTGGCCTATGATTCTATCCCAGCCAAACCAGGACAGAGTATAAATTAGTACTCCCAGGGTAAGGAACAAACTATGATGTAATAGTGTTTGAAATCCATTTTACTTTTTCCATATACAGTGGAGAAAGAAACCAGCTCTATGTATTTCAAAGAACAGGTAAATAAATAATACTATTATTTACTGGCTATTTGTCTGGTTTTTTTGAACTCAGATATGTTTAAAGAAACCCCCTCTACCTTTTGGCTTCCACGTACAGTGACCTTAGGAACAGCCATTGCACTGGAATTATGAAAAAAAAAAAAAAAAAAAGTTATCAAACTCAGGATAAAGTGAACAGAAAGAATCATCAGTCACTTAACTTCTCCTTCATCTCATATTGAATCTCCAACGTCTTAGATACTAATTAGATAATCAGCTGTTGTCTTTCAGCTTTAATGTGGCAGGGCCACACCAGCAGAGCTTCTGACATAAAAAAGGCTCCTAGTCCCCCAACTACACTGGTAGTCTTACTCTGCATCAGCTATGCTTCAAATTCTTGTTTCCTCAATGTAGGTGACCAAAATCAGATGATCATTCCCCAAGATGAAGTCTTACCACTGTCTCATGGAATGATGCTACTGATCTATTCTTGTGCCTAAATGCATTTAAGAATCTAATAGAACTATAGGAGAGCCAACCATTTGTTTTAATTTGCTTATTAAGCTCTGAAAAGTTGTTAGATCAGCTGGACCACCCAAATGGCATCTCTTTATCCAGTTAGTACAGCTCCAGAGAAAGAAGCTTTGTGTTTGCAGAGCCTGGCACAGCATAGTTCCACTCCAGGATGGGTTCTAATGGTATGAATTGGTCTTGTTTAATACCTTTATCAATGGCCTAGATGAGGCGATTGAGTGCACCCTCAGCAAGTTTCTAGATGACATGAAATTAAGTGGGAGTGTCAATCTGCTTGAGGGTAGGAAGGCTCTGCAGAGGGATCTGGACAGGCTGGATCGATGGGCTGAGGTTGGCTGTATGAGGTTCAATAACGCCAAGTGCTGGGTCCTGCGCTTGGGTCACAACAATCCCATGCAGTACTACAGGCTTGGGCAAGAGTGACTGGAAAGTGTCCAGCAGAAAAGGACTGGGGGTGCTGGTTGACAGCCAGCTGAACATGAGCTGGCAGTGTGGCCAAGAAGGCCAATAGCATCCTGGCGTGTATCAGAAATAGTGTGGCCAGCAGGAGTAGGGAGGTGATTGTGCCCCTGTACCTGGCAGTGGTGAGGCTGCATCTTGAGTACTGTGTCCAGTTTTGGTGCTGGAGCATGTCCAGAGAAGGGCAAGAAAGCTGGTGAGGGATCTAGAAAACATGTTTTATGAGGAGCATCTGAGGGAACTGGGATTGTTTAGCCTAGAGAAGAGGCTGGGAGGAGACCTTATTGCTCCCTACAACTACCTAAAAGGAAGTTGTGGTGAGGCCGGTGTTGTTCTCTTCTCCCAAGTAACTAATGACAAGAGGTATTGCCCTCAAGTTGTGCTGGAGGAGATTTAGACTGGATATTAGGAAAAATTTCTTTACTGAAAGAGTATTGGAACAGGCTGCTCAGGGAGGTGGTGGAGTCACCACCCCTAGAGGAGTTCAAAAGACATATAGATGTGGTTCTTAGGGACATGGTTTAGTGGTGGGTTTGGTAGTATTAATGGTTGGACTTGATAATCTTAAAGATCTTTTCCAACTAAAATGATTCCATGATTTTATGATTCTATGAATATTTATTTAAGTCTTGCTTTCATTTGTAATTATCTGTGGCATGCCTAGAATACCAGCTGGTAGGGACTCCACTCTTACCCACTGTCACTTTTTGAACTTCAAGGTTTGGCTCCATACGTACCTTTCCTGGAACTGCAGAAACAGGTCCCCTGAATCCTGGAGCTTGCTACATTAGTGAAGCATCAGAATAAAAAAGTAACTTCAACAAATGAACAGAAGATCAGAAGACGGTTTCAATGGTTGCACAGATCCTGAGCCTTCAGTCTGTATAACTAACATAAGTGAGGTATAGCCTCATGGGGAATGTCTATGTCTAGAATTACATATGATTTTTGAGGAGCTGTCACATGGTGACATTTCAGCTGCTGAACACAGAAATTCCACAATGAGGTTGAATTTGTATTTTTATATTTCTTAGAGTTCCTTAATGTAAATAAAAAGCATTTTAAAGTTCTTGAGATCAGAAGCTGGAATCTCCTGTTGGTTCCTGGTGGACGATGCTGATGCAGCATAAATTAGTGTACCACAGCAATATAGAAGCCTATGAGCTTGTCATGAGCCTTTTGTCTTGATGGTTGCTCAAGCAATTACTTAGCAGCACTGAAGATGAGATGAACCAAACTAAATTAGAAAATCATTCATATATTTAACTTCCTTTCACCACCAGTAATTGCCAGTTGAATTTAAATTTGTACACATTCTGGATGATAAAGGAAAAATGTCCTTAGTGGAAGTATTCGACTACTTATCAACTCAGAAGGAAAATTAGGCTATTTATGGAAAGTTAATGCTCAGACCATCTGAAAAGAAAAGGATATATTAATCACTTATGTATTAAGACTTCCACTGTTTTACAAATTTTTGTAAGTCTAAAAAGAAAAAAAAATATGCAAATGAAAATGCCTACTAGATACATAACAGCTTTATGTACAAAATGGATCACAAAAGAGAAAAGTGATATAAAACATGAGCTACCTCTAAGTGAAGAGACAAGGCCTTTGAATATAATTCTGCAATAACTTTATTTTAAAAAGTTAGCACTACACAATGAGCAAAAATCAATTTGCAGTCAATACACAGCATGTGATGTGACCCGGAGATAAGTAAATAAGTTATAAAGCTATAAATACTCAAAAGCTCAGTAGTGGTCTCACCATGAACAGCAAAAAGGGAAGCTCAAATTGCTTATTGTCACAGCATGGCTTTGCTTGTGCTGTGATTAATCCAAACTCTGTATGATTTGTGTGATATAGATGAACGAGAACAGCTACAAACCCAGAAATAAGTTGACTAGAGCTCAAGGCCTTCTCCAGGCACCTCAAAGCTGGGTGCTCTTATTCTTCAAGCAGCGTGCCTGCCTGCTCTGTCAGCGGGTTGGATATTGTCTAGTCATATTAGAGTGGCAGTGGGCCCAACCTAATATATCCTGCCTTTCAGATTACTGATTAGCCTAGGGTCAGCAATGTGGTATCTGGAGCTATACAGCTTTGGCTTAAAGCTGGCTTACATTCAGCCAGCTTGAAGCCTGGACAGAGCCAACTCACTGCTACCCCAAAACACTAAATAAATATACCAAAAGCCAAACTATACCTTTCTTCCTTCTCTGTCATCCGTAAACCTTTAACTTGTGTCTGCACAATGGTACAGCTCTAACAGAGGTCACACCTTACCCAATGCTCTGTGGCACTGGAGGGCATTCCCCCGGGACAGGGCAGATCTACTGAAAGTATTTAACCTAGACTTCCCTCATCCCAGTGGTATGACTGAACCTTTACATGCAAACCAACAACTTTTCCCAGAAACAGGCTTCTATCACGTTATGACAAGGGACCCCATTCTATCCACTGGGTGAAACCTAAAAATGCCCAGATTTTGGATTTTGTACATAAACTTATGTCTAGATGGTACTTGGGAGGATGCTGTGAGGGAAATTGCCCTTCAAATGGATTGGAAGCTGATCTGCCAAGACTAAGCAGTGATAAATTGCGCAGAGTCACAAGTGTGATAACATACATTCAGCATGTCACTGATCTATACTATCTACAGTCAGTTCACAGTGCTGAAGTGGGGGGGTGGGCTTTTATTGACTTTTCACCCTTTAGATATCAACTCTGTCTATTCTTCGTTGTTATGTGCTTTTTTTACCAATCAGCTTTATTCTCTAGTACAGATCAGCTCTTGATTTCAGTATATTCTTTTCTGATCCCAGAAAAGGTAAAGAATTAAATAAATAGCAGAAATGAGACCTTCCATGCCCACTGCTGGATGGGACACTTTTTTGACTGTAACTCTCCTCAGGATTTTAGGTACCACAAGAGCAAATCTAGTCAAGCAAAAAGGGATGTGGGGGCTGTCCTGAAGGCAAAATGGACATGTCTTCACAAAAGCTATCCCCAAGAGCCAGGATTGTCATGCAGCACAAGCCAGATACTCCAGACAGGGAGAAATGCAGGCGGTAACTGCATTGCCACAGGCATGCTGCTTTCCTGATATTCCTGTAGTGCCTTCTGACTTGTGAGTGTCTCTGCCTGGTGCCGCCACATCACACGCCACCTCCGGGTCTCTGTGGTGCGTTTAACCCTCAAGGTAGTGATTGCCTTAAGACAGATGGGATTTTCTAGAAGCCTTGGCAGGTTTCAAATGCCTACACTACATTTCAGCAAGTATGACACAGCCAAAGTATTTTTCTACTCTGTTCCCACTATATTAATGCTGAGGTTTTTTCAGGGATGGTAAAGTCCATTGCCTGTTTCCCATGGTAGGACAGCTTTACACCAGAAAAACTGAAAGCAGAACATGTGGAGTCTCCAAATTTAGCTTTTTAAATTAAAGCAATAGGCCATGACAAGCAGTGAATTTCTTTAACAGTTATTGCAAACTGCGGGGGGCATTAAAAGGTACAGACAGAAAGCCAAATGGCTTTTTAAGCACTCAAGCAGAGTGAAGCTCAACTGGAAATAAATTACCTGGAGTGTGTTATTGCTACTGTAACGTGCAATTCAAGCTTCTAAATAAAACAAGACAAGCTATGTTTTAAATGACAAATGAGCTTAAAGAAACATAAACTAGGAGGAGTTCATAAAGGCGAGCATTCTGCAGAAGGCTTATATATGATTTCAGACAGTTAAATCCATAATTTTAAGGCTCTGAACCCTGAAGGAAAAAACTTGCTAGACTGTTCAAAGCTACACTGTGCACCTTGGTCATGGCTTTGCTGAGTACTGAAGAATGAAAAATGTTTCTAAGTAAAAATATCCAAGGGCATCTAATTCTGAAAAAAATAAATTGAAAATATTTAGTTAGAATTTCACTCAGCCATGTATTTAGAAAATTTATAGGGGCTATTACTAATTGCACTCAAATTTTCTCCAAAATTTCATGCATTTACTTCTGGCTACCAGCAAAATAAGATAAAAATCAAGGTAGTGACAGTTCTAAAGCTTGCTGCTATACTCAGATTATTTTTTATCCAAGTAGGTTGGATCTCTTTAAGAGTTCTTCCTGGTTTCTAGGGTCAAGCTAGGTGCTGCAAAGCCTAGTTTCTAGGCAAGTCCCTATTGTATCAGACCCAAGCAGGTACTGGAGTCCCCACTGTGGAGTTACCCAGCCTGCACAGTGACACATTGTACATCTTGCATCTGTCATGCTAGCCCTCAAACATTTTTACTTTAGTTTAGAAACCTAAGCCACTCTCATGTGAGTTTAATTTGAAAGTTGAAGTCGAAATTGGCCCAACCACCTCTGTGGATGAATAGAACATCTCAAAGATGGGAGATCTGTGGCAACTTCTCTTTGAAGAGAACAACAGATTTCAAGGAGAAACACTGCCTCCAAACGCAGCCTCCTGCCTGGATTTTAGTTGAGCATTTCATTTGCAGACCACTTGATTTAGCTGTGTAAACACACAAATTTGAGAGAGACTCAGCAACTGAAGGGCATGCTGAGCCAGGAGAGCCAGTGGCCATCCACATGAAGGGAATTCTGAAAACTGGTATCAAAATTATGTGGGGTACCTTAAGGTTTCACTGAAGTACCAGACTCTTCCAGAGATGCTCTGGATAACAAGATCTTGCAAGGACTCAGAAGTCTCCACCTCAGTCTTTTAAATTCTTCTCTGAGAAGTAGGAGAGGAAATTTTTTTATTATTATTTTAACAGCAGAAAAGCTGCATTAAAGGCACTAATGCGCTGGCATACAAGCCTGCATATACTACATCCTGTTTTTTCTTTCCTTCTCCATGCCCACTTTACTGCAGCCTCTTCAAAAGAAACAATGATCCACAGCATTTTCAAGCGTGGATTGTGATGTGGAAAGACGTCCTTATGATAACAGCTTTCAGTGTCCCTTTTGCTAGCTTAATTCTGGGCACGCCTTGAAAATCTCACTCGTTGCTGTTTTAATGCTTGCAGGATGCCCCATTGCCATGTTGTCAAAGTTGCACTCCTCTAGAATTGCAAGAACGCGAATATACCCATTGCTTAATAAGGTGTTTGAAAATCCAGGATAATATTCAATTTAGAAATTTAATGCTGACACAAGCTTCAATTAAGTATTTTTTCAGTGCATGCACTGTGTGAGCTTAACTGTAGTCCCCCCTTGCATAAACACTCAAGGGTGAAAGCAGATCATTGTCATTGGGAAGCACGGTTACCTTTCTAGGCCCTGTAGCAGAATGAAATCTCAGGTCTAGGGGCCTCGTGCTTATTGCATCTAATGAGCAACGTGTCTTCATAGATCAAAGAGATGAGGTGCAACCTGGTAAACACCTTGTCTTTTTAGCAGTAGTTATGCATTACAGCATCACATCCTACTACACCATCCTCATGTTGTCTCTGGTACTTCTAGTTTACTGTGGGCAAGGGTAAGTCCAAGCTTTCAAAAGTAGGAAAGTGCATCTCACCAACAGAGGAGGGAAGTGGTCTCACCAGCAGATGACCAGCTTGGGGTGTATCGATTAATGATCTTCCTCTACATGCCCAGCTGGAAATTCACATTCAGAAAGATACAGTTAACTCTTTTTTTTTTTTTTTTTTGTTCCCCCTCAACTGCTTATGAACTGGGGATCAGATTAGGGATTTTAGTGAGCAGGAGCTATCATGGTATATTTTAATATCCTTCTATATCTGAATAATTGCATTGATTCTGCCCTCGCCGCAAAATCTAGAAGTCATTTTCACTCATTTTGTTGAAAATGAATACAAAAAGGTGCAGAAAATAAAATACCATTTCAGATTTACTTTAGATTTTATGAAGATAATGTCCAAGACACTGTGCTGGTATCTGGATAAAGGCTAGTGACAATCTCTACATCTACGGATTGCACAGTTTAAACAAATAGACCTGACTAAATCCTGAAATACATGTGAGAATAAAATGCTACTCACAGATGTGCACATGCGAAAAACCAAAACAGGCAAGGAAAGGGACCAGCAAGGTTTAGAGACCCAAGAAGTCTAATTTCATTTTGTTCTAGTTTGTGCATTTTATCAAATTCTAATTTATGCTATCTCCAGGTTAAGAGAAATAAAAATCACTAATTTAAATTCTTACCACTCTCAGATGGGCACCAAGTTTTCTATGTAATCATCATATTAAACACCCCCACAGGATCAGACTAGAACAAAAGAAATGAAACCTACTTTTTCTTCCATGTAGGCTTTCCAGAAAGTCCTTTTGTAATGCTCTGATTACAAAAAGATTCAGTTTAGGGAAGAAACAGGGAATTAAAATCAGAAAGCCTTGACTGGAAAAAGAAGAGTACGGCTGACTGACGACATGCTCAAAAAGAAGTGTTAAGAAATCAACTGGCTTTCCAGTTGACTGCAGTGTGCATTGTTTGTAGTACCAGTATTACATTAGCTGAAGAGAGATCAGCAGCAAACTGACACTAATCTCCAGGGACAATTCTTTTTCCTCTTCAGCCAGTTTGTCTTTGCAATAATTAACAACTTTTATTAGCGTAAATCCCTTTGGAGTGCAAAATGTGCACGCACCATTAAAAAAAAGGCAACACTTTGACTTCTGAATAGGTCTGGCTTCTCTGGTGCTCTAGGTTTCATCTTCATCTCTTATTACTTCTATGTAGAAACAGAGAAGGTGTCAGTGTATGTATGAGAAATGTGAGATTCAGTTTGTGGGAGGACAAAACTATGTTCTCAAGAGAGGTCATTAAGTTCATCACCTGCAGTCACAATTTATTTGTGCATTAATCACGAGTTTGATGACTGCAAACTGTTGAGTCTAAGTATTCCCTGAACAGTTCAGACATCTCCTTCATCATACAAATTAATAGTAAGTGATGCACTGACTATTTTAGTAATCTCCATTCACGTTGTGCAGAATTTCCCTGACCAGGGCAAGGAAGACTGTTAACATCAGGAAAAGACAAGTAGACTTGAAAATGAGAAGTATTTCTTCAAGACTTTTTTCCTACTTTTTTACAATGTGGTCAACATTCATCTGCTATTGAGCTATTTGGAGAATGACAAATTAAGAACAGCACGTTACAGCTGTAGTGGGCCACCACTTAAGTAAGTATGCACAATCAGTGGAAACCATTCATATGTGGAAAGTCACCTCATTTTGAGTACTCTTGGTAAAGAAAGTTTAGATGAACAGTTGATTCACAAACAGTTTAACTGATACATGACCTTTGTACAGAGTGGACCCATTAATCGAGACAGTATTAATCTCTTTACTGGCAAGTAATTTTGTGGGTATGGGCTAAAACTACAGAGAGTCTTAAGCACCCAATTGTCCTCATCATTTTAACCAAGAGCGTTTGCTTAAGCTATGGGTGAAACAGTCTCCACTTGCCCCCCATGCCCCAAATTTGACTTGGACCTAACACTTTTCACCTTCCAAGAGGCCGCTCTGATGTGGGTATCTCAGCCCCTCTTGCTGCAGCGATTTTCCTCAACCTGGCACAGTAGTACCACTCTGTCCACATTTAGCTACCAGACGTAACAAGGCAATTCACATTTGCTCCCTCTCCTTGGCCCACTGAATAACTACTCCATGGAAAGCAAAGTAGAAAACCATAACCTCCTTACCCCACAATAACCTGGAGCAACATCTGCCCGCACACAACAAATTGTTTGATCGGGGCAGCTCTGATTAGATAGTCCTTTTATCACTTTCACAATACGATTTTTTTTAACAAGAAAATTATAAACATCTTTGAAGTCTTTTCCTGTCTTTTCTCTTAGCATTTGCAGTATCTCACTGCTTGGCAGCTAATTAGTGTCATGCTGAAAAACAGTGCTGCGAGTCAGTGCCGAGTGACAGGGGAGGGGACAGGACTGGAGACTGGTTCAAGCACACACACACCTTTGTCTGCAGCCTGACCAACTGTCGGGGGGGGAAGGGAGGAACCTGACTAAGAAACAGCATCATGATTTCTGATTTATTGGCAGGCCACAGTCATGATCATGGCACTCTCAGTGTTCCTCTTCCATCTTTTGCAATACTTTGCAAGCATGAATTTGGAACGAAATAATTACACAACGTAATTAGACATTTATTTTAACTCTGTGGGCCAACGTGTTGGCTGAGGCTTTGCAAATGACGAAAACCACAGCTGCCATGTTCAGCTTTGGGAGCAGCTCAGCTGCACTGTGTGTCATCAGTTCCCATCCTGCTCTCTCATTTTAATTAGACTCTCTTGCAGGCAACAAATCAGACTGATATTCTTCCTAAATGCTGCAAGTGCCCAGAGCAAACTGTGAATACTAAGGGAAAATCAAAGAGACAAACTAGATGTTTGTGCTCTTTAAGATACAAGAGCTTTGCAAACACAGTCAAATCTATCAAAATAGCCATGTTCAAGAGAGAGGTGGCATGCTACTATCGCAATAGTGTTACTTCAAAGTTGTCAGACAGAGATATTCTCCATGAGATCAGGCTTGGGTTATCTGAGGCTCCTGGCCCAGGTCCTACCTCCACTTTCCTTCCTCAAAATTTCTTCCCAACAGTGGGATAATGCCACACGTGTGGCCTGTGGTAATAGCCAGAAAAGAAAGGGGATGGCAGTAGGGATGTGTTGTCCATGCCTCCTTCCAGTCAGCTCAGTGAGTACCACAACTACAATTTTAAAATCCCCAACTGTCTCACTTTCCCCAAAAAGCAAGGGATTAGATAAAATCAATTTAGTTAAAGTCAACACAAGAAAATTTGCCCTTCTTTAGGTGGGAGCATAGGGCACTCCAGACTCTTCAAGGGAAACACTCTCCTTTGCTTTTATTCATCCCTTTTCGCCCCTCAAAAAAAAAAAAAAAAAACCTCCCCTAAAATGAAAACCCTAAATCTCTCTCCCTTCCCCAAGATCCTCCTCTTCTTGAAGAGGAAGTCTTACTCAAACTTGTGAGCTGTTTCCCATCACCTGTGCTTCTTCATGTTGGCCAGCAGGATGTTCTGCCTGTGTTGTACATCAAAGAACTGATGCACTTCTGAGTTGCTCACATTTTCCCCTCTCATGATCTAAACCTTCCTGCACTCTCCCCAGCAAAACACAGAACACAGCAGAGTGCCCTGTGCAAGGCTGACCCCAAAGGGGTGGAAGAAATGGCTGTAATAAGTAGAAGAAAATATAACAGTGTAGAAGGAAAGGATGAAGCATACCACAGCCTTGGCACTGCATCTTGAGGTGAAGTGTTAGTTCCCACAATTTCTCATCAGCTGCAGATGAGACATTACTGTAGTAGGGAGGGAGGGCAGACCCACAGCCTCTAAAATCTCCTTGAAAAAAGGTGTGTTAGTATTACAATACTTGGTTAAACTGCAATATTTATGTTAGTACTTATGCTGTCAAAGATTCAAATGATAGCCCTCCTATCACTAGTAGATACCTGAACGGAGTAAGTCCAGATATCAAATGTGTAATCATTCTGTGCCAGACTGAGGCACATATTTGTAATCACACTACCAAAGTAGTTTAGGCACTCTAACAGCTACTTTGCTTCAGAAAGAGAGTTCCATGCTCCATTATAGCAGGTCTCATTCTCTGAAAAACATGGAAAATTCTAATCTTCCAGTGTTTATAACTTGGCTAAGACATGAAAAGCACCTTCCACTTCTCTCACTATTGTAATGAAAAAATAAAAAAATATTCCCAAATAAAAATATTTTAAACCATTCAAAATCAGCAGACCATTTTACATAAAGAACTGAAATATTTGTACACTACATGAGCCATATAGTCACAAGTTAATTACAGAATAAACTGCAGATTTGAAGGATGATTACAGATGAGGTCCTGGGAATGCATATAGCAAGATCTTTTAATATAAAATTATCTTGATTGGGAAAAACAGCAGAGCAGTAGCTTTTCTCCTGGGGACACAAAACTGAGAGGAGTGGCTGACACACTGGCAGGCTGTGCTGCCATTCAGTGAGACCTGGACAGGCTGGAGAGCTGGGCGGGGGCAAATTTAATGAAAGACGAGGGCAAGCGTAGAGCCTTGCATCTGGGAAAGAACAACCCCATGTACCAGTATAGGCTGGGGACTGAGCTGTTAGAGAGCAGCGCAGGGGGAAGGGACCTGTGGGTCCTGGTGGGCAGCAGGATGGCCATGAGCCAGCAAGGTGCCCTCATGGCCAAGAAGGCCAGTGGCATCCTGGGGTGGATTAGGAGTGTGGTCAGTAGGTCAAGGAAGGTTCCCCTCCCCCTCTACTCTGCCCTGGTGAGACCGCATCTGGAAGAGTGTGTCCAGTTCTGGGCCCCTCGGTTCAAGAAGGACAGGGAACTGCTTGAAAGAGCCCAGCGCAGAGCCACACACATGATTAAGGGGGTGGAACATCTCCCTTCTGACGAAAGGTTGAGGGAGCTGGATCTCTTTGGCTTGGAGAAGAGGAGACTGAGGGGTGACCTCATTAATGTTTATAAATATGTAAAGGGCGAGTGTCAGGAGGATGGAGCCAGGCTCTTCTCGGTGATGGCCAACGATAGGACAAGGGGCAATGGGTGCAAGCTGGAGCATAGGAGGTTCCACATTAACATAAGGAAAAACTTTTTCACTGTGGGGGTCACAGAGCACTGGAACAGGCTGCCCAGAGAGGTTGTGGAGTCTCCTTCTCTGGAGACATTCAAAACCCACCTGGATGCATTCCTGGGTGATCTACTCTAGGCAGTCCTGCTCTGGCAGGGGGGGTGGACTAGATGATCTTTCAAGGTCCCTTCCAAACCCTAACATTCAGTGATTCTGTGTGATGTGGAGGTAAGCTGTTTTACCAAGGTAGGAATGGACAGTGGCAGGGAAATAGGAAAAAAGAGCTAATGAAGATAAGCAAAAGAATGTCTCTGGGATGTCAACACCTGGTTTTAGAGAATATGGGACTGCTCATGTGAGTAATATCAATTGCATGATGCTGGTCCTGAAGTATTAGTATTCTAATAAACCCCTAATAGACTGTAAAAGGTTGAATAACTAAATCATCTGAGCTGGGACTGCATGGATTCACACTTGTCAAAATCACCATTCTGGACATTCATCCAATCTCCTTAAATGACGACAAATGAAAAAATTATTCAAGTGTTGGCCCAGGCTAATACAAACTGAGGGAACAAACACTACTTGAACAACTGCCTGTTGACACACTGAAAAGCATATGAATGTTTGCCAAGGCAGGCAGCTCCTAGGGATTATGCTTTTCTCTGAATAGCTATCAGCTTGCAGTGTGTATCTGAGTTTACAAAAAGAGGTTTAAGAAAAATGTATTGAACTGCAAACAAAAATAGTACCAAGTGCAGGCAGAGCTCAAACAGCTGCATTGCAGTAGATGTTTGCTTTGAACATCATGACAGAACAGCATTCAGCAAAAGCTATCCACTGTGTGCATTCAAAAAGGATGCCAGGATGTTGCTAGTTCTTGTACTCTAACTGACTGGGATGACAAAGCCATGAACGTAATTGTCAGGCAGAAAGAAGAAGTGAAGAACTGTGCCGAGGTGCTTTGAACAAAGGAACATAAAGATTTGTATGATCAGCTTACATCTGACTAGACCGGGGGGGGAACACGAACGACACGGGACGGGACATGGCACAGTCAAGGGGAAGACAGAGTGAACAGACTGACAAGAGAATACACTGAAAGAGGAAGGACTGGCACTGCAGAAGGGAAAATTGCTGCACAGTGGTGAAAATAAAGGATGAGGAATAGCTTATAGAAGAATGTATAAACCTATGTAACATAAAAACAAATAAATAGTGAAAAGCTTGTAAGATCTTTGGGCCAAAGTCTACCTTTTCATGTGTACCTTACCATACATGTCTGAGACAGGGTCCCTGGGGTTACAGCTACATGGCACACGTTGGTGTTAAGGTGGTTATGTTCCTCTTGGCCCCAGGATCTATCGGATCTCATACCTGACATCCCCCACTAATGAAGTGAAGGCTGCTGAAAGAGCTTACAATGAATAAAGTTGTTTGTTGTTAAGTGAACGTTGTAAACTTAGGTTAACAGCTCCTGATCTGTTCGAAGTTACTGATCTGAGCTAAAGGTTAGGTGTACTAAAGAAAAGGCAGGCAGGCCCCACAGCAGGATTTAGCCAATGCAATTTTTCCCAACATAATTGCATTCAGCAACCCTCAAAACCTGGAAGTGCTCAAATCCCTTTGACACCACCCAAAATCCTCACTGGCAGCCTTCTACTCTTCTGCATGCCTGCTTAGGCCTGCACAATTCAGCATCTAGCTCCCACACAAGTCTCACGGGAATGCCAAAGTTAGTCACTCCTCTACCAAAGTCTTGAAAAGAGCCCATTTCAACAGGTTTCATAATGCCCATAATTCACTCTGGATCAGATACATTGTGAACACTACTTTGAAATGCACATACCAGAAGGAAGATTTCCAGCTACAGATCACCTTTTCAACATGCAGCTCATGTCCCAGCAGAGCTTTTAGCTTGGGCACAACATTGATCCTAGTGCAATTACACAGCTTCTCAATCAGAGGTGGTGAACATACAAGCAATGATACCTTCCCATTCAATTCTAAATAGGTATATGTCTAACATTTTATTGCATACAGCCTCTAGGCTACTTTAAAAATGCAAAACACCATGTTCTCATTTGTTTTGTTGTTGTTTTTTGGGGTTTTTTTTAATCTTATTTAATTTTTCTCTTGGAAACACAGAAATAAGAAAAGCTGATTTTAACCAAGACTTGTTTTTTTGGAGCTCAACATCCTTATTTTCTTTTTTAAAATAGATTCTGAATTCTCAGCTATTTTTCTGACCCCTTAGCTTCTTAAAAATTAATATTCCTACTTTTCTCATTTCCTTTCCCTCTTACCCTTGTCCAGTTAGTAAATCCTTTTAACACCTGATTAGTTTCAGCCAAACCAATTCATTATTACCCTTATCTTTTCTATGCTGGTTTTAATAGTGCTTTTAATATTCTTGTAAATGTCTCCTTTATTTTTTACCGGTGGCTTAAGTTTCCCCCCCTCCAATTTTGCATGGTGCTTCATGAAGCTACCTTGCTTGCTTCTCATTTCAAAAAGCTGTCACAACATCCTTGATCATACTTCATGCATTATCATCACCCACAAGTTTTGACTCTCAGAAATTAAAGTTCTTCTAATCAACAGACTGTTATTTCAGTCCTTGCTGATGGGTAGGTATTTCGTCCTCATGACTTTACTCATACATTTGTATATTATTTCAATACAACTCTCTACTATTATTGTTATATTATTTCCTATATTATTTCTCTGTTTTAATACTGTATGTAAAGTGGCATCATCCTGTCCTTATTTACTAAGCAAAAAGCCCTTTATTTGCTTTAATTCCCTTTCAATGTCTAACTGAGGTTGACTACTTGTAATTTTCTTTATCCACTCATTTGCTGACCTCCAATGCATTTTACTTAAATCTTCAGCCTTTCTTTGACTGCATGAAGCCACTCTAAATACTTCCCAAAATCCTTTCCAAGAGGTTTATTCACTTAAAAAGATACAGAGATCTTTTCTACAACATTTCAACATTAGTTTTCTACTAACATTACAATATTAGTTTTCTTCACTCATTGTATCTCATAGTTTAGTCTGCAAATTGAACATCTTAATTATAGACCTACTTTTGTTCTCACGAAATTTAAAGAGAATTGCCATACGTTAGTTCAATCTAAGAATGTCTTCTGTCACCAGAACTTTCATCACATTTTCAGTGCTTACCACACTAACTCTCTATACAAATTTATGTTCAACTGAGGACACAGTAAATTATAATATCAGGAAACAGAGGGAAGCCAGAAAAACAGGTGATTACATGCAAACAACTATCTATCTAGTAAATTCTACTTTCCGTGACAATTAAGATTTAACACCTAACCCTAAATAATGAAAACACAAACACAACCCTAAATATTAATACTCTAAAATAATAAATATATCCTAACTAAAAATACATACCATTTGTGCAGCACTTAAACATATTTCCAAGTGTATATAATACTAATGCACCCAACCTCTTCTTGTCCCTTAAGCCAATATACAGTGATGTCAGAAATGATGACAGCAGGCAATTAACAGCCATGACCCCAGTGCATCACAGCTATCTTTTTTTAAGCTAACAGGGTCTATGTTTATTCCCCACTCCCAAACATTCATACCATTTATATTCATTTTTTACTGTCACAACTTCAGTTAACCCATCTGCAATTTTTGCTTCTTTGATCTTCCATCTGCCTTGCACCAGAGCCCCCTCCATCACTCTGCTGCTGAGAGGCCATCATTTGAATTGCCTAGGTGACACACCACTCAGCGCTATGTAACACATGCTACTTCAACAAGGCAAACCTGAGCTGCAGCACAATTAAAAACTAAAAGCAACGGTCAGAACATCATAGTCTAAGAAAAGCTTTTGTAAAAACTATATTTTGATACAAAAAAAAAATATTGTTCGTTTACATACAAATAATCTAACCTCTATTTTTACCTAAGAAAACTGAATATACAGACATCAAGTCTGACTGGAATTAGGAAAAGGTTAGGCATATAAACTGGCAGTTGCCAAATCCACTATGTGATAAAGACAGCAGCAGGAGTCCTCATAATAAAGATGAAAACTCTTAAGAAACATAAGGAGCTATATTCACAAAAAATATTAATCAAAACAATAATTTTAAAAAATAAATCACTTTAGGTTTTTTTCTGAATAAAGGAAATACACCTTATTTTTCCTCAAGAATGGACCATAAGAGATCAGTTAATCCAGACTTATACCCAAGGCAGGACCAACAGCATTAAAACACTTCTGATACAGGTATTTTGAGAAGAAAAAGTGATGACGAAGACTCCAAAAAGTCCCTAGACATCCCTGTGCTTGAATACAATAGCAGCTAGCAGGTTTTTCCCAATGTCAAAGGTCTCCCTCACTGTGCGAATGCCAACCCATGAGTCTGAGTTGCCAGTCAAAATGTAGAAGACTAAAAGATAATCTTCTCACACAGGTAATCAAGAGAGCTTACAAAGTCAACAAGAAGTAAACACATGCTTAAAATCACTGAAATACATGACGGGGATGGATTAGTGAAGTGGAATACAGTATTGCCATCACCTGAACATTCCTGGTTTCCCCATAGAGACACCGACCATTTTCTCAGTTTTAAAGCCTGACATAAATAAATTGTTAGTAAAAAACACTCACTGATGGGCACGGATCAGCAAGCACTGTGCTATTTGACGCTAACAGCAAAGAGCCATGAATCCCATAAAAGCTGATAAACGTGAGCGGGGGACAGTAATTTAGGTCAGGGTAAGAGTCTGCTTTCAGTTCTGCCCTGGAAGTAACTTGTTTACTACCCTTATACCTTTTCAATAGTACTATCTTCACATTTCTAGCTTTCAGCAGGTGACTACTTACTTGCTCTCAGCTTTTTAAAGGCCTCACATCACATATACAAGGACTGTCATTACTGCAATAGCTCAACCAGGAAGTCCTGAAATGAAGAAAGGTATCAAGCTTTTTTCCTGTAATAGCTTGAAGTCAACAGCATTTAGGGTTTGCTTTTTTTATCCCTTAACATTTCCTGTTCGAGGATCAGAAAAGCTGTTCTCTTTATGTAATTGTTTCCTTAAATTGCTGTTTTCAATTTGCATAATGTATCATTTAAGTAAAGGTAAAGAAGCATTTCATCTTGATAATTTCTGCCACAGCTGAGATTGCAAAATTGCTTCTTGTTAGAAGGAAATTTTTAAAAAGTGCAATCACTGCAACTTTCCAGATGGCAACTAACATATTTTTTGGTGTGCTGCAATAGTATGTTATACACATGCTTGCTACTCAGTTCAAACTAGGAAACATTTGCTCCAGCTGAGGTAAACTTTTGGTGACACTTTTTCAGTCACATTTTTTCATATTGTATCACACTTCTCGACATTTCATTACTTTGTTAGTTCCATGGCTCTAAATTATGTCTTTTATATAAAATATTATCTACAAATTTTACTTACAAAGACATTCTATTTCTCCATTGTTAATTTCTTTGCTATTATATCTGATGAATTCTTTTCTCTGGCCTCATCTAAAAATGCAATTCTTTAGCCACAATGCCATTCTACATTTATCAGTCCTTACCTCCTGCTAGCTAAAATTCTGTTCTATTATTAATAACAGGTAGTAATACCTGTAGTACCCTATACCTTAGACCTATCCATAAGGCCAGATCTACAAAACACCAAATTTCTCCTGGAACAACATGGAGGTTCATGCCTGATACTTCTCTGGAATTAGTCTTTAATTACAGAATTGCTAGAAATATCAATGTCATCATATTGAATAGTTTTGTGCAAGTCAAAGGTCTGGCAATTGATCTATAAGTATGTATTGTTTGTAGAGATTTAGTTCCACATTTATCTGAGCTTTTGACTCAGCCAAGCATACGAGGCTTATACTTCCATAAAGTCACTGCTTACATGCCTAAACTTTGGTTCGGTGCTGGACAGAACCAGAATTCTCAATCCCAGGCACAGACATTCAGTTATTTAAATTAAAAAAAAAAAAACAACCCAAAAACAAACAAACAAAAAAGAGTCCATTACAGGTGACCACAAACACATATATCATACTGGCTTAAACAGCCTGTTCTTTGACTTATCCAAAGACTGAAAGCCAGATCCAGGGCTGCCTGCCAGAGAGAAAGAAAACATTCTTAATCACCCTGAAGCTTTTCACCTGGGTCAGGAATTATTATTTCCTGAACTCTCCCATCCTCTCTTTGCACTTCAAGACAAGCAGGGTACATAGCTTTATTGTCTCTGCAGTACAGGGTCACAGACCTGTGCAGATGGTCAGCAAAGTAAAACAAGATTTGTCCTTGATTCAGTCATCTTTTTCTTATGTTTGGAACACTATCCTTCACTATCACCTCTCTATTACCTTCAAGTCTGCAGGCTGATGCAACCCCTCACTTGAAATTCTTTCATTAGATCATGTTTATTAAAACAGGGCACACACCCCCCTACTTGGTGGTTGTTTTATTAATCTGTCTTTTTCTATCAGAATGCGCAAAATCTCCAATGTTTTCATAGAAAATTTGAAAATCTTGGCTTTGTTGACTTGTAAACTTCAGTGGTTTAAAGATTTATTCTTCAATCATCTTTGTTTTTCAGGCTCAACTTTTTAACACTGAAGAAAATAAAAATCTGTGATTATTTCATTTTTATGACATCTTTCTTGGTCAAAGAAAGAACTATGAAACGTTTCAGCTCTGAAAAACTCCAGTGCTTCCCTTACATTTAATGACAATGACATAAGCTCAAGTGATCTGCAAGATTTGCAAGAAGGCAGCAAAATCAGCCACCTGCATGCAAGGGCCAGAAGGATTGCCTGTCTAGTCAGTCCTGAAAGACTACAAGGAATGCAGAGTTTATCTAGAACATATGCATGTCAGCCATGTGGTTGATGAGTCATGGAGCTACTACTGCACCTTAGTCTGTTTGGAATAAGCTGTGGTATGTCTCAGGTGATTTATCTGTATGCCACTGCTTGGATGTGATCACAGGCTGTGAAGTTCACATGGGATGGCACCAGTAACATCATTTACTTGTGACGTCTGAAACGCTAAATGGCTTTATCTCAAATTGAAGGAATACGTTAGCGTTATTTCCTAGATAATGAAAAGCACTTGCAAAGGACCAAATTGCAGTAATACGTGTCATTTCATTTTGAAACACAGTCATTAATGGCATACAATGCCACTAATGGTAGTTAAGCCTGACCTTCAGCTAGGATTATTATAATGCTGTGGGGTATTCCTCTGCAATTGCCTTTTAAAAAGTCTGCTTTCAACAAACACATTTTGCTGCATCCATCCACACATTCACAATTCAACTCAAGGAGTTCCTTTGCAGCTTCTGCTTAAAGACCAGGTTAAATTACAGTCCTTTACTTTAAGGAACACAAGGACTCCTCTCTACCCCACTGCAGCCTGATGCACCTGTACTACTAGGTTAAACCTGCCCAGCACCCTTGCCTGCTGCTGAGGCCAGCTGGCACTGAACTGAGTAATGCCGCTTACTTCTCTTGCCTTCCAGTGAGGGCAACTATGTATTGAGAAAGGTCCCATCAGGAACTCCCAAATTGTGTCCAGAAACCACTTGGCTAGCTGGTGCAAGCCAAAACCGCTCCAGAGACTAGTTTAGGTGTTTAACTTCTAGTACAGACATAGTCAGGAAGAAACAAAAGCAATAAATAAATAAAACTAAGTCTTTGTTTCACTGTCAAAACACCGGACTGCAGACTATAACTACTGCACTGGATGCCAACAAAAGCTCCTAAATGAACATGTAAGTGGGCTTATTTCTCTTCCACACCAGGCATCTGAGAGAGGTTTATCTAGGTGCCTGAACCATTTCTGAATAAAGTAATCTGTGACAAAAATAACATGAATAAATCGTTCTTGCATTTATTCATAACTCAGAAAACTCTTCATAGATGTTATTTACTTCATGGTCCTGATTAACTAGAGCATCCTTCAGGAGAGCACTTGAGCATGTCCTCAAGTCTCATTGAAGTAAATTATTAGGTTAGTAGAGGGAATCAGTTATAAAGAGTGATTGGGGAGGAACGTTGGACAAAAGAAAGCAGGAACTGAAAAGCAGAGGAGGAGAGAAACAGAAACAGTATATGGGACAAAGTCTACCTTAAAAAAAGAAAGAAAAAGATTTGAGATTAAATCTGGTGGCCTTGGATCACTGTACTTTGGCCACTGTAGGGATCTGTACCTCACTTTTCAGTAGCTCCAGCACAAGCACGGTAGAAAATAGCTTCTGCACTTCTCTCATTCCTTCATGACCTTGTAAAAATGCTTTATTCTATACAAGTTTCCATAGAAAACTTTAAATAAACTCGTTAGTAACGCAACACAAGGCTATTTGTAACCTGAATTAACCACTTGTGAGGTCACCTAAATTTAAAGACGTAAATGCAATATGCATTAACTGAATAGTGAAAAAAAAAAACAACAAAATAACGATTACAGAGAAATGCAACAGCAATGCATTTGCAAGGACATAACCAATACTCATGGGGAAAATCCATGACAATGAATTAAGCACACGATTAAGTAATGATTTGGTTGATTTGCTCAATTTAGCACACTCTGCTTCTATGATAATGGAAGTAAGAGCTGCTCACACTGTATAAGACAATTTACTCAATGAATTTGACTTTCATGTGAACAAGGTAATGATACATCAAACTGCATAAAACAACCACAGAATGCTCAGGGTCCTTCCCTCAGCTCTCGCTTTGAGCACCTGTAACCTATCACTGCCACAGGTCATTTCTTCCCATCTGATTGAACAACCAGACCACAGCATGTGCTGGGACAGAGGCTGGATACCTAACCAAGGATTTAATTTGGAGTTCAGGACAAGTCTCTACATAACCAAATTTAAACATTTTAGCAAGAGTTGCATTTCACAGCATACTTGTTAGAGAAAAAGACATAAAACCAGTGACCTCAAGACCTTAAAGTACCTTGGAAAAAAAAAATTCTTACATTGTTCAAATTATGCCAAGATTATCTGAGAATAGAATTGCCTTTCCCTCCAATCCACTGCCCACCTTTACTTCCCTGTCATCTGCCCTTCTCTCGTCCCTCCCATTCCTAGAAAAAAATGCAAGAAGAAAGATCTTTGCAATGGCATCAGCGTGAAATAGCATCTGCTTGGGTTTAGGTTCCAACTCTACTTTAAGTTTACATGTTTCACTGAGGGGGATCAGCATCTAAAAAGCTGTGATGACCAGCACTTAGTCCACGGTTTGCAACCCAGAGCTTCACAGGTCCGGCTCTTGGTTCTCCTCCTGTGGGATCCCTGACTCCTTATCCTATGTTTATCAGAGAGCTAGCGGGTCTCAGAAAGGGATTTCAGAGACTAGGATGCTAGCCAGGGACGATCCTGAGGTGGCTCAAAGGGAAACCCTGAGAAGACAGCATATCCTAATCTTTCCTCAACCACTCCTTTGGGCTTCACTCAGGTTTACAGTGGGACATCTATACCATTTGTTACCTCCAGGCTAAAAACTCCTGGAAAGTTGCTGCTAAGTGCCTTTTTTTTTTTTTTCAGCAAACTGTGCAGGTCCCATGTTTCCAGCACGCCTTCTGTATTTTGTCTCTGACAGCAGCATTTTTCTTCTCTATTAATAGCATTTATATCTACGGCTTTTGCATTCCAAGCAAGAGCTTCAGTGGCCACAATAAGCACTTAAATGGCACACACAGAACACTAACAAAAGTTTTCATATCTAGGTTTTGATGCACCTAATCATTAGGCTTTGCCCACATAAGCCTTTGACAGAGAACTGAACAATCCATTAGAGACTGGCTTTTTCCAAATCTTTCTCAGCACACACGCACACACACATACACACACATATTTTGTACAGATTTCAGAATCTGCCAAATCAACTTCTCTCCTGAGTCACCACTTGCAATAGCAAGCTGATGGACATTTATGCTCATGTGATTTTATTAATGTCCCACAGGAGTTTAACTGTTCATATTTTAGAATGCAGCTCATTGACAACAACCTATGAAAATAAGGGCAAGATAAAACACACGTTATACAAGAACTGACTGAAAAAGGTCTGACAGAGTGATCTACAAGTGGTCACAAGTTTGATAACTAAATATATTCAGAAGCATCAATATTGGCATCTTAGCTAATTTAGATGGATATGAAAATTATCAAAGCCCAAGATGCTGATAGGATCACAGGCTCTTAAAATCACAGCAAGAGGCTCCCAGTTAGATAAGTGGAGCAGACATATACAATTTCCTTACTTATGTAGCTACATTCACAAACAGTTATAATCTTTTCTCAAATTCAGGGATAAAATTTATCACACTTGCTCTCCAAAGGTGGTATTTATTGCAATCTTATACGCTGAAGTTAAAACATACTAAAACATTATCTGCAGTGACACTCAGACAGCAGAGCTGCTTAAAGAGGCTGGGAGCCACATGGAAGCAGACCTCCCATGTGATGGCCAGGGAATCTGGTAGGGACCTGCTTCTGCAGCCCCAAGGCATCCTACCTTCTCAACCTTCAGCTCTTGACACACAAAGCAGTGCCTACACACACTGTCTCCAAGGCACTGCTGTGCTTTAATAGCCCACAATGAATCACATAACAAAGAAGCAATGCTGTCTAGAAGAGCTGGAAATTTATTAAAATACAAGCACAACTTCCAGCCTAAACTGACAGATGCAGTTAGTTTCCCTAAAAGCAAAGAACATTATTAAGGAGAATAAATAAAGGAATCAAAGTCAATTGCATGGTAAAAAAGGCTGCTGTATTGCAGTAGCAAAAATCGTTCAGACAGGCCCAGGCCCATGTAAATAATCAGGCTGATTTAACTTCTGACTGGCTATCTCTGCCCTTACAAAATCTCTTTTTGAGCCAAGTATCAAAACCTCTATAGCATTTAGCCACAAAGCTGGGGTGGAGCTCACAGGATGGTTATGTCTCTGGGGAAAAAAGTCCTCCTATAGCTGGATCTGTGTTCATGCAACCCACGTAAAGCTTGGGCCTCTTCAGTTGAGTCCAGTTCCCATATTGCAAGGCCATAAACTGCTTCATCAACTGCTATCTTAGTAGTATTCAGGGCCAAATGCAGCAACATCTGCAGGCACTCTAACACTTGTCTATACGCACTCCATATATAACATCACCTGGTGCTATGGCTCCCCAGGCGTATAGGTTCCTCAAACAAGGGATCCAGAAACACTGTGAAAAATGTGTCCCAAATTATCTCCTGAACCAGAAACTGAATCATGCACCTTTGCTGACTCCATATCTTGGACAGACTCCTGAAGCAAAATACCTTCTAGTATGCTTCAAGACACCCAATGGAGCTTCTTCTCTGCTATAATGACCCACTGGTTATGGTTACTTCATGTTATGGTTAGTTATTTTATGTCACCTGAGAACTTCCACTTATATATACCTTGTAAAATGGGCAGGAGGCTTTGAAGGTCTTTTAGGGGCAAGTGCTCTGACCACTAGCCTTGTAAAGAAAAGACGTAAGAAGTACCTCAGTCTGTAATCGGTTTAAAAAAACCCACCCAGTAGATACAACACTGGGGAGCCCCAAGTTGTTTGTGTTGTTTTGGCATGCTCTCCTAATGCTGTGAACGACACTTCAGAGTAGCTCTTTATTCAGCTTCTTGTCATCTGAAAAAGAAAATACTTCAATACATTTTTAATGAATTTTCTGTAGTCTGAAATGAAATTTTCTCAGTTGAGAAAGTAAAAAATCCACAGAGCAAATAGAAAAAGTCATATAGGAAACATATCCAAAATTGCAGTAAATGCCAGTGAGTATGCTTGGACACATTTCCCATCCTAGAATGCCTTCGGCATCTTTTCCCAATAGCTTCACGCCTGCTAGTTCTCCAGCAAGATTCCTTTCACCCCACCCCTTAGGGCAGCAATGTAATTCCTGTCCAAAGGCTTTTATCACCATTAAAGCCAGCTCAGCAATACAGGCAAGTCCTCTACTCCTCTTAAAGACTACTCTTCAGCATCAGTTTCCAATAAAGTTGAAAAACAAGCCTTTGATATATAATTTCTCCAAATCTTGCTGGCTTAATCACATCAACTCCTGCTTTGTCTTCCCTCACCTAGTAACATCAGGTTGTGACCAGTTCCTTCCTGCGCTCACACTGGGACTACCCTTCACCCTGTCTCTTGAGTTTCTCTCCAGCCTCCCTCAGCTGTGCTCTCTCCCAAGGTAAGACAACTGCCTGTCTCTCTGTGCCTGTGCTGGCTGTCATCCTGACATGACACTTGCTAGCATAAGCTATGAAAAGGCACATGGGTTACATCCAACCTGTTCCCAGCTGTTCATTCACTTACATCTGGAGCTGTCACCTGGTTGGTTTCCTAGATAATTTTATTCTTATCTCAGGCCATCTAGCAGGCTGAGCTGGTTTTACCTTTAATACATTTCAGGTCAGAGTCTGCTCAGTAGAACAACAGAGATATTCAGTATTTGAGACCAGGACTTTTTATTCAAATAATTGGCATACTTACTTACCTGTCTCTTCTCCAGGACCATTCCAAGAGAGCAGCCCAGAATACGTCTGCGAGACTGAGCCCTGCAGAAATGAAGGAGGAAAAGGGCAGAAGACAGTGGCAGGCAACAAGACAGAGTCCTCCCCGGTTGTGGTTTTTCTCTTATGACAAATACTAAGTGCTACATATAAAAGTAGAACATTTTAATAGGAATTGAGAGCACCTGTTCCCAGCTCAATCTCAGATTTTTCAGTGGCCCACGGTGAGACCACTCAGAAAACAAACCCAGGCTCAATTCCCTTCAGCTCAGACTGAAGATATACATACAACGTAAGTCTCATGCTCCCAACTACCAGGAATGGATCCTAGTGCTCTCAAGAAACACTAATCACACCCAAGTACATGAAGAAGTATGAAAAATGAATCTGAGAGATGCTTTGCACCAGCCCAGAGCTTTCAGCCTGCAGGCTGAATTCCTCTTACACCACCAGCAGCCGGAGTTCTGACTTACAAAAAACCTGATCCCAGCATCCACTGAAGTCAACGGTAACTTTCCTTAGATGCTAAACAGGCCTCATCTGTAGCCTAAAAGCAGAATACCCTGCCTAATCAATACAAGTGCCATTAATAAATTGTGGAATGTAGGGTAGCATCATGCCATACAGCATTAAGTGGCAGCAGCAGCAAACATGACTGATTTGTGCATCAGGCTTAAAAAGTACAGCCACAGAAGCCAGGAGAAAGGGATGCAGAGCCTCCCAAATCTATGAACTAGCTGTCGTTGTCAAACACAGCAGATTTCTTGGCATTAACATCTGTGCCTGAAGCAAGCAGCAATTACAGCACTTTGCAGTGCTGTAAGCCATTCTGACAGTTCTCATCTCAGCCTGCAAAAAGATTTGATGGTCCTGGCCACACTTAGCAAAAGAAATGCGAGTGCCTCGCTCCCCGCTTTGCATGGGCCACTGCACATACTGAAATGATTTCTCCATATATCTCTCTGTACACATATTTATTGCTAGGTATTTTTCATCCTTACTGAAACACAGGTTTTGCAAGTCTATGCTTTTTAATGCATGGAAGTTTGACCAGGCCCAAGCACAAAATATTAGAAAATCACTTCAGGTCATGGAAAGAAGTAGAACAGCTGACAACTGGCCTGTTGGCAGGTAAGGCAAGGAGTAAGCACAGTTAGATTATCTCACAGGAATAAAAGAAAGAGAAAAAAAAAAGGAAAAAAAAATAATAAAGTGGGCACTGCTAGTATGTGTACTATTTGTTTCTGCTGCTGTGGGAGAGGCATGGTTATTTATTTAGCTTTAAGCTCGTTAACTTAGTGAAACATCTTGACAATGATACATAAGTAGACTGGTGTGCTATCTTAATAAATTCTACAACAGATTATCATTCATCATATTGCTGATGAAATCCATCCCTTTATCTCTTCATATAAAGCATCGAGTTGATTGAATCATTCAGCTAACACCAATGTTCCAGCAATAACTGCAGGAGGACCCATATCAAAGAAATTCACTATACTCCTTCCTTTTCCTGCTTCAGGCCACAATTAGAAAGACAACTGTTTAAGAACTCTCACAATTGTATTTTATTTGACATCAGCAATATACACTGGAGTATAATAGGAACAATTTTTTGCACAATCTTTCTTGCAAGATGGATTTATTTTCCAAATACATAGATGTTCATAATACAGGAAGGTAACAGTTAAGCTGCACAATAGCAAAACAAGTTGACAGCTATCAAACCACCTTTTAAGTTTGTTAGTATAGTCAGGTGACCAGCACTGAATATATGCATCCAAATAATTTAGTTAACTTCTGATTCTTCCAATCCTCCCAGCCACATTGTTCCATGCAACAAAAATGTGCACAAAGAGTACTGTAAAAGAATTCAACTCCAGGCTTCCCTTGCTTTGATTTCCTTACAGGTTTCCCCATGTATGAGTCAATAGAAAGGGATAAACATGAGAATTTGGCATGGCACAGAAAGGCTTGCAACATGCATCTAGGACAGTCACATATTGCAGAAGTAGTAAATTATTTAGGGGATTTAGGACTTTCCTAAGAGGGTTTAAAGAAGCATTTCTACTAGGCTGCTTTAGTGTGTATTTTCTGCATGCCATGGCTTTTACAGAAAACAAAGATAAAATACTTCAAAAAGCTTCATATTTTTCACTGAGAGTATTCCTTACAATGTCTAAGCTTAAACCTAAATGTTTTGGTTGCAATGGACAGGGCTTCACAAGAAAAGAAAAGCTTACAGTTAATTAAAATACCAGTAAATACCATCTTCTTGTTTTTGACTTTTTTCAGCTTAAAAATGACACACAGTTGTAGCAGCTGCTGCACATCACATAGAAATTCCCTTTTTCTTTTGGTTCCTCAGGTGGTACAGCTATTACACTTCGAATTAGCACAGAAGTTAGGATCTCCCAGCCTGCCTCTCTGACCACTGTGAGCTGAGAGAGCGAAAGAAAGGATGTTCCACATCATTTGTTAGATGGACTGATTTTAACAGCTCACAGAAGTGCCTTAGCAATTTAGAATATCAGAACTGGCAGGATCGTCAGAGCACAAGGGCAGTAGGTAAAGCCGAGGAGAAACAGGAACTTGAGACAACTATTAGGGGGCTTATTTACTTACTATCAGCAAGCAAATACTGTGCCTGCAGCCAGGCTTTTAACACATTGTTGCTGCTCTGTGTATTTGCTGGTGATGCAACATTCTTCACACACATCCAAGTCAGCTGGTCCTTGCCACAGCAGCACACAGCACGAGAGGCCTGGCAGTGCTACCACTCATCCAGAAAATCTAGAAATCAGAAAATCTTTTGTCTGCTCTACAACTGACGTGTTTCAAGCATCCAAAGTGCTTTATGCCACTGCACCAACACTGGATCTTGAAACTCATGCAACAATCTTTAAAGACCACTGCTTCAGTATTCCAACCCTGCCCACGCTGCACCTTGCTGGTTGACTGTCAGGTTTTACTATCTGCCATGGGCGTGGGCACACCCCCCTCTCTGCTGTCCTCCCTGGTGATGCTCAGCACAGAGAGAGCCCCTAGCCGAGGGGAAGGTGTGTGAATCCCACACTGTCCCAGCAGGTGCTGCCCCCCAGCTCAGTCGTGTGGCAAGGGAGCAAAGCCAGGGACAGGTCCGGAATGAATCAAAATGGTGCAGAAGTAGCGGGACATGCTGAAGCATGTTTCTAGATTGTACACTTGGGAGTCTTTAAATAGCTAATGAGCAGCTCTTAAGCCTAATTCAACTCTCACATCTTACTTCAGCAAAATGCCTAACGGTCGACAGCCTCAGCTGTTCTTACCCAGAACAGGGATACCTTCTCCTTCTGAACAGATTGCTACATCAGGACTAAATTTAGATCAGACCTGAGAAACCATGTTCCTAACTCACCAAGGCCAGCACTGACCAACTGCCCTCCTGACTGGACTGATGAACTGAACCTAAAAATTCCTAAGTCTTGTTTGAAAAGGCATGGCCTTTTGCACTTCCCCCATGGCACAGCAGAGAGAAAACCTGGAAGTGTATAGGGAAGCTGTTAACTCATGTACTTAGAACAATTGAGAGCATAAAATCAAAGGTCTTTTCCTTTACTTACATATCTTCTTTTACCCGATTTCACTATATTTATGCATATGGCATCCAGATAGGAAGTGAGAAGTAGCCTATTTAAATTTCTCTACAAATTTCTCCCACCTTCTGTTTATATACGATCTTCACATTCTCCAAAGAAAAAACATACAATCATGTATTTATGAAATGGCTACTGAATATCACACAGCTAAGAATCTTTCCCACCATGACATGAATTAACTAGCTTAACAGAAAACCCACATGCATTCATTATATCTTACCTTCTTAGGTGAAACGGCTACAAATAAAATCCACATTTTTAGTACAGAGAAAATATTTTTATAAACTACAGCTCATTCAAAAAGTTGTAACTAAATACTCTGCAAATGAGAGATTTTATTTGAAAAGAAAAGCTGTCTTTTTAATAATCATATTCTCCTGAAGTTGGCTTAAAAGTGTTTGCTACCTTCCCAATGTTTGCAACACAGCTTGTGATTTCCATGTGTGCAGGCGAGGAAACCTCTTTTTAAAAGAAAATAAACAAAACTAGAGAAAAATCAGCTTGATTTTCTTCTTCACGAATACACAACAAAATGGACAAATGAGTGCCAAAGAAAAAAACGCTTTTCCAGTGTTTAACCTACAGGAGAAGTCTTAGTGGCATAATAACTATACCTACAAAAAAAATCAGCGATGCAGTTCTGCTTCTGGGAAGGCCCACAAACTGCTGGCATGAGACTGCAGGTACTTACCAGGTAGCAGCACTAAGCATGCTCTGTGTCATTACCATACGTGCACTTGTCACTCCCATCACTCTGAATATCAGAACATTGAGAAGACACGCAAGGAGAAGACCAGACTGCAATACACCTTCGTCCTCCTTTGGGATGTTCAGTGACTATCAGCAGCACTGAGCTGAAGGAAAAGTTTTCTTCAGCTTCAGTCTGCTCTATTTTGCACTCCAAGGAAGCATTTTCCAGCCCACCCCCAGTGCTCTGAGGACCTTGATGCCCCATGGTACAGCTTGGATGTACAGCACATGGGTGCACCACAGCTGGCAGCGGCTGCTAGCTCGCATCTTTCCAGTCTTCTGGTCATAGCATCAGAAATCTTAGGACAGATGAACTGTGCTGATCCTCGGGCAGGATTCACAATTGGTGTTGAATTCCACATTGCACTCAGCTGTTGCCTAAGCTGCCTACTTGGAAAAGAGTTTAGGGGGCATTTTCGTAAGTGGCTTAATTCACTGTAAGATCTGCATTGTCTCTGCAAGAGGCAGTCTCACCCCCCTTCCTCCCCTCTATTTCTGAACAATAGATTCCTACCTTCTCCCACACCAGCAACGTAACAGCTCTCCTGCACCCATACAGTGGGTTAAAAATGCATCTTTGCCTTTCACAGGACCTCCACTGTGCAAGTGCTGAGGCTGTGGATATACATTTTTAGACACGTCTACTTTAAATGCCGCCTCAGCCCTCAAGCTGTAGTAGTGACTGGATTATCAGAAATGCTCAGCACTAAAAATCTCCCACTAATTCAGGTACAGGAATGAAGTCTTCAGATCTAGTAGGAAGGCATGGTACTTCCAAATAACTGTCTGTTACTGTAATGAAGGCTTTTTTCTTCCCTCTCTTGCCCTCCTTCTGTAACTGAATTAAATCAGAGGCAGCAATCTCTGTATTTGGTCTCTTAAACAGAAAGCAAGTTAAATGCTAAAATTCCAAAGCACTTCACTACTGAAAATTAAATATATGGAATCCCCAAAAGATTAAAAAGTTACTGTTTACATTTTTGGTTGAGAAATGCTCTAAAACAGAGAAACAGTAATACTTAACCAAACTCAATCTTTTTCCCTTACTAGTCTGTCTCCTAAATCTTCCTGGCTGATGATGAAAATACCCTTTTTAATGAAAACAACTTCAATAGAACACAAATGTTACTAAGAGGACATTAGCAACTTATTTTCTTTATTACTTTCTCATTATACTTATAATGAAGAAATAATTATTTCTAGGCTGTTTCCTGCCAGATGCTGTTCTAGTACCTCTAATAGGACTTACCTTAAAATAACTGCTTGGTAGCAAGAAACTAGATTTTTCATCCTTACTCATGTTTTCCCTTCTCTTTTCTCTCTCTTCAAACAACTTTATTGATTTGGGCTCTTTCATAAATTGTGGCCTGCTTATATTTTTTTCATCATTATTTGTCATTGATGTACTTCACAAAAATCACCTTTGTAGAGGAAAAATTACTACAGAGGGCACCTGAGGTTCAAAAAAGCCTGAGCACGCCTCTGTTTTAATGCCAGTGGAGGCAGGATGAGAATCCTCAGGCTGTGGTTTCACAGCAGCTTTAACCCAGCTCAAAAAATCAATCCTAGTCTCCTCAACACCTCCTTTGTACCAGCGCTAAGACAGGGAGCCAGATCAGAGAACCGATCCCGCCGGCTATTAACCAGCCAAAACACAGGACAAACTTGGTTTTTAGCTAGACAAGTTATTTCAGCCAGCTCCCCACGACCACACGAACACTTCTCCCCACACAAAGCAAAACAACAAGGAAGAAGGTGGGAGCACTATGCTCAGCAGTAATACAGTTTTTTGGTGGAGTATTCATGATCATAAAAAACAACCAACCAACCAAAAAACATGGATTCTGCTTGTGGCCTGTCTGGTGCAGACTGCTTCAGAGGATGACAGGTTATAAGCCAGCTCCAATGCAGAAGCCTCTTAGAGCAAACATGCCCTGAGTCCTGCCCTGCCCAATATGCTTCATGAGCCCTTCAAATATGGGTTAAATACTCAAGGCCAGGATTTTGCACAAGTGGATTCATTTCCACTGTGAATGTGCTGCTGGTATTGATCTGCAAGGGCATGCATCTATGAAACAAAATTATATTTTCATGTAATGCTACAAGAACTCTGGTTATCTGAAACTCCTCAAATCACCACCACAGGTCTAATGCCAGAGAATGTTGCCACAAATTAATTACAAAAAAATGAAATGCAATTACATACAGAATCATCTATTTATGAAATGTATGTTGTTATTAATTTGATGACCTGGTACATTCTAGAAGAACAGGAGACTTTCAAGCTTGCAGATATAAAGCAGACTGTGAAATTAGTCAGTAGTAAGGTTAACTATCTCATACTTTGAAAGCACATAAAGTCAACATGAAGTCAACTTGCACATGTTGTTGACTTCCCAGTCCTCCACCCTTGTGCATCTTCACTTACCATGGAGATGAGCCACCAGCACAAGATGATGAGGCAAGACAAAGCAGTACTTGACTAAATTTTGTAATGCATTGAGCTCAAAGTCCAGCTGAGTGCTGAGTAGTGTCACTGCTTCTTCTACTAACCTCCAGTTAAGGTTTTACCAAGGATAAAAACATTTTAACAAATAATGATTATTTCTTTAAATGCTTCTTTATGCCTTCAGATCTTCCATAGAGTGCTATGTCAGCTAACAGCAACATCGATACAATGTTCACAAAAACACAGAGCAAATGTTGAAGGAGGTCAACAACAGCAAGTCTAGCAGGAAATAACCCAGATCTCTGTGCTCATTGAAGGTTAGTTCAGTAGTACTGAATTTTCCCTTGGGGTCTTTTTCTTGCAAAGAGAGATATGAAGATAATTAAAAAACCCACCTATCTCACATGGTGATTCCCATCCAGAAAGGGACTCTTTCAAAACCAGACTGCTTGCAAGTGCATCTTCAGCCTGCCTCCCTTACAATTCAGCGATTTCATTTTATTTGAATGGATACATAGGCTGTATTTTTAAATGCTAAAACTATGTTATTATTTTAAAAGAGCATTCAGTAATTGATGGGAGTTTGGATGGTTTTCTAAAAAGGGAATCTCCAAGGCTTTTTATTTTTGCTGCTGTTATTTTTATTTTTAAGAAGCCATCCCACTCTCAATTTCTCTTCTTGCACAAGAAAATGAAAATGGAATTATGACCAAAAAATGCAGTGAATGGCAGCAGGTCATAACTGATTTGCTTTGAAGTCCTTTCTAGTGGAATAATATAAAAAGCATAAGAAAGTCTAAGAGAGATTTGCAGATGCACTACGTCAGGGACTAGAAGGCAATGGTAGTCAATTCTGAAATAAATACCTACCGCTTTGTCTAATTCATGTAAAAACAAAGTATGTTTTACAAATTCTACCAGTTTTACAATAATTGCATTTTTCATTCCCTCCAGTTAAGAACACAGTACATAACATTAGCAAAGAGAGATCTGTACTTCACACTACTCTCACTTGCTTGGGATGTGGCTAAAACTTACTTTTAGAGTCTGATTTACTCAGAACATGCCGAAATATGGAGAATCACATTCTCCAAAAAAGCTACATTTTTACTCTGATGAGAGACCTACAAAAGAAGACTGGACAAATTAACACATATCAGACTCTTTCAAAACAATGCATTCTTCCTTCCAGTAAACTTCTGTTTAAAGTGCATTGAAGTCAGTGAAAAACACATATTGATTTCAGTGGATACCAGCACAGGTCCTTACAACAATATAAATAAAAGTAACTTACCTTGGAATCACACAGTCAAAGACATATAAGGTCTTGAAAAAATAAAAAATATATCTGGGGAGAAAAGAAGCTACTGTCATTTAACTGGCTTCTTTTTTCCTGGATTTTTTCCTAGTTTGGGGGAGGTTGGGGTGGGTGAGGGTTGTTTAATACTGACCTACATAAGACTATATACCCTTTGGATTTTCACTGAGTTAGAAATTTTATTTACAGAGTTTTGCTCCTCCAACTTAATGCTGTATTGCTTTATGCTTGCCAGACTATGAAGAGAAAGACCTCCTATTCTCCCCATTCCCCACTGACCCACCGCAAGAATTTACTGCCGCATAGTTCTGCAGTTCTGTAATACTTCTACAACTCTGATCATCCTTGGTTTTATCCAAACCATCAGTAAACACTATACTTCACCTAGGCTTCCCAACACTACAGTTGCCATTTTCCTAATCTGTTATTCAATGTTAGGATTAAACAAAACCAAGGGCAAATTTTTGTCAGCTGTCTGCATTACAATCCCAACAGTGCTAGCCACACAATGCCTATCTGTTTCAGTGCAGTCAAGCCCTATTGGCAAGTCCCAGGAAGACAAGGAAAAACTCACCAAAATTTCTTTCCTCCTAAATCATTTGGGTCAAGCAAAAGTTCTGGAGCTCAGTGTGCAAAGTCCATGATCTACTTTGCTTGCTAAACAGATATCTTGGAAGCTTTTGGATTTGGAAGAAGTGTGTTCTATAGCAGAACCCGTGCTCCGGCTTCTCACACCGCGAAAGATTCTCCTAGGAAATGTCCTGTAGAATCTATGGGAAAACATCCCAGGTGGCCAATATGTGTCTCTTACACAACCTGCATGGCCATTTCTTCCACTCTGGCCTTCCCTCCACTTCCAATAGCACAAGGGAGATGGGAATGTTAGGCTTTGGATAAACTGGATAAATGTACACTGTATACTGCAATGTTCTCACATGGCACACAGCCACTGTACTACAGCATAAAGTACACTGTGGCCAAATGACATACAGGAGGTACATAAGGAAGTGGAAGGAGACAGAATTCCGTGCATATTGAAAAGCTGAGTTCATTCACTTTTCTGTACAAACATGGTTAAATCCTATTAAGTATAGTTACTTGGTTTCCCCAATTTTTTGCATCATGAATGATGAAAAAGATGAGATGCCAAAGGCTATACTTGGACACTGTAATCAATAACTTGTAACTCCTGTTAACCAAAAAAGCTCTAATCATGTTTCTTATTAAATTATTTACCTCTTTCATTCAATTGTCATATGGTCTACTTGACTGATCACAGGGTAACGTAGAGTGGATGACTAAACAGTTTACGAAGTCTGCTTTTTTCCCCTTAAAAGACACGTAGAAGAAGAAATGCACCACCAACATCCATTTGATGGAGACAAGCGCATTTAATAGGAGCAGAAACAGACTCCAGTTCTGCTGGTGAGCTCTAAGAGCCAAGGCCACCATGGAGGGCTGGGGTCTAGGTTTGCCATCTTGTTTGGCTTCATTATTTTTGCAATTGCAGTGAAATGTGTTAATAGTGGGCTGACAGAAATTCAACGTTGCTCACAATTGACTATAAAATATACTTCATTTCCTGTGAAGGCCATCTTCCTGAATCGAGTTTCTAACCGTTTTTCTCAAATGATTGTGCTAGTGGTTGGGGCCGCATCACTGCAATCTGTGGGAGTTCTGCTGTTAGTGTCTCTGAGGAAACAACAGACAGTGGAGATCTTTCTCTGTTTCCTGGTAAGGTTTGTTTTGATTTCTATTCAGTTTCCTTTCCTGTTGATAGAGATGGCTTATCTGAAATGTTTGGTTAGTTTTAAATCACTACGACAGTGTCAAAAAAAAATAAATTGTCTGACAAAGCCAACAGAAAAAAATAAAAATAAAAATAGCTCTTATAGAGTTCATCTCGCTCAAACTCATCCATAATAGGCCATTTGGTCACTGAAATGACACCCGCAACATTCTCCCTTAGGATTTTATTTAGCAGTGTTGAACATTTGGGCCACTATATTTAGCATATTCCTGCTTTTGTTTGTGCTTCTGAATTACACAGTATTCAGAACCTGCCAGTGTTACTGAGTATACTGCAGGCTCTTTACTGTTTCTGATCACTCTATGAGAAGATTAAATATAATGAAGAACCACTGTTAACAATAAATTCCTATTTACATTGTCCATAAGTACTTTGGAAAGCTAGTTATGGTAATTTCTTCATATGCTGTAACACAAAAAAATGTAGCACATTACAATAAATTAGTCCTAGACTCACAGTGAGATTATTTTTTTTTTATATCTCATTTTGAAAGTAGGCATGCAAGTGCTGGAGGGTATTTCAGAAATACACTGACAGAATAAAAATAGATTTTTTTTTTTGCTGTGGTATCATTAAAAATTTCTTCTAAAATGGCAGCATAAAAATCAATATTTGGAATCTTAATTTTTGCAATCCCTTTTTCCTCCTTCTAAGTCTAAAATGAAACAGGAACTGCAAGTGACTCCAAGTAGCACATTTAGACCACTCTTGGTCAAACAACCTGAACCAGTGTTGATCCTACTGAACAATACACTGAAAAAGCTGATTATACAATCAGTATACAGGGATGGGTGGAAGGAAGAGACAGCTGTTTATAGTGAATCATTTAAAGCTCTGCCTGAGAGAAAACATCCTTGGTTTTCATCATAGAGGAAAGCAAAGGGTAATTTCAGTAGCTTCTGGCGCAAACACTAGATTCTTAACACAGAAGGCCATCGTTCTTCATACTAGAAATATTTTATCATTTGTGCAATTATGATCAGTAATTACCAGAGGATTAGCTTTGTTCCTTCCAGCTTAATAAAATAAATAAACACTCTCTTCTATTCTGACAATCTGCAATAATGTGACCAAATTGGGGCAGAAACAGCTACAGCAACTAGAGATACATCCAAAGACACAAACTACAGCAGTCAGACATCTCACATGGGTGTTCCATTCCCAGTTCTGTGCTATGGCACATGTAACAGTTTTCTACAGAGTGTTGTAATCTCAGACTTCTTCTAGATGTAAAAGACAAAAAAGGAAAGGACCATACCTGGCCTTTTGAGAGCATCACTTAAGTAAAAAAAGACTAAGGTAACTTTCTATCACTACATCATAATAAAGACATGTAAGACATTCCCACACCCTGTGCATTCTATAATCAACAGTCTAATGCTATACATGAATTAGCAGCCTGGGATCCATACTACATGCTGTAGTGCACATCTCTTGCAGACTCCCCGGTCCTGTAATTTAAAGGTCAGATTCTCAGCCATGAACTGAAGAAACAGAAAGAGGCACAGATTTACAGTCATAGTTTCACCACTATGGGGTCTTTTTTACTCTGATTCTTGTAGCAACATAGTCTAGGGCAGTCTCATGCATGTCCTCAATTACCCCAGATGCCTGTGGTCTCCATCAGTCACTTGATCATTACCTGGGCACAGAACCACTCAACACTCACCCGATCTGCCTCCTAGCATAAAACTTTGACAATAGGCTACCAGTCTGCTATTCCAATCAACTGAAGCTAAGGATTAGTCCAGACCCTTTAAAGGCACAGACAGGTCAAAGCAGAGGATTTGACCTTTAATTTTCACTAGCCACCTGCACAGAAATGCTAACCATTTGCCCAGCCAGATGGTTTTCAGATTTATTGCCAGCATATCTTCCACCCATTCTGGTGAAAAGAACATTTCTGATCAAGACTTATGAGGTTTAAACTATTAAATTCTTTATTAAAGTTGCCTGCTTGCATATTGCCATTCGAGCCACTAAGAAAAGCATCTATCTAGTTTAAAAGAAACAAACAGATCATAAATAAACATTTTTCCCCAGGCTCCACCTAGAAACTTTCTCTTCTTATTTATGTCACAGCATTCCTTCACAAAAGGGTGTCTCTCATTCACTCAAAGATGTGCCATAGCCACACTCATCAAAGCACAGGAAAGTTTGTTTTGATTAATTTTGAAGCCACTTTTAAAACTGTGCTGAAAATTTAACTTGACTCAAACATTATATAAAGGTGGGGGCGAATAGATGTTCAAAGGAAGTCAGAGGTGTGTGACTGAAAAATAGGAGAGAAAAAAAAAAGAAAAAACTAACAAACTCCAAATATCCAAAGAAAGAACAAACAGAATTCAAATAAAAAGTTGAACATTGTGGGTCTGGTCTTCATCTACTACAACGGACGTAACCTAGGAATATATCCACTCAAGCTGGTCAGGAAGGTCAAAGAAGAATCACACACTTAAGATCACCTTACCAAACAAAAATCTCCAAATTTGAGAATTACATCAGATTTCAGATTTTACAAGGTTCACTCATTCTTATTTTGGAGTGAGAATTTCCCAGGTTGCAACACAAAATAATACTTAGTAAAAATATACGGAGCTCTACAACTCCTTTGCATAACTTTTCTGGAGTTGCACTCTCCCAGGCTGGACCTCCTTTTCTTTTTCCACTGTCCATTTTCTTCCCCCCATTCTGCCAATTTTAACCTAGCAGGGAAAGTCCTTTTCTAGCAAGCACTGACAAAATATTCAGGACATGGACCTTGCACTCAAAGAATGCAATGCTGTGTCCAGACAGCAGTGCTATGTGCCTCAGCGAGTTGTAATAATCAATGTGTGTATTCCTAGCAGTCAAGATGTGTTCCACTGCACAGCTGTGCACCTCTGCCTTGGATTTGTTTGGGGTGCATGTTCCTCCCAAAGGCAAGTTTTGTGTAGCCAGAGTAATCTGTCTGAAGAGACTGATGGTTCACTGCTAGCTGAAGGGAGGAAGACAAATCTGTTACCCATTACTCTGGTAGGAATTAACTAATTATCCCCAATAACTCCAGCCTTTACAACGGGAAAGTAGCACACAGCTTTTATAAATAAGAATTATTGATCTTTTTAAATAGTTTCAAAAGAAGAAACTCTGCATCAAATGTGAGTATAATTTAGGAACTACTACATAGCAGCAAAACTACATTAGACTTTCCGATTTTTCCATGGTATCCTTGGATAGATACACCACCCAGTAGACCATGTTAAATGCTCCGAAGGTAACAGGAAATAAAATGCGTGCATATTTGTCTATCTTACTCGTGCCAGAGTGGGAGGCAGGGGGAGCAGGTGGTGTGACAGCAGATGGCTTTGCACCTAATGTATTAGGTGTGGTGGTCTGAATCTGCTCCAGTCTAGATCCAAGCAAGCGCTGAATGGAAGGGGATCCAGCTGTGGCATGCTGGGATACAAATCCAGTTAAAATTGGGGTAGAAGGAGGAGCTGGAGGGGTAGATCTTGCAGAAGATAATGTCTCTGATGCATTGATGCGTGTGAAAGGGTTGGGACTTGATGCAGAAAGGGAGTGGGGTGTAATGTCAGAAGACCCCTGAGCTACAGAGGGAGGTTGGATAGAGCTGTGTCTTGTGTCAATTCGGCTCCCACCATCAGCTTCGGACTGTACTGTGGCATTCATTCTTTTCCTCACATTTGAATTGGCATCTGTACTCTGCAAAGTTAAAAAAAATACTAGTCATTCTTAAAATAAACACTTAAACAGAAGCAATGGAAACTTTACAATCAAGCACTATCAGAGTAATACTCAAAAATATACCAGTAGCTTGATCCTAAAGGACAAAGATACCACATGCTCATAAAAATAGATTTAATAGCATATACAGACATAAACAATAGTTCCTTTTACCTGTGGCTGGAATACCAGGGTGAACACACATGATGCATCACACTCCATGTGATGTGGTACCTATGTAAACTTAATACCATGAGGCTAAGGATTCTTGGGTTAAGAGTTGGGGTTTTTCCCAGTGCTCAAAACAAAATTCTCTGACGTTCACCCTGATGATATAAAAACTTTAGAGACACAACCTACCAGCCATGATGGTTTACTTCTGCTTTATATCCTCAGAAAAGTAACTACCATATATTAGGAACTCTAGTCTGTCTTCTAGAGTGGATGTTATTAAAATGCAAGTATTTACCAAACCAAGTTACCCGACTGCTGTTCTTTCAGAAATAAAGGCAGTGCTTTTTCACATCAACCACAGGCAATACATTCTCCTTCTAAATTGAACCAGTGAATAAATCAGTCTTTCACCAACTACTCCTTTCCATTATTTTAAGAAAAATGGTGAATTCTCCATCACTTGATGTCTTCAGGCAAGTCTGGCTGTCTTTCTGAAAGATATACTTAAGCCAAATAGTACTTATCAGGCTGCATGAGAAACTCATATACAGATAAGGAAGTACAGATGGGAAATCCAGTGGAGTTTAATATTTTACTGACTTTTGGGAGTGAGACTCAGGCTCTGTCTTTCTTCTCTGCATTTAAGGGAAAGCCTAACATCTCCTGAACCTCCTTCTGGAAGGGTACCTGAAGAACAGACTTTTGAACCTTCAGCCCTGCACCTAAAATATAATATAAAACATATTATATATAAAATATAAAAGAAAACATATATTATATTTTAGATACAATATGTGAATGTATTTTCTGCACTCACCACCTTCCAAGAGACAAAGATTTAATGGTAGGTAGGGTATGCATATTCAACAGCAGCAATACAGGTCTAAATACAGGCAGGACAAATCAATCACTTGTTATATACCAAAAATCACATGTTTTGCACCTCTCTGATGATACCATTCCCAAGCACTGCCCTGCAGCACATCTACTGTGCCTTTGGCTCTCCTTCCCTTCACTGCCAAATCTCACAGCACAAGGAAAAGCGAGAGAAAGTGGGCAGAGGTCTCTCTTCTCTCCTTCATGCAACGGCAATTCTCTTCAGCTAAGTGCCAGAGCAGTAACGGAGAACAACTCAGATGTTATTCAAGGTACTAGTACCTTGAGTAGTGGGAAGAGTGACAACCATGTCTGTCTGCTGCATCAGTTGTGATTAGCTGTTTTGCTCAAGGAAAGAGAGAAATGGGAGCTGAAAAAAAAATCTGAAAAAAGAATTTTAAAAAACCTTAAAAATCAAAAATCAAATCCCTTGACATCTCCAGTATTCCCATCATGGCCAGAATGCTGGCCCCAAATCCTGTTAATTACGGTACAAATCAGTCACTGGCAATACTGCTGGCCTAAATTTATCTGAAGCTGTCACAGCTATATGCCAGTTCATGGCTGATGTATTTGCCAGCTCATGGTTGATATATCAAAGAATCCCTCTTAGGTTTCACAGCTTTCCTTTCTGCATAGAAGTGTGTCAATGCCTTTTATTTGTTTTTCTGCATCTGCAATCCAAAGAAGCAGAGGACTGGAATAAACATCAGATGAAAACGGTATTTCCTGAAAAAACACTAATAGTACCTTTTGAAAGAGAAGCCTGAGTCACTCTTTGGGAAGTGCAGAAGTACATACAGGTGTGAAATTTGGATACTTTCACACTAGGGTCATCAATGACTGAGGAATAGTAAAGCAGCTTTCAAGACTGCTAAATTGAAATTATAAAGCACAATCAGAACAGGAGTGCATTTACGAGAAACTTTGTAATACCTGACGGAGTATTGCATGTCACTCGAAGGCTTGCAAAGCTAAGCAGATACAAGTCACCAGTGTTCACCATCCAAAACAATAGCTCTGTGCTATGGAGAAGCTCGCAGTAGAGCCATTGAGAGGAGGAGAGTTTTACCTTCTACATGCAGATGCTTGGACAACCTGGCTTTGCTCAAGTAAGGTTCTCCCATCATAAAGCCCTCAAGCAGTGCCTGGGGAGTAAAAGCCATCGGGCTGGGACAGAGCTTGCAAAGTAGATCTGCATTGGTACTAAGGCATGTCTCACTTCTCTCCTGCTCTCTGCCTACATTAGACCAGTAGCTTAGAGGTGGTGCTGCTGGAGAATAGAAGTACCACATCTTCAACCACTCCAAGTGCAACCATGAAAGAATGGTCCTAAGAGTAGAACAGAGAATTAAGTGCAATTCACAGAGGCACCATTTAACGCTCCTGCTCACTTGTACTATCACCTGTTTTCAATGACCACCTCAGTATCCTTCCTTTCTGAGCATCATCAACCACAGACACTGGTAAGACAGCCGGGCTCCTTCTCACATTCCAGTCACCTCCATTTCTTTTGTTGGAACTTGTTTCCATTTATACATTTGCGTAATACCTCCTCTTCCCCCCACTTCGGCTGTCATCTAAGCGACCAAATAAGAGCTGTTGCTATTTAATCCACTGCTCATGACCCATTACAGTGTTTATTCTAGAATAAAATTATCTATACTAGTTCAAATGGTCCAAATGTGTAACTGTTTAAAAGTCTACTGGGCATTCTCTTTCTTCTTGCCACTGATACACAAAATTTCCAGTACTTCAGGAACCTTAAGTTTAGACAGAAATGTAGTTTCCTCCTAAGTATTACAATGTACACATAAAGCCCAAATAGATCACACTGTAAGATATCACAACGTAGCACTACACAACAATCCTCAAAAATATGGGTACATTTCTTGTCAATTCTCTGGAAATCACCTTCCAAGCACTCAGATCATGTAAATTAGAAATGGAATTTCTAACATGTTCCACAGACAACATATCACTGAAACCTGGTTGTTCTTGCATAATATCACTGTTACAGTGTGTAGTCGCGTTCTTGAATTGAACCTTGTCCTTGAAACATACTGAAACAAGCACATTCCCTAGAAAGAGACGTTACAAAGGCAGGGGATTTGGCCACTGCTGGAGCAGCCTGTTGACCATTAATACTCACTCTAACAGTGCTGGGAGCAACTTCAATATTGGAGATAGAAAAACTTCTGGGTCAGTGCTTAGCTCCAATACATTATGTACTCAGAAGTCCTGTCTAAGGGGAACATATTCCAACTCCTGTCCTCAGTTGGTTTTGTGGAGTTGGCACACAGCAGCAAAACAAGAGGTGGGCAGCCTACCTCAGTGCTTCTTTTTTTAACATGGCAGCAGCATCATTCCCGCTGTGAATGGTGAGCACCCAGATCCGTGCCCTGTCAGAATGCACGCTCATTGCCAGGGTGGCCTTGCCAGCACATTGCCCACCACCTCCCCTCATATATCCCTTTCTTGCACTTGCCTTACTCAAGACTATATCATGACGACAGCTCATTCTCCTCCTTCAAAGCACTCAGGCGTGTCTCCTTTTTGATTTCTCCAGTTGAAAAGTTTCTAGTAAAAATTCTTGTTAACGGTTGGATACATATGACCCCTATGTATTCCTCTATTCAATGTTATTAAACTAAACTCATTTCTTCCTACATTATTCTATTCCTCTTCTCTACTGATGCCATCTCATAACTTTACATCATCCGAAGATCAGTGCCAATGTCACTAATAAAAATATTAAACAAGGCTGATTCCATGGCCAAAGCCTTAATGAACCAAATTCTGTTGACATCAGCAGAAGCCACGTTGCAAAACATAGTAAAATGCGACATTCAGTTTGTACTAAGCAAAACATTCCACAGACATTTCAGCTATGGTGCATACCTCTAGTAAAAGGATAGTCTGATAACGACAACCTGACCAACGTATGTAAAGTATTTGCTGCTCCCAAAATTATTTTAGTCTTTAAAAACAACAGCAAGAAACACAAACCTACTGCCTAGCAGTAGCTTTTGGTTTGGAGGCACTGTATTTGGTTTGTGTGGCAAGGTTTTGGCAGTGGGGGGAGGAGAATACGAGAAGCTGCAAGAAGTTTCCCCTATGTCCGATAGAGCCAATGCCAGCCGGCTCCAAAATGGACCCGCCACTGGCCAAGGCCAAGCCCAACAGTGATGGTGGTAGCGCCTCTGTGAAAATGTATTTAAGAAAGGGAGAAAGCTACTGCACAGCTGCAGCTGGAGAGGGGAGTGAGAACATGTGAGAGAAACACCTCTGCAGGCACCAAGGTCAATGAAGAAGGAAGGGGAGGAGGTGCTCCAAGCACCAGAGCAGCGATTCCCTTGCGGCCCAGTGAAGACCACAGTGAGTCAGGCTGTCCCCCTGCAGCCCACAGAGGTTTACAGGGGAGCAGATATCCACCTGCAGCCTGTGGAGGACCCCATACTGGAGCAGATGGATGCCCAAAGGAGGCTGGGACACCATGCGAAGCCCATGCTGGAGCAGGCTCCTGGCAGGACTTGTGGAGAGAAGAGCCCACACTGGAACAGGTTTGCTGGCAGAACTTGTGACCCCATGGGGGACCCACACTGGAGTAGTCCACTCCTGAACGACTGCACCCCATGGATGGGCCCCAGGCTGGAACAGTTCATGAAGAACCACCACCCATGGGAAGGACACGTTACAGAAGTTTATGGAGGACTGTCTCCTGTGAGAAGGACCCCACACTGGTGCAGGGGAAGAGTGTGAGGAGTCCTCCCCTGAGCAGGAAGAAGCAGAAACAATGTGTGATGAACTGACCACAATCCCATTCCCTGTCCTCCTGTGCTGCTGGTGGGGAGGAACTAAAGAAAATCAGGAGTAAAGTTAAGCCCGGGAAGAAAGGAGGGGTAGGGGGAAGGTGTTTTTAAGATTTGGTTCTATTTCTCATAATCCTGCTCTGATTTGATTGGTAATAAATTAAACTAATTTTCCCCATGTCAAGTCTGTTTTGCCTGTGACAGTGATTGGTGTGTGATCTCCCTGTCCTTATCTTGACCCACAAGCCTTTTGTTATATTTTCCCTCCCCTGTTTAGTTGAGGAGGCAGAGAGATAGAGCAGCCTTGGTGGGCATCAAACATCCAGCGAAGGTCAGCCCACAACAGGCACAAAACCAAGAAACACAACATGAAAATCAAATGGAAGCCAAATTAAAATGCAGCGCAAGAAATGAAGGGATTATCCAAGTAAAGATTCCTTTCTGAGGGCAAGTCAGGAAACCACTCAATTATCCTGAGCCAACAAAGAGCTGCTGTGCTAGTCCAGATGGGGCTCCACAGGAAATACTGAGTCCACATTTTTTACATTCTCACTCTAGATTAAGAAAGGATCTGATTTTTCTGGAGGCATTTCAGTGAGATTTTTGGGAGACACTTAAAACGGTGTAGCTCGGCAATGCAAAATGGGAGCCTGGAAGCTACCATAAAATGCGGTATATTACAGCCTGCAATGCCAGTCTTAATACATTTCATAAAGATTGCCTTTCTATAAACACAGCAACTTGCTGCTTACATAAATGATGCCTTACCCTTCCTTTGAAATAGCCTATCGTTCTGACTTGGTCCAGCCAACTCCACACTTCGCAACCACCACCAAACCAGAAGTAGTAAGCACTTTCCTTTGCTGTATTGCTCCTTCAAGAGGAAACCTTGTTGCTATTGATCCTGTCAAGAGAATCCACCCTCTGATAGTTAACTGACCGAAACACTATGGATGAGAGTTTCAAAATCCTGGGTGATCTGACAGCACAATTCCTGCCCGTGCATAGAAAAAAGTTTTGAAGAGCTCTGATAATAATCTCAAAATATGTATTTTGTTACATGTAGGACATCTTCATTGGATAAAGCTCCGCGGCTAGCTGCGACATGTTAATGCCAAGAATCTACAACACCAATCTCCTATTTGATTTTCAACTCTATTTATTTTTAACAGCCAAGACTCACAACAGTTAAAGCTAAGTTTCAGCCTCTGACTTCAAACATTTATCACCAAGACTGATTTAGGGACAGGTACAACACGCCAGAGGTAGATAGGTGACTGCACTAACAAAGCCAAGGAATTGACCAAAGATAGGGAAATGCAGACTCCAGTCTTTCTCAGAAAAGATTGATAATCACTCCTCCTTTCTATCCAAATTAATATTTCATTAGTCCATACAATTAAAACAAACAAACAAACAAACAAAAAACCCAAGAGAGTTAGAAAGCTCCCATCCTATGCATAAGCATACCAGCATACATTACTAGGCAGGTGGAGGGCCGTAGGATAGGACAGGAGGTTCAAATTCTGTCAGACAAATTCTGTCATACAGCAAGCAGTATGCAAAAAGCTTTTGAAATATTTACTGTATTAAAAAGCATAGAGATCTTGCTTTAATTTTAAGCATCACATGCTATTTTGCATGGTTTTTATCTTTAAAAGAACTGAAGTGGCGAACGATACATTCAGTACAAATTCTTCCTATGTAAAAAGTCCTGATCTAAGATGTCTTTTTGCTAGTCCCAAAGCAGAAAGTTCATTTTATTTGGCATGAAGATAGGGTAACTAAACCAACCTCCCTCAAGGCATGTGTAAAATGTGGTAATTACTGCTGTATCCTTCCCTTGACAAGTGGATTCACATGCAATTGAGCATGAATAATACAATGAACAACGCTGTTAGCACACTTGAGCATAAATCTATACAATTTATTGTTAAACACTGTGGCAGATTCATGGAGCAAGTTTGATGGTCAGCTTCTATGATAGAATGTATAAAAAAAAAAACCTACAACAAACCTATTACCAAAAATTAATTCATAGATCATTTGCTTTTCCATTTAAGCTCAACTTTGATGGATACTGCTGTTTACTACTGCACTAAAATGATGCGCAAATATGAGTCAATCTAAACTCTTCAATATTTAACAAGGTTTGCACACTATAAACAGCTGCTCACATAATGTGGAAATTCTGAAACTTTCTCTAAGCCTACATAAGCCTTGACTTGAGCCAAAAAAATAAAGTACTGGATTGTTTTGTATGTATTACCAGTTTTTGACAAGCAAGCCAATTTTGCACTTCAACGAAGTCAAGATTGCAAATTTAGCATGAACTAAAGTAGCGTGCAGCAGCTGAGCTGAGATTCACGGGAAGGGGATCATCAGCACAGCAATATACAATACTGAACTGACAAACTTAGACATCTTGTTACAGAACAAAGAGAGCGGGTAACAACCACAGCAAGTATTCCCTATGATAAGGCCAACCTAGAACCTTGTAAAACAAAAAAGAACATTGTTTAGAAGTCACATACCAAGTCCTGGGGAGAATACAGCAATGATAAAAGTGATTACAAGGGCATCAGGCAACTTTATCCTTAGGACTGTATTTAAGAACATAAGCACCGAGAACACTGCAAGCTGTGAGAAATTCTTGTGTTGGTACAGCACTTTACAGTTAGCTCCTTCATACAACTCAAGAGCACCTTCCTATAGCCTGTTAGCGTTCTACATAGCAGCTTTAAATCAGTCTCTGCAATTTTAAATTGTTTCTTAGTTTGTATGATGGATACATCCTGTTGTGATGTGAATACAAAATAAGCAGTTCCTACTGCCTCAGCTAACAGAAAATCAGTAGTACTCAGTGCCAAAATTCCCCTTCATAGGCCCTCTGGCCACTAGGAAGCACAGCCACCATCAACTCTGATAAACAGGTACACATTAAGACTAAAGCTATGTATTTGCAACATAATTCAGAGTTAGTCTTCTAATCTGCCTCAGCATTCTTCGGAAAATAGTTGAGCAGCCCTCGGGTTGGATATATAGACACTTCAGAAGACCTGTGTCAGCCTCATCCTAGGACAGACCTTCACAGCAACATTATGCAAGGTCACAGGGCTGCTTTTGCACCATTTGTTTACTTAAACAGAGTTCATTGCTGCAGGTTAATACATTTTTTAGATCCGTAGCAGATCTTTTACACGGAATATCACTAAAGTAGCCTCTGTCCCAGAGAGAGATACAGTACAATATTTAAAGCAGTAGCTTCTATTTTCTCAGGGACAAATTCACAGCAGAATTTACAAGTCACAACGGCACCATCTGGTACCAGTCCTAGCAGAGGAGAGCTAACACTTCCACATCCAGCATGCAGCTGTAAAAGCTGGAGACAAATGCCCTGGGTAGGATCACAACTGAAATTACATGCCTTTGCAGAAACATCCATCCAACTGCACCCAATGCTTTCAGCTCTGAGCTCTTACCTGAAGCTTGATAGCTAAGTCGCAGTAAAAAGACACTCACAAAAAGACTCTGTCTACCTCTATGGTAACCCAGCAACTAGGATGGGAACACAGGTTTGGTGACAAGAGACCTTTTCTTAAATCTGCCCTGACTGTCACAAGGCTATCAACACAGGCTTCCAACATCTCAAGTGCTTCCCCACCAGGCTACTGGATACTCTAGGACAAGTGGTCCTGATTCCTTGTTATAGATGTGGCATACTGTACACTTCAATCTCACTCTCCTGTTGCAGTGCATGCACAGGGAAACTGGCTCCAGAATCAGTTCCTCTCCTTCTCCCTGGCACCATCTAAACTATTTAACATAGCAAGAGAGGATTCAATAGGAACTTAACATCCTGTGGACTACCTAGCAGTCTGGTTACTAATACAATTCTCCAAGACAGAAGGGGCAGGACTCAAACCTTCTCAGACTCCCACATGGGGTTTGTGGGAGGCTGTATCTAATAGGCATGCTGGCCATTCAGATGAAACAGAATAGGCATTTTTCCACCTAAGATGCATGGCAAACACACTGGAAGCAGCAAGTCAGTCCTGTACATGCCTACCCAGGGAAATTCAGTAATTAAGACTTTTAGGTGCCTTGTCACCATTTTGGATACTTAATCTCCCTAAGTAAAAAACAAACAAACAACATAAAAAACCCACACCAAAACCAACAAAAACAAACAAACAAAAAACCATGAAAAAAACCAAAACCACAAAACACAAAAAACAACCAAAAAAACCAAACCAACCCTGAAACCCTGAAAAGGGTACTACAATCAAAGTAGTTTTAAATTTGCACAGAATTTTGTTTATTAGAATAATCAAGCATATAACAAAGAGTTGTTACTATAATGAAATGAAAAGTGAACAGTAAATAAACATCTTTAGACCTTGCTGTTAATTTTGCAAGACTAAGATTAGAGGCTTCCATGACAGTACTATTAAAACCCCAATGAGACATAGGTAATTTAATATATAAGAAGGTCAGTCATGTGCTATATGAAAGCATAGGTTTCCCAAATCGGGATATCTCAATTAATTCAAACAAAAACTCATGCAAAAAATTGGAAGGCTTAAAGCAACCAAAAGTCTGGCATTACTTACTGTTTAATTGCAACATGAAAATTGTTTGTGTGGTAATTTAGTAATATTTTCCTATTAAACTCTGCCATAGTGTTTTTTATCCTTACCATTCCTCCCCAAGAAAACAGTCTGTTCTTTTGGGAGGACATTATAAAGTGTGCCAAATTCACACCATTTGACATTTACCAGGGAAGTAGCATGTTGTCATCAGCATAAATAATGCTGCTTGTCCCAAATCCCACTGAGTCACCATATTGCCATGCTGCTAGCAAATGCACAGCTTGGAGAAGAAATCTACCATGTTTTACTATTATGTTGTAGAGCCAGTCAATCAAAATTTTACTGGAATAGTACTAGGGTTTTTGTTTTGCCTTACAGAGCCCTGGAATATGACCAAGTAAGAGCTCCACCTGCAACAAAATACAATGAATTCTAGTCCATAGCTTTAGCACTGCAAAGAGCAATGCAGATTATTTGGAGAGGAAAAAGTGAGAGGAGATAAGCTATCAGAGCCAGTCCATGCTGCTCATTTTGTGATCCGAATCATGTGATGGGAGGGGAGGAGATGTAAGTAGAGCACTCCATTTTATGTTCCACCATTAGACAGGCCTAAGAGTGCACAATGTGGAAGAAAAGTAAATTCAAGGTTATCAAAAAGACATAAATTAGAAGAACCTTTTTTTCAGAAAATGGATGCCAAATTTATGCCAAATAAACGCATCCATCTGTATGGTGCTTAAGAGTCATAGACATGCATATATATATATATATATATGTATGTATGTATGTATGCATATATAAGTATGCATGTCTATGGTTCTTAAGCATTGGTATGCACAAGTCTTAAAGATTTTATTTATATCATGACAAAAACGAAAGAACTGAAAACATAACTACAAGGGGGGGGATAAATCTATTAGAATAGGTCATGTGCTAACCAACTGTGGTGGAAGGAAGAAGAACAGCTGATTAGGGACCAAAGACCTTCATTATTTTCTATATCTTTCAATTTCTGGTGACCTTAAAGCTACAATTAAAATTGCTTCAGTAGTTTGCCGAAAATGCCTTAAACACTCATTGCCTCATAGATTTTCCCAAGCCTCTCAACATTTATTTCTTCTGAAATTCTTCTTCCCAATGAAGTCGGCTAGATATCTCACACCTAGTTGTGAAACAAAATTGCAATTTGGTGTCATTGGCTTCACCAGTATTGAAAACTCTTTGTGGAGGGGAAACAAAATTGAAATTTAAATATAAATACAGAAAAAGGTTTAAGCAGAAAATGTGAAGAGCCTTGTGTTCAAAGGCATCATTTCATATTAATCATCATAGGGAAAACTATAAACTCCCTGACAATTTGCATTATAAGGGATGCTGAACAATCTGAAAATCTTCCCCCTGTCATCATTCAGGTTTGTTCTCACTTGGTGTTTCTGAAACACTACCACATATTTTTTGAGTACATAATGTTTGCCTCTACAAAAAATAGAAAAAGGAAAAAAATTGCAATTAGATCAATATAAGACCTATCTTAATGCCTGCAACTGATATTAGCATGAAAATAACTTTTATTATTAAACAGGAACATGTATTGTTTATTCTAATGATGAAACCATAAGGAATATTTTTTTGGGAGCATGGTGGGGTTTTTTTCCAGTAGATCAGAACAATGACAGAGAAAGGCATTTAAGCATATTTTTAGAATTAAAAACAATGGGGTTTAGTATTTTCTAGAATGACCACCTGAAAGATTGACATTACTGAGCTATGCTTTGGTTTCCAAAATAAAAGCCCTATCCTAATACCATTTAAATTAAGTCTTCCAGCAACTACAGCAAATACTGTCAGGTATTTGAGCATCAGATGAATAACAGCTGAGCATATCCCTCATATTCCCTTGCCTGCTATTGCAGTAATTCATTATAATACTTACAGAAAATTGAAGAGTGAGCAATTACTGCATTTCCTAGTAAGGGCTGGAGAAGATAGCATTCCAGCAGGGGTTTTTCTTTAGTTACACATCAGGTGTTGAAATGAAACTCCTAGGTTTTTTGTGCTTATTTAAAAAAACCCACCCAAAATAAACAAATGGAAAAAAAAAAAAACAACCCCACAAACAAAAAATGTTTCCAATATCAACAAGAAAAAAACCCTCATTCTCCAACTTTGAATTCCAACACTTTTATCACCACACAGCCATTTTACCTTCATTGTAACTGAATTCTGGAATTCAGTGGAGCTTACATCACAGTTAAGTTGGGTCAGAATCCAGCTCCAAACCTAATACTATGTTGCATACTTCCAGTAATTGCTTACTTTGCAGCAGACAAAAGTTTCTACTTCCAGAGTAAATTTATTCCACAACTCAACCATGTGAAAGGTTCTTGGAAGGAGACATTTTTTTTTAATATAGCGATCTAATTTGTGCTATTTAGAAAGACATATTATGTGAAATACTAAGAAAACAATTTTAAATTGTACACCTCACATTTGTGCCCCAATTACATTATTTGAGCACATGTTTAGCTTTATACATTGCAAGTAGTGCCAGTTGCTGGGTAGGACTAGCAAAACAAGTAAAAAAACAACAACAAAAACCCAAACAAAACCAAAGAAGCAATCAAAAAAAAAAGGGGGGGGAGGGGGGGGGGAGGGGCAAAATCCACAAAACATTGTACCTGAGCATTACAGCTAATCAAATATTTTAAGAACCATTTTGTTTCTATTCTATCTTCAGGTACCCAAATATTCAAAGTTCCCACTAAGACACTGCAGCCTTACCCCACATAGTCATTCTCTCTTATCTTTCAAATAGCATTTAGTACAAAATGTATTATGACTGTAAATCATCAACAGTAAAAATATTGACTAATGAAACTAGAGCAACAGAAAATTGTTGAAATGTCAAAGAAACTATTCACATGGCACGGCAGTCTCCCTTCTCCCTTTGTATGGTCCTATCCTTATATTTGCATTAACTCTGTGCATTTCTTGAGCCTGAAGTCCTTCATTAGAATCCGAGTTTCAAATGCCACTGCCCTAAACAAACCCAAACCATAACACCATAGGCAGTGGAGAAGTAGTTAAGCAGCAAAAAACGATTACTATATTTAAAAACTGAAATGCCTTTCCAACTGCAGGACTATTCAAACTCACCTAGAGGAGGTAGGCTATGCATCCACATAAAGAGTTCAGTAAACAGACCATCACCTTGTGGTCGAAGTACCACCATTAAGATCTAGCTGCTCTTCAGATAACCCATTCCACATATGAGGGAATTAGGTTCAGCTCCACTTCTCTATTTGCTGGGACAGGGGAAGCTATTTTTCTACTAATCCAAGGAAGAAGCAAAGAAATTAAGTGGTACTTACTCTAGATCTGGTACATTTTATGCACCTCTCCGTTACAGAATATGTCTACATATTCAAAAAGAAGTTTTGGTTTAAAAGCTAGTATTTCCACTTTCACTTAAGCGTCTAGGCCTTAGACACAAGAGTGTATCTGCTGCTGTTTCAGCATTTATCAACTCTGGCAATTAAGAATAAAAAGCTAGCACACACATGCACTGAAAAAAGAAGTATCCAGCCTATGGCCTCTGGATTGTACTCAGCCCATCAGAACAATTTATCTGGCCCAATCCTTGCTCTGGAAGGCATGAGACAGGGCACAGAGCTGGGCACGAGCCAGATGAATTGCTCTAGATGTCTGTTCACCAAAAGCTGCCAAACGATCCCCACTTTTCTCCCACCCTGCATCGTGTAACTTGAGCTGTGTACATCATATGACATCATATCACAGAAAATACATCTGAATCGCATGAAAGCACATACGCAGGTTGCCCACATGGCAATGTTTCTTGTAAACTTGTCAGGTACATGCCAGTCACCTATCAGCCCTGCAGGGATGCTCCTATTAAGGAGAGGAGTGTGCATTGTGGTGGTTTGACCCTGGCTGGATGCCAGGTGCCCACCAAAGCCACTCTGTCACTCTCCCCCTCCTCAACTGGACAGGGTAGAGAAAAATATAACAGGCTTGTGGGGTTGAGATAAGGACAGGGAGATCACTCAGCATTTACCGTCACGGGCAAAACAGACTCGACTTGGGAAAAAATGTAATTACCAATCAACTCAGAGAGGAGTAGTGAGAAATAAAACCATATCTTAAAACACCTTCCTCCCACCCCTCCCTTCTTTCCCAGGCTTAACTTTGTTCCCAATTTCTCTCCCTCCTCCCCCCGAGTGGCGCAGGGGGACAGGGAATGGGGGTTTAGGACAGGGAATGGGGGTTGGGGTCAGTTCATCACACTGTTGTTTCTGCTGCTTCTTCCTCCTCAGGGGGAGGACTACTCACATACTTCTCCTGCTCCAATGTGGGGTCCCTCTCATGGGAGACAGCCCTTCGTGACTTCTCCAGTGTCCTTCCCATGGGCTACAGTCCTTCATGAACTGCTCCAATGTGGGTCTCCTTCATGGGGTGCAGTCCTTCAGGAACCAACTGCTCCAGTGTGGGCCCCTCCATGGGGTCACCAGCAGCAAACCTGCTCCAGCATGGGCTTCCCTCTCTCCACAGGCCACAGGTCCTGCCAGGAGCCTGCTCCAGTGCAGGCTTCCCACGGGGTCACAGCTTCCTTCAGGTATCCACCTACTCTGGCGTGGGGGCCCTCCATGGGGTGTAGGCAGTCACCTGCTCCACTGCCCACAGGCTGCAGGGGGACAGCCTGCCTCACCATGGTCTTCACCACAGGCCACAGGGGAATCACTGCTCCGGCGCCTGGAGCACCTCCTTCCCCTCCTTCTTCACTGAAAAAACAGGAATGTTTCTCTCACATATTCTCACTCCTCTCTCACTGCAATTACTGCTGCCCAACAACTTTTTTTTTCCTCTCTTAAACATGTTATCACAGAGGCGCAACCACCATTGCTGATTGGCTCGGCCTTGGCCAGCAGCGGGTCTGTCTTAAAGCCAGCTGTCATTGGCTGTATCTGACATAGGGGAAACTTCTATCAGCTTCTCACAGAAGCCACCCCTGTAATGCTCCCCGCTACCAAAACCTTGCCACGCAGACCCGTTAGACGCAGCTACGTGGCAGTGAAGAGCTTGACCATTGAGTTCCTCCATTAGATGCTACGGGGCTTACTCAAGCCAACACGACACTTAACTGTCTTCAGAAAAGAAGAAGAAAGTTCGAGAGTTACAATCTACTTGTGACAGAGTTTGAAGAAATTATTTAATTCAAAAGGTTCGTTTGAGTTTGATGTGTTTTTTTCCAAGTTTTACACTCTCAACAAACACCCGAGGTTGAAGCTCGTGTTAACAGTGTTTAGGAGCCTATTTTTTGAAGACTATTTTTCAGTAGCATTCTTCATCTCCAAAATTGGGTAGGTCTTTAAAAATAAACTTCATAGGAATACAGTGAAAAGGAAATATGCAGAAGCATAAAAATAGACTCAGGAGTCCAATAACAAACTATAAATCATTCATTTCCATCACACGCTGTCTTGCAACATTTCTGCTTTTACTAAAGAAAGGAGTTCAGAACATTTAGGGACAGGTTCATTCCTTCTAACCTGAAAGCATTTTAACTTGCTCACAAGACAAGGAAATCACAGGAGACAAACCACAGTGTAAGTATCTGTCTTGGCTTAGACAGACTCCAGTACTATATCACTGTGCCTGACAGAAGGGATGAGTGAGGCTGTCCCAAGTCCCTTGTGAACTCAAGGCAGATCTCGAACAAGCTTGGGAACTACTCATGGGATGACTATGGCAGAACTGCACTCCTCCTTAGAGAAATACATGAAGTTTGTATCAGAAAGTTATAGGCAACAAGAAGAAAGAGTTGAAATAGGGTGAGGAGGGGAAGAAGGGTAAAAAGAGGTCGAATAATACCATGGCTAAAACCAAATCAAGTGATAGAGGAGCACACACTGCATCTGCAGGCACTACATGCTCACTCCTGCCACTCCCAGTCCAGTAAATCAGCTTGACACCAGGATTTTTCTTTGGAATGAACACAGTTCAGATTACTTATCTAGCCTCTGAAATTCATTTAACACTTACTATAATCAATATATTGATCAGTCACACCCATTGTGTGGCTTCAAAAAAGTGAATGTAATTACACAAGAGAATAACTTAGAAAAGCATATAGTCCACGTTTGCTACAGTAAAAATGTATTCGTTGTGGTGAAGAAATACATAATATGAATAAACACATCCCAAATAATTTGATTATAATGATAGAAGTTGCCTTTGATCCAAGAAAACTGGAAAAGTGTTTTTGACTGGAAAGAAAAAAACAACCCACCACCAAGAATTCTAATTAGCATGAGTAATATATGAACTGATTCAAGATAGAAAACACACTTTAATTCTATGGTCAGAAACTGGTTAAACACATACCTGCCAAAAAAGGACTTCCAATTATGTGCAATTTTATCTTTACTATTAATATGCCTAATTTCTAGTACTATCAGATAGTAAAATCCTCGTGTTCTACAGTTTCATGGCCCAACTTGCTCCCTCCTAGAACCCCTCTAGGACAATCCCACCACTTCACTGGAGAAAAAATAAATTAATTAAAAAAAAATTAATTGCATCTAACCATCCAGTGAATAATGCAGAATCAACAGCCCATAAAAGTGAAACCCTCTTTTAAAAGAATAGTATCACCTTGTTTATTTTCCTTAACAGCCTCAATTGCTTTGAATTTTTCTTGTTTTCAAGGGACCTATACAGATGGAACCTTCAACTATGAACAGCCACCAATATGCCATTTCAAGGCAGGCAAAAGTACAGGGCTAACAGGCATAAGAGAGTGATCTCCCCCTCCAATTAGTAGAAGATCCAAAGCAGGTTGCAAATGGTGAGATACATACCAGAAAGAACTGTAGGATTTAGGTATTCAGGTATCTTCTTTCCCAATTTACACACACTTCTTCCTTGGGCTAAGTGAAAGTTTTTAATTTTGGGACACCGGCAGATTTACCAGATTAGGCAAAGTTTGTTTGAAAAAAGTTTCAAGTTTAAAATAAAAATTTTCCTTGACCTCTGACAATCATATTGCTAACAACAGAATTTCTAGCACAATGGTGGCAATGTAGTACAGACTTTTTTTAAACACTAACTAGGTTAAGGAATCAAAGCCTATCATTTAGCTATGGAGATGAAACATGTAGTCCTTATGTTAAGAAACAATGCTTACAGATTACGTGCTACAGTCAGGCTATTGTCCTGCATTCTTTGTGCACCACCATCTCACAGGAAGGCTGAGATTCTACTGTCTTCAGTAAATCAGCACTGATTAGACAGCATATGTGCAGAAAAAAATATACCAGATTCCTAATAAGGTATCAGAAAAGTCTAGATTAGCCTTTTATAAGCAAAACTAAAAATTTTAAGGAGAGGACTATATTACATGTCAGGTTGGAAAGCAGAGTCTAACAGCCATATTAGCTCCTGTTCTGCACAGCAGGAGACCAGAAGAGAAGTCACCCTGTAGTCATGGAAAGGACTGAGCAATAGCTAAGCCCTTACAACAGTACCTGTGGGCTCACCCTGTACGCCTGTCATGGAAGAGCAAAGACTCAAGTCTTAGCATAGGCATAATTGGAGAAAACGCTATAAAAAATAGCAGTTCAAGGTACAATCAACATTATCACTCACTCACATACTCGTAACATTAACGCGTAACCCTTCAAAAAAGCAGATTGCTCCCTTGAGTGCTTTCAAAATCCCCAAACCTGAAAGCACACTACCACATTTATCACAGAGGTATTAATGAAGCAGTGGAATAGAACTGTTCACATCTCATTTTACCTAGCTTTTGAATTAGGTGAAGTTGTGTGTTCTCTGTTGTTGCTGTCGGTAAAAAGAAAAGACAGGAAAAAAAAAAAAAAAACAGAAAGAGAAGTTTCTCCAAAACACGTGTAAATAGCTAGGCATGATACCAGACTGACTTACAGCAATTCTGACCATGAATCAAAAGAATTTTGTTAAGCCTTCATCATTGCTACCTGAGAAAGCTTTCCTTTTGTTTTAATCAAATCTGATAAAGAAATCTAGGAGGAAACCATTCTTAGATAATTTATTTTCATATGGACCCAAGCAAAACCTGACTATCATCAAAAGCAGTATTTATTAACATTCCCCAGGAGTGCCTACAATACTATACTAAACTGCATGCTGTACAATCAAGAAGCTTAGCATAAACTAATGGCACTATTACCTCTATGTACAAGGCGAACTACATGCTACTATAAACATACTTTTTCTTGTTCCCATCTCTTACTAGCAGCCAGTGGAGTGATGAGTAACAAACATTTCAGGAGCACATCTATTCTTTTAAGTAAAAATGGGAGCTACAGATCAACACAGCCAGCAGACTGAAAACAGTAATGATCTACAGTAGAAAAGCAAAGAAGAGGAAGAAAAATGGAAGTGGGTGGACAGCAGCTGAGCAGCGATAGCAAATGGAAGGGGTGGGAAGGCAAAAAGAGCACATGAATAGCAAAGGAGACAAATGAGATGTGAAAAGAGAAGACAAAATTACTAAGAGTTAGTCTAAAACAGTGGTTCTTAAATCATGGCTCAGCCAAAGGAAATTACAAAGTCAGCCTGACAGGAAGAGTAAATTACAATGCTGCTGTCAGCATCTTCTTGAGTGGTGTTGTCAACAGTCAGCCATGGCTGGGAATTACTGGCCTAATGCATGGCCGGTGCAAGTGCTGTGATGACTTTGTAACCTAGGTGTCTCATGAACAGAAGGAGTGATGCAGCAGAGAGCAAGCGTATGGGAATGAGAAAAGGGAGGAAAGGAGAATCAATGGTGAGCTCAACTGGAAATGAGATTGAGCCTTTATTAACAGGTCCGCACACTAAGATAGCTACCACACAAGTCACACTTAATCCAAAGCACTATGAAAGCTGGAAAGTGTTTTGTTAAACAGAGCCCCCAAAAATTTTCAGGAGTTGAGGGGAGCTCCGGTGCAAAGATATGCAAATTACATAAAAATGAAATCTACAGTGGACACAAAGGTTTCATCCAGCATGCATCAAAAATTCCTGAAATTGTAACTAATGAAGAAATAAAAATCTAGATAGGCAATACATGCAATGAAAGGAGAACTGTAATGCCTAGGGAAGTGTTGCAAGGTACAACGGCAATGCATTAGCTTATTTTAATTCATTAAAGACATTAGCCATATAAGATAACATGCTGCCCTTATAATCTGTAATACCTTGGTCTGGACAATCAGTCCAATCAGAATCAATGCGCATAGTGAAAGTAAGTTTCTTAAAGATACCTATCCTAACCTACCTTCACCAAAACACAACTAAACATAGAAGACACTGCAAGTATGGTTGGACACAACCTCCTGCTCTCCCTTGGGTTAATCCAATAATGCAGGTAAGAATTAAATCACATTTTACATGTTTTTATCATTGAATATAGTGTAGCATTAGCCTTACATTAGGCTGACTTACACTGCACCAACTAGCACATAGAGAACCTGGGAGGAAGTCAAAGGCCTGGTTTTACTGAGAAACATTACCAAAAAGAAAATGTTTGTGTAATCTGAAAACGTACCATGAGTATCTCCTCTGTACTTCTTTCTCTTTGTACTGGAGCAACCGGAAATTCAAGAAGGGATTTTACCGTCTTCCTTTTGGCCTTTTCCATTTGAATATTAGTAAAATAGTTGACAGCAGCAAACTCAATGAGAGCAGAGAACACAAAAGCAAAGCAGACTGCTATGAACCAGTCCATGGCAGTAGCATAGGATACTTTTGGCAGCGAATGTCTTGCACTGATGCTCAGTGTCGTCATTGTCAACACTGTCGTTATTCCTTCAAAGAAACAAAGCAAAACATTACTGAATCCAAGTAAAACAAAGTGAGAATACGCAAGCGGCTTAAACAAAGAATTTTAAATCACTTAGGAGCCTTTCTATGTTGCTTGTGAATAGAGCATTACATCTACTTCATGGCAACCATCATATATCTATGAGCAGCTATGCACACAGAACAGTTAACCAGTTTTTAAAGGAGGCATGGAAAGCCATGACCATGACCAAGCACACCACCCACAGTTCACATGAAGAAAACATGGAAGCCTTAATTTCACATTTTTTTCACTTCAAGTTCAGTAGAACTTCTTACAACAATTAGTTTCTAAATATTTGAACATAATTTAAGTTGTTAAATAGGGGAGTGCTCCTCAGACTGCCACAAAAACAAGTAATGGGTTCAGAATGCCACTTATTAGTCTGTGCTTGTTTGTCTGATCCTCCTCGTAATCCAGGTGCCATTAAGTCATGGCAAATTACCTTTGTGCTAAGGAAAACTAGAATATTATGTTAACAACTCTATTAATTAAGAAACCATCACCTTATCTTTTAAACCCTTCTGCTACTAGTCAACCGATAAAATTTAATTAGAATTTCATCTTCTGAAAGAGCAACTTTTTAATTAAAGTCTACAAGCATGAACATTGAACTCAAAATATGACCACTTCATGGTAATACTTCAAATACAAATCCATGCTGTATAAAACGAAGGCATGGGGTGGTCTTTGCTTTTTCATCCAAAATATTCCGTATCATACAAATGTAAAATACCGAGTATATAGTGAACACTCTGTAAGTCCTACCATGATGACCTCAAGGAAGACTGACTACAAATGGAGATGTGTTTACTCTTATGAAAAGAACACTGTACCCATTTTAATTCAAGATTAAATGCATAAGCTTAATAGAATTCAAAATAATTAAGAGCATGTTTTCCAACAGCATCCTCACATCCCCTATTCCCTAAATGGTGGCGTTCCATCTGGGTAATCTGATATGAAAAAGCTTCGCCTAGACACTGCCACACAGAGAACTGGGCACAACAAATTTTTTCTTCTTCCTATTGAAGAAGAAAAAAAAGAATAATAGCCAGTTTATGAAAGCACAAACAACAGTTCAGAGCAAACTCAGCAGGATAGAAACACAGGTGCAAGCTCACAAAACCTTCTTCAGTGGGAAGGTGTTGAAAAACATACCAGTGAAAATGTTTAAGTCTGAGAAAAGAAAAACTTATGGAAAGTTATTTTTTTCCTGGAAGAGACCTGTCCCTGCTTAGCCCTATTCTTCCTGATTCTACCTTTGTCCACTTCAAGCAAATAGTTTGTCTGAACTGCCTTTCTAAAGATGTTTGTATACTAGATGTAAGAATAGAGGGAAGAGATATCAATGAGCAGCCATTCCTCAAACAAAAGGAGGAGAGGGGAGGCCATGACAGTATTATAGTTTACTGCCAGAGTCTTTGTATCAGATTTCCCCCTATTAAATCATTCTTCTCAGAGACTTGCAGTTGACACTGCAACTGCCCTTGGATATGTGCCATAGGGATTTACGGGGTAGGGAATTAAGTTCTGGTAAAAAATATTATATATACATATGAACTGTGTATTAAATATACACACGAACTGTATATTATCCAGAGCTAAATACTTGCAATTTTCTGATTAGAAATGCATATAACCATATAAAAATATATTAAGAGTGTTTTAATATAAAAATTAATGTTAAAAACCTGTTTTAAAATCACTATCTTTCCTTTAAGAAGCACCAGTTTCCCACAGTCATAGATTCAGGTGTCTGAAGCTTCGGCTCCAGAAATCACAACCTGATGTACCTTAGTTCCTTGGGTATCCTTCCTCTGTTAACTTTGCCAAGTTCTCCCTAATCATGCAGTGTCCAATCAAAAGAACTTTTGCTTAGCTTCTGACAGTTCCTCTAGAAATCTGGTACCATAGCAAGTATTCTCACCTCATTCCTATCTCTTGCCTGCAACATTTCTATCTTCTTTTAAGAAAACCTTTAGAAAATAGGGTCCCTGTTGGAATTCGTCAGAAAACTAAAAAGATACTTTTAACTGTACTTTAAGCCACTTGCTTTCAAAGGCATTTTAGAGACTTATCTGTAACTTAGTGGATGTCCGAAGTTTATTATTATTATTTGTTTTCAGTTTCACATACAGATATAATGACACCTATTACACCTTTTCCTCTATAATTTGTACATTTTCAATTCTCACATTTTGTCTGTAAATACACTCTACCTTTCCAGTTCACAGCAATATTCCCTTCAAAAAAAGCACCATTATGTAACATCACTGCAAAGGCATGTGAAGGGATATACTAGTTTGCCTAATGCAATGCTTGAGTTGAGAGCTAGTAGGGTTCTTATTAGGTTTACAGGTTGTTTCTCCTATAACTAATCATTAACCTTGTCTAATTTGTGATATTAAACAGTGTTCTGACTCCACTTACATGTTTGAATGGGCCGTCACATAGAGACATTAATTCCTGTCACTCTTGCCAGCATCTATCTATCTATAGAAAGGCTTTTTGTAGAGCATTCTCTTCCTGATTAGTCCTGCTTTAGAGTACAGTACATTATAAAGTCAAGACATTGCTCTATAAAGACTGCTTTTAAAAACATTTCCATCCTACTTCGTTAGGAATCATATTTCCATTTAATTTCTTATGTTTTGTCTTCCACAGAAGTTTTTTTGGGTTTTATTTTCAGATTTCAACATAGCATCTCATTCAAGCTGTATTTTGATGAGAACAATTTTAATATTTTGCAATTATTTTTTAATGATTATTTTAAATTCATTTTCATAATGGCAATGGCAGAAAGGAAAGAAGAGCACTAAACATGAAATTACAGTAACAGGATCTAAGCCTTAGTCATAGCAAGCTTCCACTGATGACACAGATATCTCATAAGAAGACAACTGTACACCTTGCACGCTCCAAATCAAATTAGTATAAAAGTATTTTAGAAAGTGTGAGTTCAAGTAATTACACTACAGTCCACTGGAGGATAAAAACTGCTCCGGATGTAGACTGGGGAGCTGACTGTATTACTCAGGTCTTCCCAGTTTGCTCCCCCAAGTAGGCAGAATCCCCAGAGACGTACACCGATTTGCCACAGGCAACCGATATATAACCTTCAGGTTATATATTCCCAGTTTGTCTACAGATTCCAAAGATACACATAACACCATTCTTCATACATTGATAGCAAAAATTCCTCTGAATTTACAGTATTCCCTTGTTTCTGCACTAGAATGGAGGCCGTATACCCCAATGCAGTAAAAAGGCTTATTCTAGTGAAAGCCTTAAGTATGAGAAAAAGTAAAAAAGAAATAATTACCAAACACAGTTCTAGCTGGAACAGATTCCTTATTTATCCAAAATGAAACTTGAGAAAGGATCACGGTCATAATGCATGGGATGTAGGTCTGAATCATAAAATAACCCATTTTCCGTCTGAGGTGGAAGTAAACTGTCATAACAATATATTCACCTAAAAAAAAAAAAAAGAAAAGAAAATATTTTCCTGACTGCACATAAAATTCATGTTGCAGAATAACTGTTTCAGATTATCAACAAGGATTGTTTAAGATGATGCTATTCACACCACATAATGTGCATAGAAAGATATATTCCTTAGAGACAAGAACGAATGAAACTTTTAAACAAAAAATCCTAGAAGTAATAGGTCCTTACAGTGCCATTCAGAAGCTGACATTAAAAATACTATAAATGTACAGCTGATACTAGATTACACTTTACATTATAATTATGATTTTAAAAATTATTTTGGCAGCTGTTGAAGAAAAGAGTCCCAAGACACAAGGTATCTACCTACCATAGTATCCATAACATTGTGGTACCATAACATTGTGGTACCTACCTGCCAAATAAAACAATAATAACGATGCACATTAAATGTTATGGAAGCATCTCAGCTTTTTACTAGGTTTGTATGTCAGCACCACTATGATAATGAAACAAATTGAAAAATCATTGACAAGAATTAAAACCACTAAGTTTATCTAAAATGTTATCATTCATATTAAACAAAACAAAAAAAAATGCAGTTTTACCATAAACTGAATAAACTGTCTAAATAAAGCACTACAAAATGAGCATTTTGGGGACAGTAAGGAAATTCTGTTGTTAACTCATAATAATCAATACGCTGAGAAGTAAATTTCTAGTGTTTTGCAAAATGCTGTTTTATCTTTGAGAAAAATATCCATAAAGCAATACATCAAATATATTTGCTTTATCTTGCAACACGCAAACTTGCTGATGCTTAGAAAATGATTCCAAATTTTAAAAATATTTTGGGAATATGCTTGTTTATCACCACACTGCTCATCAGTGATACTGCACTCATTTCAGATGCCTGTAGTTGCCATTTGCTTTATTTCTTACAGCACAAATCAGCAGAAGTATCTATTGTGACTAATACATTTGTGCCTATCCTTATCTGACTAGAGGGTTTTTATGGCTTTAATAACCCATTCTGTATGCTGTACTTCTATCCTGAGCTGTTTGCACCACCAAACAAAGGAAGTCTTTTGCACATAATGTGGATACAGTGCTGAGAAATTACTTCCTCACCCAGGCATCCTCTTGACTCTTCAAACTGCATTTTAAGCAGTGATTAAATGCTCATTTTGTCCCTCGGAGTAATGATCTCATTCTAGCTTTCTAAAAGACCGTCGCAATCTACTGTAATGAATCTGCAAATGTAAATCTGAAGGACAGAAACCTAATTCAGATTTATGCTCTCAGCCCTTAATATATACCCTATGACATTCAGTAGAATACCTTACAGGAAGGAAAGAAAAAAGCCTGGGGCAATGTTACAGGGTTAGTTTTACCTCAAGTCGATTTTTACTGACAAGATTCCTACCTGTAATAGATTTAATGGTTTCAGTGGATACCGTATGCCCAAGCAGGTCATACTGAACTAAACTGGAAGACTCCTCAGGAACTTCCACTGATTTCTCAGGTCCTTTTGTCCAGGTATAAATCATTTCACTCTTTGGATAAGCATCTACAACACAGCATCAGTTCACATAAATAGGAAACTTCTCACACCTTACTAAGAGCCCAATCCAAACCTACTGAAATTGAACAGCAAGACTCACACTAACAAATTCAGAAGATAACCTTCATGTTAAGTTAGCCCCAAAAGCCACCCTCAGAGGAGAACAAATAGTAGCTAAGGTCATATGTCAAGTGCACATACAAATTCACTTCACATTTGAATGTTAAGTCTAAACATGAGTTCTTTGTGGATCAGCCCTTACTGCGCATGTGAAGTTTAAATTATTTTAGAAATTTCTATCTAAAATATTATTATTAAAATATACTAGTATATAAAAAAGAACATGTATAACAATAATAGTTTTTGGAAACTGGGTGCACATTTATTTACAATAAAGAATGATTATACTAAAAACTATACTATACTAACAACTATAATATTTTAAACTTGTGTTTAAAATATTTTCCAGAAACTAGAAGTCAGTAAAAAATTCACAATAGCCCAAAAATAAGCACAACCAAAGAAACATTTTACATTCAATACAAAAGACATAACTTAGGGCTAGCATTCAATCCCTACACAGTCCAAACTCCTGTTAAAATTAAATTAAATCAGTCTTGCATTTCAAATGGCTACAACTTATTTCAAGTTTCACTGAGGAAAATATCAGATTAGTGCCAAGTACAATTTCTGCTGGTTGATGATTCTGCCTGAAGAAATACGCCTGTGGAGAAGCCCCCACTACTGAAGCTCCCCTATCATACAGCTGATACCAAAGCCAAATCTGGCAGCACCTGGTCGCCAGTCTCACCATAACAGGGATGAAAAACCTTATCAGAGCACTGTCTTTGATGTCCCCCTTTTGGCTGACTACCTAGCTAGATAAGCTAAACTTATGCTAAAGAAAGACTGTGAGGAGCTTCCACCCACTTATAACTTCAGAGCTCTGGGGTCAAGGAAAACAGTTTAATGTCCAGCCACTGACTACATCGGAGAGTGAAGCAGAGAAGTCAGTGACTGAGGAGGCCTGGAAGATCGACAAGATAGTTACTGGAGTGCACCAACCATTCACAGGTGGTCTCAGAGGTCTCTGCTGTGGATTCAAATCAGGGAATCATAACTACCTCCCTCAGTTGTTACGCAGTCCCCAAATGCTCCTTCCAGCCAAAGCCTGGAGATGATCCAAAAATCTATGTCTGACTTCAAAGCAGAAAAGGAAAGTCACCTGCACTAGGATTCCTCTTACCAGTCTAAAAATTACTTATCTAGTCTCGATTTGCTATGCAGACTCCCCTTATAGGCCAGGAGATAGAAAAATACAACTGAAAATCAAATCTCTGCACATAACCTACACAGCTATCTTAGGATGTCAATATGCCTCCACTAACTGTACAGAGAAAGTTAAGTAGCTTGTTTCCCTAGATGCCTTTTACCTGGCTGTGGTAAATTAAAATGGATCCCACTCTGTCTTCTCCACAGAATCTCTCACTTCACTGAGTATCCAATTCCTCCCTAAGAACCAAGAAAAACTACATATTTCCAGCAACTGTGTAGCCAGAATGGTGGGGTTTAACATAATAGCTGAATCACTGTGTGCTTTTCAGTTCTCTGCCTAGGTTTAATTTTTGAGGCCTTAAAAATTTGCAAGGAAGTTAACAGGAGTTTTGTCTGCATAAGGATTGTGTATCAAGACTAATATTCAGAGTTTAGTAATTGCTCAAAATCTACTTCTACTACTTAAATTCTGTAGTTACAAGAAATTTCATAATTGCAACTTACAACTCCCAAATTTGAGAGGACAAGCATGACCATCCATGGGAAAATCCACTAATCTCATGGGACACTCTGCACTTATTGTAAGCCTATAATGGAACAAATTAAATAGTCTCTGGTTGCCATTTTGTCTAGGCAGTATAACTTTTGCATATAGTAATTGTAAGAAGCCAGACAAACACGTTAGATACCTCATTGTGTACAGGATTGTGCCATTTCTCATTATTCTGAACAGTTTATTTGGGGCTGTCATATTATGTGCAACAGACTTTTTCCCATTCCTGAAGAAAGTGTCAGGTGTCCACACCTTTGAAACCATCAAGTTGTTAAGTCTTAAAATTTCAATAGGGCCATCATACTTTAATCTTTTGTCTACCCATGTCTGACGGAAGAAGACATCCATTGTATATTCCTGTATTAAATTGCAGAAAAACAAAGATCACATTTGCATGTGTTTCCTGTAAAAAAAAAAAATCCTTCAGGAGCAAAGAAATCAGTAGTAAAGAAAATGCTAAGTCCACTACACAAACATATTTCCACCAATTAGAGTGTGTTGTGTACTTCTTAATAGCTTAATTTCTCACATTATTCACATCAATAAATCACTACACATATTTAATCATTAAGGAATAATTAATCTAATTAGGTTGAAGGAAGCAACTACATTTGTAGTCAGGCATATAACTGGAAACAAAATGATCTCTGACAGTAAGTGTCAACAGATTTTTAAAGAAAAGATATCAATGGATTTTCTGCTGCTGGCTAAATTAAAAATACCAGGACAAAGAATTACTACCATTTTAAAGTTAGGAAAGAAAATTTAATTTCAACTCACGGACAGTAAGCTTTTACCTGAGGAAAACGAAATATTTCCTATGCCCACAAAACACATATCAGAAATTATATACAGACTTGCATATGTACACATTTGTTTTTAACTATGTAACTATCCCATTAACTTCCTCAGAAAAGCCATTCAGATGCTCTAAAGAAAACATGCAAACAACAACTGCAGAACTGCAGACACAGGCACATCATGAGAATGAACGGACAAAGGAATGCATTTCTCATCCTGGGAAGCTAAAGTATTTAATAAAAAAAGCATCATGTGGCTTTGAAAAAGTTAACACAGAAAGCTTTTCTAATTTACAGTTGTGACTTTGTTGTTAAGCCAAACAATATTTCCTGACTTTATTTCAATAAACTCTTCTGCATAATGTTACAATTGGAACTACTTGTATGGTCATATCTACTTACATTGGCAAGGAGGCACATCTACTAATGTACAATGATAGAATAATTAGGTTGGAAAAGACCTCTAAGATCAAGTCCAACCGTGTAGTGCATCTTAGAATTACATGTCGTCTTTTCCATGGCTGCATTCTCAACTGTAGTTTATAGTTAATCTATGAAAAGTCTCTTTTCTAGTGTCATTTTCTGCTGGTGACTTCACAGCTCATAAGTAGCAGTTTCTGTTACTAGCTTCTACATGACAAGATTCTGTAACATAAGATTTCAACCCTTTTCATTACACTGGGTACCAAAGTGACCCAGCTCTAAAAAGACATTCTGATCACTCCCTGTACTGAGACTACCTCATGCTTTTCTGATTCAGCAAGTTTTATGAGTGCAGCCACAAAACAATTCCTGGATCCCTGAATAGCGTTGTAACTAATCCCTAATGATAAAAGGGGAAATACCTGCCGTAAACTCTCCTTTTGCCAGTTCCTTACCTACCTTCAGTCCATGTTCTCACTCCTGCCTTCTCCAATATAACTAATAATTTCCCATGTGGCACCATGTCAAATGCTTCAATGAAACCTGAGAGATGTCATGCAGTCCTTATTTTAGATTTGAGGCACACATTATTAGATTTCCTTGGGGCCAGGTTCTTGTACCCCTTGTCACATTGAACAGCATCATAGTGTACATGACAACCATTGAAGGGGTAAGATGCATTTCAACATGAGACTGCCATCATGAATGTAGCCCTGGAAAACATATCTTGCTATCACATACCTTTCTCCATGATAGAACCAAATAGCATGCATGACAGCACTGTATAGGAAGAAAGTTACTGCCCTGAAACTGCCTTTCTCCTTAAAGAAGCTCGGTTCAGCACATATGGCTCTGTTACTTCCATGGGATTTCTTGGATATTTTACAAAAAGAGAAACTACTGTACAATTTAAGAGTATACCACTGGATTACAGAAGTTGATGAAAGTTTTGCTGGATTTAACCTCAAACGAATACAGATGCCATTCAGGCACAAATAACAGTACATGCAAATGTAACGTTTCTCTTTTGTGACTATTTCATGCATGTCACTTTTACATCCAATTTCTGCAGACACTTATGAAAACAGTTATCAGTCAAACATTTTCTGAAAGTGATGCTAAAAGGCCCACAAAGATCAGCAAATCATCTGAAATGAAAATGTCAACAAGTATTTGTGAAATTATGCCATTATTATTCACTTGAGAATAACACAAGTTTCAGAAAGGAAAAGCAATTTCAAAGATACTACACATTTTCCCCGCAGTAGACTGACTTAGATGCTCCCTGCAAGGCCTGATTCTGCCTCTACATCATGAAAGTCTGTTTTAAAACCTACGAAGTGAATTCCTTAAGCCAGACAAAAAACAGTGAAAGTGTGACCAGAACCAGGCCTGATGTATCTAATTATAACCCGTAAATTAAGCTGTTACTAATCTTGCCTGCTTTGCATGATTGACAGAACAGTACAGATGAAGCATCCACTTCTTAGTGCAGTTAATTATTTCTCAGAACCAGGAAATGGCATTTTAACCCCAGAAATACATACCATTTCTACATCAGAAACAGGTCCAAAACTGGTGACATATATATCTGTTTTGACTTCAGTAACAGGACCTAATGTATGAAAAGGAAGTGAGCAAGAAAATTTGAATTTTGCAGGTCAACAATTCCCATAAATGATCCTGGCGTGTGAACAGTTATCGCTTTGAGGATTCTGTGGACGAGCAAGAGCAAAATGCAAACACAGGTCATTTCAGTTAAGTCTCTAATAATAAGCACTGTTCAATTACCTTTACACACAGTAAATCAAAAGCAGCATTGCCATGCAAATCCCCATTCAGAAAACCAGTGTTGACTCAATGGATATGAAAACAGATGCCAAAAAATTAAAACGCTCGCTGAAAACACCATACTAATTAACAACAAGCACTGAATTCAGGAAATCCACAGTCCCCAAGGCATTTATTACTAACATTCGGTCCTACTGGTAATAACTGGACTACACTTATTAGCATGCCATGCACTAGGCAATTTAGTACTGCAGTATCAAGAACTGCATCCGTATCCTAAGATGTGCTTAAGTGCTTTGTTACTAACAATCAAAATAAAAGTTGGATATCTATGCATTTTTGAGGATCCGAACCTAGGTCCACACGCTACTGCTAAGCCTGTCTTAAAGAACTAGCGATACCTAGGATACTGTTAAAAACAGTGCACCAAGAGGTCTTGCACTCTCACAGCTGAGTACAGCACAGCAACCATCAGTGAAAGCAGCTTCGTGTTAACGTATCATTTCCTTTACTACAGGACAAAATACCTTGAAATTTCAGACAGGCATTCACACTACAGTATACTCTACAGTGGCCCTTAAACCAAAGAACACATATACTAACTAATTTCACTGGGATTTAGGTCTGTTCCCAATGTAAAAGCCTAGAAAGCTGCTAACCATTACCAGTTATTACGATGATTCTGTGATCAAAGCGTTAGCTAATGGTTTAATTCAGATAATTAATTCACATCATAAGTTTAAAAAAAAAAATTCTATGATGGTCTTGTCAAACAGTGCCTGTTTGAAAAAAATCTATGATCTACAAATTCATAACCACAGTTTCTAAACCCCTACAACTCAAATTTCTAAAGACAGTAAGTGGCTCAAGTCTGTTAATTCAGGCTTTATTATAGTTTTTGCAATCTAAAAATGAAAGGAGGAAAGACTCAAGACTGTTGGCAGCAAAAGAGTATGTCCCTCAGAAAGAAAAAAAAAAAAAAAAATCACTGTTCACAGATGCCACTGTGAATCAAATGTTAAAGGGAGAAAAAGAAATAAGCAACTGGAAAACAGGGAATCTATACTTCTGGCACCTAAAACAAGTGTCAAACTGAACAAAAAGTAAAATAAAACCATGTAAAATTATTTCACTAACCAGTTTGCAAGTTACGTAGAGAAGAACAGCTAAAAATTTTTCAGCTAAATGTCAAAAAAATAGCTTTGCTAGAAGTTAACAGTTTCACAGAAGGACATTTTTTCAAGATAAAATCTAAAGAAAATTCACCCTACAACAGCTGGTAGCTCAGTGGTCCCTGGAGAGTTGGATAGTTTGGCATGTCTGTCTTGAAGCGGTTTTAAGAAGAAACTCCGAAGTTCCAGATAACACGCTTTCATACCATGCAGCAGGTTGCTCTCTAAACATGTCAAATAGAAGCTGCTCCCCTTTCTACAAACAACGAAGTGTTCATTAGGTAAGGGAAATCCATAATTGGTTAGACCCCTCATTTTACCGACAATATAGTCCAATGATATTTCGTGAATATAATTATTTCTGGAGAGCTGAAGAGCTCCAAGAGATTGGCAAAACACGTACTAGAGCTGTCAAGATAGTGGAAGTGAAGACATTCACCTGCAGCATTAGAAAACAGGGGTGAAAAGACCAGCCATACTTTTACATAGAAACAGAAGAGATCCAATCATATCCGACCTCCCATAATCACAAGACTGTAATTTATCTAGGGTTGGTTTACATATATAAATATTTATTTCACCTGAACTTGAAATGTTTCTGAAGTCAAAGTTCTACAGAAATTAAAAAGTCATTCTCTCATATAGTTCTAACAAAAAAATTGCAGGAATTCATCTCTGTTATTCAATAATAAGATAAAACTGAATATTGCACTCAGTTCCTGAATCCCTTTCAGGAACTGCTTTATTTATTATTTCTAGGAAACTACATAGGAATATTTCTCAAAAAGAACCTCAAACCTTTAACTGCTCTCCTCTGATGATATCTTCTTTTCTTCAGCTCACAGAACACTGTAATTTTATAGTCATATCAAATTGAGCAAAGGGACAGATTTTTTCCCACAGGCATGAGCTGCTTCTCCTCAGGCATTGATTTCTTTTGTTTTATTAAATGATTACAGCTTCATGGGAAATAAGTGTTCAGAGGCTTTTTGCAAGTTTATTTTTTTGGAGTTTCTCAGAAAGAAGAGGAGAGCTAAGACTAAGAAGCTAATCTCCAAACTAGCAAGCCTACAATTAAACGCTATTGGAAATCCTATAGCAGCAGCACAGGACTAAAACTATGCTTGAGTTCACTCTTCAGTAACTGCTATTCTGCTCTCAAACCTTTATTTATTAGTAGGACCCATGAGAAAGAAGGAAGCAGGAACACTCAAGACAATAATGAAGCCACAAAATAAGGTTAAAATTAGAGTTTACTTCTGGTTGCTTGCCCAACATGATGGCAGTACAGTGACAAAACAGATGTTAAAATTACATTTTAGGCTGCTAGAAAATGGCAGATGAATGAGTATCTAGAAATATTTTAGGCATCATAACAGTTATCCAGCTAGCTAGCACTGACATGCAAATCCTTACTTTGCATCCAAAACCTTGGTCAAATAGTAAAATGTTTGGTAGAAGTGAAGACAGCATCAAGGGACAGAGAAGCTGAGTATGTCCCTAACGCTTTTTCTCTAATTGCAGCCCTGTTCTGCTCCATCTTCCACCTACATTGTCAGTTCACAACTGCTAAGGCCAAATCTTGGGTTTTCTAGCACATCCTAGTATTTAATGCCAACCCGGGGTATCTATGGTGACACCAAAACCTATTCCTTATTCTTCTTGTTCTAGAAGAAAACATTAACTCTAGTTGGTAACAATAGCAGGGGAACAAATAGTGAGTCATGCTTCTTTTTTAAAAAAATCCACTATTATTAATCGTGGGAATTCCTGTCAACGAGGAGGTGATCTGTAGTCACCTAACCTACTTTTACTGGAGATTTAAGCAGCCCTCTGAAATGAACATGTTGCACCACTTAATCAACAGAGGCTCTGCAAGCAGAAGATCCTATTAGAAACCTTAACACTCTATTACTGGCAATAAAATGCACCGAGTTGTGAGAAAGCCAATTAACTTTAAATATGACCATTTGGGCTTATCCCTCAATGGATGTTCAGAAAGCATCTATTCACCATAAATCTTCAGGAATGTTGAAGAACTATTTATAACTTACTGGTGTGTATTTTTATGTCAATGAAATAGGAGGAGAGTCCTACACACTGCAGTGGGAACAGTTAAGTCTGAATCACTGCTTGCAAGATAATATACTTTAAAGAAGCTCAGGCAGGATTAAAAGCAACCCCTGCAAAAAGCCAGAATAGTTCAGTGTTAGGTAGAGATGTTACATGTGGGCTGAAGAAGCGATGCCAGGCCCTAACCCTGTGAGGAGGAACATAAGACAGCTCTCCCATGCATTTTATGCCAACATATGGGTTGAACTGCAGCACAGTTCCCAGTGAAAGACTTTGGTCTCTATTATCCCCGCGTCTCCATAGGCAACTGTCACTGCAGAGATCTCCACTGTATGTAAACAGTCAAATCCTGCACAGGCTTTCTGTATATTGCAAATTTTGCCATCAAGAGTCATGCAACCAATCAGGAACATTAGCAAACAAGTCTGTACAAAGGTTTCAACATACAAAGTACAGTTTAAATGCTAACTGCAGCTATTGCTGCTATTATGAGAGCAATCCCAGGATACATAAACTACACGAAATTATATTACATCAGTTCCTACAGCTACATCTGAAAAAAAAAAAGAAAAAGTAGTCGCTACAGATTTTTTTTTTTAAATATAACTACATGTGAAAGATTTGGTGCTTTCTCTTTCCAAATTCTTGCTGCCTGAATAGGGTTGATATCATTTAAGTGAAGAAAAAAATAAAAAAAAGCCACCATATGAAGCATGTTCTCTTATCTCATTTCATCAGAAAGAACAGCTGAGGACAGCTGCTATATGTAAGATTTCTGTTAAGAAGCCAGAACAACTAGGTAGGGCATTCAAAAAAAAATTATTGTGGAATTCAAACACTCAAACACATGGGCTACATTCTCTACCAAAAGATAAATACAACAAATGCAGCAGATAAACTTTGTCTCTACACATGTTCATCCATCAGCATGTCTGAACCCTGAAAAGTGAAAAACATACCTCTGAAATTAGGAGATTACTGTTTCTTTGCCTGTTCATCAGCAGATAACCTCTGCTGAGACAGCCAACAAACTTGATACTGGTGCCAGTTTTCATGAAGCGGACACCTGTCTACTAAGAACTGAACTAAGAATACCAGCTAATTTTATACAGGTCACTGAACAACAGACAGATGGTCATGACTTCAAGCATTACTAACCTGGGCCAAATTCAAATCAGTCAACTACAGGTATCTAACACCATATCCTGTTAAGCCTTTGAGTCATCTACTCTCACCAGCTGAGGAAGACTGGACAACTGCCTGAAAAAAAAAGATCGGCTTCATTTTAGAATGCTCACTTCAAGTTCATTTGCAATCTAAAAAAAATAAAAATAAATTACAATATCTATTATGCTGAGTAATAGAATCTTGAATGTATGCATGAGTTCCTAATAAGAGCAAATAATCACATTGATATTTTTCTTTTCTGCAAAACCAGAAAATTGTCTTTGCTCTTCAAATTTATTGTGTTTATTTTCTGACTAAAGTCACTCCTCCTGCATTGACAGGAAATTAAACTCTTCAGAACTGTTCATCAGCTGAACCACACACAGCCTAGAAGGGGCAGAAAAGCCCTCTCCTAACCTTTCTTAGGGGAGAGGGTGGCCAACACATTTAATCCCACCAGGTGCTCAGCTGCACTTTCACAGGCATGAGATCATGAGAAAGAATATGAAAAGAGGAAGAAAAGAAGAAAGAAAATTAATGAACATGGTCCTGGTTCCTTCTGTTCATGAGCCAGTGTACACGGCAACTTCCAAACACGAGCCACAGAGCGATCACCATTTCACTAGCTGATAGACTTGCAGCTCATGCCAGACTCTACCTCACACAAGTAAACAGAACTCAAGAGGAGACAGAGCTCCAGCGTTCACTGACTGATGGTCGACCACACCACAACAAACCAGTAAGATGCTGTAGGTGACACTGTCCACTTGTTTAGAGCTAACATCGGTGGGTTTCACAGTCAACCTAAGAGCCTTGGGCAGGAGGCAAGTCACATACCACCTTCTTTCTTTGGTTTGGCCATACAATTGGCCATTAAAAGCAAGATGCCAGAGATGAGATGTTCCCTAAAAGACACAGTTCATTAAAATTAGCAGATACATGGCAGCACAAAGTGATGCTGCCCTCACCAGCTTCAGTCCCTCCATTCCTTAAGTCCCTAAGTGCAGGCTTAAGTGTGATGAGTTACTGCATTTCAAAGACATCATTACATTTTTAAAGTCACAATCCAAAACAGGTTTGAATCAGATCTCGCAGGCCCTTACTTATATCAAGAGTTGCTCAGGTAGTCTGAAACCATGCAAGTGTTTAAAACAGCAAATCGGACCCAGGTCTTTTACTTCAGACAAATAACGCTCCTTCTAAAAAGCCTCTGGACTTCTACCATCCCTTTGAAATTAATTACCAGTAGAAAGTTAACAAGGGGATTTTCACAGAAAATCCAGCTTTTGCCACTTTCTACATTTTTCCTTTGTCATACACAAAATTTCTAAAAGCAGACAAAAACTGGAGTCAAGGTATAACTAGAAACACTTTTGCTTCAAAGTTTTACAGCTGAATCAAAACAGCACTGTGGTAACACTCTTGACGTTTGCCAGCAGATAATGCTTTTAATTAATCTCACTACAAGTGGCTTCTGTAAACACCCTGTTCTTATAGAGTGGTTTTGACCAGTGAACCCACATGCATTACAAATTGCATTCTGAAATTCAGGATGATGATATAATGGAGCACATAGTGTAAGGAATGGAATTAACTTCATTTCCACCACGCTATTTTCAAACATCATACAGCATTACTTTATTCATTAGTCCCTGAACACCTTCCATCCACTGAAATTCAAAACTCGTATGCATTTAAAGTCTTGACAGCACTTGGGATTATTTTTTTGTTTCCTACACGAAACTGCCCATTCTGCTTTATTTCATTAAACTTCTAGGTGAAATCTCTTTGCTTCTCTCTTGCTTCTTTAGATTCCCTCCCCCCCAAAACTTAATGGGAACTTTCACTTAAATGGTCTTTTCATTCATAACCCTTTTCATAAACCTTTCTGGTTTTATTACACTACCAAACCTCACAGTGCTTAGTAAGTGACAGAGACATTTTAGGGCTTTTAAATCCAGTTAATGAAGTGCGTTTGTAATGCAAGATGTCAAGCCAATGACATGGGGAACATCATTCTTCTATTAACTCTGAACACATGCCACACTCCTGCATAAGAAGTACCAAGACAAGCTTCCATATACTCTGCTGTGGTTCAAAACCCTCCTCAGAGACCATTTCCACATCTGTAAGCATGCTCAGGCAACTTCTCCTCCATAACTACCAAAAATTGTGCTAATTAATGATAGCGTGGAGAACTTGGATCCAGTTTTTAGGAAACCTCCAAAATCTAATGTTTTCTACTTTGCTCACGTGCGAAACTCTTCATGAATTGTTATTTATGTCAACTCTGGAAGACACCAACAAAATTCAGAATTTGGCTACCTCCCCAAGTTTGATTTTAAACATCATTTGCGCCAGAATTAGAAATGTTTTCATTAATTTGAAGTTTAAAATCAGCACCAGTCATACCTCTGTGCAGCTTTTTGTTCTTAAAATAAAAGCTTTGTTTCGAGTCACGTGAAAACTAGATGGTGAATCAGCTTCAAGAATAAAACAAAAATAAATACTCTGCTGTTCGTCAGAAAGTGATGTAGCTTTAACGTTAGCAAAACACACTACACTTTCCATCTCTAAACATTCCCATCGCCTCTGACATCGTTTGCTATGCTATAAACTAGTGAGTGACACACTTTTAAGATGCAAGTCCCATTCGTCATAAAGATTTATCAGCAAAAAAACCCCAAAATATAGGGAAAACTTGGTTTGGGTAGCGTATATTTTAATAACTAATCCATAGTTATTATCCTGAGTTATGACAAAAAGTCAGATCTGACCAATTGCAGAAATTTCTTTCTTTAGTTGGTTTTGGTTTGGATTTTTTTAAAGTTGTTTTTGTCAAATCAGGTGCAGATAACTACTGCTGTAAGGAGCTAGGGAGGCAGGCATCATTTTCAAAAACAAAGCATGTTTTTCCACATGTTTTACTTCAAAGCTCAAAACTCAAAGATGAATGGTTTAGGTGTTAGAAGGAAGGAAGAAGCAAGAAGCAATATAATATCCATTTTGTGAAATATTCACCCAGAAGTGTTGTCCCCACGCTAAAATCTGAGAGGTTTTTCCTCCCTCTATCATTTACTTCAATATTGCAGTTACGAAAGTTCAAGAAGATACAATGAACTTTTTCCTCCTTGATAGCATTTTGCTGAAAGTCTGCAACACTTACTGGGGAAAAAAATCTACTCTTACAAAATATCCCGCAAAGGACAACTGTATTAAAATAAAAATAAACATAAACTGTATGTCATATTACATATTTAGTAGTCATTTAATTTTGGAAATCTGATAATGCTCATAAAGCATCTTTGCTAGATGACTAATTAGTTGGCATTCAACCTAAAATGGTGCCAAACATAGCACATCTCTTGTACGCGTGCAGAAGTGTCTGTAACCTCTCCACAGAGACTAAATTGCAAAAGGCTACCAGTTCCCAACGATTCCTCTGGGTGCTAATAAATTTAGCTTCCTTTTCACTTAAATGTGTAAGCTAACTTATAGAAGGCCTTATTTATTCCATACACTCAAAACAATAAAGGAGTGATCAACGATGCCAGGTGTTGTCCTTTAACAATCACGATCATGCATGTGAGTACTGTATATGGCATGTGGAGAACATGTTGGCATACATGTCAGTGTAGATGGATCACGTGTATGAAGAAGGTACTTTCAGTGGAGGAAGAAAGTATTTCGCAACATAAACCTACGCAGGGATCTCATTCAATCCTGTATAGGCAGCAGCCTGTAAACCCCTCGTTATAGCTTTGTGCATCATAAGAGCTGTAGCATTTCTTTTTATTTTTTTTATTTTTTTTTATTTTTTTTTTTTACTTTCAAACCTGTATTTTTAATACCTTCATTGCAGATTACAAAATAAACTTTTATTTCATCTGGATCCTAGTGACTATTGGTTCCAAGTCCCTACACAGTAACATCAAAACCAATAAACAGCAGCAAGTCTGGCTGCTTCTTCAGCAGCACAAAACTGCATCTTAACAGCATGGTGCACGAAAGGGGTACAAAACCCCCACACGCAGAGCACAGGTGAAGGCAAACTCAAGACTCCTCCAGTTCTAATTCCCATACAGCAATTAAGTCTACTACTTCTAAATCAAAGCTGGAATTCGAGCAACTGTGGTAAAGAACTGGTGTGCTCAGGCACCTGAGCCCTGGTTTTCCCTAACTAGCGGAACAGAACCCATCAAAGATCTGACCTCTTAGGCTGGTAAAAGTACACTCGTTTCTATTAGGACCCGATAGGGGTCAAAAGCTGTGAAGAACCAGAAGAAACTGGATGTTAGACAGGTCCCTCGATCCTCATCAAGCCAACGCACACCGGCTTTAGGGCTTTTTTGTTTTTTCCCAACGCAACAGCAGCAGCCCGAGCCCGGTGTGGGCAGAACAGCGAAGCGGGGGCTGAGCCTGGGACCGCCCCAGCGGGGCCCCCACGGCCGGGGTTGCTCAGCCCCCCCCCGGAGCTTTCGGGGCCAGACGCTGCCTCGCTGCTGGCCCTTCTCTCCCCCGAGGGCTCGGACCCCGGGGCGGGGAGAGGGGAGGCACACACGTTTTCGGTCGCTAGCGGGTCGGTACGAGGGGCAAGCGCTGCGCCCGCCGCCTCTGCCCGGCGGCCCCCCCCCCGCCCGCCGCCGGCACCGCGCCGCCACCGTACCCCCAAATCCTGGTCGCAGCCGGTTGTCATAGCCATCCAGGAGGCTGTTCAGGATGCTGGTGAAATTCTCCGGCCACAATTTCTCCTCTTTTTTGCTCTGCCCTGGCGGCCCGGTGAGACTACGAGGCAAAGAGGGAACGGGTGAGCGGAGCCGCCGGGAGCCCGCGGGGGCAGAGGCACCGGGACCGACCGGCCGCCCCAGGCCCCCCGCCGCCGCCGCCGCCGGGGGTACTCACCATGTCGCCAGGCACAGGCAGTGCAGGAGGGCGATGGAGAGACCCGAGGACATGGCGATGGCTGGCTCCTTGGCAGAAACCATCTTTGCATGCCATACTTCACGCCTGGGCACGTTAAACGCCTTGTCCGGGGCGGGGAGGGGGACGCGGGGCCCGGCGGGGGGGCGGCGGCGGCGGCAGCCCCCGACGGCCCTACATGCGCGGCGCCCCGGTTGCCAGGCGCCCGGCACCGGCGGAGGAGAGGCGAGTTTCCCCGCACCGTTAACTCTCTCGGGGCAACAGGCACCGGTCCCCGCCGCTCCGCTCCGCCCCGCCGCGGCCCCGCGCTCCGCCCCGCTCTCCCCTCCCGGCCGCCCCGTGGCAGAGGGCGGCGGCCGCAGCCCCCTCCGGGCGACCGCCGGGGCGGGAAACCGGCCGGCCCGCTGCCCGCCGGTGGGGGTGCGGCGAGGTGGGGTGCCCGTGCGGGAAGGGTGGCTGGGGGCGTCGTGGTGGTGGCGACGGCGAAGTCTTCAGTAGTCCCGATCACCTCCGGTCCCCGGGGGGGGGACACAACACCAAGAGATGGAGGGGGGGGGGGGGGGGGTGTGATTAATTCCCCAGCGAGGAGGGTTTGGGAGCAGGAGGGACCCTCCGCTCGCCTGTAAGAGGAGCTGAGGGGAGAGGAGAGGAAAGAGAGCTCTTGACTTCAAGGTTAAAACAGATGGGAGCGAGCAGGTTATCCCGGGTTTCTAAAAGCAAAAATGCCAGAATAAGGGAATAGTTTCACATTATATCTTCTTCTTTTTTTTTTTTTTTTTTTTTTTTTTTTTCCCTTCCTTTTCATTCCTATAATTAGGAAACAAGATTTGGTGACCCAAATAATTTCCATTATGCAAGGTCCAAGGGATTCTGCAGCAATTACACTAAAATCCACTCAGAAGTCTTGCTAGTCTGTCACAGGCTATTGGGATGGTTGGGTGGAGAGGGGAAGAGAATGGGAAAGGAAGAGGGGGGATATCCCCCCCAGTAGGTATTGGCAACAAACAGTTTGTTCTTCTGATCAAGAATGCTACAGGGTCAGTTGTTTAGGTTTGGAAATCAGTGTGCATGTCAATTTTAATGAGGATGATGAAGTTTATCATGCAGGAGCACATAGATCAGGTATTGTAATTGACTCCAAGACCACAGTACTGTCAATGCTGACATAGAAAGGCTGTATTCATTACTTGCTATAGTATGTCCAAGCACTTAAATGCCTGATTACCTTCAAAACTACTGTAGACTTGAAATCTTCCTGATTATACTTCAGAGCTTGTTCGAGCTAGGGTGCCCTTTGCGGATTCCTTTGAAAAACAATTAACGCTGCGCTTGAAAACCATTTAGCTTGTTGATGCTATTTATCTTTCAGAAAAACTCTGTCTAGGCAGTCAGTTCTGCTTCCAATTTTAAAAGCCCTATTTAGGCCTCTGCAGATTATTAGTCTGCTTCATGAGATTTTGACAGGATCCTCATCTCCTGACTGCCTTACAGGATCCTGATCTGACTGCCTTAGTGGAACGACAAATGCTCTGCCGAAACCTCACAGAGCAGGCAGCCTGCCTATGGATGGCGCACACACTCCCTGCAGTATTTACAAGCCTGGACAACACAGACAGTAGGATGTCACGCCAAGGTCACTTCAGCTCCTGTGATGAAGCAGGGAGCAGCCAGTTCAACTCCATGCACAGGTGAAAACCAATACACCAGCAAGAGTCCACTGCCCTGGCTCCATTAGAAAACCAATCAGGAAGGACAGAAGAATGGATCAGCAGCTCTTCAGGAGTCTAATTTTACCACATCAGATAAGTTTGTGTGGGTTAATCAGCCACTTTTGATCTTCTATGAAGTGATGTAATTTGTTTTTCTGGACCAGTTTTCTGCCATAGAATGGACTATGCCAAGGGGATACTCAGAACTGGTCTCCAGTAAAGAGAGTCTCTAGTTTTTCTGTACCTTGCAAGAAAAAGTAGTCCCTTGCTGCAGAACATTGAAAATATTTCAAAGTGAGGTTATCTGATCTAGGGATACCTCAGAAAAATTTCGCTGGCGGAAGCCAAACTCACAAAAATAAAGCAAAGCCAGTAGATGGTAATTGAGAACTGGGAAGAATCCTGCTGGCTAGTCACAGACGTAGAGCAAACTACATCTCTACAGCACTGCCACTTCCAGCAGCTGCTGTGGAAGAAAGCCAATAACACCCTGGCAGAGCGGGGGATACCCATGGGTTTAGATTGTTTTATTACCTTCTGCATATGTATAGATACCTGGTAATGATCTCCCCACATGAATGTCCTGAGAAATGTTATTACTCAACCCCCTCTCTGATCCATGCCTGGAGTCATAAGGAACATGGATGCCATAGGCCCAGTATTTCTGCTACAGGTAGAAATCAAAGAAAATCATTCAGTTACCTCCCTTCGAGCAATTTTAGAAACAGAGCTAGTGTTTGAACAATTCCCAGGTTCTTTAGGACAAAGAATAATGTTATTGATACCTTTCATCCCTTCAGTACAGCTACTTCAGTAAAGGTAACATCAGATTGAAAGATTTGTGGACATGCCGTGTCAGGACACCAGGGAAGAAGCACTCATGGCTTCTAAAAAGATGCTCATGGTTTTTTTTCTAAGAAAAGGTAGACGTAGTGCCCTTCTGTCACACCTTCCCTGCTGCAGTTTGTATTGATGTAGGATCCAGTGCACCCATTTGGTTGCATTTACTCCCTACAAGTTCTAAAACTAAATGAGAAATCACTTTCTCTAAATCTAGAAAATTAATTCTAACACTTCTCAGATTTATCAGTGGTTAATAGCTCCCTTAGATCCAGCAATGACTATCAAGAACTCAGTCAGGTTAATACCAAAACTAGAGATCGTTGTCTTTGATATCTGAAAAATTGTGTCATTTTTATATTGCTGAAACTTTTACAAAACTAGGCCTGAAGGAAACATAAAACAGTTCAAAATAACAGTAAACAGTCCTGTAAGCAATATGTCACCTCTCAGTACTTGTTTATACCTTCTGATATATGCATTGCCCTGGCTAATTTCAACATTTTTTGAATTACATCCAAAGAGATAGTCTAGATTCTTTTGTAATGTATTTGTGGCATAGACACATACAGAAACTCCCAGGGTGCTGCTTTGTCACCAGCAGATGTATGCTGATTTTAAAAATACTGCTTCAAATGGTCTTTGATAACTTTAAAGAATTTCTGGGTTATATTATCTCTCTAAAAGAACCTGACGACTCCAAGAGTCATTTAGTGGTCACAGGCTAGATTGATGGTCCCTAAAAATGTTTGCTGAATTCAGCATTTTCTCAGCTTCTCCAGCTTTTACCACCAATTCTTCCAAGATTTCTCTGAAGAAGTCTCACCTATTGTGGACTATTGTAAGAAGAGGGCTATTTTTGTCCAGCTCCATACGCTCAGAAAGCACTTGAATATCTTAAATAGATTGATTTTTTTTTTTTTTTTACTGCCCCTATGCTGATGTATCCTCCTAATGATTTTTGATGAAACAGACATTCTGGCCGTGCCTCAAAAAGAAGTTTTATCCAAAGCTATGGATCTTCAAGTACAGCTTGATCATTTTTTATTTATCACAACACAACAGAGAAGCAGAAAAGTTTTTCATCACTCTTCCCATTTCTACTTTACCATCAGATTAAGTGTAAAGAAAAAGGAAGTTGGTACTTTTCTTGTGGAAGGCATTATCTAACCCTTCTGGGTTTTTTTGGGTTTGGTACGAGTTCGGGTTTGTGTTTTGTTGTTTTTTTTTTTTTGGGGGGGGGGGCGGGGGGCAGAGTTGGTATACTATAGGCTTCACCAACATTACAGATTATATAGGTAAATTATAGGTTACAACCTTTTCCCCAGCAGATTTCATTATTCAGCTGATTTTGACTTGTTTTAGTCCTGGCATGAAATCCATGAACATAGCCAAGCTTATATGGAAAAGACTGGGAAAATCTTTAATGCCCAACTCTATATTGCATAGTTAAAAGCCTCTAACACTTAGAATTCTAAAAGGAGATAAAACTGAGGTCATTGCCAAGCACCTAAATGTTTCTTTATCTGAATAGCTGTGTCATTGATTTTTTGGACTTTTTACAGTTTCTGTCCCTATCAAGAGTTCCTTACAGTCTTGATCTAATGGCTTGTCTTGACATACATCCATTTCAAAGGTCAGGCATTGAATATCCATTCTTTGGAAAATGTATACCACAATCACATTTTTGGTAGATGACCAAGAAAACATATAGATACCTTTTCTGTACAGCTACCTAGTGGTTCTTTTACTCCCCTCCTTGCACCTCCTCAAGGGTGCAAGGGGTCTTTCACTTCCCTCTTCTCCTGCATCCACACACATTAAAGAGATCATGGGAACCTACAAAAAAACCCACCTGTCCTTGGCTTTATCACAACTTTGATCTGGAGCTCAGGAGAAGCCTGAACTATCTGTTCAGGGAAGAGTTTTCCACCAGTGGGGACACCAGGATACTGTGGGCCTTGATTGCACGTCTAGCGAAGTGCTTATGTTTAAGGAGCCTGGATTTTGGGTCTATTGATTGCAATTTGAGTTCTGCTCTGGGAGCAGTCAGATAGATGCTTAAGCTTTTTCTGGCTCTTCTTCGAGCCCACCTTTTCCCTCCCTGCTGTAGTTCCAATAGTTCTTTCCAGCTTCTTATTTCAGTATCTGATCACAAAGTTGTTACCTCCAGTTTTAAAAGGATCCCGTTGCATTCATTGTGGCAAATGTATTACCAGATGCACTTCCTTCTCTCAAGAACTTACAGTCTAGATGGATAAGATAAAATAAGGATTGGACACAAGAAAGTACTATTATTTGTTTTGCTGGGAAGTAAGATGCAAAAAGCTTAAGTGGCAACACCATAACACCATGTAAGAAACTTGTAGCAGAATAGGAGCTGAATTCCAGTCTGCTGTGTCCCACATCCATTTTCTAATCACCACCTCAGCTGTCCTTTTAAAGCACAGTATAAGCTCTGTGTAAAACTGAACCTTCAGCTGGCCCAGCTTCGCTTCACTTCCATGGCCAGAACTCCTACGAAACTGCAGGAACTGATGCCTACATGCATTTAGCCGTGTATTTTTTCCTCTGACATATGGTATTTACAGGACTGTTCTACAGTACCATGGTTATTTTAACACACATGTCCTTGATTGCTTGGAATAAGGCTAGAAAATCCTTGGAGTACTAAATATATATATACATAGACATATATATATGGCTATGACTGATTGCGATAAGATTTATGTGGATTCTTTTAGTGATTGACACACGGATGTTCAAAGAGGTAAACTGTGAGCTTCATATTTAAGAGGACCTCTACTCTATACATTGCAATGGAAACGTGTTTGTGGAAGCACTTACTGCAGGAACTGCCAGCTTGGGGCAAAGAGTGTTCTCAGCAAGAAAGCACTAGAGAATTCCTGTGCCACCACCTCTCATTTTTCATCTAACCCTTTTGCTTCCCCAGTACACACACTCATATAACTGGGAACGTCACTGACCCCAATCACATCTGCAGCAGGATCCATCAGGGCAGGTCACAGTCACCTCCTCAGTGGCAGAGTGGGGAATAAAGCAGAACTCCTGATGTCTGCCTATAAAATGGGTATCCCCAGAAAAATACGGTAAGAAGATCTCTTCATGCAGGGGGGAAGAGAGATTTTTCTAAAAGCAGTACAAGACTGTCTCTGTTTCATTGAGGCGAAGGACATAGCAGACAGGGTTGTGGGGAAGAATCTGGGAAGCCACTGCCCTGCACCCTGCTTTCCTCTGTCAGGGCTGCCAAGTTTAATACAAAATGTGTCAAAAATTTGGATTGCCCCAAGTTTTGCAACAGTAGCAAACCTTCTGCAGCTTTCAGGGACAGCAGACAGCGCAGAGAGAGGGGGCTGAGGCAGAGGCAGCTTGCGGAGGCTGACGTGGCTTAGAAGGGTTGGGGAGGAAGGCTGGATGTTCCCACTTGCAGTCTCCTTCATGTTCCTGTATTCAAGCAGAGCCTCCCGCTCTGCCATCCAGTTTTAAGACATCCGCATCCGGCTGCTGACCCCTGCTCCCAGAGGGAACAAGAAAGCAGAAGCACCAACAAACTGCCTCCCTGGAAGGCTTCATGTTCCTGGTCTATCAGTCCCAGGATTAAATGAATCACAGGCAGACACCTGGGCAATGAGTTAAATATGCAATGGGAGCCATAGGCCTGGCTCCTGACTTATACTGAAGCCACTGGTGCCAGCTGTAGTCCCTGCCTTCATGGTGCTTGGCTTGCCCAGGTCTCTCAAAGGCAGGAGAAGCCTTATTTTTCTTTAAAAGAGAGAGAGAGTTGCAAAGTCTCTGAATTGTACAGCGGGGGAGAAAACCATGAAAATTCTACCTAAATGTTTTATAAGGTACTGCATAAAGAACCCAAAATACTGCAGGCAGGTAAGTAAAACTGAGACTTCTGAATCTCATGACCCCTGTGGGGCAGACTTCCGATTCTCAAAAGTCTGGGGCTAGCTGTGTTGATGAAGCTTTGTTTTTGCTGCTCTTCCCTCATGTGGCTGTGCTGGTGGGGGGTTCATGAGCCATGCTCAGCACCACCTCTGCACCGACAGTGATGTTTCGTTAAGAGGAGACACTTCGGTTTGGTTCATTTCCCACTGCTGCTTTCTTTGCTGATGTCAAGCACATACATTAACAGAGACACCTTCCTTTCTACCTTGGAAGAGACACATCCTTTACATCATGACATTTTAAGAAATATTATAGCTCCAGAAGGAGCAAAGGTATAACGTCACCTAAAGGTGTTCTGTACCTTCTTGCAAGGGATAGCTTGTATATTTGTGCACCAATTATAGTCAAAACCTTCCTTATAATGATAACATCTCTGTATTAAATAATATCAGCATTCATGTGTTAGGTAGAAAATATTCCCTTTAAAATGTTTTAGTATAAAAACAGAATGATTTTTTTTATACAAATAGAGCTGCCAAGCAGTCTTTTGAAGTGGCCCAGGGGCCTGTAAACAGCTGAGCAAATTGGCATTTAGAGCTGTAGTTGCAAGCTCTGCTTGCAAAGGCAAAATTTGCCATTGTGGTAATACGCTTACTCTACAGAAGACTCACAACCAGTCTGCTCTTCATTACCATCTGGTGGCTGTTGCATGGAGTGGCATTACTCACATCTCAAAAAGTTACTGACGGGGAATTTTCATATCATCACTAGAAAGGAAAGGGTGCTGTTAACAGCAGTGGGCAGCACAAGGGGGCTGGTTTTGTATTACAGGCATTGATACAGAGGCATCAGGCCCAGAAAACACTGACCAAATGAGCAGGTGGAAAAAAGAAAATTAAGAAGCATCTGGTGGTACGTTAGCATTTCATCAAGTAATTTAAGGCATACTTGAATATCATTTGCAAGGAGCTGAGAACTGCCTGGGAAGCGTAGTGCACTGTTCCCTCCCACTGACAGCAATGTCAGCTGAGACCATTTGGCAAGATAAGGTATCTTGTTAAACACTTTTAATAACTAGATCTCCTTCACTACTTACCCAGAGTGGTATAGACCTCCTTCACTGCTTGCCCCGAGTGATATCTTACAAGTGGTATTCTAGCAGGGGCCCTGTGTCCTCAGTGGTAAGCAAGAGGAAGATAATCCCGTTCTACAGCTATATGGGGAGCTAGCTTTCCTCTCACACAGTTCATGCTCTCTACTGTACAGACTCTTTCCCTTCCCACACAATGGTTTCAAAGGGAAACTCTGCAGTGTGATTCAGCTTGGAAGGGACTTTTGGAAGTCACTGCTCCAATCTCCTGCTCAAAACACAGCCAACCTCAAAGTTAGATTGGGTAGCTCAGGGCCTCTGAGGAGATTCTCACCCTTTTCAGACTTCTTGGAGTATTTCTTATGAAGGAAGAGTAGTCTGCTCTTATACAGAGTGAAAGAAGTACAATAACTGATGAAGCATAATACACTTTTGCTTTTACCTAAGTGTACAGATCAACAGATAATTGACATACAGTAAGAAGCCCATTCTAAGTATTTTGCAATAGTAGAAATACAACCTCTGGGCCACAGTCAGAGGCTGCTAGTCTGGATACACCATGGGGTTGATCCAGTGTAACTGGAGCATCTTTGTCTTATGCACTAGACTGAATTTCTCAAGAATAGCTGGAAAAATAAAATAAATTCATTATTGTAATTCTAGAATTCACAAAGCATAATACACTTAAAAACAGAAATAGTTTTATGGCTCAGTTGCTTTTTACCTTTAAGGAAGATGCACTCTTCAGTTTCTCTCCCAGCTGTGCTACCGATTTCTGTGGCCTTGGATAAGTCATTTAGGCCAAATCTTCTCAACAAGTGTAGCTAGTGCTAAGTGCATGAACATATATATGAAGGCTTTTATATGTAAGAATAACCCAGATCTTGTGGAGGCCAAATACCCAAATCCGCATTTAAAATTTTGATCCTTAGACCTCCATGTCTGAATTTCCTCTTCAAAAAATTTCAGAGGAGACTTACATATGTTGCAGGGATATTTGAGGGTATTAATTAGTTCAAATGCATACAGTGGCTTAAAAATGTAAAGTATATAAATGCTAAGTATTAATACCAAATAGGTCAGTATTTAACCAATACTCACGTCCTTGTTATTTTAGACATTTTGTCGACTTTGCCTCATTTTGGATGTTTAATACATAATCAGATTTCTAAATATATCTCTGCTGGACACAGGAATCAGAGTACATGAGATTAACACTATCTGAGAAATTAACACTTCTTACCAATACACTGTCTACGTGAACAAGCCTCCACAGTCACCTCCTGACCTCTTAGCCCACTTAGACATGAGAAATTAAGGACTTTCACTGCTGATGAATGAGTGGGTGCAAAACCCAGGGGACGAAAAGAAAGCGGAATATTTTACAGAGACAACTACACAATTTCAGGAGGCAGACTTCAGAAGATGAATTGTTATAACATGGATGGATGAGGTCTGCACTCACAAGTGCTCTTTCTTATCTCATGGAAAACCATCTGTGTCTTCCCTGGTTTATTACTCCAGAGCAATACATGCTCTTTCCCCTGCTGTATGGTTCAGCTCACAGCCCAAAAAGATGAAGTATGAATCTACCCTGACTTATACGATTTAGACACCAGGGTCATTTAGGTCCTGTTCCAAAACTCACTGAAATAAACTAAAAACCTGCCACTCACCCTGGGGATTCTGGATCAGAACCAGAAAGCATTTTCCACTCTGAGTTCCTAACTTACTATGGTGTTGTGTTTTTCTCTATTTACAATACTTCGTTTTCTTATAGCCTCATGATTGTCGTTTTCATCCTTTTACACAAATGTTCCAATTCTTCAGTTCCCCATCTAACAGACAGGCAGGAGATATTTTGGCTTCAAAGGCAGGTGGAGAGGAATTTGACTTGGCTGCCACTCCTGTGGCCAGCCCCTCAGACTAGTCTAATATAGAGACAATACTGAAACACATTTTGCATATTTTCTGAAATTAAAACCTTGATAATGTCCAGAAGCTGAAGTAAAATTTAAGCCTTAATGTGCTAAGTGAGGGGAGAGAAACTCTCTGAACCAGGGAACAAGTGACATGAGGAGACACTTGGCAAGAGAAAGGAAGACACAACAGAGAGGTTAAGAATATAAGAAGTCAACTCATGGGAAGGATGCAAAAATCATCCCTTACGGTAGGAAGAGATGAGAGGTAAATGCTTCCAAATTATAAAATTAAGTATATTTTTGATATTTCTTCTTTTGGCCTCTTCTGCCCATGAAACAGCCTTCTTTCAACCTCTTTCACTTCTGTCCAGAGATGGTATTAGAAAACATCTGAAGCTAATATTGTTGACATCACACAAATGCTTGCTGCTGCTCAGGGGAACAAGGGGATGCTCCCTCACCCCTTATCTCACCCTTTACCGCTTCCTGAGCATTCCAGTTCTGCTGCTTGTCTTGAAAGCAGAGTCAGAATGGTTTGGCCCTCTGAGGCGGGTTTGAAGGCAGCCACAAACTGTTTTGTCTTCTCCAAAATGCATGAACAGTGAATAAACCAATACTTCCTGTTGTTCAGCCATCCCTCCTGCAGGCCTCTCTCAGAGCTGTTATCACTGCGAGAGACTCAGTGCGCACCACTGCTGTGGGAAGAGATACCAACAGAGGCTAAAAAACTAATAGCATCCCAGTTTTGTGATCTGGCCAAGGAACCTCCATCTCACATCTTTACCAGTTCTCTTTCTTCGTGTTTAATTTCTTTTTCCTTCCAATTCTTATCTTTGCACTTATTTTAGCCTTTATTTTAGGGTTCTTTTTCAACTAGCTAAAAACAGCACAAATGACAGGGCGTAATCTATTTCTCAGTTTATGGACTGCTTCCAGTGACTGCTGCCAGCCCACACAACATATATAAATCATGGATTTTAGACCTGCACGCCTGCATCATTTAAAGAGATAAGTAAAATTGCTTGCTGTCTTACACCTCCCTGTTGACAAAGTGACTCCCAGCTAAAGAGATTCACATGTACTCTTTATTCCAGCAAGCAAGAAGCATCTATCTTGCTCATCAAATGTGCTCCCGAGACAAGAAAGGAGTGTGCAAGCAGCTGTTGTGTAGGACTATTGCATTTGTTAAAATCATGCCCACTTTGTTTTCTCCCAGCATAGGTATGACTATACATGGCAATACATATCTAATGCTGTCATTTTCATGGCTGTAAAGCTACTCAACAGAATTCCAGAGGAATCTGCTATCAGCAAAGAAACCAGCCTGTAAGCTTTCAGTCTGATAGATTTTATTGTTATATTTTGCTGGTTTTCTAATACTTTTGAATGTAAGAGGTGAAATATTTTGTAAACATATTATTGAAATATAATGCAAATTTTCCTTCTTGTCACCTTTGTCCTTGGAGGCAGTAGACAATCTTGATAATGAGTGGAAATACAAAATGCCTACATTTTGTGAGGCAGGTACAATGGCAAGAGGATAAAGAACCATTTCTATTTGCAGTGTCCATTCTTGGGTCTGCTCTAGTTTTTACTCTTTAGGATCTTACCATATATAGGCACAACCTCTTAAAAAACAAGTACTATACAATCTCAACCAAAATCTCTGTTTCTTTTCTTGCTAAACTTGGCTGTCCGGGGAGTATGTGATTTGGAGGCTGGGTCTCCAATGCATTAAGGATACTTTCAGGTAGATCTAATTTTAAAACTGGAAGCACTGGCCAATGGAAAAGGCCTGTGTTCAGCACCAGTTTTCATCCCAAATCAGACTTGAGTCAAAACCCCAAAACTTTTAATATAAAACTACAATTTTTTGAGGAAAAACTAGTTAGGATCTTTAATCTCCCCAGGAATGTAACACAGCGAATAAGCAAGCGCTACTGGAGATTAACAAAGGAACTGGAACTGCAGTTGCCATGGGAGAACTGCAGACCATAAGTAGAGCAGAAAGTGATGTTACCACCCTTTGGAGTAAGATCACAAAATACTCAGAATTGGAAGGGGAGATTATCTAGCCCACTTCCTGCTCAATGGCAGAGCCAAGTTAAGCTCCTGTTGTGAGCTGCACTAACCTCAAAGATGGATCAGGTTGCTCAGGGCTTTGAAGGAGTACCTTTAATTCTAAATTTCTTGAGAGTAAATAATGCAGAAATCTATCTTTTTCTCAAAGAAAAGTTCATTTTGATTAAGTATGTTCTTTCTTCTTCCTGATACAGGAACATTTTGATCAACACACTTATGTGAAAAGATCCCTAGAAAAGTTGCTTGTGTGACTGAATTCAGCCATGCTGTCTTTATTGCTAGAAGCAAACAAGCTAGGCTCTTATTTATACGACTCACAGATTCATAAGCATACTTGGCAAGTGCATCACATCACTGAAATGGGACAAAGAGACACATTGCATTCTAGTGGCTCGGTGTGGTAAAATACTTCTGAGCATGAGACTACTCTTGTATTTTGCTACTCACTACTTTTAAAAGGACTTATTTAAACTGATAATTTAAATAGGGTTTTGAAGTGAGCTGCTTCAGAAAACAATGGAAAGGCAGAGCTGGAGAAAATGAACTCCATTTATCGGAAAAATAATCTCTGGGTCATTCCAGTAACAGTGTTTCATTTCTTATACCAAAATAACCCATACAAATAAAGATAGGACTGGGCCTAAAAAGTATAGAAGCAAAGGTCTCAATCCTACAAATATATGTGCAACTTGCCACAGTATGCATCAGTCTGTTAAAATCAAGGGAGCTTCTTGCAATAGAAAGGTATGTGTGCTCAGTTCCTCCAGGATAACACATCAGGTATTATCTCTTCCAGTCCTGCTTCTGACATCTTACCAGCACTCGCAAACTACAGTTTTTAGGAACTATACAAAAGGAAATACCTGAAATACCTTTTAACAGGAATCATAACAATATCACACTTCACATGTCTCTGTTCTTTATATATCCTTAAAACCAGTCTCTGGAGTGCTGTCTATAACTGCCTTCCTTTTTTCAGCAACTCTTAAGGCTACTGGATCCTTATAGTCAATATGCCTACTGAGGCCACTACACTATACAAATGCATATGGACTAACTCCTGCCTTCACCTTCTTCATGTCTGTCTCAACACTTGTTGAATGTCTTCCTAACATATCCTGGATGGTTTGTTCTCTGAAGCCAGGATTGGTTTTTTTGATAAACTCTCTAGCATCTGGCAGGAAGACCTTAGTCTTTAGCCTCTACTACTTCTCTTGAGCTAGTTTCAGAGCTTATGAGTCTCCTACACCTGGGATGGACTCAGAAGGTCAACAGAGTTGTTTCTTGTAGGTAGTGAGGAGGAAGGCAAAGAAAATGTACTGGTAGGGGGGGGGAGGTGTTCTGTCATTAGGCATGCAGCACTGGACTCGCACACCTCAAGAGAAAGCAAATTCCGTAGTGTTAAGAAAAGATGTCGGATAAGCAGTGTAGGCACAAAGCTAGGAAATCTAAAACGGATTTCAGGTAAGTGTTACAGGTGCTTATCTTATCTGACACGATCAAAGGCTCACTATATTATTTTGGCTGTAGATACTATACGGCAAAAAGAATCCTATACTTCTTATTGTATATTCTCTTCTCACTTTGAATATTAAAGGTGAGTAACACCAATTCACAGTTTTGATATCCACTATTAATTCTTTAAAAGCACTGTCCTGAATGTTTTACAAGCTCTTAAAAGAAAGTAGAGCCTGCACTAAGAAGATCTTAGTTGACCTTTATGACATATAAAAAAAGAGGGATAAAAATGGGATGCAGAGGGCATGAGTTTTGAGCTGTACCTTTTTTATTTCCTGAGGGAAGGGTGAGAGTGTGGAGGCTTACTGAAAGACCCAAAGGAAAGGGAAATGGCTGGGAGGGTGGGGTGCTCTCCTCAGTGCAGGGCAGGATCACGATGCCTACAGATCCCAGGATAAAGCACAAGTTCAGTGTGTCACTCCACAGCTCTTCTCAACTGCTTGCACAGCTTTCCCACTGCACTGAAATCCCCAAGTCACACTAAAAGTATCTCCAGCTTGCCATTTTCTGCCATCCAAGACTGCTCACAAGCTGTATTTGATTCAAGTGATTACCATAGGTATAAAATGACAAAATCATTATCACTAAGCAGATGAAATGTGTGATCTATTTCCTTACCTGCCTCTTTTCTCCAAATATAAATATCATCAGGGTTGTTTTTTACCTGCAAAGGTAGTCATTCCACAGCTCCTAGGTTTCATTTCATAGTTTTCAAACACAACCACTTAGCTTAATTTTTACAAATTTGAAAATTTGATCTAAAATTTGGAATATATCTTATCAGTATAGTTACTTGTCTACATTTAACCTGTACCTGGGGCTAAAGTATAACAGTCACTCTATCACCCAACAACCCCTCACCAGCCAGGGATGGAAATCAGGAAAAAGGAGAGCAGACCCATGGGTAGAAGTGAAACAGATTTAATAAAACCACTACTAATACCAACAGAGATATACTTAGCCAAATTAATATTCAGTTATCACAATTGACTCGAGAGCAGACCACAGGAGAAGACAGAGAAGGAGCCTCAGCAGGAGGCTCTACAGGAGCTACCTCTCCTCAGCAAACCTTCCCCCTTTATAATAACCAGTCATTGTGGGACAGGCTATCCCTGTAGCTAACTCAGGTCAGCTGCCCTGGCTGACTTGAAACTGCTGATGGCCTGCCCAGCATGGCTGGGCTGTGATTCTGTCCCAGCCAAACCAGGACATTACTGCAAAATGTCACCTGCTCAGTGTCAAGTAAGGAAAAATGTATACTGATCCTAATTCTCACTTTTCTTTTAGCTGGTATGCTTTCCATGCAGTATGAAAAGCCACATAGCCAAGCAATCAGTGGAGCACAGACATTTGACAATGAATAATCCAAAGATCCTGAGCTCTGTTTCCTGTTCTGTTTCCTGTACACACTGTTACACTGTAATGCAATTTTGTTCTTTAATTATGCTGCTTTCACACTCAACACCAGTCCTGCTTCTGACCTTGGCTGGTGTACCTGTTTCCAAAATAGTTCTCTCCACTGACTGGAAAACTGCAAGTCCAGCTGGACACTTAGATTACGACTATCCTGCGTCTGAAAGTCCCTATTTCCAATTACTCAAACCAGTCAGTATTACACATATTAGCATTTTCAGTCATCACCTCCCCATACAAAGTGCACAGTGTGAGGCACACAGCTCCCCTTCTCTGTTTTGAGCAGAATCACAAAGACACACCTTCCTTCATTCTACATTTAAGAAGGCACGACATTTCACTACAGAGAGATTGCATAGTCACCATTTTTGCAATTTTTTTTCTCCTAACTTCATTAAAAATTGTGGTCTTCCTTCCTACAGGTCTTATCCAGTGAGAAACAGGAAGAATTTCCCTTTTTTTCAGTGATCTTGCATTCTTTTTAATTAGCCAACGCTGTCTGAGCAGGACATTATCTTTATACTGTGTGCACTTTCGGATTCCAAATGAAAATAAGCATTGCAAAAAAGATCTTTAATCAGCTGGAAACATTTCTTTGTGTAAGAAAAAAAGATTCCCTCCTCAAAGTTTATACATAATGAAAGTGAAAAATGAACATGCCACTGGCCCGGGATGGTTTTATGAATTGTGCTTTATGATTATATTGTTTGTCTTCTAGTAAGCATGCAACATGCCTCAGAACATGAAAAAAAATATTCATGGCTACTATGTTAGAACTAGTGGATTTCAACTGTTTTAGTTTACCAGTGTTTATATATGCTTAATCAAGATTAAACTATTCCCCACGCAAAAGGCCTGCCTTCACTAACACAACCCAGAAAATATTTTTAAAAACTCCTATTTACAAGATGTATGTCTCTCTCATAGACCCTATAAGTACTAAACCCAGAGTAGAAATGAATGGGAAGGGAATTTGGCATTATCATTGGCAACGGTTTAAAGAAAAAAGATTATTGAACAATAAATATGAGGAAATAACCATAAGAAAAGACGGTAAGAGCAGAAATTGAAGCCACCACAGAAGTCTGGTTTTCTCTGAAAATATTGCAACTGGTGGCAAAAGTCTCCAGATTAACCTCCTAGGTTTTTAGGCACAAAGCAGCCTGATTTCCAAAAGTGCAAAGCAGCACATCTACTTATGTGCCTAAATTCTGTGGTGCTCAGCATGTTGGGTACCCATCAGGTTTCACTCAGCATGAGTGACTGAACAAACCCCACTGGAGTGGATGGAAAGACACACTGCTGTATTTTGAATCAAGTTTATTGACTGCAGAAGCAGCTGCAGTTTGAACCCCATTTGTAAACCAGACCACCAGATGTCTCATCACCTGTAGAAGTTTTTTGAAAATGTCTGTGAATAACAGTGATAATATCCGAGCTGTGAAAGTTAGCCTCTTCACCATGGTCGCTCATTTTGGACGTCATCTGTTCTTTGAAAAGGGGTTGTTAAAGAGCTGTCGAAAGCAAGAATTATGTCACAAGGAGTATTTTTATCAAAATTAGAGAATCACAGAATGGTAGGGGTTGGAAGGGATCTCTGGAGATCCTCTAGTCTAACACCCCTGCTAAAGCAGGGTCACCTACAGCAGGCTGCCCAGGACCACGTCCAGATGGGTTTTGAATAGCTCCAGGCAGGAGACTTCACAACCTCTTTGGACAACTTGTTCCAGTGCTCTGCCACCCTCAGGGTAAAGAAGTTTCCCTTATTACAACAAGATTCTTCCACATTGGCGGCTTGGAAAAGCATGCTAGAAACAGATCTCCTGCAAGGAAACGGAACTTCAAGTTCTTAAACTTCAGATAAAATTACTGAGTATTTCAGTTGGTAACATGTGGGAGAGTGGAAGTCCTGTTGTTAATGATTTATCTTTTTCGGTCCTGGAAGCAATAGAAGATAGGTCCCAGACATGTTCCCACCACCACTCCATGGGGCAAAAAAAGACCTTTCTTACCACCCCTGCTGTGGCAGTATAATGCCACGCAGCTCCTCCTTTGTGTTTTTATTAAAAGTACCTTATCAACTTCTTTGTTCCCAAGCCCCAACTACTGAGGGATTTTTCAGTATTGTCTCCACACAGCGGGATATCTGCAGTTGTTTCAAGACCCCAGTCTAGAGCCCAGGTGTCTCCAGTGATCAAGCTGAATAAGATGGAGTTGAATTTCCATAGTGTGCCACCTTTGGGAAACAGTCAATGGCTCAGTAGTCTTATTTTTGGGATGCTGTGGCATCCCAAAGGAAGCTGTGGCAGGGGCACCCACCCTGATCTGAAAATGACAGGGGCCTTGCTAGAGACCCAATAACTGTCAGGTCTGTCAGGAAACCAGACAAAACACCTGGAAACGGGGCTTTCCAGCTGTTGAAACCTTGTCGCTGTTTCCCTCGCCTTTTCCCGCCGGCGTGAACCGACCACGGGTCAAGCTCAACTTGTGCATGAACAGGGTCCTGCTGCAGGGCCGGTTGGAGCAGGGCTGCAGTCAGGGTCTGTCCCCTGGGGTCAGGACACTGCCTGAGGAGACTCCCTGGGATTGAGCGCCCTCAACCCCCCACCTTTGGTGAGTGAGCACTGCTGGACAGATCCTTGAGTGAGCCCTCAACCCTTCTGGGTGAGTGGTTCCAGTTTACCCTTGAAGTGAGAGGTTTTCCCCCTTTTCGTGGGTGAGTGTGTGCACACTTTGGATCATTTGTGGTTTGCCTAGGTTTGTTGGTGTGTTCTCAGTGACTGCTATGTTTTGTGGGTGCCTCCATGACAGAAGCTCGATGCTGGTCTGCAGAAGCCAGGACAGCTCAGCTGGGAGAGCTCTCAGAGGAACCGGCTTGCCGAGGAGAACATCCCCTCCCTCCCTGGAAGTACCCTTGTTGGGCTGAGGCATCCCAAATGGCAGGAGACCTGCAGGGCAGGCTTAGCTCACACCTTTGCCAACCAGATGAGAATCTCCAGAATGCACCTAAGACAGTTCAACCACTAATGGGCATTAAGTCCAGGGACTGGACTACAACTAGTCCGAACTAAAGCTGCCCTGAAATGTACAGAGAATGAAGAATTCATATAGAATAAACCCCTGCACTTATGCCTCAAGATGGATTTTGGCAAGCCATAGAGAGCAGCAGTCTCCCTTTTGTACAGGCATATCTGACTTTCACATGGCTTATGACAAAGCTAGAATTATCTATAGGATATAATGCCGCACACCATCAAGAAGTAAAAGGGACTCTATAGTCCAACAGAAAATCCTAATTCAGTGCTTCAGAGGAACTAGGTAACTTTATTATGGCTATGTTTGATACCACTCAAAAAGATACTTTTTGGTAGACTTCTATGTGCAGGATTTTTTTTTTTAAAAAGTGCTATACCCAAGCCACACAAATTGTAATTGAACACTATTAAAATGTACCTGTCACAATTAGTAAATTTGGGAAGCTGTTTCCAAACAGCAATGCTAAAGGTCCATCGAATTGAGCTGGGAGATCACATTTTTCAGCAACTAAGAACTAACATAGGAGGAAAAGAAAGATATGTTCAGTGTAAAAGTCCTCAAAGTCAGTTGAAAATATTTATTATACTGTTACAAAACAACAATAAAATAATTATTTTCATAAACTTTTAATGTCATAGTTACAGGAAGTCGCTGTAAGGGTGAAAGATTCCCGTGGTAATCTCTCAGGAAGAGTGTTGTGCTCCAAGAGCAACAAATTTGCATAGAAATATGCATTGTTAAAATGCTCAAAATTATCACTAGAATTTGTGTCACAAACTATCTATTTCAATATGCCTACATTTTTCAAGGATCATGGCACTTTTCAACCACAAAAAAGCATCACAAAAAGTCTACTGTTTCTTAGAAATAAGTCTGCACAACACTGTAGGAGCCTCAAAAGCATCAAATACGTATCCCAAGGTCACCACACGTAGGACTGTATAGTGCACAGACGAGTTGGGTTGAATTTGAAAGGGATAAATGTTATCTCTGCTGAGCTACTGTGCAGGGAAACAGAGCGGCACAGGCAAAGTCATTGTTCATAGGGCTCCAATTGGTCAGTGTGTAACATTGCTCATAGGAGGTCAGGCTACGTCAGAGCATCAGTTCACGGAGTGGTTTTAAAAAAAAAACCCAAAACCTTCTAAACGCAAGATCAATTACTTTGGTTGAAAAATAGCAACTAAATATCTGCTGCGATCTCCTGCATATGCCACGGCGGGTACTTCTGCGGGACAGCTCCGGCGTCAAACCTGCTCACCGAGCGGCGCATCGCCGGATGGATGCGTGGTTCAGCCTTCGCAGCTGCACAAAGTACCAGAATGTGTGATTTCTTTCGAATTTGCTGATTCCCTTTTACGTTATTATTAACGTCGGAGCCTACCCGTGTGAATTTTCAAAGTGCTTTCAACAATTATTTATTTTCTCTTGACGAGAAGTTCGCGCCCCAGTGGGGACGGCTGCCCCAGGCAGTGCCGGCCCCTCACGGCAGCGCCGGGGAGCGGCTGCCCACGGCCGCGCCGACCCCCCCACCGCAGCCCGGGGAGCGGCTGCCCACGGCCGCGCCGACCCCCCACCGCAGCCCGGGGACCGGCTGCCCACGGCCGCGCCGACCCCCCCACTGCAGCGCGGGGAGCGGCTGCCCCCGGCCGCGCCGCCGCCTCACCGCAGCCCGGGGGGGCTCTCGGTACCGATCCGCCCCGCCGCCGGCACCTGTTGCCGTGCCGCCGCCCTGAGCCCCGCCGCGACGGCCCGGTCCGGCCCGGTCGGGTGCGGGGCGCCCCAAGCGGGCCGTGGCGGCCAGAGGTGCTCCCCGGGGGGCCGTGGCGCCCCGCTCCGCGCATGCGTCGCGCTGTCGGGAATTGTTGCTCCGCTCCGCACCAAGTTGCAGTCCGCGGCTCTTCCCCCGTGAGGCAGCGGCGCGGCCGGCACCGGGATGCGGGGGGCGGCGGCGAGGCGGGACGGCCCGCGGGCCCTGTCGCTGCCGCTGGTGCTGGCCGTGGCGTGCGCGGCGCGCAGGTGAGCGCCGCCGTGCCGCGGTGGGACGCGGGCGCGGGGCCGCCCGGCCGCCTCCCTAACCCGCCTGTTCTCCTTCCCGCAGCGCCGACGGGCCCAGCAACATGTCCTACGTGAAGGAGACGGTGGACAGCCTGCTCCAGGGCTACGACATCCGCCTCCGGCCCGACTTCGGAGGTGAGGCGCCCGCGCCCCACCGCCCCGCGCCCCAGTCCCCCGCTCCCCGAGCGCCCCCCGCCGGCTAACGCCGCCTCCCGCTCCCCCCGCAGGTCCGCCGGTGGATGTGGGCATGAGGATAGAGATCGCCAGCATCGACGTGGTCTCGGAAGTCAACATGGTGAGTGACTGCCGGGCCGGGCCGGGCCGTAGGGCGCTGCCGCCGGCTCCCCGCCGGAGCCGTGGCGCCCCCCGCCCCGCCACAGCGCCGCCTGCCGGCCGTGCCCGCCGGGCTCCCGGCTGCGGAGGGGGCTGCCTCTCGAGCCACGGCAAGTGCCGTGGAAGAGCCAAGCCCGCCGCGGTTGCTAGGAAAAGTTATTGGCGTTGTGGAGGTAATGTTTGCATGCCTGAGTTGGCAACTCCAGAAGTGCTCCCTGCCTTGATCAAAATACCCGCTACAGGTTTGAGGCTGTGGGTTCTGCTTGTGCTGGTTTGCCCTTTGCATAGTCTACAGCTGTCCTCAGAAGTGTTGGGAGTTTCTTGAGCTGTAGCAGCAGATGGACAGATGTGCATTTTTTCATGTTAAATGATTTGAAGAGGTAGACACTTCACTTTGCGAGCTAATGGCGTTGAGTAAAAGGTGCAAAAAGAAAAGAAAAAGGAGCTGATAGAAAACACTCTTTTTCTTGTAGAGGGAAAAAACCCCAGCATTGCAGATTAAGTACATAAGGATGTTGCCTATCCAGCAGCTATCAAAAGCAGAAAAGTCTCCTAGCTACAGGTGTGAAACGTACTGCATTTGATTTTAGCTTTGCTGCTGGAAGGAATACTAATAGACATGCAGGCTTAAAGAGCAAAAATGTGTCTGTATAGTGCTTGCCTCGTTTGACAGCCTTTTCCCAAAAGAAAATGAAAAATCAGTTACAAGTTTGAACATCTTATAAAATCATGTTGGATTAGTATGCACCGTGGGCATTTTGTTCTCACTCTCTTTTCTTATGTTTAGTCTCATACAAAAGTCTAAGATGTTTTCTTTCCATAGGGGAACACCTGTTTAGTTAAAAGAAGCTAGAAACCTTACATTTCCATCCTGATCAGCAGTTTATTTCACTCAAAAAAAGGTGATATTTGCCCATCCAAAGTAATTTACACAAGAATTGGGAATTTTTTTTCCTTGGTATATTAATTAATAGTTATTAAAACCATCTTTTCAGAGAGTGTTTTCATCTTCATATTTAGTTTTTTCTGTTGTTTGTTATATATACACAGCTCCTGTTTGTGTGTAACTGTTATATTTGCTTGTGAATATGCTTGGCAGAATGGGGAGGAAAGGAGATTTGTCACATTGCATGTAGCATACCAGGCTCTGCAGAGTGCTAATACCACACAAAGACGACATTTTCTAAGTTTCAGCTCCTGGAGTTCCTGTTGGTGTGTTGTACTTTCAGGGAGGAACATGGAGGGACTGTGCAGATGAGAAAGAGAAACAGAACATGGATCTTATCCAAATTGTCAAAGAACAAATCTACTCCAACTCCAAACTCTTTCTGTCACCCTATAATGGGATTACTGGTGCTACAAAGTGGTACACCCCGGGAAAGCCCACAGCAAACACCATCACCAAAATACCTGCTCTGAAAGGTCCAGAACTTAAAGCCTCAACACCTGAGATACTGTTCATTTGGAGAGGAGTGGATGTGATGGTTTTGGTGTCACAGGGCATTAATTGCATTGCACCAGCTCACAGCATTTCTGCTTAGCTTTAATGGATCCAGGATGCATCTTCCTCCTCCATTCCAACACGTGCAAAGTCCCTGGAAAACTGTAATTTGAACTTTCTGGGTTTTAATCAAGGAAAGTTATGTGCTAGATGGATTCTTTGACTAATCTCCATGTGCTAGGGGGACAGCTCAACTAAGACTGGTCAAAAAAGAAAATGAAAACATTTTATAAAATGCCCCATCTCTCTCAGTGGGAGGAAGCAGCTATTCCCAGGTATAGCAAATAGCCCATTCCCTAAAGCAAAACATGGAAAAAACAGTCTCTGTTCTGAATCAGCCTGAAAGGGGCTTTCTCATATCACAAGTGCTTAATTGTACATACCCAGATCTAGAGTGTCCTTTGCTGCAAGGACTTTATTGTGTTGCTAGAGACTGTTGTATGGTCTTTTGGACAACGATCAATGATTTCATCCATCATTGAAGAAATGAGGGGATTGATAGCTCAGCTTGAGAAAATTTTTCCTATCTAGTAAAATAATGCTTTATTCTAGTACTTTTTCTGAGACTCACAGCCTTTAAATGCTTAATGTTGCGGCAGCCTGTGAATCATTTGCCTTCTCTCCTTTCCTTTTAAACTGTTATCTTATAGATTGTTTTTTTTCTTTGTTTATTAAGTGCTACTATTCTGTGGCTTCAGAGCCAGAAATGTTTACCAGAAGATGCTAGTTTATAGCTTCTGTTTTCTATAGGGCAGTTTTGTTGTTGAAGGAAACTGGTAACATGAGCAGAAAGAGCAACACCGTCATCGTGTGAGCTCCTCCTGGAGTGTGGTTCAACTCCACCAGAGCTCTGTTCAGTCAGTCTCACCCTAGCAGCATTGGAGGGAGTTGTCTCATCCCTTGGCTCTCCTCAGGCACGTGAAACCTTATTTCCAGAATTACAGAGGCAGCTATTCCAAATCCTGGTACCCACAGGCAGGGTTAAATTTTCTATTCCAGTCTCAGTGCTTAAATAAGAGTAAAGATTGAAAAACAAAAACAAATATCCCTCCCCCCATGTATGTAGGCTGGGAAGGACGTGTACACCTTTAGTGCATGAGCTGAGAATTTGTCATGGCTGTAGGCAGTTTGACAAGTCAATAGCCTGACCAGGATGTCTGGCTAAATCCAGTCCTCAGGTAAGAAGTTGAAATACAGACAACAGAACTGTTGTGAATTCTGTGAACACCATCAGTAATAACTGTCTTCTCAAGCAGCTTGTCTAGTTGTAGTGGCTTCTTCAAATAGACTTAACTGTTGTGAAACAGTTTACTCAATTAATCAAAACTTGCACAGCCTTGAAGACAACCTGTTATATCCCCTGAGTACTCGGTCCTCTGTTCAGCTCTTTACACTGTATTGTTTTATAGCTGCTTGGTAGTTCAGTGATACTGTAGTGGGCTGCCGTAGCAACTTTTACAGAAGGATTAATTGAAGCACTCATGACTCCCCCATTTGGCATCAGGTGTGTTGTCATATATTGATTTTTGCCAGTAATAAGCTGAAGAGCTTGTCTCACATCGAACAAGCAGAAGTAGAATGTAAGAGTCCTGATGACCGTTACCTGGTTCTGACTGTACTTTCTCCCTCATATAACAAGATAAGTTTTAATCTGTTTCCATCAGATTTTCACATCCTTGCTACAGTAACTGCAAGCATTCCCTTCCAAAGGTACAAGGTGACCCTTCGCTCTGTCTCAGTTAATGACTGTTCAGCTGACTTTCATCCATGACAGGGTTCCTTTATAAGTATATCAGACATTTACATGAATATAAAGAGTTCATTAAGAACCATGCTACAACTAAATCTATTAAGCTGCTGTGACGTGAATTGTCTGTTTACTCTGATACCTTTACATGGGTAACAGAAGGTGCTACTTGTACATCAAGAATAAACATGCATAGCATGATTCAGAGTAACTACCATCAAGCTTCAGGGCAAGCAAACAAATAGCATATGGTTGTATCTACTAGGAAACAGTCAAGAAGAAGCTGGACTTTCAAAAAAATCCACATGCAGTACGTGATGTAATTTTCTCTAAAATGTATTTCCTACTGAGCAGGTGGTCAAACCTTTGTAATTGGGAAAAGGTAGCTGTACGTGTTCTAAAGTTTTGAAAACCAGTGCACATGGTACAGAAGCTTTTACAGAGCAGTTAAGAGACACAAAAGAAAAAAAAAAAGCCCATTATTTTATATGGGGAACACTGTTCCTGACCTACCATACTGATTTTATACTGATGATGAAGATTTGGTTTGTATGATAGCAGATTGGAGGTTTTGTGTCCCAGCAAAAAAAAAGGGTAAAGAAAACGTGGAAAGAATGTGTAATTCTTTATCTTCTGTACACTCAAAATCACTTTTACTCAAGGCTTTTACATTTTTCTGACCTCCCAAATAAGCCACAAATCTTGCAAAGAAGCAGGTTCTCATCTGTTGCCTACTGCTTAAAAGTCACTACCCAGTTCTCAAGATTTCTCCTTAAGTAGTCTGTCTTTCATGCTGTCAACATCCCACTCTGTTGGATAACGTCTTTTTGCCCCAGAAAGAATTTAATTTCACTTAAACCACTCACTTTTAGTTTCCTTTTGGGAGAACTGATAATCAAATAAGCCAGCTGCATAGATTTTTATTTTTCATCCATTTAATGTGTACCACCCTCTCATATTCCATCTCAATCCTTCTAGCCTGTATGATTATATGTAAGAAATTAGACATAGAGACAGCCATTATCTTCTGGCGCATCTTTGACACCATGGCTTGTGCTGAATGATGAAGTCGTGTGTTTTCAGCACAGAGCAGACCCGCATGTCATGTTTGGTCCCTCACTCTGTTATGACTGCAGATTGTCACTGGTTTGGAGAATGAAGTGTCTCCCACAGTACTTAAAGCTCCACTGCCCATGTTGTCAGACATCCTTTTCTACCACATTTATTTGTCTTTCCCTGAAAGCAATATAGTATTTATCTTTTTTTCTTGTTTAGGTCTCCTCCAAGGCCTTCTGCTGAAACACTAGCTAGTTTACATTAGAAATCGAATCTAAGAGAACTGCATTTTCTGATGTACTAGAAGTTTACAGATATATTACTGTAGAGGCTTATAAACAGGTCTCTGTTTGAAGGCTTGACTATATTAGTTAGTTCAGAGCATCTTACTTTTTTAAGTTTGGGTTGTGAACAGTTCTACAAATGTGGAAAAATGAAGAATTTGTGTTCTTCCCCCCACGTGATCTCTAGAAGTAATTTTCTTGATCTTCAGAGTGTGTCTTTCTGGGATACTTCATGCTTTTTCTGTTTGAACTTCCACAGAGTTGTTTCACAAATAACAGTGTTGATATATTTTACTTCTTTTGGGATCTGCACAGGTTTACTGTGTTAGTTGATTATCACCAGTCTAACTGCTCAATTTCTTTCAAAAAATGACAGAAATCAACAGAATGTGTTCCAGACAGTCTGAACATCATAAGCGAGCCAAATGAATAAGCAGTCTTTGTTTGAGCAAATATCACTCTCCAGGTTGAAACAGAGGATTAGAGTTTTGTTCAGTTGTATAAACAGCAGTGAAGAAGGACATCTACATCCAGAGCTGCATGAACAGGAGCACAGCCAGTAGGTTAAGGGAACTGATTATCTCTACTTAGGGCTCACTAGACCACATCTAGGTACTGCATCCAGTTTTGGGCTCCCCTGACCAGCCAATACAACACAGGTGTTGAACAGAAGTAAGTTCAATGGAGAGCCACCAAGCTGATCATGGCTGGAGCACTTGCTCTGTGAGGAAAGGCTTGGGGACCAGGGCTTGTTCAGCCTAGAAGGAGACAGCTTCAGAGGCAGCTTCCCAGAACCTGTGAAAAGGTTAGGGAGAAAATGGAACTATGCTCTTCAGAGGAACACGGTGGGAGGACAAGAGATGACAGACGTGAAGGGAAACAAAAGAGGTTCAGACTGGATGTAAGGAAGAGGGATTTTTACCCTTTGAGGACATTCTAGGAGAGAAGCAGGATGCCCAAGGCGATTGTACAGTCTCCATTCTTGGTGGTCTGCAGGACCTGACTGCATCAAGCCGTGAGCAACCTCGTCTGACCTCATGGCTGAATTTTTCTGTTTTATAAAATAATAATTGGTTAACACATTCAGAGGCAGAGCTTCACATAATGTTAAGAAATGTTCACTGACAGTCAGCTGTGCCTGGTCTCAGAGAGTTCTGGGATGACCATGCAAGATGAACTTGACAAAATAGAGATATATATATACACACACACACAAGTTTTCAAATTTCACTATAAATCCAAGGCAGGGATATAGATGTCTCCAGGGCCTAGAAGAACAGAAGGCCTTCCCCTTCCTTTAGGGCTGATGCCAGCCCAGGTGGCAGTGGCATCCTAGACTGTTAGGTGTTTAGTGTTTAGTCAAGAGAAGCTAAATCTGTAAGTTTAAACACTCGGGCTGTGTAAGGCTTAAGTTTGCCCATTAATCCTAGCAGGCCAATGCTCATGCATTGGACCCCAATTTTAAGAATAGTAGAGAGAATTTCATGTATGGGTGCAGGTTATCTTAAGGCACTTTTTGCAGGCTGAGGGAGGCTTAAGCTGTGTATAGACACAGCCAGAATTTCGCACGTCATCTTATTCCTTCTCTCTGTCTGGATTAACTATCAGAATTTAGCATGGTGGCTGTTGTGAATCTCAATGTAGGAAACAAACTCTACACTAGGGGATCAAATCAGCATTAGGAACACCATCTTGTACCTCTTTGCCAAGTCTCATTTTTTTGAATCTTAAGTCTGGTTCCTGGAGTACTAAAAAGTCAAGACTCCTTCAGCTCAGCCAGTGAGGCAACAGAAATGATCAGGGTAGTCCCAATGATAGTAAATGGTCCTTGGTCTAAATATATTTGCCTGAAAATGTTCATACAGATTAAACTGATTTTTAAAAAAGGCATTAAACTCAATAATTATTAATGAAAATTTGCTTAGCTGTAGTGTGAAAGAAAGAAGAATTACTTTTCTGTTATATAGCAACTCTTATGAAGAGCATGAAGGACATGGAAAAGCATTTGAAATGAATATTAGTAAGAATGTTCAGCAACTGATTTTATTTTTTCCAGCAAATAATGGAAAAACTAATCAAGTAATAATACATAAAGGTCAGATCATTCCATCACTGTCTATTCCAAACAGGAGTAATTATATTAAAGAGTGAAATGCAGAATGAATATAGAAATAGGCAGCTTGAGGTTAAAAGACTGGGTCAGTGTTACTGTATGTTTGGTTGGGCTATTTTTCATTTAACTACATAAATAAGTGGTTCTTCAACAAAATTAACAAGCAGGCAAAAAGGATAAAGCAACAACTTAAATGTTGTTTCATATGATCCAGAAAGTGTATATATATTAATTTTTCAAGTTAAACTAACCTGAGACTAGCTTCAGGGTTGATACAAGCTGTATTCCAAATTTTCTTTTTAGCCTGACAGGCATAATACTTCCCTGATTTCAAGGTTTAAACAAACTAGCTATGAACACCCTTCATAAAAAAGATGTGATTCTTTTATCTAATGTTAAACTCACAGTTCCCCACAAGGGCAACTCTTCTGACCTCGTCATTGTTTCTCTTTCTAGCCACTGCAGGTGGCTTACTCTGACTTCCTAGCTTTTCCTAAGAGCTGATAAGCTCAGTTCTGACCTTTGTGCTTCATCTTTTAGCCCAGACTTTACACCTGACACCACAGGGCATCCTGGCACGTATGCAGTCCAGCCAGATATATAACCTGTGCAGAGTTTTCATTTCTGAAGACAAGAAATAAAGTAGTCACACTTCGCCTTTGTTTAAAACATATTCCAGGTATGCAGCAGAATAGCACAAGATAACAAAAGGACAGAGAATTACTAGAGTGAGTTGAATTTTTAACATAATTTTTTTGGTGAGCTGTTTCTTACTTTATTGTTTCTTCTGAACATGGAGTAAAAAAACCCAAACCCAAAATAATTGCAAGTCTGAAATATGATGGTGTTACTGTGGTGAACTATCAAAAATCTCTTCCACTACTGAGCAAGTGACCACCTGCAAAGGAAAGGACCTCACGTTTTCTTAATGATGCCCTAAAACACTTCTCCAGCCAGGTCTGGTTCCTGAAATCTACAGTTAATCATAGAATCACAGAACAGTTTCAGTTGGAAGAGACGTTCAAGATCATCGAGTCCAACCTTTCTCCTAGCTCTATCAACACCACTAAACCATGTCCCTAAGTACAACTCTGTCACAATTTGAGGCTGGGCCGGCCACTAACAAATGACAGACGCTCTCTAGTAACCCCTCTCCCCTCCCAAAAGGGAAGAGGAGAGAGAACAAGGGAGAGAGACTTTACGGTTTGGAAAAGAAAACTAAAACAGCTTTAATGGAACAATAACAATAAAAGAAAAGATAAGAATAAGGAAATAATGAAATATATACAATATGTACAAATATATACAAAACCAATACCGAACCCAACTCCTCCCACCCTGATGACGACACGTCACCACCACGCTGCAGGGCTGGCACTGGGGCAGTCCCAGGCTGGACTCGGCAGCAGATAGGGACGGGATGCAGGAGCTGGACTCAGGCCCTGGATTCAGGGATGCACGGATCGGGATCAAAGACAGAAGAACAGACAGAGTCCTCCTCAGATGTTGGTCATTGAAGAAGAGAGTGAGACCCTTGTGATCTCTCAGCTTTATACTGAATAAGACGTCTATGGGATGGAACACTCTGTTGGTCAGGTTTGGGTCACCTGTTCGGTTTGCTCCTCCCTGCAGATGCGACCATTTTCGTGCTTGTGACCCTTTTCACTCCCGGCACCCAAACACGGAGCACAAGATTTATCAGTGACCTCGGTCGCTACAAGAACAAGTATAAGCAAGGGGCTCTCTGCATCCCATTCCTTGGTATGGACTATAAACATCAGGCCTTGTCACTGCTAGAAGCCGTCACTGTCTGGCAAAGCGTGCTGCTGCTGTTTCAGAAAGTGCAGTTAGTTAGAGGAGACTTAACTGAAAAGTTAAAGCACTAAACCAGAATTAGTTCTGGTTTAGCCCAAAGCAGGACAAACACCTACCTGTCTCTTAAACACCTCCAGGGATGGTGACTCCACCACCTCCCTGGGCAGGCTGTTCCAATGCCTCACAACCCTTTCAGTAAAGAAATTCTTCCTAATATCCAGCCTGAATCTCCCCTGGTGCAGCTTAACGCCATTTCCCCTTGTCCTATCACTTGTTACCAGGGAGAAGAGACCAAGCCTCGCCTCTCTACAACCTCCTTTCAGGTAGTTGTAGAGAGCGATAAGGTCTCCCGTCAGCCTTCTCTTCTCCAGGCTAAACAGCCCCAGATCCCTCAGCCATTCCTCATATCAGACATGCTCCAAATCCTTCACTAGCTTGGTAGCCTGCCTCTGTACCCTCTCTAGCACAGTGGGGAGCAGTGGTGCATGTGAAATGGGAGGGGTGATACTCTCCCCCTGTTTAGTGGAAGCTTTAGCACCCAGTTTGGGGTGTCTAGGATTTCACTAAATAAAAGGTGCACCTGCAGTGAGATATGCCTTTCACTTAGGTGGATGAGAAAATCCAAGGTTTGCCTCAGCACAGCCTGTTTTGTGTACCCGAATGAAACAGCATGGCTGTGCTGTGCCCACTGGAAACTTCCCACTTGTGGTCTGTTAGCGTGCACAAACCCCGCAGTTCAATGGCACAAACATTCTGAAACATTCAGGGTCCCAAATGATTCTTTAATAGTGCAACAGTCAATGATGAACCACTCCCCAAAATTAACCACTTTCTAAAAAGAGAAAAATAAATCCATAAAGCTAAATTTTAAGTTCTTCCAGGAACCTGAAAGGTGTTTCTTTTCTTGTGTGTGTGTGTGTGTGTGTGTGTAGGACAGGGCACAGGCTTAATTAAAAGGTTGTGTTTTCATTTTGCCCATTTGCATTGCCTTTTTGCTTCTGGTTCTGGAAAGGAGAGAACATCAGAATCTTACAAACTAAGCATTTTTCTTCATAAGGAGATTTAAGGGATACATTTCAAGTGTCTGCAAAACTTAGTGATTTTTTTTTTTTTTTAATCAGCTTCACTTTGTACTCTGTTGCCCGAAAAGTATTCTTTAACTCCTCTAGGCTGTATTCAAAAATTCTGTACTAGCTGCAGTTCAGTACAGACCTGGAGCTGAAGCTGCACAACCAAGAGAGGTAACAGTCACACCACCAGTTCACCCTGAGGTAGAAAAAGATCCCACCCTCAGGGAAGCAACAGTAACAAGCTCCAAAGCTAGCACCAGAAAGACTTGTTCCAGTTCACAGGATGCCAAGTGCTCTGGGACAACAGCTGAAACTGTTAAATCAAACCCAGAGATTGCCATCATTCAGAACTATCCCCAGCTGAGTGCTCTGTTGATCGCTGGTTCCAAACAGCAGCTATCTGGAAGAGTTCTCTGAGGTGTCTCATCTTCCATCCGTCTAAGTGTGCTGTATTTTAAAGCATCAGTAAAGCCTGAAAAGACCAACTATAAGGGCTTCCAGCAGGTGATGAAAGAGTCCAAGATGGCTACCAGAAAGATTTTATACTTTAATGCTCTTTGAGACTCCTTTTTTTTCTTCTAGAAAAAGAGTTCAGGATCTCAAGGCATGCACTTCCATGCTTGTAGAATTCCTCTTCCCACACATACAATACCGCCTGTAACTCTGGCAGTGCTCCAAAAAGCATATTAAAATGAAATTATTTCCACCCCAAAGGCTAAACTACTGCAAATATGTTCACATGGAAATCGGTAGTAGCAGTCACAGAATAATCTAGCAGAATAACACCAGATAATGCAGTTTGTTCGATTTTTTCTTTAAGCGATAGCTCTGTTATTAAGATTTACGTGGACTGGAGAAGGTAGATTAAATTTCTCGCCTATCAACCTTTACAATGACCTTTCAGGATTAAAAGGTTGCTTTTGGCCAAAGCAGTGGCACATTGAGGTTTGCTTCATCCTGTGCTGGGGCAAATCCTTAATGGTTTGTGTTATGTCGCAAACAATGGAAAGGTAATTTAAAAGACACAAAGGCAGCTTCTAGAAAGCTGCATTATCACACAGACATCCACCCTATAGCAATATTGAGTTGTAAGGTTTTAAATGCTCATGATAGAGTGCGTAGTTTCAAAGCAAAGATTAATGATTTCAGACTGCCAAACTTAATTAAAGGTTGGAATACATGTTCTCCATTAAAATTCATCAATCCATTTGGCTGAGATGGAAGAATTTCAGTCATGTCTTTTTTGATTACCTATAGAAAGAACTGAAGAGACAGCAACATTAAAACTGTTGAAACAGATACACAATGTCTAAATATTATTCAGGATCTTAATCATATTAAAAGAGAAGTGCAATTAATTCCCCAGCATATTTTTAACCTGAAGAGACTCTTAAGTGTAGCTGGAGCAACATGAGCAGCAGTCAGCTGCAGGTAGATATGTCCATGCTTGTGTATCTCAGGAACTTCTAGGTAGTATTAATTCCCACAAAGCACTGAGGACTCTGGTCCCATCCAGGCAGACTAGATGCTGATAGCCCCATTGGTTTCAGTGAATATATGCATGGGTAAAATTTCTTACACCGGTAAAATTAAGTGCGTATTAGCTTTACCAACTCAGTAGTTTACTCAGCACTTGGCAGGAGCAGTCCAGCTCCCTGGTTTACATCAGTTTCTGTGTCATTACACTTCATCATGAGACAATAACTAAGCCTGGAATGATGCCCTCCCACCCTGTGTTCTGCCATGATGATTTATTTGTTCTTTAACCAATTGTTTTGTAAACCGTTCACTAGTCAAAAAAATACACTGGTCAAGGAGAGAAATGGATGAGGTTCAGAGGCTTCATACATATATTTTGTTTCACAGGCAGTGCAGCTTTGTCACTGGCTTCCTATGAAGGAAACAATACATGGCATTAACAGCCACCTGTAAATTCTGAGTTTATTTTATCCACTGTGTCAGGACCAGCTAGGGAAAAACAAAGTAAGCTGCAAAACATCAAAAATATGCTGGGAATCAAATCTTCAATGACAGACTTCACAGCTTGTTAAATGCTATGTGGATTCCTAAACTAATAGGGAGCAAATACAGTGTCATTGTGGTGTCAATTGGAAATGAATCCTGAATATAGATCTTTTCCTTTCCCACTGTCAAGAATAAGTAGTTTGTTTTCCAGAAGCACACTAGGGGTATGAATTTCTGAGATCTTAAAGAATATTTATATTCCAGATAACATGTTCTTTCCTTTTAATTGTTCCTAGTAGAAACTCAGAGTAAGCACAGAGCATATCATGATAAGGACTAACATATTTCAGGAAAATACAAAGACAAACATAATGAAGTAGTAACCATTCAACTCACAGCAATCATCCTCGCTCTTCTCACTAATACAACATAGTCTATCAGAGAACATTGCTCTTTGAGGAAATCTTTGTGCTGGATCAATTCAGTGAGACAATTTCAAATATGAAACTAAAAATTCCACCTCATTCTGAAGTGTCTCATCCCAATGGACATTTCATCACACCAATATTGGAAACATACCATAACACAAATCTTTCACTGTTCCCTTCCCAGAACCCTGTAATCCTCAATGCACTTTACACTATTCTGCCCTTTGGAGAGCACCAGGGAAATACCACTACCAGAGGTAAAATGGAGAATGTGGCTCGCGGACAACCACTGTCCTTCTATGGGTTTGATCTCCTCAATTCCTCACTGGAACAAGGATGCTTTGTAAGTTATACTGCTCTGACTCCTAGAAGAGAAATAGGCAAGAGAAGATGGAAACAGCATGAGTCAAGACTATTCTCATTAATAACATGATACTGTACTATCACTGTTGGTGTCTGAACATTTTACAGTGTGACATGGGTACAATATAGTTATACTGCCCACTGTGAAACACCATGGATTTTTATTTTATTTTATTTTATTTTATTTTATTTTATTTTATTTTATTTTATTCAAGGTACCTGTAAGCACTCCAGTTAGTCAAAGAGCAGACATTAAATACATACCATAAATTACTTTTTAAGGGGTATTAATATTAATTCTTCAGCTCATCATTAAGAGCAAGCGCAGCGCTGGCAAAGAGCAGCAGAGCAGCCAGCAGTGTCCTCAGTGTTCGGTGTTTGCTTTTCACAACTGCAGAAGCCAGAAGCAAGTAAAATGACAGGTTAACTCCTGAACTGGCCCCACCACCCCCCCCCACCCCCCCTTCTCTCAGGGTAGCACAGAACAAAGGACCATCCAGGAATACTGCTCATTAAGTTGTCCAATTTAAAAGTTGTTTTTCTTTCTCAAAAAGAAAGAGAAAATTGTCTCCTTTTTTTTATTAAATTGGTGTACAAGTCACTTTTTCTCTTGAGGTAGTAATTCCTGGTTATACCTACCCTACTCCCACAGCATGATAGCTATTAAGCTACTATCTTACTGGAAACAAATACTTTTTTTTTTTTAAAAAAAAAAAAAAAAAGGTTAAATATTAATCTGTGCATGAATCAAACATGTATTATTCAGGGAAGCTTATTACTTGGGTTTGTTGCAGGACCTGAAGGTTTCAATGACTTTTGCACAGCTTGTATTCAGAAATCCAGGCAACGCTGGCACTCTGGATCACAGAGAACAAGTGCAAGAGATGCTGCTGACGACAACCAGTTGTTCCAGGGAACAATGTCAGCACCTGACTCTGCAGGAGAGGACTGCTGGCTCAGCAGGAACCCCGCTGACCTCACTGCTGCTCTGCAGGGCCCATCAGGTCAAGCTGCTGTCATGACAGATGGCTAATTCTTTTCACCATATTTAAAATAGGAATACTGTCGTTTAGATTAGTTTTTATAGGACTACATAGAACCTCTTACAATGCAGTCAACATTTTTTATACGTTTCAGGTTTGCTGTATTTCCAAGGATGTTTGTTGGGGCTAGAAGGGAACTTGAACTAAAGCAGGTAGATCTACATTCCTTAGTTGTTGTGGTTTTTTTTTCTTATCTAAATGATTACAGTGATGGAGGCTTCAACACAACATTGCAGAAAGGGATTAAAAAATACATTAGGAATCCAATAAACTCATTAGGATGCATAATTTTGCACTTATTAGTCCAAGCAAATGGAAAGTCAGTATTTCATGTGCCTTCCAGTTACAGAAATTATCACCGTAACACACTGCAATATTCAAGAACTCTGGAGTGGGAAGCGGGACGAACTTTAGGCAATAGTAAGCCAAACCCAATTTGGAACCAATACACTTTGGTTGAAATACTTTAACTAGCTAGTATTTAGCTATGTATGTGCTCTTGAGTCATCTTCTATGGAAATTCTGTAGAAAAAAATATCTGAAATCTAGATAGGGAAAAAGTTATTCCCATTTATTAGCTGTTCTTCCAGCTGAAATATCAGCTGCAAAGGGCTCTTCTGGAGTACATGGAGCACAGAAGTGCTCAGCCCACATCGTCCTTTGGTTAGGTCCCACTGAAATCAGTGACAATGCATCACTAATAAATCAAACCAGCCTTATTCAAGCTGGTTATATTTTCCTGCAGTAATGGCATTTTCTTGCAAAAATAAGGCCTGGAACATTCATAAATTCAAGATAAACACAGCTGTCCTGAACCCATACAGACAGCAAGGAAAAACTTTTCAAAATGCTTAATTTCTATGTTAAAGCTTCTGAGAAGATCTCAATAGCAAAACGCAAACAAATGAAAATGAGCAAGTGAGGAAAAAAGAAAGCAGCCTGCTATCCTCCCAGGAATGTATTCTCTATCATTTCAGAGCCTTGGCTTGCAGACAACTTGGTTTTCCTTGCAGCTTTTTTACAATTTTCCTGCTGCTGTATTCATCCATCCTAACCTAACATATAAATGTTGGTATAAGAAGCTATCAGTCTTTCTGACAGTAATCTGAGATCTGTCTCCTTAGTCTACATTGAGCCAGCTCCAGTGGAAATAAAATGGATGGGAACAACTGTCTATGCATCTTCTTTTTTATTATTCACACCCACAACTACATTATCAGAGTGACATACAAGCTTTAAAAGTCACAGGTGAGAATCTCTTCTGTTCTCTGTAGGTATGAGCGATCAACTACCTTTGATTTTATTTGTGTATTTATCTTTAAATTAAGAAATCAGAATAGGTCCACAATAGGAGCTTTGAATTTTGTGCTGAAATTGGTGAAGTATGGGGGTGTTAATGCTTCTCGCTCCCGGCAATTGTGACAGTTATTGTAGCAGCAGAACAAAGCTGCGAGGGGAGGTCCTGACACCAAAGGAAGATGTAATGATTCAGCGGGCTTGGGTCAGGCTCAGAAAGTGTTTTGGAGGCCAGCGCAGAAGCCCAAGATTTTACTCTGTGTTCAGCAGGAGATCAGTGCCTACAGCACTTATACATTGTTGCATTGTAGAAGAAAAAACAGTCTCAGGAGAGATCCTACCTGGAACCAAAGGGTCACCTTCTGTTCCTTACACGGATTTGGGTTGGGTTTTTTCCCCTGCATGTCTGTGGACACACAGCAATTCCTCTGGCCCTCGGTTCCTCCTCTGTATGATTCCTACCTTACAGGGATAAGAATTAAATGCATTGTACGAATGTTCATTTGGACAGTGGGCAAGTTTCTGGACACTCAGGTGGAAAGAAAAGGCATACAGCCTGTAGCTAAAGAAAGAATCTATCCCCTGTGACCAGTAATTTCAACACAACGTTGTGGCTTATGACCCAGATGGTCTGTTCGTACATCTCTACAACAGTACTCCTGCAGTACTGACAGGAATTTGTTTCTTACTTACCTAGTGAGAAATCCCAAGACAGCACAAGATGTTGCATGGTAATTACATTTTCCTCAGTGGGATTACTGAATGACATATTGTGATATATCAAGAGGCAACTGTGAATTTAACTTGAGTCAGCACAGTAGACTTGGCCCAGTATAGTAGGTTTCCAGATGAACGTAGTATGAACATAAGAATAAAGGGAAGTTTCAGAATACCTCACAGCATCATGCATCCTCTGTTAGCATTAGCTTTCAAAACACTTACAGTTCTGGGCTGGCTTGGGAAAACTGTGTGTTCATTATTTATTTAGCTTACATACTCACTTTAATATTTAAGAACATATTCTTTGCAGAATGGATTCACAGGAGAAGACAATAATGATACTCATTTGTCAGAAGAATCAGGTGTGTCAGAATACAAAACTTACTTTTTCTTTCTGTTTACTCTGTGATGCCACTAGATGCCTATTTATTGTGAGTAACAGAGCAGGTAAGCAACATGCATGACTATTCTGTAAATGGAGTATTTAATCTCATTAAATTTCAGATCATTATTTGCCCAGGTTTTGGAACATAACAACATGCAACAGCAGAGGGCTCTGCTGATCATTAAAGAGGTGGGCAGATTTTCATATGTATCTCTCCATGGTCGTATTGTCTTTTACAAGAAATTACAAGGTATTTGGGAAGGAAGAAGCAGTAGACACTGACACAAATTCTGGGGGTTTTTTTGTCCCACATATTTACCAAGGCAGTTAGCATAAGCAGAAGTTCACTTCTGTGGAAAAGATTTTTTTTCTTTAGGTATTTGTGGTAGAGTTTTATTGCACCCTAACAAACTTCACTGGGTTCTCTGTCAGTGCCATGCCCAGCATGCTCTTTAAAAAAAAGTTATTCATAACAACTCTGCATTGCAGTTTCGGTAGTTTCAGCTTTTTGGCCTCTTGGGTAAGTTAAGTCATATGCTGGGAGCAACACTTTTAAAGTCAGCCATCCCTGGGGAGCACAAGGTGGATACTCAGCTTTAGTTCCTGAGTAGATGAGCAGATTCAAGTACTTTGATTCCAAAACGTTGCTCCTGATGTTATGTGATGAGAGGTGAGCATGGTAGTGCTAAATACCTTCAGTTGTTATCAGTCTGCTCACCAAGCTAATGCAGGGTGCTTAAAGTGCCGAAGAAGAAAGTTTCCCTCCTTTCTGTAAGTAACTTGGTTGAAGGATCCTTCTCTCTCTCTCCATTAATGCTATCCTACAAAGTCTATATAGATACTTCCCCAAGGTTAGTAAGATAGACAGAATGAAGACCTTGCCAGAGATATTTTTTTCTTACTTTATAATCTGTTACCTCTTAAATTCAAAATAAGAAGCACTTTTCCCCCTAACAGTCCTTAACCTCATTCTTCAAGCATTATCCAAGCAGTTGCAGAAAGTAATTTAGAGCCACCTGAAAACTATATGGATATTAGGTGTGGTTTGGTGGATAAAATTGCTTGTTAGACTCGTTCTCTTGGCCATGTCTCTACCATACAGACCAGTCAAAGGCAACAGAAGGTAATATGGCTATTGGTAATATGGTATTACAGAAATTTTCATGCACGTGGCAAGCAGTCCCTGGATAACTGGGTAAACTGGTGTTACAGCTGCATAAAGATACTGAATGAATAACAAGACCTAAGCAAGCACAAGATGTTTAGATACATGAGAAAAAACGCTACATTTGTTAAGAGGAAAGTATAGAAGTCAGCATGAAATGTGAGAAGTTGTCTTACCTAGTTCATCTGCTGAGGAGAATCCTGCCCTGCACTGTGTATTTTCTGTGCTTACTCCAAGCTCTTCTGAAAGACTAAAATCAGATCATTGTTGAGCAGTCCTTCCATATCTCAGTCATGAGGTTCCCCTTGTCTCTGGGACATCTCTGTCCAGTTCTGGACCCCCTAGTTCAAAAGGAACAGAGAACTACTGGGGAGAGTCCAGCGGAGGGTGGACTTCTTTACTCTGAGGGTGACAGAGCACTGGAACAGGCTGCCCAGGGAGGTTGTGGAGTCTCCTTCCCTGGAGATACTCAAAACCTGCCTGGATGCCATCCTGTGCAACCTGCTGTAGGTGAACCTGCTTTAGCAGGGGGGCTGGACTAGATGATCTCCAGAGGTCACTTCCAACCCTGGCCATTCTCTGATTCTGTGATCATTTCTCCTATATTCACTTTATGTCTTTATATCACATTTCCCAATACCTGCTGCTTTCACATAAGGGTAAGTAATTTTGTGTCCGTTGTTTTACATCACATAATCCTTTTTTTCTTCAAGTTTTTCCCTTATATGATACCCTTAAACTCAATGGCCATTTTACATTTTTCAAGTTAATGAAACAGCATGTCATACGTCATTCCAGCCTGTGTAAGGATCTGCCTTGTGCAGTCTGGAAATGCATGCTTGGCTTCCTTGCTGTGGGTGTATTTTCACACATGTCACTGAGAAAATTTAAAAACTGATGAGTAATATCATGCTTTGTAATGTGAGTAGTCCAATTTGGAGTCATACTTTTCACTACATGTTGATGTTGGATCAGAACCCATGCTCACCACCAGTGTTATGAATTGGCAGTAACTAGTCTGAAATCAGTTAATCAGATCCAGATGAAAGAGAAAGGACAAGCATACATAGTGTATTTTCAAAAGCCAACTACCGCATATGTATTCATTCCAGAACAAAGCATCTTTTAGATGTTGGATGGAAGGTAATTGCAATTCAGAGTATTATTCCCAAATCTCCTCAATTTCACTGTAATTTTTGTTCCTTGCAGACAGCTCTAACAGTTTTTTATAGTGTAAATTATCTTACATTAATTCTGTTATCTTGCCTGTTTTTACATCTAAGCAATCTTATCTACAGCTAAGCAATCTTACCGAAATGTACCTGCATCCTGTTTATTTCAATACATGACTTCCTGCATTCACTCAACTTTCTGGTTGTGTCATCCCACAGATAGGTCCATATCAAATAAGCCTTCTCACAGAGGTCACTTGTGGAAACATTGGTACATTCCATCAATAACCGAGCCTTGCGATCCCCCCAAGGATACTCAACACCTTGCAGCATTGTGCTGTAAATAGCTGTTGAACAACATTGAGCTAAGGGAAGAACAGTAAATTATTTACACTGAATTCCGCTGTGAAAAGAGCTAGGAGTAAACAGGTTTGAACCAATGGCTTTGAGATAAGGCTGCAGATAAAATGCTTTGACCACTCAGCCTGGGCATCATTACAGAACTGAAACAAACAAATTCCTTGAGAGGTAGTGTATTTTCCACAATACGACTTCTAGTAGATAGTCGGCTTCTATATTGCTTTCCACATCAGTGCCACAAATGAATTTTCATGCAAGGCTGAGTGAAAATATGTTACAAGAAGATAAGTAAACGCACATTTTCTAATGTCAGCAATCCAGCTTGTTTTCTCAGGGTTGGGTTTTCCATTGAATTTGCAGTGGTAGGCAATCACCAAATCATTTTTTTTTCATATTCAGTATCTTCTGACACATGAGATATGCGTGATGGGGCAGCAAGTGGAGGGCTCACTGGGTGTCTGATTCATTATCACGGAGGTGAGCAAACAAAACACCTGCATGGCAGATAAGAAGGGGGACTTCTGGCAGACAGTAGGAAGATACCCAGCTGAAGTTTAGTTATGCGGCTTGCTGAAATTGGCCTGCACTTTGAGAGTGACTTTGGATGGCATTCAATGGTTTTTATCTAGTTCCAGGGAGAAAATTATGACATTTTAAAATGGCACTGGAAGCAAGGAAAGCAAATGATGAGCGAGCCTTCAGTCCAGGCAGCGAGGCATAGCTTAGACCCAGATCATCAACAGTGCTTAAAAAAACCCCCGTTTTCTCTCCAGCGTGTTTCTGGGTTTTGTGAGGGTGTGTTTTTCTGAAGTGGATTATAAGCATCAAGCAAGAATATGTTTCTCACCTTAGCAAGGGGTGATAAAATACCTTGATAGCAGACAGGGGCAATTTCTCAGTTTCTTTGTAGTTTTGATACACCTAGACGGTCTTATTGACAATTGCATTCACAGAGTCAAATGATAAAAGCGTATCAGAGGATCAGTGAAAAGTATTTCAGAAATGATCAACAGAAAACATACATAAATAATATGATAATAATTTACCTAGAGCATGCCAGAATGGAATACAAATACTAGACAGTGTATTGTATGCAATCTATCATAGTACAATCAAATTTTAAAAAACAAATTACATTTTTCATTAAAGTGAAAGATGGTTTCCGAGAAAAGGAATCTCTCAGGAAGATGCAATGTTAAAAACTAAATACAATTGCTTTTTCATCCCTCTCTGTCAAAAGATTAAATCTCTATTATCTGGGCATCTGTAAGCACAATCTAAAGAGTAATACAAATGTAGGATCAACTTCTATTAAAATAGTCTCATTTAAGTTAGTTTTCTTTCCTTGCTTCAAGTTGTTTTTTCTTTATGAAATGTTTTACTGTCTGTGTTTAGCTGAATGGGAAAGGATGGACAAGAAAATTTCCCTTCAAAAGAGAGCTCTCTGCACTCTGCTATCCCATGGCTCCCATCTCTCGCCCCCATCTCATGCTGCATCGGCAAATGATAAAAAGCCAGAACTGGCGTTTTAAAAACTAGCGCTGAGGTGTTCAGCTGAGATAGCTGCATAGCTAGGAGTTTGAGCAGGAGGATTTTGGCAGAAGTATGGTGGAGAAAACACCATCCTGAAAAATGCTTCATAAATTCCTTTATTTGTTTAATGATTAGCATTAACATAAAGGTCAACAAAAGGCTTAGGTCATGCTAGGGACTTGGTGTTAGCACTGGAGAATGCAGTGTTTCTATTACTCAATAAATACGGCAAAAGCAAAATTCACAGAAATCTTCCCAAAGTTGAAAATCAACCCTGTAGTGCTCCACCATGATTGTGAACAAAAGGTATTAGCTTTGGAACTGAAACAAATTCACAACTGTACTCTAGAGCTTTCTTACTCTAGAAAATGTTTTGTTAACAGACAGTGCCAACTTCTGCTTGTTTTGTGACCCAGACAGTACCAACAACCGAGCATGGTATTAAGCAGAGTGTTATGAAATTTACTTTTTGCTTCACTACTATTTCTACGTACGGATAGAAGATTTAAAAAATGTAAGAGTGACTATAATCAAAATACTGTGATTCAGTTTCTGTTGAATCAAAATACTATGACTATTTCTATCTCCCTTTGCAGTGTTCCATGGCAGAAACCAATGGATTCCCACTGTGTACTAGATAGGAAATGAAAACAATGCAGTGCAGAAATCCAAGTTTTATCCTGCAGGCTTTATAAACCACTCTGCCTGTACCTATGGAAGCCATTGTTTCTTTAGCACGGCATCCGATGTTTTGAAATGGGTATTATTGGTTCACTTGTAGGATCCTCTGGAGCCTTCTTCACTTGGCATTTCCTGCTGAAAAATTGTCAGTGTACAAAAATCCATTGCAAAAAATACTCCAAAACTCATGAATCCATCCTTTGCCTCTCACAACAGCTATTTGCAACTGTAAGAATGCAACAGTTGATCAGTAGCAGGAGAACTGTGAGTGTATTGCACAGAGCTCCCCAAGCAACACAAGCTTTGAAAAAAAAAGGTCTTTGGAGAAAAGTCACTCCCATAAGAGATAAGAATGGTAGCCACAGTTGTTTAAACATTTGCTTAGATAAAATGATGAGTCAGGCAGAGAAATATTAGGTGAGAATAAGACACTGCACAGGACAGCGATCAAGGACATCATATATGAGGTTGTGAGGGATCTTATAAAAGTCAGCATTGTTCTTCCCTGAACCAGAATTAGAAAGGAAAGCTGATTTTTGGCTAAGATTCTAGATAGCCTAATTCAATTCCTAAATCAGCTGTTAATTTAGAGTTGTATTTATCTAGCTATATTATTTCCTTTTGCTGAACATCTGAGCTTTTCAACATGACCAGTTATGACAACATCCAGCAGAGTTATTACTAAAATACTGGATTATTAATTCACTATGTTATTTTATGACAACTTTGACTTCATTTGAAATGCAGAGTTATCTAAATGAATTTCACAGCATAAGAGTTAGAGTCACAAAGAATTATTTATTTCTCTGTGTGATACATTTCTGAGTGTGTATTTTTATATTTTGTTAGGTGACTGTGATTTGCTTCCAGCTTTTTCAGATCATGGATGAGTTTCTTTGAATGCTCCTGATTCAAGTTACTGATCATTCAAGAATTCATTTTTGCTCAAACAGTTGGGGAAAATACCCCAAGTGGTTAAGAGGATTATTTTCTGAAAGAAAATGCCTACAAAGATGCATTTTTTCAATAGACATTTTATTTTGTCCTGTTGATTATAAGCTTAAGAGAATTAAATTAATATTTACTGGACTTACACACATTAGCAAAAAAATATGTTATTTTTATGGAGCCTCCAAGTTTCCAAATGCTTTGTCTTTTCTATAAGCTTCTGGAATCTGTAAACCAATTACAAAATAGCAAGAAAAGTATTTTTTTGTTGTTTTTACTGAGCAAGTCTGACACATTTGTCAAACCACTGATCATTTGTTTCTGTGGTGGACTGCAGAGACACAACTGGTTTTTATTTTCTTTTCCATTCACTATCCATTCTAGAATGAAAACAACTGGAAGCAGTAACAAAGACAAAATCCTTCCTGAATTAAACCAAGGGAAGGCTGGCCAGTGTAGGCAGAGAAGGGCAAGATCTGTTGTTACAGCACTTAGTCACAGTGTTGTCTTGCATTTGCTTTCAGTAGATTATTTCCTCTAGCAAATTCTCCCTATGTAGATTACTATTTGGTTGCTTCAGAATATCAGAAAACACAGAGAGTATAATGATGAAAATACATCAAAGAGGGAAGGTCATGAAGAGATTCAGAATTGCTTATCATTTGTGTAATTTTGGTCATTTCAGAAACACTGGGCTTCCCTGTCTCTACATTGCTGTACATCTTTTTTTTTTTTTTCCTTTCACCTTTTACATTGTTTTTGGTCAAACAGTAGAGAAAGGTTCATCCACTCCTTTTGCTCAGCTTATAAAAAACTCTGCTTCTCCATTACAGTGGTGTTGGAAGGTTAATTGTAAAGAAGAAAGACAAAAAACATTTAACCTTCAGTAGTCCTCTAAATCCATAAATACTGCTCTAACTTAAGTTCTTCAGGGGCATTCCTTTAGTGATGGTCAAGGTGAAGTATTAGACAAACAAACATACATAGTTGTTGTGGAGGCTACCAAAACAGATGGAACATGCACTCAGAACGCTTCAACAAACCTAGGCAAACTGCAAGCCTGGATGCCAGGCAGAGGCACTCACAAAACAAACAGAGCAGATATGCAAAATGAGGATTTTTTCCAAACAAAGTTAGCCAGCTCTCTAACAGACTAAAGTTGGGATGTCGGTTGGGAATATAGTACTACACAGCTTGACTTAAGAATTCCTAAGTTTTGTAAATAAGCCTTTTAGAAAAATGATGCAAAATGTGCACACGCTCACTTGCAAAAAGGGGAAAACCTCTCACTCACCCAGAAAGGGTGAGGGGTCACTCAGGGATATATCCAGCAGTATTGACTCACCACAGGTGGGGGGGGTGAGGGCACTCAATCCTGCGGAGTCTCCTCAGGCAGTGTCCTGACCCCAGGGGACAGCCCCTGACTGCAGCCCTACTCCAACCGGATTTGCGGTGGGGCCCTGTTCATGCCCAAGTTGAGCTTGACCTGCGGTCAGTTGTAATTAGCTAGAGGGAAGCACACAAAAAAGGCAGGGTAAACAAAGTGATGAGGTTTTAACAGCTGGAAAACCCCGATCTTTGTCTTTGTCAAGCCCAGGTCACTGTCAGGTCTTTGGCAAGGCCTCAGTCTTTGTGGTCTTTGTCAGGGTGGGTGCATCTGCCACAATCCACCCCATGACCACAGTCATGACTCGACTGGTTTCCTTGAAGTAGTGGTACAGTTTCATCTTGCCTACAAAGTTAAACGGAAGCATGGTCTCAGTGAGCTTTAATGTTCATTGTGGATCGTCATTCCTTAATTATTCTAGTATCTGTTACGTGACATGTTTCACTACCACATGCCTACTACAGCTTGTTACAATACAAATTACAAGAATCAAAACTTTCCCCAACCAGCTAGTCCCCAGTATAGCAACAATTGCTTCTGAGTCTTTTAGCACTTTCTTTATTTCATTGATCTGATCCTGAAATGGCATTGATACGTTTGGGATGTAGATGCAGCATTATTCCACGCACACCCTTCTCCTTTAGTAAGATGTAGCATTAGCATTCCACTGAACACAGTATTTCACAGTTCTCCATGGAACATTAAAGCATAGTATAGTGCTGTTCCAAACTCCACCCCATAATGTCATCAGTGGGTAGGAAAAATGTAAATTCATCGTTCAGGTGAATCCTACTATCATTTTCACCACCACATTGTTTTCCAGGTCCTGGTTGTCATCATTGCTGGTAGGAACCCCAAGGCAATCTGCATTTTCATTGTCCTGTAAGAAAACAGAGCTGGCCTCAGCTTAGCAACTCGGCTTCAGGGTTAGAAGTCAGGGAATATCCACTGAGCACTAACACGGTGGGGTTTTCTGCTCCCATCCAGGGATTCCCAGGCATCCTATTTTTAGTTAGGAGATTCCAGATGGCTTTAGCTATTTGCCCTACCTGTTCCTTATTACCTTCACCAATTAGGATATCATCTATGTACTGATATCTGTGGATGCTTGATGGCACTTCTGTGGCATCTTTAGCTAAGGTGTTGTGGGCAACTGTAGGGGAGTGTTTGTTCCCTGAGATAGTCAGTTAAAATTATATTGCACTCCTTCCCAAGTGAAGGCAAACTAGGGTTTATCTTCTTCTTTTAGTGCAATCATACAGAACATGTCTTTAACATCTTAAGCAGCCATCTATGAGCAGGCGGCAGCCTGTATTGCTGTTACTGTTGAGGTTATACTTGAGACAGCAGCAGTTAGTGACAGGGTATTACTATTCAATTTTCTATAATCAATTATTAAACACCACCGTCCATCAGGTTTACGGACTGGAGAACAGGTGCAGCATATTATCTGTCTCCAGGTTTCAGTAATGCCTCATTTAGCTGCAGCTGGTAGTGGCTACTGAGCAACAAAGGTTATGTTAGATTGTGGTAGTGCAGGCGCGAGCTGCAGGGTCCTAATGCAAGTGACTTCCACCCCACAGCTCCTGAAACTCCACATGCTGCCATTGGGCAGTTACCACTGCTTGCCTGCTAATACATCAAATCCCAATATATTCCCCTTGTAAGGGCTTAAAGCCATCTCCACGGCTGTCATCTTCTTCTCCCCAGGCAGCTGAAACCGAGTTTGAGCTATGGCACATTTTTCTGCTGCACCCTTTACTCCTATTACGTTTATAGTTTTCTTCAAGGGTTTAATTCCTAGTTCCTCAGCTTGTTGTTTATTTAGAACATTAGTTTGGGCTCCTGTATCAATTAGGGACTCAACTTACTCACTTTGAGCCCATGGGAATATGTATGTAAGGTTACTTTTTAGCAGACTGTTGGCAAGAATTCACCATGCAAAGTGGGATACCCAAACCCCACACCACTACTTCTGGTTTTTTAACCCCTTTGGTTCCTCTCTCAGGGGTGCGAAAGGTGAATTGCGTTCTCCATTGGAGGGGCAGCTGCTATGTTTCTCCCTAGCCTCTAGTTTTACCCTCCAGCAGCTCCACCATGTTCCACATATGGTTGGCAGGCAGGTCATGCAGCACTGCCCAGGCACCCCCAAAGCCAAGACCTTTCACAGAGGTTGTTCCTTCCCGGATCATGGATTCGACCCAGTTTACCTTGGAAGGGTTCAGACTCACAGGGCAGGAGGGGACCAATTGGAGTGAGACTTGTGACTGATTTGTCTGACCCTCCTGTTCCCAACGGCAGCACTGCCCATCCCATCTCACACCCATAGGTGACTGTGTTGCTTAACATCTCTGCCTAAGTCATCGTGTGTGGGAGAATTCTGAGAGTTTTGACGATTACACTCTGTGGCCCTGTGAATCCTTTCCCCAAGTGCTTGGACATGAATCTTCAAAGCATCCGGCAACCCTTCAACGAGTGGTCTGAGGTGGCCAGGGCTCACCGGTGCAGCCATCGGTGTCCCATGCTGCCCTCTCTCATACATTGCTGGGACACATGCAGCCTTTTACACCCCTTCTGCCAGCTCCAACAGTCCCTTTACCCAGACAGGGACAGACTTTCCTCACTCTTTGGGGTCCACACCCCCAGCCCAATAAGCCATTCGGGATGTGATCAACTGGTCGCCTGCCGGCCCGTCCCTCAAGAACACTCCAGGGCCCCAAAACCCCACTGCCTTGTCATCACTCAGCAGTATCTAATCCCCTTCTGTTAAAAGACACTCTCCACAAGTATTTGTTTTTTGTTTCACCTTGCTTGTGCAGAAACTTGACTTGTAATTCACTAAGCTCACCTCCCAACCAGGGGGTGGTACAGACAGTGATTTGGAGGTTCCAACCATGTGGTCCTACATGACTCTCTGTTAATAAGAGGTTGTACTTTATTTCTCACCAATTACGCCAGTTCCTCAGAACTGTTTACATCAGGGTCTTCCCAGTCCTCATCCCAATCCTCAGGGTCTGTGCCTGTGACTGACTTCCAGATTTGGACAACATTGGGGGTCTTTTTCACTTGTGCCAGCATGATCTCCATTAAAAAATGGGTCCGCTCTCTTTCTCTCTTCAGTTCTTTCTCCAAACTGTTTACTTTTAATTCTAACATTTTGAGATGGTCCTGTGCCTGCATTACACAGGCATCTAGGATGGCACACATAGTTTCTTTATCTCCGCCACCCCAAAAACTTCCTCAGCTTTGTTCCAGCCTTTCCACAACCGCCTCCAGGTCAGACCACTTTTTCCTCACCCATTGCATGTCTGCGGGAGAAGGTGCACAGCTTGTCTTCATAATAATTCTTCTGTCGACATCCTGACAACTACACGAATATATGTCATGGAGGCACTCACAAAACAGACAGAGCAGCTACTTAAAGTGGGGATTTATTCCAACTAAAATTAGCCAGCACTCCAACAGACCAAAGTAAAGTTTGGATGTTGTCACAATCTGAACAGTGGACTAGAAAAAAAAAAAAAAAGAAAATCACATTAAACAATCAATTGCATCTTTGAAAACCAATAAAAACTTTAAACAAAATTTTACAAATCTCTGACAGAAGAAAAGTATCATACTGCCTTGAGTAAAGAGAAGAGAGGCAAAAAAGGAAGTGATTACAGGCTGAGAATTTATATTCCAAGTTTTAGTTGGATGGTTGCATTGTAAACTCCTCAGATTCAATATGTTCACACTGCAAGAATTACTCTAATGTAGTAGATGAGAATTGCTCTAATCTATTACCATTGGCTGCCAACAGTAATTCTATTAATTCAAAGAGCTAATGACATTTACTAGTATTGCCATGTTGTTCTGTTGCATCTTTGAAAATAGATGGGAATACTCAATGGTGTGTCATTCTAAACACACTAAATTTAGAGCCTTGTTCACTGTTCTTTCCACTCTATTTTATGATACGAAATCTGAATAGCAGTGCTTTGTGTCTAATTTGCAATGGTGTGATGGAGTAGATGAGTGACACCTGCACTCCTGAACTACATGCTCTACGCCATACATGGAGAATGTAAGGTGTCCAAGAAAATGGCTCATCCTGTGATGGAGTGTAAGCTAATCATCAAGCTGATACCCTTCCAGGCTTGTATTTTCACATCATGCAGAATAACTTGAAGATACTGGTTTGAGTCTGGAAGCAGGGAAGCCAGATCTTGCAGTGCTATGCCCAAAATAATTAGTTCAGACTCAGCAGGGGCAATTAATTTGGGCTTGGCATCCACAAATACAGCTGCACCATTTCTGTTTCAGAACAGACATGGATCAGAAGAAATTTAGGTTGCTTGTACCAAGACCTGCAGCAAAAGACATATATGCACCAAATTAAAACATGAGATCAGCTCACTAAGCAGAGATCAGCCTAACCTAGCCAGATAGAAGTCATCTGCCTACCTCTGAATGCTCACAGTGTAAGCATCCAAGCCAGACGTTTTTTCACAGAAGAGGAAGGTGCAGTACTGTTTCCCTTTCATTTGGCTGCCTACAGGCTTCAGCAGTTGTGCAAAATGCAATTTCCCTGTTCTAGAATAACTGATTTCACGCCTCCTTGAGGAATAGTCTGAACCAAGTTATCCTGGTGTGGAGCTAAGTTGCTCCAGTAGAAGCTATTGCATGGTTTTGAGTAAGAAAGCATGAGTGAAAACATATCTGAGTTTCAGTCATACCCCAGTAAATGCCTAATATTAAATACACACTAATTTCAGACAAAAATGTTTGCCTATGCAGCACTAGTAGGAATTCTCTTTCCTCAGGAGTTAAGCAGAAATACAGCAAATTTACAAAACAGGAATGTATGAAAACTCACAATTAAAAACTTCTTTTTTTGTTCCTTGTCAAGGCTTCTTCCCCCGTCTAGAAATCTGTGTAGGTCTATGCAAGAACCCATACTACTAATTTTCAGTACACAGCATTTACATAGCCACATTTTCAGCAGAGGTAAGAATAACAAAGAAGCTAAATAATAAGGATTTTTTCTTTTTTGAGAGAACTAATATGTTATTCCTCAGGAACCTCTACAGTGAAGTTGTAAAACCTCCCTAGAAAGAGAAAAGAAGCCTGCTTAGAAGATTGTTTGGACAGCTGAAATCCCTCAATACCAAATGTGCACAGACAGGCTTTGTTTTTCAAACGACAAATTTCTTGATATGAAGTCCCTTCTCAAAAGCGCTAAAATCTAATGGCAATACAGCAGTAGCCAGAAGGATTGTAAAAAGGAGTGTGTCTGGCAATAGCTAATTTGTTGCCTTTCTCTAGTCTTGTAGCAGATTCATCATCAGAATACACAGCATCTGTAATTCTAACTGAAATATACACTTGGCAACTCTGCATGAGTTGATTGTACTGGGAATTACAGGCCAGAGCACATGCGGCATCCTGCTCCTTTGTGGCTACATGTGCTAAAAAAGGATGGAAAGCAGGGTATCAGTAGCTCCCACCAGCTCAGGATTCCTTAGGGACTGCATCACCAAATGATTCCCAACTGCTGGTGCAATGTATGGGAGCACAGCAGTTATTCCCTACCGGCTTACAGTTCCCAGATGGTACAGGTTAAAACAGAGTTTTGAAGGCTACGGTCAGCAGTGGTGAAGACACAAGCAAAATAAGCAGTTACCTAAACTAAGCGAGTGCTGAACACAGCAAATTTGTAGGGGTAAGCACAGGAGAGAAATCCTGTAGGTCTCATGGCAGTGACCTCAGGTCTGCTCCAGGTTCAGGCTGTCTCCCCAGAGCAGCTCATTCAAGTGCCCTCTCCCCACACACCTCTGAATGCAAGTGCCTCTTGCAACACGTGCCTGACTCCTTGCTCTGCTTGCCAGTGCTGATACTGAAGGAAAAGGCTGCACAGGTAAAGCTGCCTTAATAGGCAGAACGGTGGGAAGGAGAGGCAGCTGGCCACCTCCTCCTCACCTTCCTCCAGACAACAGAGCAAGGGCTGGGCACACGAGCTCGGTATCAGCAGGGGAAGAAGCAGCAGCTTTAGATAGAACTGAAAACATAAACAGACACAAACTATCAGGAAAGGGAGCTCATTCAGCCTTTGCTCCCAGCCCACATAGGTAGATGGTGCCTGACAGAGCTACGCTCTTGCGGCTATGAAATTGAATTTTGTCAAAATGAGTAAGTTATATTCATTCTCAAGGCAGTAATATTTAATTGTGTTTGCACTGATACAAAACCTGCAGCCAACTCAATATCTGGGCAGATGCAGAACAGCTCACAATGCATCTTCCATGTACTTTTCACAGCAGAAGGCTACAGATCTTGACACAGCATGCTTTGCCACAAGGAGAATCTGTTTGCTATCGTTGAACATGTCCTTCATAATTAACAAGATGTACCTTCACTGTGCTGAATCCGTAAGGACCAAGAAGCAGTTATATATCAAATATGCTTAAATTTCCTATGCTTAAATTTCCCTACAACCTACTCTCTAATTCTGGAGGTCTTCTCACTCACTGTTTTTGACTGGTATAGGAGTTAGCCCTGAAGGAACAAGAAGCCTGTACAAATACTCTCAAACCCATCCTAGAAGAATAACTTCAGTCTCCCAAAGAGAAGGTTGCAAGAGAACCAAGAGCCTGAACTAATCCTGCAGTCTGCAATCCCAGGAAAGCAGGATCTCCCTACACAGTTAGGCTTGGTTTCAAAAAGAGAATTTGCTGCAGCTGTCAGTGATTTAAAACTAGTTTTATTTTTTACACAAGTTCTTCTTAATTCTTTTGCTACCTGACAGAAGCCTTTCAGATTATCAAAGAGAAATTATGAAGGCCCAAGTTGTTTAAACTAAACTACTCACCTACTGTGAGCCTTGTTTATGTTCTACCAAGGTGGAAATTTTCAGGCCAAAGCACAGCCTCCTAGGTGTTAGGAATCTGGTCCAAATCAGTAATCTAAGCTCATTGGTGCTGTCATAAGAGAAAGACATGTCTGCCTAGCAGGTTATTGATCAGTTCATCCCTGTTCTAAGATGTATAAGATGTCTGTCAAAGTTGTGATGAAAGGTTCATCTACTGTAAGTGAAACGACAGTTCACATAAAGTAAAAAGTGATTTAGTCAAGTGGGGAGGGGGTGGATTTACATGAGATAATGAGCAAGGGAAAGAAAATCAAATCAAGAATCAACAATCATAGAATGTATTGGGTTGGAAGGGAGCTCTAAAGGTCATCTAGTCCAACCCCCCTACAATAAAAGCAGGGACATCTCTAACTAGGTCAGGTTGATAAACCTGACATTTCAATGAGCCAGGGTAATTAAATAAATGTTTCAACAAGCCAGAGTAATTGACTCACTATCAAATGTTACATGACAGTTTTCCCCACTCACAGTTTAAAGCAGTGTGAGTGGCTGTAGCAAAGGTTATTTGGAGATCCTCTCCAGTTCTGTATTAGTCATCTGGAAATGGTGTGACGGAAACACATTGATGTGCATTTAAACACACACCCACATGCAGAGTGGTCCCAGTTACATAAGAGTATAAAGCAATTAAAGCCTCTTGGAAAGACAGTGTTATGTATTGCAGCTAATTTCATGCCTCCTTGTGCACATCAGTAAAGCATCACTAGAGCCATCTTTCTTACGGAGTTTGAAGCATGTTCATCTGAATGCAGTTAAAATGGACAGCATGAGCTTTAGAAGGGTTACTGTAAGAATACAGGTGGTATGAAGAGGGGAAATCTGTGAATGACCTTCAAGGGGTTTTCCTCATGTGTGCTGTTACTAACTCTGTGAAGTGCTTGCACCATCCATATAAAAGCCAATGAAATAATTCTTATTAGTGTTACTACAGTGAGCACAGAAAAATTACCAAGCGGATCGTTTCCAATAGACATCAGTCCATTACAGTGTCAAAATGTAAGGATTTCAGTGAACTGTGTTTTCTGAAAGGTATGTATAGGGAAAAAGAGGAGGACAAAACAATTCGTAAACACTGTACCCAAACTCCCCAGCACTTATGCCATTTTAAACGTTGCCATCAATTTTTATCTGTGTCTTCTATTTATACTCATGCCTCACACCCCTTTTTACAGCCCCGATCTTGGTGCGCCCAGCCAGACCCATCCCTGTGGTGGGAGGGGGTGTTTCACACCAAGTCCCTATGGCCCCATCACTGTATCTAGGGGACGAACAAGAGTACAGCATGGCTTCTCCCTGCCCATGCACTTGATTTCTCAAGCGTGGAAACAGAGTCAAGGGAAGACAGAACAAATCTCACTCCTTTCAGATGTTGTCGTGCTTAATTTGTAGACTTTATTTGTGTAACTAAGTCACAGAAGCACTAGGTCATAGGGGCATCTGGTGCTGTCAGACTTGCAGTGCTGAGTTAAAAAAAGAAACAAAAGAAAACAAAAAAAATCCTGTGTGCATTTCAAATTAAAATTACTTTCAGCTGAAAACTTCATCAGTCAAGGCTTACGGGGCTGAAATTTGAAGGAATGACTTGACCCATCATAACATACCAATTGTAAAAAGGCAGAAACTATACAACTTCCTGTAAAAAAAGTAAGTGCTTATGTCAAGCAAACACAAAAATGTAAAAAGGACTAAATTAATGAAGCTACATTTGATAGGAAAAAATGCTGCACCTTACTGGTCTTTTACTTGCTCGCTTCAGGGAGCGTTAATGGTGCAAGTGGTAGCACTTCATTTTTGTTGATAAAGCTTCAAAATGGGGAGGTATATTCATTTCTTCTTGAAAAGGCCAGATTCCTTGAGTCCAGTTGCTGGCTGGACTGAATAGAGTCTGTGTGTATATTATCTTAAGGGGTTTGTTTAAAACAGTTTGATAAATGAAGCAGTTGCTAGAGAGAGAATACTAATAAAAGTTCTATGTAAGAAACATATCATTTGCTCTGAGCTTGTTTTATGTTACCATGTACTTCATCATTTATTACTAGGGCTAATATTATTCCAAGAATCTCCTTTAGGTTCGTACCTCTCACAGATCTCGCTCCTGTACCTGTCAAGATCCTCTGGTTGCTCAATGACTAGTGTTTCTGATCACTTTTAAAAACCGTTGCTCTCTTCCAGTCTAGTCCACTGGACCAGAAGAAACATTTCTACTGTGGATGAGAGCAGCTGTCACAAGATGATCATATGCTGTGATCTAACCCTTAGCTAGCACTCATTTCACTTTGCCCAGCAACTAACTGTTGAGCAAAATTGTTTTATCTTGGCTCCAGCCTCTATCTTCATGTGGATCAACAACAGTTGATGTATGATGCACTAAACAAAATCAGATGGTAAACCAGGAGTAATCAACTCTAAACAAGTGGGTTCAATATTTAAAGGCTTAACCTGATAAGCAGTGGCTGCAGCCCACTCGCCTGGCTCCTACCACACTTCCCTTCTCTTCCTTGATTGCTACTACCCTTCTACCTTCTTCTTCTACCAGGCCCTCTTCTTTTTTTTTTTTTCCTGTGATGTCCCATCCTCACAGACGGCTTGGCAGCTTGCTTCATTTGCACACTGGCTGGCCGGCCAATATGCTGAACAGCACAGTGTGCGTCTTGACCAGCTGGCTGCTTTCATATGCCACATATTGTGCATAACATAGCATAAAATATAAGATTTATTAAATATTTAACTGTAAATCAGACATTAATGAATTAGTCAAGCTCTGCTGTTTAGGGCTGCTTGCAGAAGGAGTGCTGTACTCTAATTTCTTGCTAAGTACTTGACCTGAAATCGTTCCAATTTTTAAGCTGATCCAGTGTCTTAGGCACTCTTGAGAAAGTGAAGGGCAAGGGAGAAAGTACCAAAGAGAGACCACAGCCATCTTTACAAAGAGGAAAAAGCCATGTGCAAGACGTTAATCAGACAGTAGGTGGAAGCTTTGACTCAAAAGACTTTAAATCACAAGACTTAATATTTGGATAAAGAGAACAAATGAGCCAAAAGAAAATTGTGTAGGAATCCAGCTTGTATTAAAGAGCAAATTTTTTTCTGTCCAGTCACCATCGTCCTGAGTACACAATTTAGAATGAGTGGACCTCATGACAATTTACCACCTGCCATGGCCAGACTGAAAGACTGACTGTGTGTCATGATGAAAGGGGCTGCAGGAATTGTCTGTAGGAAGTTTTCCACAGTTAGAAGAGTTAATAGGAGAGAATAAAGGTGTTGGGGGTGAGAGGGAACCTCAAAAACAAGACTTCAGCTGAGGATGGCCCTGTAGCTCTGGTAACAGAAGCTGATTTGTATCATGGAGATCATTCTGTGTGTATTTAGAACACTTTCTTTAGATTATTGTAAGCTTTTAATACTGAGATGTTAGGAATTGACATGGATAGATATTTGAGTAATAGTAAAATAAAATAAATTTACTCCAAAAATACGTTACCTTTCTTCTGCCTCTTACCAAGTACTATCCTGATAATGAGATAATGCTGTTATACATATTGGCATAATCCCAAAGAAGCCTAAGTCCATTTCTTTGGATGCTCCAAGGCAGGGTTAGTGGTGGTATAGTACCTGTACCACACATTTGTCTAATAAGTTCTTAGAAACTGCCAGTGACTGATTCCCTATAACATCCTGAAGCAACTGATGCAAAATGTATTCTCGATATTAGGAAGTTTTTCCCTTACTAGCCGAAATCTACCTTGCTGCATTTTAAGCCCATCGTGTCTTGACTTAGCCATTGAAGTCAAATATATGAAAGGCTGCTGCTGAAGACATATCATGTCCCCTCTACGTCTTCTCTATGCCATGTTAAATACGAGACCTTGCAGGTTCTTTTTCACTTTACACATCCCACTACAGCACGTGCCTTTTTTCTTTCTGCAACAGCTTGACATTAGTCCACATTCATCTTGTGAGCCACAGATCCTTTTGTTCAGAGCTGTTATCTATTCCCTGTCCTGTATTTGCACATATGATATTCCTGTTAGGTATAGACAGGAATTTGAATGCATCCTTAACTGAATCACATCTGTCAGACTGCTTCTTGAGTTTATCAAGATCTTGACACAAAGACAAGACATATGAAGGAAGAAGACAGCATAAATCAATTTCCTTGAAGTGAGATGCTTTCAACATTGCATTGTCAGGGTACTTACCCACCCTTTTTCTACTCAAATAAAACAGAAATACCTGTATTCAAAGCCAATATACTCTGAATAATCCCGTTGGTTAAATTGGGAGAAAAAAAAAAAAAGTAATAACATGTACTCATGTACTTTTCAAAATAAGTTTGAAAACCCTTTTACTAGCTTCTGTAGCTTGAGCTGTTTGAAACATGTGCTAAAGTCTGCACGGAACCAAGAAAGGCATCTTGTCATAGCTGTCCAAGTCATCTCTTTTGGGAAGGAAAACTAACATAATAGTCACTTCCCATCATGTGGAGTCAAGAATGTCGATTCATACACAATACAAAAAGTACTGGTTTGTTTGAAGCTTCCCAGTCAATGGACAGCCTGCAAAATGCATTAATAGTATCTGTCCTGTCCTTACAGTCATTGCTGCTTTTATTACAGGCAGAAATCTTGCGGGGGGGAGAACAAAGAACAATTCCTCATCATAAAACACGTTTAAGGTAGAATTCACCACTATTGTGACAGGCTTTTTTCTTATCCTCTCTGGGCAAAGTTCTTATAGAAGGTGACAAATTCCAATGGAATTTTCTCCTGTAGAAAGAATGCTGAGAACACACCAAAAAAGCCGTAATGGAACCTCAGTCTTCTCAGTGTCTCTGATACTTAGTTTACAAGTTCCAGTTAATAACAAGTCACTTAAAGTAACCATGAGGAAGTCACAGGCCAGAATATTTAACTACTAAAGTTGATCACTTCAAAATGTGAAATTCTTTTTTAATGGCATCTTCTTTTGGGTTGTGATGTCTGTCAGCTTCTAGGAGCTATAGAGAAAGCTTAGCTTGTTGAACTACTTGTTCAACAAGCTAACAGAATCCGAGAAAGAGTCCAGCTCATAACACATCAAATTAAAGGCAACTACTTATTGAAGCAAGAGATGCCACATTCCACCTGCTTATAACAGAATGAATAGAAAGCAATTAAAAATGGTAATGTAGGAATCAGCACAGTATTTTTTCCATGAAATATTTAGGATAGTGTGTCCAACTCCCTTTTTATAGTATTACTGCACACACATCAAAATACTGCAAGGAGTTAAACATACAATGAACACTGGAATTTCCAGATTCCAACTCCAAATGCCATTGGAAACAATGGTGAACCTGCATTATCTCAAAATAAATATGATTAGTAGGCAAAGATTAGAACAAAAAGTTAAGGCCTTAAATCACAGAATCACAGAATGTTAGGGGTTGGAAAGGACCTCGAAAGATCATCTAGTCCAACCCCTCTGCCAGAGCAGGACCACCTACAGTAGGTCACACAGGAACGCATCCAGGTGGGTTTTGAATGTCTCCAGAGAAGGAGACTCCACAGCCTCCCTGGGCAGCCTGTCCCAGTGCTCTGTGACCCTCACAGTGAAAAAGTTTTTCCTTATGTTAATGTGGAACCTCCTATGCTCCAGCTTGTACCCGTTGCTCCTTGTCCTATTGTTGGCCAGCACCGAGAAGAGCCTGGCTCCATCCTCCTGACACTTGCCCTTTATGTATTTATAAAAATTAATGAGGTCACCCCTCAGTCTCCTCTTCTCCCAGCCAAAGAGACCCAGCTCCCTCAGCCTTTCGTCAGAAGGGAGATGCTCCACCCCCTTAATCACTTTTGTGGCTCTGCGCTGGGCTCTTTCAAGCAGTTCCCTGTCCTTCCGGAACTGAGGGGCCCAGAACTGGACACACTATTCCAGATGGGGTCTCACTAGGGCAGAGTAGAGGGGGAGGGGAACCTCTCTCGAACTACTGACCACACCCTTTCTAATCCACCCCAGGATGCCATTGGCCTTCTTGGCCATGAGGGCACCTTGCTGGCTCATGGCCATCCTGCTGCCCACCAGGACCCCCAGGTCCCTTCCCCCTGCGCTGCTCTCTAAACAGCTCAGTCCCCAGCCTATACTGCTACATGGGGTTGTTCTTTCCCAGATACAAGACTCTACACTTGCCCTTGTTATATTTCATCAAATTTCCCCCCACCCAGCTCTCCAGCCTGTCCAGGTCTCGCTGAATGGCAGCACAGCCTGCCGGTGTGTCAGCCACTCTTCCCAGTTTTGGGTCATCAAGTCGGCCTTGCTAAATATCTGTAATCTAGTAACATCCAAAATCTCTATCCAGAATCATATCCTCTGTGGGTGAGAACTGTATAGAGGTGTAGGAAGTCAGCACTTGTCCAAAAGTGCTCTACTTAATCATTTCAGATTTTAATACTGAGCCAGAGTCAGGGTTATTCATCTCAAGGAGACAAAGTTACAGCTGATAATTGCCTCTTGCAACAAAAGATGGAGAGCACCTTACAGGCACTGGAGGCGACACCTATCATTGTCTATTCTTTCTCAATCTGTACAAGAAAGGAGGAGGGAAGCTGAGTAACAGCTCCCGCAGACACTGCTCCATCTCTGAACCTAAGCAGGTTGGTAACTTATGCAAAGAACTAATCCACAGCCCTTGCCTTGCTGTGCAAGCAGGCAGGGCAAGAACAACCTGGGCTGTCGTGATTTAATACCTGTCAGGGATACTACTGCTCAGAAGGTATATTTTGCAGTACTACCCAGTGCAAAATTTGTAAAGACCAACTGTGGCTTATATGTGGCATCCGTGACAGGATGGATTTATAAGAGACAGATCTAAGAAGTTGCTAGGTAACTGTCTTGTCCTCACAACCGCTCAGCAGTGATGATCTGTTCTCAGGATGCAACGCTGCAGCCTAATGTCCTTGCTCGAAATTTCTATGTATACAGATTTTTAAATAAAAACAAATCTGAGCTGATGTCTCTAATATACAGAGTATTTCCTTTGCTAACTTTCTAATAATCTGCCTAATCCATCACTCCTACACCAAACACAACTCTTCATATTTCTGGGAAATGACAGCCTGTTTCCGAATGCCCTCTCTCTCTGGAAGACCAATACAGACATTTTACAGCAGAAAGCTCACCCTGCTGCCCAACTTCATTAAGAGAAGACGTGACATACTGTATTGCATTCAATGTATTCATTCAGTCTAGTGTCAGCTCCCAATCAAAATAAGCATTATGGCAGTAGATACAGGAAAGTAACTTTGATGTTTATGGACCATCTGAGAAAAGACTTACTCTCCAACAGGGCACTCAGAAGGCCTGAAACAGCCTAGGGAAAAAAAGGTGGTAGCACCAAAACAAATCCACTAAAAGGCAAATTCCTCACAGCCCATCATAAATAATAAAAAGCATCTGCTGCAGACATAACATCACTGGGATTTGTATGATTGACTGTGACAGCCAAGGAACTCCAACACTGCAATGGCTTTTCTTGGGCTTTATTTTTATTTTTTTCCAGGCATGTTAACATGCCTTACCCATTCCCTTGCTTCATTTCAGTGTGGCATATTGTCCTTCCTTTTGTTGTGAAGAGTAGAGTAAGCAATACATTATAGATTGTTGTCTTCCTGAGTTAGAATTTCAAGATTAAAAAGTCACCCTCTGAGGAGTGAGCTGGTACAGAAGCTCCCAGGGGCCTCGTGTCTGAGGTGGACACAAGGTCTCTGAAGGAACAGCTCATCTGCCCCATCTGTTCACTGTGATGCTTTATTCCCCAGCAAGACAGGCAAAAGCCATGGAAACCTGTCTGCAAGAGCCAGAGGAAAAGAAACAGCTTCACCTTACTATGCAGAGAGCTCTTATAGGCCATGTATCTTCGGTCATACACATTATAGCAGGAAACAAAACTGTAACTTGGGTTGATACTTAGACTGATCCCAGACTGCCCAACACTGGCGTCAACGTCCTGCCTGTGGCAGTTTCGATCAGTTCCAGCCAGGAGAAGAGTTATTAGCTTAATAAATTCTGTTCAGCCAGAAGCCAAATATTCTCAAAACCATAGCTTTTTGGAAGTAAAGTAATCATCATAATTTTCTACTGGTTTTCTTATTTTTCAGTGTATTGCCCTAAGCATTCTTTGTACTATCTAGAAGTAATGGCTCCACATTAAAGACTCTCTAAAGGCGAACAAGGGTTTTCAAGGTTGCCTTACACTCTTTGCAACGAGTGCCACAATTCAAGTGCATCTGAAACCTCCCTCACTCATTTTACAGAAACTCTTTCCCAGTAGGCCAGAGACTTGCTTTTCACCAAGATAAAAGCTTCACAGTCGTTAGGTGCCATGATTTCAGGCCAGGCTGAAAGCCCTTCACAGAAGCACTCCTCCACCCAGGACATGCTGTGCCTGCACCTCTCCAGGCAGAGCCTCATAATTCTGCCAGGATTATCCTGCTCGGGTTATTCAGCACATCCTACTGCTGATAGTGTTTGCTTTTTGGGAGCCTGTTTTATTCAAATTTCTTCATAACAGAGGTACATAGTAAATGAAGTAAAAGGCAATGACACATCTATCTGACCGTTATCAAACCGTAACATTTCCTTGAAGTTTTTATTATGTTCAGCTTCTTCCAGGCATAAAATGGATTCAGGGACTGACTAGTCCCTTCCCCTGCAATTTCCTTTTTCAGGGCAGTTAATTTCAGCAACTTTCCTAATACACGCAGACTTTCAGAAATACTCTGTCACAGGAACTTTCTGGTTCTTCAGAGTAGACCTGAGTTTGGAACTTGCCAGATGTAGCTTCCTTGGATGTCACATCTTTATACCCAGTAACACCCAGTCAGTCCTTCAGGACATACCGACCTGTTCCTTCACTGCATTATTATGCCATCAAGAACCTGCATGGACACATTCCCCCATTCCAGTGCTCAATACCATAGTCAGCTGTCCACCAAGCATTTACACATCAACCATACCTTTTCCTCCTAGAAGAAATGCAGTGTTTTTTAAAAGCTGTTATTATACAGTTTAGAAATCTGCCTCTAGGAGTATGTGAACCTGTTCCTTCTAACTACAAAGGCTACAGTTGTAACTGAAAAAAAAAATACTTTGAACAGATTTTTTTATCTGAAACTTTTTCAGGGGTGATATTAGAGACAAAAGGAAGAGTTCAAAGAAAACAGAAACTTCTCTAATCTACATCACAGCTGTAGATTTCCTCTGATTCTTACTACTGCTGTAGTGCTACTCTTTCATTATTGTATTAAATGGTCTGTCACCAGCTGCCACTCTTGAGTTAGGTTCAGCTGTGAGCTATTTGAGACAGTAGTCTTGAAATAACCTGTGTGTAACCAGAGATTTCATTTAACACAACTGCACACTGCACTATACAACTCCCCATTTCTCTTTTGAAAACAATTTTGCAGACATTTAAAATCCTAAAACAAAATTCCCAAATTTCCTACTGTTGGCTGAATGTTAGTCATAAAAGTCTTCTTCAGTGGCCACTATTGGCTTCTCTAGGCTTTCCTCATAATAACACAACAGGTGATTAAGGAACATAATTTTTATATGTCTTACCTGAGTAGCACTAGATTTATTCTTCCTTGTACTCATTTCAATGTCAGACTGCTCAGTACAGTTCTTTATTACCACTGATCTTTACCCATTAACCTTGCTAGAAAGCACCACAAAACCGACACTTCAGAATATAAATCATCTGCCTTGTGTATTAACATATTCCACATGAAAAAAATTCCATTCATTTAATTATTTTTAAACTGATTTGAAATAAACATGATGTCTACAATTTTAAAGTAAATAGAAAAATGTAATTAAGCTACCTTTCAGTATGAGGAGTGAGTTTAGCTCATATCATACTAGTGTTTGGAGCTATTTGTCTCTATATCAAATCCACTTCAGAATGGATCATCTAAAGGCTTCCTGGATACCTACACGGATGCTTGTTTTTAACAGCCAAATGTTATAAGGCACAACAACAGATCTAGCGTCATTTTCAACACACATCAATACCAGAAGCAAAATGACTATGCAGATTGTCATCTTTCTACTGGAACCACAGAAATGGTATATAGAGGTCAAAGCAAAAAGTCTGGAACCCTAGGAACTGTTTTGGCTAGTGAATACCCCTCTAGTGAATGGCTCTGCCACTAAACGTTTGAGCTAGAGTCTTCATAGAGTGCAAAAGTGGAGGGGAGGAGACAAGTCATGTACCCAGAAATGTCACTGAGAAGTTAAAAGAAAAAAACCCAAACACTTGCAAAATAAGGTTTCAAGATTTTCCAGCTCCTTCTGAAGAATGCATGCCTGGAAATTTCCCTTGCTTATAACAGACACCTTCTAATACCATAGGACAGTCCAAAGTCCCCAAACCGGGTCACATTCTTGTTCATTTGCCTGCATTTCTCACTTTCCAGCTTGCTGTGATATGAAGGAAAAGGGTATATGGATTATTACTGTTCATAAGATGTTTCTGCTTTATGCTCTCTCTTTTAAAACTGGTTGTTAGTTCACACATTAACACTAATTGCAGCAGCAGAGGTATCAGATGTGGAAAGCCAATTACCTGCAATAATGAAGTCCCAAAACATTTAGAGCTTTATAGGGCAATAAGGCAGAAAGCAGCTAATGCAGCATGCAATGTGCTAGTAGAATGTGCGAAGCAGTACAGCTTAGACAAAACCATTCAAACCCAACTCACCTTTTGGGTGATCTCAGTAAACAGTTCCTTCTACTGCATAAACATGTAGTGGTAAAGGGTGATTGCGTAAGAAAGGCCAAATTCTCCTTGGTATACATTGTGGCTGCACAAACATCTAGGATTTAAATCACTTTAAAACTGCTAATAGACTACACATTGATAACAATCACAGAATCATTGAGGTTGGAAGGCACTTCTAGAGGTAATCTGGTCCAATCCCTCTTCTCAAGCAGGGCCACCGAGAGCATGCTGTGCAGGACCATGCCCAGATGGCTTTTGATCACCTCCAAGTTTGGAGACTCCACAACCTCCTGGGCAACCTGTGCCAGTGCTCAGATGCACTCATTAAAAAAAGTGTTTCCTGATGTTCAGGAGGAACCTCATGTGTTTCAGTTTGTGCCTATTGACTCTTGTCCTGTCACTGGGCACCACTGGAAACAGCCTGGCTCTGTCCTCTTCGCACCCTCCCTTCTGGTATTTATATACATTGATGAGATCCCCTCTGAGCCTTCTCCAGGCGAAACAGTCCCAGCTCTCAGCCTTTCCTCATCATCTTTCCCTTCATCATCTTTGTGGCCCTTTAGCTGAACTCTCTGCAGTATATCCATGTCTCTCTTGTACTGAGGAGTCCAGAACTGGACACAGGACTTAAGGTGTGGCCTCACCTGAGTGAGCACTGCGGAGATGGGAAGGATCACCTCCCTCGACCTACTGGCAATACTTTCTCTAATGCAGCCCAAGATACCATAAGCCTTCTTTGCAGCAAGGGCATGTTGCTGGCTCATGTTCAACTTGGTGTCCACCAGGAACCGCAGGTCCTATTCTGCCAAGCTGCTTTCCAGGTGAGTGTCCCCCAGCATATACTGGTGCATGGAGTTGTTCCTCCTCAGGTGCAGGACTTTGGACTTCTCCTGGAAGTTCATGAGGTTCCTGTCAGCCCATTTCTCCAGCCTGTCGAGGTCCCTCTGGATGGCAGCACAACCCTCTGCCATATGAGCCACTCTTCCCATTTGGTGTCATCAGCAAACTTGCTGAGGGTGCCCTCTGCCCCATCATCTGAGTCATTAATGAAGGTGTTGAACAGGATTGGACCCAGCACTGATCCCTGGGGTACAGCGCTAGTTACTGGCCTCCAACTAGACTTTGTGCCACTGTCAACCACCCTCCGGGCCTGGCTGTTCAGGCAGTTTTCAATCCACCTCATTGTCTGCTCATCCAGCCCATACTTCATCACCTTCTCTATGAGGATCTTAAGGAATATTATCAAAAGGCTTATTGAAGTCCAGGTAGACAATAGCCACTGCTCTCCCCTTGTGTTTACTCCCCATGTTTCTGATTCCTTCTATGACAAACTGAGGGCAAAGTATAGACTAGCCCCCTCAGCTACAGCATAGCTGAACAGAGCCCACAAAAATAATGCTGTAGTTGTCACCAGGGAGGGTCTACCTGACCACAATCTTCCAACATCCTTGTCTACATTTCCCTTTTGTTATAGCCCAGTGTGGTACCTATGCATTTTTAGGCTTCCTGTCACCTTGTTCTTGTTGGCCCCATGGAACAATGAGCATCCAGGCTTTTTCAGACATTTTCCAACACTTCATCCTTCTGTAGGGGCATCAAATTAACCCAAAGGATGTCACTGTGGGGTATCAAAACCCACTCTTATATATGTGGTATATATATGCGTGTGTGTGTGCATATATATTTTTCCCTCTGTGATTTGTATCAAGGAATTGCAAATTTCTTAACCAAATGTTAATTCTCTACTGTAGGGTTACTGCAGGGACTGTTTTAAGTAATAGATACTAATTGATGTGAGAGTAGCTGCTATATCCAAACCACTTTAAAGGATGAAAAGGCAGTTTTCTTCCTAAGTAATCAACAAAATCCCTTAGGATTGCAAGTCTACCAAACATCCAAGCAGAAAGGTACTAAAACCCTGTGGGTCTGCGGTGGTTTGGCCCTGGCCAGATGCCAGGTGCCAAAGCCACTCTATCACTCTCACCCACTCAGCTGGACAGGGGAGAGAAAATATAACAGGCACATGGGTCAGATAAAGACAGTTTAATGAAGTAAAAGCCGCGTGCAGAAGCAAAAGCAAAACAAAAGATCTTATTCTCTACTTCCCATCAGGAGGCGATGTCCAGACACTTTCTGAGAAGTAGGGCTCCAGGACGTGTAGCGGTTGCTCTGGACGACAAACATGAAATGGATGTCCCCCCTTCTTCCTGTTTTCCCCAGCTTATATTGCTGAGCAGACGTCATGTGGTATGGAACATCCCTTTGGTCAGTCTGGGTCAGCTGTCCTGGCTATATCCCCTCCCAAGTTTTACCCACCCCCAGCCTACTGGGGAAATGTTGGGGAAACACCCTTGATGCTGTGTGAGCCCTACACAGCAGTAGTCAAAACACGGGTGTGTTATCTAGCTACCACTGTACAGCACGGTGAGGGCTGCATCTCAGATCTTCAGAGAAGCCACATGATCACAGTTCCCCAGGCCATGACAAATAGATTTTGCCTTGGTTCTGAAGCAAAAATGGTCTCAGAAAAGATACGAACAACAAAGACACTGTTTATAGTATCAAGAGCTACAGATTTCCAAAGGATTCAGCTGGTATAGCTTAGTAGGTGATAAACTAGTAGGATTCCTTTAATATCTGAGTTCCAGTTCCTCATTTCTAGGCTGAGGACACCGTGCAGTCTTTTGTTTTGTCTCTGTTGGAATCAACGATCTTGAAGGGCTCTACAACTGAAACTGTTCTACGATTCTATTCTATGGTTTCCAAAGTCTACACATTCCCACTTCAAACAAGTCTTGCAAAATTAGCAGCAAAGGAAACATTATACTGATTTCTTTTTTTAATTTTTATTCCTTCCTACTTCTCAAATTACTGTTGCAACAAAAGGTAAAAGCGCCTTCAAGAGACATATCCCTTCTCACAGATAGCTATTTGGACATTTCATTTCTTACACCAGTTACAGTGTGACATTTTATATATCACAGTGTAATAACTATAGTGCTTTAAAGAGTGCAGTTAATTATGCCTCAAAACAGCCCTGTGAAGTAGCCAAGATTTATTACAGGTGAGTGACTTGAGACAGAGAAGTTAGGACCAAGAATAAACATGAAAAAATACCTAGTATGAGGTCACCAGAATCATTCTTGCACAGGTACTGTAAGTTTACGCTACTTACTTCTAACAGCTTATTAATTTGCAGGAAGACATTAAAAATTGCTTGTTAATAGTGTAATGGGACTGGTTTTGAACAGTCTATTAAAATCACTTCCCCCCCCCCGCTATTTTTTTTCCTCCCTGCAGACTTTAGCATATAGCTTGAAGGTCTCAATTTTCACCATCTAAAGACATCAGGCATAGATGGTTTATGAAGGTCATTCAGAAAACAAAAATAATTAATTTCTGAAAATGCTTATGGTAGAGGTTGATAGATTAATCAGCCTTACCTGTCACCTTTATAGTTAATCTGATTATTCTCATGATATATTTTAGCAGTAATAAATCTTTACTAGGGCTAGCTTGACTATGCCTTGCAAAACAAGCCACTGAAAGGATGAAAGGAATCATTATGTTATAAATAAGTAAAATAGTAAAGAAAACTCTGGTATGGTTAAATAGCACATGTAGAACAGTAAAGCATGGGATGCTAGATGCAGCTGCCAATAAACTGTATTTTTTAAAATTCTGACAGCATTTTAGGGCTACAGGGATTTTCATTTCACAAGGAAATGAATTTTTATTACTTGGCAACAGCATGATGTAGGAAGCATGAAAACAAGTCTGGATTTTAATAAAGGTGGTGACCACAGATCTCATTTATCTTAGCCAGTCTCTGCAGCTTCAACTCACGAGTCCAAGACCACTATCCCTGAAAGGCCACCAACCAGTAGCCCTCACTTTTCAAATTTCACTTTTATCACATGGTGATGCTCTGCCACAACATCTCAGGCTCTCTGACAGCTCATTTTATAAGGGGCTCACTGAATTTTTCAACACACAGCCCATAGTTTGGAAACAAGTATTTTCCTGTGCCAGTGCCTCCAGTCAACTTGGGCAGAGAATGAGAAAGCCTCAATAGCAGAAAAAGATCAGAGCTGGGAGGAAGAAGTGTTTACAGTGTTGCGCAAAAATACATGAACTGACCAATAAGGAGGCGATTAAGAAGTACTGTAAGAATTGAGTCATTACACTTAAACCAAAGAGTAAGTATTTTCAACATACCACACTGACAGTAGGTACAACAGATTACCATGAGAGAAATGACTTACCCCTAAAAACCAGCAGTAGAAAACACTGGTCACTTCTTTCAACCTCTCTCTGAACTAATCCTCTCATACACACTACTCCAAGGCTTTCTATCTGAACTTATTAGAAAGACTCAGTGTATATTAACTTCTTAGAAATAAGGGTAAGCAATTTAAAACTTTCAAACTATTGCGGGACCAGTGCAAAGACACCCAACCAGAGCTAGGGGAAAGTAGTTTTGAGAAATAATAAATTACCAAAGCGATGGTATTTCAGGGAAATATAACTAGTAGCCTGCCTTCAGCTGAGTAATTCAAGAAATTTCCTTAATGGAGCCAATAAATACTGATATTTTCATTAAGAAGTGCCCAAAATTCTGCTGGTATTAAATGCTGTCATTGGGCTGTCAAGTGCCTCATTGGTTGTTGTCTCATGCCTGTGGTCCTGTAGAGGACTCACACACAAGATGTCCCCCATCATTTTGAAAGTTCAGGTGGTATATGTCACACTGAACCTCTCTGACAGCTTGAAAGCAGGAAACTGAATCAAGCCTTTAGTGTATGAAATAACTGCTAGCAGGTGTGTATGTGCTTGTGCACAAACTAGAGGCCTGCGCACATCCCGAAAAATGGTAAGCAGGTTGTTCCAGAAACAGGCTCTAAGGGCTGCCCGACAGGTAAGGTGGAATGGATAGGCAATTTAGCTTCAAGGATACCTTACTACAGCGATGGAGAGGCAGCTACCAGATCCACAGCTGATCAGGAGCCCTCCATCATCACCCCCACTGGCCTCACAGGACATAATAAGGTGCAGAGGACCTCTCTCCCCAGTTCTCTATTACACACACTCCTTAGTCTTAACAGAGCTCAGCCTCTGTGCTAGAGCACAACAATGCTAAGCTTATGGGTATCAAAGTGCCCAGGCAGCAGAGGGTCACCTGAAGAGACTGTTTAGAGAGTTTGTTCTCCTGGATAAATCTTGCCACCTGTTCCTACACAGGATGATGCCCTGGCACTGCTGACTGCTGTCAGCACATCTAGCTTAATTTCTGTGAGTGAGTCACCCTTTTTTAGGCCAATTCCAAAATTAAAGTATATGCAGTGACTATTTAAAATAAAATGAGGAAGCGTAATTTAGAACTTATTTATTACTAAAAATTAAAAATAATTTTTAAAATCACAATGAAACAATTTCAGATTCTTACATGTTCTGTCACCATCAGGTCTATATGGCAACCAAGGTTTCCAGAGCAACTTCCCCACCCCAGTGAGCGTTGCAAGGATAAACCGAGTGCTAACACCTATGAGAGACTCAATGTGATAACAAATGACATGAAAATAATTTAAAATTGTATTTTGTTATGAGGAGGTAGCTCTTAGCACCCTCAGTGAAGCACTGTGTAAACACATCACAACATGCTCATCTCTTCCCAATGATTTTAGCATCAACAACACAGGCGACAGCACGTCTTCGTGTATGGGCAAGGCTGTGTTCTGCTTCAAAAGAGGTCTTGCATGTCAAAACTCCATAGCCTAAAACTGGGCTTCTGACTTTTGATTTAGATTCTGAAATTGGTAGCCTGTGGCTCTAATAGCAACCAGTAGCCCTGGTAGTCTTTCTTCTCTCTTCCTTTCAATCATCTACTCGCCTACCAGCAGTTTTATTCATCTAACAACTCCTGTGAGCACAGCTCAAGAATTGTAGCTTCTGCTGGCTGATCATCTTTTTGCCTTTTCTAATTATTTTTATGCTTAGTCAGAAAGTACAACCAAGCTTATGTCTTACTTTCTTCCTTGTTTCCTTTATTAAACTCTTCAGAATAAGGTAGCATTTGATCCTTGCAATTAGTTGTACAGTGTGCTAGCACCTTCTAGGATTTTTCCTATGCAAACAGAGAAATCTGTGCTAGCCAAATCTGATTTAAAACTTACAATATTATTTATGTTTCCCTAATACTGTGGCACCATTCTCGTACACAAGGAGTCAGTTTTTAACATATAAAACATACTAATGATAAAATTCAGTTCCATTACGTTCTGTCTAGAAACACAAAGTCTCTCCAATCTAGACATTGCATCCTTGCTCCCGTCTTGTCTTTTGTCCCTACCCATTAACTCTCTTATTTAATTATCTTCATGCCAACTGAGATGAGAGATTGGCCTTTCTCTTACTGATTTACCGAAGTTCACCTAGACATTTTTTTTTCCTGTTGCCTGTAACAACCCTCACACATTTTTAATCCACCTATGAACAGGAAGACTTCAGGGAAACTCATCACTACCCCTCTAGCCCAGTTCACCGATGTTGGGGAATCCATCATCAACAGCTTAACTCAAGTGCCATCTGACACAAGTCCCTGCTGTGTGTGCGCATCTTGGTGTCACCAGCTGTCTACCATCTCATTATCACCTGCACAAGTATGTTCAGGAGGGACAGCGTGACTATAGCTAGAGACTTCCAAAAAGTCTGAAACCAGAGAAAAGGGTAGGAATAAAAAGGCATCTGCCTGTTCACACAGTCTCTCTCCTTATTTCCAAAATCTTCTTAGTTAGGTGTTGAAATAAGTGGCCTGATCTTTTAAAGAGTGCTAGAACCCACAGATCTGCTCTTTGGGATTGTTTCAGCACCTGATGTATATATGGGGGCTGTGTCTGGCTTTTAAAGTCTTGAATCTAACTGTAGAACTGTTACAGGGAGTTAAGGCAAAAATAGTTGACAACATGGTAAAAGTCTGCATGAAGTGCCATAGTATGTCGAGGAAAAGACAGTTAAAGAAAACAAATCTCTATCAGGACATTTTTCAGTAATTATTTTTCTACTTTGCCTTTCCAAACCATGGAAGCCTCAGAGAGTTTATCTCAAAAGAGACTTCGGTATCACATGTCAGATTCCTGATGTGATTGGCCAGAGAGTTTTGTTCAGAAAACTGTCCTTTGGAGAAAGATATAACCACCTTAATATAACTGGGCTGACAATCTAAACTGAAAATGCCAGTCTGGCATATGTTAGTCAAAGGATTAGCGACATCATATTCTGCAAAACAGCCAATTTAATAGTGTTCATTCACACGTGTGCCAATTTAATTTTTGTGTATCTTTTTAATTTCCTTTTTTTTAAAAAATTATTTTCCCATTTACTTGGTTCAATGTTTATGAGTCCATTCCAGAGATGTTTATCACAGGGATTTGACTCAAATCTCTGTAGACAGCTCTTAACGCAGAGCAGAGTTCAGTTACAAAACAGTTGTTTTAACATCTGCCACCACTCAGCAGGGCAGATGACCTATTTACATAAGGTCACTTGTAAAAGTCTTACAGTGCCATGTAGTCCTTTAGACTTTGTCATCTGGTTCTATAGATGGTCCTTTCTAAACTCCTTCCTTTTTGTGTGCTTATTCATTCAAGGGTTGAAGTCCATACTTTCAATGAAGCTACTGGGATTTTGGCCAGCACAAGAAGTACAAACCAAAGACTTAAGAGAAACATTCCCTAAATCGGTTAACATTCATTGCAGCTTCACTAATGAAGTGCTTGGTGAGTCTAGTTTTCCTTCCAGTAGACATGTGTTCCTGAAGAATAATTTACTATGAGATGAAGTATACATGTGCTAACATAAAGTTCTGATGCACTTACATCTTAGTTTCACACAAAGGACTAGATAGTGCCTGTTGCTAACTACAGGCGCGTGGAAGGGCAGAAGGCACAAAACATCTTTCCAATTCTCGTGAGTGATGGCGGAGAAGATCACCTGTAGATTAGCAGTCATTTCTTCCAGTTCTCCTGGAGTTGTAAGGAACCGTCGAGAGTTAACAAGCTTCTTTCTTCTTCCATACCAGTCCTTGGACCAGAACCAACGTGTAGGGCTAATATGCTGAATCACATACAGGGACTTAGTAACAGCCAGAGCTTTTATTTATTTGTCTGAGGTGTAGCCATTTGTTATAGGCATGCTTCATCTCAGATAGCTACATTGGTCTCTTCTATTGCAGATCTGCTTCCCCCAGCTACATAAACACAGGATTTTAGTCAGATTGTTCATGGTGTACTTACTGTGGACACTCGAGTGAGCAAAACTAGTCTTTCCTTTGATGGGTTGTTGAAAATAGACAGGAGACAGGAAACCGTGAAAACACAGAGCTCTCACACCATGCAGCTGATGAGGCAATTTGTCCTACCAACATCAGAGGCTGATGTTAATTAAATGCAAACTAAGTACAATAAATCAAGCTGGTATGTACTGAACACAAATGAAAGAACAGTTCACCATGATAAGCCTTATTATGCTTTATTGTACTAAAAGGTAAGCCTCTTAAACTTCAATATTAAAAAAAAATAAAAAGGCAGCTACTTCTGTAATGATCAGTATCACACAAGATGGTTTCAACCTTCTAAACTTCTAGAAAAAGTGTGTATTCCTATCCCTGAGTCTCAGAAAGCGTTTCTCACCCAGCACCACCCCAGCATTCATTAGGATCAAATGAAGTGTTGGAGCAATTCCCATAGCACTTCTGTGGCTCCCAGACAGACACCCAAGAAATCCCTGAAGGAACACATCAAGAAATTGCTTGGTATAAACTCAGCAAGACCAGCTGGAAGAAACATGGTACAGAGGTAAATACCTTGGGCATGAGTTTATTAATTGCATCCAGCTAGAAATGATAGAAGAGGAAGTGGCAGATAAAAATTCAACATTTACTACTTTTTTTTAAACAACATTGTTATTTAAGAAGTCCAGTCACAAGCCAAGAGAAAATGTTACCCACAAAGTAATATGTGTGTTGTCAAAGAAACGTAGAGCCCTTACCAAAAGCTCTGAAATACTGCAAAACAAATATGTGATTAAGAATCCTCAAATGCCATATGAGGACCTAAAAAACATGAAAGTAATGACTCACTTCTGCCAGGAGACCACAAAGCTGTTCAGTTCAAATAATCTGCTGCCATTATTTATGGCATTCATCAAATATAGATGTTTGCCCAACCTCTGCTGATCAAAACATGCAAAAATATTCAAGATTACTCACAAAAATGAACTCCAAGTCTGAAGCCACTGCCCTCAACATGACTAAGAAGAGACATACTTCAGGGCGTGATAAAAGGCTAGCAAACAGGCTGGGGTCATGTCCCTGCACCAAGGACTTCACAGAGTAAGCCTTCCTGTACTGCACTCTCCAACAGATCACAGATGTGCCAACGTATCCACTGTCATCAGCAGAGCTGCACAGACCTGCCTGAGGGGCACGGGCACCCTGTTGCTCACCCTGCTTTCCAGGCCACAAATGGCCTTTGCCACTGGCTCATGCTGCAAGATCGTGCTGACCCTGCATTTCTCCAGCTCTGGGTTTCCTCCCAAGGAAAACTTATGGGTGTGAGTAAATGAAAGCTACTGGCTGTTTCAATACATCCTCTATCTGGGATGACTGGTAGACCCGGACTAAGGAGGGAACGGCAGAAGACACCTGCTCTGTGTAGACCGAACCAGTGACAATATGGCACAAGGCAAAATTTCAGGTCCCTGACCATTAGAACTCTGGAGATTAGTACTTGTTCCTTCAGTTTCACCTGGAAGTCCACTGCGGGCCAGGGCACTGGCTAGGTACTTCTTTATAGGTACCCATAATAATGCTTCCCATTAAGATTATGTTGCAATTAAATTAGGAGGACATAAGAAGCAGGAAGAAGGGCTGGCTGTTCGAGCATCACATAAATTTGACTTAAGGCAAAACTGATAGAAATATAAATATTTCCTATTTTCATACTCAAGAGAAATTACAGTTACCCACTAAAGCTAACAATGACTGCTAAAATATGTTGGACCCAGTGAAGAAAAGTGACTTAAGAACGTATAGTGGAAGCCTCATTCCCTTGAATTCCATAGGCTGTTGTAGTTCCTTGTGCAAGTGGAAAATAACTGCTACAGGCACCTTTTCCATGCAGCATCTTCCAAATTCTGTGAAAAGTATGAGACTTTTACAAGCAAGCTACACTTTAAAGCATACATCTAACAGAGGGCGAGTGTCAGGAGGATGGAGCTGGGCTATTCTCAGTGATGGCCAATGATAGGACAAGGGGCAAGCTGGAGCATAGGAGATTCCACATTAACATAAGGAAAAACTTTTCCACTGTGAGGGTGACAGAGCACTGGAACAGGCTGCCCAGAGAGGCTGTAGAGTCTCCTTCTCTGGAGACATTCAAAACCCACCTGGATAACGTTGCTGTGTGACCTACTCTAGGTGGTCCTGCTCTGGCAGAGGGGTTGGACTAGGTGATCTTTTGAGGTCATTTCGAACCCCTAACATTCTGCGATTCTGTGACTGTGGACTTTAGACTTTTGTTGGGGCAGGGAGGGGGGGAAATTTCTCCTTTGGCAAGCTGAATAGCCCTTCTGGTCTATGGAAAGAAATAATGTTCCTTATGGATTAATTTTAAATGAAATTAACCTTGCCCCATCACTTCTCTGTAGTGTTACTTCTTTCTTCAGTATTCTCAATCAACTTTTATCAAGACCATTAAAAAGTAAATTATATAAATGAACTTGTCACAGCCTGGACTTTCATACTAGTAATGTCTGTAGTTGGTATATGGTAATGTCTATGATAAAGGAATATTTTTATGCTAACACAGTAAAAGGCTGAAAATGGAAGACGATGACTATCCTGTAAGAAAGGAATTTGGAGAAAAATATTAAAGTAAAAGAAAAAAGATATTCAGAAGAAATAAAATTCTTAGGATCAAAAAGGATAAAGAATCTTTATCTTGGTAGTAATCCTACTACTCCTCATCGCAGAAATATCTGTGGCAAGGACATGTTTAATGTATTGAGGAAATGTTGAGAATTTTCTTTTTCTTCATGTGTGATGCACTCTTAAAAGAGGGACATTTTTAGTATTTGAAGCATGCTTTAGGATAAAATACTATACCATAGTGGAACTGATAAGATGGGCTGTGGGGGTGGGGTTAAGCAGGAGGAAATACTGTTTTACTCAAAAAATAAAGTCCCTCTGAATACTGTCTTTGTAAACACATTCCCATGATGCAAGGTAATGTGAAATTTTCCTTTGTAAGATAATGGCAGATCCTTCTAGTCTGTTCAAAACTGGTCAGTTCATAAGTGAACTTCATTATATAAAGCGCATCAGTATTATGAAGAAATAAAACCCACTTATGTTTTATACAATAAGCAAATAAAAAAATTGAAACAATTCCAGAAATTCAGCCAATTTCTTAAAAATTCAGGTTATCAGACTAGTTAAAGCAGTATGCACAGGCTTTTTAATTTACCAGAAATACAGCAAAACACATCAAGAGCATACCTCTGAATTTAATATGATTCTCCTATTTCCTTTAAAGGTCTTTGTCAGGCATAAATCTGTGCTTACTTAACATGTAATTTCTTGTGAACAAAACATTCAGCAAATTCTGCTTCTTTCGCTTCTCATAGTTTGTACATGCAAATTATGAATTTCCTTGATGGGATCATCATTTAGTAGTCCTTGGTAACTAGTGAAACCAGACTGCTCATATTAATGAGGGTATCTGAACTTTAGGGTGGATTAATTAACTCTGCTTCAATTGCAAAGTAGAGTTTTAAAAGTTCAATGTGTACTAGCAAATAAACATAAAATTTACTTAACTTGGTAGAGACATAGAAGCATGGAAAGAAAATTCACAATGATCAAGGACAGTATGTACAATCACAGGATTTAGTGTTGGATTCTCCAATAATATCCCAGAAAGTCTACTTATTTGTCTCTTTCAGCAAGCATTTTGGAAATTACCTCCTCACTGCAAGACAAAAAGCTACATGTGGCCACATGCAGTGGAAAGTGGCAGCTAAAGGAAGGATTATAGGTTCCCTTAATTAAAACATTGATCCAGTCTGGCATCAAAAGCCAAATTTAGATTTCAGCATCTGTGAAATGTAAGAGTTGTCTTCATTAGATCAGGGAGGTTGCCTACAGCAGACACTACCAGCCATTATAAATTAATGCTTTTGTCAGAAAGAACATCGGTTTCCAAAGCAAGTCACCACCTGCCCTTACCAATTTTTCTGTGGAAAGCTGGTATGCTGCTTTTTGTTGCTTAAGGAGCTCTTGAACCCCAAGTTAAGTTTCTTATAATAATAATTTTCTGGTTTTGCTGATGGCTATATTACACACATCTTCCCACTGTATTTCAGATATTTGCAAACCTTCATAGAGTGGATGAGATAGAGCGCTCTAGCCCAATTCTGCCGGGCATGTCAAAGCTCATAAAGATATGTAGTTACTCGCTCACCAGAAATAGCAACTCCTTTCAAGAGAAGGCCCTGGACTCAGGTCCCACTGCCTCTAAATTCGGTTAAGGAAACAGAGGAACAGTTTGCTCAGTGGCTTATGTCTGAGCGGCAGCAGACAGAAGTTTTGCTCTAAATCAAGGCTGAATATTTCTCCTGACAGAAGAATGTAATCAAAACGAAAAAGTTACAGAAAGTACCTGAAAAACTAGCATCAAAGTTCAGTAGATCAAATTATGTGTTCATGTGAACATCCCTGAAGTATATATTAGAGCTCGTGAAGCTCTAACAGAGCAATTCAGTATTTTAAGACTAACAATGTATAAAAATCAAGAGACTCAGAAACAATTCTTGTGAGACACTGACACCTTCACAAGATTTATTATAAATTTAGCATGTTTCTCCTTAAATTTCTTCTGCCAGATTTTCCCAGAACTGAAATAAGATATTCCATTTTTTCCTGCAATACCATCTTCCTCTTTTCCAGCATCTCCGCTGGCAGTTTTACTTCCAATTTCATTTTATTTTTCTCTCTTTGTCCCCATCCAAATATTGTATTGCCTTAACCAGCAAAGTCTTCTGTAGCCTTTGTTTGCAATCTAATTGTAGAAGCTCTGTAAGCCTGTGCAAAACTCAAGCTGCCTGTCAACCTAACCAAAGCCGTGTTTGTAGAAAAATTCAAGAGGCAGGATGCACCGCATTCAGAATTTGTCCAGGTTCCAGTTTTACTCTGATTCCTTCAGTGGCTTTACAGCACACGCTCAAGAGATGAAGAAAGCCAGGAACATCCCAACTTGAATAGGAGGTATCTTATTAGTCATAGTCACACAAAGCAGCCACATCAAAGTAAAAACTGATACTAAAGAATATTTGCAAACAGATGAGAAAGTAATGCAAACAGTACCTTAGTCCCTACAGTTTCTATTATGCCTCTTTACTGTAATATCAGTGTCTTCTATTAGAGAAACGTGTCTTCTTTATTAAAGAAATACGATATACCATAGACAGATAAAAGAAAGGAAAACGAGTTAGTGTTCTAAAAATCAGATGTCAGATCTTCCCCTATCTAAGCTTGCAGATGATTATGAAAAGCTAAGCCGAAAGCCAGTTCTTAAGCCAGGATATACACTGAAGCATTCCTACAGACTTATTACTTGAGCTACATTCTTATTTTTATGGTAGATACCTAACCATCAAAATACATTGGCCAGAAATAAATATTATTTGCAAACACCAGCTAAAGAAAATGCTGAATACGTTCTCAAATCACCTGTGCATCTCTGTAAGCAAACAGCTACAAAACTTGATTCCAAACATTTCTTTGCAGTAAGCATACTAGCAAAGGACACTGTTCTTTCACACACTCCCCCCCTCAGTTTTCTTCACACTTGGGAGTATGACAAGAATCTAAACTAAATTAGAACACAGATGACTTTTAATAGCTGTTACTCAAAGTGACTTAACGGTTTCACTATTATTTCCTCCTTCTTTACTGATAAGAACTTAGTGACAGTAAAATGTTCTAGATTAATTCATGAGCTCTATTTCTGTTCTTCTGCTGAGATGTGACACCATTTTATGGTTAAAAATATTAATCCTCAGTATTATTTCCTGACACACCTTAAGTAAAAAAAAAAAGTAATCATAGAAGTACACACATGCTATTACTAGAATATTACTGGGTAAAAATAATGGAGGAGATTACCTCAGAAAAATACCGTATGTGAATGAAAATAGTTTTCTGGGTTACCTTCACACGAATGGGAGACAGATGTTCCCCACCAGCTGAGGGTTTAAAATCATTGACCTAACCCATGTCTATGAGACTGTATGTGAAGAAGATTTAGGAAATTACAGAAGCCCTTTGATCTACTTGATTTTCTGGGCCACACTTAAAGCTAAGCATTTCAGACAAAATTTCAAATATATACTCAGTGGAGGAAAAGGTGTTTTAGATGTAATTACAACACACTTGAAGCTTTTAACCATAGATTGTCTTACATAGTCACATATTATTCTACTTTAACATGATTTGAATATTGAGACATTTCCTGATCAAAAAAGCATGTTAAAGCATCACACATAAATATATAAGAAATTAAAAGTCAATATCATCGTGTAGTACCTTTAACAGTCAGCCCTAATGAAATTTTCACTTCAATACGTAAGTACGAGCTTTTTTGTATTTAACTTACACACATTGTAGTGATAGGATGAGAGACAAGGGGCACAAGTTGGAATGTGAGAAATTTAGACACACAGCTCGCATAAGCAGGAATCAGGATCCCTGTACAGTAAGCAGCATGCAGATTTCCTGGATTCCAGTTAACCAAGCCTGCTGCTGTCACACAAGTCTGGACCTGGAGTGCAGGACGCCACTTCACATTCACCTGAACACTGCCACAGCTTTTCTCTGCAACTGCCCCACCCTGAATTAATCTCCTTGGTCATTAACTGGTCCTTCAGTGAATGACCAGGATGATGCTCAGCATTCCCACCTCCACTTGGTCATGGGCGGCAAGGTTAGCTTGTCACTGACTTAACTGGCATACATCACTTAGCACACAGTAGGATCCTGTTTCTTCTATCCCATCTGCATCAGGGTGACACATCAGATTGATAAATATTCAGCTCGCTCTTCTTTTTTTCATCCCATTCCCCAACAAGGTCTCATCTTATAAAATAGATCCTTAGCGTTAGTCTCCTAATTATGTCTTTTCAGTATTGACTACAATCCTACTTCTACTACCCCAGCATTCAAGATGATCATTGTGATATTCTGATACTCTGTGATGTTGACAGTGGCTCCTTACTTTAATATCAACTGCAAATTTCATTGACACATTTTGATTTTTTTGTGCCAGAGAAAATGTAAGAGAAAGTAAGAATTAGTCCCAAATCTCATCCTTGAGGATTTCCACCTCTAATCTCCCTTGGCATGTTTCTTCCATGTTCAGCACACACTACTGGCACATCCCCTTTTATTAGGTTCTTAACTATTCTACTGTTTCTGCTGGTTTTGGCTGGGGTGGAGTTAATTGTCTTCATAGTAGCTACTATGGGGCTGCGTTTTAGATTTGTGCTGGAATAATACAGGGCTGCTTTAGTTCCTGCTGAGCAGTGCTTACACAGAATTGGCCTTTTCTGCTCCTCATACCACCCTGCCAGCAAGTAGGCTGGGGGTGCACAACAAGTTGGGAGGAAACACAGCTGGGACAGCTGACCAAAGGGATATTCCATACTGTATGGCATCATGCTCAGCAATAAAACTAGGGGGAAGGTTGGCCTGGAACTGCTGTGGGGGACTGGCTGGGCATCGGTTGGTTGGTGGTGAGCAATTGTTTTTCATTTGCATCACTTATCTTTCTGGGGTTTATTTCTCTCTGTTATTTTCCTTTTCATTAGTTTATTATTATTATTTTATTTCAATTATTAAACTGTTCTTATCTCAACCCATGAGTTTTCTCACTTTTACCATTCCAGTTCTCTTCCCCCCATCCTGCTGGAGGGGGAGAGTGAGCGAGAGGCTGTGTGGTGTTCAGTTGCTGGCTGGGGTTAAAACACGACACTGTTCTTGTTTTAATTTCCATCTTCTCCAATTTAAATTGCACACTCAAAGATGTTTTACTGAACATCAGATAGTTGAGATCCACCACATTTTTTAATCTAGGAAACCAGTTACCAGAGAATAAACAAGAAGTGACATGCTTTACAATTGCTAAGCACATGTTGCATTTTATTCCATCACCAGCTGTTTCTAATGTTGTCCCTTGTGGTCTTGAAAAAAAAACCACAACCAACAAACAAACAAAAAAACAATTAATATCATTTTTAAGGCTCCTTTGTGCAAAACAAAACAAAAACATCCAGGACGAAAAGAGTTGGCAATTAGTCATCTCAGGCCTCAGATACAAATGAAGCTTATTCACAAACAATGCATCATTCCAAACAACCTCAATCTAAAAGTCAAGTGATGGCAGCAGTGACAGCTGCCCTCTAATTCATATACGAAAAAAAAAAAAATCCCATGGTAAATATGTACTAGCTGCTTGAGATACAGTTGACTCAGTTACAAAGTTCAAAGACTTGCTGTCTGGAGAAAATTCTACACCCAGTATTACATTTAATAGATTCAGGGGGAAAAACAAAAAAAAAAAAGTACCACAATTATGATGACTCACTAAATGGAAAAGATTAGAGTAAAACATTATGTAAGATTTCAATTTCCTCAAAGACTCAAAAGTGAATATCATAAAGAAAAAAAAAAAATCTTATCTCATGGAAAAATGTGGTATGTTGTTGACAACTGTAATGTAGAAAAACATTATGAATGGGATTTGCTTAAAGACTTGCTTAAAATTTCTAATTAGTTCTTCTCTTCATTAAGAAAAAAAAAATATCTGGAGGATATGGTAGGATAATGAGCCCTTCAAGATTAGTAAGTAGCGCCATTCTGAGAATGCAGTAAAAAAACCCACATTGTCACATTTTATGATATAGTCACTTGATCTGCACTAGTTACTGTATTCCTGCTTGAAATTCAGTTCTTGGGGAACTCTAAGCCTTCTTTTCCTATCCATTAAGCATAAAGACAACTCTGCACAATCATGTATTGACCTGAAGTACAGAATGGTCTATATTAGACATTCCCCATCCAGATTAACTCCTATGACTGAACCACAGCCAGAAGAGACATTTGCCAATGTAAAAGCATTATTTGTTCAGATTTTCCCATTAGGCTTGGCGCTGAGCAGAGTCCCCAGTACTGCTCTAACAGTGCTCAGGCACCTACATTCCTCTAAGCAGCTTCTGTTTCAGTGAGAACGCTGGGCGCTTGAAATCAGGCACAGAACTAAGTGAATTACCGATCATGGCAGCACAAGTATAGATCAACATAGTTTCCAGCCCTGCAGAAATTTGGCAGATTAAAGCAACTGAAGATCAAGCACAGATCTGTGTTCCAATTTCAGTTCCACAAGAAACTTAAGCTCAAATCTACCTTTGCACACACAAGCCACCCTGTTGAAGTCAATTTGCACACTTGATGCTATGCAATGGCTAGGCATTTCAACAAATCATCTCGTTATGTGATTCTGGTCTTGGGTTGTCAATTTGGCTTATGGATGGATACCTGTCTACTAGAGAGAAGTGTGGTAAGTCAGCAATTTTCCACCATTTGTAAGCAATTGGATTGAAATTAGTAACTGGGGTGAGAGACCTCAACATAGGAAATACCAACCACCTTGGCCATAGAGTAGCCTGCTGTAGGTTTCTGAAACTCTGGTGCTTCACAGTGTTCATGGCTCTCATAATGCCTAAAAATGGCCCACGGTGTTGTCTTGGTAATATTTGCAGCTGGGAAGGGACCACATTTCAATCATTTTTTTGGCTGTCAGTGTTGACACAGACTGCTAACCAGGCGGTGATTAAATCGGGGACTTCTGACTTTAAAAACCCAACGCTGCTTTAAAGCTGTGTTTTAAGCTAGTGTGGATTCTTTCACTTCTTATGTAAGCAATCCATTTATAATAGTAGACCACTGTCTTGCAAGCAAAGCGTTGCAATGGAATTATCTAAAACTGTCAATGTCTGTTTTAACACTTGCAAACACGATCACAAATGTCTGGGGGTGTCTCAAATGTATATATTTTGCTACAAGCCGTAAGACTTAAATCTTGGACTTATTGCTAGAGCTGGGTGCTGTAACCATAGTGATTTCCTTTCAGTTGCTAGACTTTGACTTGCCATGAAATGGAGAAGGAAAAGGTTTGGGGAGAGATTTAAACAGTTCATCCGATATCGAACTGACACCTACTGCTAAACCTACATTGATGCTCTAGAAAATAAGTGTATTTATGACAAGCAATCTTTGCATACAGAATTTGAAGAAGGAATAAATTTAAAAACCAACTAAAGACAGGATTAAAGAACTGGAATTACTCCTGTAAATACAAAAAAAAAAAGGAGGGGGGGAGAAATAAAAGAACTGTTCCCACATAAAACACTTATCTCCCACCTAACAGATTCCCCATCACAGAAAAGCTTTTCCCAAACATCAGGTTTGTGATATAGGAGAGGACATATGATAAAACACAAGTGCTGGGCAGAGACTAATCTTTCTTAGCTGTCCACTGAGATGAGACATAAGTCGAAAGAGTATTATCAGTGTCACAAAACTGCGGCAGCTACTGTTACAGCAGGCAACATACAATACTTTACTAAGCCTATTGAATTTCATGTTGCTACAACCAAAACCAAGCTATTCTGTCTTCCTGCCCCCTATACATTCCAGTAAAATTGCATTTGCTGAATTAACTATATCCATGTTTCTTGCAGAAGCTGCAGAGCTAACTCTCATCTGCAACTATTTCACTGCTTGATATACAGATGTTTGTTTGCCTGTTTTATCATGTCTATAATCCAGGAGAGACTCAAGAGTTAGCATTCATCTGGGTGCCTTAGAACAGGGCTGTCATGCTGTCTAAGGCTTGAAATCCCTTTAGAGTCCTATCTCCAGTGATGACCAACATCAAATACTACATAAAAAGACACAAGAATCCTCCCACACACAGAAGTGGAACTATCTCCCCACAGTGTTATTTTTGTTCTAACCCACAACAGGGAAGTTAATTTTACCCTGAACCATGCTAATTTATATTCCTCACAAGATTTATTTACACACATTTTCATAAGCCTGTTTTAACAAGTGCAAATTAGGTGTCAGATTCACTTCTATCATTAAAAATTGCAAACTGAAAGTGTACCAGGAAAGTAATCAATTTCACTCATCTTAAATTGTGAGACTAGTGAGTGCTGGAGGGAGACCCACTTCTGGTCTTGTGCTCAAGGGTTCAGAGTGGGTGGGAAAGGGGACTATCCATTTCTGATGCTCTGCTGACAGAAATAGTTAAAGCAAGCTGTTCAAGTCCGGTAATCACTATCTGATTTTCTATCCTGTTCTGAAGAAAATGCACTATTGCATCTGGAAAGTTTGCTGTAGGATGTATCAGAAAGCCAGTCTGGTGAAAGGGATGAAGTACTAGGGTGACAGTTAGCAAAGAGAGGCAGAGCTGTCCCTAGTTGTTTCCTAAACACCATTCTCCACTCCATTTGTTAGCTTTATGATTATTGTCTGTGAAGAGTCAATCTCCAGGGAACAGATGTTCATATTATCCTGAGATACCTAAAGATGTAATCAGCTGAAAGCAAGCAGGAAGATAAAATTATTTGGTAGTTTGGTAAATGTATTGCTATACTCTAACAGATACAAAAGCCATTCCTACTATAAATAAATGAAAAACTAAACCTCCACTCAGATACAACAGATCCATCTGGAAAGACCTGCGACTAACCAGAATGTTTACCAATAAGCATTCAGTGTCTCCTGATGCAAACCCACTAATTCTATAACTATTTAATCAAGCTTTATGCAATTAGGTAAGGTAAATGACAGGCAATATGTGGAAAAGTTTCATTCTACTAAAGCTGTATTTAACTACGTCTACACCATATAATCAGGAACCTTAACTGAAGCCATTTGCCATGCTGCTTCAAAGCTTTTCTTGCTGCATGGCATGGTGCTGCATCCTACTTTGTGCTGGCGCATCACTTACCTGATCACCTGTAAAGGCCTTATCTCTAATTAGAAGTCACCAGGCAGAGCTGGTTTTATCATACTGAATAATAGTGAGATTCACCACCATTACCACAAAAAAAAAACCTTCCCATCATCTCCATCGCTGCTCAAGTCATGAACGATGGTGTGACTTAGTCACCTTCACCATATACCAAAACTGCCAAACAGCTAGTCTCCTCTCCCAGTTCAGTTTCTTACTTGCCACAGACCATCTTGTAGGTAGCAGGAAAAGAGCTACATCCATCCCATAATGTACTCCTGACTCATTGACATTGGTTTCCATTCCTGTCCACAAACACCTCATTAATCAGCATTATCTTCAGAAAAAGCCAAGCCTTCTTGACCTCTACACTTCATACAGCTCTGACACCAGCAACTTTGATTGGCTCTTTAATAAATTAAGCCAGCCCTACAAAAAGCCATAGTTGGGAAAACATTACATTTTAGCTTTAAACAATAGTGGCACACACCTAGTCTTCACATAGTTTGGCGAGCTGCATGTAGAACTTTTCTGGCTGAAAAGTGGATTTTGGTGGAAAAATCAGTCTTTCTACTCAGTAGAGACATTAAGGAAAAGAAACAGAAAAGTAGCCATATTTGTAGAAGAAGGAATAAATACATAGGCATGATTCAAAATGCTTGTTTCGCTCCTGAAAACACACTGAATTGCCATTCCTCTGTAGATGGAAATTGTCTAATTTGAAAAGCAGTGAAAACTTACCAGTTACAAGCAGCTGTTTTCTTGTTTTTAAATGGAAAACATTCATAAGGATTTTTAGTTGATGTGGTTAAGGCACTGCAATGATTCCAGAAATTAAGGCCCCAGAAGAAAACATTGCCTGGCCAACAACCCATGGATTTTGAATCCCTCCACCCTCAGTAGCCCCTCTAACCTATATCATGTCAAATGCAATAAATTAAGGACACACCAAACCTATACCTTCTGTGTCAGCGATCATCATGTATGGGTCCCTGTAAGGTCTTTTAACTTCAACCTTCATACTGTGACACAGCTGTCCCTACAAAGCACGAAGGGAAGTGAAGAAGTAAAGCTGCGTGCAAGAGCAACATATGCTTCTGCTGACATCTCAGGATGGACTAAGAAAGTGAATATTTCAGAAAGGGGAGTCAAGGGGGGGACATACACAACAAAAACAATAAAAAAACCCAAACACCACACTTCTCTCAGCAAGGCTTCCAGTCTACCCCTCACAGAGGTCACCATGCAGGACAAGCTTCACAACAGTGCCTCTACATTCAGTAGTAGGCTGTAGCAAGCAAGGAAAAGCTAAAGGTCAAACTGGCTTTCCTTGTTTTTTCAAACATATTGGATGTTTTGTTTTTTTTTTTCTAGTTAATAAACAAGTGCAAACAAAGGCAAGATAATACTGAAACAGCCAAAGGCTGCTGAGCTCCTGCAGTATTTTGGTGCTGTGAAAACCCTAAGAAACTTACATAACTAATGTAAAATAGCAGGTAGGCCACTAGGTGCCAACCCACAGACCTTGGGTGCCGCAGTCATTTGACAAGTACTGGTGCAGCCCTGGCAATAGCTCTGAGCTTCTTTTGTCACTCTGACCTGAAGCTGTACAACAGTTTTACACAGCTAATAAACCTCATCCCTGCTGTAGCCCCATACATGGCATCACACTGCAAACTCATTCTGGTTTGTCCTGGCCTCCTCTGACTAGCAAACATGAAAAAATGCAATGGCGTTTGCCGTGGTTGAGAACAGTAGTAGGCGTGCTCTGTGTTCTTTCATAAGTCCTTAAGTTTTTCTTGCCTCATTTTTAGGGCTATAAAACCCACTCCAGCACTATAGTTTCACAGCTACCCTGAGGTGCCCTGCAAAGGAGTCGCTCTGCCTTCCTCCTTCACTCCTAGTTGTCCTTTCCTGCCCCAGCATTAGTGTTTGGGCAGCCATGGTGAGGACAGGATCAGGGAATCATAAAGAAACACCACACCAAAGTAGTAATAACAACAGGATTCACTTCTAACCTGGATCTATTCCCTCTGATTCCTAACTACTTACTCAAATGCGTGCTGGCACACAGGAAGTAGCGGTTGTCTTTGACTTCAGTGAGGTGAAAGCCTTCTGAAACATCAATCTCAGAGAGAGGTTTTATTGCTGTAAGCATTAAAGAAAACTGATTTTTGTGTTTGCTTTATTTATAATGTCATCTGCAAGAACACACTTTCCCAAATTTTCAGTATATTGGTGCCAATCCAAACTTTCTGCACTAAGTGACTCAGTTCTCCAAATAATTACTATTCCTATGTTCTCCCTAGTTACATATTCTGCAGGAAAGAGAGCCTGCATTTCCATATCCCAGTCAGTACTCAGGAGTATTATTCACATATGCCTTCAAACTGACTGATGAGTTATTATTTGCTCTTGCTTGTTTTTTCTCTCCTAAAATGCCCACGCATACTATCAAATGTTTTGAAATGTGGATTCCCATGAAACTGGCAATGGCACTGGATTTGTAGGGATTTAATCAGATTAATCGTATTACATTGGCCAACTCAATTAGTTATCCAATTGGTTATGCTATTAGTAAGATAAAAATAAAACAAGGTCCTTTATTATCAACACTCTAAAAATACCCTGGATTCTGCTCTGAGCATTTAGTGCCAGTGATACATGCATCTAAAGGCCAACTGATTGATCACCTGCAAAAGCCAAAAGCAAGGTTTCCACAAAAAATTTGCATCAGTGTTGTTAACTCATCAACTATGATGTTAGATTATCATCTAAGCAGATTAATATTTAAATTATGCAGCTCATGAGAAATCACATGGGGAAACTATTTCTCAAGCTGCCTTTTGTAGGAAACATCCCTGATGCAAAGCAAATATTTACAGCACACTTGATTTGCAGTGGCCACATGACAGAGTTCAGGATCTGGAGGATAGCTGGGAAGGTGAGCAGCAAAGTTAGGGCTCTGGGAATTTGACTTGTTTGGGTAAAGGTTAACTAAAATTCCCCAGCAAGCTGTCATCCAGCAGAAAGGATGGAGCCTGAATTTTAAAGAAAACCAGGAACAATCCATCCCATCAGGCAGGAAGGCCAGAATTTCAGCAGAAGTCCTGTCAGGCTAAGTCAGGAGCTTCTCAATAAACTAGAACACAGAAAGGAGTGTACAGGAGAAGGAAACAAGGCAACAGAACTGGTAAGAAAACCAACATCAAATAATTATTTGTTGTTGAACAGGCTGGGAAGGTGAGGAGATGGAGTTGAACTCTATGTGAGAAAGCAGCTGGAATGCATGGAGCTCTGCGTTGAGATGGGTCAGGAGTCAGCCAAGAGTTTATGGATCAAGATTAGCAGCCAGACCAACATGGGTGCTGATGTAGTCCGTATCTGCTATAGACCTCCTGACCAGGAAGAAGACATAGATAAGGCCTTCTTCCAAGAACTAGAAGCAGCCTCATATCCACAGGTCCTGGTCTTCATGGAAGACTTTAACCACCCTGATATTTACCAGAAGGATGATACAGCAGGGCTCAGGTAATCTAGGAAAGTTTTTGAACACGTTGATGACAACTTCCTGGCACAGGTAACCAAGAAGCTAACAAGCAAATGGACTCTCCTGGACCTCATAGTTACAAGAAGGAAGAACTTGTCAAAGATGTGAAAGTTATAGGCCACCTTAGCTGCAGTGACTTCAAGATCTTGAAGTTCAGGGTCCTGAGAGGAAGGAAAAGGGCAAAAAGCAGGAACACAGCCCAGGATTTCAGGAATGCAGCTAAGGCTGTCTCTGACTTTCATGTGTCAGACAAGTTCTTCCTTGATCTCAAGGACTCCCTTCCAACCTAAATGATTCTTTGATTCTGTGAAGCATTTAAGTATTGCTTCAAAGCCCAGCTAGAACTGAAAGTAGAAAGAGACAGGGTAACAGGAAAGGCTTTTGTAGGTATATTAATTGCAAAAAGAAGGTGAGGGATGACATGGGTCAAAAGGTACTTAGGAGTTGACTAACATAATTTCAAGACTGATGTCTACTTCTGTGAAGAATGTGTGTGATCAGGGAGGTCTCTGATGGTAGGAAAGATGACAAATGTTATACCAATCTCTAAGGCAGGCAAGAAAGAGGGCCCAGGGATCTATAAGCCTCACCTCAGCCCCTAGAAAAATCATGGAGTACATCCTCTGGAATCAGTTTCAAAGCATATGACAAATTAGTAGGAAGCAGTCCTGAAGGAAAAAGGAACCCAGCAAGGCTAGACGTTCTTCAAAAAGGAAATCTTACAGATGCAGGAGCAGGCTGTCCCTATGTGCCAAAACACAAACAAAAGTTTGGCTGGGACTCAGAAGGAAAAAAAACCAACAAACTAAAGCAACCAACCAAACAGAAAACCCCCCACACACTCATGTTTATGACCTTTGGAAAAAGGGGCAGGCAACTCAGGAGGAATACAAAGATGTTATGCAGGGAGAAAATTAGAAGGGCCAAAGCCCAACTAGCACTTAGTCCAGCTACTGCTGTAAAAGAAAATAAAAAAACCCTTTCTATAAAACACTAACAACACAAGTAGGGCTAAGGAGAATCTTCATCCCAGACTGGATGCAGGGGAAGCATAGTGACAAAGGATGAAGAAAAGGCTGAGGTACTCACTGTTAAAGACTGAGGCAAAGGCAGCATTAAGACCAGTTGTTCTCTGGGTACCCAACCACCTGAGCTGCCAGACAGGGCTGGGGTGCAGATTGGAGCCTCCATAACCCAAGGGGAAATAGTGACCTGCTACACCACTTAGACACACACAAGTCTATGGGGCCAGGTGGGATCCACCTGAGGTAACTACTGAAGGAGCAGATCGAAGTGCTCACCAAGCCACTTTCCATCATCTACCACAGTCTTGGCTAACTGGAGAGGTCCCAGTTGACTGGAGGTTAGCAAATGTGATACCCATCTACAAGAACGGTTGGAAGGAGGATCCGGGGAACTCCAGGCCTGTCAGTCTGACCTCGGTGCCAGGGAAGGTTATGGAGCAGATCATCTTGAGTGCCATCACATGTCATGTACAGGACAAACATGTGATCAGGCCCAGTCAGCATGGGTTTATGAAAGGCAGGTCCTGCTTGACTAAGCTGATCTTCTATGGCAAGGTGACCTGCTTAGTGGATGAGGGAAAGGCTGTGGATGTTATTTACCTGGACTTTTGTAAAGCCTTTAATGCCATTTCCCACGCCATTCTCATGAAGCAACTTGCGGCTCATAGCCAGGATGGGTGTACTCTTCACTGGGAAAAAAACTGACTGGATGGCCAGGCCCAAAGGGTTGTGGTGAATGGAGTTCAATCCAGCTGGCAGACAGTCACCAATGGTGTTCTCCAGGGCTCAGTATTTGGGCCAGTTCTCTTTAACGTCTTTGACAATGATCTGGATGAGGGGATCAAGTGCACCCTCAGTAAGTTTGCAGATGACACCAAGTTGGGTGGGAGTGTTGATCTGCTCAAGGATAGAAAGGCTCTGCAGAGGGATCTGGACAGGCTGGATCGATGGGCTGAGGCCAATTGTATGAGGTTCACCAAGACCAAGTGCCAGGTCCTGCACTTGGGTCACAATGACCCCATGCAGAGCTACAGGCTTGGGGATGAGTGGCTGGAAAGGTGCCGTGGTGGAAAAGGACCTGGGGGTGCTGGCCAACAGCCAGCTAAACATGAGCCAGCAGTGTGTCCAGGTGGCCATGAAGGCCAACAGCATCCTGGCCTGTATCAGAAATAGTGTGGCCAGCAGGAGTAGGGAGGTGATCGTGCCCCTGTACTCAGCACTGGTGAGGCCACACCTCGAATACTGTGTGCAGTTTTGGGCCCCTCACTACAAGAAAGACATTGAGGTGCTGGGGCGTGTCCAGAGAAGGGCAATGAAGCTGGTGAAGGGTCAGGAGAACAGGTCTTACAAGGAGCAGCTGAGGGAACTGGGGTTGTTTAGTCTGGAGAAGAGAAGGCTGAGGGGAGACCTTATCACCCTCTAAAACTACCTGAAAGGAGGTTGTAGTGAGGTGGGGGTTGTTATCTTCTTCCAAATAACAGATGATAGGATGAGAGGAAATGGCCTCAAGTTGCACCAGGGGAGGTTTAGATTGGACATTAGGAAAGATGTCTTTACCAAAAGAGCAGTCAAACATTAGAACCAGCTGCCCAGGGAAGTGGTGGAATCACCATCTCTGGAGGTGTTCAAAAAACATGTAGATGTGGCACTTTGGGATGTGGTCTACTGAGTGTGGTGATATTAGGTCTGATGATCTGAAAGGTCTATTCCAAGCTAATGATTCTATGATTATCATCACCACTATATGCAATGTGATTCGAGCATAAGCATCACGAACAATGAAATGAAGAGTTCCCGAGCAATTTAGAAGCAAAAAAGCAAAAAAGTGCCAATCAACCAAAAAATCCCCAAAACCCGAAACAATAGTTACATACAAAGCAAAAAAGCAACCACCCAAACCAACTAACCAACCAAACAAACCACCAACAAAAAACCCCAGTAAGATACATACAAGTCTAAAGATCTGTCAGCCAAATGATTACTGTTTCTATTCCAGGTAGAGCCACCGACTCACTACATGTCACTTTGGCCTCCATCTGCTTCTCTCAAAACTGAAAAAAAATTGATACAGTAGAATGACAACTGAGAACCAGACAGGAATCAAATAGATTTCAATCACCAGACCCACAGAAATAAAAATAACTCCTACCTAATCTGTGTAGAAGTAAATTAGTAAAAAATATATTACATATATATGTACATTAAGGCATTTTAAAAAAAAACCCAAAACAGTAGCTGTTGTTACAAATTTAGCCCAACCTCATATGTATATGTATATGTATATGTATATGTATATGTATATGTATATGTATATGTATATGTATATGTATATGTAACTTCCTTCCTGCATTGTTCAGCATCTTCTGGAAGCAAGGAGTCTGGCCATGGTTTGCTGCCTTCACTACTGATTTCTAACTCAGAAGTTTGCTTAACACAAGCCACTGCACAACACACAATTAAGGGTTGTGGGGCTTTTTCTTTTACCATACATGTGCAGCTAGCTTGCCCTGTGACTCTGATTAATTTTTTACATTGCTGACATTCTTGTGCTTGTGTCCTCTTCAACATTCTGTCCAGTGCTTTTAAGATTTCTGGTACTGTTATCACTTACAAAATAGCATTCAAGACAAAATTCAGCAAACCTCTCTCCCATCTGCTCCTAATCTAGCAATCAGTTCAGCTTCACCTGCAGCACTGTGCACTGACACCACAAGGAATTCTTCGGAGTTCTTAGCACTGTGTCACCCTCCTTAGACATTCAGTGCACTTCGTAATGGTCTCATAGTTCACCCCTGCTCAGCTAGCTGGAAATTACGAAAAAAAAAAAAAAAACACCCAAAACCAAAACCACAAACAAGTGTTTCAGAAACAACTATTGTTAGAAAAAGGCTGCTCTCCAGTTTTCTTGCTTATAGGTAGCAAGGGAAGTGTGGTTTAATTAATTCTACACTCTTTCACAATGTTTTGCCTTCATGGGAACTTTAAAGCGCTGCATCCTTCCAATATAGCTTTTTCTTAGTTTGCTTTACTCTTCACATCACATTCCATGTTGTAGACCATCAGAGCTGATCTATGCCCACCTCATTAAGATTCAGTCCTCCAGTCAGTAAGGATCCATCTCCACGTAGTCCACACAAGAACCTGGTTAGTACAGTGTCCTCCCAAATGCCCAGTCCCACTCCTGTGTATTGTTACTTCCAGCCTAAACTGACTGAATTGTTTTGGAGCATAAGTTAAAGCTTGAAATTCCTTTGCCTTGGAGTGCTTGCTCCACCTGCTTTGCAGAGAGGATGAGAACAGCACTATGTGGGCACAATGTCACAGTCCTCAAATGCCATCCCACCATTCCCTTTCATACCTGCATATGAACAGTCAAGTTTTTGCATAACTCACGGAAGAATCCTAGAACATCCTCGACTTCATCACAAAGCACATATACCTAGAACACCTTTGTGCTGTAGTTGCTAATACCCGGACTTGAACGCTAACAGGACTACTCAGATAAAGACAGACAGGTATGGACTAGCTGGACAACTTGGGTTTGGTTGGGTTTTTTGGCAAAAACTTGCTTTCAGCTGCCTCACAGATAGAAATGTCTAAGAGATAACATGTCTCTTATTGCTGTCTACATTTGCTCTTAAAACATATATCTAGATATGGATTAACATATGTTGGTCTATAGGCTACTTGCCAGTAAGAAGCTTTTCTGTTCTTTTGTTTTCTCTTCAATTGTTCTTTATTCAGCTCCAGGTGTTCTCACTGGAGCCAAAATATACAGGACACTTATTTGCTGCCTGTAAAAATACATGCACACATTGAATATAGTTACTCTATATGCCAGTACACTTGTATTTGTTTACTCCAGCATTCATTACAACACCATCTTACTTAAGCACATATATCTCCTGTGCCATATTTTTCCTGTTTTCCACCCCTCCCCTCAAGCATCTTTATGGCAGTATTAGCCTCTCTGTAGAAAAGATTACCAGCTTCAAAACCAAAATAGAATAGTGTGGGAATAGATATGATTACTAGTTTCCTGCAGGTACTAAAAGCAGTTCATTGATCTTTCAGGGAATATGAATCATACCGTGTTGATTCTTCTGTCAGCAATTAGCATAGCCACTTAAGACAGACATAGTATTAATTTGTGCTGAAAGCAAAGTTATACTGCCATACCGCATTGCTACCCCAGACAGTGGGTAATGTGGATGGAAGTTTGAAGTGCAGGTGAGAGTGCTGTAGGGGTTTTCAAGCTTTCTTAAAGGAGCTTCCAGCATGCAGTGAGGATAACAACATATCTGTAAGCCTACCTTACCTGCTACCTTACTTTCCTGCTAAGTTTAGGCAAGTCCACTCCTAATCAAAGCAATCCCTATTAGTATTTAGTAACATCATGTCTTTTCTTCCTATGCAAAGAAGTGGCACATTCAGGCCTCCCATGTTAGAAAAGCTCAAATAAGAGAAAAAAAAAGCAGAGGGCAAGGCAATGGGATATTGATCCAAAGTGGAGGAGTCCTTACTCTTCTCCCCAAGAGACAAAGGAGAACACACAAGATAAAATTGGGATTTTACCCTCCTCCATGTTAAACAACACTGAGCCAATGGAACACAACTATAATATCAACCCATTTAAATCCCAGAAGCAGTAATAAATACTTCTGCTAAGTATTATTACTAAAGCACTGAACAAAATGCAAAAAAATACGTAGTCTGCTGTTGTAACTGAGAAACATTTTGCCTTTTGGTTTACTTTTTCAGAAATGATTGAAGCCATTTGATATAATTCTAATCCCATTACAGTTAAAGGGACTTCTGCCTTGACTGCAAAGAGTAATATTGGATCCCAATACAGTAATGATGAGCACCTTCATTTCCAACACACTACTTTTATAATGACTAATCTTGTTCCTGGCTGTGCTTTGAGCAATAAAGAACATCATCATTACAGCTATGCGGACTCCTGCCAGATCTCTGCTTCTTTCTGTAAGACACAACTGTGATGTTGTGTCTTAATTTAATTGTGAAGTTATAAATGCCAAAAAGGTTTATGAAACATTACTCTGGAGAATTGTCAACGCATTTGAAAAACAGCAACGCAAGGCACTTCACTAGCAGCTACAACCACCAATTGGATCAAACAAAACAACACCTTGCACAACTTTTTCTCCTACAGAAATCTCGCATCTATAAATTATTTGCAATTTTTTGACAGAAAACGTGATTTCTGTAAAACTGAAGCTTGCTGTGGGAAAATTCTGATCCCATTAAAAAAACCAAACAGCTTCTCTCAGGAAAACAGAAGACTTTTATTCTATTATCCTGGAGTCAATGGAGTTTCCTATCTCATTTCCTCTGATGGAAGTGTAATTCACAAGGACCACAGCCTCCTGTGACCAGGCCAGTGCACTGAATAATTTGACTACAAGTTCTTTCCCCTGTCCTCCCACTGCATTGGGCAGAAGAGGGGAACTGGATAACATATGCTGCATCAGTCATTCTTGAAAACAAAACCAAAAGGAACACTGAACTACATCCTTAGATAGGAAGGCAAATACAATTGATTCTCTAGCATGCACATCCCTAACTCCCTGGCTTCCTTGCTTGGCTGGACTGCAGACTTAATAAAGAGATGTAGCTGCCCTGACATTTTTAAAGAACATGAGTAGAACCAATATTTTCTTCTTCCATAACTTTTGTTAAAACTTTTTCACATAATTTCTTTGCAGTATCTACATTTGCATTATCTACAATTGAGCACCAAGTTTATACGGGAAATTAATCAGGATTTAAAACAAACAAACAAAACAAAACCAACAACAAACAAGCAAGCAAAAAAAACCCAATACAAAACACACTAAAAACCACCACACCCAAGAAAACACATTGCCATTTGCATTCTCTTATCTGAAAAACAGATATTTTGCAGGTGAGTGTATACATCTTCTCTAGGCGTTCTAAGATAGGACAGCTAACCGTTGCTAAACAAATGCTAACAGCTTCTTCTGATGCATAAGCACACTTACAACATATGAATGACTATGCTTTTTTACAATTTGCAAATTCAACACTTGCCATTGTCTCAAAACTCTGCCCTTCCCATTCTTGTTAGCATCAGATAAACGCGGAAAATAATCTTCCCCAGTAATAACAGCTTGCAGTTACAGAAGGATTGACATATATTGTGTTCTATTTTTGTTGCTTTATTGCAGTCAATACTAGTATTCTGATCATCACTCCATATTTAATTTTAAATTGTAATTTCAGTTGCATTTGTCTTAAGTTATCCTATATTTGAATTGCATTGCATCTCATTTTCTGTGATGCTGCCAGATATTTGGTTATTGGATGGTTCTCAAGGATATAATTTAAATTTAATATTGTTTGGGTGTACGTTATACACCCTACAACTACCAATAAACAGTTACCTATTAAAAGTATGACACTGATATGTTTCATGTATTTGTTTTGCTGCACAACACCTTCCTTGGCAAACTCATCTAGAGATCTAACATTTGATATTGAATTGACCTAGAACAGCTATTCACAAAATATTCTTCCATTAACTATCTTTTGCTAAGAACTGCATCCATATTGTTAATTTTTAGCTAGTAAGACTTCTGGAGTGTGCTTTGATGTTCAGTTATTAATTAAGTATATCACAATGTGCTAAGCTGGTTTTCAATACATGAAAGAATAACAGATTGAGGCCACCTTAGAAAGAGGAAAAATACAAAAGGTCTTTTAGATCACAAAGCTGAACATTACAAGTTAAAAGATTCCCTATTTTCCCCTTAAAACATGTATGTCTGGAATTTGTGAAAGATGAATCAACTACCAGTAGAGCAGACATGTAAACTTCTTTTATTCCACCAAAGCCCATAATTCAACTGATAAGCATGGTGAAGTACCAATTCTGTGTTTTCCAGAAGGTTAGATTATAATATAACAATCTATTCCACATTATATTCTGCTGTACTGAACTGGTAGACCACACAGTGGAAATTACCAGCAAAGTCCAAATTATCTAGCTGTTTTAATGCCTCTCTACTGGTTTCAGAGAGCTACAGAGGTTTATAAAGAAAGAAAAAATCCATTATTGTCCTTTCATCATCTATACATATTGCACAAAAAGATTAGGGAGCCACAAAAAAAAAAAAAAAAAAAAGAGAGAGATAAAAAGGAAACAGTATTGCATGGGAACTCTCCAGTCTATTACTTACTGGAACTATAAATTGTTTTGCTAATTTCCAGTACAATATGCATCACTGGTCCATTCATTTTCTTTACTACAAGAAATTTATATTACCCAAGTGAACTGTGAAGCTTGGTGCCAATATTTATTTATGAGGCTGCTTAAATTGAGACTAAGAAATAATTTGCCATTTTGAGTAAAATAAGCTAGTTTCTCTTACTCACATTTTCTCAGAATCCCTCTTACCTAGGACTAGCATGTATTTGTCTTAGCAACCTAATGCATCTTATTAAAACACTGTTTGATACACAGATTGGCTTACATGGTTTACTACACATCTATATCACTTACACATTTCCAGTTTGATACAAAGAAATAAGAAATTTGCACAATTACTAAGAAAGGGAAAAAAAAAAAAACAAACCATCTCATTCTAATAAGTCAGAATTCATCACACTGAAAAACCCCAAATCAATACACATCAAAACAACTTTACCATTAGTGATGAAACGTTTACCACTAGGAAGGTAGGCTGTGCTCTGGTAAAGCAAGGAGGCATTTGTGGAAAGCATAGACAGCTCAATTAAATCTACTGAAATGTCACGATTTTTCAGCAGCATTACAAGTTTTGCTTTTATTATAGGAAGTATAGATAGGCAAAGAATCAAAGAATACTCAGTATGCTTCTAAAAAAAGTTAAATAGGTGTGGGGTTTTTTAATCATTTAAAAAGCAGAAACAGATTTTCTTTTGTAATTTTACCTTGGGCCCTGCTTTTTTACCTCATGATTAGAGATACAGAAGTTAAACATAGTCTGATTTATTTTCATATCTAGACTGATGCTTGAGATCTTAGGAAGCTGTCATAAAAACCTAAAAAATTTCTTCAGCCAATTACCACTATAGATATGAAAGATTCAGAAATTATTCATACACTCTAGAGCTTGAAACAGCAAAATCCCCAGCAAGTTTTGTAGAGGAGAAGGCTAGTAGTTCTTAAATCCTCACTTCACTCACACCACTGTAAAATATAAAAAATAATACAAAAACCTCCAAGATGTGGCTAGCCATGTCATTTGCCAGCATTTCATTTTTCGGTGATGAAATATGAGAAACACAAGGCTGTATTCCATTAAAAAGAAATAGGAAATTTATAACTATATTATAGCTCAGATATAATTTGGTTTTCATTAAAATAACCTTTAACTACCCTTTTTAAAATAAGAACTTACAGCAACAGGGACTCACAATCATAACATAGGACTCTATTTTCGTCATTAAAATATTGAAGGAGTAACACCCCCCCCCATTCTGGGGGATGGAAAAAAAAAATAGATAATTCTTTCCAGGTTAAACACTGAGATTCCGTTAGGATGAAGCTCAGATTTTTTTTCCACATTAACACTTGCTGGCTTGACACATACTTCTACCTAGTATAGCACAATTGCAGGGCAGAAGATCATGCTCTCTACCGTAGTGTTACCAATAGCAGTATGCTGGATATAGCACAGCTGGATGAAACAAAATCTCATCCAGCAGACTATGATGCTAAAAATAGCAACTAATTTTCTCCTACTAGCCATATCCAAGAGATCGAATTTCCTTTTTTTTTTTTTTCCCCTCTCCATTTGATCACATCTTTAAGATTTCTTGTAGCTTATCTTGGCTATTTTTCTCTCTTGGTTGAGCTTTGAGAACCATCACATAGGCACCACTCTCAATTGTTAGCTTTTTTCCAGGACAGCAAGACAGTTCTACAGAAGCAGCATTAAGATCTAGTGAAAATATAAAGGAAAGCAGGAAGGAAAAAAGATAATTATGTATAACTGGAATTTCTATTCCATCTGTGCTGCAAACTGCATAGGCTCTGCTGAATCAGGCAGATGATGTAGAAGATACCAAGTGAAGCACGGAGCACTGAGGATTTAACTTTATCAGCCACGTACAAAAGCTTTTCTACCTAAACTTGCTTGAAATAGGACACGCTAGAAAATAGATACAACATACCAAAACTGCACTAGAATAGTGATTTTTTTTTTTTTTTCCCCTTCCTATTTTTATTTTTCTCGTCCATTTCCCATCTGGTCTCTGGGTCTGTATATGCAACATTTCCAGCAGAAAGTCTTTTTGAAAGGTAACAATGCTCCTTTGATTTCATGGCAACAATACAGTTTTAAGAAGCCACTGAAGATTAAGAGACCAAATCACATCAGACAGCTTTTATGTTCTCTGTTTCTTCAAAAATTAGGGTCCAGTCTAGGATTTGTGAGGATGACAGAGGTAAGGCTTTCTCTCACAGAAAGGAAAATTTTACACCTGACCAATTTTTTCCAATAATATCTATAATTTTGCTGCACTTCTACAGTAAAAATGTGTGACAAAATGACCTGACACTTGAAAAGCAGGCGGGGGGGGTGGAACATGAGGGAGAGAAAACTAATAGTCCATATACTGCTGTTCCAGTCATCTTTTAAGAACTCCAGCAGCTACAAAGCGCACAGGCTTTTCCACTTTAAAAAATTGACTACATTTAAAATCACCACAGTCCCAGAAAGACAGACACAAGAGTTTAAATCAGACCAGAAACCTTTTAGAACAATTTATTTGCAGTGAAAGCTGAAGGACTACATAAATGGTATTTCCCCTAAGCTACAATGTGATAGTTAAGAGGAGATGTTCATTTTCTATGTGGTAACATCCGATTGCCAAGGACAGAAAGCACCACATTTCCCAGGCTGAGGCGAGATGTGTCAGGCTAGCTAAGGTCATTACACCTGGCAGCTCCAGCAGATGCAGAATGTGAAGTTGTCCATTATATGTCCTGAGGTCATATTTGCTCTTTCTCAGAAGGTCTAGGGACTGCTGGCCTTTCTGGATTGTGGGAGGAATCTTTCAGGATGAAGGGAGGAAATATCAAAAGAATATCCTCCCTGATATGCCATGCTATTTGGCTGAGGTCAGCTAAACCCTGCTCTTTTCACATTAAAAACACTATCAAAAAATGTTCTAGTGTGATTCACAGACTGGAGACCCAAATGTACCATGTATTCCTTCCGGCTTAAGAGGTTTTGAAAGCCTGTGGGGACCACTGCCATTGGTGACTAGTGTGAAGTTCAACATTAACATGAACAGGCCAAGACTTACAATCATGGTTAATAACATCATCATCATCATCATCTTACCAATCCTTAAACTTCCTGTTGCTACTGATACTCAGTTACTGAGAGTCATCTAAAAATAAACTTGTTAAGGTAATCAGTACGCAAAATACAAAAAGCCCTTCTTATTTCTTCCCTAGGACTACACCCTGACCATGTATTTCCAGCAGTCCTGGAGGGATAAAAGGCTCTCTTATTCTGGAATACCTTTGAACCTAACTCTGGACAACAGAGTGGCTGACCAGCTCTGGGTGCCGGACACGTATTTCCAAAATGACAAGAAGTCATTTGTCCATGGGGTGACAGTGAAAAACAGAATGATTCGACTCCATCCAGATGGGACAGTCCTTTATGGCCTACGGTACGTTGGATTTTTTAATCAGCTATGTGGCTGTCCTGGCAGAATGCAAGTTGTGATTGGTAAGTGCAGGCAGTACTGATGCTGCTCTCCTCTCCTTTTTCCTGGTTTCTCAGTGGAGCTTTATGAGTCAGCAAATACTCCATCTAGACCGCCACAATACACCCAAGATTTTTCTGCAGGGCATCAAAACTGCCTTTAGTAGCTATAGCCATAACTAACGAAGCCTAATGCCTCTGTTTCTTTCAGCTCTTCTGAGCACGTTAATACCACTGATGAGTTCATTATTATGGTTCTTACCTGGTAATCAATCACAGCTTAGACAAATGCTTCCTTCCTTCTGAAATTACCCAAGCAGTCCTTTAGAACAATGTAAAATATAAAATTGGGAGTCATCTGAAGAAATATGACGAACATTTGATAGGGAATAAAAATAAGGCATTTGTAAATTTACGTGAATTATTTAAAGATTATCTGTAGGTCTGAGTACACGTTTTTCTTAATCTGCCTTGGTTTATCATGGCCCCTTCACACCACAACTGCTTCTTCATACAGTGCAACCTATATTCACCCTGTAGATACAAATACATTCTAAAATCTGAACAGGCACAATCTAATGATAAGGTACACAAATGTAAAATTAAAACTAAACCAAGTTATTTGTTATGTTGAGATTTCTGCAGAGCCCAAGTAGGCTTTGCATTATTTTTGTTTGGAAAAAAACATTGCCTGCCTGAAACAACCTTTGATCACTGTTATCATTCAACAGTGAAAATAGAGTCCGGAGAACATAAACCTGAAAGCATACTTCAGTTAATCAGAAAAAAAGTCATAAAGCATAAAACATAGCTGAAATACCTCAAAATTGTATCTGATAGGACTGAAAAACACCAAACTGCTGCAGCAATTCAAAATTAAACTAATATTTGGGGAAAGAACTTAGAGCTTACTGAAAATAAAAGCTTGAAATGACCTCTTAACCTATAAAAACATAACCTTTTAAAACACAGCACTCAGAGAAAGCCTTCCAACCCATCAAATTCAAGCTTCACAAGAAACAAAAATAATTTAAAAATTATTATTTTAGTTCATTGTGAGTTTTCTTTCAAACTTGTCAGATTTGCAGGCAGTTCATTAGTTGCTACCAGTGACCACACAGGAACTTTGATACAGCCAGATCTGTTCTGGTACAGAAAAACTGCTACTTCAGTTGTGAAAAATAAAACAAGGAGGAAATGAGGAAATAGCTGGTAGACTACAGGCGGTCATTATTGTCTGCTAAACAGAGCATTTGAAAAATACGTCTTTCCTGTTGCCTTCAGACCTCCTCAGTCCCTTTCAATCAAACTGACTCCTGAAAATCAGTTTAGCCAGGCAGTTATCATTACAGGACATGTTTGCCTGAGAACTTTTCAAAATATATATTTAAGGAAACATTAAAGGCCAGGAACTAAATTTATTTATATTCCAGGATTTGCACAGTGGCAAGAATGCATGTTAGGGCCAAATAGTCCCTCACGAACAGTTGTATACAATATAAACTACACCTAGAAACGTATGCAATGCACGTGCTTCCACATACAGGCCATACATCTGGTATCAATAACTGTCTTCTACAGAAATAGCAAAAGAAGCTGTGACACATCTGGTGAACTTGCTGCAAGTCCTCTCACGCATTTCACCCACAAAGCACCAACCTGGCCAAGAAGCTGTAACCTTGCCCAAGCAGCTGCGACCTTGCCCAAGCATAATGATTGGGCTCTTCCTCTCATAGGTGTGCAGGCAAACTCCAGTGCAACAGTAAAGGCGGTCACCTTCTCATAATGAGGTTGCTAGATCATATGATTAAATAACTAATCACACTTGGATGGTTAAGCAGCAGTTCTGCAACTCTGACAGCTGCAGCTCTGCAGCTTAATACCCCATCCAATACCTCACTGCTCTCAACAGGAAAACCAAACCAAACCAACCAACAAAAAAACCCACCACAAACAAACACAAAACACCCACACTAATATAAAGGCTAGCCTGTATTCCACACACCTGCAGTCTAGCACTGAGCAGCTCCCCCCTCCTCCCTCACCCCTGCCTCATGCCCTTAACACACACTAGCACAGGGGCAACCTGGGGCTCTCCCAGGTTTCTGGGCATCCCCACCTTCTCACCCCAGAGAAAGCAGCAGGGCCAAGTATTGCCAGACGCACCAATATCCATCAACAGCTTTGTCATCACCAGCCATTTGCAGAAAGAGATGCTCAGCTGTCAGGTCTTTTTCACAGCTTAAGCTGATGTGCCATGTTTTCTCCAAGGACAAGACAGCTGTTTAGACACACCTGGTGAGCAGACTTTGGTCTGCCAGCCGCCAGTGAAAACACATGTAGTGTCCCCATCCCACAAGAAAGATCTGATCAAAGACAAAGATAATGAGCAGAAGAAAGAATGAAGTTAAGAGACATTAAAACAGGTTTCATACAACAGATAGCAATTACTGCACTAAGTTTGCGTCTATTAGTGGTCACTTTCCTCATGGTGATAAATATACTTCTGTCAGCCTATAGATTACCTTTAGATCATACAAACAGCAATTTCTTTATATACCAGATGACACATATGCCTCATAAGAAATAAAAGACGAGAAGACACTGTAGCAAACGTTCTTAGGTAAAATTCAGCGTTGCCTGTTAGAAATTTGAGCACAGCTCCAAGTCTCATGAGTGGAGAAGAAACTTTGCAACATATTAGCTTGCATTTAGCTTCTCTACAGCAGAGAGCATGAAGACAGTATCACCAAAACTCTCACAGAGGAGCTGTGGCCTGTGATTTTCACTTGCATTTCTGAAGACAGAATATTGGCCTGGCATGACTTGAACAAAACAAACACCAGTTACACTGCAGACCAGGGTCTGAGTTCCAAACAAATTAGGCAGGGCCTTAAACCATCTCTCAAGGATGATTTAGATGCTTGCTTTTTTCTGTGCCTCCTATTCCCCACACAAATTTTCTATTTGCAGTTCAGAGTTAAATGTTTCTTTTTAGGCTCACATATGAAATTTTACTGGCTTCTTTAAACAGGAATCAGAACAATCACAGAAGCTCTAAATAACCTGCTTTGTACTCGGCAGTTTGGCATGGATGCAACGTTCAGTCTCACTCACCAGAGTTGAGGAAAAATAAAACAAGGTTAATCATCTGGCTTTACAGATGAATAAACAAGGGAAACATGCACTGAATACACTGGACTGGTTTAATCATATAACAAAACATTATCACTTCAGCATGTCTCCATTATTTCTGTAATGAAAAAAACAGTCCCTTTTGTTATTTTTTTCAAGTAACTTTCAGCTGCTAAATCTCTACAGTTTAAAGAATGATGTGTGCATATAAACTTGTGCAGACATAGAAAACTCCTAAACATTCTGCCATTTAAAACTGTGCATTGCTGTTATGTCTCTTACTGCAAATGCTACTTCTATTAGTTATTCACAGTAGTGAATAATGCGTAACATTACTAACCAAATAACATTTTCATCCTATCACCCAAGCAACTAAACACACATACACATATTTAATGCCACGTTAACATTTCCACTGAATTCCCTTTCAAATATGCCAGGGAAGTTAAGTGTCACTTAAGCATTATGTACCTGAAGTGTGTGATTCTTCAGTTTCTAGCAAATACTCCCACCAGCAGCTATTATTATTTTCTGTGGTGTAGCCACCTGCTTCTTAAAGGAAAGAAAAAAAATTCCCTTTGAGTCTGTGTGCAAACCTGCAGCACTCCAAGGCTGGTGTCAGAGAGTGCTCTAGCCTGATCCCAGCACAGCTGGTAAAACGCTGGATTCTTCTTCATTTTTCCCTCATTTTTAATGAGTCATCAGGTTCCATTAGCTATAGCCCTTTTGGCACTAGCAGCATCTCTCATCACTTTTATTGCCTTTTCAGGCAAGATTCTCTAGAAATCTGTTCCAAAGCTCTAGATTCTCAAATCAACACATGCTGTTGTTTCTTTTGCTTGTCCTTTCTCCCCCTTTGCTGGGTACGATTCTATACATGTAATCTGTCTTTAAGATATTTAAGGAAACATTGTTAATTTATTGTACTCAAGTACATATTCAGATTCTTATGTTATGATGTTAAGAATGGAAGCTCTGATTTAAATCAGCCTTTCCTACTATTTTTATGCCACCTCTTAATTCTTTTCAGTATTTCACTAGCAGAACAATGACATCTTGTTGCTTCTGAGACATCTGTCCTGTTATCATGACATTGCCTCAAAATAAACATCAGCAGAATTTCATCTGGTGTGGTGAAAGAAGCATATCCTTCGAAAGTATTAGTTGTGAAGAAGCACAACATACCTTCAGTGACATCTTTACAAAATTTCCCTCCCTTCTGATGTTCAGACACAAACCCATCTTTCATTAGAGCAGGTCTTAATTTATTTCAAGACGGGGGATTGAGCATATCATGACAAGGATATGAAGATCTGGCTTGGAGCACCAAAAAATTTTGGGTTTAGTGAGACCACATGTTTTTATACTGCTGCAGCAAAGGATGCCACTTTGCTAGGCACTGCTACAACTGCCAGGGGATGGGGAAAGGGTGATCTTTGCCTTCAATATAAGGACTTACTTCACCACATCTTACACAAAGAAGGTCTTCTGTGATGTAAACAGTCAGACACATCCATCTATCTCCAACTGATTCACAAATGTGAATTGACACATGCAACGCTGGATTTAATAACGACTTATTCACACAATATCCATGGAAGCCCATCTAGTATGTCATAAAGGTGGAATACAAGAAAAGCTATATTTAAATGCAGAATGCTTTGTTTTTAAATATAATCTTAAAAGTAAATTTGAGTGTAAGCCTCCCTCCTTGACTGTCTCTATTTTGGCGATATATCCAAGAGTGCTACTAAAGAAATTTGCTAGCCAGGAGCTTCCATCTTATGGTGCAGTGAAATTTCACTGCTTTGTGGATTGGTTTTGTATTGCCATGATTTGGGGTTATGGAGTTCTGGTTTCCCTCCAAACACCTTCATGGATTTTATTAGAGAGTCAGTTATTGGGTCCATTTGAGGACATCCCATCCTGGCAACAAGCAGCCTACTTACGCTGATACTCAATAAATTGTCCTCACCTCTGATACTAAACAGCTCCAGACAGAAAAAGAAAAAAAAAAAAAAAAGACTGAGTCATTCTAAATGATAAAAAAACTGTCATCTAACTGAAATAAAAAGCTACTTTTCATTTCACTCTACCAAAAAATACATAACAACTTATAAAGCATTCTTTTATCAGATGATAGAGTAGTTTTGCAAATGATACAAAAAGCCATTTCTTCTACGTATCAGTGCCAAAAGATTTAGCAGTAAGCATCTTTAAAAAAAAAAGTGTTATGCTGGAGTAAAGAATCCAAGGAAGAGTAAGACATTAGATCACAGCTGACACAGAAAACTTTACTTTCTCCTACTTAGTGTTTTTATATGTGGTTTCCTGGTATTAAGGCTCACAAGAACCAATTTAGGACTTCTTTATATATTTGAAACCTGAAGATATACAAGCAAATTGCAAAAATAAATCAATCAAATATATTGTTTTCTTCCACCTCCTAAAACATTTCATTCTCTGAGGGTCAGTTTTCAGGATTCACAGGCAAATGAATACATTCCTCAGTGCGCAGCTATTAGGAAGGGGTAGGGATGAGGGGGGCAGTTCACGTGTGCATTGCGGATGCCAGTTCAGCCTGTCACAGGTCACACCAGGCCTGCTGCAAACTTTATTCCAACAGACTACCCTTAAATGAGCAAACTTGCCTGATGGGCAGCCAGCATGACCCCTCATCACAGGAGATGCACTGCTAGGAGCATTTGTTTAACTCTGAAGAAAAAAAGTAGAGGAGGAGGGCACAGCAAATTGATCCCGAGGCAGATGGATGTACCTCTTTGTAGCTCCCACTGCTTGCACACTCTTCTAATTGTCTGCGCCCCTCTGTCAGTCCCACTGTCATCTCCTCTTCCTAGTCTGTAACCCAGTCCTTGGGCATGGTGTGGCTTGCATAACGAGATGAGTGAGCAATGACCACTACTTAAACCCATGGTGAGAAAGCAGTTGGCACCAATAGCCTATGCACAGAAGACAGCATGCATGGCCAAAATACAGCTGCATTTATCAACCAGGCTTTGGTAGCTGTAGGAGAAAGAGCTATCCCTTACCCTTGGCAGTTACCAGAGGGGAAAAAAAAAGCAAGGAAGTTCGCTTAAGCACTCTCATGCTTGAGCAAGGACTCCTCCAGCCTGCACATTTAAAATGTCCAAACAGAGAACACCTGTATTTGCCCAAGAGCTGCAGCACCATCAATATGTGATGTTGCCATAAGCTAAAATGCATTTTCAGTATTGTTCTTACCACATGTAAAACTGGTTAATTTGACACAGTCTGTCCCAGGTCACTTCCCATACACTGCAGTTAATTTGCTAGTGGTTGCAAACTGGTTTGTATAATGCATTCTGAGAAAAAAAGAGACATATTTTTATCATCTCAATACAACTACAGTCTGCAATTAACTGCATGAAGCACAGTAGCACTCAAGCAGGCACTGGCGTACCAAGATATAACTTATTTTTCACACAGAAGCCAAGAGATGTGCTTGTCTAAATACCGATGAAAACATGAGGAGGCCGTACAGGTGTAATCTGTCTCATAGCTCTATGCAAGAACAGTGAAGCAGTGCCAGGGAATATGACACTCTCAGAATCAGTCATTTTTAGTGAATGAATGAGCAAATCTAACTGAAGAACAGTTTTAGGAGGGGAAAAAATCTGGAACAGAATAAGAGAATCCTGCAGAAATTGTATTTGCTCGCTTTGTTTTTCAGACACAGAAAGAGATGCAATGATACTCAGACACCAAATGAAAACTAGCAAGAGTAAAGGAACTGTAACCTAGCTGCTCCTAAGCTCATGACAAACAACAGCTACATTACTCTAGTTCAAATAAAAAGTCCTTTTTCTAATGGTTGTCTCCTCCCCAGGCTGGGGGTCCCCTGCAGCTGTCTAACTTGCTAGCAGCAGGCAACGCAGCAGCAGCAGCTCATAGCTCTACTTCCCCACTGGGCCTATTGCATTTCAGAAACACTTTTTCAGGTCCAGCCAGACTTTTCTCCAGCTTAGATGTTGAAACTCCCATTTAGACTCCCCACTAGCTCGGCTGTGCTCTCCTCTCCAGGTGTGAGCACTTCTTCCCAAACATGTCTCCTCCAGCTTCTCCCAGGATTCTTCATGCCTAGGCTGTGGTTTCTTATTCCCCTTCTTAATGTACAAAGATTGGAAAGGACAGAGTGCTACAGGATGATGAGGATGGTAAATCAGTGCGGGACCAGCACATTTAGTCCATTCGCTGCATGAAGCTCAATTCATCACTGTTTTACTTCTCCAGTGTTTAGTGGGGCACTGGTAGAAAACTATGTACGATGTTGCTTTATACTCATCCCTGGAGGCTTCTGTGTGCTTCACTGCTTAATGCCACAGCTGGAAATCAGAGACAACCTCAGTTGAGGCATCTCCTTGCTCCGAAGTGATTAGATTTGTAACCTTAATGCTACGTCCATGTACTGCTGTATATACAGTGGTATATACAGTGAAACTGTATATACCACTGTATATAGAACTGAAAGCATACAGCCAAATCTAAGACCAAAGCAAGTACAGCCCTTAAAACTCACAGGGCATCCTTTATAGAGACCTTTACTACTGCAGGTAAACTGGAAAACCTGCAACACGGGCTTCTATGTGCAAACCAAAAATACTGCTTCTGAAACACCGGGGCTTTATTCAGTGTCAAGGCACAAAATAGAACCCACAGGCTTCACAAAACAAAGTAGTAAATTGGTAGTTAATAAACAGCACAAGTGGAAATGGAGGACTGAAAACTAAAAGGAAGAAAGCTAGGGTCTTCTCTGGCTGCCAGGGCAGGGTGAGAAGTCCCAAGTGTAACTCAGAGACAGCCTTGCTGTCTTCCTTTAGCACGAATGGCCTCACAAACAGCCAGGGGGAATCCACCAGCTGCCGATCCCAAAAAGAGGAGCTCTCTTCATCACCAATAGCACACAAATTAAAATCCCACCAGTGACATGCATGGCAAATCTCCCCACTCTTTTACCCACAGTAACCACCAGATGTGGGAGAAATGCACAGCTCTATGGGGAGCAACTATTCCTAAACTCCTACTGAATTGTCAAATTTGTATTTGATTTGGAACTTTTCCCTTCAATTTAAGCCAACTTAACGTTTATTCCATTTTCACATAGCATTTTTGAATGTGAAAACAACCTAGGGAAGGTGGGGAAACTCTTCAGGTTGAATGAGTCTTATAGAGAGTGTATTAAAAAAAAAAAACAAACCACAGAAGTATTTAACATGGACTTGGCTTTAAATACATGAGCAGTGGCTCTTGTAATCAGTAGTTAAGGGCATAAGCAATCTGGTGGAGTCACAACAACTGGCTTCACAGGTTTGAATTTAAATACAAGCCTTAGATGCTGCAATTGATCGTGGCCATCAAGTACAGCACTTTGAAGAACTGAATTACATGCATTTTGTAGGGCAAAGCCCACTAGTCTTTATTCAAAGATCATTTAATTCCTTGAAGCAGATTCTAGATCAAACTCAGATTACTGAAATTATGTCACCTATTTAAATATATTAATATTATTAAAATACTATTTAACCACACTAATACTATCCAAAGAACAATGAAAAAATGATTAAACAACAGTTAACAAATGTTTAATTTTAAAGCTGATGGACACAGCAAAGCATGAATTACATGTTTTTAATGCAGCACATCATCTCTTACTGTCTCGGTATAAATTGGTTTTTGATTATTTTCTTATCCTCTATTTTACAAACTATGTTCTGCCTACTAAATCTGAGCAAGTCCTCCCTTTCTCTCATATCAGAAGTGCAAATGTCTTCCAATACTTTGGAATCGTTGCTCTGCTACTGTCAACACAATCTACATCAAAATTGCACTTCTAAATAAATAGTAAAAGACCATTTTATTTCTTTTTAAAAAAACTCCATTCACCCCAAGCTCATCTGTAGTGTGTATAAACGCTATTATTTATAGTTGCCTCAAACACATTGGGAGACAGAAATTAAGTAAAAATAAATTTAATGGCATATATTAACACTGAAGTATCTTTGATCAAGAAGATTTTCAAATAAATTTATATACACTCTAAGAATCACTTCACCAATAATAATGTAAGCAATTTTTTATAAGTATTTCTTTCTTTACTTGCTTTTAGGGGGTAAGTATCAGATGAGAAAGGAGCTTTTGTACATTTACCATCTCAGCTTTCTCCTCTCACAAACCATAAAAGCTCGTGCCTTATAACCTGTTTGGTGCACAGATCTCTTATAACTGAGTAACCAGAAAGAAAATCCGCACAAGCTTTTCACAAGTGAGCTATGTGACTCCTACTGTATCAGTGTCGCCAGCTGCATACACATCGTTGTGGTAGCACATATTCCATCTTCATACTCTACAAGTTTGTACTTGCATAACTTTATGATATTCACTTTTCCCCTGAAATACTAGATTTTGAACACATTTCTAGCTACTTATACTTTGCAAGGAACACCAAATGGACATATACATTTACACCACTGGTAGTTTTGAAAGAAAAAGGCAAAAGCTTTTCTAAAAGCCACTGCAATTTAACTTACAGCGCTGGTATGTATTGTTAGCAGTACAGATTATTTACTATATGTTTTTATATGATGCTATATACAGGTACATAACAATAGAGATCTGTGCTGAATCCTGATATGGTAACATACTTTAAGTAGTATATTTCATATCAGCATACATTTAGTACATACCACGCTATGTGTGTTTTCCAGGTCTTGAAGTTCATTAAAAAATACATTTAATAAAAAGCAAATCCATTTCTGTCTAATAATAAAAATGTAAAAAGCACAGTAATTAAAGTAGTACTTTGCTGCAGATTTCCAATTTGCATGCTATTAATTTTGAGCATGCTGAGAACAACTATTGTTGAGGGAAAAAAAATCTAAGTTCTCAGCTGCTCAAAAGCAACCTCACTCTCATTTCATGTATACTGATCTTGATCAGGGACATCAGTGAAATACCTGTTGAACCAGGGGTTGGGGGTGAGGGGTAAATCTGTACCTTTTCTATGCAATAAAAGCATCAGGCATGTAAATTAAGGTTCATGGGGAGGCAGCAAATATTTTACCAGACCTGCACCAAATTGATGAATACACTTAGATCCACAAGAGGGAGGAGTCTTAATTTACGTATTCTCTCTAAGAGGCAAGAGCTGTCCTAACAAGCACTACCCTAAAGCTGCTGAAATCCTGAACGAATGCTGGGACAGCTCATTCGCTAACAACACACAAAGTGAGAAAGGAAAATAAATAAAAGGTGCCAGATTGTGGGGGCTGCTGCTTCACAGAGGCATCATCCGCTTTGCTAACAAAGCTCACAGCCATCAGGCCATACCTACTCTGTGCTGCACCGTGCAGAAGGTTGGCTTATACCACATCAAGTGTTTAAGAGTAACAGCATCAAGAGCAATCCTGCCTTGATTAATTTACTAAGGCAATCAAACACAGTGTTTTTAAGTAATTTTAAGACAGATTAAGAACTGTTTTTTGAGTACAATGCTAAGATGCAAATAATCATGCATTTTAAAAAATGTTTTAGGGCAAAGTATTTTCTCCTTAACCCTCACTCTTCTACAAATATCTCCACTTAAAAACCTTTCTTCTCAAATATCATTGGCCTAGATTAGAAGTAGCTGCAAGAGAATTTACAACCTAGAAAATAGCCAAGCCCTTGAGTATAATAAAATGTAAAATTAATTACTCTGTAAAATATAATAGTAATTCCTCTATTTGGCACTTTTTCTATAGTATCAACACACACGGTCTCCAAAATGCCAGGCCAAAATAAATTCATTTTAAGAGACAAAATAGGTGATAAGTAACATGTTTTAATTTATAAAGGGATTAATAAAGTGAGATTACCAAGTGTTGCTATAGCATTTGTAATACAATCCCACCTTAAACTGCAAGTCTGTTAGACTGAAAAGTCAGCCTGAGAAGATGTGGAGGTAGGTACTTCAAATGCAATTTATGTAGTTTTGGATGACATATTTGATTGCATTACAAATATAATTAGACATCATCTTTCAGGAAAGAATCTAGAAGCATCAGAAGTACTGGAGCTACTTGGAGCCTAAAGCAAGAGTCAAAAGCATGTACAAAACAACTTGCAACTCACTCAGCGGTTAAACCTACAGTAGGTAGATTTACATGGGAATGACCTATATGGGAGTCTGTGCTGACTGCAAACTATTTCTTGATCTCTGGGTAAATCATCAGGCAGCAACATCAGCCTCAGCTACCCCAGCCCAGGTACAGTGTTGTTTACTACCCAGCATGGCTGGTTTCACCTTAGCTGAGGTACCAGCTCAGAAGTCAGAGTAACACAGCAGTTACAGTCTCCAACCTCAGTTCTAACAACAACCACACAAAACACACACACAAAAAACCCAACAAAACAACCAAACAAAACACATACAAACAAAAAAAAAAAAAAAAAAAAGGCACGCAGGTCCTTACTAGAGTCAGATCAGTAAGAGTATACACTTAACTTCTCAGCTAAAAACAAATTAAAACAAGAACAAATTGTTTGTGCTTACTTTTTGCAAAACTGTGTATTTTCCACACATGAAGAGTGTCTGGCTCTTCATGTTCATGAAAAAATGCCAAAGACAAATTTTTCAAAGCCTCGTGCATAACAATAGGCTTGGTCCAACAAGACCAATCATCTTCTAAAAAGATACATATAAAACCTCTTATATCACCCTCACTTCTCTAGGTCAGACAGAAAAGTTTATCATCTGAGAAGATAAGTTGCGTACAAATGGTAAGCTGACATCCCCATGCATCATGGCACAGGCAGAAGAAATTTGGGGAAGTTTAGACCCCTTGGCACTTCTCAGACTTGGGAAATTTAACTATCTAATGCATGCTGCTGATGTCTCTTTTAGCAGAGCCACTCTAGCATCCTCTGAGAGCATGGTCACAAGAAACTGCAAATGCAGCATTTTTCATAATCTTTAGATAGATGGATTTGTAAACTATGTAAGACAGTGTGATCAAGTGGTTGTATTGGAAGCATAAATCTATTTCCAGTCCTGTTCCTAATATACCTGTGTAAATGAAGAACCTGGAAAGTAAATCTGATGTAGAAATCTTAATATTTTGGTGTTTATTAGCTGATGTGGGATGTTTTAAACTTGTTCTCAGGTTTGATGATAAACCTTTTTACAAAGGAAAGACCATATCTCTTAAGGCTATCTATTTTTTGGTAAAATGGGATATAATACTTAAGTTTTTAAAAGGTCTAACAGTTAAGTAAATCACCTATATGTCCCCAATGCTGTATTTATTAGTTTTAATATGTTCTGACCAAGGGACAGAAAGAACAACGTTGCACAGGTTTGTTTTATTGGTAAGGATTTAGTTCAAATAATGTCTTAACCCATTTCCCATTATTTTCCTCTGTCAGAAAACACCTGTGGAACACATCTTTGAAGTCCAACCAAAAAAACAAATCTCAATTTCTATCAGCGCATAAACTATTCTACAAGAGATATTTCAATACCTGAAGAAATACTTTTGACAAATCTCTAGTCAGACATTTTGCAAATGGGGGGAGAGGAGAGAATAAAAAAATGGTCAAATTATTTCCTAAGAATTATTCCATTATTTCCTAAGAATTATTCCATTGACCCCAGCTGGCATCATTTGAAATACAGTTGGCTACTGGCCTGCTTGTCTTGTTACAAGGTCTCCACCTGTTGAGTCTTTCACTGAAAGTAGTAAATGAAACTGCTATAAAATTAGCATTTTTATTTCTTTGGCAGGATTCTAGGATGGTATACCAATTTTTCATTTCTAAAATTGTTTATATGAGGCTCATAATTCTGCTTTTAATACAATTAATGATGCCTCTTCTTGATACAGGGCATACACTTAACCCATTTGCAGAAAATTACTAAAATGCATGAGAATTCAAAGCTCTCTCTGGGATTTTAGATAGTGTTAAGCCTAAATTGGCACAAGAACTATATCAGCCAGATTTTTAAAAGATATAAGGCAAAAAATTCAGCTTTTCGCCATCTACCTTTGTATCCAAGGCAGATGCTTTGTATCCAAGCAATTTCCACTGAAACACTTTAAGACCAGCCAAAAGCTTTTAGCGACTAAAACCTTAAGTAAAATGCTTTACAGAAAATAATAAAGACTCTAACTAGTCATTTACCTCAAATTCTAGGAAGTTTTAAAACACACAGCTATCATCCAAGTGTGGGCAACTAGTGTGCATTGAGACTGCTGAAGATTTCTCAGTGTTACCTGGGAGCCCTCTGCTGGGACTCTGCCTTTAGAAAACAAGCAAAGAGAAGAGTTTTGTTTTGAAGGTGTGTCACAGATGTGTCAGTAATATTTAATTACTCTACATATGGTATATTATCAACTTCAGAGTCACTGAATGCTTAATTTCTCATAAGCAAATCACTACACAGGAGAAAAATATTTTCTTCTGCATAACAAATGTGTTTGCTTGGTATTAGTTAAATACTTAAAATATTCCTCAGTCTTCAAAATGCATGAAGATTCAATGGACAGCCTGTGTGCTAGATATAAAGGATCCATACTGGCAGATGATCTGTGTGGCTATCATTAAAAATGCCAGAAACAGAATTAGGTTTATTCAGTTTGATTAACAAAATAAAACCCGACGAGCAACAGCCCAGATAGAACAAAAAAACACTACTAAAACACTTTTAGGACTGCAGGAAAAGAAAAATGCCAAAATTTATCTTTGTCTTTTATGAAAGAATAGTATTTTTATTGCACTACCTGATTTAACAGCAAAAAAATAGACAAGTTTCCAGGCAAGTTTTCAGGCACAAAAGCTCCTCTTTAGGTCAAACTGAAGGAACAAATTTCAGGTTAAGTTCAGGTTAGAACAATTGCTCTGAACTCACAGATCTATCAGTATTTGCTTTCCTTTTTGAAATATAAAATATTTCAACCCATGCTGCAGTTGCTACCTCCTCTGTTCCACCAAGAACGGCCATTTGGAGTGATGTGCAGTTAAACTACCCAGGGTTATAGGCAGCTGCTTTTTCCACAAGTATTTTGCACCCGTATCATTTCACTCTTCTGGTTATGAACAGTACAGCCATAAGGCTGACTTTCCAGATTCATCTTTGAGGATGTTTTGTAGGTCTCCCTATAAGCTCAAGATTGAGACATCAGTGGAGGAGTGCCTGCTTCATTGGAAATGTTGTCTCAATGGCAATGGGAGTTTGTGTCTTTTATAAGCATTAAGCTGATAGCTGTTTGATATACATATATATGAGCTTTCATTCACTAGTGATCTTTTATTCCCTTTCTAATTCCTTTTTTCTATTATTTCTTAATGGCAAAATGTCAGGCTTATTTTTAAGATGCCAGTGAAAATATCAAAGCATTTTCTTCAAGAAATTCAAAGACCTGCATGCCCACAAGATTATAAGTAAAGCTGCCTAAATATTGCACAGTGCTGTCCATGAATTTTTACTCACATGGGGAATAACTCAATCTTCTGCCATACTCAGTCACCTGTAGGAAATTTTATCAGTATAAGCGAGGTATTATTTGCCACATTGAAGAGCTATTAGCATACTCAAAGAGACAGCCCTGGCCACAGCGAGAGTTGTTAAAAGATCAAAGGAAAAAACTTATCATAGTTCTTCCCGCTATGCCAGGCATGCACTTATTTTGTGTAAATGTAACAAGAAGTAAAATTTATATGTAAATATTCCTCCTTCCAAAGAAGCCTTAAATTAGACCCAGGAAGAATGTATTAAACTAGTAGAGGCTGCAATATATAAAGTTTAAAATATAGCATTTCCAGACCCATTTTTAGATCTTTTTCCTGGGAAGGTTCCCAACTCCTTCTTTGAATACAAAAATATAGTGTCCATTCAAGGAAAAGAAATCATTCTGTGAAACCACGGGGTAACCAGTATGGAATTTGAAAACAGTGGAATAGTTCCCTATAGTAAACCATTCACAGCCCATAAGCGGAGGCAAAAAAAAAAGGTAAGCAACATTCAGCCTTTTCACCGGAGGAAGTCATGTTCTCTGAAACAGCAAAAAAAGAAGCTAAACCCAGAGTGTAAATCATTCCTTATAAATTATATATATGTTTTTCATCTTGATCTGGCTGGGGGCAAGAGAGCAACTGTCTATTTATCTCTGAAGTAAGCCATCTTGCTCTTCGAAAATCTAGAGTGCATGATAACCCACTGAGCAGTCATCAATGCTGTAGATTATTAAAGCATCTTTTCTTTAGGCTTACCTGAACGCTGAGCATTATAGCAATAACATGTTATTTAGCTACTAACCATAAGAATAATAGCAAAAAATTTATACAGGATGGCAAATGGAAGGATGAGTGTTTCAAAACAATATAGGTTGGCATGATGTCTTTCTTTCTTTCCTACATTTTCCATCAGCTTTCTTAATGAAAGAATGGCCAGTGTAATTTATTATGGCTTCCATCATTAGAACTTTTCAGGGAAGAACTTCTGAATTATGAAATCCAGAAGAAAACACAACACATTAGTCAGGCAGCAGTGTCTTACTGTATTTCTCTCTTGAGAAAAAAACAAGTAAAATTAGCCACCTCTTGAGGCTCCAAGAAGGCATGCAACACAGCATGATTGTGACAGCACAACACAAAGTGAGAACTAAACACCATAAACAACCTGATTTTTAATAAGTCAGACAACTTGAGCAGAAAATAAATTAATCTGTGTAAGATTCAATCTTAATTCATTAACATTATGGTTAAGAGCATCTCTATCATCTAAGGAGATTTTTGCTTATTCTATCCTCACATACATTGCATGAATAAAGGCACAGTAGCATTAAACAGCGCCTATCATACTAGGCTCTTAAAGCTAAAGGTGGAAGAAGCAGGCACAACAACAGATATTGACTGTCAGGAATTATTTGTAGAGTCAACTATTTGCAGAAATCAAATGTGGATGTGTTGCTAGGAGAGAACATAAGCCTGCAGAGTCCAAGCTTGCAAAATATTAAAGCTTATTTGAGGCAGGAGGAAAAAGGTGACGAGGCGGTCTGATATGGGTCGACACCAGAGCCCGAGCCAGAAAGTCTCAAAAGTACATGAATATTATCTTTCCTGATGTTTAAAGAGCTGAGGAAGACAAGTCTTGCCCTCATTCAGCTTGTGGCTTTGGTCCATAAAACGTGGTCCTTTTCTTTCTTTCATCAAGGCTTTGATTCTCTCTGCTGGAAGAGCCAATAGCTAATATATCTGCATATGCACATGACATCCAGCTTCCTCATATTTCAGAAGAGCATGCAAATTTGCACCATTCAGAACCTTCATGATTTTAGCGAAAAATCAAGTGTTCTCTAGCCAGCCTTTCTACGTGAGTACCCTAAATGCAGCTCTGCAGTCAAAATGAACATTTAAAAGGTACCATGAGATACCATTCATACCTCTTCTTGGATTTCAGATACAAATTGGTGCAGTTTTAATTACAACCCACCAGCCCTATAAAATACTATCAAAAATTATATCTACACTGCATGATGAGGCATGGACAGCCTGAACTTCAAGTACTTAGTTGGACCTTTCACTTTCCTACTTGCACAGGTCCACCTCTCTGGCTGGCCTGTATTCCACCCATTTGAAAAATGTTCTGCACCAAGGAGAAATTAGAATATCTGGTGTATTTGGATGACCAGGCAATATTTTTATGAAACTTTTAAGAATAACGTGTATGTTTTGGAATAAAAAAAAAATTACATTGAAAAAAATTGGAAAAAAAGCAAACAGACAAAATAAGGTCTTCCAAGACATCATGGAGAAAACATTTCTAGAAGTATATTATCTATAGGACACACTCTTTAAGTTATGAAATCTATATTTGATTCCTGAAATAACACTGCTTATAGCAAGCCTGGATGCTTTCTTTACAAGGGATGTTCAGTTTACACAGAAGCAGTGACAGATGTTGTGCATTCAAGATGCTACACAACTACATATCAGTCTGCTGGATCACTGGTGCACACAGTATTCAGTGAATATGAGAGAGCACTGCGTATCATCGTTTAAATTTTTTTTAATTACATTTTTAATATAAATAAAGTCTAAGATCAAATAAAACAGGACAAAGCTTCAACATTGGAGCAAGTTGTTCTTGCCTCTATTAAAATATAAATACAGTTCGAAATATATATATATATATTCTGTTCTAGAACTGCTTGCAAATTCTGTACCTTTTTCTTCCCCGTAAGACATTTTTGGTATACACAACTGGTACCCATCTTGTAAAACAACTACCACTACTAAAAGACAAAAAACAGCAAAAATATTCCTCCTCTCAATGCATTCAGATACAAGACATCCACCTCCTACCAGTTCAAAGTTATCAATATTGGATTTAGTTAACAGATCTTTTAGAATAAAAGTATCTCATTCGCACAAACCCAATTCTTTTCAAAGGTGTGACCCACTCAGATGAAATCTGCATATGACTCACCAGTGCTGGCAGTCAGGAGAAACTAAATGCTCTAAGTATATCTAAGCTACTCACTCTCTGGGGCTTGCTAACCTGCTCCATCTTATGCAAGCCCAGCTGAAGAACTGGGTGAAAAGGACAAGCTCAGATAAAACAGTCACACAGAGAAGCCCACATCCGTACACATATATTCTGTCTTAATCCACACTGTGCTGGTTTAAGAAGGTCTTTCCCAATCTACTCCAAGTTATCCATCACCATTTCTCTGATAGGGATTACAGCTCTTTTATGAATGCTAACTCAAGTTGCTTTGGTGAACTCTTCCTAATCTATTTCAGTCACCATGAGCTAGTTACCACCTTACTCAATCTAACTACAGTCAACAAAACCAGATTCAAAAGACTATTCAAAGTGTTTTCACATCAGTAGCTCCGCTGGTAGATAATAATGGATTTTAATTTCCAGGGAAGGGGGGATAAATTAGAAGATTGTAACCTCTTCTGCTCCTGCAGCTGGGAAAGGACATATGTCTGATTAACAAGGACAGAGAATTTTATTTCACCCAGCAATAGTAGCACTGACAGGAAATGTGTTTGTTGTCCAGAAGGGGGAAAAACAACGTTAGGGAAAAGTGCTGTGTAAGCCAAAGGACAATATTGTCCCAAAGACGAAGGTGTACACACCAGCCATAAATCAATTCAGGCTGCAAATTAGAGAGCTAACTATCAGAAAAACGTAGTTCCCCAAAAACGTCCTATTTAATAGCTCGCCTTGCTACTCCCAAGCATTTTAAGACATATGTTGATCAGGTTATGAAAGAAATATCATGAGGTGGTACTGGCAGCAGTATGAACAATAACCCAAAGATCCTTCCCTTCTCACTGTGTCCCAAATCTTGTTTTCTAATTAAAATGAATGGCAGGGTACAATTTTTATTCCTATGTTTTAACTGACTCAACAGCACAATTCACAAAGAAAAAATAAGGCATATAAATTACAAAAAAGCTGTGCTGGAATAATAGAAACACCCTGCTGTCCCATGTTTATTTGAATGTTATAATTAATTTATGGTCCTTCAAAAAGTTATGAGAATTAATAAGCTGTTGTAACTAGAAATCTCTTTGAAGTAATACATGCCTTAAACTTACTCACTGTCACAGAATAGGTCTTGGGCCAAATGCAGTGAAAACATCCATTTCTTCTGTGATTTATCTTGCTTTCCAATTAAGATCCATTGACAGAGCATGATCATCAATCACTTTTCTACACAAAAATCACATCAGCATTCCTCCCGAGTCAGGGGTGTGCAAAAAGACAATCTAATTTCTTTGTTCACTCTTTACACTGCCGGCGGGATCAATATTTTGGCAAAAGCAAAGATCCTCTCCTTAAGGTCCTAATGCAAGATTTTCACTTTACTTTCGGTTCTCCAATGAAATCAGTCACCACACATGGTAGATTAACTGCAGCAGCTCAGCTTCTTCAGATGCACTTGAGTTTCCTCACAACATATGTATCAAGACATAATTACGCTGCCAGCTTCACCGACTGGAATTATTAGTTTTCACATTCAAGTACTTATCTGGAACAAATGAGGTGTGCTTACTCTCTGGTCAGGATGGGGAACACAGGAAAACCATGAATACCAAAGACCTGAGAAAAACCTTCAGAAATTAATCACACTTTACATTAAGAATCACTTGAGTGGTCTGTAAAGCCTTGATAATTTAAGATCTTCTCTGTAATTGGTAAAAGCATATTTTAATGAATATTAGGTCTTACAGTCAGTCACAAACATAAAGCAGTTCAATGCCTTACTGTAAGAAGCCATTTACTGCTGCTATTGCAATCTTTGCCAGCTGATACTCATCATTAATATATTTCATAGGTGAGCTCATTATAAGGAAGTGTGGCCATAAAACTAACCACAGATTCAAGCAGAAGCCTCTTTTCCTTTGCATCAGGGTTCCTCCTGCCTCCTATCTTTCCTTCATTTCTCCATAGGACTCCTACAGAAAATGCTGCCTTTCCTCTCTGTTGCACTCTCCTAGGAGCAGGGACTGTAGTTTCAAACAATATAAGACCATGAAGTTCTAAAAATCTCAAGTCAAATTTCTCTGCAATTGATTAGTTACTAATTTCCTTTTCCTTATAGCTAAAAAAGAAGCAGGGCTCATCTACCACCAGCAAAATCCTAGCATTTCACATATCTTAAGCAGACACTTAGCCTAGTCAGGCACCCATTTCCACAAAAAAATACAGAAGTTCAGCACTTACTTATATTTTCTACCACTTTTTTTTTTTTTTTTTTCCCAAGGCAGCTCCACACTCAGTTCATGGTTCCAGAAGAAGTTAGACATCGAGTCAGACAGAACCAACAAAGGCAGGTACTTCCCCAGGGGCTCCCAACTACTCTCTCAGAGTCCTGCCCTTTCTGCTGGCCCACACAGGTTCTGTGAATCAAAAGTAAGGGCTGACAACCTGTGTTTTTTAATAGTAACTGCATAACAGAGAGTCAGAGGACATGCCACGTTCAAAATCATTCTGTTTCTCATGTGTTTCACAAAATCAAGAAAGGATTACATTTCGCAACTATGAAAGCATTTCTATGCCACCCATGAACACTTATAACACTTCATTTCTCTTCATTTAAAAGCACTAGATATCTGTGTCAGCCAAGTTTGTTTAGTACTGAAGCCACTGTTTTGGCCCATTTTTCCAGTGCATAGGTAAAGCTACAACCACTGGAAAAGGAGCAGACTCCCACATCTTGGAAAATAAAACAAGCCAGGCATCAGAAGAAGGCAAGAAACATGAAAGCAAGAAATTGTTTCGATCCTTGCTTCTGCACATTTCCTCCCATAACTGCAGGTCGCTGTTTGAGATGCACTGATACGGGTATGTTGATGTGCAGAAGCTCCATGAGAGGTCACAGTTCCTGGAGTCGCACAGCACCTACAGGGAAATGACAGCACACTCTTCCAGCCTCATGCCTGCTTCCAAAATGCAGGAAGATCTTCCTTGGTTACAAGGAAGTTAGATAGTGATGGGTCAATAGGAAGTTAGATAGTGATGGGTCAATATGAAGTATGTGTGATCCCAGAAACAGTGTGGGTTTTACCCACCATTTTGATCAGTCACCTCCTGAAGTTTTCCAACTACAGACCAGGTTGGGTGTGGAAGATGTTGCCTGGATTCCACTTCTGCCAAAGAAGGGGAGACATCTGAATATGTGCACGTCTGTCTTTCATGCATGCACAACACATATCTTGGTGTCTGGTTTTATTTTGGAATAAACAACAATAAAACAAACAACCCAAAAGATGAAGATACCAAACAACATTAACGTCACTGCTGCCATTTAGCAGACCTCTGTCCCCTCCTGAGCAGGATGTTTCAGTTTGTGAATACTATCTGTGTCTAGGAATTTCAGCAGTAACATCACTCCTCTTGCATTTAGCTGCTTTTAGAAGTTTTGTGTAGAGATACTGAAAAAGTTACAAATTTAGCACAATTTATTTTACTAAAACTAGATTGAAAACCAGTTATCTGACTTACTTCCATCTTGAACCTTCCTTTATGCTAAGAACTTCCCATCTGACTCACTCGCTTTTTCTTTTTGGCTTGCAACATACTTGCGCTGTCAAACTAAATTACTTTTTGCAGTAAATTTCAGCTCCAACTCGCAGGCACATTTATTGAAGTATCTTGTTTGCCCTGGTATAGTTATAGTTCTCTTGGGATTGATATTATAAAATTTATTTTTCTTTTTATGGGTTTATAGCTCTGCAGTAAAAATTCTCATTGCACTGAAATGTGGCTTACAGCATCAAAGAAAGAGAGCTTTTTGCTAATATTTAAGAAGCTACCTCGCAACATTTCAGTGATTTTTTTATATTTCTAGATCTTTACAAGCAAGTCATCCATCTTCAGTCCACTATTAATTATTTCTGATACACTGTATTTAACAGAAAAAGATCTTACATTATCTATAAAAAGTACACATCTTGCTTAAGGTTTTGATTGGAGAAGTTTCTAACTCAGTCAAAGCAAAATATTTTCTTACAGACCTTTTTTCCCACTACCTCTCTCCCCCCACTCCTCTGCATCAGAGGTCTCCCTTCCCCACTGCCTCCTACTCCCACTACTGCCCTGGAGCTTCAGGCTGTCCTCCTGGGGAAGGCAGAAGCCAGCAAGCCTATTTGTCCCCACTGTGGGTAATCTCACCCCATCCCTGCTTTGTGATAGTACTGTGTAACTGTTCTCTGGAGCAGAGTTCTGGAAGCTAAAAATCAGACTATTTAGCAAGGGTTTGTTTCTTTAAGCAAAATAATGCTGATTAATTTACTGACAATTACTTTGTGTGCCAAGGTAAATCTCCCAAGACAACTCAAATGTGATACCCCCTTCCCCAAAATATTTTAATGCCTACAGAACCCAAGTTGAAGATTATCTGACTTTTCAGATGCTTCTACTTGGCACTGACTGTAGAAGTCAACGTTCTATGTGAACAAAATATAAAAATAGTTGTCCAGAATGCATACATAGCATAGCATAAGAAATCCTGACTTCTTCCCAGGAATCAGACACCTTGAAAGGGCTGAACACCTCCTCGTGTGGATGTTATTGTATTAGTTATGCTTTGTAGTGTTAGGCACTCTGCAGGTCTCTACATTTGAAGATCTGGTTCATTGTGAGGATGAGTTCACGGGTGAATGTCCCTTGGGCTAGTGTTTATAATATACTTGGCTTTCTTTTACTGACTTGAAAACTCAAATCAACCAGCTGCTACCCCAAATCAAATTTTAAAATATGCTGAGCATGACACTGTAGTGCTAGATTGCAATGGGGATCACTCAATAAACCCAAAGAGAACGTGATGGAGTCAGGGAAGGAGTGTAATGAATCCTTCCCATCAGGTTCTCACCTTGGCACCTGACATGCCATAGTCTGGTCCACCCGCACACTTGTTACTAACAAGCAGCTCTCGCTCTGGGTTTAGAGAGATCTGTTTTTAAGGAGGAGTGGTAGTTGAGACTGAATGTTCATGAGCTGAAAAGGAGGAGGAGGAGGGGGTGAGACACAGGGCCAGCTAAAGGAGATCCTGCTCTCTAGGAAGCAGCCGCTTGCTGGCCCCCACTCCCTGCGGCACACCACCCCTTCAGCGCTGCAGCATGACTGCTCACAGAGACATGCTGTGAACAGGAGACTTCTTTTGGACTAGAAATAACACTTCCTTGTGGAAAAGTGGATATTTAGCCCTGAATATCTGTGTTTTGGGTAACACCACTGTCCTACAGATACCTCTGCCAACACAGTGGAGGGGCCAGCATGCAGCAGCCCAGTGCTCAAGGTGGCATTGGTGGTGAAGTATCCAGGCCATCTGCTCATCTGCTTGTTGCAGGCTGTTCTTAGGCAGCACACAGTACTGTCCTACAGATCACAGCACCGTGATCACAAGGCACTACAGCCGCAAGCCCTCATTAGAAAACCCATAAGCTTCAAAGTGCTTCAAGAAATTTCTGAACCTCAGATCCTTAAAGGGAGACCAGCAGTGACCTTTTCCAGCAAACAGCCCTTCATCTTTAAAAAAAAAAAAAGCTAGGAAAATAAATACAACTTGTAAAACTGTAAAAGGGGGGAAAAAAAGAACAGCAGATGGATAACAGGTTTCAAATTTACAGTCAGTTCAGTCTAGCAAAAGAGTATTTACACTTGAATAGATGGTAGCAAAAAACTGATTCTCAGACTGTAGTCTTTAATAGTTAGCTTACCCTGAATGGCTGGAATTGCCAGGATAAAGATACAGCCCCTCAGCTCCTCTGCTTTTTAGCATGCATTAGTTATTTACACCTGCTCCAACTTGGCACAAAATGCCAGTGACTCAATCTGACACCATCATAGGCTTGCTTACAAAGGCATAAATTAATCTAAAATGCCCAAGTCCAAGAGCTTTTCTTTTTGATTTTGCATGTCTTGCCACTGTGTATATCTAAAAAAGAATGAAGAAGTTGTGATTTTTTTTTCAGATATTTTGTGATATCCACATCTCATCTCTCTGTCTAAATGGGCTTTTAAAAATATGTATTTCCATACACACTAAAGACATTGTAATGCACTGCACCCACTTCTACTTGCCTTAGTCTGTGGATATCACCATCTCTACTGACAAAATTTCAGGTCACATCAGTAGCTCAGCAGGACCACTCATATAACTAGAGCTCTAAAGACTGAGCAGTGCCGTCATTTGTGCACAGGTGCAAGAGACTAGATTAAATATTTGTGAATAGAAAACATTTCCTGGGCATACAGGAATGAAATTTCATGATTATATGTTCTTTTTTAACCAAACTTGCTTTGTACTACTGTAATTCCTGTAGAAGACTGGATTATTTCCACCCATCTTCTAGAGTTTATTGGATCCTGTGAAGGCAGTTAGACCTTGCTTCCCTGAGAAGCACTACCCCAAACTCATTTACAGTACATGCAGGGTATCCATCTAAATGTGCTGGGTGAGTCGGACTCAGATAGAACGGATTTGGGGAATGAAAGATAGCCTGAGATGGACTACAGAGTGGTGAGGGGTAGGCTTCCATTTAAGTTGTTAACTTGATTAAAGGTCGAACCACTAAAAGTTATGAGAAAAGGCCAGATCAAAGGTCAATCTAGCCCATTATCTTGTCCCCAGCACTGGATGGATGTCTTGGGAAGAGCTTAAGATGATTTCTGATTTCTTACTTTACCTTCCCTCACCACCAAGCTACCAGATATTCTCAGAGAACTCATGATTTTTATTAAGTGAAAAAGACACCGTTCACTGCATAGCTTTGTTGGCCAAAATCAATGTAGGAAACTAGTCCCTGGGTTATGATAAAGAATATTAATTGGACCAAACTGAAATGACCACAACAGCAAGACTAGGCACAGGCTTGCTGCAAACCAACATCTCCTGCATCAGAGCTGGTAACTTTGGACATATACAGACACACTCACAAACCATTCTGGCTCTCTTAGATGGATGGCACACTGTGCGTTAAATCAGTGGCTTGCCCCTGCCTCAGACATATTGAATGTTATCCCACAGGATTAGGCCCCACTGCTGAGATGGACAGGAAACATTATTTAAGAGTTGCATTTTGACTCTTCCAGGACTTCTGTCTGAGACAAAGCTCAAGCAGCTCACCAGCATGGGCTGGCCTTGGAAATTCACTGGTGCATAACACTGACAATGGAATAACGTGACAAAATCTGCTGTATGTGAGCACTGCCTCTGTCAGTTCTTCAGCATCAATACTCTCTTCAGAGATGGTGCCACTTAAACACCTTTGGGGCCCAGCAGCGAGCCCAACCAATAAACCAATCCATGTTAAACCAACCTTACAACAACAATAATCAACTTGGGCAAATTCTGACTTATTTGGGCAGGCAGCTGTTTTATTGATATGACTAAAGGGAAAAAGGAATGGGATAAGGAGTGTCTCAGGGGAGCTACAGGACAGCACAGCAGCCCAAGCAGGCCGCTCAGTACTTTGTGGGGAGAAGAACATACATGAATGGAAAGATCAGTAGGGACAGTAATGTTTTTATGTTGGTTTTTGTTTTGTTTTTTTTTAACATTCTTATTTTAAGCCAATGTACTTGATTGACTTGACACCCTGTAGATTAACTTTTCATGCCTGTCTTTTATTTATACCCCAAAGAAACCCAAATATTCCTCCTCCTGTACATTTGACAAGTGCATTCATTCTCATGAATGTTACTATGTACACAGGGATAGCCAATAAACTCAGAATGACTCCTCCAGGTCTCAGCATGAATCCCAGTCCATCACTATACTATAGCACTAGCCAGTGGTACTATTATAGGTAATTCTTCTTCTGATTTTTTCAGTAGTATTTTTTTTTGTGACCACTGCAGCTCTCTTCATCTTAAAAACAATGCTTCAGCCCTTGAAAGGCATTGCAGAATTTGACCACATGTCCTTTTCTGGCTGCGGATATTATCACCCCGGTTGCTCATGACCTTGATGCTGAGGTTACCAACATTGCTGCTGAACTGCTTGCGTTTCATTCAAGGTTCAATGTGGGCAACTAAAGGGGCAGACTGGGAGGAAAGCAACATGGTGGAAGGAGAGGAGGAGGCAATAGCATTGCAGGCCAGCAGGAGCCATAGCCAGAACATGCAGGCTGTCCCTGAGATGCCTTTCCATGCCACCACTGTCCACAAGCAGTGGAAGAGGTGGCTTCTGGAGACACACTTGGTTATTGCATTGAAAACAGGTTAGCTCCTGCATGGCCAGAAGCTGGCCGCACTGTAGGTTATGGTGACTGATTGCTGTAGCACCACTGGCTGGCTGGACAGTTCTGCCTAAAATGGTTACAACAAAGTTCTAATAAAGTCTTGGGAGAAAGAATTGACCTAATGTTTACTTATCTGCAGTGTGTTAAATCCACATCCCTCTGCTTAAGCCAAAATATAAATAGCATCTTTATTTACACATGCACATATACATACACACACATATAAATATACATGTTTTTCAGAAAGTATTTCCACATTTAAAAACTATTTTCACTTATTTGTAAATTTTACTCCTTTTTTTTGTTTTCTCTCTCAATGAAAAACAAAGATGAAGGAGAGGCAAATCAAGCCAACACTTACCTGTTCAGGGTATCAACAAAACATGGTAGAGAGATCATAATCTGACACATTTTTCCTGGCTTCATCTTTGTGTGACTTAAGTAGAACAGGTCACTCTACCCGATATAACAAAGGTTGTTGGGCCCTTCTCATGCTAGATCTTGTTCTCATCTGCTCACAACTTTCACTCTTTGAGCTCTATATTTCTCTGTACATGTCTTCCTCAGGATGTTTTTTATTTTTACATATTTATGCAACTCTACTGTTTCTCTGAGCAAGATTAAAAGGAAATGTGTGTTGCACTTGCTAACCTAAATCCATACAAAAGCTTTCCTTATAAACTTGAGTGTTATCTCAAAGTATGTAGTCTACAGCTGTGACCTAGCAGTTGACAACTTGTCTCCCTAGAGTCAAAGATATATTTCCTACTGATTTGGGAAGCAGGGGTGGGGGTGGGGAATTAGCTAAATCATAATAATTTTCCAATCTAAAAAAATGGGTTTACATGTGTATTCATATCTAAAACTAAGTATCTAAATCTTTTACTGCATCTGGCTCAGGACCCAATATTCCAATTTTCTTTCAACTTCTAATTAGATCTGTCAAAGCATTATTATTTGATCACATATTGACCCTTCCCAATTTTACTAACGCTTGTAACTTCTTTTTTAATAGAAGTTGACCAGACAAGCAGTACACAGACTGCCGAACACAGATTTCCCAAGTACACACTACATTATATAAAATACATGATAACAACACAAATAATGTTAATGCTCAAATATATGTCCTGTAAGTAGGCTCTTCCAAGCACTAGAAGTTGGGCATGTTTGCAGGTTCAGAGCTGACATTTTCTGCTAGGATCAAGCACTCAGGCTTTACTTGGAAATATACAGTGTCAGCAGGAATGACAACTGTAAACCTTGTCATGGTATAGACAGAGAAAAAAATTTGCAGATTAAATGTACATTTTTTCTGTTTTCAAATGTATGCTTTTTTCCTGACTTCCCCTATTCCTTCAATAACTCTCCCTACAAGACACTCCATTAAATCTTAAACATCAAGATTCTTCTGAGTTACAGAAAAATTAGGCCAACTACACCAGGGATATGGGACTGTATAGTTGCTATGGGATTAAGTTCCCTGATACCACTGAAGTTAAATAAGCACTGATTTAGTAACAGCGATGTTTTACCTGGGATATGAAAGCTACTTTCAATGTGTACTAGAGCCCCAGCTCTGCAGTGGTTAAGAGAAGCATGGTTATTCTTCATTTGATTTGAAGAGTTTATTTTGCTTTTAAGGAAAAAAAAATAATCCATCCCACTTCATATACTTTTATAATTTATGCTCTGTTGACTGAGAGAAAAGAACGAACATATTAAAATTTGATACCTGTCCTCCAAACATTTCACAACAGAATTTGCATTGTTTAGCTCTGATCATCTCCACATTTAGTTGTCATTGCTGTCTTAAATATTGCTTCTATTTCTCCTTCAAAAATTGAAGAACAGCTTTTTGACAGCATTTTGATGAAATGCTCTAAGTACTGAACCATAACTCAAATTCCTGCACTCATCCTGAACTTACTTTAACTGCTTACTGGTGACTTAACACAAAATATTTTACCCTTTGTTCCTACAAGACCTGCTGCTCTGCAGGGAAACCTCTGACAGTATTACTTAAGGAAGTCAGTTTTGCAAATACTGGACATCAATGTTTTCCTTCATATAAGAGGGGGATGGGGGCAAAAAATAACTTGATTATACAGAAGAATACAGTATTCAAAGAGTCAGACATCAAAACAAAAACTAAGCAGTGGATCAGATAACTTGAACCCCAAGCCACAATTAAAAAAAAAAAAAAATTGTTAATTTTGCTTTTTTGCAAGTATTTTTTATCTTGCCTGATAGCAATTCAGACTTCACTCCATCCCAGGATGTCTGAGTATTAACATGAATGACATTAAGTAGCATAATGATATATCTCCACCTACTTGCTTGTCGTCTTCGCATAATCCCATTTTTATCATTTGTATTCAAAAGAATCTAAAGAATGTGAGGATAGTAGGGTAAAAGACACTGTTCAAACAAAATAAATTAGCCCCAACACCAGAAACATATTTTAAGAATGTAAAGCCTGGAAGAAACATGTCCTACTCTGAGATATAAATAGCTCGGCTTCAAGTGTAGGATTAGTCCTCCACTTAAACTTTTACAGAGCATCATGAAATTCCACCATTGCTACAAACTGCTTGTGCCCAGCAGACTAATCCTCTTGAACACAAATTTATTGCAGCTTTGCCCTATCTTCAGACTATTGCCTTCCTGTCATTACACCCTTGCATTCTGCATTTTAATGTCTTCATTTTTAAGCTTCTGGTGCATGTGCAAGCCACGAATTACTCTCTCCACTGAGAGAGTGCAGCCAGTAACAGGTTTGGGATTTTACTCTATTTATGATGAAAGATTTGATTTATATATTTTAATCAAGACAGCAATTACTATGATTGTGTCTGGGTTTAATTTATCTCTGTAAACAAGTTTTGTCATTATCCAGAGCATAATGCCACTAAAAATTTTACACAGCTGAGATCTATCATGAGAGAGAAAGAAATGCTTGAAAGGCAGGTTTATGAACTATAGGTAATGAATGTTGCTGGATCCTGAAGCACTCCCACTGCAATTACAAGTGGCTATTTTCAAGGGACCCCGAGATTCCCAATACAGTTTAAGCACCTCCAGCTTCAGGGGGCATCGTATTTTGTTGGCAGGTTGGTGCCTCCCTCCCCTTCAGAGAGGAGCCTCCAGTAGCTACTGCCTGGCTTTCCCCATTCACACAGGCACGTAGTTCAGGATCAGCTGGCTCTGAGAAATCCTTGGGCAGATACTGCTCATCATCCCGCCTGCCCAGGGCACTATACCAAAACTGTGGGTCTACAAGTGAAGTAGGATTCTTTCTCCTGCTGCTGGAAGCCACAAGCTCCAAGCTTCCTGACAGCCACCCTCCACTACCTGCTTGACAATAGTCTCCAGTTGTCCTTCCTGTCTCATGTTGTGCAGCTCTCATCTCTGCAAACTTCAGGATAAACCTTGTCACTCCCCTCTTCCCTGGAAGCAACTGCTTGCTATGGCTGGAGAGCTGCAGTAGCATTCAGCACTGCTGCTAAGAGGTTACAAGGGTCACGAGGGGGAGAGCTGCTCCCCACCACCAACTTTGGCTTTCCCTAAAGTATGCAGACTGCCTTCCAGGCCCTACAGGAAATGCAAAACAGAGCTAAGCAAAGAAGAGAACATAATTAAGTGCTTCTAGTTTACCTTTCCTTGTAGCATAGAGACAAGGAGTGATTTAACAACAATGGAGGATGAGAAATTACCAATAGACAGGCTAGGCAGATTTGGATCACTTACTACTGCCAGAAACTGATACTAAGGGTTTATTATCTTTCTTCTGCATAATCCAAGTCTTTACTTCCAGACCCCACCTGCAATCAGCAGTGCAATGTCTTAGTAACACATACCTTTATTTTTGTTCTTGGCTTACAGTAGCAATGAGACACAGCAAACCAACCAGTGTGCCAAAAACTGCACATATAGTGAGAAGACAATACAGTTGTCAGAATTACAATGTCAGGAAAATTATGTGGACTGTTTAAACCTCAGGTATACAACAATTGCATTATTTACTACAGCACAATTAATTTGCATTGATACTATCAAGAACAACGAATTGCTATTGTTTACATAGCTTATGTAGGATATGCAAAAATGCAGAACTCAGCAGTACAGATACACTGGCTGTTAGGAAATAGCTGGCCACTGTAACGCTGTGGTCTAGGAAACAGTATGTTACCTTCTACTTCTGTACGCACTTAAATAAATCTGATTAATAAAGGTGAAGTAAATTACCACAAAGGCTGATTTATTAATTGGGAACAAAACATTACCCTATGAAACCTTCATTAAAAAGCATTTAACTCTGACAAATGTTAGTGTATTTTTATGTATGATCTTAAGCGTTATTAAGTAGGCATCTGACATGATTACTGCATGTCTTCTCAATGCCTCTCAGTAAGGTATATTTGGTACATGGCTAAACTAAACGAGGTCCTACCTCTGCTGAAGCCCTCTACCTTTTCTGTGACAGATGCAAAATCCATTAAGACACATGCAATGCAATTTAACGTGACAAAAATCAGCCTGAGAAAAAGCATAAATACATCATTTCCATGATACTTTACACCCTACTCTAGAGTAGTTTCATGGACAGGTTCTCATAACAGCACTTGCTAGATGGTCCTTATACACAGGTAGACAGATGGATTTTGTAGACTTAGGATAATTTGAAACATGTCACAGTAATGAGTCCTGTGGCATTTTTTTTTCTTTTAATTCTGTCAGTTCTGTGACAGCAAGGATTATCACCCCAATACAGCAGTAAGTGTGCTTGACTTTCAGTACATCAAAAGCAAAATCTCCAGATGTGTTCCTGTGGCATTAATTAACATGGAACTGGAACAACAGGACCAAACCCAGATCAAGAAAAGAGGTTATCTGCCTTTCTCAGGTAGGAACTGTTGGAGAGAGGGAGAGAGAGAACAATACAACTATAAGCCAAGTTTTATAAGCATTTAAGAACCCATCTATCACCAACAAAAAAGGTAAATGCAAGTGATAACAGAATTTTGTGAGTTTGAAAGCACCACTATGAGTGTCTTTCCTAAAGGGATCTATAATTTGACCTCTGTTCTCATGCAGTCACCTTCCTCCCAAGTGTCAGAGGCTTATCAGCAAGGATTTGCTTAGATCCTCTGTGATTTACGGTCTAACAAAAGGAGAGGAACTGACTTGCAAAAAGGCTTAAGCTGTGGAGAATACCTTCAGGGACCAAATATCAACTCACATGCCCTCTAGAAGGAACAAGGATTTGGAAGATCCAGACTACATTGTAGCTGCTCTCAATTAAAGTAATCACCATACAATATTATGTTTCACAAGTGCTTGATCGCATCATGCCATTTTTAAGAGGTGATGTTCAATTATCATCGTTAATTATAAACTGATTATGAAACCATAAAAATAATGAATCATATATTACAAATATTTCCACAGCATGGATGAAAATGCATACACCTATCAGCTAAAATTAAAACAGCAGTAGATGACAACAAAATGATAAAAGAAAGCTGTCAGCAGTATGAGTTATAAATAAAACAATTTGCAAAGCAATTTGAAGATGTCTGAATTAAGAACATTAAAAATAAGATGCCCAAGAAGAAATCTCACTAAATTATCTTCAAAACACTGTACACTTTTGCACAGAAAGTTTTCAGTCAAAATCCTGCCCCACAATACTCAACATATGTTCTAATGCTTTATACTGTAACCAGTATATTGTGCTGTATAAATTATTTAATCATGCTTTACAAGCTACGTAAAGCCTGTATGCCAGAAATCCATGTGCATAACCATTCTGTATTTAAACAAACAGAAAAGACTGGAAAATCTCGCCTTCTCAAACAAGTAAAATGTGGTTTCAAATCTCTTTTTTTTCCACCCTTCTCTTACAGGATCACAACAACAGCTGCTTGCATGATGGATCTACGCAGATATCCTCTGGATGAACAAAATTGCACACTAGAAATTGAAAGTTGTAAGTTACTGAAGGGAGAGGGTTGGCCAAATGACAACTGTGGATTGAAAAACATTCACAGGTTAGGTAAAACAGGAGCAAGTTGTTTAAATACTGGGAGTCCAGTAAGCTTGCACACCGACCATACCCAATATATTTCTATAATACATAAGCCAAAATATTTTCAATTCACAATATTGGTTGATCCAAGCTTGTAAGCTGCCTTTCAAAATCTCTTGTCAAGGAAAGGAGAAGAGTGTTTCTTGATGATTAGATCAGAGTACAGCAACCAAGCACTGTCCATCCTCAGCGCCTAATCACCGTGGAACCTGAATTAATTCATTCACCTCAGTCTATTCATCTCTAACACCAAGATTAACATCTGCACCACATGGTGATGGCAGGATTGATCAATTGCTCTTACAAAACACTTGGAGGTTAAAAGGAAACAACTCGATCCTTCAGCACCAAGGTTAATGAGAGCTTTGCCATTGTCGTCCATGAGCACAGGATCAAGGCGTGCGCTTGCAAATTTTCATCATTAACATAGTCTTTCTATCATTTATGATGTTAGGGGTTTGAAAAGAATTTTTATTCTGTCATCAGTCAAAACAGCTGCTGCCACTGACCACAGAGCAGTCTGTCTAAACAAACTGACTAAGACTACATAGAGTCCAAGGCAAAATAGTGCAGCAGTTTTCTAAGAATTTCCATTTTTCACATTATAACTGTTGCACTGTTAGAGTTAAGTGATTTTTTTTAAATAATACTTATCTCTAAAGTTTGAGATTCTAGAAAGGATTAACAGATTTCCCCAAATACAGTATTTTTGTTCAGTTTACTGAAGAGAAAGAACAATTTTAGCACTTGAACCTCTGCTTTGATGGATAGTTTGAAGTGTTAAATAAATAGAGACAAGCTGATCGAGGATAAACCAAATTAATTTCCTAATACCTATGTCATCAATAAAAGGGATGTTTTCATTGTTTGTAGCACATCCCATTCAAGGAACTAAAAGTTCTCAGAAGCCCAGTTATTCCAATTTTCATTCTGCAGAAACTCATGATATAAGATCTTGCTGTAGACTGAAAAGAGGTTAAATTTCCCAAAACCACACAGCATCAGTTTTCAACAGGATTCCATTAGTGTTCTGTTGCTTAGATCTGACAAATCAAAACATTTTCACAGCTTCAAAACAATGGAATATTCACATATAAAATGTTTAATAGTATTGTAACACAAATATAAAATAAATAAGTCTAAGCCTAAGAAGATAAAATCACTTTGAGCCTTAGAAAATGTTGCTGGGAAAGATTTCAGTTTATTCTGAACTGCAGAGGGTTTCATCGGTTGTGTATACAAAAATGTAATATAGCTCAACGTATCTGTGAGGTGACGATTGTCAGGCACTGAAAAAAGCATACAGTCAGTCTACAGCACTAGTGAGAGACAAGATGGGCTCTCAGCACAATGTTTATACTTGTTTATAATTTCTACTTGATGGCACCAGGAAGATGCCTTATTTAAAGCATTGAAATGGGCACATACCTTCAAAATTACTCTCCACATTGAAGTATTCTGTTTCTTTCTAAGTGCATAATCAATATCAGCCTTAACGTAAGTCAGTGGAGGTACAGCTTTTCATTTAGGTTTTAAATTGTTTGGTAAGAAATGAAATGTTTCCCTGTTTATTTCTTTTCCTGGAATGTCATTGTATAGTGATTTTAGAAATTCTCTACCAGGCTGAGAACAACAAACCTTTTATTCCACCAGTAAAAGATTTCAATCAAGAAAACATTCACAGTAGGCTTGATGAAAATTATTTTTACTAGAGAGCATTGTCCGAACAGAACCTGCTCATTTATTTCTTTAGAGATTCAAAACTGGTGGTTTTATTTTTAAGATCCTAGTGTTTTAGCATTGCAGGCAGACATCTCAGAAAGAGAAGCAGGGAGACAGTATTGTCAAAGTTCCCTGTGAAGCACCTCAGTAGCTGCAGTCCTGAGTCACAATAGCTTATTCTCTGTTCACCGTTCAACACATACAAGGAAGTCTCTGGAAGGACATACTGGTTATGCACCATATTAAACACTCTCAACAGATGTAGTAGTGTGGCAAGCTGGGCCAAGTTGATGTCTTAGACCAACGCGGATTAACTGTCCCTGTACATCTGCTTTCAGTTAGCCTGCCCATATCTACTTTGCTCTGAGCTGACTGAAGTACCACAAACCCACACCCCTGTGTATGAACGCAGAGTCAGCAGGCAATTGTAACTTCCCTTCCCAGTGCTGCCCATCACCCTACTGATCTCCCCAGTTACTTTCTGCTAGCGCAAAACTCTGTCCAAGTCCCACAATCCACCACTTTATGGGACCTACAGAGCTGCTCATTAAGCTGCATGGTTGCCATATCCATCCTTGGGCTTTGCAGTTCTCTGCCTTTTTTGATGTTGCTTGCTGCTGCTGGCTTAAACTTATGAAGGCATGCAATGGATGCATTTGGAGAACAAGTCATATCTTGATTTTCAAAATAAAGTGCATGACACACCTCTTCAGTATCTTTTCTACCTGATCAGCAGAGGCAATGGATATATACACAGTACCAGAGCAACCAAAACGGGCTACTTTATACTGAAGTTGCCTTCATACTGAATTCATACCTGAATTTGTTTGCTGGGAGATAGTTGATTTGAAGTCTCTAGCCCAGTCATGACTAAAGCTGACCAAAGTACATGTACATGAGCATTCATCAGCTAGCAGCCCAAATAACAAAACCAGACTGACACTTGGCTGGCTCATACCTCTTTATTCACAAGCTTTCACATAAACGAAGCTTTGTAGGGATGAATGCTCAGTGAGAATGCACTTAGTGCTGCCACTGAGACCTCATCAAGAATCAAAATTAGCATCAGATGGAATAAGCAATTAAAATGCTAACACAATTAGGGATGAAAGAATATCATGTCACCCATGTGGCCAGTCACACATCCCCAAAAGAATATTGTTTTTCAGACCTTTTGAACACTTGCTATAAATAATTCATGTCTCCAAAGATATATATGTTGATATGTTAATATTTGTTGAGCTGACCTAAAGAAATCAACAAAATCTTTATTCACAATTTGCCAACATGTCAAAATTGGCAGAGTGCATTACTTCTCATGAGTATTTAGATCAGTTCTACTAACAACTAGGTGATTTTCCAAAAGCACAAACATGCTTACATGCTACCAAAAGCCTACAGGTAGCAGATGTGTCAGAAGCACTGGCATCTTTGACAATTCTCTACCTGAAATATAGCTTCTAACGCACTACAGCTTTTCTCCTCTGCACCTCTAAAACTCTTGAAAATTATTGATCATACCTGGAAGAACAGCAGAGTGCTAAAGAACAGGCTGCCCACTTCTTTCTTAGGCATTTGTGTACAAGTAAGCCGGTTGTCCTGAGCACTCTGCACTTAGAGGTACCCATTAATCCCCTTGAAAGCTACCAGGGGACAGAGTGGGGAGGGTGAATAAAGAGGTGATAACCATGACCACTGCCTCTCTGTTCATGCCACATGCTTTAGGCATATGACATTTTCTTCCATGACAGAACCAGTTTATGAGATTCCCACCCTCAACCTCTCCTTCCAGCTCCTACATTGCACTTCAGCTATTCAGCTTTCTGTTGTGCCAGTATACTAATCTTCACAGAGCTAGGATGAAAATCAGATTGTTAACATTTTCTTGCTTAAAAAAATATCCCTTTGAAAGAAAGGCTTATCCACCCCAATTTGGGGAGAAACAAGAATTAAATAAAGCCCAGGGCAGAACCGTTCCTGAAATAGAAAGGCCAGTGAAGGTGGTGCTGTAATCACAAAGCAATACTGGAACTGCCTGTGTAACAGCAGGCAGCATCTCTCACCACTAGACACCTACTGTGCACTGTGTGCACTGCCAGACCATTTTCAAAGCACTGGAAAGTGGTTTTGTTCATTTTTATACTGTGTACGGCTATACGGTTTAACCCATGTGGCACCAGCTTCCAACTGTTCATGGAAATGATCACTGAACAATAATTGCTGCTCTGAGGAGATGTGCCTTAAGTTGCCATAGCCACTGACTTTCTTCTTCTGCTACCTAGTCTTCTTGGCTTCAGGAGGAATGTAGTGACAGTAACATTGATCTTCTTTTAATCCTAACTTTGCTTCTTAACAGCATTTTTATCCTTGGTGCTGCCAAGTTCACAGAAAGAAACCAGCAAACAGAACTAGACACATAAATAAAGACAGAGCAAAAAGACTAGTATGGATGTGTAATTCTATGCAATACTAATAGTCCTAAACCTAGCAGCTCTCAGCAGCATGCAATCTAATGTAGAAGCAACATGTCTGATCTTCAGCTGGTGAAAACTGGCGTGGCTCCATTTTTGTCAATTAAACCATTGCAATTCACACCAAGAACCTTCTCTATCCACTTTGTTAGTTGTTTCAAATGTTTGTTCCAAGTGGATGTCCCTTCCTCAGCTTCACCCTTTAAATTAGATCTGATCAGCAGAAACAGTGTAAATTAACTCAGAAATGAAGATACATGTTTATGAGGAGTGTTCAATACCTACAGAAAATGCACATGACAACTCGGAATTTAAGCAAAAAGACAAAGGGTGAATAACAAACCAAGCCAAAGGCCTGTATGGGCACGTAAAATATCTATCCTGCATTTAAATGGGAGTGGTTATTAAACTGTTCTCCACTCCCCTGAAGATGTAAATGCGTGGCTCGCACGCAGGTGCACACCTGCAGGTGCAATCACAAGCAGTATGACTGTGCAATAGAAACAGCAAGAAAAAGCCTAACAGTTAAACCAATGCTGAGACAGTAGACTATGGCCAAGATGGATCACGTGTTCTTCACACCATTGCTAAACTCCCCTAAAAAACCCTGAACTTTAGGAGCTTTATGTTCTTCTGATACCATGTACAAGGACACTAGGGGCGCCGAGTGGTTCCCTGAACAGCATCCTTTGGAAAGCACGTCGATTAACAGATTTTACGCTGAGATTCACAAGCGTTACATGCTGCACAATCCTGTCTCCTTGTGTTTGAAGCCCTATCTGCTCCCTCACTTATTTACCCTGGGTCCATCTGTGGCTGGATTGTGCACAGACGTGAGGTCACAAAGCTGCTGCAAACACCTCCCCCTCAACGTGACAGCTGCAGGATCTCCTTTGTCCCTAAAGGGTTGCAGGAAGGTGGCATCTAAGCAAGTCCTCTCCCTGTCCCAGGGTGCTTCCCCACCTCTAAATCAAGTAAGCTGCAGGCACATTTTCCCCTCCAAAAGCTCCCTGCTCCTCAGTGCATCCACAAACCCGCGCAGCTCTGTAGCAGTGCCAGAGCACACCAATACTGCAGTACACACAACCTGGCCCTCTCTTGTGTTTCGCTGTGTTTTTAAGGGAGAGTTACTCCTGCTGCAGAAAGAGCACGCTCCAGAGGAACCAGACAGTCCCACAGATGAATTGCTCTTAAGCTACACAAAGAATAGGTGAACATAGCGCTATTTGTGAACAGAAAGGCAGTGAGTCATTACACCTCACAAGGATGCTGTGGAAATTAGCCAAAGACAATCCCTGAAAAACTAAAGTGCTAATAATACTTACAAGTGAGTAATTTAAGGCACTGCAAATAGCAGCAAAAAACTGTGCTACACAGGAATGGGAAAAGAGCACAAAAAATCAAATGCTGCCCTATTATCAAACCTCTCCAGCAGACCAGCCAACACAGGGATAATGCATGCTTATATTGAGCCAGCAGATTATTTTCATTTAAAAAATTACATTTCCAGCTTTCACAAAGCTGTCTTACAGGACTGCAGAAGCTATGTATGCACAGCTGACAACCAGAGAAATGTATACATTTAGGAGGAGGAGAGCATTTTGGCTGCACATGTTCCTTACACACATTTTCACGCTTTGCTCAAGCAGTTCACCTTATTCCAAATTCTGCAGCAGCAGATGGGGAAACCGTATCAGAGGCTTTACACCTGTTTCAGTGCCTAATACTGTGGTGGCCGCTGGAAACTTCCATGTATAAAATCAAGGGACTTTATACCTGGAACTGCTTCATCAGCAGAGCTGGGATCTGTAACAATCCATTTCTCACAGATTAGCATATACTGGGACAGAGGAGACTTAATACTTGGCTAGAGGTTACCCACACTGCTTGGCATTCTCACATAAGCTCTGATGGATGTCATCTTGGCAGTTTAAGATGTTAAATCCCCCAGCTGTTAGCTCTGCTGTGCCAGGTAGCCTCTGGCAAAGGCTACAACTGCTATGGCAGTTCACAATCCAGTGCCTTGGCACAAGCCCACTGTCCCTGGCAGCAGCTGCGGCAGGCTCTGGGCTGACACGGGCGAGAAGCAGACACACATCCCAGCTGATAAAGGAGCAGACAGAAGGAGGAGGCAATTAACCAGGGACAGTAAAATCAAACTGCTGCAGCTAAATCTCCCAGCACTTGTCTGTCAGAGCCGTCTGACTGCACACAGTGGCCCCACTCTAGCATCCTTCATTACAAATACAAGCGCTGACCTCACCACACCACTTAGAAGATAAGACAGGATGCTGTTATTACTCTAATACTCTTTGTCCCTTTGAAGTCACCAGTATCACAATCACGCCGTGACCTCATGGGCTAAGCTTGCACCTGGCTTTCACTCAGGAGAAAAAAAATGATGTGCCAACAGCACCGCTCTCGCAATGAATTAAATCCCCATTTGGGGTTTCTCTTTCAGTATCCCCCAATCTTAAGTGAAATATGTTTCACAAACACAGGAGAGGGAGGACTAGGCTGCACTCCAATTTGGCAAAGTAATTTACTTATTGGCAAGCTACTATGTGTTTCACAACAGGTCTGAGAAGTTTATCAGAACTGTCCCTTTGGTCTCAAAAATCTGTGTCTCTATGACAACTGTAATGCTGCAGCATGATTCAGGGATCGAGACTGCACCATGCGTTAGCCTTGTCAGCAGCACTCTTAGAAACCACTTCACTTGTGTGGGTGAATTGAACAAGCCCACAGAAACCTGAACAGAGTGAGCTGGGGAGAGAAGGAAGAATTATTTAGTTGAACACAGTATAGAAAATGGCAACCCTGCCTTGACTCCATTGTTTTTATGGCTGTCCCTGCTTCATATAGAAATAACCTAACACTAAATATGTGTAATGCTTTGATGAAAGCACAACCAACTGAAAGAGATAGTGCAGTGAATCAATAAAATATTCCACTTGAACCTGCACATAGTTTGTTGCCAGAAAAAAACAATTGTATTCATACCTAAGCATTCATTATCACCTCTGATGGCACAGAGTGGTCTGACAGAATGAGATTTGAACAGATTTATCACAGCTCCCTGCTTGAGACACGATTGCATTGATCCAGGGTATGATTGCATTTGAACTACCAAGGATGTAAGAACCTACACCTCAAACAAAAAGAGCTATTTTTATTAGAGATGAAAAATCTGACTTAAATTCAAGCTTTCCCAGACAGCTTTTCCTTTGCCTGTCTGCAGGCACCAGATATCTAGTAATTTATTCATGCTTGGCAATAACAATTCACTAATGAATATGACTGTGCTAGTACCTGAGGCAGCAGGAGCTTTGAGCTGGATCCACTCATGCCTCTTCACTAAAGTATCCAAAACCACTAAAAGGGCATCTGGTCTCATCCTGCTTCTTCTCACCATATCAAATTGCTTCCACAGAAGGCATAGTTTCTCCCCTCCCAAAGGAGCTCGTTACTCAGAGTATTCTAGAAACCAGTTTCCAGGCCCCTTCCCAGTCAAAGAGAAAAGGCTGGGAGGATGCTCAACTCTGCCTTTTTAAATAGACTCTGTATTTCTGGTATTTCTAATGAGGACAGCTCCCACCCCTCACAGTTGCTTAAGTTCTGCCATACCTGTAAATGAAGAGCTTCTCTCACTCACCCACCTGTCAGACTCCCCTGCTCCCCCATGAGACATGTCCGCCATAAACCTGTGTCCCAGCATGTGTGGCTTCCCATAGGCCCTGCAAACCCTGGGGGAAAAAGCCCTTATTTTCTCAACCTTGACTTGTCTCTGATTATTACAGTGCAGCACTGGGAATAAGAGCTCTCTTCTGCTTCGGGCCAATTCCTCTAACTGCTCTGAAATACATATTCAGCCTTAAATTTCTTTCAAACTTGGTGGTCTATGAAGACAGAGATAGAGAGGTACCTGTTCCAAAACTCAGATCACTCAAACAGTGGGATCTTTCTGCGATTAACTGTCTGAATAGGAAGTGGCCGTGCCCCTGTACTCAGCACTGGTGAGACCGCACCTCAAATACCTTGTGCAGTTTTGGGCCCCTCATTACAAGACATTGAGGTGCTGGAGCATGTCCAGAGAAGAGCAACCAAGCTGGTGAAGGGTCTGGAGAACAGGTCTTATGAGGAGCAGCTGAGCGAACTGGGGTTGTTCAGCCTGGAGGAGGCTGAGGTTATCACTCTCTACAACTACCTGAAAGGAGGTTGTAGTGAGGTGGGGGTTGGTCTCTTCTCCCAAGTAACTAGCAACAGGACAAGAGGGAATGGCTTCAAGTTGCACCAGGGGAGGTTTAGATTGGACATTATGAAAAATTTCTTCACTGAAAGAGTTGTCAAGCACTGGAGCAGGCTGCCCAGGGAAGTGATGGAGTCACCATCCCTGGAGGCGTTTAAAAAGCATGTCGATGTGGCACTTCGGGACATGGTTTAGTGGGCATGGCAGTGTTAGGTTGACAGTTGGACTTGATGATCTTAGTGGTTTATTCCAACCTAATGATTTTATGAATCTATGATTCTTTTGGGAGTGAGATAGATCATTTGAATGTTTAAGTATGTTGAGGAAGGTTGGAGGTACAGTGTTTGTGGGGCAGTCAAAGGTCTGCAGTGGAATGCAAAAGGCAGAAGAGTTCCTGCCTGCCCATCTTGACTTATTCTGCCAGCTATGTGTGATAAAATGTTCTTAGCATTTGCTCCAGTTCACAGCATTGACAATTCACCAGTGTGCAGGTGGGTCTCCACCCATGCCTTTTTCTGTACTCCCATTGCTTCCTGGTCTATGACATGCACAAAATGCCTTATTTCACAAGGTCTCTGCCATGGATCAGGTGCCGTATTCAAGCAACTAGCTCCCACAAACCTTAGCAAAGGAATAGTTAACACCAGAAAAACAGAAAAGCATGATTTATCACAGCACACTCATGAAACAAGCCAGTACTATAGGAAACATCCCAGCAAGAGCAGGAATGGAGATCAGCACACACAGGCTGCTGGTGTGATCCCAGATACTGCCCATTGGGACAGCAAAATGACTACTCTCTAGGCAAATTTTGCAATTTGAAACACACTTTAATGGTTTCTAAAGACATTCAGATAATACATCCTAGGTCACTCTGTATAACCTACACAGAATACACACACTGAGCTTGTATCACTGCAAATTCTCTCAGAAAGATTGCCTGTGGAGACTCTGCATGCACACAGCAATCTGTAGATCCACATTAACTTCTAACATAGCTGAAATGCCATCCTTCTGAGCTGCAGCGAACATGCTGGCAGCAAAACAGGAGTGGTTTTAAAGTTACGGTACGAGCATCCACAGCAGCAGATTCAAACATCATGGGGACAGAAAGACTAGCACAGAGCTGTGAAGCTGAGCAAGTCCTTTTTCAGATACTCTGACAGTCAGATTCACAAATAGCTTGTTGATACTGAAACTGAAAAATTAGCCAAATTGGACTGTATCTTTCATTTTTTTCACTTCAAAATTTAAAATGTATTTTTGGCTCAGTTTAAGTCATTCCTTGCCACTCATCTTTCAAGCTAAAATAATTCATTCTTCACAGTACACTAGTGTTAAGCCACAGCAACTGCTCTGTTTCCACACTTTGGAAAGATTGCTTTCCCCAGGGGACTATAACCCTGTTATGTTACTTTCACGATGTATTTTTACACTGCACACAAATTTAGATGTTACTCAGATGCTGATAGTACAGCCTATATGACTTTCCCTTTTTATTTTCAAAAAGATGGATAGCTTGTCTCTATATGGATGCACAGATTTTAATAGCAAGTACTTAACAGTCAACAATTTCAGTACATGAGCACATGAAATTAGCCAAGTCACCTATCTGGTATATCTTAAGCACTTTTCTGTTGCACACAGAGGAATGCAAAGTTATTCTCACCGACAGCTCTTCTCATTTCAGTACCATCTCAGTAGCCTCAGAGGTACTGATACAGTGCCCAGGCAGCCCTCTGGTGACTGCAGAGCACAGGAAAGCTGTGACCGAGTTGCTTCCCAGCACAGCCTCACCAGGTCTCAGTCTTCAGCTCCTGACAGCCCCCCGGCCAGGGGAACAGCAAAAGGAAAAGCTGGGCTTGCTTTTCAAAAATAGGGGTTCATTGAGGGAAGGGGCTGATTTCTCTGGAACCAGCTATGCTCTTAAATGAGTCTGTATTTCTGCAGTCAGAGCAGCAGGAAAAATAATCTCTGCACATGGTCATATCACATTTTTGGAAGAGCTGGTATATTGTGCTTTGAGATAATGCAGTTGTCCTAGGTACAACTGTACTTACTAGCCGTAAGTACAGTTTATGTATTTACTTGTCTTCTGCCAAGGTGTGAATTGCTGTACAAAACAAACAAAACCCAGAACAAATTGGAAGATTCCGGTACTCATGGATTCACTTCAATTTGTGAGAATGAAGCCTTGCCCCAAATGCATCTGAGTTTACAGGTATCATAAAGCTCCAGAAATTCTCTGTTCAGTGCCTATCTGTTCTGTGTCTTGATCTACACCTATGGCTGCTTGACACCACAATAATACAAATAAACAAAACACAATGCCTCAAGTCTCAGTGTGGAAAGACTGCTTACCTGACCTGGGACAACATTAACATGGAGTAGTTTTATTAAGTGGGCAGTATATTCACATACAAGTCCTCCAGCCCTCAAGAATCTACTCTGCAGAACTCAAAACAGAATTAAGTCCTTCAGATAAAATTCTTAATGCTTCCTCCATTAGCTTTCTGCTACCACTTCTAAAAGCTTTATTTACTTATTCATCTTCCTCAAACTTAAAGTAACAAACATTAAGTGCAAGAGCAGACTGTACAAAGAAACATTGGTTGTTATGAGCAAATCACAATGTGTGGGAATCCAAAAAGAAAACACTGAGCGTTTCAGTTGTATTTGAAGAGTTTGTTCGTACTGATAAGATTTTTCACTGAATTTCTCTTTTCTGGTGATTGTCAGCCCTCAATCCATCAGGCTTCCATGGAAATAGCAGCAGCACCAAGTTTCCCAGACTGCCAGCACAGATCTCCCTGGCCATGCAGGAACCATCTGTGCAGAGAGGTGCACATTTTTCTCCCAGTCTTTCAAATATCTGTTACCATTGGAGTGCAAGCCTGGTTTGTAAAAGGGACAACTGTCTGTCAGCACGTAGATGGAAAACTGAATTAGACAATGGCTCATTTCACATGAGACACTGGACACCAGGATCAGGGCTGCATAGTGCTGATGGACAGGGAAAACAGAAAGGCCACAGGGTAACTCTGAGTACAGAGCTAAGCTACTGAAGCACCACCTAAAGGTTGCTAGATTGCTATCCAGTATATCTGTTCCTGCTGGTGAGATGCAATTTTGGCTAATACCCTCAATGACTTAATTTTAGCTCAGAATATATGGCTAATCTTCTCAGTAATCTATCTCCATTCTCATTCATTTATATTCTGTAAGTGCTTATGAACACTAAATTACCTATGGAGAGTTCTTCCTGAGAAAACACACAGTTATTTAACATATTACCATTTCTAATCCAAACCACACAGAGCATGACTGCCTTATTTGAATTCAGGTTTAGGGCTAAAGCAATAGGACCCATAATACAAATATTTCACACACTTACTGTGGGCAGGAATTTGTATCAACAAGATTAGGAGCACAGAAAAAATTATTCAGCATCCTTTGATTGTAAGGCCTTGGACCATCTCTCTCTATGGAGGTCCTGCCCCTCCATTAACACCTCATATTAGTCCACCGAGGGAGCATGTGCCACATGCCTGCCTCCACACAAAACTGCAGAAACTAAGTAGACTTTGTACACCAACCACCTAAAAAGCCTGTTCCTTGACTTCAGCCTACACTTTTAGCCACAGAAATCCTTTATTCATTCTTTAGGGCTTAACGAAAAATAGCAACCATAGTGGTATCACAGACACCTTGGTGTCCAAGAAGCCATTAATCTTGGTGCAGGACTGTTCTCTGCTCCTGAACCCAGCCTGTTCATTGCCCAAGGCAACACGTAACTTGCTAATTCTTATTTTCAGCCCAGGCTGCACAGTCATACCAGACTAGTAAGGCCTAACATTTCTCTACATACCCCTGGCTTTGGCTTATCATTGATTTGCTAAGCTGAAATTAATAACACAAGCTGTTGGTAAAGTACGCTTTATTCCTTCTGTATTTCCCCTTTATGCACTTCAGGTCTCTCTACAAAATGGAGATGGATTGATTTTGCATAGTATTAAAGTCCACGGATGAAAACTGGTGTACATTTTCTTATTAGTAACAGAATTTTGCTATTTTCTATTGTAGTTTTGCTATTTTGTTCTTAATCACTGCTAGCACAAATTCAGTCTCAGCAACACAGGCAGCCCAAAAAATGCTGGTAGCTTGCATTGCTTAGCCCAGCTATGAACTGCATTATGTTTCACAGTGTTTAAAATGATGCTGGCTTATCTCAGTGCCTTGGCAGAGGCAAATTTTCTCAGGAGAAACCAATGCCATCCCAGCTTCATATGCAATGGGAGTCATTTCTATAGAACAGAGAACAGAACTTAGTCTGAAGCTCCTTTTTTTTTTTCCTGTTACAGCTATAAATCTATTACCAAGTACAGATCTGGATGTACTTTTCCCTAAGTTTTGGTTCTTTCTTGCTCATATTTCTTGTCAGTACAGAATCAGTATTTACCTATGGTTACAGAAAGTGGATCAGCGACAAAGTTTTAAAGCAGCGTCATGTAACAACATCATAAAGAACGACATGGTATTTTTTTAGGCAAAGCTTTTTCCCCAGTGAAGTATATCAGTTTGGCAATGTGTAACTATTTTGGCAAAAATATGTATGCAGAAAAAGTGTAATATATGCACAATATACATGCATTGTAAAATATATTTTCTAAAGAGTCAATATTTCATTTTCAAAAGTCAAAATAGTTGGTATTTTTATTTGAAATTAACTTTGTTTAGAAAAGTATTTTTTCATTCAATTATTCTTAATTTTCTCTGAATTAAAATTTTCATGTAGCTCAGTATTTCTACAACTGTTCATGAAGTGAAAAACTCAGCTACTTGCATAGTTAGAACAGTGAGACCACCATGAAAATTTCATTCTCATTGTCTATCTAAAAAGCCCAAGTACAGTGGCCTCATGCTTACCTCTATATTGACCTCTGAAAAATGTATGCACCTGAACTAAGTAAAATTTTAAAAGGGTTTTTACCATCTCAGACAGGGAAACACAATACTGCATAGAAACATAAGGTGTACTTGCATAAGCCATGCAGGCATAAGTAAGAAACACAACATGTCCTGATTCATCTGCAGTCTGAGTCCTGTTGAAAACACAGACCCTACTGCCTTAAACGGGAGCAGGTTTTGGCCTGACATGCTGGAGCACAAACCAGATGGACCTGGATTTCAAATGTGTTTTTCACTGAGTACAACAGCTGTATCTAAAATTGGGGGAGTCTGCATGGCAACAAAATGAGAGCACTTAGAAGTAGATCTTAATTAGTCAAATGAACTAAGTGCTCAAGGGCAAGATGTGTTTACAATACAAGCAGACAAAACTATGTACCATGCGATATTGACTGAACTAAATTAATTGAATGCTAAGCAGCTGGACCTCTGTTGCTAATGTTTACATAATGTGCTTATAAATAGTGTTGTTCTCTTTTTAACTTTGTAAAGCAACACAAGTCAGAAAGCTCTTCCAGAATTATGGCTCAGACTGGGATAGGCATCTATTGTACAGCAGCCCCAGATGAGAAAGAAAGAGGAAACGGGGGGGAGTGATATGCATCAGACTTACAAACTCTACATAAAATGTGTTCCCGACAGCACTGCAAGCAACTTACCTTACTCTGGTTTGGGTGAAGGTGTACAAGTCCTTTGAGACAGCAAAAGAGGTGAGGGTCTGCAACACTGGGCTTCCAGGAGAGGGCAGGTCTCTCTCAACATGCAGAGGTCTCATCCTGAGTCAGGCACTCCCAGCCTGTGCTGCCAGGATTAGAGTAGAAACAATTTGTGGTCTGCATTGTGCTGCTCTTAAAATGGATTTTTTTTTTGGTCCCCTCCTTATCAAATCAGAGGGGAATGAATGATAGAAGATAAAAAGAAAGAGGGGGGAAAAAAGCAAGTATACCTCACCAAAAGAAGTCAGGAAACTTTGGTTCAATTTTCTGCAGATTGAGATACAACTGGTAGCTGGTGTAAGTGTCCATTCAAAAGGAGAAGAAGAAAGGAAAAAGGAGAAAGGAGAAAGCTGAAAACAGATTCAGGAAAAAGGCATCTCAGAATGAAAGCAAGAGAAGATGACTGGGATTTCTGCCACTTGCTACTGGAAAGAAGCAAGCCCTCTCTTCCCAGCTCTGAACTCTCAAGGACAGTTGGTACCAGCAGCAAGTGAACCTGGATGCAAGGCAAGGAAACTATTGGGGTTAATCTCTTCATGCATAGCCTCTGCCCTGATCGCTATTGACTAGCCTCGAGACAAGAACATGACGCTGTGACTTCAGAACTTCACTAGTTTCAACATCACAGGAGAAGAGTATTCAGGCAAAAAAGTGAGAAACATGGAAGCAGTTGAATAAACAGATCTTCAGCAGTTGTAACTCCCAAAGTAACTAAAGTACCATTTCAAAACTTCATGCTTCAGAGCCACTCAAACTAGATTATCAAAACACTCAAACACTCATCACAAGATGAGAAACTAGCTAAAGGTCTGTAGAAACTGATGTATGACAGCTATGCTTATCAGGGCTGATCTGATAATACAAGTTGTGCACCTGGACATGTTACATGTACAATTACACAAGTATCTAGTCTGCACACGACGACAGCAGTTAGGAGCACACTTGCTGTTAAAAAAGTTCAAAAAGCAAGACCATTGCTTCTAATTTTGAGATAACATGTCATCAAAATGTCTCAAGTCCAAAGTTAAATCACTTGCACCGCTCACTAAACATTTGCATATAAGAGACCTCTGAGTTTTCAGTGATGTTTTGGCCACTAAGTTACTATGGGCAGGTTGCTTGTGGGCATGAACAAGGTTTTCTAATCACAATTTAATTTACATGAATTACACAAACTTGTGTAGAGTTAGAGGGTCTCAACATCAGGCTAAAAATCATCACTCCGATGATGAAGTATAAATATGAGTTTTAAAGGTGAAAGACACGAGATGGTCAATCAGGCTGCAGTGGGACATGTCAGACCCTTAACTGCTGTATGTCTCAGATCAAATGTCTGTCTCACCTGTCATCTTGTCTGACAGTGGCCAGCAGCACATCTGTGAAGCTAGATATTCACACCTATGAAGCTAGAACAGAGTATAGGATATACATGTTGATATTTCCCCAGTAAACTCCTCCAGTAAGTGTTCTGCACTTCGCTACCTCAAGTCAGAAATGGTATAGTTGTGTTTAATAACCTGCATAGCTTCTGAACAAGCATAAACTTCTGACACTTATGACACCTTGTGCAATGAGTTCTGCAGTTTATCTGTATTTTGTATTTCACTTTATTTCTTTCAAACTAGCCACTAGAAATACAATTCATTGCTTTCTTGGTCTGAAAGTGTGAGGGACTGATAATAATCATGTCCTGTTCAAGCTCACCGTGTTAACTTAGGATCTTATAGACTTTTGTCATAACACTCCCTCAGCCACCTTACCTCCAGGATGAAGAATCATGACTCAGTCAGTCCTTCCTTCGATGGAAGCAAGTCTCTCCTTAATCATCTCCATAGCCCTTCTTTGTAGCCAAGTGAGTACAGCTGTTTTCGGGAAAGACAGAAAACTGCATATGATAGTCAAGAAATAGCACAACATGAGTTGGAAAGCCTATGAAAATGCAAACAGTGAGGTTTGCATTTACTCTCCTGTCCTAATAATTCCTTGGTTTGTTTTCTTATGTCTAACGCAATGAAACTCTTACTAGTGAACAAGAAAAAAAACCCAAAACAGTATGCCTTATAAGAGGTACTCTTGTGCATGAAAGCTATACTAGATAAAATATATTAATGTGTATTTCTTATTGTACACTGCATCATATTTATTTTAGGCTCAGTAGGTCCTTTGACATTGCTGGCATAATCCAGTAGGAGACAAATGAATCGGTAAAGTATTTTCAGTACAAGTCTGACTGTTTATCCAGAAACCTTCAAAGTTTCTGTCTATTAGGACTACAGTGATACTGAGAAGTCCCGCTGTGTTAGCCATTAAAGAGATATTAAGCAAAATCAAACAACTCCTCTCCTAAAGGACTTTCAACCTTTTGTCAAGTCTGACTAGCAAATGAGATTTAAAAAGTTAGAGGGGCAAAAAATGATAAGAAGTAACAATGAACCAATATTAAAGATGCTTGCACAGTAAGGCAAGGTTATAATTCACTCTCTGAACTAGATTAGGGTGTTGCAAGAGAGGCTTTATGCTGTAATAACATTTATTTTCTTCTTCTAATAGATAGGAAGTGATGTCTCCAACCGGGATGGAACAGATTGCCCCATATGTTAAATTTACATTTATTTGAGAAACCTTCTTAAATAGCTGACAGTTTGTAGTACTCCAGCACTCTAACCAAGTTGTCATTTGGGTCAGTAGTGCTTAGGCTAAATTCTGATTTCTATCCCCAGTTACATCTGCCATCTACCTATAGAAAGTATTTCTTAGGGAAAAAAAAAAGTCACTTATAGATATGAACACCCACTCAAACACAGGTGACACGGAGCCCTTTCAAGCAATTCTGTCACCATGATGTTAACTAGTGACATTGTTTTCCAAAACACAGCTTCAGACCTGCAGTGCCCATTCACATGTTGGTTTTAAGTTGAAATTGTGCAATAAATTTACCACTGTATGGACCACCTTGGTGGTCTTCATCTTCCTGTTTGAGTACAGGAGGCATAGGAATAATAACTGTGTGAAACAAGAAAAATTATATTGTACGAATACATTCAGCAATGAAGGCTAAGTTGTTAGGAAAGGGATGATCCAATAATGATTGAAAAGGGTTGGGTTCCAGTCTCATGTCCTTATACTGAATCAAATGGTTTGAGGCACAAAGAGTGGAAATATTCTTTTGAAATGCCCTATTTAGACTCAGATCCCTAAGGCAGAGACCCTGTTGCTGGGTGTTTGGCAACTGCCTACCCTGGAGAAGCAGAAGGAAAATGAGGGTCCGTTTGGACATCTCTGTGAAATTGGTAATAATAGTAGAACCATGACTGTATTTGTTAAGTTAATGTAATACAGATCTTTATTTATCCCAGAGGCATTTGAGATGGTAAGTATTGCAGTGGAAGATAAAACAGCCTAGTGGCATTAACATCTAATACACTGTTAACCTTGGTTGTATCACAAGGTCAGCAACATTTCTAAAACATTTTTTCCTGTGAACAGCAAGATTTACACATAACCTATTTCTTGTTGTGCTTGAATCTAGTTAGTTTTTAGATCTGTGGTACTTCTCCCTAAGTAGTGTTCTCACTTAAACTTTGAGCTGCAGCAAAAAAAAAAAAAAAAAAAAAAGTGTTGGCACATCAAGGACTATATTATAATTTCTAGACATTATATTCTAGGAAGCAGAAGTTTAATATCTTTAGCTCGGCAATTAAACATATTTTAATGGCTTTGAACCTGGAAAAGAATCTAGCAAGCAAACAAAGGCTTAAATAGATCAAATCATTTTCATGGGAACTTTATTAATTAAAAAAAAATACTCTTAGCGATCACTTAATATTCAGGTCAACAAAATCACGTGCAGAAATCCTAGGAAAATTATTTGATTACGTGGGCCAGACTGCTCGGGATGTCAGCCCCGAGGCCAGGCCGTGTTTGCTCCGCGGACACCGAGCCAGCGGGTTCAAGTCCTGACGCACGCCCCGCCCGCAGTCCCCGCGCTGAGCGGCTGGGCGCACACCACCACCCCAAACCCGGCCCCCCTGGGGCGCGCACCAACCGCCGCCACGGCCGAAGCCCGCAGCAGCCGCAGCCCGCAGCAGCCGCAACCCCCGCCGGCCCGCGCGGCCCGGCGCGGCGGGCAGAGCCGTCGCGGAGCGCGGGCGCCCCCCCGTGGCCTCCAGGTGGGGGGACAGGCCGGGCCGGGTCGCGGGGGCCCCACGCCTGGCCTCTACCCCTGGAGGCGGCGGTGGGCGCCTTGAGAGCCTGTTCTGCTTTTTAGGGAACGGGCATGGCCGAATGAGCTCAGCTCACGTTGAGAAATCGGTTACATGTCAGTAATGTCGTGGTCTTATGCGTTTGGGGAAATAGTTCCAGACTTCTGCAGTTAAAGTTGCTACCAGTCTTGGCAGCTGTTACGAACATAATTGAAATATTTCAGGTTCCAAATACTTGACTTCTATGAAACTTGTATTCAGACATCACCATCCAGCTACAGGTACCACTCTCTCTGCCACAAAAGCAGAGGCATCCCTTTAAAGCAGTGACATGGATACCTACGCAGAGGGAAAAGGATCACATGGAAAAAAGCTGCCAAGGGAACACCTGGGTAGCACAGATAAGTTCAGCGAACAAATCAGTGTGTTGGAGCTGGCCAGTGCACAGACTAGACCCACTTTTCTATCACTGAACTAGCTTTTCTTCCATTGTAAATGTTAAAGGCATATGCTGCCAGAAAATGAGGGTTTATCATCGCCTGCTAGCCAGAAGCTCGCGCTGCTCCACACTGAACATCACAATTTTCATCACCATGGCTCCTCACTTGAAGGCACTACCCACTTCAAAGAGGAGGACTGATCTGTCCTCTGCCAACTCTGTTCAGAGCTGAGATCAGTTCAATTCTTTAAACTGCAGCCAGCTGTGCTCCTCTTGAGTTTGCTAGTTTGGAAAGCAAAAATCAATGTCAACACCTATAGAGCATGGGGGCTTCCAAGCCCTGCACCCATGAGTCAGCAACAGCCATGAAAGCAACACCTCTCACACACCCAGAACAACGTGCAAAGCACATAATGAAAGGCATCACACAACCAAAATCTTATCATGTCAGGGAATGGACTGCCTGTGGAGAATTTACACCTTCTTAGTGTCTAGCAGAGTTATTACAATGACTGTCAAGGAAATCATGATTGTACCCAGGTTCTCTCTATACAAAACTACAGGAAGATGTTCCTGCTCAAGTACTTTCCTAATAAGAGAGCTAACTAATGTGAATGCTCCTGATTGAAAAACATCACTATCCCTTTCTCATAAGTGCCCCCTGCTTTAACCAAAGTAAATTCAAGGAAAAAATCGGCATATTAGAAACAGCAGTAGCTCACACTAGATCCGTTTTTTGTAGTATTTGACAGTCTTTTTTTAAGTTTGTACAGGTTAAAGACATGGCCTGCCAGCAGTGATGGCTTGTCATCAGGTGAAATCTTCCATGCAAGGTTCTTGCTTTTGGTCAATTCACTTTATAACCTTGTTGTTCTACTTTTCATTTAGTAGCCAAAGTCACAGAAACCTTTCTAAGACTAGTGAAAAACACATTTGCCTACATTGCAAAACTCCTGTAATCTGTTTTTGCAAAGGTCCAGCATCACCACACACTGTACTAAGAAACACGCTGCGATCCTTTTGCAGGAAGTTGTGCCTGTTTTCTTTTTGAAATCTGCCCTGTGATATCCCAGTTGTTTATTTGGTACCTTTGTGGTTTTAACTAAATCTAAAATAATTCATCTTTAGGGAAGGGCGTTTTATCTGCAGTAAGGTGCCCAAACTATTCCCTTTTGCCCAGAAGGCAGAGGAACTGCAGAGAGGCTGGCAAAGATTGCCTAAGGAGACAGCAAATAAAGTCAGGACTGGCTGGGCACTGGAGACAGATCCTTTCTCTGCCCTGGGTCCCAGCATGTACCAGCCAAAGAACAAGCACAATCAGAGCAAAATTGGAGGGAGAAGTGTGGAAAGGGCCCCAGGTGGTGATGGCATGGAACAGAAGAATCAGATTCACCATTTTCTTCCAAACCCTGAAGCAGAATAGAATTCTCTTGTCTAAACCTTCACCTGTGACTTTGCAGCAAGTACCTGTGCAACATCTAGGTAGTGCTGCACCTTTCTTTTTTGTTCTAGCCCCTAAAGACAAAGAAATAGCTATGAGTGTTACCTCACGTAGAGGATATCTGTGTGGTACTGAGCCTACACATAATCAATACCCTTTCAGAATGAGATGACAGTTTACTATTTCCTCTGTTTTGCTCCATCTTTTCTAGAAAGATAAAACATTCAAGAGATATTTTATAATACAGATTTGCAAGAAAATGAAGTTAACACTTCACTGGCAAACTTAGTCTTGACCTTTTAAACAGCAGTCTTCATTCCCTCCTTCAATCATTCTGTATTACACCCCACATGTGGCTTATGTTGGCCCCCTGGTTTGTGTGAAAAGCCTTTAAAGCAGCTACTGAAGTTCCACTACCAAGCAGTTACCTTGTCCTTTTGCAGTTAAAAGGTGTTGGAAGGAATGTAAATCAGCCATGCAGAGAGCCCTGTGTGACAGCCCTGAGACAGTTCATTTCCAAAAATTAGCCTAAGTAATGGGAAGCACAGTTTTAGGCAAATAGCAGCTATCCATATTACACAGATTAGTATGGTTTCGGGAGAAATTCAGATAGTTACCAAACCGTAGCGCTGAGCAGTTCACAAATAAGATATGTGAACCCTAAACCTTGTTCAACCCATCGCTGTGTGTTTGCATCAAAAAATAGCTATTCAATAAGTGCAGACTTTCCAAGCAGCAAGTTGAGCTGGGCAGCAAGTAGTGAGAGCCCCTCTGATTGTCACCAGGTAAACTATGGATCCGTTCTACGTGTGGTCAGCCTTCCAGACATGAGAATATTACCAGGCACTATCATAGGAAAAAACATCTCGAGACTAATTCCCCTAGCTAGAACTTGCATTACTGGTGCACATGAAAGGATAAGTTGCTGTACAAGCTGCTGATGCTATGGCTGGTTCAGCTGGCAAAACTACTGTCAACTTTTCTAAAGCTTTGAGTTCAAACACATGTTTTTATTTGATCTGTGTTATAAACCTGCTATAAACCTGACTGAATCTAATACCTGAAGGAAAAGTATAAAAATAGATGAGATGTTGTTCTTTCCTTTGGTAGATATCTGGAGAAAGTAGTAAAATGCAGTAAATTGGAACCAGTTTAAATATTAGTTCAAAAATGTCATTAATTGTGAGATTTTTTTTTTTTGAAACTCAGTCACTTTTGAGTTTAATCAAAATGTTTTTGAAAATGGTAACAATAATGTTAACATTCCCAGTGCTAGAATGGCAAATTAATTTTTAATTAAATGATAAATAATCAACATTGCTGTTAAAAGGGAAGAGAAGAAATGTGCTAGTCTTGAAGTCGTTAGGAAATAGTTCTGTGATAACAGAAGATCAAAGATGGAATGGTCTAATTAAAGTATAAAATTCTGCATGAATATCAAAGAGATACCTACAGCTGACTGACATTGTCAGGTAATAGTACAAGCACCCGAATTCTTCTAGAATCCTCTTTGCCTCCACTGGCATTTTTTGTCACAGCCTGCATAGGAAATCAAATGCAAAGCTGGAAACTGAACCTGGTTTTACTGTCAGAGCTCCTCCTAGAAAGTTTAAAAGTTTTGCTGATATTATATCAGTCTGTTGGTAAACTGAGCAACTCAAGCTTGAACAAAAAGTAGTTGTATTAAATCTAGCTAAAAACTGTTCTTTAAATTCTGTCCTTGTTTTCTGTCTTCTCCCTTTCCACACCTAGAAACTTCCCCTGGGTACAGAGGAGGCTATGTGGCTTCTGTATAACAGAAACGTCACACAACAGAAGGCTGAATTCCTGATTAACTGCAGCTCTTTCCAGTTTAACTGCAACTATTTAAGGCAAGTAATAAAACAGAAAGAAAAATCAATAATCAAATTGTGCCTCTGTTTCAGATGGATACACTACTGATGATATTGAATTTTACTGGAATGGAGGAGAGTCGGCAGTAACGGGAGTTAATAATATCGAGCTCCCACAATTTTCTATTGTTGATTACAAGATGGTATCAAAGAGAGTGGAATTTACAACAGGTAAGCACTGGCTAATTAAAAAAATCTCCCCACTCTTCCCAACATGGAAATATCAGTGTCTAACTTACGTCAGGCATTAGTCATATAATGAATTCTTTCTTTCAGGAGCGTATCCTCGATTATCACTTAGCTTCCGGCTTAAAAGAAATATTGGATATTTCATTTTGCAAACCTATATGCCTTCCACGCTGATCACAATTCTGTCGTGGGTATCTTTTTGGATCAATTATGATGCCTCCGCAGCTAGAGTTGCTCTAGGTAATGTCTTTTCAAAATCACTGAACTACATAAATACTTGTTGCCTTTGAATACAGGAGCACCAAATCCATGCGGCTGATTGCAGCATCATTAATCATGATCTTACACGTGCAGCGTAGGGTCTTCGTTGTCAGGAAGGCAGGCGCCACCTTGCCTATACCTGGAGTTCTTACTCTACAGTTAGCTTGGGATCCTGACTGACTTCCAGTTGCCATAATGGTCTTAGGATCAGACCAGAAGTATCTTGCTTCCAAACTGAAGCATAAATGTCTAATTCAGGTATCTAAGGGTATCTACGCTGTGTTGCATCAACAGTTCATTGACATTAAAAAGCATCCTCTCAGACCAGATGTGTAGCTGGAATGAATACACATGATCCTACTGACATCAGTGGAGACATACCAGCTTACACCAAACAAGCATATTTTACCTTCATAGTTATTTCCCATACCTCATTCCTTCCTACAAGTTTCCTTAAGAACCAAGATCTTCCACCACTATCTGTGCTTTAAGGCAGGTATGCTTTTCAGATGCTAATGCCAGAAAGCTGTTTTGTCCCACCTCTCTGTAAATTCAACTCATTGCACCTGTTCCTAGAGCTATTATCTAGACTCATTAATGACTTGTGATTAAAGCAGACTAAAAAATAATTTGTTCCAGCTAAAACAAAGCAAAAAAAAAAAAAAAAAAAAAAAAAAAGAAAGAATCATGCAGTGATGGGTAACACAATAACACAATGAGATGGAAATGCTTTACTTGCAAGCACCCCTTTAGCAGGAAAATCTGGTTTGGAACAAGCATGTACATGACTTTATTTTCATCAAAGACCACCAATTCATTGTAAAGCTTCCCTTTCTCCTTTCGATCCTCAGTTTTCAGTCAAAAGCTAGATACTTATTCCAGTTTCCCAGAGCAATGCAAGCCACCCTGTGGGGTCAAGCAGGGCTGCTGCTGTAAATAGAGCAAGAAGCAAGAGTGATCAACTCTTTGCTATCCAGGTCAGCTAACACCACATTGCCCAGCGGAGTTACTGTAAAAATTAAGGCAAGATGTACCAAGATAGCCTGGTCTTTTGAAGTCTATTTTGTTCACACTCTGTTGCATGGAAAGCCAAGGAAGGTGCTATCAGGAGGCCTGCTAGGATATCTTCCTTTCCAGTCTTGCAAAATACATTCCCTTGGCTGTTAAGAATCTGATCACATAATTAAGTCATCTGCATGAGAAGTCCATGGTAGCTGGGCAATGCTGCCATTATGTCTTTCACGCTCAAATCTCTTCCCCTGTCTTGTTAGTCAATGTCTTTTTTTCCTTTTGCAGGAATCACGACTGTGCTGACCATGACCACCATCAGCACCCACCTCAGGGAGACCTTGCCAAAGATTCCATACGTCAAGGCAATAGATATTTATCTGATGGGATGCTTTGTGTTTGTGTTCCTGGCCTTGCTGGAATATGCCTTTGTAAACTACATATTCTTTGGGAAAGGACCCCAACGTCAAAAAAAGGCAGCAGTCAGGGCAGGACATGCTATGGGCAAGAAGAGCAGATTGGAAACAAATAGAGTCCAGGTAAAATTCAAGCTACCTTTTCAAACATTATTTCTGCTGTGAAAATGTTGATGTATATGATACTAGAGATAACTGCAGTTTGAACATAACACGGAAAAGCATTTAAAATATGATTTTTCTCTAGACAATCTTAAGGAGATTACAGCAACATATGGTTTGTTCCATCTTCAACTGAAAACAAAGTAAGAAACTGCAGAAAACACAAATGAATATTCAGAAAAGCATTTCTTTGCAGCACAGAATACAAGGAGTACAAGCAGTTAAATATTTACCATTTCAACTGTATCTTTGCTATAGAAGGTGGTATAGAAGAAATGTTCATTATATAGTTCCTCTTTACACACAGAAACATCACCAAAAATAGAAAGACAGACACTGTTGCTTCAGTGAGTCTTGAATGAAGCCCACACTACTGAGCTTCCAGGAACGTAAAGAGGTTGCTGCTAGGTTATAACAGCTTTCACAGATGTCAGGATTTTTCCCTCAGACTAAATTCAAGCAGACCACAGCTACATCTTCTTGAAAAAACAAGCCAGACAAACTCCAGGAAGTAATACTATGGACAATTTTTTGAGGGGGAAAAGTTTAATTTAGCAGTACGTCACTGAGCACTTGCAAACTTCTATAAACCTATTCTTCTTTTTCCCACTTTTTCAGAAATAAATACTTCCCTCAGGTGTGTTTGGCCCAGTCTGACTCACAGAAAGATACATATCCTAATGAGCCAAAAATTTTTTTTGTTCTTCGCTTTTCTTACAATATGTTACATCTGAGTATTAACGAGATCTTACCCAGGCTGTCCTATAAAATTCTGTACTGTTGTGACCTGAGGTGATAAAATTTGGACAAAACTATATTTGAGCCTTCTGTTCAGCTTGAAGAATGAGACCAACACATAAAACTCTAACAGGTAAGACTTTAGCTCAATAGATGGTCACAGTTTCACATACATGTTAGGAAATGCATTTCAGAAACTATGATATTTTATTAGTTCTAGAGTTGGATGTCTTGTGTCCCAGCAGCCACACAGCTACAGCTAAGCATGATCAACAGAGTTGTCATGTCCTCAGTCTCAGTGAACGCATGAGTCTGTTAAAAGTCCTCACCCACATTCACCTCCTGTCCCAATGTGTAGGAGCTGCTTTGTTACAGTGGATGCACAAAATCAGTTCAGGCTTGCAGCAGTCTCCAAGGTCCCACAAAGTATTGTGCTCCACAGAGCAGAGGAGATAAGCTACCCCGTTATGGATTGTGGTGCACAGACACTGTCTATCTATTTCTATGGAAGATAAGGAAGGGAAAAAAAAACCACAACAAAACCCATAAACTCTAACCAGCCACCTCAACAGCTCCTGAGATAACCCAGCCTAGGTGAGAAGCACAGCAAGGGATCATGATGAAGAGGGAAGCAACACTTCTTCAGAGCTCAGCCTTGGCTACATGGGCCCCAGTGCACTGAACTGAGTAAAGGATGAGAAAGCATAAAGGCTAAGAGCGCAGGTAAGCTCTTTTTCCTACATATTTGAAGTGTCTGTTTAACAAACAAAAAGCCCTAACTCATGACAAAAAGCTTTTGTCTAAATGTTCCACTGGCAAAGATTACACTGGTCTCAGAATGGGATGGAAAGTATTTACAACCACACTTGAACTTTTCAGAGCACTACATGAACACACTAGTATTTTTCTGACGGAAAATGGAAGGCATATATGCTTTGTACCAGGATTTGTGTTTACACTTTAGCCTGCAATTCCATCCTGAGACTGAGAATGCTTTAAATGAACAGACTGCTTTCTGCCTGTACAGTGCAGGTTTGTGATTTTAGATCACAAACACATAGACACACGCATGAGAATGGATATCAACGGATATCCATTAGACCTATAGCCAATAGAAGGTATGTAACAGTGCTTCCTCTCTTTGTGCCAGGTGAAGATATTGCTCGTTCCCATCTGACATACAATTCCCACAACTAAGAGAGTTCAAATTCCTTTCCCAGGTAACAAAAGCGCTAGACATGTGAGCAACACTCAGCAAAGTGGCTGTGATATTAACACAGTATAGAGAAGATGAATTGGAAAATGAGACCATACTGCTGTTTCATAGATGGCTGTTCCTTGCTCTATAGACTGAAGAAGGTGGAAATAAAGCCTCTCCGGTTCCACAATTTATGCCATTTTAAATTTTAATATGAAAAAAATATTGATTTGTAGTGAACAACCTTTCTGCTGCTCTGAATAAAGCATAAAGACTGTTTATATCTCTTTGTCCATTTGTTGAAGCTAGAAGTCATTGAGGAAACCACCATAATCATGGATAAATAAGACAAACCATCTAGCAAGAAAATATTTAGATAGTCCATGCATGCAACTGCTTCTGTTTCCACAGACAATTATAATGTGAATTATCATTATACATAAGATGTCTCTTAAGCATGAGAAAGAGGTAGGATGCAATCATATTATGAGTGGGAAAGGGCCTGAGCCATCAAGGGGCTCATAAATGGCAACACAAGGCAGATGATAGATGGTCTCTTGCTCCCCAGTTCTTCACAGCACCAGACCTTCCTTTCGAACCTTCTGTGAACCACAAAACACCTGGGATGGGAAGCCGGAGACCAGCCACAGGCTCCAAGAAAAATGTACAATTTTCCAGTACAGAGGCTACTGGAAGGAGAAAACGGAGGAAGCATGTAACTACACAACTAGCTCAACCTTCAAGTAAACCCACACCTGAATAAGTGTATCACTACTGAGAATAACCTGTTTCTTTGCAGATCAGATAAAGATAACGCTACTCCATTTGTCCCAATGAGCTGGCTTGTACAAGTAACATGGCCCTGAGTCTTTCATCTTTAAGAGAAAGAAAAGATGTTTTTGTACTGAGACAAAACAAAAGTTCTTCCCTTTTGTGTCCCAACAGTTAATGTAAAAAAAAGTAGGCAGGTAAAAACCCATTCCAGACAGCACTAAGTATTTGAGACCCATCCTCTGTCAAGGAATGCCAACATGCCCTTCCCCTAGAGCTAACTGGCTACACTTTATGTGGTCAATATAGGACTGCTGTTTTGGGGTTCTTTTTATTCCTTTAATGAATTTACACTTACAATATTGTTTGATGCTCCTAAGCAGGAAACTAATTTTCTAAGTAATTATTATTTCTTATTATGATGTTTCCTGAGCACACATCAAGGCTTTTCCATCACTGATGAAGATTCATATATTTGTACCTGTGCTGATTTAGGCTTTAGGTAGTTTCAATGAAAATGAAGAATTAAAAATCTATAAACTCAATATAGATGCACACCCAATATAGACACAAATGTCATTACAAGAAGCATCACCACGTACATGCATCTGAAGAATATTTAAACTTAGATAATTACACCAGATGACTAACACAATGTCAGCTTTAGATTCTTTGACATCCTCCTTATGTATTCTTCATATCTTCAAAAGACAAAAAAGCAACCCAATTCTTCAGCTTTCTACAACTGTAGGCAAAATTTATGCATTGTACAAAGAAGGCAAAGTGTATATGTTCATGCAAACACACATTCAGGTTCAGAATATCTGTTAAGCAAGAAATCCTGTTTTCATTTGAGAAATGGTTCGTTTATGTAATCAAATTTAGGGTATTCCAGTTAAAGAACAACAAAGTGGTAACTGAAAGAATAAATGTGCTACATTTGATCAAGGAAGAACTACTCTGGGCTTGATATAGCTCATCTTTCCTACCTAAGGAGGGGACTGAGATAGTCTACTCCTAAGCAGGCAGGCAGCTAGTGGGCCAAAAAAATGAGTAGATGGAGACTTGCATCTTCCATTCCCGTTTTTGTCATGCCATCTGATGCAAATGTGTCAAAGACTGTGCACAACTGCAGTACATACCTGATGTGGGGAAAGAGCCTCATCACTGAGACATGGGTGGAGTGAGCTAAAGCCTGCTGGCTGTTTCTGATGCACAGGCTTCCTCCAGCACAGCACCAAGAGCAAGCACCAGGTAACCTCATCGTAATTAAGGAAGAAAAGATTTAAAGACAGAAAATTTACAGTTTTTACTATGCGCACATTTGCTGTTAATTCATTCTAATGTTAACATAAAACTAATAACAAGTCTCTTTTGGGGATCCCTTAACAATTGGTACATTTTCCTATGGGAATATGTAAAATTTCCATGCTTCAGTAACAAAACCTCAGCTGCAAAAGTTTTAAGGATATTTTGGAGTGAACTTCAATAAGTTCAGAAAGTGTTTTTAACAATGTGGGAAATAAACTATTAGTCCAGCTTCATGTTGTGCAAGCAGAGAATGTGACCCAGGTACATAAGAAGAGCTTTCATACTTCTCTGAGCTAATTTATTCAAGATCAGTGTAAGGCCCTTTGCTCTGAATTGCAAAGACTGCAATTCAAAGACTTCATTACTTCATGATGTATACAAATCATCCTGCCTAAAATGATTTAAATAAAACTAATTTTAAGATATAAGAGGTTCGTTCATAACACTTAAAGCTAGAATTCATATGCTGCTTGGCTTATAATAAACTGTCAGGGCATATTAGTTTAAGAAACATCTCTATGAATCACTTTAGATTGTGGGCAGTTATGAATTGTCTTCACAAAAGAGAAGCCATAATAACTGCTTAATGATGCCTGCACTACTGTTAGTACTATTATAATGCTAAAGTCAATTAGCTTAAACATCAGATTATGTAATCAAAGACAGCTCAAAGAGCTATTTCATAAAAGCAGGAAGAAAAAAGACAACTCTGAGACCATTGCTTTTTCCACAGAAAACATCAGAACTTAGGAGAGTAGGAAGCCCTAGCTTAGATCTTCCTTCTGCTTAAATTCAAATACATTTTAGGTAAAGTATAAACTGGGTAGCCCATATCTTAAGTAAAGATTGCAAACACCATGCTGGTTTGTGACAAGCTGGCCTGTCTAACCTAGAATATGGGAGCTTTTCCCACCCATTGGTGGGAAATTGGATATTCCCACTGAATGCTTATTTCAGTGTGTACATAATCAGTTGCTAAACCTGACTAGAATGTTTTCTATCTGTGACTTATTACTCCATTTAGAAGACTTTTTTTCCTCACAACTGGCTTGGGTGGCTTTTGTACAAATAGCCTCTTTACTTCTTTGTTTTCAGTTAGTAAGTGCTTAGTCTGGCACAGCTTAAACACACCAGCAGTCATCGTGCAATGTTTTCTCCTTCCAGCGATAAGAAGGAACATCTTCCACACTGCCAGGTGGAACCAAGACTTTCTCTGGCTTCCAGTTTCCTCTGCAGCAAGCCCCAGAGACTGGACTTCCCCTTGCTTGGAGTGTTTCCTTGAACAAACCTGCTGCAGATTATAATACCATTTCCTAGCTCTGCTATACCTTGCTAAAAAGGTGAAGCTCAGAGCACAAATCAAGCATTGCATATCACTAGTGCTTCACAAGACCGGATATTGCCAGCAAGTAATTTTTTTTCTTCCCTTCATATAAAGGCATCCCCAGACAGCCACAGTATAGATTGTAGTATATTTGGGGTAGGTTCAACGTCACAGTTCACAAAAAGTTTTAATACTCAAGCCTCAAGGCGAAGTCTTTGATATTTCATTTAAGTAGTCTGTGTTCTGATAGGTATTTCCCTCATATGAGCTGAAGTGGATGGTTAGCTATCTGGGAATTTGAAACATTTAGGAAATCTTTATGGAGAAGTCAGAAGTTGTCCTGGAAACACCAAAAAACTTTTCCTGAAAGAGGTTTATTACAAACATGTAGAAAACTAAAGAAGAGTAAAAAGGTAAACACCGAGTAATGCAGCCATTCATGGTTAACTACATTCATACATAAAAGGCAATTATATTAAAATATACATACATATATGTAGTTGTTCACACCAGACATGTACACATGGGTTGCAGTTTCCCGTTCCTTGCTTAGGTACTTAAAACGGTGCCCCGACTAACAGCACAAATAAAGTGACAAACATATGTGAAACAAATGCTTCTGGTACCCACATATAAAAACACAACTGAACGTGAGGGTTCATAGAGTAAAATGGATTATTCTATCTGCACATGAGCAAGTTAATGGTGTGCTGTGGCGAGTGGAGATTTCCATCTCTGCAATACAGTAATTCTCCAAAATTAATTCTCATCACAAGCAATTTTCAGTAACTGAAGTTATGTGCTCTTCATATGATAAACCCATTGCTATAAAACTGGTTTTGAAACTAACCACAGCACAGACAGCAACATTTTATTTTCACTGTGAGTACATTAAAGCATCAGGTGTCAGATCACCAGACATTAAAAACCAGTATTTCATAATGACAAAGATCTAAGTTAAAGATAAAATTAGAAGTTTTACTTTACAGGGAATGAGATAACTAACTGCATTAAAAGGTCCCAGACCAAGGACCAGGTCAGGATGGAAGGTATTTAGATGCTTAATAGCTGATTTCACACTAGTAAGGAGAGTGTATGCAGTATCTTTTCACTTTTGTCAATGCTGTACAAGTGACTGACACTGCAGCCCCAGGATCACCTCAGCAGTAGAGCCAGAAGGTCCTTGTTCATCTAGGAAACACCTTGAGCTGGGTGAGGAACTTGTCTAATTCATATTCCTTCCTTGACACAGGTGGATCCCCATGGAAATATGCTGCTTGGCCCACTTGAAATACGAAATGACATCAGCAGCTCAGATGTGTTCACGAGCCTCTGTGACTCCCAAGCCACCACATACATGTACGACAGTGCAAACCTGCAGTACAGAAGAACCACTTCCAGCAGAGACCTCTACAGTAGGAATGCTCTGGACAGGCACAGGCTTCATAAAAAAGGACGCTTACGGAGAAGGGCATCCCAGATCAAAGTCAAAATCCCCGATTTGACTGATGTTAACTCAATAGACAAGTGGTCCAGAATGGTCTTTCCCATCACATTTATTCTTTTCAATGTTGTTTACTGGCTGTATTATGTCCACTAGTTTATGCAATAACATTACCATAGACTAGCATAATTAGACTTGTTTCTTTTCCTTCTCAATTTTGTTAACTCTGAAGAACTGCAGTAACAATAATGTTACATGTTCAAGGTAAGATGCCCAGCCATTGAATACTTCTAGATTTAATCTTTAAAAAAAAAAACACAGCACAACCACAAAACTACCCAACCCACACTCAGCCTCACCTCATTCAGATCAGAATAGTACAGATCTGCTCTTAAAGAACATCTTCAGTAAAAGCGCTAAACCTTGATTTTTACAGTTTGCTCATCACCCGTGACTTTTCTGTACCCACTTTTAAGTGGAATAAAAATTAGGCCTACTGTATTTTTTAGAACATATTGGCAGCACACAGCAGCATGCTTCCAACCAAGACAGTAAAAGAACCCAAAGTAGTAGCTATTTCAGTCTTTCAGCATTTGGAGTGTAGAGAAATTTGAAGAAATAACTGAAGCATTATAAAACTGTTACATCACGCATCATTTCAAAGTTAATCATTACACTAGAAAGTATTTCATAGTGTCTTCTGTGAGAAGTATCATTCAAGAAGTCAGTTCAACATTTTCAGAGAGGCAGGGATCTTCAAAAGAAAGAGGGTAGGAGAGAAAAAATGTGCTGAGTTTCCAACTAAGGAACCAGCTGATTGGATCTGACTGGAATTTTGTTATTTCTACAAAGTAGCAAGGTTGAAATTGATGAGAATAATTGTGCCATCTGTAATTTTGTATTAAAAAGTAGAAAACAAACACGTGTTCATTCCTGGAAGCAACTACCAAGGGCAACCCCAGCCTAAGAGTATACACTTTGACTCCCAGGTTTCCTGTGGCTCGTAATTCCAACATGTCCTCCCAAAAATTGGCAGATATCTGGGAACAGATCTGAGGAGAGTTCTGCACACAGTTTCCTACAGGTTTCTTACTCCTATGAGGGACAGGAGATACAGCTGAGTTATGGCACACTGCTCCTGAGGAATTGCCTCTCCCCATCCAGCTGCTTATCACCTGACAACTCCAGCTGAGGAGCCACAGGCAAAGCACTAGCAAGGTCTGTGCAACTGAGAGGCAATAGGCCAGTCATCTCCTATCTATTTCCCTTCTCTACTGCCATTTTTTTCCTAGCACTGTTTACACTATGTTGCCTAACATCGTATTTTATTGAAACTGAACTATGACTTAAAATTTATTTTGTATTGCAAGTGTTTCATAATTTTAGGACAGTCAAGATATCCAAGCCAACAGAGTCGACATCGGTACTGCTGTGATTGTTATCTATGCCACCTGGTACAGAAAGAAACATTGATCAGGACAGTAGGCAGCAATACCCACAGTGAGGAGTTAGTGGGGAATACAAATGAGTGATGTGGAAAGCTTCTTCACCAGTTCCTCATTGCCTGACAGCAAGGTCAACTGACAACCTTATAGCCAGCTGACATTACAACTTCTTAATCAAAACATAAAAACACTCCTACACATTAATGTTTGTCACATCCTGTAAGACCTGGACCTCCTAACAGGTAAGGACCTGCTGCCCCTTCCTTTTGTTTGTGCAGCAGGCTTCTGCAGAAACAGTCTGGAATGGAAATCACCAAACAAGAAACAGAACAGGTTTAGTTTACTCATTACAGAAAAATTATAAGGCTGCAGAACAGGCATTTGACATCGCTAATCTAGGGGGGTCCTTGAGACTATCAGTTTTTCTGTGGGCTCCAAAGTTCCAGTCTCATCGCAAGTTCAATGGAGCACAGACTGGGTCTCCTCAGCTGCCTTCTCTGCTACAACCTTTAACCTCCAGTCTATTAAAGAATTGCACAGTTTTACCAGATTAATCAGCAACTGTGTACAACTTGAGCTTATTCAGGACAAATATTAATTCAAAGGGCTCTTCACAATAAGCTGGACTGGCACTGGACTTTGCAAACAGAGAGAATAAGTCCATAAGCCAGTGAACTTGCCAGCTTTGTGGTTATACACAGAAATACATTCAAAGCAAGCAATACATTCTGCAGATTTGTAGTGTAAAATACTCTGTGAAAAACAGCTGTCAGTGGCCCATGTTTGTGCATTACCGGTTTTCCCAAAGACGTTCACAGACAGACAAACAGAATCAAAACCAAAACTTGGAAGCAGGGTATATAACCCTAACTAGCATGTTTTCCCCTTTCCACTACTTTTAGAAAAAAAAGCAGAAAACATTTATCACTTGAGAGCAATAGCTTGTCAGCAAGCAAAAGGCAGCAGTTATTAGAGGCACAGGACAGAAAAATGCAGCTGTTTATGGGTTACCCATGTACGCTGCCATCCGGGGCTAGGAGTTAGTGAGTACAAGAGGAACACAACGTCTTCCCATCACGGGTTGGAGTCATTTGGCCAACTTTAAGCAATAAAGGTGAGTAACGCTATAATGCTAAGTTTTGTCACTGTTGTACTTTAGTAGTTAGTTTGCCCACCCTTAGGAACCAGACTTCAAGATCAGCATAGATAAGGTCTTATTGCTAATTAGGTTTCAGGGAAACACAATTTGTGCGGCTGTCTCATGCAGTTCTTACTGAAGTCCTTTTTAGCTGAGTTTCCCAAGGATATGATCTTCTACTGTCCCTGAGTGTGCGTGTTTGTGTGCCCGCCTGGGAGTCTCACAACAATATTTGAGTCCATTGGCCATTTCAACCAAAAGGTAACAGAACAGTAAGGATCTATGAGATACCACATTCCTACAAGTTTCAAGAAAGCAGCTAGCTGAGCAGAGGACAAAGCTCATGTTAATCCACTCTTCTGGTAGAAAAGACTCTAAAAAACACCAACCTTATTAATCACACAAAAAAAAAATATTTTCAGTATCACAGGAGTATTTCTGATAACATTCCTGTGCTTTATGATACCACCAAACAGCATATAAGTTGCCATTTCAGAGTTACCTGCTGGCTCACCTTGTCCACCCTTACAGAAAATATTCCATCCCCTTGTACTGCAAGTGGAGGGGTTCTTGAGATAAATCATGAGGAAAGTCATCCAGGGCTGGGGGTTGTGTTCCACCAGCTGCTTCTGCTTCTCATCACCAACAATCTTCTGTTCCTGTTCATGAATGCCCACGTGCTGAGGATGCATTACTTGCACTACCTTAGGAGTATTAGTCAAAAAAGGCCTGTGTTGTATCTGTAACGTACAAACATATTTTTAAGTTGTTCCTACATTGCAAAACATAGAAAAAACACATCTGATTGCACAAGTATGTTTCTTCCTACCCCCATGGGGATCCACCCTGCAGCCCAAAAAAGGAAGGAGATCACAGAATATTGAATTTCAGCATGTAATGATACCTAAATGGGTATACACAGGGTGAAAGAATTAAGATACTGTCTACATCTAGCCTGTACCCAGGGCTAAACTGTAACAGTTGCTCTATCACATAACAACCCCTCACCAGACAGGGAGGAGAGCAGGAGAAAAAAGGAGAGCAAACCCACAGATAAAGAGCAACAGATTTAATGAAAACGCCACCAGTACCAACAGAGATATACTTATCTGAATGAACATGCAGTTGTCACAATCAACCAGAGAGCAGTCCACAGGCAGAAGAACCCCAGCAGAAAACCCACAAGAGCTCCCTCTCCCTAGCAAACCTTCCCCCCCTTTATAATGACCATGACATTACAGGATGGGCTACACCTGTAGCTAACTCGGGTCAGCTGCCCTGGCTGGCTTGAGCCTGCCTAGCATGGCTGGGATGTGATTCTATCCCAGACAAACCAGGACAGCTACAAATGAGAAATCTGGCATTTCTTAAAGGAAGATCAGGTGACTTTGGTCTGCTTACAGTCTTGGAGTGCAGAGTGAACTTTAATTATGTTGTCTGCTCCTTGGAGTGTTTATTTCTTAATTATTTTATAAGTAATTTTGAGTCTCCAAGTGTTATAGAAACATCACCTCTTGTCTTGTGCTGGTGCCAGTCTAAGAAATGGCCTGCTAGTCATTCTTTTACATTTTTATTCTTGGAAAAATCCAATTGCATTTAAGTATCATTAACAATTAGGAGCTAAAATAATCACACAGCAGCAGAAGCATGTCATCTTTCTAGAGACAGTCACTGGTCAATAATGTCTTTTAACTCATCACTGGGTATCTCTATCTGCACAATGTCACACAAAAGTATAAAATACGAATCACACCACAAAAAATGTACATAAAGATGGTTTCCTTTGGCAAATTATGCACTTCAGTGACAGCATCAGCAATCTCATTTGCATCCGTGAACATATTAGTTTCCTTGTTACTGTCTCTGAAACATCATTCACGTTTTGATCTATCTGACAACATATTGCCTGATTTCTTTAGATTTTCAGAGGCAGCTATCTTTGAATATTGTGCGCTGCAGCAAACAGCAGCTTTACAAAACAAAGCTGGCAAATCACGATTTCAAGAAAGAGCTGAATGAGACTCTGGCACAGGTAAAGAATTCAGGACTGGGTTTTACAAAGGCAGTTAATAGCAGTTCTCATCAGATCATCCAATGTTTGCTCCAGCTCCCATCTAAATAGCAACAGAAATATGGGACATCTGAAACCTCTGTGTTCCCAAGAAAGAAAATTCCTTCTTACTGTAGCCATCAAAACAGTTTTTTCAATCTATATGATGCTAGGAATCCTTCTTCCCACCACCAAAGCAGTTCCCGTGGACCTGTAGTAGTTCCCAGTTAGACAAATCTCCACACCTTCCAGTGCCTTTAATTACTGCATTAGCTAAATTAGCTGACTAACCTGATGCTGAAAAATAGCCAGAGCTGTCTCTGTGTAGGACTCCCTCTGGTGCTAGCACATATGAAGAGTACCTTTGAGTAAAATTCCCAGCCATAGACAGTGCGAGGGGTTGAACATCCAGTGTATCCTCCACAAACCAGCTTAAAATACCAGGGTCTGGTTCTGCTTCTGTGATGACCTCTCCACAGAGTAGCCTGGTGATGTGAACTACAAGGGCTTGTAAAAGTCCAAAGGATGAATCTTTGTGAGATTTGCCTCTTCTTCTACATTTTGGTAGTGGTCTTCTGGTCTTTCTGGAGATCTCCTGAAGTAAGTATAAACTATAGATATATAGAGGGAAGCACAGTATATGCCAAGTGTAATTAAGGTGGATTTAAAGAAGTAAAAAACGTTATAGACTAACTTGATGTACTTATGAAAGCATTCTCAGGTACCAGAAAAGTAAAAATCCCTTTATTTCTGATACTTCATTGTAAATATTAATTCACAATTCAAAGTGATAGCAAAGTGTGCATACTTCAGGACAAGGTGTTACTGGTTCTTAAAACCACCTTTCAGATAAAAGCATAACCACATTTCAGCATCTTTATTATCAGAAAGACTTGCTCCAGAACTCGGAAATGTTCTAGAGGCTCATAAAGATCTTTTAAAAACACAGCTTCTTGGCATACACAATTGCTTTGTTGCAAAAGCAGTATTATTGCAGTAGTCACTTCCATACTGACAGTTTGCTGGTCAGATCCAATTCTGATTCACTTTAGTGTGCCAAAATCAAAGCTGAAGTGATTAATCAAGAAAAACATGATTTTTCCAAAATCAAGGGAAGACTTCTATGAAATGAAGTGCCAACGTAGGGCAAGCAACATTATTTTTATAACTCACTCCTTTATTTTGTATCAAGATATGCTGCATTTTCTGATTCAAATTGCAGGTCTGTTTATGCAATGAGAATTTCTGTACGTGCTTTTTACATGTTGAAATGAAAACGTCAAGCAGTGTGTCCGTTATATGTACTATTTTCATTAGGACTTTTGGTTCAAACAGCCTACTGTACAAAATTTTGTTTCTGATCTTAATTACACGCTTAAGAGGTCTGTACCTGGTACCTGCAAAACCACAAGGTTTCACCAATATATTTATGATGGTTGTTTTCCTTCTTTTTGTCCACGCGACTACAGGACCCAGAAGTGAGCTGCTCTGCAGGGGCAAACACTGGGAGAACATGAACTTAGGTCCCTGAAACAGAACAAAAGCGGGCAGCATCACCTAGAACACCCACTACAAGTTAACGTGGTGGGATGTGTAAACACCAAAGCCATTCTGCTTACTGTAATCAGTTAATTAGAAAGAGCTGTCCTGGAAGAACACAGAAAAATACAGATATGGGCAAAGCAAGCAGATAGGCAAGGACAAAACTTGAAGTTATTTCATGTTAACGGAATCTCTTTAAACTCCTGCACCTTTGGACCAATTCCTATGCCTTCAGAAGCTTTCCCCGATTCCCCCTTAGTCACAGACTCTATTTGCTTTGTGAGCGATGCTACTCACATCACAGCCCCTCCTCAGCTTTTGTTACTGGTGCAGTTCTTGTATTTTACTCTGGTCCCAGCATACAGTTCCTCCAGGGTCTGTGACGTGCATTGCAGTGCTCTGCACTGTATGAAAATCTCTGTGCAGAAATGCGACATCAGCTTCTTTACTTATCCTCTCATTCTTCAGCCTGGAAGGGAGCATGGCCAGGCATACTTGACAGACACGCTCCTGGCCACAGGAGCTTGTTTTAGATGTCTCCATCATGCATACATTTTCCTATTCACTACCTTTTCATGTCTACCCACACCCATCGAAGCCTACGTTGAAGCTGACACCAGTATAATGGGCGTTGTGAGATCTCTAGCTTTCTGCATTAATTTGGCCTGGTACAGTCTCCACGAGTGCCTTATCAGTCACAACTAGAGACCTTGCTTGCTGCAGAAGTACCCAATTCTCAGAGCAGAGACAGAATGAAACCATTTTCTGATGGATGGTACAAAGAACAAAGCAGTAAGCTCTTTTCATTCTCTTCGGTCCTTCTCCTTTCCATCTGCTGGAGGCCACTACATGCCTTACGAGGACAGTTCGTTTCTCTGTAGAGATGTAAGGTCAGGATGCATGTTTCAAACACAATTCCATGACAACAACGTTTTAGCTTCCAGTCCTCAACTGCTCATCAACTGGTGCTCCTCCCCCTCTAGCCCTTCACACAGCCGTTGTTATGCCCCCTGTCAAAAGCATCATTTTGATGGTTATATAAACAATACACAGACTTTCAATAAAGTTGAACACCCAGGAAAAAGCAGCTCAATGCACATCTATTACTGTCACGTCAAAACAGAAACTGTCCTTTTTTTAAAAAAAAAAAGGAAAAAATCATCGAAAAATTATTCTTCAGCCTTTCCTGTTCAGTCCTGTAGTAAAGGATAGGACAAACATAGGATGACACTACAGGTGAAACATCAACCACATACCCTTAGAGTAATTATAAATCCATTTTTACGTAACTTACTATAAAATTTAAAATGAAACGATGTAAACTTTACATCTCTACTACTAAGAAAAAGAATTACTTTTAAAGAGCAGCTACATTTTTTAAAAATTGCTTTCTGTCAGCAAGATATGTGACAGTTTTTCCAATAGAAGTTTCATAGGTTGAATGTGAAAATGGAAGTTATCATCTATGGCCTTTTATTGTTGAGAAAACACATACTTTTATTTTGAAGAATGTATTGTATTTTTAAACAACTGATCTTTGAAAACTAAGAGATTGCCACATAAAAAGTCTCTTCAGCAACAAACTGCTAAATAAGTTTAATATACCCACTTCTATATTCTTTGAAGTATAGACTTTCTAGGTATGTGCTTTCTTAAGTGTGTTCACAGTACATTTATGAATTGTAGAAATGGATTAGCACACAAACATCTTTTAACCAAACAACATCCCAAACCTGATAGTGTACACTTATGTGAAATAAATTGCTAGCTCTTTATTAATTCTGCTACTGTAAATAGAGGAACAGTTTTCATTCCTTTTGTCCTAAATGATAAAAACAGCATGCCAACAATAAAAATCAGTTAAAAATCAATTACCAAAATTAAGCCTCTTTTCTCTACAAAAGCCTTTTAGCAACCTATGCTATCACAGCATAACAAAAGCTAAAGCAGTTACACCTTCAGTGTGCATCACACAATCCATAAAGCATTCAAACACACAGCGCTGTCTCAAAGCGGTGTATTCGTTCTTCTATACAGGATCGGATGTAGAGCAAAAGGAAAAAGTGGAGTCAAGACAAATATACCTACAAACAGACCTGACCAATTTATTCATTAAACTCACAATTAAAAATCAGCATGCTCCTGAACAAACTGCAGGAAGTCTTTCTAGATTTTTTACAAAGCTAACCAAGTATCAACTCCAACCTGAATTTTCTAGCTTGAACTTGGTTCCACTGATGCAAGGTCTTTATCTGTTATCTGATCCATTATCAAATGTCTTTTGCTTTTAAATATCCAAGACTACATTCAAGCCGTATCTGTTGAAGAGATTGCAGTCCTTTTCTTGTAAGATACGTTTTCCAGTCTCTCACTCTTAACAACTCTTAATCCCCTTCTTCACATTTTCTCATCTTTCTTGAATTGCTGGCACTGAACTACACACAAATCTGACTAGATGTACCAGTGCCAAAAACATGAAACAGACCACATTTTCTGGACATGCATTTCTTAAAATCATCTCTGACCCAAACTTCTATGCTAGTTTTAGTACTAAAAACACATATGTGGTGGGTTACTATCCATGAAGCCTACTAAAATCCTTTTCATAGAGGCCTCTCTACAAGAGAGCTGCTTGTCATCATCCTCGTCCCTGACGTCCTCTGAAGTCCAATTTTTTGTACAGATGTATTATTTTACATTTTGCTTATATGAAACCTACAGCACAACAAAACATAGAAGAAACCAAAGAATCGTGATTTTGAAACTATGAAGATGGTAAGTCATCAACACTTTACCTTTTTTGTATGTTTTAATATATACAAAATGCATACACACACATGTGGAGGAGTACACATTAGTATTTTCACAAGCATTACAGATAATTTGCTCTTTGCATAGGGAAAAATGGTTTAACAAATAGTGAAAACCACAAAGACTCCTGTATGCTTGTCTAGTGTTACAGCTCCTAACTTCTATTACATACTAAAACCAAAACCCAACCTGCTTTCAGAAAGATTTAGACTACAAATTACCAGTTCATTGCTCTATTATGTGGCCTGGCAATAGCCTTTTTGCAGTTTACATAGGCCAGCTCCTCTCCAGCACCCCACCTCCTTTTGGTAACACTGACATTTAAGCGAAAAGCCATCAACCAAGATAAAAACCCAAGGCAAAAACCCAGGCTTTACTCTGAGTAAAGCCCCAGTGCTTCTTCTGCAATTTCTGAGCACTGGAATAGGCTGCCAACAACCTTGGGAGACATTCAAAAGCCATCTGGGCATGGTCCTGTGCAGCCTACTCTAGGTGGCCCTGCTTGAGCAGAGAGGGTTGGGAAAGGTGGTCTCCAGAGGTCCCTTCCAACCTCAACCATTCTGTGATTCTATACTGCTTTTGTTTGTAAAGCTGATTTTTCCCAGCATCTGAAAAGATTCTGAGTTTAGGGACTAATAAATCAAGACACAACTTACTGCAATTATTCACACACAAAATCAAGTGTTTATTTACTATGTACAAGTATAAATGCATTAATACTGAAAGCACTCGGTCATGTTCTTCATTATCATGACACCTTAGATAAGGATAACATATTATGCAAGTAAGTCACCTCAGTTTTACTAGACACCTGTGCAGTCACTGCCAAAGTTTAACCTGCCAAACAAATATGGCACACATTGTAAGTGATACTTTTCCATAGTTCTATAAATCTTCAGTATGAAAAGCAAGTGTACATTAGATTTGTGTATTTTTAGTCGAACAGATAAAAGATTTTATTATTTTTATCAAGGGATTAATAGTTTATTTGGTCACAAGTCCTAACAGCCTTCTGGCTTCAGTATTTTATAGCATCAACAACTTTTGCCTTCGCAGAGAACTTTTTTTTGGTTCAAGTCAATCCGGGAGCTATCTCCAACAGATACTGTCGATGATCTGAATTCCATCATTTCAGTTGCAAGACAACCTTCAAAAAAGGAGAAAAGGTGGATGAGACCAAAACTTAAGCTGTAGGAAATACAGCTTTCTTTTGCTTTCTGTTACAGTATAACATCCAACTGTATAAACACATCTTTCCTCAGGAAAACACACCATCCCTCTGTCAGCTCTTCTACAACCTCACACAACTATCACTTCCAATAACTTTCTTTGGCACTTACTGCATGTAAACCATTCCTCAGCTCCCTGTAATCAAAAAGTAGAATGGCAATTTCCAGGTCCAGCGAGATTCCTTCCACACAACGCAGAACAGATGGACCATTTCTAGAGCGAATTCCTCCTTGTGCACACATAAAACTAAGTAAGGTGATGACAACCCACAGCTTCCATATAGACCTTCGAGCAGAACAAAACGAGTGTGGAGACTGATGGAGTCTGTCCTGGAAGAATCCTTGTTTGCATAGTGTAGCGTTAGTGACAAGCCACTATTTTTATTTAGTTTTGGAGGGAAAAATCCAGAGGCGAGCAAGCTGTTAAGGGCTCCCACTTCATGGGAACACCACCTGTATCTGGACGACTGCATTTTTCTCACTGGGAACCACGTAGTTATCCAGAGGTCTCACAGTCTCATTAAAGCAACTGGTAGACATAATCTTAGTGTCTTTTTTTAATTCAACATATTAACAGCACTACTATAACTCAGTATTTAACTCTATGAGATACAAATCTATTATTTTCAGTTGTTACATACCAACGAAGATTTTTTCCTAAATGTCTACAGATTTTAATTATAGCACCGTATCATTACATAAATTACCTAAAGAAACTCCTTACTTGCCAAATATTATGAAGCAACTAGAAGCTAAACCCTGAAACATGTTGAGACAACATTTTCACATGCATCCTACAAGATGTCGAGAGAATTCCATTTCCCAGATAACAGCCTTAATAAATATTTGAAGACATTTTCAGATTTAAAAAAAAAAAACAACCCACACCCCATTTTCCTTTGTAACAGAGCCAGAATTAATCCTGAAAAATAACTGAACAAGGAAGGACTCCAGGGTCTGCAGTTACCACCAGGGTGCAAGTCAAATGACACTTCTTTCCCTAACAATTTTTCTTCAAATGCTTACTTCCCTTAGTCTTTTCTATTAAGAAATCTGAGACACTCCAAATAGTTTCACTTGAAATTTTCTTCTTGGGTTACTGTATTGGAATTTTTGTAACTTTCTTCCTGATTTACTCTGCCATGGAAATTAAAGCACTCAATTAGAACCAAACAACTCTCCCCTATACAGTCCCAGCCATTCACATTTTGTGAAGCTGATGGAACACTGGAGTTCTCCCCAATCATTCAAAATCCACTCTCATCTGACACTTTGTCACTTAATTTGCTTCTCCTCCTATTCTCACAAAACTTTTTAGTAGTGGTCTGAACAGATTATTACGCTTGTCAGGATTCTAATTAATTTTTTTTTAAAAATCTAGACTAAACTGTGCTAAAAAAACCCTGAAGTCTATCCAAGGTAGTCTGCCTTATGTAAGGCTTTCTGCAACTCTATAGTCATTTTGCCAATGAATAAGTTACTTTGGGTTTTCAGCACGATACCCAGTACAAACAATTTCAGTTAAAATAAACTCAGTACATGAGAAGTTCGGAACAAGGGATGGTATCAGCAAAAGCTACCTTATTAGCGGCTTCCAGTGCATTTATTAGGTTCTGCAGCTCTTCCTTATTCATCTCTATAGAAATTGGTTTAATTTCACCATTTTCTCTCACATCCAAATCAAGATTCAGAAGTGGCATTTGCAGCATGGAGATCTTATCACTGGAGAGAGCAAGCTATGCAGATTGATGAAACAACAACAAAGTGTGAGGTGGAGACATTAAGTTTTTAGTCTTTCACAGTATCACATCTGCACTTTCTATTAAATATGTACTCACAGAACCAACATCAACATGACAAAAATAACTTCTCACAAGTCATCTCTGCAGTTTTTGGGTTTGCCTCTTTTTTTCTCCTGTGGGTGGGGTTTTTCTTTGTTCGTTAATGCCAACAGTATACTGAAATACTAAACCTTCTCTTTATATCAATACATTTGTCAATACAATTTGTTAAAATTGCTGGGCTGCTACATACCACAAACAAAACACCAAGAGTTTGTGTAAGTCTAGTTTATATTTTGTCAGCAGTAAATGCAGTGAGCACGAGATCAATCCCTAGTAACAGTTCATCTCAAGCAGATTATGATACCATATTTCCTCCTGCAAAATCTTGTCTATTGTGGGCATTGCTCTTTGATTTCCAAAGCTGTTTGCTGCACAAATTACTTAACACTCTTTTTGAAATGGCAAACTATTTAACAGCTCTACAAATCTGTATAACAGCTCCCATGGACTAACTAAAAATATCAACAGTAGAAGTAATGTTGTTAAGCCTTTGATAAAGCTTCATTTAAAGCAGCTGTCTTCATAAGCCCAAAGCACCAGCCAGCTTCAGGCAACACAGTTATCATTGGCTTATTATCAAAAAAAGTCTAAAGATACATGATTTCAAACTAATTATTTAATAATTGTTTCTTGCAGGAATCGAAAAATTTGAAAAAAGTCAGGGAAACACATCCTGAATCAGTGCACCACTCTTAAAACACATTTCTTCTTCCTTTGAGTAAAAACACTGTCTGTTCAGGCCTCAAAATCATAACAGCATATGAAATTTTCAGGTGATGCTCAGTAACACTCAGTCTCCTTTTAGGACAGAGATAGGTATTGCAGCTTTAAAAGAAAGGAGGGAAAAAAAAAGTAAAATTTTACTTTTACAGTTTATACAAATTTCTGGCAAGTCTTTGATGTGTTATCATGAATGTGCTTTTCTGATACCTATAAGAATTGAACCACACTCCAGAGTGAGCAGGCCTAAGGGGACTGTATCAACAGTTACTTCTGTGCTGTGGAACACTTCTTTCAAAGAACATTAAGGCAACACTCTCACCTTTAACTGCCAGTCAAAATCTTGCAGCTGGGCAGAAGAGATTGCATTTACTCTTTCCACTAGGGCATTCCTGATTTCTTCCTTTCTGCCTTTTAGACATTTTGTGATTGCTTCTTGGTAGCTGGAATTTAACTCATGTGTCTGCTGAGCAGCCTACAAAAATAAAAACAATTGTGACTGCCCAAACTATGAACCACAGAAATAACATTGTACCACCTGTAATGCTGTGCTCTGTACATATCCAAGCTTCTACCCAGACAGCTGTTATGCTGAACTACACAGTCTCATATTTCTCACGCTGCCCTTAATGCTGGACAGTTAAGAGTCAGTATTTATCACAGCAACGTATGAAGAAAAAAAATAATCATTTTCTTGCCATTTAAATTAAAAGAGAATGGGGGCTTTGTCAGCCTTCTTAGACACTACTCTAAAATCAAAACAAAAATCACACATACAAACACAAGACAAACAGGTTTTACTCTGAAAGACTCTGAACATCAGAGGGGAGACCAAATACATTAGCTTAGCTGAAACAGACACACTGACTTACGGCCTCTCCTACAGCTACACAAGTATCTTTCTTTGATCCAGCTGCTAGCTGGTAGTGAAAAGACCAGCAACATGCAATAGCTGAAAATTAAGATTTCTGATAACGTTTTTGCAAAGTTTATGCATATTGGAATGCCCTGAATTATAGTCCCTGTCCCACATGGTCCTCCATTCACACTCTAGATTTTTTTTAATTTGGGGGGCGTGTGTGTGTGTGTGTGTTACATACAGTCAACATGTCAATATCTTAAATCACTTCAATGCAGTAGTAATGAACAAAGAAAGCCAAACAGGTGTGTGAATTGTTTTTATTGCTAATGAACAGTAATGACAGGTCACGTATTTTAAGGACAACGGGCTTAATTTGGTGGTACTTAAGATATCAATTCAAGTGACTAAACCAGTATTAATAAGTAGTATCCAGTGCTATTAAAAAAAAAAAAAAGTCATTGTCAATTTCACTTTTTCTTTTATAAGTCTTCCCAGCCTCTCTCTAAATGCTGCTCACCTTCTACCTATTTAGGCTTAGTCTGCTACTATTCAAATGCTACACTATAAAAATACTTTAGGACTAAATAAACTACAAGACTAATCACTCCAGCATGATTTCAAGGTCAAGCCCAATCAGTGAGGAGCCCTTACCTCTTCATCAGACATGTTTTTGCCAACTGCAGTTTTGAAATATGTCATTGTTTCTTCTAAAACCTCGATCCACTCCGACAAGCTCCAAATACTGCCATAATCCTGGTATCGAGGATACGCACGGCCACATATGCCATCAACTATTTTATGAAGGAACTGAAACAATGTGATTCATAAGAACGTGATTCTATCACAGTCAACTTACATGAGATACGAGACTGATCAGGCAATTCAGCTACCGCCCCTCCCTTCACTGGGTATTGTCTCACTGCTTTCTGACTGCAGCCCATGCACTATTCTAAAAAGTCATAAAGGGCAGTCCCTGAATATGAACTGTCCTCCCCTCTCCCCCAAAGTCAATTCACAAGGTTTGGCCACAGAAATCACAACGTGATTCAGATTTACCTTGGATTTAAATAGTTTTGTGCATGACTATAATGTACTGCTGAGCAGCAGAGCTACCACACCAAAGGGCACCTCAGTCACCTCTGCACTGGGACTGTCAGGATGCAAAGTACAAGCCAAAGTGCTGATGTCCAAGCCTGTGCCTATGGATCACTCTAGTCTCCTAAGTCAGTGTCACCTAGCACTGAGGCTCTCCTATATGCCTGGCTTCTCGGCCTGTTGTAACTTTTCTTTGAGCACTGTAGTGAGACCAATCCAGCGAGTCTGCTGCTTCACCGACTGGGAATCGCTGGAGCCTCTCTGGGAGCAGCCGAGAGCTCCCGCACGCAGACCACCCCCTCAGAACCAGCTGACAGCGCTCAGCCCTCAGACGCCCGGAGACCCCGGCTGGGAAGAGCTCCGGAGCATTTCCAATCCTCGAACAGCAAAGCGAGCGCAGGAACACCCGCTGGCTGCCCCCTCGTCAGAATATTCTGATCCCGTACTTTCGGTTTCGTTTTGGAGGGGCCCGGCGAGGGGGGCTGCACCGCTCTGCGGCCCGGCGCGGACGGCGGCCCCGGCCTCCCTCCCAGGTGCCGGACAGCAGCACCTCGGTCTCCCCGCGGCCAACACCGCCCTCCCCAGCCCCGAGGGCCGTTATCAGACACCGCCCGAACGGGACCGGGGGGCACGCGGCCGCTCCCGCCGCGCCCCCACCCTCCCAAGTTCGCTTCACGGCGGCAGCGGCCCGGAGGCCCCGACCTAACGGAAAGCAGCCTCCCTGCCGGGCGGAAGGAAGGCGAGCTGCTGACCGGCACGGCGGCCGCGGCTCCGCCCGCCGCAGAGGCGCCGGGGCCCGCCCGGGGCGCGAGGAGCCCACCTCGAGTGCCCGACCCGCCGGGAGCTTCTCCAGCAGCCGCAGCATCTCCCGGACCTTCCCGCCCCCGCCGCGCACGTGACGGCCCGGGCGGCCAGCGAGCACGCGCTTTCCCCGCCCCTCCAGCAGCGGCGCGCATGCGCATGGGCAAAGACCCGCCCTTCCCCGCTCTAGTTCACGGGTTCGAGTCCCAGCCCCGGCGGAGTGGGGTTTGCCCAGCGGGTTTGGAGAGCAAACCGCCGCTCTGGGCACTCTTTTTCAGTTAGGCGGCGGACGAAATCGGAACCCCAAAAGTTTTACCAGCTTTCGTGTGCGATAACATTTAACCTATTTTTACATTCTGCCTTTTTTGCAGCTTTGCTTTTTCACCCTGAACAGGCTGGCTTTCCAACGGGTGGCAGGGGAGAGAGTTCAAGGCTTACGACAGGCACCACATCTTCTCTGATGCTAAATGACATTGAGGAAATCAGGAGAAATACTACGTACAGAAGTCCATGCTGCTGGTACAGTGTTCACTGTGAACAACTCATTTCTTGTTTCTGCTTTGCCAAAGTGGGAGTCGAATGCTAACCAGAGGGTGGAGGAGGTTTATGGAACAGGTTTTAGCAGTAGCAATGACCTTTCTGTGCCTTAAATCGATTTGAATGTGAATGTGAAGAAGCAAAAACACCCTGACCACTTGTACAAGAAAACCTGTACAAATTCAAGTCCCAGCAACACACAAAACTTCACAGAAGCCTATATACCCATAGGCAGACCTTATTTCACCAAAATCACTGGGCTAACTCACAGGCGAACAGTTATGCCTGTGTAAGTGTAACAATGGGCCATAAGAATATGAAAGCAGTGACAAGTCTGTACTGGTGGATATAAGGTCTGTGGAAAACCCCGGGCTGGTTAAGTCAGTTCACAGGACATCTTCTGCAAAGACAGGTATGTGGCCTTGTAGGAACAGTGTGGCACGTAGGAGTTTTGCAGAAGACACAGATGGGGAGGATGCAATTTCCTGGTTTGCTGACTGTAAACTTTCAGATCCACCCAATGTCTTTCAGGGTTTGCTACTGCTGGTAGATTAGGTTTTTAATAAAGCCTTCTGGAAAGTGTGTTCAGTTTCATTATGGAGAAATTATTTGAAACTGTTGTTAAATTCAGGAAATTTTAAATTGCAAATAAAAATTATTTTATATAATTTTTCAATAATAATTTCCTTTATTCCCCTAGAATTTGCTTTGTTCGATAACTGGAAACCTGCCCGATTTCGACTGTACAGTGTTGCACACTACAAAATAGAGCAGCAGGGGGAGCTTCTGCTCCAAATAAAACAGACCCAGAGATGGCACAGGAGAAACAGAAAGGCGATGCAGACTTGGAGAGAAGTAACAGGCAGTAAGGAGAAAGGTAGTGAGTGTCCCACTCATTTAAAAGGAATCTAACGAGTGACAAATGCAAGAGAGCAAAGATGTAACACATAAAAGACAGGAATCACAATTCTGTCTGACAAAATCTGTGATCATTTTAAAAGCAGCTTATTTTTTGCATGTCTGAAGAACAAGGAGTTCCCCTTTTCATAGATGTTTAAAATAATGTTTTGGATTCAGCCTACTGACAGATGAGGAGCAAAGTCAGACTGCGCAAGGAAACCAGAGCTGTTGAGGGTTAGCTAAATCCATGTTTCTGAGCCCCTGTACTACAAAGAAATAGAGCATACAAAGCTGTCCTTTGGCAGTTTGGAGTTTGTTTGGGCTTGCATTATTTGGGTCTGCTGTCAGGGCTTAGGCCTTAAAAATACCAATTTTTCACTCTTCTGTACCACAGCAGCAATAATTCACCCCTCTGAACATAAGCTGTCAAAAAACCACAAAATCAGAGACAGGGAGGGAAACTTGTAGAACTGTAATGAGCAGGTAGGGTCCAGGACAGCAAGAAAAGAGGTAGCTTTATGAGAGAGAAATGCAGAATGAACTTTGCATTATATTATCTGCATTGCTGCTGAGTTATAGAGGTGTTTGTTTGCTTTTACAGATAACCCACCACCTAAACTGCAGTAATTAAATGTATTTTAAAATTAATCCTTTTGTTGCCCTTGTTTTTCAAGGAAGGCAATAACTAAAACATTGGGAAATAATTTAATAATCAGATGTTCTTAATGTTCTAGTAGCATAAAGGGGTTTTACATTGTTCTAAGTATACCCAGTTGTGGAGAGCATCTGAGTGCTGGTATAACTCTGACCCACAAGGAACTATTAAATTGGAATGGCAATAGAAATAAGTAGATAATTCTGCATTTTTCCAACACAGAGAGGCCAGCAAATGGGATTTTTAAATGCAGAGGAAACATGAGGTCGCAGTTCAGGTAAAGCTGAGCTAAATATCGGCTGCCATGGGAGAGATCCTACTGGTCTCCCAGTCCCTGTTTCCAGCTCTGCTTCCTTTCACCCTCCCTTTTGCCAGCATTAGGGTGCCTGTGGCTAGAGGATGAAACTGCAACTGATATGGCTGAAAATTAGTTGTTATTTCTGCACTGATTTTTTTTTTCCCCACAGGTTAGATTTCAAATAGGTTGGAATAGAACACTACTTGGGACAGAAGAGAACTTTGTTGTTGGGACTGAGGGGCAAGACAAAATACGCTTCTGACAAAATACCTACCCCTACCCCACATTTAGATCAGATTAAATTGGTTCTGAAACTACAGCTTGACACATGGCTATCAACCAGTGAACCACTTCAACTATTAAATGAGGAATCTTGAAGGGTTTTGTAGAAGCTTACATGTAAACATGCTGATAGTGATATGCTACAGCTAAAGGAGATTGAAAATAACGTATTTCGATTTAATTTTTACGCTCTGACCAGCCAGTGAAGTTCATAATAAGTGCAGCTGGATAAACAATATGACACAGATGTACAGAACACTCTTTATCAGCTATTTGCTCTTCATAATCTATAATCACAATTTCTCCTAAATGAGAAATTAGTTTCTTAAGTTACTTTACTTGTAAAATTTAAGCACATAAAACCATGACAAGTTTTGGTTCTCTTCCTTCCCCCCTTCCCCCACCCATTCCGTAAATTTATTACTTGTGTATTCACTGTACGATACATGAAGAGTACAGGATATCATGCACAGCAGACACAGTCTATGTACATAGCTCTATACTTGTCTCTATCTTCTCTAGCTTTTTCCAGTAAAGATATGTAACTAGAGGGACTTCCTTAAATGTTCTTGATTTCACTTCTCACTCTGAAATTTCAAAATCCTCTTGGTGGTTTCTGTAGCTGTTTTGTCCTTCCAACAGATTGCACTGAGGATCTAGCAACAGCTGTGAGGGACATTCTCGTGGCTTAACATCATCTCAGAGACACACAATTTATATGTCGAACTCTGTTCTGCCTTTCACAGACAAGAATGTACTAAAGAGATCATTCAAAATAGCTCTGCTATGCTGCAAGATTTTCACAGAGGAACCAATATTGCCAGACTCTCTGAGCATACTCTGAAGTACCAGATGGGAAAAATCTTGTACATACCATTCTAAATCAAATCAGTTGTTATCATAGGGTCTTTAAATTTCTGTACTGTATACATCTCAACACCAGCCTGCCTGAGGAAGGACCAGGAGCTGGTATCACAGCCACTGTTTGGTAGGACAGAGGCAGGGGAATAGTTCAGAGCAGAGGAGTGACCTACGCTATAGGCCAAGGAGCCTGTAGTTGCCTTGAGCCATATACCCACTAAAGTAACAACTCATAGCTCAACACAAACTGGAGTCCAAAACTGGGGCTGTATGCTCATGAGTCCCACTGCTGACCATCTTCTGTCCACAGCTGGGCAGGCACAGACTTATTCTGGGACCTGGATGTCTTGCCTTTCCTCTCCTGTCCCCAAGACACACTTCTTTGTACAAGCTGCTTTGACAGGAGAGGGAGGAGCCTTCCATCTCCCACGCAATAGGAGCCTTTATGAATATTCCCCTAACTCCTTTCCTGCAATTAGGACCATTATTTCTTATCATGTGTTCAGGGAACATGCAAAAAAGTTTATTTTCATCTGATTTATTGCTACCATTTTATAAGGAAAAATCTATTGTTACTATTTCTGTTCTTCTACATCCCTCTTTTCATGCCTAAGAGTTCTAGGTGAACTAAATACCAGGTATGCGTCAGGACTGGAATTTTACTCACCACGTACAGGTCTAATGATTGGAATGATTGGAATGCAAAAAGACAACAACAGAAAATTAATAATCACTTTTAGGGCAGCTGCAGTAAAACTATAAGCCAACTATTCTTCCCCTTCTCTAAGCCTAACCCTAAGATTTTCATATTCATAATGGATGGCAATACTGTGTTGGTGCTTTTCAAAATTCTTTGGGCCTCATAAAAGATAAAAGAAAATGCCATGTGGGTAGATTATGATGACTCTTAGCCCTGTTAGTAAATAACAATTAGTAGACACCAGAATATGCTGCATAGCAAGTTGCACCAACACATCGTAATATCAGTGGGCAGAAAGTATTCCTAAAATAACAGACACACTATTAAGTACATCTCCTCTCATCCACACAAGGAATTCATGGACTGTATTTATTACACCACTCTGAGTTGGGAGCTACTATCGTAGCTACAATAGATTTTATTTTTATCACATAATATGTTAAGGTAATGAAAACAGCTGTTGGTCAAATAGCTACCCTGGCAAAACTCTGGTTTCACTGACAGAGGTTGTTTCAACTTAGGGCATAGAAAGATAAGGTAATTTTAACAGACTAAGAAAAAGCACAGTTTGTTGATACAGCCACGTCCACGTTAAGAGTGCTTTTGCCAGGGCAGCACAGCATTGCTTTTTTACCACTAAATCCCTTCCAGGGTAAATCCAGCCAACTTGCTCCCAGGGCAAATGGCCTTGGGATTTACAAGATTTTCTCAGCCTTGTCAGTCCGTATCCAGTTTGGCAGTGCATTGTGCTGGTCAGAATGCCTGGACTTCTTCAGTGCCTCTAAATTAATATATAAGGGGCAGATTTTCACATCTACCTCCTGCTTCTGCCCTTCTCTTTTCCATGGGAAATAACAATTGAATAGGCTTCACTGAAGATGCTCCTAGACTCCTATTAAACAACAAATCCTGTCTATCCATGCCTGTATCCAAGCTCAGGAAAGTGGACTCAGTACACTTTAGACATATAACTTTCCTTGAAGGACATCTTACATCCGTTCCCATTTTTTATTTTCTGAGACATACTATGTGACTACCTCACTTAGAACAGAGCAAGGATAAAGAAAAAATTCCAACTCTGCCACTATGTTATTTCCTACCCACTTCATCTTACATCTGAGTTTCTCCACCTGCAGAATTAAGATAGCAATATCTGACTCTTCCTACAGGTGGTGTAGGAGTCCATTAAGTTTGTGGCTTTACAGTCATGTTTATTAACTTTAAGTAATATCTGATAAGAACCAGCAGCTCTTCTGTATTTTGGGAAAAGTATGACTATGGCAGCAAGCCAGGTTGTGTCCAGAAATTCTTTTTTCTTAGGAAATACGTGGCAATATGATACCAAACACAGCAAATGTAGTGCTTATGAAGAATACAAAGAAATTCATTGCAGAGAAGGAGACCAGGAAAAGAAATAATTTGGAAGTGACATATTCTTACAAAGTTAACTAAATATCCCAGTATTAATTTGAAAAGTAGATTTTTGGAAGCAGTTGTAAGAGTCCTGCACAACTTCTTTATAGTTACCAGCTTTTTGAACCTTGCTAACTGTCGCACTGTTGCTGCAGTTGTATAACCTCCATGACCCGCGACCTCCATGACTCCTGAGATAAATTCTGCTTTGAATCATAATACTGCAATTCCCCTTTTTCTTCAGCATAAAAGTCTCAAATTAACAAAGATACAAGAAGAAGAGAGGCACGCTGCGTACTTCTTTGCAACGGCAAACAATTTTCTCATGGTTTAGTCACTGATGAGTAAGACAGTCATTCCAATAAGACCATTGTATCTCTCTTTCTAGGTACAAAAAAAATGTTCTAATGTATCTAAAAGCATTACCAGCCAGCCGCAAAAGCCTGAAAACCTTCTGTCTCATGCACAAGTGCAAGACTTGCATAAGGTAGGAAAATGCATGTATTTATAAATAGTGTTTGATATAGTGAAATGATGAATCTCATTATGCAGGTGACAATAGCTTTGATTAGTATTTTGCTTGCACCAGATTTGCAACAGTTTCATCTTGTTGCATCAGTAGAGATATTCTTCATTTTCAGTGAAGTAGCTGAGATGACATTTGCTTTTATTTGGAGTTACTCTGGAGCAAATTCTGGAGAAGACCTCTCCAGATAATTTCTCTTTGCACTGTGAAGACATGGTCTGTTTGTTCTTCCACAAGCCACTGTAAGGAATGTAGTAAGAAATCTTCCTTTCGCAGTTTGGAGAGTATTTCAGGAGAAGTACTGAGTGATTTAAAATAGAAAATTTACGATGATATTGATTTTCCTAGTTTTCCTTAAATAGTTCCTCTACCTATAGGAGGAAAATAAAGAGAAAATATAAGTAGTTCATTCAAAGACAGGGTATGTTTTATTCCATATGTTAATTACAATGTATTATATGACAAAATCCCAACAAAGAGCAGTTGTTCTAATATTGTCACTGTTGTGGTTTAACCCCAGCCAGCAACTAAGCACCACGCAACCGTTTGCTCACTCCTCTCCCCTCCCAGTGGGATGGTGAGGAGAGTTGGAAAAAAAAAAAGTTAAAACTCATGGGTTGAGATAAGAAGAGTTTAAGAATTAAAAAAAATATAATTGTAATTATAATGAATATAACAAAAAGAGAGAGAAATAAAGCCCAAGAAAAGACAAGAGATGCACAATGCCTTTGCTCACCACCTGCCAACCGATGTCCGAGCAGCGATCCGTCCCCGCCCAGCCACCTCCCCCCAGTTTATACACTGAGCGTGACGTCCTGTGGTACGGAACAGCCCTTTGGCCAGTTTGGGTCAGCTGTCCTGGCCATGCTCCCTCCCAGCTTCTTGTGCACCCGCTCGCTAGCAGAGCACGGGAAACTGGAAAATCCTTCACTCGGGATAAGCGCTACTTAGCAACAACTAAAACATCACTGTGTTACCAACGTTATTCTCACACTAAATGCAAAACACAGCACTGCACCAGCTACTAGGAAGAAAATTAACTCCATCCCAGCTGAAACCAGGACAGGCACATACAGTACTAGTTAAAAGCAAACCCTAGGATTCCTTCCAAGTTCGAACTTGACCTACAGATACCTGTGAAAGCATAAATCTCTCTTGTCTTTACCATGGCTTTACATTAATTAATCTGATGTGCTAGGCTACCCAAGTGGATTGGAAACATGCATGTGGTAACATCCCTTCCAAGCTAGCTAAAGCTGTACTCATGCTTTGTTTGATCTTGGTCTAAACTTTATCTTCATCTTGGTTTATACTGGCTCTAGGAGGCAAGATGATCAGACGTAAAGTCTGCTGGGATAAAGTTTCGCTGTCAAAAATAGTTAAATATATGTGAACCATAAAAATGAGTTATCAGTGTGGTATCTTCTGTACACTTTTAATCTGATACTACGTTTACTAAAATTAGATTAACCATCTTCTGATTTTTGGATTTTGCCTTGTGGAAAATACCTGAGAGAATCAAAAGTCCAAGTGGCATCTTTATATTCATCTGCTGGATTATTTTTATTTGTTCAAGAAATGGATATAGTAGTTGTGACATAAGTAATTATGTTAAGATAGTGAACAACGTTGTTTAGCAAGTTGGAGTCATCTGTTCAGCAGAAATTATGAGCTAGAAAAACTGTTATAAAAAAGTGGAAAAAAAGCTTGAGAAAAATTGTAACCTGGACAGTAACTTTCTACAAGCAAAGAGAGAGAAAAAAAAGCAATATTTGCTAAATAGTTCATTTGATATCACTGACTCAGCTCATTTAATTAGCCGATAGAGTGGTTTGATAAAAAGAACATACAGAATTAAGGTTATTTTGTGGACTCTGTGAAATCAACAAGTCAAGTAACTTGCTTATATACACAATTAAAAGGAAGTCACATATGTACATATCATAAGTGCATATCAAAAGTGTTCTGATGCACAATAAAACTGTAGCAGTGTAAACAAGCTATTAACAAGCTTACAGCTGTAGATAAGATAAGGCTGAAGATTAGCCATGGGAAATTGCCACACCACAGTAAACAGAAAAAGAAGGGATAAATAAATTTATCCAAGTGCATCAAAGCCGCCTGTGTGAAATTACACTCAGCTAGTACTACTTTCCAACCATACACACTTTCTCATCAGCCCAGAAGCAGCAGCATTAGGTGCTGTTCCTTTTCTTTAGAGTTACAGTTTTGTGTCATCTTATTCAACGGGCCCATGTTAGTTCAGCAGGGTAGTGAAACTTGATTGCCAGAAGCTGGAGTCTCACTATAGATTACCAATTCAGCTTCCCTCTTGTAGAAAGTATTAATGCCAAGATAGGAGGTAAATTCCTGCTGCATCAGGAGCTGCAGTAAGACAATGATATCTCATTTAAGATGATTTTCTGCTTGTCCTGGTAATTCAGAGCCCCTTAAAAGTGAAAGACTCTTTCAAATTCCTTGTTAAATTCCAGTTGATAGTTACTTTCTGCAGAATGGGCAACACAATGAAAATCTCTAGAACAAAAAGACCCATCATCTTAGTGACTTTCAGGATGGAAGTTCATAATACATATGATGGCCAAACCACAGTGAGTGGTGTATCAGTAAATGCTAAGCTAATAACAACAACTGCTCCTGACTGCTAATAACTGCCCTCCAGAACTGGGATATAACACAAGCTTCCTGATCCCTGGCATTCTGCAATTGGCTAAACACAATGGTATAAACCACCGGCAAAGCATGAGGATTGCCTGAGTGAATACTACAGTCAGTTACTCCCTTAAAACTTGTCTGCATAAGCTACATCATCGCAATTAATCCAATATTAACTAAGGTCTGAATGGATTTGTTAAACTGCATTATACCTTTGGCTGGACACTTATTCAGAATTTAGTTAGCCTTCATTCGATTTGATATAATTCATACTTATCTGGTTTACTGTAGCAAAACAAAGGTGGATAGATAAACACCAGGAACAAAATGAACTATTTAAACCATTAAAATAGTGGTCACTGCTAGTATGAGAGCAAATGGGTATGAGATTGAGTTTAGAAGGTAGAAGATAATTCTTAATCCTCATAGCAACCATACTCTGGAACGGTTTTCTAATACAGTAGTATGAGCAAAACACCTAACTCCTTTTAAGACAAAGCTCAGTCAGTTTACGAAACAGATTACGTGGCATGCTTCCAATAACAAGGGAATAGATTCAATGACCCAGAAGGTGCCTTTCAGGGAAGTTCCCATGATAATATTTATATACCTGCTTTAACTCTCTCAAGATTTGGAAAATGTACATAATATACACAGAATATATCTTGCACTGTAAACATACAAAACGTTAGATCTTTCAAACCGAGCATGTAGTCTCAGAATCACTAGCAAACACTTTCACGTTGTGGTGTTCATTCTCATTTCAATTTTCTATTCATAACATCGAAGTAGTAATACCTTCTTGTCTCACAGGGAGCTGTGATGGAAAATTCGTGAATATTTATAAAGTGCTCACTCCAGTGATAAACACAATCTCCTCGCAAGGAAATCAATAAGCCCATACAGATTTAGATGGTGTACAGTAAATAAAGGTTAGAGCCACACACAGACTAGAACAGATAAACAGCTGTCTCATTCCCTGTGCATCCATCATCCTGTAAACTGAGTCAGACTGGGGTCCTGTCAGGAAATCTATCTGAGGATCTTGTAGTAAGAGACTAGCTTAGTGCATATGCACAACAGACAGCGTTAATTTGCACTGGCAAAATACTGGGTTTTCACATGGAACGTGCTTAGGACTCTAAATACATCATTTAGCCAGTGATCTTGTAAACAATAACTCAATGTAACTTAAAATTTAAGTTTTTTGGTGAAGCCTCTGCTACAGTTATTTGGGTTTACTGAAGAGCTAAGGAGGAAAACGGTGAACAAATTACTGGATGATAATCAAGTCCCTTTCTGGCTATAAATTGTGATTAATATGCTACCACATCTTCAAAGATATTTAAAGCAAAGTGTATATCAGAATATGTCACTATTTATACTGTAAATACACACCAGATCTCTCCAGCATATCCACTGACCTGGTATGAATGCACCTTGTACTTGCTAAGCTGGTCCAGGAGCATCCGCACTGCAGTAATGATAACCATCTATGTCTACTGGCACTGCTGTTTATGTGGATTTGGCACTGGAATGTCTGGAGAATCAAACCCAGGTTCTTAGCATTTCATTAACGTGAGGTGCTCCAGGAAATGTTTGATGGCATGCCATGACAACTTTCCCTCTTCCTTCCAGGTCTTCATGGGAAAGTTTCCAGTCTGCCAGCATGTTTAGTTGACAGTTCCCATGATGTAAGTTCCTCTCTTTCATGCACTCCAACCAGTGCCAATATGAGCACAGCTGGACGAGCTGTTCATGCCTGTACTTGCAGAGTTATTGCAGCTACAGCCAGACTCTTTTCCTGCCCAGAAGAATAAACCTGCACAATTTCAAGGCAGCAGTTATGGACTTCCTTCATGTAGCTGCATTTTTACACCATCTGACATGCCAATGTGTTTTGAAATTCCTGCTAGCCATATGGGCACTTCAAAGAACAGACCATCAGCTGCTGTTCACTGAAACATAACCAAAATGTTTTCAGTGTGTAGTCAGGGGTGCAGGGCTTGCTAAAATGCCGGACAACAGAGGGAAACGACGCCATGCACATGGGAAGAAGAGCACAACCAACTAGCACTGCTCAGCACAGCCCTCCCAGCTCTCTGTTAGGAATTCACTGTTGTTAATGGACAAGTACTGGTAACTCCAGTCCATTTCAGTAGGGACCAAGGGGTTTGCGAGTAACTTTTTCTGTGGGTTTTTTTTTTTTCCTTCCTTTTTCAGCAGAAGATGGTCTTGGAATAGGAGTCCTCTCACTTCTGTGTAAAAAGCCATGTGATTTCATCATAAGGGGCAGCCTTCAAGAATGCTCTGGAAGGCAGTAAGAGCAAAAAGGACAGTGTGGGTCTTCAAAAGGGCTATTGACAGGCAACTCTGAAGTTCCTGATGGCAGCGATTTGTTTAAGATAGTTTGGGCAATTTCTCAATAGCCAGAGGCTTACTTCCTAGAAAACATGAGAGAGTGTTTGCTAACCTTGACTAGCCCAATGGCTAGAAAACTTGGATGTTTAGACAGGCCGAACTGCCTTCAGTGCCAGTCTGTTCCTGGCAAAAGATAGTCAGCTTCCCTGACAAGCTGTCAAGCGTGTCAGGTTCTGTCACAGCCGCATTCCTGCCACAGCCTCCATCTGCTGCGACCTCAAGCAAAAAAAAAAAAAAAAAAAAAAAAAAGCCTTTAAACAATAACTAACCCTCGGATGGACAAGTGCTGTGGTCGACAGAGATTGTAAAAGCAGCTCTGTTTGTTCTTCACTTTGAAAACTCAGCTCCTGGGCATGGCAGGAGAAAAACATCTGGCAAATTGCTGACCCCTGGGCATGACGGCCCTTTGCCTATACGCAGTCCGTCGTGCTGGTTTGGGACTGGGTTTGGCGCCGGCTGGGGGAAAGGGCTTGCTTGGCAGCACCTAACCTCGCCTCCCGACGCGGCAACCAAAGGCCTGACCCCTACGGCAACGGATAGAGCTTCCTTGCCCCCGCCCGGGGCCGCGGGGTGTGCGGCAGAGCCGCTTTTGGAAGGGTCCCCCGCCGCAGCGCGGCCCGGCGTGTCCTGCCTCAGTCACTCCCCGGGGAAGAAAGATGAGAGCGGGAAAGAGGTAAGGAAAGGGCGGCAAAAGGCCGGCGAGAGCAGGCCGAGGGCGGCTGCGGTGCGGAAGGACATGCGCCGCGGAAAGGAAGGGGAGGTGGGCCGGGGCGGCCGAGGGGCGCGGCACAGCCTCGGGGGGCCGGGCAGCACCGGCGGGGCGGGGCAAGGCGGCTGCGGGGTCGGAGGGAGAGCGGCAGGCGGGGAGTGGGGGGATCGTGGCCATCAGGCTGGGATGTGCGTGGCGCTACCGGTAAGCTCGCCGGGCCGGGCGGGGGCCAGGCAGGCAGCTTCCCTGCGGGGCTGGGTGTGCGGCTGGCGGGGTGGGAGGACACCAGTGCCGGGCTCCTGAGCCGAGACCTGACACGGGAGGGAAACGTGGAAGCAGCGGTCGTGGAGGAAGCCGCCTTAGTTCGCGAGGAGGCTGTGGGGACAAACGGGCCGGCAGCAAACCGGGGCTGCCTGCGGCGGCCAGCCTGGCGTAAGGGTCGCGGCCGCCGGCCTTCGGGCGTCGCAGCTGGCCGCCGGCAGCCAGGTGCCCCCCGCCGCCGGGGATGCAGGCGAGGGGAGGCGAGGCGGCCTCCCTGAGGGGGGAACGACGCCTCCAGGCCCTGCGCGAGGTGCCTCAGCGCTGCCGGCGGCCCGGGAAGTTTGGCCGGGCAGGAGCCGCCCCTCAGCCGGAGGGGAACGGGGAGCGGTCGCTTGTCGGCGTGAAAAGGCCAGGTGATCGCATCTGACCTGCCCGTCTTCACCTCCCAGTCGGCCTCGGGTGTGGAGGGAGGTCGCCTCGTCCTAACCGCGGGTGACATGTTGAAGGCGGCAGGGGGCTGGTGCGGGCAGACGCTGCCGAGGCCGAAACGCCGCCCTGCAAAACCCGGCGGCGGCTTCACGTCCCTTCGGCGGCTGCAGCTCAGTGGTACCGCGGCCGTCGTGGGCAGCGGGAAAGGGCGGTTTGTGCCATTACGCTTTTAAATGTCCCCTGGGCCAGGAGGCCACCCCTGCATGTTTTGATCTTATCGGCTGAGCTGCTCTGGAACCAGACCAGAAAGAAAAGGTAATTGAGACCTTGACTCCAGAAACAAAAGCTTTTGTTTTAATAGTTCCTGGCAGTGATTGAGGGAAAGGGTGTAAGCTTTTACATAGTTCACAGATTTTTGGCAAGGAAGTAGGCTTAGGTCCATATAAGTCACAGGGAAACCCCTGAAGCTTCAGGAAAGTGCAGAGGGGTGCATAGTGCCCCCGGCCAGTCACAGCATTAGGCCACAATAACAGTTACTGGGCTTAGTGATGAAAAAAGCGTTCACGAGGATGGGAAAGAAAAATCAAAATTCCTAAAAGGAAATTATTTTTCTGTCAGAAATACAGCTACTGAAGAAAAATGTACTTTTAATATCAAAATTACTGTTCTTTTCATACTAGAATAATACTTACAGGGTATTCATGTCTCACCAATGACCACATTATTGAGGAACCTCTTATTTAAAAATGCACTTATCTTCGTATCATCAGCAAGAGGTAACAGAATTGTCATTATCCCTGTTTTCAGAAGTGATGGATTGCAGTAGAGAGGCACTAAGTGGCTTCCCCAAGACCAGAGTCAATTTAATTCTCTTAACTCCTTTGCGTGCCCCAAAAGCTGGTCTGAAGCCATCACTTCAGAATGAATCTTTACAGTTAGTCTGTGGGCAGTTGCTGTTTATAGGAGCAAAAGCTAGGACTGACAGACAAGGATCACTTTCTTTTGTTAATTACCACTACTGTGGATGACCTGGACTTCAATAGCCATAGCTGATAAATATTTCTAATGAAAACTAGACCCGAATCAGGACTGAGTGCCCTATATAAGTACTCAAAGACACTCAGTCTGATGTTACTGTCCCACCTTCCTATGCCAACATGAGTACTTTCACAGCTGTAAGCTGGATCAGGAAATGCAATTGTGTTACCATCTTTGAGTTAGTAAATGGTCTTACAGATCAGTGACAAAGCCTGAAGCAGGAGGTAGGAGAAGCAGAAGTAGCTCCTTTCAGTGTTAGCTTTAAAATCTGTTCAGCTACTCATGGTGCTGCTTCTGTAGTATCTCAAATAGTTTTGAGGTTACTAGGGTCAGAATTTGAGCATTCTTAACCTCCTGCATTTTTTTCTAGGCTCCTATACCTTTTGGCTTCTTTTTTAATGATAAAACTTTTAAAGCTACACATTTGTAGTTGAGCCTTGAATTGCTGTAGGACACTTCCCTCTTTCAGGCCTGAAATATCCTCTGAAGAGGCATGTTTTGTAGTGTTGCAGAAACTCTAGTGGTTAAAGTGGATTCACAGGTTATTCCTGTCAAAATATCCCCAAGCAGTAGACAGGTTTTATTGGTCTATGATGAATATTTGATTGTATCCCTGCAGTTATAGAAGAGGCCAGTTTTGTCAAAAATTCACTACACTTAGAAAATTATATTCACTGCTGTCTTGAATTCTGTTGAGCAGTGTTGTGGCTGACGACCACCTGTATCACACCCGGTTGTAGTTTCTGTAATGACTTTTAGAAGCCATGTCTTGTCCATATAAAGCCAGAAGCCGTCAATATATATCGATATGCTGTTTAAAATGGATATAAATACTGGCATAATTTCTGCTGTCACATTAATGAAATGAAAATACGTTTATGTGTTCCAAGTATAGGGACAATGCACAATTCCAGTGTTGGAGAGCTAATAGTTACAATCAGTGTCATGAAATATTAAGTGAAATCTGCGAGATCTTTGCCTAATTTTAGACCTGAATATAGTAAACAGTACTGGAAGAGAAGTAAAAATGTAATGAGTGTGGAGATGAATAAGAAAGGCAAGGACAGAAGCAGCAATACTGAAGTAAATAGAAGTGCCACAGAGGATTTCATGAGGCTGAAACAAAAACAAGACACCTGCATAGTTTAAGTCTGACCCTCAGAACTGCCTCTCCTAACGGGTCTCCCACTAAAAATCTTAAAATGCCAAGGAAAAAAATGTGATTCACAGCTTATGTTCTAAAACAGCACTGTCATTTGCAGCTGGACTGCATGTGAGGAAGATGCTTTACTGGTAGAAAGTAGGAGCTGTGCTGAAGCTACAACACAAAGAATAGTGGATCCACACAACAGCATTGACAATTACAGTGCTGTCAGCTGTAGCATTTGAAATGTGCAGGTATCTCACTTCTGTTGTAGCTGTTATTTCAGCTGCTTAAAAATAAGAAGGCTGTATGTAAATTGTTCATTTTTAAGATACACTTTGCGTAGGTATGACTGCAGTATGCTTAAAGTAGCTTCAATCTGTTTGGCTAAAAACCAATGGAGCTGCACAGCTACATGCCTTGACATGAGTTGTCTAGTTCTGCACAGTACTTGAAGACCTTAATGGAAATGTGTACTTTTGTGGCTTAACTGCTGTTAGTTATCTAGATATTAAGTAGCTCTGGTTATGCCCACATGCGTAGCATCTGCATTTCTGGCTTCCGCTGTTGGCAGAGAAGTCTGTTTAAAAAAAACAGAAAGTCTTTAAGATAAAATCAAAACTAGTATATTCATTTAAAGTGAGCTGTGGAGGATTTTTTGGATTTGGAGTTTTGCTCTTTTTGTAATCATATGTGTAACCTCCTTTACCAGATCCTTTGAAGAGCCCTAGAGCATTAAACCTGAAAAGCCTCTCTGGATGCCTTGGCAGTTTCTGGAACTCTTGAGGAGCTGATTATGTAGGTGTCTTAGAAAGCCAGCAGAATAAGACTAGTCAGAGACCTAACTCAGGATTTTGGGAACTCAAGTCCAGTTTCTTGCTCTAACAGGTTGTCATGGTTTAACCCCAGCCAGCAATTGAGCACCACACAGCTGCTCATTCACTACTCCCCATGCCAGTGGGATGAGGGAGAGAATTGGAAAAAAAAAGTAAAACTTGTGGGTTGAGAAAAAGACAGTTTAATAGGACAGGAAAGGAAGGGAAAATAATAATAATAATAAATATACAAAACAAGTGATGCACAATACAGTTGCTCACCACCTACTGACCAGTGCCCAGCCAATCCCCGAGCTGCAGTGTCACCTTGCCAGCTCCCCCCAGTTTATATACTGGGCATGACATCACATGGTATGGAATACTGTTTTGGCTTGTTTAGGTCAGCTGTCCTGGCTGTGTCATCTCCCAGCTTCTTGTACACTCCCAGCCTCCACTGACAGGGCAGTATGAGAAGCTGAAAAGTCCTTGGCTTAGTATAAATGCTGCTTAGCAACAACTAAAACATCAGTGTGTAATCAACATTATTCTCATCCTAAAGCCAAAAACCACAGTGCCAGCTACTAGGAAGAAAATTAACTTTATTCCAGCTGAAACCAGGAAGAGGTACTTTCAGAATAAATTTCAATTAGTGGCCTAGACCTTATCTACAAATAGAGTTTGGGCTCTTTAAAGAAATCAGCATAGTTAAAAACCAGCAGTACTGCCAACATGGATCCATTTCCTTTAAAATTGTTTACTGTAACTTTAGGAAGTATACACTGACTGCAAAAAAATCACATCCTTTTGTGTCATATGAACACAGTATAAATTTTTTTAACATGCCCCACGCCTTAGTCTTACTGTGAAATAAATGTGAATTTCATGCATATCAAAGCGTCTGCAGTGATTAAATGCTGCATGACCATAAGCTAAAGATATACTTGTGAGAAAAGATGGTCATAAAAGAGTAAGACTTAACCTGTAAGGTTTTATTTTACAGTTTTGAGAGACCGATGTGGCACATGAGAACAGGGCAAAAAGCAGAACTTTTCTGATGGAGAAGAGGATATAAAACATTTACAGAAATCATAGGTTTCCAGCAGTCTTCAGTTTTATTTTGAAAGCGGTTACTGTTGCAGAAGTACATGATTCATCTGAGTTTTAAACCTAAAATTTGGTAGGATATGGTTCAGTTGTGTCTGTAGGTACAAGATCTGACTGGCATCCTAAATAACTTTACCCAAGGTGGAGGAGATTGTCTGCTTTTATGTACTGCTCGCACACTGCAGTATTAATTGATACTACTGCATGTATGGTTTACTATTAAATTATCTTGCAATCGACCTTGTGTCAGGGCCTTGGCACTTCCTGGGTTTTAATGCATCCTGCTGATTGTTTTTCAGTTGTGAAGAGCTGCCAATGGCTGGCTTAATGTACTCACAACCGAGAAATTTCCTTTCCAAGATAAGACATTTCAAGGCTTGCAGGTTTTCACTGTTGCCGATGCTAAATCAGATTTCGTAGGTAGGAGTGCGTGGCAAAATATTGCCATAGCATTTCACTTTTCATGGTAGCATCTGCCTTCCACTCTTAATCCAAGAGTTCTTAGCATCCCCTTTATGAATATAACTCAGAATATGTTGTTGCAAATAACCACGTATTTTTCTTAGAATTGAAGTTTTGATTTCTGCAGGTTTTTGCCTGTTTATGCCATAAATTGGCAGCCCAAGTCTCTTAGCCACATCTATTTAGCATATTAGGGTGTCTCTGCAGATTTCATATTGGCTTGCAAAGACATGTTAGAAACTTGTGAAATTGCATGTTACAGAGAAAGTAGCAAAGGAAGAAAGAAGTATTTATTCTTCAGAGTGTAAATTAATCTTTAGGCCATGGCCCCCTTAAACTTCTTCATTGTCTAATAGCTTCTGAGTTTTCAAAGATGAATGGGAGCCATTTTGAACACTTAGCCTGTGTAGTTCTGACAGTGTACTCCAGTCATAATGTAGTGATATGAGTGCTAGTGAGCCTGTGCAGTAACACTCGATAAGAGGTTTAAATGAGACTTTGTGTGAATTAGGGATGATCCATGCTTCCATAGCTTTGTGTAGTGTGACCTCCATCTGGGTGAGCATTTATCTTCACCTCAAACCTGTGGAATATCCTGAAATATTAAGGTAGGGAGCTAAGAAAAGGAGTGTTGCTGGAGAGATGCATTGTCTGAATTACTTTCCTTTTAGGTGCTATAGATGTGTTTCAGGTAAGGTAATGAAATTTTATTGATTACATTTTGTTTGCCAAGAATTGATTTATTACTTCCTACTGGAAACAACCCCAGATGACAGAGAAGGCCTACTGCACGTTGTGTCCAAAGACTGTGCCTGAGCAAGAATGGGATAGAAACATGCACCATACACATGCACATGCCAAAGGTCTGAGGAACATTCTTGTGAAATATGTCATTTACCAAGTGTATTTAACAAAGACTTTTCTGAAAGAAAAATGAGGACTAACTATTTGGAGATTACAGCAAAAGAGGAGGATGTTGTCAGAAGGGAGGAAGTGGTCAAGAGAAGCCGCGGTAAATGATAGGGCACTTCACATGACCTGCAAGTGAATGACCACAACATAATAGTAAGGTGCAGTTCCAAAGCAGTATAAACATTAGCTAAACTATCTACACATCTGTTTTGCAGACAATCTTGAGAAAGAGTCTGGTGTGGGAGAGGACAGTGATTGCCAAGTGATTTGCCAAAGGTAATAACTGGAACTAAGGAATTTTTAGTCTCAGCTCTGTCTCTCTGCAGGAAAGCTAGGAGCAAAGGCTTGCATGCAGATATGAAGGTGATAGTTCACAGAATTGGAAGCTGACAAAGAGGCAATGAAAGGCAAGTGATGAGAAAAGAAAACAACTTTTGGACATGAAATATGGGTACAAGAGAATGCTTATACTGTGCTTTATGATGAAAGGCCCTTCTTTCAGGGTACGGAACATTTAAAAATTGGGGTTTTCTCAGCCTTACCACTAGCAGAGAGTTATTAAAGGCTTTTTTTATTGTGATATAGGACGGTCAAACATGGATAGTGTATAGTGTTGATCTGTCCTGTGGTAAAAATGACACTGCTCTGCCTTGCTATTACAAAGATTTGACAACCAGCTATTACATGTTAACCATATATAGTCCTTCCATATTTCCATATCTCAAAGTGTTTTGTAAGAAGAGGAAAGAATCAGAGTACATGAGGGAACTGAGGTAGAGAGAAAGCAAATAATATGTGCAGTGTCAGATAATTCCCTTCCACATTTTGTCATGATCATGTGACTTTAGTGAGCTTGCTACAGAAACTTGTCTTTTTGAGTGTAAGGCATATCTGGATTATCTCTGTAACAGCAATTGCCATTTAGCAAGTTCGAGTAGTGTTCACTTGAGTGTATAGTGTGAAAATGAGAACAGAGTCCAGCTTCTGTGATGTTGTCCTCAAAACTTAGAATATGATCGTTTAGGCTTCCTGTTTTCAAATATGTGAAGATTGTTCTTGGGTTTTTAAAAAATAAACTTATTTTTACTATGAAAAATGACATTACAAGAAGATCAAATAATGTTTTAAAAGAAGGGATTTCTTAGAAAAATTGTTTAAAACAGCTTTTATTTGATCTTTGGCAACTTCATCCTTTATAATGTCTAACATGAAGTTTATGAATCTCCTTTTGACTTCCTTCTAGCTAATGGAAGAAAAGGTGCTCATTACTTTATGATCCAAATTTAATGAGGAAGAAGAAAAATACTTAAAAGAGTAAAAAAAAATGCAAAAGAGATTTCTGAAGTTTGAAACCTCATAAATCCTATTTTAAAATGGAAATGCAAATGAATAAAAAAAAATCATTTGCAAATAGTAGCTCAGTCAAATCCTAGGTGAGTCACAGGGCGTTGTGGCAGAGTGTGAGATCCAGATACTTTTTTCCCAAGATGCTGGTTAATTGTCTGATTCACCTTTTTGACCATAGGAGATTACTTGTTGCTTCTCATACATTGTTTCCAATGTCATGTGGTTGCGGTGGTTTTCTGTTAGTTATTTCTTGCCCGTACAGTCTTCAGAGTTTTCTTAAAAGTTGTTACAATAAAATGCAGGGGATACTGGCACAAATACACGGTGCACACACCTGAATCTCTTGTTTCCTTCTCCTTTTTAAGCTTTGCTTCTCTGAAGGAGGATGAGGGAGGGTGGGGCAGAGGTTTTGGAGCTGTGTCAGGAGTCAGGGATGTGTATGCAGTGAGGAGTGACTGCTCTTCAGCAACAGTGTGTGTGCAGTTTAAACCTTTGGCTCCAGATCCAGTGGTCAGGAATTCCATCTTAACACGCTGTCATGTTAAAATGTCCAGTATTCTTCCCCCTGCCCCATCCCCCACCTTTTTTTTTTTTTTTTTTTTTTAAAGAGTGGTCACTGGGTGTCAAATGCTGTAAAAGGTAATAAATTCTGAAAAACAAAAGGACTTAGAATTTAGGAGGTTTTGAAATTTGTCAGGTTTTCTATTGTTTTTTCCCCAATTCTCAGCTCTCTTCCCATCTTTATTTGCATGTTACTGATAATGTAATTCTTAAGCATTTGAAGTTGATTTAGCTGTATAGGTTATTTTGCCTATGTAATTTCCACTGAGTGAACAGGATCTACCATTTAAAACCTTTGCATTCCCATTAGCCGTGGAAGTTTGCTTTGAGAAGGAGTTTCTTTACTTCTGCTGCTGCTTGTGGTCACAGAAGTCACCAGTATCAGATGCTTGTTTGATGGGCTTGTGAACACAAACATGATTTTCTCTACAAATCTAACCTGTTGTCAAATACCTGGGTCATATGGCATCTTGGAAAATTTTGTGGTGTTTAGTTACTTAAGTTTTCTACAAGGGGATTGCACGTTGTTACAGTATGTAGAGATATGTCAGATTACTGGATTTAGGCAAAGAATTATATTGTTTCAAGCAAAAGTATGGTTAATTGACACGCCCTGTATGATTCATGCTAAAGATGGAAGCTTGAAAGAGACTGATAAATTTAACAAGACAAAGAAGAAACCATGTTGAAGCTCTCCCTGATAATCCAGCATATTGTTAATTAAAGCAAACATTTCTTTAGAAAGGACCTTCATTGCATAAGATCTGTTTGTGAAATTAGTGACTTGTCACAGCAGAGACAGTTAATGGGGAGTGCTGTTTCCTCAAAAAGTCCAAGCCTTAAGGATGCCACCCAAAATCTAGAAGTTTGCGGTTTTTTAAAGAGCTGAACTGCCGAAATTTATGATTGCAAGAGAAGAAAGTACTTCTTTTCAGCCAGTCAGCTTTAAAAATTCTTTAATTTTCAATACTTTGCTTCAGTCGTGACTTGTGTAGACAAGTTGGTGTTCATTTGGTTTTTAGGAGCTCTAGGTGTATTGAACAGCTCTTCATAGCCAAGTATGGAATCCACTAGCTGCATGCTCTGCAGTTCCTAAATATTTTTGAAGATCTGGCTACCTTCCAAGCTTTAGACTTGTTCTCAGACTCCGTGCAAATGAATTGAAGCATCTCTTTCACGTGTGTACAGAACAATATTCATATGTCTGACAATATGGTAGACATACCTTAAAACTAGTTCATTGTTGTGAACTAGCTGCTTCTAGATGTCAGAGTTTCCATCTCTGGAGGAAAGACTGACCCTGACTAAAATGAGATAGTAGCCTCTGTACAGAGGGCAGCCCCTCTGAGGACTGTCCCCTAGGCAATGGGATTAGAGGGAGCAAGGATATGAAGATGCCGCATTCTGTGAAAGTAAGAAGATGCCATATATATTTTGGAAAATCTTCACCTTCTTTCCTTGAGAAGTCCCAGACATAGCTGCCTTCCTGGGCGGCAGCTGGTGGTCTCATGGTTACTGAGACCACAAGGTTTAGCACTGAGAAAAAAAGAAAGTCTCTTTTTCTCAGACCAGTCGCCTATGTTGCCTGGGGAAGCACTACAGAAGGGCCTTGGGAGAACAGTAATTCACATAGGAACTGCCGGGGGATGCTGAGAAAAGATGCTATATAGAAGTTTGGTTTTATCTCCTTGTTCCTCTTCTCCCTTCACATGCAGGCCATGGTTTCTAAAGAGGAAAATGAGTTTCATATAGGTAGTAACAGTCTTCCAAGATATTAAGATTCCAACAGTCAGTAACTATCCACATCTAATGAAGATAAAACTGTACCATCTTAATTTGATGAGAGGAAGAGACCAGTTAGACATTAGGGGAAAGCTTTCTAGATAAAGGGTAGTGATGCAGTGGACCAGACTTTTAGGAAGTTTGCAGAATCTTCTTTTTAAGAACAGAATGGATTTATGTAGGTATATTAATACTACCTTATCACTAGAGGACCTTGTGAGGACTCTGTGCCCATGTTTCAAGATTTCTGCAATTGTAGCAGAAGAAAGGAAAAATCAAGGAAGATACGTAAAAGAAGATATGATATTGTCAAGCAATAGTTTGGAGAATTACTTTTTACAGCAACATTTTGGAGGCATCTGAGCAGCACAGAGTGGCAGAGAAAGAGATGCCACATGAACAGAAGTCTGAGTTGATTGAAGTCAAAACCAGGATTAGTTGATGACTGTGTAGGGTAGTCTGTAGTAAAGAGTTTTCATTTAGAAATACCCAGCAAGTTTTAGAGGCAGCTTTTGTGTGGGAATTTAGGAAGAAGATTTAGTAATGAATTTTGCTAAAATTTATGCAGATAGTAAGATACCAGATGGAGGGAAAGTAATGTGCAGCAAGTAGCAGCTGTACTGATGCTTTGGGACTCACAGAAGTTGTAGTTTTAAACAAATATAAGATGAGCTGTTCTATGGAAGAAGTAGTACAAGAAATGTACCAATTATTAATTGTAAAAACTTGTAAATTGTAAAAAACCCCTAACTATAGAAAACAGAAGTTTTGAGCTTCTGTTAAAGCGTGGTTTATGTGTATAAAAGTCCTTTTCTGACTGCATTGAGTGGTGTGATAAAGCAAGTATCACCTACACCTGTGAACTTCAGCTTTCTTTAGGAAAACAAATTCCTGGGTAGGTTGCTGGAGCTTAGCTAAGGTGAATAGAGGAGAAGCATTGGCATGAAGTTTATTCATCGTCTATCAGCTGGTAAAAATTCTCAAACCTGTTTCTAATTCAATAGGAAGAGGTTTTTTGTTTGTGATAGCTACTTAGTGCCTTTTACTGGCAATTCCTCACTTTGGGTTGAAGACTGTACTCAGATGCCTGTTGTTATGTTGTTGACTCCTGAGTTTAATAAGGGTTGTTAACCATCAGCAAGGACTGCAGTGTCTGAGATAAGGTTTTCTTTCAAAATGCTGTTCTCTGCAGAATTAGCAGCTTGTCTGCTTTTTTCACCATACTACAGCATGAGAGACACATGGGCAGGCTGCTTACATGAGGTGCTATTACAAAAATGTTGTGCATTTTAAACGGAGCAATCAAACTCTAGGATCCTGAAAGGGTGGATGAAGTTCAGATAAATTCGGCCTTTGAAGCACAGAGGTTCCTGACCCCACATAACCTTTTAACTGTTTTTTTCTTTTAATCAAACTATGGAAATTACTTTTTTCCTAGGCTTATTCAGCACTGTAACTGTGGAAGAGGCTTTACAGAACTATTTTGTGACTTGCTGTATTTTAACATGTTTCTAGATAGAGGACGCTCCTTGGATTATAAAGAGTTTCAGGCACAATGGCAGATCCCATCCGCTGGGCCCGATACCGTTGGCAGCGACTGATATCTACAGAGGGTGGAGGAGATAGCAGCAGCAACAGTTCAAGGAACAAGTGCTATCAGTCATCAAAAACTGTTGGCAAACATAGGATAGTGATTCCCTGTTTGGGACATTTTAAGGAAGAGTATGAAAAAGTATCAAAACTGTACATGAACAACAAAATACGGACTACTAAGTATACTTTATTGAATTTTTTACCTCGGAATTTATTTGAACAATTTCACAGGTAATGAACTCATTTTTGATTGTGGTAATTCTTCTGAAGTGGAATCCTTTTATTTAAATGTGTGTGTTACTATGTAGACGGGTATTCAGAAATTATTCTTCCTCTTGACCTGTCTATCACTTCTGAAAAGATCTGTGTTATTTGGCGAAAGAGTATTATCAGTGTTGGGCTAATCCTTTTCTCCATAGCTTGTGTAATTTCTACTAATTCTATTCTTCAGATTATTGAAATATTCCTTACTCTTAGAGCGCTGCCACACAGCAATCTGCAGGAGGATTTTCAGCTCATTCCCTGCAAATGTGTTTCTCCCCTTCCCTCATGTCTTTCTCTGTTGCCAATTCTTTTCCCCCTCCTTCTGCTTGGAGGACTGCTGCGTTGTAAAGTTATTCAGGGAGGCTGTAGATGGCTCCCTTTTTTAAAAACATGTCATCTAGCCCAGGAGATGATAAAATTAAATTTAAAAGACCTGGAAATTTGAGAGAGTGCAAGTTCATCAAAGCCGCACCAGAAGACACATGCCTGGAGGACAGGTTTGAAAATACAGGTAAATTCTTGGTTTCTGCATCTTCTGATCGTGCATATTAAGCAATTGTGCAGCTAAATAATCTATTGACTGGAGAGTGAAAACAAAGTTCTGGATGCTTAGTTCTTACATTGCAGTTGGAGTGAGGAAAAGATAAACTACTGCTCACTTAAGTGTCTTTATAGCATGGAGCGGGGGATAAGGATGGAGGTCTGTTAGCACAGCTAACTCGTATCTTTTCTCTTTGTTTCAGAGTTGCCAATTTGTATTTCCTATTTCTAGTTGTCCTAAATTGGGTTCCTCTGGTGGAAGCCTTCCAAAAAGAAATTACAATGCTACCTCTAGTAGCAGTTCTGACGATTATTGCAGTGAAAGATGGTCTGGAAGATTACTCAAAGTACAAAATGGATAAACAGATAAACAACTTACTAACCAAAGTATATAGCAGGTAAGAGACAACAGTCTTTGTGCTTTATTGTTATTTTTTGACTATGAGTATGTGAAAAAGTTGTTGATAGATCTTTTGGGTTACTTTCTGGATACTCACAGAATCACAAAGTAATTTTAAGTTGGAAGGGGTCTCTGGAGGTCGTCTAGTCCAATCCCTGCTCGAAGCAGGTCTAATTAGAACAGGTTGCTCATGAACTAGTCTGGTTGAGTCTTGATCACCAGATTTGCTAAATGGGTATCAAATCAGTGTAAAATTTGCTGAAAAACAATTATTCTTTGGTCGAGGCAAGAGTGGTCATGCATGAGTTTGTACTGTATTAAGCAAGATAGTTTGACTAGTGAAGCATTGTTGTATGTACATTTGTTTTGAAAGGTGTATTTTTAATTTCTCTAAAATCGCTGTAAGCATCATGGAAATTCAAGGGTTGCTAGTTTAGCACTATATTGGTAAAGGTCATTAATGGTTTGGGGATATACTCACAATGTAATAGCATTTCCCCAGACAGAATGAGATAATTTTCTGTTTGAGTGCATTACACAGTTTGCTACAAATGTTAGCACCTGTACCGCAGTGCAGGACGGCAACTGTTACAGACTGTAGGTGCAGGTCAGGAGTGGAGCGTGCTTGTGGTGAGAGGTTTGCTGACAGGCAGTTATGCATGGATAATAAAAAGACAGGAACACAAACTGATCATATTCTAAATTAACTGGCAAAAATCTTCTTTTAGTGCACATCAGTGCTGCTCACATAATCATTTTTCTTTTATACCTGTCATAAAAGGATGTTCTGAGACTCATTCGAAGTGAAATACAAAGATAAAGGACCCTTTTTCTTTCTTGCGTTCTCTGTGGTCATGCAGGGAAACAAGTAATTTGAAAAATATCACTTTTCATGTGTTGTAGTAGCCATCACAAATAGCAGCTGTAGGAGAGGACTGATTGGCAGTTGGACACCTTAACAAATCCAGAAGGTCCGAGCAGTAACATACAGCAGTTGCTGTAGTGCCAAACCACATCTAAAACTTGCTTTTTCATTAAAGACACGCCTTTTCCTAGTGAAGGCAGTACACTGAAAATAAACTTTTCTAAAGTCTTAATGTGCTAGCTGGTTATGGCAAACCCTAAACTCTGTACTGTTGGCATGACCTTAATCAGCCCATGCAGCAGGTTTGCAATCTGGTACTCCATAACCATTAAATGTATTCTGATACTACTCAGAAGATGGAATTGCCAGCTTTCTGGCATTTGCCATACTGTACTGGTATTTTAAGAGCTAGCTCATAACCATAGAAAAAGTCTGGATTATCATCTTGTGTCATCAAAGGAAAAATAAACACAAATTTTGTTCTGCAAACAGGAATATGTGTATCAGCTTTCCCAGAATTGTTCTGTTCAACCTATAAAAAATTGAGCTTGAACCAGGTAAGTAGTTTGGCCATTAGGGAAGATAAATGGTTTTTATCTTTTTCATGTCTGCAGAGAAGGCTTAAGGGAGAAGCTGGACTGTTTCTGCTGTAAATTGTCATGTACTCAGAAAAAAAATATTGCCAGAAAGCTCAAGCATTCAATATCCATATTCATGAAAACTCTGTGTTACTTGCAATCTCATGCCAATGTCAATGCAGCAGAATTAATTTCTGGTTGTCTTTTCTGGGTTGATTCCTTCCCCATCACCAAAAATGTGTAATAATCAGTGGCCATATTAGTAATCCATAAAAATTCCTTCTTGTGCCTCTAAGTGTTTAGGTTTTTTAACTTTTTTTTCCTCCTTATTTACTTTTATCATGAGTTATTTTATATAGTATAATCTGGTTTTAAAGATAAACTTGGAGGCATGGTTCAGGAGAATTATATCTTATTGGTAGAAACATGTTTGTTCACTACACGTGAGCCGATTTATCTTAAACTTCCATTAATCTCACATTAGGATTCAGAATTTCATAATTCGTTTAACAAGAATCCCTTAGAAATTGTGATGACTGTTCCAGTGCATGCATTTAATCAAGCATAGTCATATCAAGAGTAAACATGATGAACTACTAGCTAATGTTGAATACAATTTCCAGGTTTTTTCTTACTGTGCATTTGTTCACCTGGAGAAGATGTGTACATCGTACATGCTGTCTGTGTAATTTTACTTACACGTTAGATACTGCTACCTACATGGCTACTGAGACAAGTGCCCAATGTAACATCTCCTCTTGCTGTCTCAACATAACTAAGCACTAGTTGTCACGGCTGAAAGCTGGTAGGCCTCCTGTTTGAAGATAATTTGCGTGAAGCATTTTCAGGAAGACCAGTGATAGTCGCTTCTTGAACCCTTGTGAGGCTTACTTTTATACAAAGCTCGGTGTTCATAATAGAAGTAGTTTCACTGTGGTCCATGCCAAAATGTACCAGTCTCAGTGTCATGATAAATCAGTCTGAGCAACTAGGTGCTAGTTTCTGTGCTGATTTGGCAAACCTAATTTCTTCTGCCTTGCCACCCTTGTGTTTGCTTTTACTTATGGCAAATGGCTGACATCCATAGTTTCAGAGTTTTCAACCTGCTGCTTTTTGGAGTTCTGAGATTTATCCATTTGATAGATCAGAATTATTGTATTTGGCCTTAAATGCACAGACCCTGAAGCTGTTTTTTCCAGGAAAGCTTATTTCTGTCTTGAAAATGTGATAAAATAGGATAATGTTGCTTAACATGTTTTGTTGGGGTTTTTTTCTGTCTTGTCTTTCCCTTAGGAGTGTCCCAGTTTGGGCTCTAACCTGTGACATGGAATAATAAAACATTTCAATAAGCAATAAGATGTGCTAATGTGCATTTTAATATAGCTTGTAATTGTTGCTCTGATGTTAAATACTTAGTTATCAAGTCCTTGCACATTTTGAGCAAGTTACCATTTTAAAGTATTAGGATCATATTTAAATAGCCATGAATCACGAAGTATGAAGGCACTTCTGTTCGAGCATCTGTTAAAATCATGTAGTTTCTGTCATTTCAGTAGGACTGTGGTGAGGTGCTTATGATGGAAATGTCCATTTATTCCCCCACTGACCTGCTATGAAAGATGGTGAAACTTTTTGTCTGACTTTCTGCTGAACTGGATAAAGAATATGTGCATGATGTGTCTGCTGCATCAGCAGCAGGATGGATAACGGCTGTCTGATACGTTTTTCTTCTGTTTTTCCCTCTTCTGCAGACCTTCTAAATATATTTGTTTCATTCCAAGCCTTGCATGTAGATGTATTATAATTACTGTTCTTTACAAATGCATGTTGTACTTAGGGACATGGTTTAGTGGTGTTGATAGAACTAGAACAAAGGTTGGACTTGATGATCTTGAAGGTATCTTCCAACTGAAAGTGTTCTATGGTTCTATGTTTGTGCAAATCATTGTATATATTTGAAATCCAGATACAATTTCATATCTAGTTTTTCTTTATGGAATTGTGATCTGGAAAGAATAACCCTTTCTGCAAGATTCTTCCTTACCTTTAGCTTTCCTTTGCTCCCCCAGGCTCCAGCCTGGCAAAAAGAAAGTGGGACTTGTCCACGTGCATCAAGTAAAAAGAAGCATCATACAATTTAAGTCCCATGTTTATTAAATAGATAGTGATTTAAAAGAGAAATATGGCTTGGATGGGTGTACTCTTTGCTAGGTAAAAAAAAATGGCTGGATGGCTGGGCCTAAAGAGTGGTGGTGAATGGAGTTAAACCCAGTTGGTGGCCAGTCATCAGTGGCGTTACCCAGGGCTCAGTATTAGGGCCAATTCTGTTTAATGTCTTTATCAGTGAGCTGGACAAGGGGATCAAGTGCATCCTCAGTGAGTTTGCAGATGGTACTAAGTTGGACAGGAGTGTTGATTGCTCAAGGGTAGGAAGGCTCTGCAGAGGGATCTGGACAGGCTGGATTGATGGGCTGAGGTCAGCTGTATGAGGTTCAATAACGCCAAGTGCTGGGTCCTGTGCTTGGGTCACAACAATCCCATGCAGTACTACAGGCTCGGGGAAGAGTGACTGGAAAGCTGCCTCGCAGAAAAGGACCTGGGGGTGCTTGTTGAGACGTGTATGAACAAGAGCCGGCAGTGTGCCCAGGTGGCCAAGAAGCCAACAGCGTCCTGGCCTGTATCAGAAATAGTGTGGCCAGCAGCAGTAGAGAGGTGATTGTGCCCCTGTACTCAGCACTGGTGAGGCCACACCTCGAATACTGTGTGCAGTTTTGGGCCCCTCACTACAAGAAAGACTCTGAGATGCCGGAGCGTGTCCAGAGAAGGGCAACAAAGCTGATGAAGGGTCAGGAGAACAGGTCTTTTGAGAAGCGGCTGAGGGAACTGGGGTTGTTCAGCCTGGAGAAGAGGAGGCTGAGGGGAGACCTTATGGCTCTCTGCAACTACCTGAAAGGAGGTTGTAATGAGGTGGGGGTCAGCCTCTTCTCCCAAGTAACAAGCGATAGAACAAGAGGAAATGGCCTCAAGTTGCATGAGGGGGAGGTTTAGATTGGACATTAGGAAAAATTTCTTCGTTGAAAGGGTTGTCAATCATTGCAACAGGCTGCCCAGGGAAGTGGTTGAAATGTGGTGCTTAGGGACATGGTTTAGTGGTGGAGTTGGCAGTGTTAGGTTTACAGTTAGACTCTATGATCATAAAGGTACTTTCCAACCTAAATGATTCTATGATTCTGTGAGATTTGCCATCTCCTGAGGGCTAACCCCAACACTGGCAGCAGAGGCAAATACGTTTTCATATTTTTTTTGTGAAATGCATGGTAGTTAGGAAAAATACAGGGATGTGAGAGTACCAGGGGTTTTCTCCTTTTTGAAATCTCTAGCAAATAATTACTTCAGGGATTAATCAAAGGCTTGCCCTGTCACAAAATCTTTAATTTCCAAATATTTCTGTGGTTTTGCAAATTCCCATTCATTTTGAAAAATTGCTGTAGAAGTCAGTGGGAGAAATTGACAACTTTTCACTTGATATTTTTGTCTTACGTTAGTGATGCAGTTGCTTTCTTTGTTTATGAGCTTATTTTGTCTTGCTTACCTTTTTGTTTCCATCCTTTCTCTAACTCTTCTAGATACAAGCTGGCTGTGGAAGTAATTTTCTCCCACCACCCTCCTGGGTTCTCAAAACCTTTCCATCCTGTTTGGAGGGTGAGGTAAAAGGGTGCTGTTGTGAAGTGACCAGGGCATTCTGCTCCAGTTGGTGTTGTACCCTGATTGGACTCACTTGGCCTTCATAGCAGGGTAAATTGGCCTACACAAAAAGTTATGCTGATGTAATTTTCAATACCTGAGGGGTAGTTCCAAACAACAAAAAAACCCCACTAGTTTTCAGCTTGCTCAGTCTCCTGAATAGATTTACTTTTTCAGCGCCTCGCAGCTATCTAGTCATACCCTCAGTAACTGAGAGTCTCATCCTGTTTTAGCAAGTATTCTGTTCCTTTTCCTGTTTACTACCTCTATTAGGTTGGCTTTAGTTAATTTACATTAGAAATTTTTCCTTCAACTTTTTTTTTTTCTTCTTTATTTTCAAGTACGTGTTCTGGTATGAAAAGTTAATTCCTGCAGTGTTGTTTGAATCCATCCACCTTGATATAGGTAGCACTTTAATTAAAGCTAGTAGATAAGGGTCAGTCTACACACAATGGCCATGTTGCAAAGCTTATTAGCTTATGTCTGCAGTGTAAAAGCTAATGCACTTCCCAATTCTCCGGTGTGCTTCTCGAGCAGTTTAGAATGAGACGTAGGGAAAGAAGCACAACATGGAAGACAGCCCTAGCAGGCCCGGACTATGCCCCAGTCTGGATGACTGAGAAACGAAGACTGTGGGGCGTACGTGGGCCTCTCTTTAAACATACCACAAGGGTTAGTCTGTGCAAGGCAGAAAAGCCAGTCAGTTGCCGAGGGCAGTAATAGCTCATACAAAAAATATACTGCATCCAGCCCTGTGCAGTGTTTGTTACAGCAATTGTAGGTGTGTTGCATCACCTATGTTGCAGTAGCCTACTGCTGCGTGCCTCCGGCTAGCTCGTAAAGCCCTTGTTGCTTGTTACCTTGCATCCCATTCACCGCTCTCAACCTGACTGTGTTTGCAATACACGCCTGTGATTACGTAAAGGAAGATTCTTCTTCTCAGCTGAGGACAGAACAGCAGCTATAAATTGGAAGTTGAAAACAGTTCAAGCTTACGTGTGTCATGCCTGGATATTTCATATTAATAAAGAATTTCAACTTAATGCTGTATTGGGCCTGAGCTTTTATTGGCTTCCCTGAGTCTTACAGAGTCTTGGTAGCTTATGTTCAAAATTAATGGAAAAGATATTTTAAAAGCCTGTAAAAACAAGTATTTATATTCAGAACATCAGTAAAGTGGTTGCTGAATATTCTTTGCTTACTGGTAGGTGTTCATCGTCTTGGGACACAGACATTTTTGAAAGGACCTATCAGAAGGGAAAAAGATTTGCTGTCTTGGTTGCATAATTGCAGGAAAAAGTGGTGACTCAAAGAGAAATCCTGAAAACGCTGTTTGCTTTCTTGGAATAATGAACACATAGGAAGCAAGTGGACTGAATTTTAAATAGAGCTAAAATAATTCTGTGGGGGTGACCGAAATGTAATTCGCAGAAAAACAGGGCTTGGGCAGCAGAGCTGATTCTTCATAGTTATACCCACCTTGAGCTAATAGACTGTCTCATCAGAGGTGATTTTTTTTTTAAGACTTGTAAGACTACATTAACTGTTAGAGTAATTTTCTAGTTACAGCATGTTTCTCTGAGCTTTCAGTTTATGCACTTGTAAAAAAAATTACTCTTTTTTTTTTTTCTGTATTTCAGGAAAGAGAAGAAATACATAGATGAACGCTGGAAAAATGTCAATGTTGGGGACTTCATCCGGCTTTCACGTAATGAAATAATTCCTGCTGACATGGTGCTGTTATATTCTAGTGACCTGGATGGGATCTGTTACATTGAAACAGCAGGCCTTGATGGAGAAACTAACCTAAAGCAGAGGCAGGTGGTGAGAGGATATTCAGAGCAGGTAATAATTGTGCATTTCTAGTGGTGTAAGAAAGTTGACATGACAGATGATTAACTAAAAAAACCCAGACAACTTAGCCCTCTAGATTGCCTAATTTTTGATAGCTCAGCCATCCCCATCTGAAAACAAAATAACCAGGTAGCATAGTTCTAATTTGTTGCTTATTTTGGAGCAAATCTTTGCTTGTTCACTTAACCCAGAGAAAAGAAAGATCTGTTTCAAGTAATGCAAACCAGTAAAAATAACTATTCAGGTAAATGTTAAAAGTCATTTGTGATGTGTATCATGTCGTGGGTAAGAAATCGTAGGTTTTTTATAAGGGAGTTCTGTGCTGGGAGAGAGGAGCAGATACTATAGTGTCTCACTGTTTTTTCATATTGCAAATGTGTTTTTCGCTCCAATTTGACACTGTCCCCCGTGACACTCTTGTCTCTAAACTAGAGAGGCAAGGATTTGACAAATGAGCCACGCGACGGATCGGGAACTGGCTGGCTGGTCGCAATCAAAGCATCATGGTCAACAGCTCGATATCCGAGTGGAGACCAGTGACGAGTGGTGTTCCTCAGGGGTCGGTATTGGGACTGATGCTATTTAACATCTTTGTTGGCAACATGGACAGTGGGACTGAGTGCACCCTCAGACAGTTTGCCAACACCACCAAGCTGTGTGGTGCAGTCAACACGCTGGAGGGAAGGGAGGCCATCTGGAGGGACCTTGATAGGCTGGAGAGGCAGGCCCGTGCAAACCTCATGAAGTTTAACAAGGCCAAGTGCAAGGTCCTGCATCTGGGTCAGGGCAATCCCAAGCACAGATACAGACTGGGCGATGAGTGGATGGAGAGCAGCCCTGGGGAGAAGGACTTGGGGGTGCTGGTGGGTGAAAAACTGAATATGACCCAGCAATGAGCACTCACAGCCCAGAAGGCCGATCGCATCCTGGGCTGCATCAAGAGAAGTGTCAGATTAGATATTAGGAAGAAATTCTTTCCTGTGAGGGTGGTGAGGCACTGGATCAGGTTGCCCAGAGAAGCTGTGGCTGCCCCCTCCCTGGAAGTGTTCAAGGCCAGGTTGGATGGGGCTTGGAGCAACCTGATCTGGTGGAAGGTGTCCCTGCCCATGGCAGCGGGGTTGGAACTAGATGGTCTTTAAGGTCCCTTCCAACCCAAACCATTCTGTGATTCTATGAATTTTAGTCACTCAAGGATTTATAAAATCTTTGGAACTCTTTAGAGTTTTTCTGTTACAAGCTTACTGTGAACAGCATTAACGAAGTCATCTCTGCCTTTCAAGACTGAGCATCACTGGGTCTCAGAGGGTTTACACATACCAAGTAGTGGTGGAAAATTGGTGGATCTATACTTTTCAACCGTGGAAGTCAGGTGGTTAAGGCTTTATAAGTAATTCATTAAGGCCTTTCCAAATACTGAAAAGAGATGGCTGCCATTGGTTTTTATACCAGACAAATAGATTTTATTTAGTGTTATACTTAGCAGACAAAATGCTGGAGGCTGCACAAAGAAGGTGATATCAAAAGAACAAAGAATCCTGGCATTTCTACAGTTGTCAGCATACCTGATACTGAGTTCTGCTGCTTAAACACCGTGCTGAAAACAACAGCAGGGAGGCTGTGCTGTCCGTAAGAACAGACTGGTTAGTCCTCTGGGGATAAAATTACCTGAACTGACTCTGAATTTTCAGCAGTGTTCATTTATCAGCAGTCGTGGTTAACAGGGGAGGTCCCAGAGGACTGGAGGCTTTCCGGTGTGATGTCCATTTACAAGAATGGCCATAAGGAGGATCCGGAGAACTACAGGCCTGTCAGCCTGACCTCGGTGCTGAGGAAGATTATGGAGCGGTTCATCTTGAGGGGCGCTCACGTGGCATGTGCAGGACAACCAGGGGATCAGGCCCAGCCAGCATTGGTTCATGAAAGGCAGGTCTTACTTGACCAACCTGATCTTCTATGACCAGGTGACCTGCATAGTTGATGTGGGGAAGGCTGTGTTATCTACCTGGACTTCAGTAAAGCCTTTGACGTTGTCTCCCACAGCATTTTCCTAAGAAAGCTGATGTCTCATGGCCTAGGCAGGTGTACGCTTTTCTGGCTAAAAACTGGCTGGATGGCCGAGCACAGAGTTGTGGTGAATGGAGTTAAATCCAGCTGGTGGCTGGTCACAAGTGGTGTTCCCCAGGGCTCAGTCTTGGGGCTGGTCTTGTTTAACACCTTTATCAATGATCTGTATGAGGGTATCGAGTGCACCCTCAGTAAGTTTGCAGATGGTATCAAGTTGGGCGGGAGTGGTGAAGGGCCTGGAGAGCAGGTCTCATGAGGATTGGCTGAGGGAACTGGGGTTGTTTAGTCTGGAGAGGAGGAGGCTGAGGGGAGACCTGATCACTCTCTACAACAACCTGAAAGGAGGTTGTAGTGAGGTGGGGGTTGGTCTCTTCTCCCAAGTAACACGCAATAGGACGAGAGGAAATGGCCTCAAGTTGTGCCAGGGGAGGTTTAGATTGAACATCAGGAAAAATTTCTTTAATGAAAGAGTGGTCAAACATTGGAACAGGCTGCCCAGGGAAGTGGTGGAGTCGCCATCCCTGGAGGTGTTCAAAAAACGTGTAGATGTGGCACTTCAGGACATGGTTTAGTGGTCATCATGGTGTTGGGTTGACAGTTGGGCTTGATGCTCCTGGAGGTCTTTTCCAACCTAATGATTCTATGAAGTGAGGAGTACCACCTTGTTGTGCATTAAGGTTCCCCTGTTACTTAGTGAGTATGGTAGTACCAAAGGCATGACGTGATACCCACAAACAAAGCTGTTTCTTATCCCTTTACAGTAACATGCATGGTTTTATTTTCCTTTTCTTTCTTGATTTAATCTTAAAACAATAAAGCAGGAAGGACTGTTTGATCTTTCTGTATATACATGTTACTATGCAAGGCAAAATTCAAATGGTTCTACAGGCTTAGATCATACTGAGGTTGCCCTCATATCAGCTCCTGCTACCAATATCTGATTTCAGTCTCACTCAAGAAAGAGGCTGTTTTCTCGACTTCCAGAAAACTTACACCAAAATGCTAGGAAGAGTCATACTGTCGAGAAGAATGTGGTGGGTTGACCCTGGCCAAAATGCCAGGTGCCCACCAAAGCCGCTCTATCATTCCCCCTCCTTAACTGGACAGGAGAGAGGAGAGAAAAAAAATAACAACAGGCTTGTGGGGTTGAGATAAGGACAGGGAGATCACTCAGCATTTACCGTCACGGGCAAAACAGACTCAACTGAAAGGAAATATAATTTATTACCAATTAACTCAGAGAGGAGTGATGAGAAATAAAACCAAATCTTAAAACACTTTCCCTCCACCCCTTCCTCCTTTCCCGGGCGTAACTTTGATCCCGATTTTCCTCCCTCCTCCCCCCCAGCGGCACAGGGGGAAAACAGGGAATGGGGGTTGGGGTCAGTTCATCACTGTTGTTTTCTGCCGCTCCTTCCTCCTCACGGGGAGGACTCCTCACACGTTTCCCCTGCTCCAATGTGGGGTCCCCCTCATGGGAGAAAGTCCTCCATGACTTCTCCAGCGTGAGTCTTCCCCACAGGCCGCGGGGGAATCACTGCTTTAGTGCCTGGAGCATCTCCTCCCCCTCCTTCACTGACCTTGGTGTCTGCAGGATGTTTCTCTCATGTATTGTCACTCCTCTCACTCGCTGCAATTACTGCTGCCCAACAACTTTTTCACTCCCTTAAATACATTATCACAGAGGCGAAAACGCTGTCGCTGATTGGCTCAGCCTTGGCCAGCGGCGGATCCGTCTTAAAGCCGGCTGGCATTGGCTGTATCTGACATAGGGGAAACTTCTAGCAACTTTGTACAGAAGCCACCCCTGTAACCCCCCCCACTACCAAAACCTTGCCATGCAGACCCATTACAAAGAAAAAGGGGAAAAAAAAAAAAAAAAAAAAGAACAATTCTTTCACTATTCAAGAGTGTTAGTTTTTGTCCTCAAGTGTAAAATCAAACAAAGCAACAAAAGTCATTGTAGGGTCTTCTTGTCAGGACTGCATGGTTTCTGAATACAGAGCCATGGTCAACTTCACAGACCTCTAGTGCCCCACCAGTTGAGTTTCAGCTGCAGGCTTTGTCCCTATAAACTCAGGCCAAATAAGACTGGCAGTGCTGTGTAAGAGGCTGACTGGCTGGCCTTTCCATTTCTTGTGCTCGGAAGGATAGGAATAAACTACATCAAATTAAACAACATCTGAAGACAAGAAGTAAAAAGACTTAACCTGTTTGCAAGGGTGTTATGTCCTGCTTCTTTGTGACTAAGCAGAAACACAGACAGTGAAAAACAGGTTATCACTGGGGCACCTGATCTTGCACTTCGCATTCCTTTGAGAGAAGGCAAGGCAAAATTACAGCATGAAACAGGAGCTGAAACTCTTACTGTCAAAATTTAGTTGTTGTTTTGTTGGCAGCTTAGAATAGCATAACCTTTTTTTTTTTTTTAAAAAATGCTCAAATGATAACAGGAAATAAATTGGGAAAGTAACTCAAGGCTTCTTAGGTAACACCGGGTAGCAAGGCGCAGAACACACTGTCTCCAACCATCTTGGCATTCATAGGGGAATACAAAAAACAGCTGAGGACCTGCTCCCTGAGGATAAAGAGCTGTTTAGTGAACAAACTGATATTGCCATGCTGCTTTCAAGACACTCAAATCTTGCTTCCCGTTAAGAATGGATTGATTTCCTTTTCCTTCCACACCTGATATAGTTAGCTGAACCAAGCACAGGTTCACTGGTGGAGAACCTCATATGCCCTTAGCACTAATTCACTGGAAGCAGTGAACGTTTCTTATTACGTTGTGAGAGAGGCCACAGGGCTACACTGATCAGTTGCTTCTCAGACTGTGTGGTCAATGACTGAATCCAGTCCTAGCTGCAGCATCCTCAAACCTAGTGGAGAAGAAAGTGCTGTCCTTTTCTTCCAGGCAGCCTAGGAAGCCTGGAAGATGAAAGGACTCGCCAGCTCTCCTCTTGCACCTTGGCTATGCACCCACTCCATTTCCATGCTGTGTTATCAAACCATATAGTTTGTCAGGAACACAGCATGGCCAAAGCAGCAGGTGTGGCCTTGGAAAGCTGCCCCTCTCCCCATTCTGGTGAGAGAGTCTGATGCAGGGACTGTAACTCCCAGCTACCTTACTCAGTTTCCATCTTTATTGTCCCCCTTCTTTAGGGGCCTTTACACTAAATCCAAGTAATTTTAATTCTGCCATAGAAAATCTTCTCTTTTGAGCCAGGAAACAGGAAGGCATCTCAAGAAATAAGGTACAAAATCTTCTACTCTCGGTATTTGCTTTTTCATGATTGTAATGAAGAAATATAGACCATAAACGTATAGTCCAGGAAGATCTGAGTGCCCATATCAAGATACCTGCTTTTGGATGTAGTTTTTGTCACCTCTGTTTTATACTGGGAGAGTGCAGACATAATTTCTGTGCCCACTATAGGTTGCACCCCGAGTTTCTGTGGTTGCTATATCAAGGTATATTGCAAGAAGCTTCTAGTAACAGCTTCACTGCTATTACAAATTGTTTGACCAAATCAAATGGCTTAGTTGTCCATCAAAAATAAGGTGCTTTCAGCAGAAATATGTATCTGGAGATAGTTTCCAGGCTGTACAAGAAAAGAATCCCCTGCTTTGGCTATTTCACTTCCCTTTGGGGGTAGTTCTTAGTCTCTTTGTGCTCTTTTTTTCTGTAATTATTGTACAATGTGAAATGCTTGAAGAGCATGAATCAATTATACTGTTGACATTTTACAGAAATTTTGTATTTCCTGTACAAATAAATGTGAGAAGGGTCAGTGGAGAGAGAGGTCTTTCATAGTTAATTAAATTTACAAAGAGATTGAAGGTATCTGTCTGTCTAAGGCCGTGTTGATACACACTTCAGGTTAATACAGTGCAACTAATCAATACAGCAAAATATAGCAAAAAATATATATTTTTTAAGCAAGCCAACAAAGTACATGTTAATAATATTATGTCTTCTGAGTTTCCTATTCTATTTAACAGGGAGTAGTTAAAACTGTGCTTTAACCTCACAGTTGCTGTTCTGCCAGTGTGAAGTCACCCAGTTGTGGGAGTGCAGCCTTCTCTGAGACCTGTAACTGTGTAGAAGATGTACTCAGTTACACCTGTGAATTACAGATTTATCCTTGGAGTTTGAAACCTTAAATTAGTAATTCTTGTTTTCTAAAGAGCAGAACAAATGGCTTCCCAAAGAGTCAGTGGAAGGTACTCAGTGGGGAAATGTCTGCTTTACCAGAGGCTAGCCTCTGTTATACTAGCGGCATACTCGTGTGCCATTAATTGAAATTAAATTGCAGGTGCAACTGCAGGTAATTCCAAAGGTAAGGCCTTTTGGTTTTTCTCTTAGTTCTTACCAGGTTTCTTTTATTAATAAAGGATATTTGTTTTGCTTGGCTTTTCTCTTCACTGGAGAGCTCACCTGCTGTTTATTCACAACATGTACTTCTGGTCTTCCATGACAGCCCTTTCTTCAGTACTGGTAAGGCTCAAGCATCATTAAAAAGTTCTACCTGCTTTCTTTGTGTTAGCACAGATAGTGTCCTGGCCCTGGCATCGGAAACAATGGCTGTTCAGAAGAAATTCTGCTTGCGAAGAAGACGGGGCCTCTTTTTTTTTTTTTTTTTCTTTTTTCCTTATCATGAAAAAAAAAAACTATGGGAAATTTCTGTTGCTCAGATGTTCTTACTGCATTATTTTTTCTTCTTCCTCACACTTACACCCGTTTTCTCCTCTCCAATGTTCTCAAAACATCAGCAATTCGACTGATACTTCCAGGGTTTGTTATTTACTAGGAAGTCCTTCCATGCTGTGTAAGTCTGATTTACACTGGGTAGCAGATCATCAACACTACTAGCAGCTTACAGTTTCAAAGCTGAATTGTTAGGTAGTAATATCTGAACCTATGAATTTATGATGTCTCTAAGGTCCATCACATTTTGTCTAAGTTCTCTGGGGTTTTTTTTCTATGGCTTTAGGTCTCTGAAATTGATCCAGAAAAATTTTCCAGTAGAATAGAGTGTGAAAGTCCTAACAACGACCTCAGTTGCTTCCGAGGCTTTGTGTAAGTAGGCTTGGTGGCTCTTTATTGTCATTTGCTTTGATGCTCTTCCTAATTTTCAGAGAGCTTGTGATGTTTGCTTTAAAAAATAATGACAATATGTATAGAAGTCAGTTTGCACTACATTTCTTTCTGAGTGCAGCCCAGCAGATGGAGCTCCAGAAGGGCTTTCTGAGCAGCAGGTTGTGGACTGGGAAAGCCCATTAGTTCTTTTTATATTGTGTTGAATATTTTCAACATCTTAGTTCAGGCTGTTTTGCAATTGTGTATTCTATATTTGAAATAGCTCTTTCAAATCTGCTCGTAATAACATGTGATATCTACAGTATTTGGTCTGGACCATGGCCTGATTGGCCAAGCTGCATTGCTCGAGATTGGAAATGGGACGCATGGACTTCCTCTCCTACTCTCATTTGTTTTGTGTAACCATCAGTGACTTGATCAAATTCCTTTTGACCAATGTGCTTATCTGTGTGTTTTCTTCTTATAGGTTTATGATTTTTCTATAGACAGTAGGAAAACAAAACACTTTCATGGGGTGACTGATTCTCAGTTTTGAGAGTTACAATGTCTGCATTCTTCCCTATGGGCACCGACACGTTAGCAATATGAAAATAAAAATAAATATATATGAATCTTAGTCTCTGAGGAAACACCTTGACAAACAGTGGGCCTACCTGCACTGAAAGTATGCCACAGGAGTAACAATACTCACAGTATATTTAAAATGGGATTTAAGATTTTGTTTGAAATTTTTCCAATGTTGGTAATCCAAGTAGAAGTCTCAGGTTTTCAGACTTCCAGTGTTTACCTTGAGCTTTTTTCAATAGTGTTGCATACTTCTCATATGCCAGCTGGCAAATGCTAGAATTGTAAACACAAGAAAATTTTAATACAGTGCCTACGTGCCTGGATTTTCAAAGGTGATCTGCATGCTTGTTACCCTATTCTTTTGAAAAGTCCAATCGGAAATGTCAGAATGGCAGTCAGTGACTAGCAGCTTCTTTGGGAAATCTGCTCCCTAATGGTTTTGCAAAGCCTGACTGGTAATGGCTGGAGTCCTATAGCTGAAGTAATGTGCTTTTTTTTCAGTGAGCATTCAAACAAGGATCGAGTGGGCCTTAGCAAGGAGAACTTACTGCTCCGAGGATGCACAGTGAGAAACACAGAAGCTGTTGTAGGCATAGTGGTATATGCAGGTTAGTGAACCACACTGGCTTTTACAGATCGCCTTGCGAACAAGAGAGACTTACGTGCCCTAAGAAATGGTATCGTACAAAGGGCAATTAGGAGACTAAAAGATTGAATCCAGCAGAAGGCAGCTGTAGCTAGAAATGTTAACAGTGCATGTCTGGATTAAGATTGTTGCTATTTTAACAATGTAAAGAACTGATAGGCCTGATGATTCACGGGAGGGCGGCTCTGTTCTGTGTGAACAGGTCCTTGTCCTCAGCTGTGAGTTGCGATGGTAAACCCAGGTTTTTAAGTGGACATGGAGATGTGTGGCTTGTTTAGGATCTTTTGCTGATCCAAAACTGAAGCTGGTGCTGTTCTTCAGTGTTTTGATACATCAAAGGGCAGAGGTTTTTAAACTAATCAATATGATGTATCCAGCCAGACAGTTGTAATGCAGGTGCAGGATTTTGTAAAAATACTAGCAATGATATAGAAAACGTCAAGAATAACATTGTTTCTATAGGAAGGAATATTATTGACCATGCAAAAGTTAATGTGTATGTGACAGATTTTGGTTTAGCTTGTTCAATTTTCTTTAGGACAAAATTCACATGTATTTTAGGAGCTGTTAGTTTGCTCCTATTTATAATCTCTGTTCAAATATTAGTTATCAGAAATGTCCTGTTTTCCAGAGCTTTAGAAATATAAAGCACTTGCGGTTCTGATACCTGCTATTGGAGAATTTCAACCTGTGTTGTGATTATAGGTCATGAAACCAAAGCCATGCTCAATAACAGCGGCCCTCATTACAAGCGCAGTAAATTGGAAAGAAAAGTGAATGCTGATATTCTTTGGTGTGTTCTGCTTCTAATTCTAATGTGTTTAACTGGTGCAATAGGTAAGTGAGACTCGTCAGACTCCTGCTATTTTCCTCTCTCAGCCTACAATGCTTAGTGTTTTAATTTGGGGCTGATTCATTTTAACAGCCCGTCTCGGAAACTGCTTTTATCCATGTGTAATTCCCTAGCAGTTAGGGGTGCTGCCAGGTTTTAGTTCATGTTGTCGTGTTTAATCTGGAGTTTGGTCAAGAGGTATGTTCCTGGTGCGAGTTCTTGGGTCTGGAACCTGTTTCTCAGATTTATTTTTCTTTTCTCTCACTAATTGCTCTGCAAAACTCCTACTTTCTCTTAGGATTTTTCAGGTACCATGAGATGCATGTACAACATTGTAGGGAGAGGCCTAGTGTGACTAGAGTTGTAAGGACTTGATATTTTAAGGATTGTTTAGATAGCGAGCTTGAATAAATCTAAACAGACTAACTTTTATGACAAATGAAAAAGGTGTTTAAAACATGTTAAAAAAAACTTCTTCAGACTACACTTAATAACAATGGTGACATGGTGTCACAGGTTAACTAGAACCTGGACAAGCAAGGATAATACAGTTATTTGCCAGAGGTGTTTCTGGGGAAAAAGTGTTTATCAAATGTGGTTAGTATTCCTTTAGTACTGAGATACGCTGTATAGGTGTGCTGTTGATAGAAATGCATGTAAGGTATTCATTCATGTGTGCATTGATGATTAATTAATTTTAATGGGCTTCCTGTTGAGGATAAACTCAAGAGACCAAATGTTAGTTTAAAAGTTTACAAGGAACTGCGGAGTGTAACAGGTAACACCATGACCCTGACTGACTCACTTTTATCTTGTTGTTTTCAAGGCCATGGAATTTGGTTAAGTACATATTCGGAAATACCATTTTTTAACATCCCTGAGCCAGATGGGAAATTGATTCCTCCAGCATTAGCAGGATTCAATATGTTCTGGACGATGATAATTTTATTACAGGTAAATTTGATCTGCTTTGAGCATGGGTCATATTCTGGTCTCATTTATATCCTTGAAATAACTCTTCAGCTTCAGTAGAGCTATTTTATATTTGTAGCTGGCCAAAGAGTTTGGTTTTATTTAATCCTCATGTTTTATTTTGGTAGGTCTTGATTCCAATTTCTCTCTATGTTTCAATTGAAATTGTCAAATTGGGCCAAATTTATTTAATACAGAACGACATTGATTTTTACCATGAGAAAACAGACTCAACAATTCAGTGTCGAGCACTGAATATTGCTGAAGACCTTGGCCAGATTCAGTATATCTTCTCTGACAAGACTGGAACCCTCACTGAAAATAAGATGGTTTTTCGGAGGTGCAGCATTGCAGGACAGGAGTATTGCCATGAAGAAAATGGTAAGGCACTAAACCTGTGTTCACAATGGGTCATTTTTCTCTTCAAGAAGCTGAAAGTTTCAATAGGGGTCCACTGGACTTGTGTGGCAATGCACACTCACAGAAGATAGGAATTCAGACTGATAGCTGTGCATCTTTCCCCATTGTTTGAATCCCTTCATGTATAGTGTGTTAAGAGACTTGCAGGCTTTATGTAAGGTGCTGCTTTGCAGCTAGTTAAGTTCCAACATACTTGATACCACACAGAAAACATTATTTACTTGCTCTGGAGGTCTCCCCAGAGCCTTCTTTTTTCCAGGCTGAACCAGCCCAACTCTCTTAGCCTGTCCTCATAGGAAAGGTGTTCCAACCCTCAACCACACCACTCTGCTTAGTCTCATCAAACACATATCTTACACACCTGTTTATTTTTAGCCAAAAAGTCAACAAGTGGTGTTACTCAGTAGTTGCTGTCCAATTGTCTAATTGTGTAGCATCTTTCAATATACATTTCGTGAGAGCCTACTTGAAGCCTTCTGGGAGCCAGGAGAAGATACAACTCCAGACACAAGAGAAAACTGGGCAGAGGGACATGAAGTCTGATTCAATTAAGTATTTTATTAATTAGATAAAACCACCAAGTTTTTATTACCCTTACTGTATATAAGTACGGGCTGCAGACATTTGGTAGTTTTCTGGTGGGCAGTGCAAGTATTCTGTGTGAGACCAAAGGAGAGGTGCTGACAGGATGGACACATGAAGCACAGCTGTATATTAACCACCCTTTGTGGTTTTGCTGCCAGATAGAGCTGCTCACAACTGCGAGCAAAAGGCATGCCCTGCTGGCCACAGCAATGAATCAGTTCAGCCCTTCTTTTGTTGTGTCACAGGAGCAGATGGTTACAAACCATTTTTACATTTCTGCTCATATTTTGAAAATTTTATAGTGTGGGTGTCCAAGTGCTTCTTTGGCTTTGCATAATTGTACTGGGAAGCTTGACAACAGTAAAGTGAGAGGAAATATTCTTAACTTTTGAACTTGGCGCATGAGCAACTTAAAAAGTAGAATATGTTTTCAGAGCATTTCCTAAAGGAAAGAAATGTATTTCAGAAGAGATAAACCGAAGGGTAGTGCGAATGATGTAGCTGTGACTGATCCAGGTCTCGCTGTGCCAGGGAAAGTATGTCTACTATTACTTCTGCTTGTAGTTCACTTAGAGTTATCTTCCAAAAATATTAGTGTGTTAATTATCTTCATAATTATTTTATGCTATGCCCTGTCTTTTACCTGGAGGGTAAGCATGTGCTTCTTCCTAACAAATCTAAAAGTTATGTGAGCCCTGAAAATCAGTTTGAAAAATGTTGCAAGTCCTGTGTTTTATACCTGTTTTACATTTGTTCAGTTGCGTAGAGCTGCTGTTTGTAAGGCTTCTGCTACATACAGTAAGAGTTGCAGTGCAAGACAGCACAGTCTTCTGCATACAAGCCACTTAGTCTGTATATGTATTTCTGTGTTTATATCTGTATTGCTCAGGGTAAAGGGACGCACATGAGGGAGGCACGCAACAGCAATGACTGTGATTCAGTATAATCCTCCGTATAGGTGCCCCCATGCGGTATTCTGTCTAAAGTAACATGTGCCTTGGAGCATGGCAGCGGAGCAGCGTGTTCCTTCAGACAGAGCATGCGGGCTTCTCGGCAGCCTGGAAGCATAGAGGAATGGGCATGTGTTGTCCAAACCTGCCTCTACAACCACATACTGAGTCACGGTTGCTGCTTTCTGGTAAAAGGTGTCAATACCACGTGTAGGATATCGTATTTGGTAGTTATGGAGAACCGCAGTTTGTTATGTTCTCCCATGTCTTTTGTTTAAAAGAGCTGTTTTATTAAATTCATGTTGACGTCAGGGAGGTGGCCTGCCAAGGAAGGTATAAGCTGTGGTCTCCCTGCTTTCCTTCGACTCATCAGAATGGCAGGATGAGGGACAGGAGGCTTTCATTTATGTTCCAGAAAGAGAAGACAACAGGAAATAAGGAGAACTTAACAGGTTACAAGTACCGTAGCTCATTTCCTGAACATAACAAGGCTCCTGTGCTTTGGCTAGGAGGAAAAGGACTCACAAGTGACACAATAAACCTGTTCCCGTCTCATTTTCTGCGTCACCGCTGGGGACTCAGAACTGTGGATAGCTTTCCAGTTCGTATAAAACAGAATAATATCCCACTTTTCACTTATTTCCTGTACAGTAGCTGCTACTTTAAGTAAGAAAAAAATAGGGACTTAGTGGTGTTGCAGGAGATGTCTGTATGTTAATATTGGTTTTTTCTAGGATGTCATTGTTTGTATTCACACTTTACTGAAATAAATAGTCAATGCACAGCTCTCAGAACAGGTTTTCCATGCTGTCTGTGGATGCAGGCTTTGAACTGCTAGTGTATGCTTATTGCATGCTCTTTTCACAATAACGGATTAAAACTTGAAAGCTGAATAGTTCACAGTGATCCAGTGCTGACTGGATTCACACTGCAACCTCTTGCATGTGATCAAACACTATCGCAGTACTCCAGTGCAAACACTTTCTACAGTCGTTCTTTACACCACTGGTCTTCCTAGCTAGATTTGTCGGGCACAGAACTGCATTTATGTCTTCAGTGCAAAGGTGTTAGACATGCGAATACAAAGTTTTGTTATTGAAACCTGCTTTTCAGTTAAATCCTCATAAAATGTGTATGTGTGTGAGGGGGTGTCCAATACAGAAATGATATGAAACACACTTTCAATGAGCTCCTACTAGAAGCTGTACTAGTCAAACCACTAGCATACAATCCTAATCCATCATAAAATAAGTAAGATAGAAAACGTATCAGGAGGTGCTCTAGTGCCATTGCTCTGGCCTCAGGCAGAGTTGTTGCTATCATTCTTTATGAGTGGTTTTTTTTTTTTTTTCTTCAGGACCTCCACTGGTGTCCAGTTCACTGTTTTTCCAGGTGTTCTGTGCTAGTATGTCATGTCTTCTCTGATGAAGTTTTGCTGATACCTAGCCTGAGTCTCTCTTGCCACAATAAAGTACAGTTGTATCTTCTGTTACCCACAGCGCACACAGAAAACAGGCTATTTCTTTTCTCTATGCAATAGCCCTTCATGTACTTCAAGACTATTATTTGGCCTTTATCAATGTGCCCTTCTGGAGACTGTGTAACTCCAGCTTATTTTATTGTTTACATGCAGCTCGTGCTGTCTAGAACCCTGATCATTCTTGCTCCCTTTTCTGGATTCAGTCCACTTGAGTGTTGCTCTTGAAGTGCAGTGTCCCAAACAGGAAGTCTGTGTGATGGCTTGTTACGGGTTTTATTTTTCATAAGTGGTGGATTGTTCTTAACTATATATTGAATTTCTTACTTTAAAATTTTGTTTCCTGAGCCTCCAGGGAGTGTTTTATACAACTTTCTTTTTGCTTATGGAACAGTAATTCTGTTTCCCTTTCCATAGCAAAGAGGTTGGAATCCTATCAAGAGGTGGATTCAGAGCATGTGGATTCAGCTGATTGTCAGTGTGGCTCTTCGACCCATATGTCAAAATGGCAAGGGCACAACTGCAGAGCTGTGACTGAACCTTTGAACAGAAAGCCTTTGAATCAGTTGTCTGGTAGTTACCCTGCATTAGGAAGAGAAGGTGGAGCAGGTGATGTTCCCCACTCAGGACACGTTGCTTTCAGCAGCCCCATTGTAAGTAAAAGCTGTTGGTTTTGATGCTAAATTTCTGAAGTAACTCATGGAGGAATATCTTTTTACCCCAATTTGATCAGAGTGCTTGTCATTTAAGAAATCCTTTCTCTTTCCCATCAAAACCAGAGCCTCCCATGATTGCTTGGCTGCATCCTACTTGCAGTTGATGTTGCAGGTGTTTGTTGAGTCACGAAGGTGTATGCTTTGGTTCTTGCTGCTGTGAGTCAGTGATCACTCCAGCTAAAATGACAGCTGCATCTTAATAACAGTGATGACCAATATTTATTGGAGGTTACAAGAGGTATAAACTGTGCTTCTGTCCCTGAAGGTGTCTAAACAGCATTCATTGCATTTAGTCTGTTGGAGTGTCTGTAAACTAAGGCTGTACTGTCTGCCTGTCTGGCCATAGAGTTTGCTATTTTCCACAAGGCAGTGAAGACACCAGAGTGTTCCTTTATTTCCTGGTATAACCAACTCACCATCTGACGGGAAGGAAGTTATATGAGCTTCTACACTTCTGTCATCTGTAACTGATTTAACTTCCAGAGACTGAGATTAACCTTATATCCTAATGGACAGTTTTGTTCATTTCATCAATAGGAAACAGATGTTGTACCAGACACACGACTGCTGGAGAAGTTCAGACAAATTTGTTCTCATTCCTATCACCAGTCAGAAGAAGCCAGCAGCAAGTTACCTTTGGAGACAATGTACATCACTGACTTCTTTCTTGCTCTGGCAATCTGTAATACTGTTGTAGTTTCAGTCCCCAATCAGCCACGTCAGAAGGTAAGAAGGCCTTATTTTTGTCTGTTTGGCCACATTAATAAATGAACGAGCTCCTTTTGGTTTGATTACAAAAGGAAAAAAAATTAACTGGCATTTAAAAAGTTATCCTTTTCTCCTCTATTGGTTTGTTGTTTTAAAAAGAAGGGAATTACTGTAAACTCAGGGAGTGCAGTGCGTTAATGTGTAATATAATGCTGGTAATGTTTTTCTGATGCAGAAGAACTTGGCTTCAGTATTTTTGCTTGTGTGTATAGGCTTTTTGTGACTTTTACAAGACAAATTTTGAGATTAAATTGAAATGGTGATTTTTTTAAATTTTTTTTTTCTGTATTCTAGTTATCTTTTTCCAGGTAAGTGCATAGCTTCCTTTAAGAGTACTCTAGTACTCAGCTTACCTTTACAACGTGGTTATTGTGGCCTGAAAGATCAGAAACTCAGAAAACTCCCAGCATATTGGAACTGAAAATGCTCTTACCTGTTCGCTGACTATTCAAATAGAGTTTCAGCAAAAGTGTGGAAGATCAAGTTTCATATGTGTACTCATCTGAAGAAAAAATGCGTTGCAGTATGACATAAAGTGGTCTTACCTGGAACATACAGTGCACTTGCTAGACTGTCCTGGTTTAATAGTCTGGAATGTGTTTAAGTCTTCCTTCTCAAGACCACTTGTTGTTTTCAGAGCATACAACCTAACGTTTATTTAAAGATAGTAGTATCCTTTTCAAATCTTTTTTTTTTCTTTTCAAGGTAGGATTTTCATAACCCCAGTTTTTACCAATTTGGCTGTGTTGTACGATAATCCCCAAGTTCAGCTTTGATTTCCTGTCCCCCATCCCCTGGTGGTTTCCAGTTGTTGACTTTGTCTTTTGAAAAAAATGTTTGTGATGTACAGGACTAGATTTTGGTGTCCATGTAGGTAGTGAACCTACACAATCATGGCTAGATACATCCCCAAAAGGTGTCCTGTGGAGTATAAAGAACCTCCTATGTATAAATAAGCCTGGTATTTTAGTGTGCTTCCAGGCATTCCTAGAAGGCGTGGTAGGCAGCGTACAGGTGCCTGTGTGGATGGGCAGCTGTGTTCATATTTACTAATCTGCCATTCCTCAGAGGTGATGTAGAAAAATACACAGGCGAGATTCTCATTTTGTTTGAGAATAATATCTCTGGATGACTTGCTTGCAGGTCACTAGTAGGTGGGTTGGAGGGGCAACATGGCATGAGATTTCTGAGTTCACAATTAGGGAATGACATGAAAGAGCTCAAGGCAATGGAAGGTTTCAGCATTGCTTTAGGGGAGGTAATGAAAGAATTATTTCCTAGTCCCTCTTTCCTTGATGCTGAATGGAGGTGCACCACAACTTGCGTGCAATGCAGTAGAACTAAAGCCAGAGTCTGTCCTTACTTTATGCTTTTCAGTGGCAAAGGAGAACATGCTTCCTGGTGATAACTCATTCTTAACTCTTCACCAGTAATGAGAAATGGATGTCAGCCTTGCATGCCTTGTTCCTCATTTGTAAGCTGTTATAAATAACAGTAAGCCAATTCTTTTGTAACATTGATGAGAGGGGAACTGTCTTTTGTTTTAAATTCAAACATTAAAAAGTATTGATAAGGTACTGTATTTTTGACAGTACTTGTAGCTAGTTACTGTGAAGAGTATGGAGTTGTTTTATTCTTCACAAGTATCTTGCTAATAATTCAGAACAGGAATTGAAGCGTTTCGTTCCATTTGCCACAACTTTTAAAAGTTATAAGATCGTAGTGTTTCATTACTGAAACAGTTCTAAAGAGAACAAATACATGGAGTCATGAATCAAACTCTGAATGCATACAGTTTTCAGATCTGAAGTATTTTTACAATTTTTTTGCTTTGAAAAATGAAGCTCTTACAGAAGCTCGTTAGTGTACTCATGGCTATATGTTTAATTGAGCTGGCTGTCTTTTATACAAGCAATCAAACTCAGGGTGAATTTTAAAATACTACGCTCATTAAGACAGTTTGTAAGTTGTCTTCCTTTAGTGTAATAGAATATGAGGAATTTAACATAAATCCTTTCTCTAACTATTCTGTTCCAGATGAGACACTCTTCGCTGGGTAGGATGCCTATTAAATCACTTGAGGAAATCAGGCAGATGTTCCAGAGGTTGTCAGTCCGGAGACTAAGTTCCTCCCCTCTTCCAAGTGTAAAAGAGTCACCATCTGAAAGCCCCAATAGTTTTGTGAGCAAACTGTCTATTTTCAGAACGAAACTGGCTTCAACTGCTTTGGATGGAGCTTCTCAAAGGGCTGCTGAGCCTCACAGTACTGACAGCCCAGAAAATTCTCACGTGCCTCAAGAACTAGATGTGGTGAATGTAGCTGCTGGCTGTGAACACAACAGCACTGCGTCATCTGTTGAATTGTCTCCCTTACCTAAACTATGTTATGAAGCTGAGAGTCCAGACGAGGCTGCCCTGGTTCATGCTGCTAGGGCTTATAAATGTATTTTACAGTCTAGGACTCCAGATCAAGTAACAGTGGACTTTGCGGGTCTGGGATCTTTAACGTTTCAACTTTTGCATATCCTGCCTTTTGATTCAGTGCGGAAAAGGATGTCAGTGGTGGTTCGGCATCCAGTCTCCAACAAAGTGGTGGTGTACACAAAAGGTGCAGACTCGGTCATGATGGATTTGTTGAGAGCTGCTCCTGAAGGTATCTACAGAACTTCTAATTCTTTGCTCACCTTTGTCATTCTTCAGTACAGTTGAACGGATGGCCTGATTCATGACAAGAGAATAACCTTGCGGAACTATTATATGTGAATAGTTCCTTATAGGGAACTCAGAAAGGTAGTGTTGCTTGTCACCTGGATGTGGCTGGTGTGGAAACTGAGAAGAGAAAAGCAGCTGTTGTTCGAAGGATTAAGCGCTGTCTAAGCAGACCCGTTGGAGCCAACTGAAGTATCTCCAGTTATAAATTAACGTCATCTACTTGAATAGTTGGCTTCTGCTAAACAGCGAGAGGTGGTGTTAGAATGAGAGACTACCCTTTACTTGTGTTAGTGTTTCTGAGCTGTTGGAGAGAGGTGTCAGTAGCAGATGTCACTTATAAGTGCTTTTTGAATTTCCCTTGACTACTGACTATTTCTCTGTTTCTAGGTATAATAATAATATCTACTACAAAGTTTTGTGGTGCCTCCTGCTGGGCCCTGTTGTTTGAGAGTAAATATTTTTTCAGTCTGCCACAGAAGGAATGCACCATGTTGTTTTAGCACTAACTGATTTATTCATAGACTGTAGCAAATAGTCATTGATTTTAACTGCAGGCCGTAAAGAGAAAGTGTTATCTGTGTATGTTAGAAATAAATACCTAAATATATTTAAGTTCAGAAGATGTTCCAAGGGTTTTTTTTAATGGTTTGGAAAGTAATGTAAAGGAATTATTTTTAAAGGCTTGCTTTCATAGAATGATAGAATGGGTTGGGTTGAAAGGGACCTTAAAGACAATCTAGTTCCACGCCCCCCGCCATGGGCAGGGAAACCTTCCACCAGCTCAGGTTGCTCAAAGCCCCATCCAGCCTGACTTGAACAGGCTGCCAGGGAGGGGGCAGCCACAGCTTCTCTGGGCAACCTGGTCCAGTGTCTCACCACCCTCACAGTGAAGAACTTCTTCCTAATATCTAATCTAAATCTCCCCTCTTTTAGTTTGCAACCATTACCCCTCATCCTATCTCCACCCTCCCTCCCCACTTTTCTTGTAGGCCTTTTTCTGCAAAAGGGAGTTTGGTTTGTGTGTTCCATGGCTGACTGATCTCAGTGAGGAAGAGGGGTATTTCCAGTTCCAGGGATGGATTTTAACTCACCCAACATTAGCCATCTGAAGGCTAGACAAAAAGCTTCTGTCGGCCAGGGGGCAGAAATAGTACCTCCAAAATCTGTAGTCTTAGTAGGAGGGTAATTTAATGTCTGGAGGGGCCTGTCCTTTGATTCTCAAAGTAAACTTGGAACCTAACTTCTGCATGTCCCAGGTTAGGTGAGTTGAATGCCTCTCTGAATAGTCCACCCCTTAACAGCTATTTTTAAAAAAACCTTTTCTGCGACTGCCCTTTTAGCTCCTCCCACTAGACCAGTGGCAGTAAAGCTGCTTGGGTGTCTGTGACCCAGTTAATTTCAGAAGATCATTTTATTTTAGAAATGCATTTTGATATACTAGTGGCATCCAAAGATGTATCAGTATCAGATGGATTCCCCTTCACTGGTTGTGCAGACTGGCACACTGCATGCTCGCCATAGATATAGCCACAATATGTTGTGCAAACATGAAGGTACATTATAATTGTTATAATTACACCATTAACATTTTGGTATTTTTAAAATTTATTTAGACCTTCAGAATTTTCCACTAAATTTAGCCTAAGAATGCGTATTTAATTCACTTTCTTTGCTTTTTGTGTGATAGTAGGTACTAGTAATTCAGAAATGGAACAAAAGAAGATTAAAGAGAGAACTCAGAAGCATTTGGATGACTATGCCAGAAGAGGACTGCGCACTCTGTGTATTGCTAAGAAGGTATTTCTTTTAATGCACATTTTTAAAGAATGTTTACAGTCTGTGACCAACCTGAGTGGTATCTCCAATGGAGCAGACATCGTGGCTTCTTAACAAATGCTTCCATTGCCACATTTTGTTTATCCTTATGTTTTTTTCAGGAGGAATTTGTAAGTTGACCCAAATCAATTCCTGACTTCTGTTAGGTTGCCATAGTTGCTGTTAGTTTAGGGTGCCAAGCAGCTTAACAGCCCAATTGTAATACAGAGGTTGTCAAATAGCCTGATTTTTCTTCAAAAGTCCTGAGCAGGTCTCCTTCTGTGGAACTTACCCTAGTTGGAATTCCAGACATAGAAAACAAATGAAGTCAGACCTGTTGTATTGGGTTTCACAAACAGTTTGCAGTGTTACAAGCTCTGGATGCAAAACTTAAGTGATATTTTGAGATTCCATTTTAAATTCAAAGCTGCTCAGAAGTAAAAATTCCATGGAGATTGAAACAGGCAAGAAACCTCTTTATGAAGCCTTATGCAAAGCAGAAGTACAGGCTGTGGAGCTCTGTAGTCATCAGGCCGTACAGAGCTGTACAGTGATTCTGTGGCTGTGTCAATGCTGCAATTAAAGAGCAGAAGGGAGAGTATACTGTGCTGACTGGCCTGCCTACCTTCTGTCCAAATGGAAATCTGCCAGGCAGCCCCAGGAACCTGCAGGGTGCTGGTGAGTAACCTGGCTTGTGAAGCGTGGCAAAGTAATCTGACACTCTGAACGTCGTACTAAATCCATGGACGTGCTGGGGCGACACGTAAGTAATGCACTGCCAGGGGCTGGGCGTCTAGGTTCGGTGTGTGGACAGCAGAAGCAACTGTGAGGACGCTTTGAGGTGCCTTTGAAAACACAATATAGATACATGCCGTGTGTTTTCTCTCCCTCTGTAGGTGATGAGTGATGCAGAATATGCAGAGTGGTTAAATCATCATTTTTTGGCAGAAACCAGTATTGATAACAGGGAGTCGCTGCTGCTCGAATCTGCCATCAGGCTTGAGACTGAACTATCTTTGCTCGGTAGGTAGAAAATGCTGTAACTCCTAACTCCCAGGAAACTGCTTATGATGTTCATCATTGGAATTTACCTGCAGAGAGCTGTGCTAACCTTGTTTTGTGTAACACATAGCTTTCTATGGACCTAGAATTTATTGTCACTCCTGAATTTTCATAAATCTTGCCGGTAAATTTGTACGAGTTATAAAACACACTGAAGACAGCTAGTGCTCTTCTATTGTTTGTAAAAGGTAAAGTGGCACTGATTTTTTTGGGTTTTACTGTGTTTCTTTTTTGCACTCACTAGAGTTCTTAAGTGTCATCATAATAAGCATATGAAATGATAATAACAAATCATAGGCCTGCCTGGGCAAATAGTCACAGGGATCCCACTTCTGGGCAGGTTTTCCATCAGTGTCACATTTGCGGCACAGCAGGTGTGCTTGTGCTGTGTCCTCCTGTAATAACATGGAGATAAGAAGTCAGGCGTGCTTCTGCAAGAGGCATTCCTCTGATGGTCATGCAGCTGTGCAGAAATGGGGAGGCCAAAACAAAATGAAAAATATTTGATGTAGATGTGTAAAAGGTAAACTGCAGGCAGTCTGGGGTAATAGATCTAGAGCACTGCAAAGGTCTGACTGTGAGTAAAGGCAGCTCATGCTGAAGAGCAACAGATCCTGTTGTCTGGAAAGGTGTTAACTTCCCTCATTTTGTGCCACATCTGCTCAGGGCAAATGTCACAAGTCTTGATACTAAAAGGAATTCTGGGATCACTGGCTTCAGTTTCTGGAGAGAAGCCAGAGCAGTGCTGCTAGCTGCTGTAGTTTCAAGGGATGATGTGCTCTACAGGTACCCTTTTGCACTAGAGTCAGCAGAGGGAAGTCTGGTTGCCATGCAGACCTGCTGTCCTGCAGGCCAAGGCATTTTTTTTGTCTCATGTCTCTGGTGGGACAGTAAGCAATACGGGTTGGCCCTAACATTCAACGGGAGTGAGAATGAGAAGCGTAGATGGCTTCATACTGCTGAGGTGCGTGCTTTCAGTACCTCTGCTAGCTTAGTTACCTCTGCCTGGGGCATATGTGCATTGTGATCTGCAGAGCAGAACTACTTACAGCACTTCTCATTCTGCTTCTCTGAGCCTTCCTTTGCTTTCTTAATAGACATTACCTGGTGTAAGTGCAGCTGTAACTCTGACTGTCCTCTTAGGATGGAGGAATGAAGACTTTGCCCTCAGAGAACAACAAGCAAAAATTCAAACCATCTCTGTATTGCCAGGATCATGGAGGACAGCAGTGGTTTGTAGTCCACTGCATAGGCAGGTGTGAAATCCATATGGCTATATATAAAGCCTCAGGCCTTTATTTGAAGGGAAATCTATTTCTGGAAAGAATAGCCCTAATGTGCAGTACTTGGCTAAGCACAGATCTAGATCTCAGCAGTGTACGTACTGAAACTGGCTTCTGTTGGATTACAGAGTGATCAAGTACCTCAGAAGGGGAGTGTTAAGTGTATAAAGTGCCCAAGTTGAAATCTCTTCCCTCGATGCCTGGCAGTGTCTCTCAAAGAAGCTTACATCAAATAGATCCCAACACCTTACTTCCTGTCTCTTTCATTGACTTGCATCAAAATGCAGGCAGAGTGCAGAGCAAGGACCTGGAGGTTTTCGTCTTCCCAGTGAGCAGGGGCTATGAGCTTTGTGTCCTGTTGGCACCTACTTACTGAAGAAATCACTGTAGCGTCAGAGATCTGCCTGACCTTTTGGCTTTTACCCATCCCCGTATGACAGTCAGTGCTTTAGATACGAATTGCTGGCTAGAGTCCTGCACTAGAAACATACTAGGAGGGAAAACTTTTCCTTTGAATTTTTTTATTGTTTGTCTTTCAGAATGAACCTAGCTGCAACTAGCTGAAGTTTCTTTCTGTGAAGCTCTGTTAGCCTGAGAATCCCACAAGCTGAACAATGTCTCCTGGTTATGATTTAGTACCATTTGTCTTGTGAAAAAGCCATGAAAATATCCTGTACCGTAGTAAATCACTTGCACTGCAGCTTTTCAGAGGTGGTTCTGCTTTATGCTGGTGTTGTGTTACCTCATTGTTAACCAGAACAGATTTCGTAAGCTGGTTTTAGGGACACAGGTCTGCCTGCTGTGCACACCAAAAAAGAGGATGTCTCTGTTAAAAAAAAGAAGTGCAGAGACTTTAAAAAATCTTTCTATAACCACTAAGGAGGGTGTGTTAGAGCAGATGTTTCCTCCCTGTGAGGGAGTATGTCAAGGTTGGCAACGCAGGCAGGAGAAAGGGTAAAACACAGAGTTTAGTGCTGTGAGGTACCGCAACAGGAGGTACTGCAGCGATGAGTCGTTGAGAAACCTGATGATGAATGGCAGGTCTTTGCAGCAGTGTGCAAAAATATGATATAAGAAGAAGAGATTTTGATGTGGAAAAGGTGAAGGCTTGGGACAAGAGGTACAGATTTCAGCCTGGAGTAGAGTTGGGAATAAGGTAAAGAAGTGGACCTTGAGGTAGAGGGGATCGAGGTGATACATGAAAGAAGGTTTGGAGTAGTGTGAGGTAGGAGAGAGTGGGGATAATGGAGTATGTTTGTCGTGAGAAGCCTGGGAGTCTGTGTTCAACAGCCTCTACGGGATGAAACAACCGTGTGAATGAGTAAGGTTGGCTTAAAAGGGTCTTGTGAAGAAGTGGAGGCCCATGAGGCTGTGATGAGGGTATGTGTCAGCAATCTCGTGTGTGATGGGTTCTGGGACAGAAAGATGTGGAAGGAATTCCCAAGCGTGTCCCAGTAGGGTGTCTGTTTCAGGCTGTGGATACACACAGGGATGCCATCTTGTCCTGTCACTTTGTGATGTTTTGGTTTTGGAAATACAGCAGCAGTAATCCTTCTTGTCTAAATTAAGGTGCCACTGGCATTGAAGATCGCCTGCAGGAGGGTGTTCCAGACACAATACAGGCACTACGGAAAGCTGGAATAAAAATATGGATGCTGACAGGTGACAAGAGAGAGACAGCTGTCAACATCGCCTATGCTTGTAAACTGCTGGAACCAGATGACAGAATCTTCACTCTCAAGTCACAGAGTAGGGTGAGTGGAAAATTACACTTTTCTTCTGTTTATTTTTTTTTCTCTGCTAAAAAGTTCAGTCAGGCTATATCACAGGGCAATATGGGAAACTAAAAGGCTCTCTGCTTTCCCAGCTGACCAAAGACATCATGGTTTCTTGGAAGATGAAAATACTGGAAAACTGATGGTTTGCTTCCTTGCGGGTAAAATATGAAATCCTTTCTACATATGTCACATCTGTTTCTTTATATACAGTCACTAAATGATGATTAATTATTTTCATTGGATAGATTGCTTAATTTCTCCTTGTGGTAGGTTAGAGAGCTGACGTGCTTCAGATGTTGTTAGAGATTTCAGATGGCTGTGAGTTACAGCGTACAAGCAATGTAAGAATTATTGTCATGCAAATTCTATTGAATTAACTTTTGTGCTGCTTTGTGTAATATATTGCCTCAGCCCTGCTTGTCTTGCATAAACGTACAAAGAATTGGTCATTAAAGTACATTGCATGCTATTCAAGAAAACTAATCTGCCAACAATTTCATCAGAGAAAAAGCCACCTTTTCCCCACCATTCAGTAACTGAGTCATGCAATAGAGGGGCTGAAAATGCTGCTGGTTTGGGTGGCAAGTTTAGTCCTACTTGATAGTTATGTCCTCTTGCGGATGCTTGTAACCAGCTGGTTTTAAAATCTTGATTTTTATCAATTTGAGGTTTCTTAAGAGGGAAATTACTAACTTACTGGTAAAGCCAACACATGGAATTGCTTTCCTCAAGCAGAGACGTGAAATCTGAGACTTCTCTAAAGGACTGGAGGATTTTTCTAAGACCTTTCGTTTCTCTTTTTTTCTCTGCTTGTATGTTACTTTAGAAATTGGATTGCATGGCAATCCAAACCATTCTGCGATTCTGTGGCAAATGGTAACTGTGGGGACAAGAAAGTGAAAAAGGAAGGCTTTTTAGTCCAGTTGTGTTTGAAGAAATCCTGGGCTTTGATTTTTGCCAACGCTTTTTCTTCCTTTTTCCTACTAGGGAATGAGTGTCTTAACAGTGAGAACTGAGCCCCTTTTGCAAAAGTTCTCATCCTCCCTCTAACTGGGCTTTGCAAGAAAAAACAGACAGGATTTGATACTGTTGTATTTAAAAGTAAAATAATAAGATTTAAGAATATGTCTTTTTTTCTATATAGCATGTGCGTTACGTCTATTGATATCAAGAATCTTTTGGGCATCTTATATTGATTCTGACATGGCAAAAAATTTTGCAAGGCCAGTTCTTCACTGATTCATTGCAGCTTACCTATAATCTGATTTGAAATGCACTTTTAGCTTTGCATGCCAGACAAAAACAAATGTAGAGAGCAAGTGTCTTCTATAAAGCTGTTGTAACGGGTCTGCGTGGCAAGGTTTTGGTAGCGGGGGGGAGTTACAGGGGTGGCTTCTGTACGAAGCTGCTAGAAGTTTCCCCTATGTCAGATACAGCCAATGCCAGCCGGCTTTAAGACGGACCCGCCGCTGGCCAAGGCCGAGCCCATCAGCGACAGCGTTTTTGCCTCTGTGATAATGTATTTAAGAGAGTGAAAAAGTTGTTGGGCAGCAGTAATTGCAGCGAGTGAGAGGAGTGAGAATATGTGAGAGAAACATTTCTGCAGACACCAAGGTCAGTGCAGAAGGAGGGGGAGGAGATGCTCCAGGTGCCAGAGCTGCGATTCCCCTGCAGCCTGTGGTGAAGACCATGGTGAGGCAGGCTGTCCCCCTGCAGCCCACGGGTGGTGGAGCAGATGACTGCCTACACCCCGTGGAGGGCCCCCACGCCGGAGTAGGTGGATACCTGAAGGAAGCTGTGACCCCGTGGGAAGCCTGCACCGGAGCAGGCTCCTGGCAGGACCTGGGGCCCGTGGAGAGAGAGAAGCCCACGCTGGAGCAGGTTTGCTGCTGGAGACCCCGTGAGGGGGGCTCATGCTGGAGCAGTCGGTTCCTGAAGGACTGCACCCCATGGAGGAGACCCACGTTGGAGCAGTTCATGAAGGACTGAACCTGTGGGAAGACTCATGCTGGAGAAGTCATGGAGGACTTTCTCCCGTGAGGGGGACACCACATTGGAACAGGGGAAACATGTGAGGAGTCCTCCCCCTGAGGAGGAAGGAGTGGCAGAAAACAACAGAGTGATGAACTGACCCCAACCCCCATTCCCTGTTTTCCCCCTGTGCCGCTGAGGGGGAGGAGGGAGGAAAATCGGGATCAAAGTTAAGCCCGGGAAAGGAGGGAGGGGTGGGGGGGAGGTGGTTTAAAATTTGGTTTTGTTTCTCATTACTCCTCTCTGAGTTAATTGGTAATAAATTACATTTCCTTTCAGTTGAGTCTGTTTTGTCCGTGACGGTAAATGCTGAGTGATCTCCCTGTCCTTATCTCAACCCCACAAGCCTGTTATTTTTTTTCTCTTCCCTCTCCTGTCCAGTTAAGGAGGGGCAGTGATAGAGTGGCTTTGGTGGGCACCTGGCATTTTGGCCAGGATCAACCCACCACAGCTGTATTTATATTACAGAATCCTTAATGGTTGTTTTTTCTGCTAGTCTGTGAACATTTTCTGATTTGCTTCAGTTTTTTCCCACCTTCTAGTACAATACCTAAGCCAATCTGCTTAAGCAAAGTTAAATCACAGGCCCTTTTATTAAAAACAGACTGCATCGTTAGTGATTTTTAAAGAGTTACTCAGCCTCATGTCTGAGCCTTTGTGGATTCAGGTGAAATGCTACACAAGGGCAACATTTGACCTTTTCCCCATATGTATTTTATAAATTGAAAAGGGAGCCAGAACACAAACAGTATTTAATGAGTTGCCTTTCTCTTGTCTTTAATTAGGATGCCTGTGCCTTGGTGATGAGCAAAATTTTAGAAGGCATCCAGAAGAATGAATCTGCCAAAAATAAAGCCAGTGAAAAACTTGTGAATGTCTCTGCAAGTGCCTCCACCCAAGCTCCAGGGTTCACTGCAGGCTTGGTTATTGATGGAAGGGCGTTAGAGCATCTCCTTCATGACAGCCTACAGAATACTTTCTTGGAGCTCACAGGAAAATGTCGGGCTGTAGTCTGCTGCCGAGCCACACCACTGCAGAAGAGTGTCCTGGTCAGACTGGTGCGAAATAAGCTAAAGGCAACAACATTAGCTGTAGGTGAGTCCTGTGGTTATCTTCTTTTCTCTGAAAGCAAGTAGAAGCCAGTTTCTTCTTCCTATATTTTTGTTAATGTTTGTCACAAAATCTTTTTTACAAGGAGGATAATCCTCTGAACTGTAGTTGTCTCTGCTGTAAGATGATGTTAGTCTTCTGAACTAGCGCATTTAGTCCATACGCTTACAGTAATCTGAAATACCAAGAGCAGCAGCAGTCGTGCACTGCATTATGTAACGTGTCCAAAGGAGTAAGGAAGGGGATTTTCCTTGTCATTCTCCATCACAACCCCCCCAAAATAGGGAGAGAGAGGGGAGAGGACTGGCTGTGATTTAAAACACCTGTGTTGTCTGTTCCAACTAAATTCCAACAAAAGAAACAGCGAATATCCGTTTGGAGAATGTAGCTCGGTTCAGTCAGGCCTTCCGCTTACTAATCCTGCTTTCTGTAGGGTTTTCCGTCAGCTGCACCGTTACCCACACAGGTGTTTTTCTCTGAACTCTGCAGTGTTCTTGTATGTTTGTCTTTTCCTGATACCTCCGTGGCGACGTGATAGTCGGGAAATCTGCCTCCAGGTTGCATTCCAAATAAGAGAGGTTAGTTCTGAGTTCACCTCTTTTCTTTTTTGTGTAGGTGATGGTGCCAATGATGTCAGTATGATCCAGGTGGCTGACACTGGCGTGGGGATATCGGGCCAAGAAGGCATGCAGGTAGAGTATACAAAGACAGCTGCAAATGACATCAGATTCCATTGTAAATCAGTTCAGAGTTTACCCTGGAGGCCCAGTGGCTCCACAGTCCATTACCGTACACGGGCAAGAGTTTGCAGCCTGAGCTCACACCCAGGCCTCAGCACTGTTCCAGGAGCACTCAGAAGCTGGATGCTGCAGGGATTCAAACTCCAAAGGAAGGAGCTTGCTGCCTGTCACCGAACTCCCTATTACTCATGTCCTGTCAGGAAAGAAGCGGCCTAAGCAGCAGTGATTTCTGTGTAGTTGTGTGGTAATAATAAAGGCAGCCATGTTCCTGCCCGTGCTGTGTGCGGCTGAGCTGTGTGTGTTAGTGTGAAACGTATGGAGGAGCTCAGGTCTGAGTGAGGGTAAGACCATAAGCACTATATATTAAAAAAATAATAATAAAAAAATCATAAAATAAGAATTTTCGACAGCAGGTAAGTTGCTCACTTGGCAGTGTCTGAAGCTTCTCTTTAACAGTTTGGATATGACATATCCTTTCATTATGTGCATTGCAGGCTGTGATGGCAAGTGACTTTGCAGTCTCTCAGTTTAGACACCTCAGGAAGCTGCTGCTTGTCCATGGTCACTGGTGTTACACCAGACTTACCAACATGGTGCTTTACTACTTCTACAAGAATGTGGTATGTAGCTGTCCCATCCCAGGGAAATCACAGTTTGTGTATTTGAGAGCGCTGAAGGGTTTAGTGGGGCTTTATATTCTTTTTTAGTTTCTGTTGTGAATGGGTTCAAAAAGACACAAAACGCATGTGTCAGACAATTCAGTTTCCCATTTATGTCTGCAAAGACCAGAGGCTCTTACTCCTTGGACTGAATTTCCCACTCAAAACCATTGTCTGATTTGAATAAACCATGCGTAACAGGCATTATTAATGTGGTGGCAGCATGACTTTACACAAGTCGTGTCCAATTTTGAAATGTAAAGCTCTGTGTGAGTCAAACATAATTTCAAAGTGTGGGATTGGCCTGAACTCCACAGCATTTATACTTAATTTTCCAGATTACTGTAACCAGACCTAAGATCTGCCTGTTTTCCTCCTGGCTTTTAAAACACTTGTCTATGGTAACATTTTATTATGTCACCTTTGACTTTTCAGGCGTACGTGAACCTCTTGTTCTGGTACCAGTTCTTCTGTGGGTTTTCAGGCACATCAATGACTGACTATTGGATCTTGATTCTTTTCAATCTCCTTTTTACATCGGTGCCACCCATCATTTATGGTGTCTTGGACAAAGATGCGCCTGCAGAGCTACTCATGCAGCTCCCACAGCTGTACATGATAAGCCAGAAATCTGTGGTAGGTTAAAGAATGCTTGGCCTGAAGCAAACTGAAATGGTCAGCATTTGAGCCATTTCTGTCTGTCTTTCCTTCATAGTTCACATCAGGCAAACGTGAAGTTTAAAACCACTTTCTCTATTAGAAAGGCCTGTGCAAATAAAAGCTGTTTTTTCAAAAGTTTTTTGTAGGCTGTTTTCCGCTGTGCACCTCATCCTATCAGACATTTGGGTGATAAGAGAAATTAAGGACTTAGGTGAAGCGATGTACTAGGTAAACATCATTACCAGCGTGTTCACTTCATTCACTGCCTCAGCTGTCAGCGCACTTCGAAATGGGTTTCTTTTGAGCAGCTGGGCTTACTTTTAAAGAAAAAAGGCACTAGGTCCTGGTTTTTTGCTGTCATATAAGGGTCTCAACTGCCAGAGTAATGAGGAATTAATAAGAACCAGAGCAGATTCCTTTCAAATAATCCTCAAGAAAGTTCTGTCATTTGAGGTTCTTTTCCCTGTATGGGTACGTTCTGGAATTTGCTGCTGGCACTTTTGTCCCCTCTGAAACCACTGTACATCATGTCTGCTCTGTAAGTAAATTCTCTCCAGCCATTTAGCACAGAAAACTGCAGGGCGTAGGGGGTAGTTTCTAAATCAAAGTTATATAAATTCTTAAGCTTTTTCCTGGTTTCTCCGTTGCTCAGCATGAATTCTAGTATAATTTTAACTGTCATTTTAAAAAAATATAACATTTAATTAAAGTAGTGTTTTTATTGTAACAATTGAAGGCACTGACGTGCTGAGCCTGAGACAGAATAGGTACTAGTAGCCCAGAGAGAGAAAACATTGAGCATACGAGTCACCTAAAACTCACCATTTTCTTTATGATCATAGCCTTTCAATAACAGACTGGACACAAGGAAGCGTTTCTTTGCCAAGAGGGTTGTCAAACACTGGAACGGGCTTCCTAGAGAGGTGGTCGGTGCCCCAAGCCTGTCAGCATTTAAGAGGCATTTGGACAATGCCCTTAAAAGTAGGCTTTAACTTTTGGTCAGCCCTGAATTGGACAGACAGTTGGACTGGATGATCGTAGGTCTCTTCCAACTGAAATATTCTAGTCTAGTCTATTCTAGCAAATGCTGTTACAAAAATGAGCTACAACATGTTGTGTACTAGTTGTGCAGCCTCGTCTGTACAGCCCGGCAGGTTTTACACCTGGCAGGTCTGGTTTAGAAGGGGAAGAAGGATATGCAGTGAGGGGACAATTTGTTCTGTTTGTTTGTTCTACATTTCTTTTAACATACCCTTAAATATTTTGTGTTGCCCATTAACGCTATATTTGCAAAACTAAGTACTCTTTTGGTACCAATCCAAGCCTCTCTAGACTGGCTGGAGCAGGTCTGTGCTTTTTAAATCATAGAGGATTTTGACTAAATAAATGTTACAAGGCCTCAGGATTTGGCCGTTTGTTTTGATCTTCAGGATACGTACAGTGATCTGAGCTGAGATGAAGTTTTGAGGCAGCATAGTCATAATTACTGCATTACAGAATAGTTTTTCTCTTTCCCTTTTGTTTTTTTCCTTAACTTTTATCAGAGTTTTCCTCTTTTTGTCCAGTACAGCATTGCCTTGCCCTGTGGTTGATGTTGTTCAGTAGTATATCATTTCCTTTCTTGCATGGAAGCACAATGAAATAATTTCTTTGAATTAAGTGCAGTACAGAAGAAAGATAAATGCTTTAGAAGATGTAGTATCACACTAATGCATGATGACATCACAAGTGCACAGCTCTGTACAAGCTATAAAAATGGACAGTAATTTGGATTCATCATGGGTAATTTAGAGCGTTTCCCTTACAGGTAAGCAAGAAGATAGGTCTCACACAGCACCTCCAGAGAGCAGTTCAGTTCTTGAAAGGGCTGAATGGCTTTTCAGAGAAACCCATCTCTCTCCCCTAATTGTAGAGAAAGTCCTGGGTGACAAGACTGCTCACCTGTGTCTCTCAGTTTAGTGCCTGAAGGAATGGGATGTATCTGAGCCAGGGCACATGCAGCTGTGGTTTCATAAGCGGTTGAGCTGTCATAGCAGTTTGCTGCCACTGAGTGAGGAAGGGTCTTTCTTTCTCCTGTTCTCCCTTCTTTCTTTCCTGTTCCCTGTTTTCACCCACTTAGTTAAACTACCTTCCCTGTGCCAGCTCGGTTGTCCCATCAGATCATTCCAGGAACCGATTTAACTCACTGAAACAGCAGCGTGTTGTTCCAGCAGGAAAGTGACTTGATTTCTCACATTCTGGTGTGTTAAGTTAGCTCACAGAGGAGTCCGATCTGCACCGTCAGCCAGCACAAATTAAGAGGCAGAAGCACTTGTACCAAAAAGAAGGGGGTGGACCTAGAAGGAAGCAAGGGACTTGGCGGTCAATGATGTAAGCTGCTAGGGTACTTCGCGGTGCCCTTGCCCTCGCCTTCCGTTAGGTAAGGCTCTGGGAGGTCTGTTGCGGCAGAGACAGCTGTAGGATTAGCATTCCCAGATCTGGCTGCTGGTTTAGGTACTAACGGCTACATGTGTGGAGCGAGCTCTTTACTATTATGATCATAACACAAAAGATGCCTCTTCGTTGGGAAACTAACTGGAATTACTTCTGCAGATAATCTTTCCCCAAATCCAAATTAATGCTAATTCAGGATGCAGCAGTGTGTTCAATTTGTTTCAATGCCATTATCTTTTTTTTCTTACAGGCTTACTTGCCTTCAGCTTTCTGGATAACCTTGCTGGATGCTTTTTACCAAAGCCTCGTTTGCTTTTTCGTGCCTTATTTTGTAAGTGCTGGATATGAAATACACATTTTGACATACTAAAAACTTAGGCAAATTAGAGAATAAAACGAAGTGTTTGATTTTACTTCCTCATATGTAAATGTGTACTAACAGGATTGTCATTGGAACTGAGCTGAACTGCATGCATGCAAATATGTATGGTATTGAAAATAGCGATGCCACTTTGTGTATGAGGACTGTATGTAAAGAATGCATCGCGCTGACCGCTGCCTTCCCTTGCAGACCTACTGTGGCTCAGACATAGACATCTTTTCTTTCGGAAACCCTATAAACACAGCAGCGCTCTTCATAATACTGTTTCACCTTCTCATTGAGTGCAAGTCTGTGGTGAGTACTTTGTTTCTAAAAGAATATATTCCTAACAGAGTATGTGCATACAGCTTTCATTAAAATTAAATGGAAGAAAGAGCTTCATATACAAAACAGAGTAAGTATAAAAGGGCCAAAACCTAAATATTTTGTTTAGGTGACCATGTGAGCTCTCCTAATGCACCTGTCACTGAAGCCAATCAAATTACTCGTATGACTAAGATTAACAAAATGTGGCCTCAGAATTATTTGTAAATAGCAAAAGGATCCTGCCTTGTTAGGGTATGATGGTTTTGGGGATGTCAGTTTAGTTTGGCAAATGGTAAAGCCAACCAGTGATCAGCTGAACCTTCATCAGTTCCCGAAGCTTGCATCTCCAAGGCAGCAGTGTGAACTGCTGATTTTGAATGCTTGGAACTGATGACCTGCTCTGTGACCAGGGTAAACAATTCAGAGGTATATTGTGGTGCCTGAACTAGAGAACTGGTATGCTACAGAAATACTAGTCCAGTTTTTAATTAAGTCTGTGCAAGGTAAAGCATCTGCATTAGCTTGGATAAATTTTCAGGGTAATATTTTACTATTTTGTATAATTTTAAAGAAAATACAATAATATTTACAGTTAGGACACTGATTAAGGGATTTTATTTTTTCTCTGTCATTTTTTTGAAAAATACTTTTCAGGATTGTTTCATAATAGATGAAATTTCCAGTTGTGATTCAGTCTTTTCGTTGTTCTTTCGGGAGCATGACAACCGTTATAAAAATGTCTTTATTGAGAATATGTGGGTAGAATGAGTGCATCCACACTCTGAATAGGAAAACATTACTTGAATGGTATTTATTTGGCATTTTTGAATGTCGGCAAGCTGTCAGACCAATGACAGTGTTGTTCCCGTAGTTACTATTACAGCCATTCAGATAGAAAATTAAAGAAAACTCCAATGTAGAACAGGTAATCAGTGTCTCAAGCAAGATATATAAGGGTGGTGTCATGTGGAAATCTTGCCTCCATTTGCTTGAGAAAGCTTTCTCTGCTGCCAGTGGATGAGGTGGTCATCTAAGGCAAATGGCACAATAAAACGTCTTTCACAAAGGGATCAAAAGCTATGCATTTAGTAGATTTAAAAAAATGGCTGGGTTACCTATGAACTATGGGAAGAAGGGTCCATTCTTCCTGGAATGTTTTGTATAAAATTAGGAATATTATCTGAACAGATCTGTCCGCTGCTACATTAAGCAGCTGTCCTTGGAGGAAGAGGGTGTGCATGTTCATGCGTGCGCACACGTACAGGTGTTACAGATCTTTCTGTTTACAGCTTAAATCTGATTTCTTTCCTTTTCTGAACTGCAGACCTGGATACACACAGTAGCTATAGTTGGCAGCATCCTGTTTTACTTTGTCTTCACTCTGGCTTTTGGGGCAACCTGCAAAACGCACAACCCATCATCAAATCCTTATTGGATCATGGAAAAGCACATGACGGACCCGGTGTTTTACTTAGTTTGCCTCCTGACTACCTGTGTTGCTCTGCTACCCAGGTGCGTTTCTGGTTTATAGTTGAAGATCACTGTTGTTAACAAAATGAGTTTTCTTTGAATCAGTGATGCTATAAATCTCTCCGGCTAAAGGTCTTCCTCCCCGACCTCCCCCGCAATGTAAAGAAAATTTCATAACTCTACCAGACCAAGCCATGTGAGGGCAGCTCTGTAGTGACATGTTCTCCAGGAAAATTTCAGTAAATAAAAAAATTCTTCTGTGATTTTATGTTATATCAAATATTGTGTTTGGAGAGGAAAAAAACCCAGTAATCTCTGTAACCAGAGAGTTTATAATTTACATATGAGTCAGTTAAATTAGTGATCAAAGTTGAACACGTACTATACACATAGAGGTACTGTGCTTAGCCTGTGTTACCCCGGCCCTTCATTGAAGTTGCAAATGCACGTTGCCACAGTAACTAGTCAGTAGAAGAGCCGTGGTCAGGACAGAAGGATGGAAGCACCTGAGATCAGTATCTGTCTTTGGAAGTGCTGGTTTTAAAGCATGTTCTGGTGCAGCTGTTGGCTGTATAGTTTATGTTCTGCAAAATGGCACCTGCAAAGACGGTTTCAGAGGATGGTGCAGCCTCAGGGTTACCTGAATGGCGTTTGATTTCCTTTAGTGTTGCTGGAAACAGTTTTGAGGCTGCTTCTAAACAGCGTGTTTGAAACTTTGTTAATTTTGTAGATATTTGCTGAGAGTTCTCCAAGGAACATTGTTTCCATCTCCAGTGTTGAGAGCCAAGCACCTTGACAGACTGACCCCCGAGGAGCAGAGGGAAGCAATTAAGACACAGAGACACAACCGCATTGTAAGCTGTAGAGTGGAGTTCCAGGCTACTTCTGGGTCTTCCAGCTCAGCCACAGGTGCTGTATCAGAGGAAGAAAGCGTTTGCCGGTGTTTTGCCAACCTCTGAAACGGCTTTTCAGGCCTGTTCAAGAGATGGCTTGGTAGAGGACACCTCCTTCTTACCAGACATTCAGGATGGGTCTGGGAATCCAAATGGCTTGAACTCTGAAAAGACTGATTTCGTCACAGGAAACTAATTCAGACGCATGTGATGGTAATAACTCATGTGCGAAAGTCTCTGTGTGTGCTTCTGAAGAGGGCAGCAGTGCTGTTTCTCTAGGACACAAAGCGGGTCTGAATTCTGTTTTGTGTGAAGAAGATGCTGTAATGTATTTTGCCAGGTTGGAACGCTGACTGTTCAAAACCCAACAGTAGTAACTGCCGAGTTATGCGACGCTGTAGTTCTGTTTTCTTCAGCCAAGGCAGATGATGCACACATTTCCTTAGAAGCTTTTTTGTTTATAAAGCTTTACAGTAATTTATTAAGATCTCCAAGATCTAAATGGCTGGGTTGTATTTTTAGATTTTTTCACCCAGAAGACATTGCATACTGCGTATTTCTTGTACGCAACGTTGTGTGATGCCACATGGTGTCACGGGCAGGACATTGCGTGAGTACGGATTGCAGGATCCAGTTCAGGTAAGCCAGCCTGCTCCCTCGCACTGCTGTCCTAAAATCCTGGCCTTCCCTGGGGTTCACCACTTGCTGAAGTATAAAGTAAGCAGAAGGGCTGGGATGTAGTGCTGCTGGTTGGCTTGTTGCAAGACTCCTCTAGTATGTGTACACAGTAGCTGTTTGAGCCATTGAGGTCGGGTTTGCTCACCAGGCTATTGCATGGGCCATCTCAGTGCTGGCCAAACACAGTTTTAACCATCACAAGAGTGGTCCAGATGAGACACGTGTCACACATCTCCCTCACCTTCCTCTTCCACAAAAAGAGCAAATCCTAGTGCAGCCTTTTGTTCTCCATGATAGTTTGTTCTCCTGCTGCATCCCTCCGTTTTTGTCTCCATGTGCCGTTTCATGTCATTCCCCGCTGACTGGATTTCTTTTCCTCCTTGCCTAACTCAGGTCCTGGCTGCCTGACTTTTCTCTAACCTCTGCCTCGTGCCTGCGCTGCAGAAGCAACTGCCAGTGGGAGTGGGTAGTGCCAGTCTGTCTTCAGGTCTGCTCTTACAAATAGCAGCTTCTAGCTGATAGCATTACTCTTCTTCGCTCTCAGGTGTTCTTATATTCCTCCAGACTTTTATAATAAACAGCTTAAGTCTCTCTAAAGGCTGCTGAAAAGAAGGTGTAGCTCATTGCATGTCCCAAATTTGAGCTCCGTTGCTCGTCTGTCTTTTGGAGATGTTCTGCTTCTGCCAGTTTCCCACAGCTCTGCACACTGCACAAAAGCTGGCTGAGGTGCATGTGGCTATTTCTGGATTTCAGACTGCCTAAAATATTGCCTCCATTTTACTTCCCTCCCCAAAAAGTTACATGGCCAATTTATGGAGGAACTCAGGAAATTGTTTGTATCCACTAGCACCTGTTGAAATAAACAGTTTCCTCAAACCGTAGCTGCCAATGAATTATTACTATTGAGCCCATTTTTTGGTTCTGTTCCTTTCTAAAACTTTCTGCTTTCAAATTGCCAAGACTTGTGTGTTTATCTTTAGGCACCGTGTGTGGGGAAATGGCTCTGCTTTTCACTTGAACTGGAGCTTTCCACGTCAATGATCGACATTACATATTCCACATCTTTGAAGATCCCTGAAAGAATTTAAACAAATGCTGTGAGGTCTGAGATGCTGCCATGCAGGGCGCACTAAGGTCATTCGAATGCAGGTCCGCACGTGTTACCAAACATTTTTAAAAGTTCTGGTTTTGAAAGTGAGAATGTAGTTAGGGCTGGCTCCCTCCCTAGTGCTAGTGAAGAGAAAAACACCCTTTCTGTTTAGCCTGTAGAAGAAAAACAGGGGAAGGAGCCAGTGCTGACAGCCATTTCTGCAAATATTTTTTTTTAATTTGGTTCAACATACATGACAAAGTATTTTTGGTGTGTTCAACCATAAGGTTAGTGGGGACCTTTCAAGTGGTTGCAGACAGTCAAATTCTAAGATCATGCTGGTTTGCAGTTACAATTTTCAGATGTTTGTAGCATCCTTCATGCTGCAGGGGAACTTGCCAGGAGTGGACTCCAGGTGTCCCAAGTGAAACATCTCAGCTTTCTCTACGAGTCACGGGGACTGCGAGGTGTCCAAGAGGAAGGAATGGCCAGCAGGTTGTGCAGGAAGGTGAGCTGAGCAGAATGGTGCAGGAACAGACTTGCCGGGACTCAGTGAAGCATCTGCTCTGCTCCGCAGCCCCACGGCAGGCGCAGCTCTGCCCGGCTCATTCCTGGCAGATGTTCTGCTGTTGACAAGCGCTCCAGGGAGGCTGGCCAGGCCAGGCCAGGCCAGCGCTTCACTGCCCTCAAGGTCAAATACTGGTTTTGTTTCTGTTGTCTGTCTCACACGCTTGTTTCCTCTGTGCCTTACTTAAATCCATGGCCTCTCTTTCTTAGGGCCAAAGAGAACAGATTATTCTGGTTTATGGTTCTACCTGTGACTCAGGTACGTGGAGGAACTCTGTGACTTGCAGTGACCTGAGGGAGTGCAGGGCTCGGCTCCCACTGTAAGGAGGAGTTTGGGGGACAGCATGGGCCCGTGACCTGCCCTCTTGCTGCCTCTGCTGCAGGGGCAGAGCCTACCAGCGGATTTGGCAGGTAGCTGATCATTTAGTCTCAGCAGTTCGCACTTGGAATGGTACAACAACACATGTGTGCGCACACTCACTCCTTTTTCCTTGGTGTGTGGTTTCATTGATGGTGCGTGTTGTTTAAAATTGTCCACTGTAGGCTGTGTTGCTGTAGAGGACTTTGACAGACAGTCTAAGTGATAAAATTATCTGTTCTGTAAAAGCCGATCTCTTCCTTTTTTTTTTCTTTGGGTTTGTTTGGGGTTTTTTTGGTGGACAAACAGCAGAAATATCTAAGGGCTAAGAAATACCTGCTGCGATCACCTGCTATTTTTTTTACTAAAGGGGAGATGAGGATAGTAAGTCTTTAACAAAAGCTTCAAAATGTTAATTGGCCATATCTAAGGTGGTGCCAAATGACGGGTGCAAGCAAATTGCTCTCCTTTTGCTTCTCAGCAGTTGAATGTTTCCTTTATTTTTTTTTTCAGTACTGGAGACGTCATGATCCCCTGCTTGCTTCTGCACTCCTGCACTTAGCCACAGCATGACCTGACTTTTCCATTCTGAAAACAAGTTTTTTAAGACCATTTCACAGGTGCCTTCCAGATGTCATGAAGGAAAGCAGGGCATTTACACTTTTGAGTGTCCGTTTAAAAGAAACCAAAACAACCATCCTCAACTCCTCCAAACATTGTAGCTATACCCAAAGCAGCTTTAAATCACTGTTTTATGTGCAGTATTTGATTTACAGAAAAAAATATGCTTTTTTAAAAGTTTTTTTTTTTCACAGCAGCTGTACCTGAGCTAAACATTTGCAGGTGGCAGTCAGCCGCAGCCTTTAGTTAGCGAGTTTTGGCAGCGCAGTGAGCTTCAGTCTGTCCCTGGGGCACGGTTTGGGCCGAGCGTTTAACCCAAGCTGTGGTTTGCCCTGAGCCCTGCCGGACCAGCTGAGGCAGAGCACGCACCGCTCCTGCCAGCCCTGGCTCTGCTGCTGGTCAGGCCAGCCCGTGCTCTCCGCGGCAGCTATTGGACAAGTTCTGAAGGTGACTGTGTTAAGAACACTGTCATCGCTGAACTTCAGTATGGTTTTTGTATTATTCGTTCCTGGTTTATTCTGGTTATGTTGTCCTACTGTTGACCACAGTGAAAAGGCAAATTTTAACTACCCTCAATTTCTGCATGCTGATTTTGATTTCAGTGTGTCTATATGTTGAAATGCTGCATGCCACTTTAAAAGGAGGTGGTTATTTCAAACTAATTGTGTTCCTGAGGAAAGCCATAGAACAAACTGCGTTCAGAGAAATTCGATGGCAGCTTTAGTTTGTCAGATTTTTCAATCCAGAGTAGTTGTTGGTGCGGTATTCTTGGCAGTACTCTGGCTTGGAAGCTTACATGCAGAAGAAATGAAAGCTGTACAGTGGTGGTAGTGCCAGAACCTCCACAAGTGGTGTAGTGCTAACAGGGCTGTCAAGGCTGTGTAAAAAAGCTAGATAAAGGTATGCAAATAGCTTTGTAAGGCTATTTTTAGGCATTATTGCTAAAGTTATAACCTCACACCTCCATACTGCCATTGAGTCTCTCTCTAAAGAGTAAAACACATTTTCAACAGAAGCTACTTGGAAAATGATTGTAAATTTTTATTGGTACAGCTAGAAAGAAACATATCTGCTTGACTGTATGACATTGCTTCCATGTGGCAGAAGTAAACCCAACAATTGTTACCTTACAGTGAGGCTACATGTGTAAGAGAGACAACGTAACTGTGATCATAGCTGTGATGTCAGCGCACAGGGAAAGGCTTGATACAGTGGAAGGAGGAGCATGTCTGCTTATTTCACGTGCACACATAAAAAAAGCTGTATAAAAATACATTTATAAAATTAGAAATTTCCTCTTTACATGGAATGTTGTGTCAGACAGTTGTGGGGAAGGAAAAGACCCACCTGCTCCTTCCTAAAGCCATTTGGGATGGGGCTCATCCTGTAATTAGTCTTCAGCCTGATCCCATAGAGGAGGGGGCTGGACTGTACATGTAAGCAGGACTCTTGTTTCCTGGGAGGAACTGCTTGGAAACTGGTGGCAGGCCAAACCCAGTTAATTAAAATGTGTAATTATATATTATCATGGGGTAGTGCTAACGTCTATGTGAAATGATTGTATGTACTCCAGTGCTTTCCAAAATTCAAAGCTGCTTACCACTTCATCTGGTGGCGAGATGTCAGGCTGGGCTGTTCATTTCACAACAGCACCTCTTTGTCTTTATTGCTGAAAAAGGACCTTGCTGCAACCTGCCTGTCCCCAGACGCGTCAGAGGGACTGGGGCAGGGTCTGGCTCCGGCAGCCCCTGGGCTGCCTGCTCCGGTAACTCCCGGTAACCAGCTCCAGGACTTGGAACGGTGCTGCCCTACCACTGCAGAGATCCTGGCCCCAGAGAAAAGCTAAACTGGGGGACTGAGAGCTCCAGCTTCCACGTCCTTGAGGCAAGGGCATCAATAATCTGCTTCATCTGTAATCTACTTGCACTGGAAAAACATGGTTGCAGCTGCTCGCTCTCATTTATAGCTGGGGGAAGAAGAGCATTTATAGGTTACAGTAAAAACATATATTAAAAAAAACAAACCCAAACCTAGCAAAGCCTGGAAGGGTTTTCTTTCTGAGCATGAAACAGTGATACAACAGTCACTTAAATAGAGTTTTAAGAATCCATAACATAAATATTGAATATTTGTTTATAATGCTGTCTAGTATGTCTACCATTAGGTATGTTAAAGGAGAAGATATGGAAATAAGAGGCAAACTTTTGCTAAAGCAATAGATCTACGTAGATTAATTATAACATGATTATAGTACCTGAAGTGTCCATTAGTGAGCTCTTCCAATGCATGTTTCCACACACAGCAGCCAGGGTATTGACCAGGCCCTGCCATGTTGTCATGGGGGTGCGCCAGAGGTAGCAGAAAGGGTAATAATATGCCTTAGGCTGGACACACAGGGGACCGGGCACAGCACAGAGAACATCCAAATTTTAAATGCATTGCTGCCCAGTGAAATTCATCCTGTAACCCTCAGGTTCCCAAACCTCCTACTCTGGCCTCCTAAAAGCCGAGCACTGCACAGGACAGGGCCTAGAGCAGTTGGTAAGACATGCCCCTCTAGCCCCATAAAGAGGTGCCAAGCTCCACCGTAAATTTTTTCAACCAAACTGTTTTGGACTCAAGGCTTAACCTCTTACCTGCTGCCCAGGGCACTCTGCCATCTGGCTACCAAGCACTTAAGCAGGGCTCTGAGCCTTTGCTGGTGAAGCTGTTGTACTTTGCTTAACATATTTCTAATATTCACTTGATGAGAAGCCAGAATCCAAGTCTTCTATCATTCAGATTTCTTTCTGCCTTTTTCTTTCTCCCAATTGTTTAATCTTGCTAAGCAAAATGAAACTTGAAAATACTAGAAGAGACCTATCAAAAAATTACTGTGTTTCCCCGTATTTGGCATACTGCTCACACTGCATCTTTTGCACTTTAAATCTGCATTTTCCGTATCTCATCAGATGTTCAAAGTAGCTGACTCTAGGAGGGGAAACTGTTGCAGTGGCATTGCCAACCCTGTTACGTTTTTAGAGGGCTGGAGATGGTCAATGCCTGCTTTATAGGCTGGACACATTATACAAAATGGGGAAAAAGGCCAGTGGGGCATAGGTTTGATGAATGTGCTGTCAGTGTCGTGCTGCCAAGGCATGGGTGTTTCCTGGACACATTAAGACATGGGAAGCTTCAGAAAATTAAGTGGTAGAGACTGTCCAAAGAGCCTGAAGGACTAAGTTTTGGTCTTGGGTGCCTCAAGTGTTAGTGATGGGTCTGTTGGCCTTACTGGTCCCTCCGTCGCCCCGCAGAGATACCCAGGCTGGTGCTGGGAACAGAAGCTGTGGCATCAGGATGGTACAGGGTTGTTATGTCCATGCAAGTTGCCCGCCCTGAGGGACAAAAGGCGTTAGCTCAGGACCTTTGAAGACCTGCACATGTATTTTGATGTGCCCTGTGCCAGATGGACGTACAAACTTGTCGATCTCTCCCGCTCCCTCCAGCATGTGGTGCGGCTGTGCCTCGGGTTGCCCTTGTGCATATACATCCTGCCAGTGCCGTCTGAATGCACGGAGTTCATGCCTCATGACAGCAAGCGAGTGGAAATGCACATCCTACTACTCAAAAAGTATTAAAATAGGTTCTCTAAAAAGGTTTTTCTAGTCTGTGCTACTGCTTAGTTTGAATAGCTGAAAGGCAGAAAGTGGCCAAGTCTTTTCTTTTAAGCCTTTTGCTGTGTTTGGAATAGCACCACAACACAGTTAAAAGAAAAGTCAAAAGGATTATTAATTCTACCCCAGAGTATATTCACCAGCAGAGGGTTTACCGTTAACATACACTGCATGTTCCATAGCTCCACAACAAGAACAGCTCGAGCTCAAAACTCCTTTTCACAGAGTTTCTGGACTGCAAAATCTCCAGTGTTGAAGTGCTGAGTCCTTTTTTCTTTTGTCTGTCAGCACAATTCTTACCATCTGGAGTTAGTTTAGCAGAAAGGTGTGGATGTATATTTGTCTTTCAATCCACTCAGTAAAATGTGACACATTGCTGTAAACGCCAGGTCCCAAAACTTTGGAAAAGCAGACAGAGCCCCAAGACGTTAAACCAAACAAAGTCCAGCGCCCTGCAGGTTGCTCACACACAAGCGGTCCTCCACTGTCGCCCTGCAACATGAAAGAAAAGTCTATAGGAGCTACACGTGGCCAGCAGCCACATGTTAAAGCTACGTTCCTACAAAGCTCCTACAGCAATTTGCCTTTAATAAGTAACTCAGCTGTAAAAACTGGCTGCTCTGCTGAGCTGTGTAGCAGCACACAGTGTTAGCAGTATTTACACCCTGTTACATTTCTACAAAAAAATTGCCTGCAGAAGGCTCATACAAATTAAAAAAAAATCAGCCCGATAGTTAACTAATACAGATGAACTTTAAGAGTCTTCCAGTAGCATTTCATTATCATAAACTGAAGTTGATTACACCAATAATAATAATAAAAGTTTGGTTAAAAGATGTAAATAACTGTTGTCGTTCCTACAGTAGATGAAGTATGCTATACCTAATGAACGCCATAGTACTCTAATGTCTAAAAGCAAGCCTGGCTGTGAGTTCCTCCTTAGAGGGAGACCTACCATGCAAGAGTCCACAGTGCCAGACTCGTAGCCAGCACACAGCATCCTGGTGGTGATGGTTTTCATGTCAAAGTACGACTGGCATTGTTCTAAGGAAATGATGCGAACCTCTCCTTCCTGAAGCTTGAAAGGCACTGAAAAACCAAATTAAAACAGTGAACTTCACACACACAAATGCACAAACACTTAGCTATGATGGCCCTTTGAGATATGATAAATATTTCCATTAGGATAGATTATAAATGTTACTTAACATATATCTATTAAATGCAAGGAGAGAAGACTCCGCGTTTTGCACGAAGCCAAGGTGAAAGCGGGCGGGTTTTTGCACTGCTGCACTGCAGGACTCATGACTGCCACGCTCCTGAGCCAGGAGTGTACGTGCTGCTGCGTTCTGGAGAAGGACCGAGCCCACGGGGACTGGTGTGACACCTGCTGCTCACCGTGCATCCGCACTGGCAGGCTGAGGAGGGAGAGCAGCTTTCCCTGGTGCGGTGTGGGACTTTGAAGATGGGGGCAGTATTGGCTGGAAAACAGTAATGTGAGGGAGGCGGAGGAGAGGTTTGACTCATTATTCCATGGCAGGATCTCCCTGTTTCTCAGTGTCTCTCGTGGTAAAGCCTGGTACAATCACAGCTATTTTGAGTTATGTTTGGGTAAATTTGACTTAGTATCAGGTAATCAGAATTCAAATATTATTGAAATTATTTTAGCATGTTCAAGAGACAATAAAGGACTACTACTGAGTCTAAACAGCTCAAATTCTAAGGACCTAGGGCATGAATTACTAAGTGCTGTGTTAGCCATGATGGTTTTTGATGCTTTGTAGCGTAAAACCTTTAAAACCAATGCTGAAAACACATTAGAGAACAAAGAAGCTTTCCGCACTTACCAGCGGTGCAAAAGCATTCTGCGGGTGTTTTTTTCCTGCCATTACATAAAAGATATTTTTAGATGGGTGGAGCTGCTAGGAAATAGCCTATCCCTCGCATATGCCATTTAATTTTTGCCACATGTCTGACATGGCCACTAGAGGTGAAGTCCCACCTGAGGCGATACTGAAAGGAAAATTTCCTTCTCTGGTGTACAGAGCAACAGCCTTCCCTAGCAATTACTGTAACAGCAAAGGGAAAAACACAATGGCTGGAGCGTTAACAGGGTTGGGGCCAGGATAATTTGCATATGATGCACACAGAATCATTTTGTCTAAACAAAGATTTACATAACACAACTGTTCTTGTCATGGGACCCATGAATTGCAGTGGCCACAGAACAAGAAAACACACAAACGTTCTGTCCAAAGAGACAAAACCAACAGTTGTGATTATGCCTGGATGGAATAAATCATGTGACAAGTCCCAGTGTGACTGTATGCCAATGCTTTCAGTGCCTGCTTTCACTGAAGAGTGTTGCCCCCCACACCCTCCTGCTGATGATCTGAGACCTTCTCAATACAGTTCCCTATACAACCTAAACCAGAAAAATGATAACCAATTCAGGTGGCTTTCTTGAAAGGAGTTTGTAGATCCTCAACATTTTTGAAAATCAGGCCACTTGTCTAAGTAAGGATTACGGACCATAAACTCAGGCTGCTGATTGAAAAAGCGAGGCTCTGGTCACAGCTAGATCCCTTCATGAGTAGTTACCGTTCCCTAGTATTTAATAAGGTCCAGTAACAGTGTAAATAGATACAGCTTTGCAATGGGATCACTTACTTGATTAACCCAGTAGAAGTTTAACATGTTTTTCCAAGATTCCCAGAAATACTCACTTTTGTTGCCCATGTGTCCCCAGCCTGTGATGTAGCAGTAGGTATCTGGCCGAACCAACTGGTCCTTGCTGGGCAGACAGACAGGTCTTACGTAGCTTGTCTCGTTGATCTCCTCATCTAGTTCCACAATGCTGATATCATAGTCTACGACTGCTCTGTTGTAGCGTGGATGGAGGATAATGGTCTTCACTAGTCGGGTCTGCATGAAGCCTGATGGATGATCAAGATTGCTAATCCCGAACACCACTTTCCAAGCAGCTGCATTTTCTCTCCTTTGTGAAAGGAAAAAAAAAAAAAATCCCAATCAAGAGCATTCATTTAAGCTAAAACACCCGAGAATTTTTTCTCCCTGACACTTTGCACATATTGCACTTTGCAAAGCATTGCACATACAAGAAAAAATAATACTTGGGCATCATGACTTACAGCTAAGAGCTGAGCAACAAAAGGCAGCGCCTTCCATTTCCTGCCTGCCTGCTACCAAACGAATGAAAGCTCCACCTTCAGAAGACAGGTAGCCACCTAATGCCAAGGGCCAAACGCTCTCAAAATCATCCCTTGGGTCCTGCCCAAGCCTTAGGTGCTCCCATGCTGGCTGGTGGGTGTGTACAAGTTTCTCTGGGGTGACAATACTGTTCAGTAGAATGCTGCTGACAGCAGTGAGCCTAGCTGAAATCCCACAGGAGTCTCAAAGAAGCAATTCTATTATGAAAATTAAATCTTTTATAATAAGCATGGGAAAAGTCCCTTATTTATGGGGCATTCAGTCTCTGCCAAGCATACTCCCTATGCCCAAGATGAAGATATCCAAGATCCCAAAAAGCCAATGCATATATTCCCACTTGTAAGTGGGTTGAGCCACATGAGAAAAACATAACACTTTATGAAAGGCTTCACGGGTGCGCTCTGCTGATCGTAGCTGGTCACGGGGCAAATCAGTTTCCTAATTAGTCTGTGATTTTAAAAACCCTCCAAAAAGTCAGTACTTTTCACAACTGATGAAAGACAGTTCCACATAGCTAAGCACCTTTGACAAGATCAAAGCTTAATCAAAGTAGCGTAAATGAAAGCATGCAAAATTTCAGCTTTTTCACACTATTCCACTGCATTCTAATTTCTGTAATTTGTAAAGAGATTTGGTTACTAAATAAAGGCTATTTTTATCTTAAGAGTTGCATGAAAATTCTGATTATTTCAGACTATAACGGCCATTTTACCATCACAATCAGTTGTCGAGTTTTTCCATAAAGTTACAAGATTAAGTTCTAAGAATATTCATATGCTATTGTGTTTACGAACATTATAAAAAAGTATTGCTCTGAGCAAAGAGCAGTCACAGCCAGAATGTATCGTCCTATGGTCAAGAAAAAAAACCTTAATGTCTTGGATGCTTTGGTGTAATGCAATTCAAAACAATCTTGATAAAACTCTGGGGACTATGCTAATAAAACTAGCAGAGGACATGATATTTAAATGTAGCTTGTTCCATTTATGCCTTCTCCAAATGTTCATGATTATTTGCATTAATACTTTCTGCTACATTATTATTATATGGTCCTTATGTTTCGTATCCCAGCCTTCACATGAACTTCATAAAATACTTAAGAAAATGGAGGATTTTGTCTAAAGCACCAGAGCACTTTAAAATAATTGCTGGCTTATCCGGTTGGTCTGGAAAAATTTTAAATACTTCATACGAAGAAAGCCTTGTGGCATCAAGAATGATCTTGCTGTTGCTGTATCAAGCTATACAAATGATGAATTTAAAGATTTCAGGCCACTGGGAATATACTCTCAAATCCATTCAGAGAGGCAGACGAGAAAAAAGTTGATAGAACTCCTCAATGAATTAGTAAACTGAAATATCTTAGTACTTTAAGGCATTTAGAATATAAATGTGAAAGAGACCTTTTACACATAATACTCTGAGCTCACACAGATGAGGGGTAAATGAGGGGTGAGTGAACAGCTCCAAAATGTAGTGGCAGTCTTTCTGCATTTGACAAAAATGGGAGAATTTTACTGTATAAATTTGACAGCTTCTTTCCTCATCTTTCACTAATGAGAGAAATCTCTTCCCTGTGAAATTCAGTAGCAGTCCAATACTGCTGAAGGATCTATCTCTAAATCCCACCCTTTATTTTAGATCATCAGAGGAAGTTCTTCCAAAGGTAAAGAAATACTCCTCATACTGTTTATTAGCTTTATTTGAAAATAGATGGGGAAAGAAGAGAAATTCCTTGTGCAGGACCCAAAATCTGATAAATACATCATTCTTGTTTGTATTATTCAGGTTTAGCACTCTGTTAGTTTAGAAGGAAGATTATCTAGGTTACTCTTTTTAAGTTCCTGGTTATTACTTTTCTTCTCTCTGAATGGAATCAGTTCTTGAACATCCTTAGGGCTTGATACGATGTGATCATTTCCTCTAGCATTTCCATTAGTAGCCTCACCCTGAGATACTCGCAATATCACCTGCCTGATGTCTTCTGGCTTAGACACAAAAGCCACAAACTTTGCCCCTGCCACAAGTTCAATCAAGAGCTGGGGGCGCGGGGGGTGGGGGGTGGAACCCCAACAAATACCAAAGGACTCAGTGTTTCAGAAATAAAAAGACAAACTTGAAATTATTACTGAAAGGGGGAATAATTAACATTATAAAGAAATATCAGTCAAGAGATACTTTCTCACAACAGAAAGTTGCCTAAAATATTTTCCAGTGAGCAAGTACCAGTTTAAAGCAGGATTAAGCACTGATGACAACTGCGTAGCAGACAAGTACTTGCTAACCACAGAAGAAACACACATTTCAATTATCTTTAGAAACCAAATTAAAAAACCATGGGTACAAGACAGAAGAAATGAGGTAAAAAACTTCTCTCCAAAATCTGTGGTTCATTAAAAAGAAATGTTTGTTAGCACCAAAGAGCTGACAATGACCAAGACAGTTCCTAATACATGTAAACGTCCTCTGCACCCCAGACTGTCCATTCAGCACAGGGCCTCAGAGACTAGGAGGCACTGAGTAGCGGTTAATACTCTGTTAAATGATTGCATTCCTAATAAAGAAGTGGAGTGTTTATAATTAGAAAAGGCAGTGGCTTCAACACCTTAGTTGCATTGTTGAGTAAATACTCAGGTTTTATTTTTACTAATGGTCACGGCATTTTTCCAGGGTCATTTCTGTGCTGGTACCCAGAATGATTTTTTTAATCTATGGCAGTTGTATGAGAGCTACAGGATTAGTGTTTTGGTCTCCTTCATTTTCCTGTTTCCTGCTGAAAGTCAGGGTGTCTTCATTTAGCTTTCATCAGTAGAGACGCCAGCAATGAACAATAAAGCATGTGGAAAACCTAAGCTGATGCCATTTACTTTCTTTTGTAGTCTCTTAAAACCAGGCCTCTGTGATCTGCCATTCTGCAAAGGTCATCACCTTCCCCCAGGGTGTTTGGCAGAGGCGGGAGGACCTGGTAATTCACACACGCAAGTTTACACGAGCAGTAAAACCGCTTGAGCCCTCTCACCCTTCAAAGCAGTGTGCTACTGTCAAGACCCATCTCTTTGCAACCAAAACACAGCCACATATGTGTCCGCTTGGCTCACTCTGCAGGGAGCACTGCCACGGCCATCGGCCTGGGCGACTGGTCCTACCGCCGAGGATCCTCTTGTTCATGCGAGCAGCTGGGCGACGGCCACAGTCTAGTGAGGAACAGATGCAGAAGAGAGTTAATCGTTACCACAAAGGCAGCATGTACAAGACCTTCTGCAAGAAAACTGGGCACAGAAAGATACTAACAGAGTCATGAAATTGGGCTGAACAGCACAGTAAGTGAAGTAATCAACAACCACATAATAATATCAAACACATAGAGCCAATTTCATCCTTCCTTTATAAGGATTTACTCTCCTGATACTAATTTTGACCAGCTCAGCCTGAAATACTAACCAAGCTAAGTTTGGGATCCCAACTTCCTTTCTCTCAGGAGTTACCAGGCTGCCCTTGGGAAGGTTTCCTGGGTTTATGTTCCTTGTCTTTCTGTCAGCTAGCAACGTGTTTGGGCTACTTTGTACCATCCGTAAGAACTGCTTCTGCTCAGCAATAATGCGGCTTTTCTTAAGCCAGGTGTGAGGTGAATGTCACACCATTTACTCAGCTACAGTGCACCGAGCTTGCTTGGCCTGTGGAAATCACTAAGGGAGAATATTTGAAGATTTTAAGACATTCCAGTACTCTGTCCATTCTACTTTATAAGCCACTTCCACTGGAAATTATAGCAGATTCCCATCTGCTGGACAGTTACTTTTCTGAAATATCTCTGTGGGAACTTAGTGGTGAAGAAATAAATTAGAGAGGGCATTATTTGTAACTCTTGCTGTGTTCACTTAACTTCAGAGGGCAAGGAGCTTTAAGTGTTCTTAAAGCAACATTCGTCAGAAGTGAACACCTTTGACAGGCCCCTATGAGCTTTTTTTTTTTTTTTTCTGGTAAGAGTAGTAAATGTTTTGATTAGTTTCCTTTATTTAGGTCATGCTTTGTGATTAATTTTTTCCTGTGTCAAGATAATTCATAATTCAAGTGTTCTTCAGCAAAGCTCTCCTTGTCTGTATAACATGATTTCATTGAAGATGAAGAATTTCTACATTTTCAAACCACTTAAACTTGGACGATACACTGTGCCTACAATCTTGGTCTGTAGCTTTCTACTTCAGGTTCTTCTGTCCCCTTGACCTCCACAACTAAACAGACCACAGCTTCAACTCCCAGGCAGATAGCCTGCTAACCATTCTGGTGGTAAAGGGTATTTTCAGCTGGAAGTTTTATCAAGTTAAATTTTTGGAACCTGACTGCTGACAAAATTGATTTTGTGGGAGCAGGACTGGGCTACTGCAATACACAGCCTCATAGTCAAAAAATAAGAAAAGCTGATGAAACTGAATAGAATGGGGAAAAAAACCCAACCCAATACCCAATGCAAAACTGGCTGTTGCAGAAGTCTAGAGACATTTCAGAATGAATCTGCATTAACCACCTGCATTTGTTAAAGTAATACATCTTGAAAAACATCTTTGTTTTATATGCACTTCTCTCTTACCTTCTTTAGTGCAAAAGAGAGCCACTTTGCCTCTGCTTCGACACATCTGTCTAAATATTGAAACAAGAACACGGTAGAAATCTTGATTAATTGATGTAATTTTTGGTAATTTGCAAATCAGCACAGGTATTGTACTTGTTGTGAACCAGCAGTTAGAAATTTCCCCAAACTGTAAAAAGAAATACAAGGAGCTTCTTATACCAGACCATCCACGGTTTCCAGTGTCTGCCTGGAGATAATTCAAAATATTAGCTCAGCTTTACAATGCATTTCAAGAGTGGGTGCTACATATTTTGCAGACTACCTCGCTCTCTGGGCACTGATCCAGCTCTGAGGTCAGCTGGGATGTACAGTCTGTCAAGTCTTAATTTATGGCACCTGAAAGCACAGAGATTGCCGTTCTCTTCTTCCTTACAGCTGAAAGACAGACTTTTCTTTGAAATACCTTTGATAACAGTTGATCTTTCATGCCCTAAAGTTTGTTTTGAAAAAATCCAGGAAGTTTGCAAAAGTAAGTATTAAAGCATGAAAAATTATCATTGCTGTTGAAAATTTTCAGAGAGAGGAAAGAAGTGAATCTTTGTCAAAGGAAGGGAGATCCTTGTTAAAACAGCGAGCATTGTTGCTCAACTAGCTGACTGCCTTTTTATTTCCACCACTTTTTCATGCATTTCTGAAACATAAGCATGTATAACACGCTTTCCTGAGGCAGATGCAGAGCTAAATTAGACTGGATACACAGATTAGCTGTTCCCTAGGTAATTCTTTGAAGGCTTTAATCTCAGTAGGTAGGCAGTATCTTTAAAATTGCAACCACCTAAAAAGAGGCTGCATTTGATTTTAAGTCATAAATACTAATATGGGTACAACAGAGTGCCAGCAAGCTCACCAGATTAGCTTGAATCGTTGATTTGATGAGACCTGTCTCTTACATTGCATGTACCCCATTCATATACTGTGCGAATCAGTCTATTTTCTGTTCCTGAAAACAGACCATAAAATTCTGTTTATAGAGTTAGACAACCAATTTCAGAAAAGAAAATTCTGTGCATAATTTTGAGGCATAGTTGCACTCCATAAAAAAATATACAGAATATAACTGAGAGCAGCCACGCTCATGTTTCACACTCGCTTCTTTGACTTATCAAATAGCCAGCTCTAAAAGAGGTAACTTTAAGCTTTTATATGTGCATGGCCTGCACCGTGCCATCAGCACAGACATTTTATATGCTGAGGTTGATGCAGATGAATACATCTAGACTGCAGGGCTCAGGAGCATTTCCCAGCTGCTGGGCTTGTCTTGGCTTCATGTTGGGAAGAGACTAAACACGTATTGTCCCCTGTACAGTTTGCCTTATACTAGAAGCCAGGCACATGAGTAGAGAGACAAGCCTGCAGGACCTCCAGCGGGATGACTGGGAGATCAATATGGGGTGCACCTGACCTGCAGCCCATGCACAGCCAGGGAGAGCCAGCTAGACAGGATGCCTGAAACAGCCAAAACAAAAACAGTCTCCTTCCTCACGCAAGGCCTTAGCTTCTCACTTCTTGTTAGTCATTTTCTGGATTTGGGGAGGTGGGAACATCTGTTCCTACATACTACTTTCATCTCTGTAATAGCTTTATCAATAACCCTCATTTCTGATATTTTCTCCTCTTTAACTTGTACTTCAGGTGAAACTAGATCTGTTGCTACTAGATCTTGTAACTCATGAGGCTCCAATGCCTTCCCTTCACACATACTCCCTAGCAGACTGCTTTCAAACATAGCAAAGTACCTTAAAATTTCTGCTTTGCACTTTAGTGACTGAACAGAATACGACTGTGGACCTGCCTTTGCATCTGGTCACAACCCAAGGTGTTTATTCTTGTGTTGCTCTGGAGAAAAGCATTTAGATACCATTAGGCTAGTGGAAAGAGACAGAAAGGAAAAGAAGAGAGTTAAAATTTTCAAGTATCAGGCACTAGCCTGTAATGGCCCTTCTTCTAGATGAAGAAATAAAGATGAACTTAAATGAATGGGGAAAATACCATATGTAAGCAGAACTAGTACAAAGCTGACATGCAGGAAAGCAAAAATAGGCACTTGCAGATACAATCTTTTCAGTAGTCTGACATCACAAAAAAGTTTCACTACAGAAAATAGTGGAGCCAAGCAAAAGAAAAGTAGGTGTATTCCTCAGATTTTTGTCTTCACACTTGTTGTGCCTCTGCATTTAGCCAAGACAGTCTTTCCTTGTGAAACAGAAGGATTTTCTATGGAGGAAGGAAGTTCTGAAATCTCCTAGGCATTTGAAAGACAGCAAGGAAACAATCTGCTTTTTGAAGAATGCAGTTGCAGATGGGGAAAAGGTGGCTCTCCCAGTTTTGTCCTGGATGTTCAAGTTCATTGGCTCTTCAGTCTCAAAGTCACACTTTGAACGTCTCAACCATGAGATCCTGGCTTCTCATTACCAACTGCCTGTTCAGTCAAGTTAATTAAAAGTAACATACCACCATCTGAATCCGGAGGAGCTGCTAAGGAAACCTACTTAAGTCAACATAGCTTCTGCTGAAGCAACTGTGGTCACTCCAAACATATGGATTCAAACTACACGGCCTGCAGAGGATGGTAAGGTGTTGCTGCGGGTTTTGCTATATAGTACTTACTGGACTTTCTTGGTCAGTAGGGATTTAATGAAGCTGTCTGGTCCAGGTACTTCAAGAGCATCACCTCTATGTCTCTCAAATGCTGTTAGTGTAGCAGAATGGGCCCTTGAGGATTCACAAGGTAGACTCCAAAGAGACTACAGTTCTCATAGACACTAAAATTATTACAGACTGTATCTCAACAACTCACATGACTATGTGCTGGGATTTATACACAGATACCTTTGGGAAAAAAGAGCTTACCAAAGGGAGTTTGTCATCCTCCATTGACAAGTGAGTACCCACAGCAGTGAAATCTCATTTACCTGTTACTTACCCATTCACTAGAAGTGCATGCAATGTGGATGCATTTTTATTCTTCCAGTCTGAATGCAGGTTCAGCCATTTTTGATGCTGCATTTCCTCACTCTCTATTACAATTTCTGTCTTGGATGGTCCTCTGAAACAAATGAAAGATATTCATAGACCTTCCAGTAGGTATCTATGTTACAATTATGAAGGTGAAGAGGCCCTAATGCCTCCTATTTACTCCAAATATATAAGCCAAATGTTATGTCAAAGCCACATGTGGCAGAATCATATTTAGGGGAATTAAATCACCCCAAGAAGCCAGGCCAGCCAACATATTCCTGTCACTTATGATGTATTTTCTGACAAGTACTGGAATTAGAATCAGGAAGAGCAAGAGCCTTCTAGTGGCATTTACTGTAGTGCACACATTGACATACTGTTTCTACAGTTTCTTGCCTCGAAAAAGACAAAATAGATCTACGTATGTAGAAAAGGTAAAAGAAAAAATTATTTTCTTACATTTATCTTTGGAAATCCATCAAAATTTAACAGTAAAGAGCAGTCTGGGTCTTGTTAATAATACTTGAGAGTATGTCTAAGTCTAAGCTGTCTGCTTTGCCAGGCAGAACAGATCACAGGTGACAATGTCAAACCTGTCATTCTGCAGCAAATTAACAGGAATACGTAAGTACATTAGAATGATTCACCAGGAGATATTTTCATCTATCCACTTCCTCAGTTTAGTTATTGCCTGGTAAACTCAAGCCACTGAAGAAATTGATGGTTTAGTAAATCTCAATTGCTAAATGGAAAAAAATAATGTATTTTTTAAATGGCTTTAGAAGTCATGCAACTTTTCAGCACAGGCCTATCCATGATTAGCCATCAAACCCTGTCAATGACAAGGACTTTCAAGGACTGCTCTCCTGACCACTGGTCAAAGGCCAAATTCTAAACCCAAGTTGATGGAAAAGAGAATGAGAACAACAACAAAAAAAAAAAAAAAAAAAAAAAAAAAAAAAAATCTGCAATGTGTCCTAAAACTCACTTCTGAACCCAGTCTCATGGCAGTACCTAGGAACACCAGCCAGGTTATTAGATTCTTTTCAACCATATGGAAATATTTTCAACAGGGCTGGCAAAATTACCTAGGCTCTGAGGTCATGGCCCTGGATCCTGCCTGTTACATGACTTATTTTTCAGAACCTTCTCTGCGCGTATTAAGCAAATATCATTCTATGATCTACTACCCAGAATGAACAGGCAGATAACAAGCATTTTTAAAGACCATGTTTCTTCCTCATTTAGAGAAAGCTGTTGGCTACAAAAAGAGCTTTCTTCCTCAGTGCCTGCTTATAGCAAACACATAAAATCCTCCTCTCTTTATTTCCATCATTTCCTTATTTCCCACTCTTTTTCCCACCGAACATACACAGACTTTTTTCTTAAGATGACATTCTGCTTTATGATCTTCTGTGAACAATTATGTTCATTTCATAACTGTGCACAGTGACATTTTATGTAGCTGTAAACAGTGTCTGCTCTATAAAATATATAACTCAAAAATGTGCAAAAAGGTGCAAATATCATGCCATCTGATGGATTCAAATCTATATTATCCCAAATACCAGATTACTTTGCTGAAACCTGCAGTTGCAGTTCTGAATTACATCTTGTGATTCTATAATCATCATTAAGCAGATATGTACTCTTAAACCAGGGCAACAAGCCACAAGACACTTAAGCCTGTACAAAATTTTATATAATATAAGGTATTATCCTTAGTGAAAGCAGAATTACAGCTACGCATTTTTTCCTTCATGATCACAGCTTGATATAATACACTCAAAACACTATGCACTAATTTATGTCTTTTGAATGCCTTCTGAAAGCATTCCCCCCTTGATGATGTTTACACAAGGTTTTCTTTCAGATAGGCAAGAGCCACTACTTGTCTCCTTTCATCTATTTTAATTAGAAATAGCCAGAATAAAGAGGACCCAAGAGCCTCATTTCTAGCTGAAGAAAGCTGTAGACAATGGTTAGCATTTGTGTAGAAACCAGAGCATACTGGGAATTGCCAGAGAATGAGAGAACACAAACTAAAAATGTTAGAGGAGGAGTAGGGGCTTGAGCTGGTGTGAACTTCTGGGTCTGAGAATTTCAGCATCCAGGAAGAGGCTGCTATGCCAGGAGTATACATTACACCAGGGACTGTAAAGCACTCAGATGAAAGAAGGGAAACAGAGCAATGGGGACTCATTTTCACCAGACCCATCCTGTGTTCTAGAAACACAGCAGGCAGCAGGTTCTGCTCAGCCCCTCTAGGAGCTGTAGCACACAATTTCTTCTGTGGACACACTCTAAAGAAAAGGGAAGAAGGATCCTTCAATGGACAGAGGCACGTCAGCTCATGGGGTATAAATTCTTCATAAGAATATTTTGCTTTACTGAGTTTCTTACAGACTCCAACAACAAGACTACAGCTGGTAATGACTTTAAGACACCAATCTACATCTTTGAGTTCAAAATCAGCTCTCTTCCAATTTTTATTTTAGTGACCTGCCGAAGATGACCTAAATTAAGTGAATCTGCACAAAAGTCATGTGTGTGGCCATATGTAATATCTTTCAAGATTTCAGTCAAGCCAAATAAAGACCCTTTTTAATGAAAGACTTTCAGAAGACACTTTCACTTGTTCGCAGTTTCTTGCCCCCCTCCGCCCCGCCCCCCCCCCCCCCCCCGCCCCCCATTGGTTTGCATATAACAGAACAGGTTTGTTCGTGTTGATTTTAGACTAATGCTTTTAATTATTAACTGTATTGCAACAATAAGCAACATTGAAACTGTATTTGTTGCCTGTAACCATATATACCTGGAACACAATGTGCAGTTTTAAGATGCCTCAGTTTAAGAGGATATGCGGAAACTAGAGAGGGTCATGCAGATGGCTTCCAAATTTTCTCGGGGCCTATGGCACTGACACACAAGGAGAGGTTGAAGTGATTGGATTTGTTTGTTCTCGTGAAGAGGAAGCTAAGGGACAATTCAATAGCAACCTGCAACTACTTGAAAAGGAGTCAAAAGGTGATGGAATCAAACTTTTCTCAGTAGTGCTACATGGTAAAACAAGGGGAAATGGCCTAGAGTTGCAGCTTTGGAGATTCACAGCAGATGAAAAGAAAATACTTTTTTCACTAGGAAGATGGAGCAGCCTTGGAACAGAGAGACTGTGGAATCTCAATCTATCAAGGCTTTGAAGACTTGGCTAAACAGAGCAGTGGTTGAGCTGATCTCATTTGCTGATAGTCCTGCTTCAAGTAGGGGATGGACTAGATGCTCTCCAGGTATCTGTCACAAAGGGGATTTTATGGTCCTGTTACACATCACAAATATACTGTAGCAACCAGTATCTATGTGGAAGAGCTTAATCTTAAAAAAGGCTAACAGTTGGTAGAACAGACTTTTCACACATAAGAGCATCTTTTAATATTACAGTACGGTCACTGAAATATCTATATCACTTAAGTAAGTTTGTTACTGGTGTCTGCAAATGCAAGACATTCATACCATGGTAACAATAATGCACGCCTTTTGAGTGGTGATCTTTAGACTAGATCCTCCACCAGGCTTTCAAGATAACTTACAACTCCTGCCTGAATCCACATGACTTTACAACATCTCATGGTGCTATTTGGATGGAACCATTTGAGTACTGAGACATTATTTTAAAACCCACAGGGTTCTAAGAGTCTATTACTGAATACACCACAAAAACTTAACTGACTTTCTCATGTGTCTCATGTTAAATATTTGCAGTAAAACTTTATATTCAGAAGAACTATGCTAGATCTTAGGAGCCAAATGAAGTTTAACAGGGGCAAGTGTAGGGTCCTGCACCTGGGGAGGAATAACCCCATGCACCAGTACAGGTTGGGGGTCAACCTGCTTGAGAGTAGCTCTGCAGAGAAGGACCTGGGAGTCCTGGTGGACAAGCTGACCATGAGCCAGCCGTGTGCACTTGTGGCCAAGAAGGCCAATGGTATCCTGGGTTGCATTAAGAAGAGTGTGGCCAGCAGGTTGAGGGAGGTTCTCCTCCCCCTCTACTCTGCCCTGCTGAGGCCACATCTGGAGTCCTGTGGCCAGTTCTGGGCCCCTCAGTTCAAGAGGGACAGGGAACTACTGGGGAGAGTCCAGTGGAGGGCTATTAAGATGATTAGGGGACTGAAGTATCTCACCTAAGAGGAAAGGCTGAGAGACCTGGGGCTTTTTAGCCTGGAGAAGACTGAGAGGGGACCTTATCAATGCTTATAAGTATCTAAAGGGCGGGTGTCAAGAGGACAGGGCCAAGCTCTTCTCAGTGGTGCCCAGTGACAGGACAAGCGGCAACGGGCACAAACTGCAGCACAGGAAGTTCCACCTGAACATGAGGAAAAACTTCTTTACACTGAGGGTGACAGAGCACTGGAACAGGCTGCCCAGGGAGGTTGTGGAGTCTCCTTCCCTGGAGATACTCAAAACCCGCCTGCATGCAGTCCTGTGCAACCTGCTCTAGGTGAACCTGCTTTAGCAGGGGCGTTGGACTAGATCATCTCCAGAGGTCCCTTCCAACCCCTACTATTCTGTGATTCTGTGATCTTCTGAACTAAAAACTGCTCAAACATAACACTCAATGAACACACTTTAAGGTGTCTGCAGTCTCAGTCTATGGACTCTTCCAAGACCATAACAAAAGAACCATAGTTAAATAAATTTACAATAGACACATCACAAACAGCAGTTTTATGATTTTTTTCCCCCCTCTACATTTGAGGTGCTAGAAATACTGAGCTAGTGGCCAAAGACAAGTATGTATTTCACCTAGATTTTAGTCCTGTGCACTGTTTCAAGAAAGAAATGGGATCAGAACATATGAAAAAACTCCTTCCACAAGGCTTTCTTCCACTTAAAAGTTAAACAACACAGTTAACTACCAGAAAATTCAGCCAAAAGGAATCTTAGGAGGCCATCTGATCCATTCCCCTAGTGAAAACAAGATCAACTGTATCTAAATTGTCTCTGATAGATTTTTGTCTGCCCTGTTTGTAAAAATCTCTAATGATGGAGAACCCTCAGCATTTTCAGGCAATTTACAGTTATTTACATTATTCCAGGATTTACAGTTAGCTTTTTTTTCCTAATGTTTGTTCTAAATCTTCCTACCTGTCATTTAAGCTCATTACTTCTGTCTTATTTCCACTGGAAATGGAGAACAGTTTATTCCTTGCCTCTTTGCAGCAGCCTTTTACATATTTGAAGGTTTCTATACCTCCCTCCCCCTGACTGATCACCTAGAGTTTTCAACCTTTCATCACAGATCATGCTTTCTAGGTCTCTGGTCATTCCTGCTGATCTGTTCTGAACTCTCCCCATCTAGTCAAAATCTAACACAAGCTGAATACACTAGAGGGATTACACATAAACTCTTCTGGTTAATTCAGGCCATATCTCCAGTCTGTCAAAAAATTTTTGAATTCTAATCCTGTCTTCCAAAATGCTTTCAGATTCTCCCAGCTTGATACTGAATGAGAAATTATGAAGCATGCTCTCCACTCCATCATCTAAATGACTCATTACAACACTGAATATCACCCCAGACACACTGGGATGTGTCTAGCCCCACCCCAATACATCTTTATGGTTTGACAATGAATCATCAACAGTCTCTTACCATTTCATCTTTGTCCATACCTCCTTACTTATTTTGAAAATCATTTCACATAGTGTGGAAGTTAAAAATATATCACATCTACTGTTTCTTCCTTATCCACAGTATCTCTGCCTTTTCAAGGAATAAATTAAGGTAATCTGACATGATCTGTTATTGATAAATATATTCTGTCTGTCGTTAAGACCTTACAGTTCTGTACTTTTTTGTTGATAGTTGAAGCTAGGCAACTAGTTTGTAAATCTCTGCATCTTCCTCTCTTTAATGAAAGATGGCATACCTAACAGTTTTCAGCCTTATGTAGCCATTCTCCACAACTTCTCAAAACTACTGGCTACCATTATGGGCAGCCACAATGGAGCTCTGCCATAGCCATAAATCTTAAATGCTCTTGGATGAATTTCTACAAAAATAACTACTTTGGAGAGTGGTTGTAATGGGTCTGCGTGACAAAGTTTTGGTAGCGGGGGGGGTTACAGGGGTGGTTTCTGTACAAAGCTGCTAGAAGTTTCCTCTATGTCAGATACAGCCAATGCCAGCCGGCTTTAAGACGGACCCGCCGCTGGCCAAGGCCGAGCCCATCAGCGACAGCATTTTTCACCTCTGTGATAATGTATTTAAGAGAGTGAAAAAGTTGTTGGGCAGCAGTAATTGCAGCGAGTGAGAGGAGTGAGAAAATGTGAGAGAAACATCCTGCAGACACCAAGGTCAGTGCAGAAGGAGGGGGAGGAGATGCTCCAGGCACCAGAGCAGCGATTCCCCTGCGGCCTGTGGTGAAGACCATGGTGAGGCAGGCTGTCCCCCTGCAGCCCACGGGCGGTGGAGCAGATGACTGCCTACACCCCGTGGAGGGCCCCCACGCCAGAGTAGGTGGATACCTGAAGGAAGCTGTGACCCCGTGGGAAGCCTGCACCGGAGCAGGCTCCTGGCAGGACCTGGGGCCCGTGGAGAGAGAGAGAAGCCCACGCTGGAGCAGGTTTGCTGCTGGAGACCCCATGAGGGGGCTCACGCTGGAGCAGTCGGTTCCTGAAGGACTGCACCCCATGGAGGAGACTCACGTTGGAGCAGTTCATGAAGGACTGAACCCGTGGGAGGCCTCACGCTGGAGAAGTCATGAAGGACTTTCTCCCATGAGGGGGACACCACATTGGAGCAGGGGAAACGTGTGAGGAGTCCTCCCCCTGAGGAGGAAGGAGTGGCAGAAAACAACAGAGTGATGAACTGACCCCAACCCCCATTCCCTGTTTTCCCCCTGTGCCGCTGAGGGGGAGGAGGGAGAAAAAATCGGGATCAAAGTCAAGCCCGGGAAAGGAGGGAGGGGTGGGGGGAAGGCATTTTAAGACTTGGTTTTATTTCTCATTACTCCTCTCTAAGTTAATTGGTAATAAATTACATTTTCCTTTAATCGAGTCTGTTTTGCCCATGACAGTAAATGCTGAGTGATCTCCCTGTCCTTATCTCAACCCCACAAGCCTGTTGTTATTTTTTTCCTCTCCTCTCTCCTGTCCAGTTAAGGAGGGGGAGTGATAGAGTGGCTTTGGTGGGCATCTGGCATTTTGGCCAGGGTCAACCCACCACAGCAGTGTATAACCTACTATTTTCTTACTCTAGCCCTAATTATTAAGTCTTTGCCATTTTAGAAATGTTTTGCTGAGGTTTCTTTGTCGTTTTGTTTTGGGGTTTTTGTTTGCTTCGCTGTTTTTGCTTATTATCCCTGACTTTTCTGATTCTTTCTCCAGATACTTATGCTGTTGTTCTATACCAGTTCTTGTAAGTTTGAACTACTTCTCCAGTCTCTCTAGACTTCCAGTTTCAGGTGTCTGTATAGCTTGTGCCTCAGCCAAGTTATTCTTGCTGCTTCACAGAAAGGTGTCTGCCAGATCTGATGAACATCAAAGGGCACATATAATTCTAACACATCTAATTTCTTTTATCTAAGAAGTTTCCTTTAATCTAAGGCAATTTTGAAAAAAGTTATTCCGTTATTCTACAAAATCAGTCATTCATAAAATGAGAAAGGCAAGACACTTTAATTTGCAGAACCACTTATATCTACCTGAGGGGGAAATTCTAACTTAGATTTTACTAATTTTTCAAATCTTAACTTAAAAATTACAATATCACTTCAATACATTTAATTTCAAGCTATGGATTCCCTTATGTGTGTTTAAGAGAGGGATTTTCAGAATCAAAAAAGAAAAATAAAACCCAGTCTGTCTTCTACGTTATAAACGTGCTCACAATGGGGAAAAGTAACGTTTAGGGCAACTTTGTTACGTAAGTTGTACAATGGAGATATTAAAGAAATAGTTTTAAAGCATTCTAGCCTGCTACCTGCTGATCACTGTGCCCAACAGTCAAAGTTTATAGTATAGTTTATAGTGAAACACAAGGAACATTACGACTTACATACTAAATCATAATGAAAATAAAAAAAATACAAAATAGAAGGCAGGGACTAATTTTAGGTTATGAAGTTAATATTCTGTTCGTTACTGAGAGTAACGTAATTTGTGACACTTCCGTACAGCAGTGGTTTTAACACCTCATTCTCCCTGTTTCATTGTATTAAATTGCAAGTTTAGAATAAAGTATAAACCATAAACTGGATTCCTTCTCCCTTCACAGTAACAGTAACATTCCTCTGTTCAGCTTCTATAATTCCATTGTCTTAAGCCTCATGTGACAGCAGGCTTGAAAAAGGAAGCCTTGCATTATACCAGAAGGTAATGAATAACGTGTGTAAGGGCACTAATATAAAATGCATTAGGCCTATTTCAGAGCTGGGATGTCATCTGTTTCCTGTCTGTACTTACCGGTTAAGATGTTTCTTGGTCTTAAGCAGAATTCTATAAAGCCATGGCTGTGCCATGGAATATGGAGTAAAAGATCAAAACCTTGATTTTAACAGCACCGAAACCAGAGAAATCTGAAGTTTTAATGTGAAAACATATGAAGACATAGAAAATGGAAATTAAAAAGATTCACAGCATTGAGAGAAAACTGAAACATGTGATTAAATAGTTCTTAAAATTTTTGGAGAGCAGGTAATCACTGTGATATTTCCAGGTGTCAAAATGCCTACAGTCTCAAGTCCAAACTGATAGACTACTCAACCCTATCAAGGATGAGTTAACATGTAATTACACCAAAAAAAAATTTATATGCTTGCTTTTTTTCTGTCATTTGAGTCTGCAAGTTATAGGAATCATAAAGTATCCTTTTGTAGATAAACTTAAAAAAGACGATTTGGGGCGACCTAAATTTAAAACTTCAAATAAAACATAGATTTTCTTAGCTGGAAGTCTTTATATTTAATTTGAAGCTGAATTAAGTCCTTCATTTAAGGTTAATTAGCTTTTAATTTTAAAAAGATGAAGGACATATTTCAGAGAAAAGTATTGTTTTGAAACAAAATTGTGTTTCATTTTAAAAAGTTGAAACAAAATAACTTGACTTCTCAACCTTTTTTCCCCTGCTGAAACTATTCACTGAATTTGAACAAAATTCATTGTTATTTTTGTTCATCATTGTCCTTTACAGAATTATCATTCACTAAGAAATGTTCCCATAGTTCTACTGGTCATAACACATTAGCCAGAAAAAAAACAAGTTGCAGATTCCAGAATGAATTTTCAGGACTAACAGATTTAATATCTGTTTAGTGTTGAACTCAAGAAACTTGATTTGGAAGCCCCTAGGATAAAAAAAATGGGCTTTATAATCCCATTTGCACAAGCCATGATATAAAATAGTTTGAAAAAGGACTTGTGATCAATTAGAATAAGAAAGATTCTTTGGTTGGCAGCAATAATCCATCTTTCTATTTCTTTCAGTCAATCACAGAATCACAGAATGGTTGAGGTTAGAAAGTACCTCTGGAGGTCATCTGGTCCAACCCCTCTTGGGTTGAGATCAAGCAGGGCCACCTAGAGCCAGTCGCCCAGGAGCATGTTCAGACAGCTTCAAGGTTGCTAGGAGGTATTAAATCACTAGTAACAATTATCATTTACTTAAAGAAAGAAAACTATCCAATCATGGAGCTAAAAAGTTTTATGAGGTGAGTGACCATATACGTAATGACTATTTGAAGCAATTGTCAGACTTTGCAAGGAATTATTAAGTTGAAATTTATTTGAAAAAAAGCCTTATCTGAATAATTATATTTTGAACTACATATGTAAATGGAAGATGAGGCATAATCTGTCAGTTTTAATCTAATACAAGTTAAATATACTGATTAAAGTCTACATATTTTAATATTGTTTTATGGTTGCTCAAAATTACTAAAACAGTCTTCCACATCTACCACAGCTTGTAATGTCATTTTCAGTACATTTTATTTGATAGTTATTTGCTGGTGTTCTTAAAAAATAAATGTAATCTGAAGAATTCGCTGTTTTACTAAATCCTCTAAAGATTTAACAGCCCACACTGTGGCCATGGACAACGTGAATATATTCACAGTGGTAGGTCAAGCATATTTTACATTCTGTTGAATGGGTCTAGAAATCCATATTGAATTAATGAGTTGAAATACCATGTCTTTGGCATAGAATCTGATTTACTAAAGTATCATTTTTAATCTTGGAGAAAATAAAGTAGGTTAAATTCAGAACTTTGAACTTCTAATGTGGGTAGGACAGAAGTATTCCATTTTTTGTTTCTGTGATGTTTTTTAAGCGAATAAGACATTAAACTAAACTTCCATTATTTCTGTTGCAGAAATAGTTAGAAAGTAATTAGAAAGCATAATAATTCATGTGAGAACAATAGATTATTAGAATAGCATCTTGACTGCTCAGATGCCAAATATTACTGAAGAACTTCGTACAAAAGAGAGAGATGAGAAAGTATTACGAAAAAGGCCAGGCAGCAACGAGAGAGTGGCCTTTCCCTTCCACAAATACACACACAGTAGATGCTATGGAAGACGAAAGAAGGAAAAGGATCTACCTGTTTCAGTGGATCACCTGTGGCACAGCCTCCAAGAAAGGGAGAAGCAGCAGCAGGTAGCAGAGCTTACTGTAGATTTTTATAAACACTTGGTAAACAGCTGTGATTTTATGCTGATACTACTCGACCAGAGCAAGTGGGTCAGCTAAAATTCCCCTGTACTCTGCAGGGTACAAGCTGCTGAAATTTATCATTATTACGTTTTTTATCTCATCCTAGTGCAGAAAAGAAAGACAAACTATTCCTCTACCTTGCCATAGAGTAGCAGAATAACTTCATTAACTCCTGGTTTTGTCAAGTTTCAGATCTGAGCAGATCATGGGTTTGTGATTACTGTTCCATCGACAAAAAATGGACTTCAGAGTATATGAAATTATTTTCTTCAATAAAACATCATGACAAACCCACAGTCTTCTAACATAATGTTCTGAACCTCCGCAGCATGCTCATCTTCAGCAGCAGAGCCTCTGCAGCGCACGCCAGGACATAGCTAACTCCTGATCTGAGACACCGATGGCGATTGGTGTTCTGTTTTCTACCTGTGTTAGCAGGAAACCTAATTGCCAGAGACATGCGTTAGTGTATTTAAGTTTGGGACTCAGTCAGAGGTCTCTGAACAAAATTATCTGTCCTGAGATGAACAGGCAGTCATATTAGGTGATCTGATAGTCTGCTCTGGCTGTAAACTATGAAACCTAAGACTTGAATAAACAATTCCCGTTAGGCTCTTAGCACTATTAAAAAAAAAAAAAAAAATTACTTTGTATCTAACATACTTTCTGCACTAGAGGAAAACATAACTGCTAAGAACACACATTGTATAACTTAGGCAACAGCCACCATTAGTCCAAAGCCTTTCAGACAATGCCTGGAACTTGCACAGTTGTTGCATCTGGCATGCATCACACAACCCATTGCGTGTGTTGTGCTGTGAAAAACTGGAGACGCAGTGGAATTAGAATTGGCCACAGCCAGGAAAATAGCTCAAGTTTTGTGCAGTAGGCAGAGTAGAATTACCTTTAATGTTGCTTCAAACACAATGCTTATACCTCCCAAACAGAGCGACTGGTATTCTGCAAAATGTGTTACCCCTACCAGCTAAATTAACCTAACTTTAACCACTGTCATTTAATTCTCATCATTTTCTTCAGATTAATTTAGGCAGAAGAATTTAAAACAGCTACAAGCTGTTAGAAAAACATTGTTTCGTAATTTAAACACCACCACATTATATAGCAATCGGGAGTCGTCATTCGGGAAAGTACCAGACACAGTTATGAAAAACAGTTTGCAGAGCTTTACAGAAAATAAAAATACTATATGCCACCGTTCATTGTAGTTCCTGGTCTAAGCTATTAAGAAGTCTCAACTTGATATCTCATGTGCACTATTTTTCTCTAAGAATAAAGAAGAGAATTATTAAATCAAAATCAAGTATCATCATAAGTCATTGTTAAAGAAATCTGCATAGCCACAAAACTGGCAGTTTCTGCAGTGTGCTATAATATGGACAGAATTTCTATATTCACAGCTTTAATTTTCTGAAGAAGTAAAATGAAGTATTTCCCACTAGAAATATCTGAAGAAAAACCCTGCTTAAAATATGATGTATTAATGTAAAAAATCTTAAAAACCCCAAATTTATAAAAAAATATTAAAAACTGTAAAAAGGAATTTTTTCATCATTATTTGAGCTCTATGCAATATACATTATAATTTGCCTGTACCCTCAATGGTGACTGGAAATAGCTTATGAAATACACCAATGTTATCAACCTCACATTCAGACTTTCTTGTAATCCTAAATCAAATAAATAATGTATGCAGGACACGATGTCCAACAGACAAAGTTTATGGCTTTAGATCATATTTCAGAGTGGCATGAAACTCCAATTTATCATCAGTCTTCCACTTCACCATATAGAAAATGTTAACCTCTGTGACATTTTCACAGAACACCTATGCAAGGTTAACAAAAGAATTCAATAATTTCATTAATTCGTATTACTCCTTTTTGAAATCAGTTCTGGTAAATACATTATAAACTTTATTTTTCTTATATATCTTCTTCTAAGCTAATTTACTGTATTTTTGGCAGTGCCACTTCACAAAAACTTGGAGAGTAGCTAAGAAAAATCAAGCTTCAGGTGATTGCCAAAATCAGGCATTAAAAAGGAAAGACAACCAGTACTTTGGTTTTTTGAGTTACTGCCAGGAAGAATTAGAAATTAGTATCAGAGTCAGACTGAGGTTGTAGACTTCAGATTTGAACTGGAACTTCCCACTGCCCTTCACACAATCACCTGTCAACTACAGAAAAGAATTGTAGAAAAACTGATTTGTAGAATATCTTCCCCTGTTAGAAAATGGATTTGTGATATTTAAGAATTATTTGCACCTCATACATTTCTTAAAAGTGATAGGATTGATAACATCTGGAGCAAGCCTCAGTGAAGAAACAGGAAGGTACAACTTTCTACTCATGCTCATTTCAGCATAGGCACACCTATGGAAAAAAAAAAAAGTAACCAGAGGTCTTGTGATAATTTAATACCTTTTTCATTTTCCTAGCAGCAAGCATCATAGGAAAGTTAAGCAAATTTTGTGTTAGGACTATAAAACTGAAATATTAAGAAGAAAAAATGTTCTTAATGTTAAGACCATTGCTTTGGTTTTAGACAGCAAAGCAGTTGTAAAAGCAATAACTATTTTTGAAGGTATCAAAGGAGTTTAAGCTTATTAGGATGTTATATGAAGCTAAAGCACAAAGATAATGTCAATATCATTTAGATGTACTAAACTAGCCAGACGAGCACAGAATTGTTGTGTGTTAGAATGGCAGGCTGCCCATTCCGTACAGACAGCCTTGGATTCAGGGTGTCACTTCTAAGAGAACAGATGCACTGCATCCATGCAGTGCAAGGCAATACAGAGCAGGTTAAGTGCAGACACTGTAATCCAGGGTCTTTATCCTCCTGTGTCTTTTGAGAAAGGTACAAAGAACAAGATTGCATGTCAATATATGTAGTGGTAAAAGGCAGACAGAAAAGACACTTCTTAATCCAGTTTGGGGCTCAGACACTGACAAAAGATATCCTCCTATACCATCAGGCTTGTGTTTTCCTGGTAGAAGACAGCTTTGGATACCAGAGCGGATGAACCTGTTTTTTATCCAACCATTATATTTTGCATCAACTATTCCATAAAGCAGCTATTGCTTTAGCGTGTGTGCAGTAAGAAGCATAGAGGCTATTTTTTCTTCCTGAGTTCCACACAGAAATCTGTCTTTAACAATTCACTTTCAGAGATACCCAAGTTAGATATATCTGCCTAGCTCACAGTGCTTACTGCAGAATGCAAATGAACGCAGAGAAATTTTCCTGTGTTTCCTAAGACAAGTCTACTTTAAATCTTTAGGAGGACACAGGGTATCACATTGCCAAACAATTCTGAGCCTCAGCAATAACTGCAAGTTCAAATACTGAGGCTTGGCAAGAAATCATTATCTTTTCAACACACTCTCTCAACAACAATTGTGTAATGTTTATAAAGGGGTGAAAGTGCCTGGATTTTAGTGAGCTTTTGTTCCTGCCATAGTTCACAAAATTTCATTACCTCTTCTCTGTGAACCATTTCCACACTAGGTCTAACAATGATCACTCACATCTAACTCCCGCACTCCAATTGTCCTAAGAATGCTACAAACTACTGACCTTACCCTAAACCCATCTGATTGCAGGCCAGTTGGCTTAAATTTTCTTGCCACTCATCAGCACAAACATGGTTATCAGCAGCTGACCTGTGAATGGTCAGGAACATCAAGGAATTCATGTTTTTAGACAGGGTAACTGCAAGAAAAAGAAGAACAACTTCACTATTATTTCACATAGTTAGTTTTGTAAATGCCATACTGAAAACATACAACTACATTCAAACGAGTTTTCGAAGATGCTGGAGCTTTTGCTGATTTTATATGCTCAATAGCTATGTAATTTAAAACCAAGGCAACCATGGCTATCAGAACCTTGCTAACACTGAACAGCAGGAGACACTAAACAACAAAGACATCTTGAGGATTAGAATAAACAAGAATACTCTTGACTCACCAGCATCGGTTCACATGTGTTTCTGATAGCCTTAATCTTGTTAAATGATCTTTTACCCCACAAATAGCCCAACTGAAATCACTAGAGTAATTTGTGGGATGAATGCTGCCTGACACAAGAGTGATACCACCATTTGACTCCTGGTAATATGCACTGATCCTGTCATAACAGTATGTGGATGTAATTGGAGAAAGAAAAAACAACTACTGTTTACAAGAAACATGATGACCATTGCTTCTCTCTTAATCCATGTGTAAGTGTGTGAACTGCTTTTATCACACACAAAAAGCTTCTCAAAATGGCCCAAAATGGAAATTTACATCCCTCCCTTTCTAGGATCCCTTAAAGGAGGTTGGGTTGTATGTATTTCCTCCCCAAATACATACTGGTTTTACTTCAACTGTTCCTCTGACTTTTGCTTTGATAGTACTAATCTTAAAATAGCCAGTCATTATGCATTTTTGCTATCTGCTGAAGCTTTTGCTTCTCTCCCCATGAGAAAGGTATATATTAACCTAGAACAATTATTCTCTGTTGCACAGGTTTTATTAAATGTTGTTGTTTATTAATGTTCACAAACGTTAAAGGTTTTAAAATATTTATACAATCTACTTCAATATGATTACAAAATATTCCGTAAGCCCTGGTACACCTCTTTTTCTGTATTTAAAATTACATACAAAGCATCTCAAAACTTAGTACCATAAACTACTGTCATGTACAGAAACACATGTTAACTCAGTGAAATCTCAGAGGACATACTACCACTTTCCAACCTGTTTCTTTTCAGTGCAATATTTTTGAAATCCACTTTCATTTTTATTTGAAGAATAATACCTGGAGAGTTCTGCTTTAGCAACACATGAAAGCATAAGGCCTAATCTGAATATAGACAGCAATACCTGGTTACATCATCGTGCAGGTCTTTAGCCAATGCAAAGGGGACCTGGTAGGACTACCTTATTCTTATAAGCTCTGAACCTGCACCATTGCAGTCAGTGGGAATTCCACACTGATTTTCACAAGTACAGAATCAGGGCTTAAAAGTTTTGCCCAAATGAATTGTACATCTGAACATCTTCCTCCTCTGTTTTCTGTCGGCACTTTCCAGATTTTACACAGCATCCACACATTTTAGGATTTCCCTGACATGTCAGTTTTCTTATATCTTTGCACTGTGACACTTCACACTGAGCCTTTCTTTTCTCTTTTGCCCACTTTCTTGCATGCTTTCCCAACCTCAACCCAGTCTCCCTCTGGTAATAATGGGAGCATCTCTCCACCACCGCAATTGTATTCTAAATCAAATCACCAGCAATTACTACCATCACCCAAACATCACTTGCAGGCAGACTATACCGTGGCAAAAACTTACCACAGTCCCATTCATCTGAGCTGTCACTGCAGTCTGCTTGCCCATCACACCAGAGCTCACGTGGCACACATTCATGGTTGGCACACTCAAGTTCACTCTCTTCACAAAATGCTGAAAGGACAAAAACATGTTTCACTTTGAGAAAGAAATGATCAATGTGAAGTTCACACTGAGACCAAAAAAAAGAGAAGGAGGGTGAAGGTAGACACAGATCAGATTTATGGAGCAAGAAAGTGAGACATTTGCAGCAAAATTCAGAGGTATGGACATCACTGAGGCAGAAGGTGGTTGCTGCCATGCAGTGGCAGGGGGCATTGCAACTCAAAGGGAAAAAAGGGTGCCTAGAAATGGCAAAATGTGCGATTACCTACTATCATTTGTGGTCTTGTCATAGGAAACCTGTCTAAGCCTCTCACTAGCTTTAAGTGAAAATATTGTGTTCCATGCTTTTTAGAAGACTCATCCAAATCTGTTAATTTCTCATGTTCTTTGAAAAAATTATATTACTGTAATGCATGCGTATTTTCTTTCATCCACAGCAATTTTATATTCACTTTTGGATCCTCCTTTGCTATTTAAAATCATGGAATGATTTTTATCTCCACTTTAGAGATGGGGAACTGATGTACAAATAGACATGCTCCAGTTCACAATTGGCTGCCAGCTGGCAGTATTATTAGACAGGGATTTCCTGAATCCCCGTCCAGTGCAGGAACCACCAGAGCTTCTATTCGCAAGTGACTTTTAGCTTTTCCCCAACCATAACAAACTCCCTCCCAAAAGGCAGGTGTGTAGCATTACAGTACCCTCCTCACTAACACATTTCTCTTCCAGCTTCTGTAAATCCATCATTAGAGAATTTTGAGAGCTGGGTGAGGGCAAAGAGGGAGAGAATGTGTGGAAAGAAGCTGCATTCAGTTATGCCTATGTCTGGCTCTTGTATAGTATCTATACTGTCACACAAACCAAGCATTTATTTGCAACACTAGTGCAAAAAACCACAAACGTACTCCACAGTGAAAACCATACAGAGAGGGGAGGCAGTGCTGCCTACTCTGACATAAGTGATCTTTCTGCCTCTGAAATAAAGCCTGCAAAAATAGAAAAAGCTCTCTAACTCTGCCTTCCAGAGAGAGCATATTTCAAAAGCTGAAAGCCCTCAGCTGGGGAAACTTTGCTGACATTTTGGAATATTCAAGCCCCGACACAAAAGCAGAGAGAAAATACAGTCTAATAATTATAGACTAGCTCTTGAAGAATCCTCTTGGCATGACCTTAAGGTCTGATCATGGGCAAATCACTTTAATACCACCTTCCTTTTTTTCCAGATTACAGCACACAGACCGCTTGGAAGTCAAATGGGATAACCTTCACAATGAAAAGCACATTAAGAAACGTTCGTGAGCTGCCTCTTCCCAAAAAGAAACAAAGTTAGATCTAGTGATATATGCAGGCTGCCAATCATTTTGGCAAATATATTCATATGCGTCACATAGCACACAAAACGTGCCTCACATCTTGTCCCTGCCCACAGAACTCCAGACACTCAGAAGTATCTTTCTTTAAATTGTAAAACTATATCCTACATTCCCAATAAAAGTGCCGAAATACCGGGATTGCCCAGAGAACTAAAATTTCAGCTTTCAACCAAGTTTACCAAGCATCTCTTCTTTCTTATGCAGGCTGAGTGTCACCCAGTATATCTTTTCTAGTTTCTTGTGTTGGGGACATGCCCACACACCAGGTTTTCTCAAAAGAAGAGAATTCAGAGTACCACTAATATATTCATGAAAGCGAAGCTAACATCTCATGACACTCACTCCCAGCTTCGCATGCGGGGCGGAAGCCTGCAAAGCAGCTGCTGTTCACAGGTCTTCCGTCCCTTCCCATCCCACTAGCCAGCTGTGTAGTGGAAACAGAACAGAGGCAGCTCTCGCAGGGGACCAGGGTGCCTGCTGCACACTGTCAGCACTTTGAGCCAACGTACACTGTGCACATGGACGGTATGCCCATGCTGTCAGCGTACCATACTAAGTTTTGTATCTCTGATACTTATCACAGTTTGGATTGGAGAAGAAGCCTGAGAAGCCAAGTGCGGAGACAGAATCTAAGAAATGTCAAGCAGAAGAGAAATCAAACAAAGCAGGGAGACATATGAAATTTACTGAAGAGCTGATCAGAAGGAAAATCAAGTGGCAGTAAGCAAAAGAGCAGTAAGCATCTATAATTATACAGATTAAAGTTGAGAAAAGTTGGGAAAAGGAGTTAAGAATCTACAAGGGATAAAGAAAAGAAGCACAAAGACAAGAAGCAGGAGGGAGAGAGAGAAAAAAAAAAAAAAGAGAGGATCAGAGTGACCAAGGAGACAGCAAGGATACAAGGATCTGAACATCAGAAGACACATGATGAGGAAAGCGGTAAATTGGTGCCATATAAAAACTGAAAAGGAAAATGAGGGAATGACTAAGACTTTCTGTCTGTAGAAACCCTTTTTACTTTCATTTATTTTGCACCCCAAGATCCCAAAAATGTGATCAGCCCTTTATAGGGCTAACAAACCGCACAAGCGCTTACAGCAGTTCTTTTCATCCATCATGTCAGGGCAGTCTGGGAAACCATCACAGATCATAGTGTGTTTGATGCACAGCTTCTTCAAAGGACACTCCCAAAGACCCCTTTCTCTACAACCTGGAGGCAGAGAACAACAGTTTTGAAACACTTGCACGTAATATCAAATCAACTGTTTCCTTCTTAATAATCCTGAAACACCTAAAATATTTTCACTTGCAAAATAAATTTTAAAAGGTACCAAGAATAGTTACTAATGAAGAAATGGAAATAAGATTGTCACAGTCCAAATTTGATAAATAGCTATAAAACATCTAACACTTCATTACACTTCAGTGCTTTTTAAATAATAACTTGTATTATGCTACACATATCTATAAGTAATTAGCTCAGTTAGCTCAAAACCCATAGACCACTACTCTAGAAACACTTTTACTACTAATATATGGACTTTTCTAATCCTGAAGTCTGTAGAGTTTCCTTTAAAAGCATACCACACAGACCTTTGGTCCTTCAAAAGCAAATCCTATGACAACATGGAAACTCCATGAAACAGTGTAGAAATATGTAATTTTTTTTTCTAGCAGTGCTGATAAAGAATCTAATGCCAATCTAATGAATGGTAGAGAGATGCTGTTAAGTACTGACCGCAAACAGTCTTCCTGGTTCCATAATTTGAGACTAAATCAGCCTCTCTGATTTCAAGAGAAAGACATAAAATTGTGTCAAAGTGCTTTGACAGTAAAATTCCTGTTAATCAGCTAGAGGAAATTAAGAATTCTCTTGTTTTATTTCACTATTTATTTCCATCAACTAGTAAAGCACTTCACTGTGATATCAGTCTAAATACTTTGACATACTAATGTCCTGCGCATCTGATATTCTGATTTTACAGGAACCTGACTAAAACAGATGGTTTGATTGCCTTGTTTGGCCTGTTCTATAGACTATAATACTAGTTTTCATTTTAATCCAAGCTCAAATTCCGGTGACAGTCCTGATGTCCCCACACACAAATAGCTGAGGTATAAATTCAGAAACTGCATTTGAAAGAGCACCTCTGTTTGCCTGGACCTGGAACTACAGCAACATATCAGCAGTAAGTTACTAAGCAGATATGTTGTTTCCAAGAAGTGCTATTTCAGAAGCGAGTATTTTACAAACATGAACCAGAGAACCAATACTAGTTCATACGACTACTGGAAAAAATCTGCTCATGTGGATGTATGGAGTGCTTGATTTTGTTTAGATTAAAAAAGCCATGTAAATAAATGTTACAGCACAGAGAAATAAATAGCCTTGAACCTGTGAAACTAATGCCACATGATGAAAGAACTTTCTTGGGTGTCATCCTTCTCCAGGTCTCCTTCCTGACAATATTTGTGGTAACTATTAATGAAAAATTACTTGAAACCAAATAAAACCTTTACTCCAATATGAACAAAAAATATCAGTCATATTGGGAACTTCATGTTAAAATAAAATAGAAAAGTTTAAAAAATGTATTTTATGAACTTTGCAATTTTTTTAGCAGTCTTCAGAATTAATTAAATACGTTTGCTTCTTCCCTTCATCACACATTATAGTGTTACACTGTGAAACGTTCCATGACTCTCCAAAATTTATCTTTGCTATACATAAATATAGAGACAATTCCCTAGGAAAAATTCACTACTTACTCAATTCAGTGTTCAAATATACTGTTTTCTTGGTAGAAGCCATCTACCTTTTGGTGTATTTCTATTTTTTCTCTAAATCTTTTTGTGACATATATTTTTAATTTAATGACAATGAAAACTTGTCTGTATTTACATCACCCCTATCTCAAAAATATGTTTTAGCAAAAGAGAAGGATTCACACATCGTCTTACTTTCATTCTTCAAAATATGAAGCAAGTTACCATTTTTTATTCACACATATATTACCCATGCGATACTTATTAAGTCATGAACATTAAGACCACCAAATTTTTCTCTCAACTAAAATACTACAGCCAGAACTCAGACTGCAGAAAATAGTGAAGGACAATACTGGTTTTGAATGTTATATTCTCAATGTCTTTAGTACTCTTCTAGGACCCTGTTTTGCTCTCTGCCAGAGGCATTGTTCAGCAGCCAGTAAATTAATATGACCAATTACAATCAAGCATATTTAATACCACAAACTCTCCTGATGACTATCATATTATAATTTTCAGAAATTACCTTCCTCACACTTCACTGAAATGCAATCAGAAGTCTCACATTCAGAAATCTGGGTCGAATTTTCTCCCCAAATCCTAGTCTAAAGGGCACTAAAGTCTTAGGATTTCACTGCAATTGCATGGGTAATTTTTTCTCTCACAAAGATCACGTGAAAGTATGACAGGGATAGCTAACAGAAGAAAACACTGGGTGCTGAATACAGCTTTACTCTCCATGGGCAGAGTATACCTTGATCCCTTTGGACTGTTATACCTTACATTTTCGGCCAGAGCAAATTGAGCATTCAAAAGCTGTAGCTCATCTTTTCCAGCATCCTCCTCCCTGCACTGTGAAGCTGTTTCAGCCTGTCATTTAATACAATGACAGACAGTACTTCAAATACAAGGTTTTTAAGTTAAATGCTGACTGTTATTTAATGGTATAAAACCAATTTTGAAGGATAAATCTAATAAAATGTGAGCTTAGACATTTACACGTGGAAAGATCATCAAGTTTTGATTTTGTCCTGCACACGTGGAATACGAATGAGTCAGAGACAGTTACTTCTGGAGCTTCACAAGGACTTTGTGTTCTTCAGGAACAGTATTACCCCTGGTCAATGTAATGTCACTCTGACAGCAGTAATTTCCTAGCAGATACAGTCTTCCATATTTATAGAAACTGATAAGAATTCTGCTGATTGCCAATGACATTCTGTCTAGACTACAGAGGCATAAAGAGATCCACTTGAGAAATCAATGTTATATATTAGAGCAATATTTCATATGTTAATGTCTAGCAGAATAAAATTATCCTAAAAGACGCATAGCAATTAGTGTTCTAAGGAGTTAAGAACAGGTGGCAACAAAGAATATTTTTGGCAGGGAGGACAACTGAGACAACTGATTCAAAGGTAAAGAAATTACAACCTCTGAAAGAGTCACTGTGATCATCAGCTCTGCCTTTCCTTTATAATCTAAACAAGAGAATGACCTAGTATTAAACCCAACTTCGGTGAGCCTATCTTTTTTTTTTTTTTTTCTTTTTGCAGGGAGAGGGCAATAGGGCAGAAAGAGGAGAGAGAATACAAGTGTGATTTGAAAACTCCCAAAGATTGAGAATACATTGCACCTTAGTGATAAATAACCCCTTGGTTACTTCAGTCATTAAAACAACCTGTGCTTAAAAAAAGAAGCATTTTATAGAGCTGTCAAGTGTGATTTTTAGCCTAGCTTCAGCTTTCAGGTGCTGGATCTTACTTTATTTTTGTGCAGCTGAGTAGAAAGACTTTTATTTCCACAGTTCTGTCACTCACATAAACTGTGCTTCCATCTTAACCTGCTCTCTGTTAAGAAAACCAGGTTGTGCACCTTAGCCCTACTCTGCTGGAAAGTCTTCCAGTCTTTACTCATATTCACACCTCTTCTCTAAAACCTTAGTGATTTATAATTATTCTCTTTGCCCCTAAGGATGCCAGGCCAGAATGCAGAACTCCATGAGGCTACACCTTAGTCACATAAAGAAATAGTATAAACTCCCTTCTCCTTCTCAAAATTCTCCTGCCAGTACATACAAGAATAAATAGCGACCAAGAGAGTTGTTGGTTATTCTCAAGCCCAATATGTCCCCTTAAGTTAAAAGGCAAGAGCATCTCTACCATAACTAAACTCAGAAATATACTGGGGAATAAACCTGGTGGTTACTTTATCCTTGTACCCACAGCTTGAGGTTGTTTAATCTGAAAAAACGTGTAATCCTTGATCCTTGCAGTACAGAATCCTGTTCAGAAACAGATCTTTTGTCAATACATCATAATGAGAACATTACCATGTATAAATTCAAAACTATATTTATGAATTAAAGACTTAAACTGCCAGGAAGTCATGTTTTAGCTCAGTAGAAAACCTCCAGAAATATCAAGACTCAAGTCTGCAGCACTTTTTATCTTCATTACTAAAGGAATATTCAAACATCTTGGAATATGGTAAGCAGAATCAAAATGATCAAATACTATAAATTGTGTTGACACTAATCAAGAAGGATGCCTGCTAAAGTATTTTCAATGCCACTAGTATTAAACAAAAAACCCCAAAACCTTCCAAACGTATTTTTCACATAGAAAAAGGGGCTTCTCCTCTGAACCGTCATGCTATGGTTCAAATAACTGAAAAAAACCCAAAACTCATATTCTAATACTTCAACTACTTTCCATTCAAAAGATCTAACTCAAATTTATTTACCACAGCTGTCCTCATCACTGTCATCCTCACAGTCAGCCTGACCATCACATCTTCTGGATGCCAGGACACACCTCCCAGAACGGCACTTGAAGTGACTGGGTGAGCATTCTGTCAATGACAAGGAACAGGGAGAAAAAAGACTCCACAAGCTGCAAGCTTAATCATCATAAGGGTACTTACTTATTTATCACTGTGACTGCTACAGAAGGGTAAATGACAGGAATACAAAGCTTGTGCAATACTAAACTAAGACTTAACAATTGCACTGTGAATGGGGTGGAGCAACTATTTTCCAGAGCTCTCCCTCACATGCTACCTCCATCAAATTCCAAAGCTTTGCCAAATAACTGGCATACAATGTTTGGATTGTGGGCATGGCTTTTCTAGCTAATTTTCTCACTGTTGTCATGTGGTGTGAAGCAGAAATAGATCACCTGATGTGCTGAAATATGTATGAGACACCCCCAGGATAAAAAAAAAAAAAAAATTTGGCAATTGAGTGGCTATTGGAATTAATAAAACCATGCAGAAATGTCCACTAATTAACCTTTATATCATTTCTGCCTCATCTTACAGAGTACCATTTTGAGAAAGCTTTATTTAGACAGTTTTGAAAAACCCTCCCATTTTTTCACATTGTACATGTCACTGACTTCAATGTACAACCTCCATCATATGTTGCTTTTTATTTTCCTTCCCGCAAAATCTCTCAGATATTTAATACCATGCAGTTCCATGGGTAAATTTTAGGATTCAAGAAACAGTTGTACCAAAAATATTATCAATGAACTTGGGAGCCTTAGAAAATAACTTTCTAATTATAAAAGGCATGTGAACCATAGTGCCAGCATTTAAGAATAACTCATTACGAAAATAACTAAGCTTACAGTGCATACTGGCTTGGCCAGCAGTATTCTTGGATTCAGCACTCATTGGAAGAGAAGTTAAGCAATCCAGCACATTGTAATAACTCTGTCAATTATAGAAGTTAGAAAATCACTTATATTTTGTAATTATAAATATTTTAAATGCTCTCAGAAGCCTAATTTATTTTGCTACATGTGGGGGTTTTTTTCAGATGTATTTATATAAGATTTTAAACTTCCCAGGGAAGACTTTCTAATGAACACTGGAGTCAGTAGAAATCAGGCATTCAATCAACATAAAATTCTAACAGTAAGTGAACCCAAAACAACCCTGACAAGACCCCTTAATTAGTTACACTTTTTCTAGAAGAATACTAAAAATCCCTCCTTTATCACTGTTTTTCCAGGAATATCTATTTCAACGCTAAGATGATCAATAAACTTTGAATCAGCTTACTAGGCAAAGTCCCTCTAATTAAAGTGAGACTTTTTTACATTATAATTTTTATAAATGAACATAATATCTCTAGAAATGGAACACACTAGTCATGTATGCAGTAGTATATTTAAAATATGACCATTCTAAGTTATATCTCAAAGCCAAATGATCTAATAACACAGGGAGGAACGTTAAAAGACATTTGATACCTGAGAATATTAAATCACGTTGTTTTTTCTTTAACTTACCTTGTTGTGCCAAAATCTTACTTTTCCTTTCCTACACACTGCTGTGTAAAAATGGATAAATTCTTTCCATCAGCCCACTGCTGTAGAGGGGAATTATCTCCTTGTCTCTCAAGAGTCCCACAACAGAAGATTTCATTGCTATGGTATTACATGTCTTTATAAAATCCTCACAGTGATACATGTGCACATGGACTTTGCTTGAAGAAATAGTACTAACTGTTATATAGGCTTCACTGTTTTTTCATGATTCCTTCACTATATTCCCAGCAATACATCTTCACTAAAAGAACTATAGACTAACTAGCTTTCGCCCATTGTTTTCTCTGAGCAAGATCAAGGCTGTGGAAAGACTGTCACAACCATGTAGGCGAGTAGGAGAAGAGTGAGAACTGAACATGCTCAGCACATTGCAGGCACTGTAGCACACACCATCTCACTATTTTCCCAGCTACATTACTGGTGTTTTGGCAAGAAAAAGAAAAGACATGTCAGAATCTCCACAGATCCCACATCCAATGACCACTGCAGAACGAAAAGCTGCATAGCTTCTCCCTTCATACATACAAAGAATATCTAGAAGCATTTAAGGCAATTTCGTTCTTTTGTTCCATGTTCACACCCACAATGATTAGTATTGTGGCTGAACTCAAAAACTGAAATTTGACAGTTGCTACTGAAGCTGGTTTGGCACAACTCTACAAAACCTTCCCCAAACAAAAACCAAGAGCAAACAATAGCTGGCAAAGACACTAGCATTACAGTATTTTTCTCAGAGATGTCATGGGGCTCAGCTTTTTTAAGACTGCCAAGAGTCTGCCTCCTGGCTAGAAAAGCATTATTGTATCGTCTAAATAGGTAAAAAAATGAAGTATCAGCACAAGCAAGCAGCAGGTGTGGTGTTAGCAACAAATTTCAAGCACTGACTTTCATAGACTGAGGGTAATCGATCCTTCCTTCGGACAGATTTCTCTTATCTGCAAACAGTTGGTATCCAAATTCCATGAAACCCAGTTTAGAAGCATTTCCACAGTTTAAATATTATAATTCAAAGAGAAAGTATGGGGGGAGAAAAACAGTCAGTGACTTTGGGAACCTAATTAAAACTTTAATTTCCTATGAATATTAATTATAGGAGTTACCTTCTACTTCTTCATCTGGTGTTAGACAAGTTTGGTTGTCCAAGTTCTCATCTGGAAACTGAGTGCAGTCAGTATCTTCTGGCCACTGCAGACCTACAATCCCAAGCACAGACTCACAGCGTTCCTTAGACTGTACACATAAAGTTCTGAGGAGACAAAGTGGAATTGCACAAAGTAACTGAGTGAAAGTCTTCAAAATGCCCAGTTGTTGAAAGTTAATAATCCTAGCCAAAGTTAAAGATGAAGATCAAGGAAAAACTATTTAACCAGGTTTCTTTACATAAAAAAAATACATATCAAAAGTAAGGTTTCTACCATTGAACCACTATTTTAAGTTACTGTATGCAGACTACTATCTGAGTTATAAGATAATAGCCACATATAAGTACTTAAAAACATCCTCTCCTCTGTAAGGATGGCAAAGAACCTTTTTTAAGAAGGACTAACTGCACTCCTTCAGCGAAAAAAAGCCAAATACATTTTGTACCAGTGAAATGCTATCTCTTCTGCTGATGCTACCTCAGAAATCATGTGGTTTCAAAAGCACGAAATATTTAAACCTGCAAACAAAGAGCAAAGAACTCCCCAGAGAATTCAATAAAATTAAAAGTTTGGGGAAAATCAAAGCACAGATCAGACTAGTCTTGAGGGTGTTGTCAGGTAGAGCAACAGAAGCTTGTATCGCACCTGGAAAAAGGCATAAATATATAGTCCTCCTGCTGCATTGCGCTTTTTTTTTTTTTAACCCTAGAAAAACAGGACTCACCACACAACATCAGTTCAGTCCATCTAGATCAATATCCTGTCTCTCAAAATATCCAATGCCAAATGCTTCAAATGTACAAACAGCAAATGCATAGTAGGAAAATCCCCTATTATTTTAAGCATTATTTTAAACATTTAGCAACTACTTTTGCCTGGAATGATAGCTGATGTGCCGTTCTATAGTCTTGTCTTGGATCAGTGGTATTTTGAATCTCTGTTGGTTTCAACTGTCTTTTTTTGGGGGGGTGGAATATTAATTAGGCAGTATGGGATTAGGAACCTCAACATCCTTTTCACCTCTTCCTCCAAACAGAAACATGCATCATGCTCAACAGGTATGTGTCTAAGCTGTGCTTAAAAACTCTCCAGTTAGCAAGATTTCATATACCTCCTTATCACTCATTCTCATACACAGATATCTATTATTTCCCTTATATTTGATGTATAGCACTCCTGATGTACTTCAAATCCATTGCTTCCTGGTTTAACCTCAGTGAATAACTTATTTTCTCATGTAAGCTCTTTTTTACCTATTGGAAGGCTCTGATGTCTCCCAAAGTCTTCTCTTGTTTCTAGACTCAGCAACTCATTTAATTGCTCCTTTTATATCATGTTTTCTAAACCTATGATCATTTGGAATTTCTCCCTCCACTTCAAAAAAAAATAATCTCTTTTGTTCTTATTGGTTGAAAAATATTCAACAGTAGGATCCCCCCCGTTTCTATCTTTTTCAGTTTCCTTCATGCACTTTTACCTTGCATTTTATTTAATCTTATTATTTTTTCCAGATCTTTCTTCTAGGAACAGACACTCCTTTCGTCTCTGTTTATTCCATTCATTTTCCTTTGATCTTTTGACCAATGGATCATTTTTTTTCCTGCAATAAGCTTAAAGAAATGCAGTGACCAAAACCAGGCAAACAGATCCACTTAGGATCAATTATTTTATGCCTTTTCTTTTTTTTTGAGAAAACAATACTTTATTAATCTTCTCAAAATTAATTTTGTTTTGGGGGATTGAATGAAGAGGAGTCAATGTTTTCCAACACCAAATGATTCACCATCAAGTTGAGCAGTTGGAAGGAATGGATTGACATCATTTAACCATGCTACAGTTACAGACTCTCTCTTTCCTTTTCGGTCTTCCTCAACATCAAAAGGGTTGACTCACAACACTTTACAATCTCAGCTTTCTGGATGCCAGCATTTTTATCTACCAAGGAAAAAATCCCATAACCAACAACAATAATACAATGAATGCATTTTAAAAAGTTTATTTTGTTAGCTGAGGCATCTAAGCCATTTCTATCCTGTGTTCTCTGCACACTCAAATCTTTGGCCAAAGGCGAACTTTTCAAAAAGCTATTGCAAGCCATTTAGTTGTCAGTCTGCGGTGAAAGAATTAAAATGTAGATAAACTTCGAAGTAGTGCCCATCAAAGAGCATATGGAAGCCTATTGCAATCCTGCTAGGAAAATTGGAAGAGCAACTGCTGCCTTTTTTTTTTTTTCCTCTCTCTCCTCACATTCCCATATTGAATCTTACAGTTGGGGTATCAGAATACCTTGGTAACAGACTTCTTTATTTACTTCTCAGTCAAATCTCATCTGTGGTACTATCTATGAATCAATACAACAAGTTAACAGTTAACAAGGGTGCACATCACAAAGCAGCAAAATCTCCCCCTTCTTGGTAGGAGAAAGAAATACAAGATTAAATAAAAATAAAAATCAAAAAAAGATGTAGCATAGAAAAGTGTAGTTTTCTGCAATGGAATTCAATCTAATATTTAAAAAACTTTTAAGTATACTTAGCATCCCTTAACTCTCCCAATTCAAATACAGTAATGGGATGCCTGAATTGATGCCAACACATAAAGGGCATGAGACTTGACTTGACCAGGATTATTCTTGACACAGATCTGTCATAGTTTTGAAACAACACCAAAGTCAGCTGGAGACTACTTAAATACACAGATAGCATAATCTCCATTTCATTGTAGACTGATCTGACTAGGAAGGCGTTTACTGTTCCCAAAATAAGGGACATTGATAGTCTTACTGGTATGTTGTGAGACCCAGAATCTCCAGAAGCTGCTCAGCACCTTGCAGAACCAATTCTTAGTAAAGATAGTTTGTAATTATAAGGAAGCAGGAATTTCTGAGCTTATTCCATATGTTCTTCGTCTATGAAACTCCATTTGCCCTCAGTGGGAACCCAGCACACACTTAAATTCAAAGATTTTTTCACCAGACTTGGCCTAATATTACCTAATGCTTTATTAGAGATGAAGAATACTGTTCAGAATTTGAAAACATACTTGATAGATCAATGAATAGCCTCAATAATAGCAAGTACAGTTCTTTCAAAAAACCTCTTCACCTGTGTTCCTTAGAACAGAACTTCATGAAGACAGTTACTGTTAAAAAATAAAGCATGACAGCCAAACTAATAACAAAAAGACAATGAAAAGCCTTGCAAAGCAGGGACAGATGTTTTATAAAGAGGAAGTAGAATTAAAATTGTTTGGTTATACCACCTAGAATGAAAAGAACAGATCAGTGTGCTGGTATTAAAAAATCTAATACGTGTCTGGGAAGTACATTTTATAAGTGCAGAATTATAACATGAATTTGCAATTCAGGGTCAGAAAGTGTACTTTGACGTGAAAAACTTAACACTGAAAAAAGGCATTAGCTGAACTCCATTTCACATTTACATGAAAAGAGAGGTAAAGCAATACATATGTCATGTTAAGCTCAACTAATCACTGATATCTTTGAACAAGAGCACAGTTATTTTGCAAAGGCAGCAGCAGATTCTCAGAATAAAGTTTCTGTGCTCGGAACATAACATTCCGCCTTGTAGGAGCTTCAAACTGTAGTTAAGTAGATTTATATTTACATTGATGTATCAAATGTATTTAATTTTTTTTCTGCTACATTTCTCAATTAACTCAAGGGTTTACTGGTATGAGGCTACAAGTGTTTTCATTTCTAAAATATTTTTACATTTTTACGTTATATCTGTGTCTGAAATTCTTCCTAAAACATTATTGTAAAGCAAATACCACAGATCTCAGTGGGACTTTCCAAGGGATCCCTTCCTGATAAAAATCACTCTCTACTTGTGATCTAACATAAGAGCAAATCCTGAAAACAGTTATAAAGTACAGCTTTGAATCTTAGGACTTTAAATTTTATGTTGTATATTCAATCTCATCTAAACATGATGTTACCCTGCTTTGAGTAGGAAATTAGACCAGATGAATTCCAGAGGTCCCCTTCAAATTAAATTATACTACGGTTTCTACAAGTTCCTCTTCATCTGTTTAATACCTTAAATTCGAAGATTATTCAACTGTATTATGATACTTCTTAAAATCTGCTAGTTAGATACGTAGTTGCCGAAGCAAAGAGGCTATAATTTAACTTTTGTCCCTTGACACTAGAATAAGTTAGCTCAATTTTTATTTATTATACTGCTTTCTCAAAAAAAAAAAAAGAAAAAAAAGGAAAACAAGAAAAAAAGACTCAATTGTCAAACAAGCAAGCCTGAAACAGAGCTTGCACAAACCACTAACTTCACAGCAACCCCATATGCAATACTCAAACTTTCCTGTTAGGTCTGTATGTGAGAATTATGCAATATTTTAGTAAATTTCCCTGTGACTCACTTTTAACCTGCACTAAGAAGCACATCAGTAGACAAAGAAGCATTATCTATTTGTCAACAATGTCATGTGGCAGGAAATCTTAGGACATGTATTTCAATTTTCAATGCACTTTTCTCCAATACAGTAGATGTTAATCGATCAATACTGTCAGGGTAGGCCCAATAAGAGAGACAGAAATACAGCATGAGAAGGCTCCAGCAGTCACTAGCTCAAAGAGCTCTACCTGCTGATCAGGTTTATTAGCTCTCCTAACCCGCATCAACTGCTGCTACCAAAGCCATAATATTTACAGAACATAGTCTCTTTTGAACAGATACAGGCATAACCCTGAGAAGTACAGTGATATTAAACTGTTGAGGATGGTAGAAAAGTTAATCTGACAAGTAGAAAGCCTAAGTTAGTCTGTAATTCAGAATGATATGTCACTCCTCTAATTTAGAAAGGTAAGCATGCATTAAAATCTCAGTTTTTCTTAACAGTATTTGGCTAGGGCTTTGCATAGATAAAGTGATATACCAACACAAAGAACTATTACAAACATTAATGTTCCAAATTTAATTGATTCTATAATTGCTGCAATTCTAATCAAACACACAGAAATGGAAAATGCTTCATACAAAGCTCACAGCATCCTTCTGGACAAGTTATTCAACTGTGGGGTGAGGATGTTCATGTTGCACTGGGTGAAGCACTGGCTGAAGGGCAGAGCTCAAAGGGTTGTAGTGAATGGGGTGACATCCAGCTGGCGACCAGTCACCAGTGATGTTCCCCAGGGTTCAATTCTAGGGCCAGTCCTGTTCAATGTATTATCAACAATCTGGATGCAGGAATTGAATGCACCTTTAGTAAGTTTGCTGAAGATACCAGACTGGGAGGTGCTGTTGACTCTCTGGAGGGACAAGAGGCCTGGCAGAGAGATCTAGATAGATTGGAGCACTGGGCTATGATTAACGGGGTGAAATTTAACAAGTCCAAATGCCAGATCTTGCACCTAGGATGGAGTAATTCCAGGCACAAGTATAAACTGGGAGAGGAGTAGCTGGAGAGGAGCCCTACAGAAAGGGATCTGGGGGTGCTGGTCAACAGTAGGCTCAATAAGAAGCAGCAGTGTGCCCTGGGAGCCAAGAGGGCAAACCACACCCTGGGATGCATCAAATACAGCACAACCAGGTAGTCAAAAGAGGGGATTATCCTGCTGTATCCCACATTGGTGTGGCCTCACCTGGAGTACCGTGTGCAGTTCCAGGCCTCACAATTTAAGAAGGATGTGAAGGTCCTTGAATGCCCTCCAGGGGAGGGCAACAAAGCTGGCAAAAGGGCTGGAAGGAATGTCCTATGAGGAGCAGCTAAGGACTTTGGGCTTGTTTAGATTGGAGAAAAGAAGGCTCTCTACAACTTCCTGAGGAGGAGACATGAAGAGGGAGGTGCTGATCTCTTCTCCCTGGTATTCAGTGATAGGATGCATGGGAATGGTTCAAAGCTGCACCAGGGGAGGTTTAGACTGGACGTTAGGAAGCATTTCTTTACAAGGAGGGTGGTCAAACTCTGGAACAGGCTTTCTTGAGAGGTGGTCGATGCCCCAAGCCTGTCAGTATTTAAGAGGCATTGGGACAACGCCCTTAACACCATACGCTAACTTGGTCAGCTGTCAGACTAGGTGATCACTGTAGGTCTCTTCCAACTGAAACAGTCTATTCTATTCAGTATATAAATTTTGAAAATTATTGAACTACTATTCCTCTCCTTGTTTTGATTACTTCAGATACTAATCACATACATGTAACAAACTGCATTTAACAATCTTATAAGATATGGTTTTCTGCCTTTTGCTATGGAATCTCAAAGCAAGATTTCTGGCAATTTCAATGGAAACAGAAAATTGGGAAAGGCTAAAATGACAGACAATGTCAGTAAAGAATTAAATGAAGTATAGCATAGTACCTGCAAGGTGGGATCCGCTGATTTGTATGGGGGTCACATTTTGGCACTAGGATTGTACAGGCAAAAAACATAAGGTACTTGTAACAGTTGGTCTGAACCAAGGCTGGGAAAAGAGAAGACTCCCAGCTGATAGAGGCTTCCTTCTGTGTCCTGTGGCCAAGGTAGTTTGGGTAATAAGTATAGTTGTAAGGCAAGTTCATACAGAGTTCCAGAGTAATTGGTTCACACTGACCTTTCACAGAAAGAAAACAAAAAAAGAAAGACAAATGGTGTGGGATTAACTGAAATACAGAAGAAATAATTACATAAGTATTTAACAAATTTATCAGTCAGGGGATTTCTTCTCAGACCTAAGCAACTAGAAGTTTCAGAGCTCAAGACTCCATATAAGCCTATTCATACCAGTAAAGAAAGGTGGGTTTGACCTCCACCTATATAATAATCTATTCAGAGACTTATATTCCCTTACCAATATGCATTAACTTCCCGAGTAACATCTTGACTTTAACATGGTACAATAAACCATTCTTTAAAAACAGATTTATTCTTTTCAAATCAAGTTTCTGACGATTTTCAAGAGCTCCTGTACTGTACAGCAACACACTTCCTACTGGTGTACTATGCTACCGTAACACACCTCATACTGGCAGGGCAATTGTCAAAAGGAGGACAACTGGGATCATAGGATACTTTGGGTTGGAAAGGATCTCAGGAGGTCTCTAGTCCAACATCCTGCTCAAAGCTTGGTCCGCTCCGAGGACTGACCAGGTTTCTCAAGGCTTAGTTCAGTCGGGTCTTGAAAAATCTCTAATGACAGAGACTGCACAACTTCTCTGTATAGAAAACAGAAGGCAGGATTTTTTTATTTTATTTTACTTTTTGTATCCCAAGATTTGAAGGAAGAATGGGGAAAATTAGATTATGTGTTGCACAGACACTGAGTAAGAGACAGTCTACACACTAATAATTGAATTCAGATAAACATAATTGATAATAAAGAGAATAATAAATAAGAGCAAAATAAATGCAACAGCTACAAGTCCATATTTACACAGGCTATAGCTATAGACAAAAATCATCCAGCTTCTAGGGGGTTTATCACAACACATATTGAACTGACCAAGTATTTTGGATTTAAAAAATTGTACAGCTTTTATATTTCTTCCCAAATTGGTAGTCAGAAGTATTTATTTTTCAATTTTCCACGACAAAAGAAAACAACAGTTTCACTTACATTCAGACTGAAATTCAGTTTTTTTATTTAGCACTGAGACCAATGTGAAATTATTTAGTTTTACCTACTTTTGAAATATGAGAAAGTTTTCCATGAAAAAGTGTACTGTTCAGAAGTCATTTGTTATCAAAACACTTGCATATCAGGAGGCTGGAGCACCTCCCCTGTGAGGACAGGCTGAGAGAGTTGGGTTTGTTCAGCCTGGACAACAGAAGGCTCTAGGGGGACCTTCTAGCGGCCTTCCAGTACTTCAAAGGAGCCTACAGGAAAGGTGGGGAGGAACTCTTTCTCAGGGAGGGTAGTGATAGGACGAGGGGTAACAGTTTCAAACAGAAAGAGGGGAGATTTCTTCACTGTGAGGGTGGTGAGACACCGGAATATGTTGCCCAGAGAAGCTGTGTCTGTCTCCGCCCTGGAAGTGTCAAAGGCCAAGTTGGATGGGGCTTTGAGCAACCTGGTTTAGTGGAAGGTGTCCTTGCCCATGGCAAAGGGGTTGGAACTAGATGGTCTTTAAGGTCCCCTCCAACCCAAACCATTCTATCATTCTATGATTCTGGAACCAAATGTATCTTAACACAACTAATGCTCTCCACCAGCCAGTTACTAGTGTGTTGCCAGCACAGTGTGGCAACTGTGTGATCCTATAGCTGGATCTTTGCGAGGAAGTTGAAAGAAGATCCAACAGTCAATTATCCAGCTGATCAGCAGAGCAGGTCAGTCTTTCTTGGACAGGCATTCCCTGTTATAAGCTCTTTTAGTATTTACCTCTAATCTGAGGATCACAAAGAACATTTTACCTATAGCTTTTCTGCTCTGCAAAATCCCTGCATACTGCCAATACTGAACTATTACTGTTGGCTCAAATCACTTAGTCCCAGGGGCATACGAGGTTCAAAGACTTCAACAATCCTCCTCACATTTCCTTTTCCTCATAATGAACTCTCCCTTGTCCTCCCACACTTCAGCCCCAGGTGCCCAGATTACTTTGGTTTTGTCTTTTGATTTTTCCCCAGTAAACATCATCTTGATGTGTACAGAGTATTACATGTTCATCAGTATTTCACAATGAAACCCAAGTAAATGAACGCACAAATATGTAGAATGTTATGTTTGTATAACAACTATTCAACACTAAAGGGTAGAAAAGCACATATATAATTTTCTTTTATTATGCCTCATATTTATAGGGGTTTAGGTGAATTCCAGAAGAAAATCTAGTCCACTGAAATGCCCCATAGGATAGCTCTTCACATGCTTTCAATACGATTACAGTTTTCACACTGCGTTTAGAAAACTTCTGTCACATTATATGCAAAAACGTCGTAGGTTGGAACAGAATAAATTTGACTCTCACACCAAATTCCCTACAATCCACAAGCAGAGTAATGAACAGAAAATACATTCCAGGGGAACATCTGACTGAATTAAAGTAACCCAAAATGTTAATCTTTCCTTCCTACGTCTGTCCTACAGTTTAAGAGATCTTACTGCTCCCTTGTTTATAGCATATGTACGTACAACCTAATAAGTGGGGAACAAGGAATTAAATTCATTGCATTTTTATCCTAAAAAATCCACAAAACCAAAAAAAACCAAACCAAAACAAAAAACCCCAACCAACAAAACAAAAGCCACAAACAGATTACGCCTGGGTTTAATATCTTCATGTATGTTATGAACTTGCTCTACCTACTATACAGGAATTAGTTCCAACATTGTAACAGAAGTGAATGGGATATTTCACAGAATCACAGAAAGGTTGAGGTTGAAAGGGACCTCTGGTCCAACCCCCTTGGTCAAGCAGGGCCACCTAGAGCAGGTTGTGCACAACCATGCCCAGACAGCTTCTGTCTGTCTCCAAGGATGAAGTCTCCACAACCCTTCTGGCCAACCTGTGTTCAGCCACCCTCACAGTAAAAAAAGTGTTTTCTGGTGTTCAGAGGGAGCCTCCTGTGTTTCAGTTTGTGCCCACTGCCTCTGGTCCTGTCACTGAGCACCAAAACATCTCCGTCTTCTTTACACTCTTCTTTCAGATATTTAGCCTATGTATGTTGTAATTGCATTATAATGCCAACCTAAACTGATCAGACATTATCACACATGGAGAACGTCATATTCAATATTGCTAAGTGTGGCCTATGCTTTGGAATTTTCCAATCAAAGAGTTATTTGGGCCAGAAGATACTGCATTGTCAAAACTGAAATCTTCCACAGGAATTTTCATCTCTTACCAAAGACAAAGTAACTCTGGTCAAAATAGGAACAGTGAAAACAACATAAAAAAAAAGACAGACAATAGTTTTTCCAGATGTTATGCAAGAAAAATCTCTCCCAAATTGTCTTGCTGTTCCATTGTGTATAAACAATTAAATATTCACTGGACCAGAAAGGGAGAAAGAGAGATGATCCAGAAGTCTAATTCAGATTATGTGTTACTCCTGTTGAGAATTATAGACTGTTTTCCATAATATGATGAGGAAACAGCTTCACTAAAAAGCTTTTGGGTTTCTCATGACATAGAATAGGAACACTGATTTAGAACTCAAATATCACGTCAAAAAATGTTTTTCACTCAACATAGTCCTAGCCACTCAACCATTTTCCAAAATTGCTGTCCATACATACAATGGGCTACAAAACTTTGCGTTGATCAGGAAAAGATTTTGGACTACAGGACAAACTGCTTTGGACCACAGAAAGTCTCATACTGATTTATCTACAAGGAAGATGAGTCCAAGAAAAGTACACTTTCGGCTCTCTCTTATTGTAAGAAAGACCGAATTGCAGTCACATTGCTTGAAAGACTGTTGCCTTTTACAGGACTGTAGTTGCTGTTTATGAAAGGGAATTTGCTTAAGAGAGAACTGCTCCCTGAGTATATAAGACCCAGAGGCTACTGTGGGAATTTACGTAGTTTTTGTTGGGTAAGGCTGATGATGATGCCTTGTTTGCCTGCCAAACAGATGACCTGTCTTATGCATGACTGGTGACTATACAGCCATCAGCTGTGAGTCCCGTGTTGGTCCTGTCACGATATATCAGATACATTCCATGTGTTCTTTACTAAGCAGTTTAAGTTATAAGTACTTAAAAATAAATAAAATTACAAAATACTATCTTTTTTTGACCTGAGTAGAAGTAAAGTTGCTACAGTTTTAAAAATACAAACCAGGGTTTAGTGTAATGCCTGTTGAGTTTTGGAAGCATTATGAATAAAGAAGCTTTGAAACAGCAGATAGAAATATGGAAGCCCCCGTTCCTGGGTAAACCGCAGTTTTGTGGCAAAGTCAGTAACGCTTAAAGAAAAAAGCTGAATCTTCAAATGAAGAAACTGAGAAGTAACACCAGTTCTTAGAGACACAGGCTGCTAAAGCTGCTGCTTCTCTTGCAGGCAGAGAAATCTAGGACTAAACACCCTTCACTCCCATGAGCCTCCAGCCCACAGAGAATCGATCTTATCACACACATTTAAACTTGTGACTAGCTAGAGTAGAGTTCTTCAAGTCTGTAATTATATCTCAATCAATACTCATGTATTCTGACCTTAAAACATCAGGAAAATGTGACCTTCAAATCTCAAGGCAAGAAAAGATTACTTGGAGAACTGTTTTCTTTGGAGATGCCAGGTACCTACAGTTCCAAGGGATTTCAGCAGGAACTTCAGATGTGGTCAACAACCAAAGTCATTTGATCTGTTGCAATAGCTCATGTTTGATTTCTCCTTGATTAGTGTATGTAGCTCAAAATATATTGCTTCCTTTTCACCAGGAGGGGGTCAACCTCTCATGGGAGATGATACCTGACCATTAATTGCAAGGCACAGAGGAGAAAATGACCGAGATAATTCAGTGAAGTTATCTGAGATTTCAACCCCCAAAATATTAAATTATTTTTTAAATTTAAATTTTATTAAAAGTTTTTTAAAAATGAAGTGGATTGTTACTAGTTTTGTGTTACATGGACACCTTCCTTCCCACTTCATAACTTCTCTAAATATTTCTTGGGGAGAATGATGGTTTGGTTCACAACAGACAAGTGAAAAAACCAACACCTACTACTGCAATCACCTTAGAAGGCTCCTTCTCACCTGAATAGTTTGGTTGTAGATATGGATTAGGAAACAGACCTAGGTGATGTACATAGTAGGCATCTGTTGCAGAACACCTTAGCAATAAAAGGAGGTAGATGAACCTTTCTTCAGAAAGCTGGAAGACGCCTCATGATTGCAGGCCCTGGTACTTGTGAGAGTTTAAATCACATTGATATCTGCTTGGACAGCAAGTTGGTCTTAAAGGAGAGCCTCCTCAAAGCACAGGAAGAGTCCATTCCAATTCAAAGCAAGCCAAGCAAGTGTGGCATAAGGCCACCTTGGCTGAACATGGATCTTTTGACCAAGCTCAAACACAAAAAAGAAATACACAGAAGAGGGGATAAAGCACTTAACTGGAACGTAGAGATATTTTCCGAGCACACAAAAATGGAGTTACAAAAGCCAAAGCTCAGCTAGAGTTGAAACTACTGAGCAATTTAAAGGGCAAGAAGGAGGGCTCTTTTAAGTACATTGGTAGCAAAAGGAAATGTAAGAAAAACATGGGTCTGCTGCTCAGTGTGTCAGGAGAACTAGTGACCAGGGACATGGAGAAGACCATGGTAGTCAATGTCTTTTCTGCCTCAATTTCCATGGAGGAATGTCATTGGAAGGCTGCTTTGTATCACCTTCAAAAGGTCACAGCAACCTGATGACTCGAGAAAGGCAAACATCACATCCATCTTTAGGAACAGCAGGAAGGAGGATCCAGGGGACTACAGTCCAGTCAGTCAATCCTCAGTGCCCAGGAAGATTATAGATCAGCTCCTTTTGGAAGACATGCCCACACATGAAGAAAAAGAGGTGACTGGGAACAGCCAGCACAGATTTATCATAGAAAAATCATGCCTGATTAATCAGATTGCTGTTTCTGACAAGATGACTGGCTTCATTCCCTTTTACACAGCACTGGTGCATATCTGGGGTATTGTGTCCTGCTTTTTGGCTCCCCAACTCACAAAAGACATTGACATACTGGAATGAGGTCAGTGGAGGGCCACCAAGCAGGTTAGGGGACTGGCTCACATGATCTACAGGTAAGTTGGGAAAAGAAGGTTTGTTCAGGCATCAAAGAGGAAGGCTAAGGGGAGATCTTACTGCTGTTAACAATTACCTAATGGGAAGGTGTAAGGCAGACAGAGCTAGACTTTTAGAAATGTGCATGGATAGGATGAGACACAAGTAACACAGAGAATTCCAGTTACACAAATGTAAAAAAGGTTTTTACCATGAGAGTGGTCTAGCACTGCAACAGGTCTCCCAGAAAGACTGTGGAATCTCTGTCCTTGGAGATACTCAAAACTCAGCTGCACAAGGTCACGGTCCATGTGACCTAATTGGCATTGCTTTGATCAGGAGTTTGGACTGGTTGACCGAAGGTGTGAATTAACATCCTTCTAATGCTAAACATGGTACTTGGGATTGTCCCAGTTCAAAGTTAGGAGAAGCATTGATAGAAACACATGTAAAGCATATATGCTCAAGTATCTTTACTTTAGCAGCATCTAGAGGCCCCAGCATGAATGGTGCCTGTCTCAAACACTTGTGAGTGACAGTCTCAACTTTGGACAGATTGTGGAGTCTGGACTAGTTGACCTTCCCATATTCATTCCAGCCTAAATGGAATAACATTATACAAACAAGCTACCATATAGTAACAAACCATACCTTCCAGAGATAACTGCTCAGCACAAAGCGATCATAGGATATGTCTACACATTCACATGTAAGTGAAGGCAAGCCTGCCCATGTGCCAAGGTGGCCTGAATTGATGTGACTGTATCAACACATCATCAAGTCTTAATTAATTCTGAATACAGTTCTGCCCCAGTTTTAAAACCTAGCCAACTGTACTTCTTTTGAGTACCTATTCACAGTGCTGCATTGCACAAGTGAGAGAGAGAGCTACTTGGAAGCAAGTGTACAGTGGACACAGGAGGCTTGCATGGTGCAGTGTAGTACATGACATAGAAATGATGATATGCAGTGTTGAAGACTCTGATCCTCTACAATGTGTCTTGGTCAGAAGAATAACTAGTTTTGCCGATTTGAATATCAAAACTATTCTTTCATAAAAGGGCTAAAAGTTCTCCAGACTTCTAAACCCAGTACCATGTTTTCTTATATTCTGTATAAGAATATGTATTAATAATAATTTATAATTAATAAAGCAGTAGCTTCCGCTTTACACTTACACTATGTTGCTTACCTTATGTAAACAGTGAATATCATTAAATGTTAAGAAAAAGTGCAACTGTTAGCACCCATGTATCAAAAATTCACAGAAGGGAAAATATCTCAATGTCAAATGTTATGAGTATCTCTTAGTACATCGATAATCACAAGTCATGATGAAACTTTTCTTTTCAACTTTGCCCTTTTCAATACTAAATCATTACACACGTGCATTAGATAGTAAATTAGAGTATTACTTACTGTGTCCTACCCTGAATCGTCATTACACTCAAACACTAAAACAGTGACAGTATGAAGCATGTGACCCACTTACTGCAGTTTGTCTGGCTGTTTCTCATCTCACAGAGAGAAGTTCCACAGGGATCAGGACAGGAAGTACATCTCTGGTCTCCCTCCTGACAGAGGGTTTGACCTGAGGAAAACAGAAATTTACTATTCTAATTATTTACCAGGGTAATAAAAATGACTGGAGTGTAGTGATGAGAAAATACAGAGTTTACCTTACAAGTATTTCCTTTACATAGCTGAATAAGTAACCTACAGCATTTCAAGTGCAGTAAGGAAGTGTTGTAAGGAAAAGTGAGCAGGTGTCACTTTTCTTTACCGCTATGTTTAATATAAGAATTTACATCCCAGTTTCTGAATGAGAGATATGGACCTCTGAAAGCCATCTACCGTGATCCTCTGGCAGAGTATGAAAAGTCATGCAAAACAGATTTCAAAGGAAACAATAGGTCCTAGCTGAAAGAGAATACTCTCTGGGAATTATTCTTCAGTGTCATTCAGTTGATCTGCTTCTTGTTTTACAATAGTTTTAGCAGAAAATAAAAACCACCCTGAAGAAAGGTTGTTATTGTCCTTCTTTGGCTGGTTAAAACACAAACAACAAAAGAAACCCCAAAAGGCTATGGTCCTAAAGATGGAACTCAGAATAACTAAACCCAGCACTTCATCAAAAAGTTTCTGAGCACATTACCTGGGTAATCAGTTCCTCTGACAAATCCCTGGACTTCTCTCTATCTCATAGTGGTGACAGCTCCTTTCCAAACTGTTAAATTCTCTCCTCCATATGACTTTTGCAAAATCAGTCATTTAATTTACTATTCTGTACACAGAGACTGAACAGTTCGTATTTTATCATATCGTCTTGTTAAAAATGGTTTATTGCAACTATTGCTTAGTGTCTGCATTGCACTACTGTCCATGAACATTAATCATTCAGTCACAGCATCCTTATATTGGGCATAGAGAAGATAGTGAAGAAACATCTTGTTTCAATGACCTTGACAATAACCTTGTCCCAAAGAACTGATGATGTAGTCATATTTATTCATAATTATGTGGATTTACTTCCCTTCATACATATTACACATTGCTGAAGCAATGGAGGTACTTACCTTTGCTGTAGGAATTGACTGTCTCTTTTTTACAGGTGCATCTGATAGCAAAATGGAACTTAAAAGGTAGAGAAAACCTTTTGACTTCTAAAGCTATCACAAATCTTCAGATTAAAATTAATTTTTAAAGTTTACTCCACCTCCTTCTTATCCCACAGTGGAAGTTTCTCAGCACTTTAAAAACCCCTCTCCTACAGTGTAGGTTCTTTTGACCCCAGCACAGTCAATGCTAAATTTCTATAAACACACTCTACCCTGTCTTTTGAAGGGATCACAGAACCAGCTGTGAGTACATCTATGTTGTCACAAAATAAATGACATTAGTAATATTAATAGGTGCCATACTTTACACTTCCTTAAGTTATGTAGAGAAGGAGATCATTTTTCTCATGATATAGATGAAGCAATGGTCATTTGTAACCCCTATATGTACATACTGGTACTATTACACAGGGTCCCTGTATCTTCATATGAGCAAGTGACAAGTCGCTACATCTTGACCTCAAATTTCTATGCTGATTTCACATATTTAGCATTTTGTAACAAAACCAATACTCCAGCTCACTTCAGACCTAATTTCACTGCCTCTGCTAGGCAAATCCAGATTGCTTGATGTGTAAAGCAGAGAAGCCTTTGTATTACACCCTATTGCATTTTCTGAAATTGATTGAAATCAATAACATACGTAAGAAATAAAAAAAGTTACAAACAAGAATTCTGACTTGCTTTTACATGGACTTCGCAAGGAACTAAAGAGCAACAATCCAAATGAAGTCCAAATTCTGCCTACATATTCTCAGTGTATAGTTGCGTAAAGGAAAAATTTTGTTCTACACAATATTGCAAAATATTAGACAGAGGTTTTTGCACATTGAAGAATAAATGTAACAACAAGGAAAACTTCTGTAATTAAAACCTTTGCAGTTTAAAGGCTGCAATCTGAAGCTATACCTTACCAGAAACAAGAGAACTAATTACACACGAAAAATACCTTTAAATGCTGAAACTATCAAACATGGCAATATTTCTTTCTAAGTGCCAACATGTACCACAGGACAGAGGTCTTTGGGAAACCATGTTCCAGGGCTCAAGAAACTGCCTGGTTTCCTTTTCTTTCATATAATCCATCATGAAACAGCTATTAAGTCACTGTGAAAACTTGCATTCTCATGTATTTTCCCTTACTCACACTAAATCACTAGTTTATTTATGAAAACATCCCTTCTCTGATTCCCAAGCTCTGATGAAAAAAAGGATTTTAATGAGAAAATTCCTCCTCAAATGACACCAATTCCTGTGACAGGAGCTTCTAATTGCTGCAGACAATGTGAACATGTAATAATTTATCTCAAGTAACAGCTGATTGTGTCAGATAACCAAATACTATGCTAAATATCACCTCCATTTCTTTAACTTCTTATATTTTTAAGGACTAATAAAACTCTGCTTACAACTTCCTGTGTGAAAGCAGACACTAACCAGCCTTAGCAAGTGTTATTTGAAAGGCAAAGAAGGTAAAGTGTCGGACAGCTTTAGCTAAAGGCACTTCAAAACAAAGCAGTCCTACAGCAGTATGATTAAAATGAGGGATATCCTTACTTTCACTGCAGTTTTCTTCATCACTTCCATCTTTACAGTCATTATCTCCATCACACTGGAATGCACTAGGAATGCACTGCCCATTTCTGCATTCCACCAGACCCTGACTATGACATGCTAGAGAGAAAAAAGGACAATATTCTGATCAACTTAGGTTAATGAAGGTCCGAATTATTTTTGAACATCATCTTGAAGTTATTTTAGGAGGAGCTGATAACACTGCTTAGCACTGAAGGTCACTAGACACTTTTCATCATAGGTAGGCTATGTTTTCAATAGCCTACAGCTGTGCTGATCTTTAATTACAGGGACTGAAACTATATATGTCAGGTATTAGCAACAGGCTGAAATGAAGGTTAAGCTTTTCCATGAAAAAAACCCAAACCAATAACTTTTACTCATATAAAAATTGTAAGTAAGTGGGCAAAGAAAAGGTGACATTCCTTTATTCACATTACGTTCCTAGATTTCAGGGGAAATTGTAGGATAGCCATTACAAGGTCAAGCACTGAACAGCAGCAAGAATCAAAGCAGCAGAAGCATATGTCTTAGGAGAACCTTAATCACATTAAAACATATGGCTAATTCCCCAAGGCTTGGTTTTGCAACCTCAGCAACATTCTAGTGTAGTTTTGCAGATAATACACCATCATCATTGGATGAGACAGAAGTCCAAACTGGCAAGGTGTGATAGGTCACATACAGACACATTAGGAAGCTGTCACAAATTCAGAATGCCTACAGTTTAAGAGGTTATATATGTTCATTCATTACTTTTTAATGAGAACATTACAATTAAGAAAAAGCTAATTCTGTAATTAACAAGAAGCTGAAAGACAAGGCAATGCTGGTACTTCTCAACAATGGCAACAAATGTTTAATTTGCTGCAGCTATCTACCAGAAGGGACATTTGTCAAGTGCAAACTTCTGAAATCAAATAATCTTATCATTTTGCCCTATGTGTAATAAGTAAGTATACTACTTATCTTATATTTTGATTTTTACTTTTAAAGAAAGAAAAAACTAATTTACAGATTAAGGGGACTTACAGCAATTGATTTCATCTGATTTGTCTACACAGTCATGGTCACCGTCACATACCCAGTCAGCTGTTATACATCTCCCATCTCCACACTGATGATGCGTCACCTGATTACAATCTAAATAAAATGCAAATTCGAGGGGAAAAAAAAAAAGGTTATAAATTACCATTTCTGTAATTTATATTATTGATCACTTGTGCTATGCCTATGAGCTATTCATTCTTACAAATAAGCCATTTTGCATTAGTAACTCACAATAAGATTTTCTGTACCTGCAGATGGTAGTTACATATGTTCTGAATTCTATTGCCTATATAGATAATAATGCACTCCTTTGCTCAGGTGCACTGTTGTTTCCATTTGCAAATTAACAAATCTTAGAATCTTGTTTAACAGATTAAAAGATCTTCTGGCTTCCCATCTCAAGGAGTGATTTTCAGTTAGCCAACATTTTCATTTGCCATCATGTAAAATCATTCCCTACATTTAAACTTTTAATAAGAAGTTAAAAAAAAAAGTTTCTCAGCTGCCATATTTGGTACTTAATCAGAAACTATGTTTTTTGCATGCACTCACAATTTTCCATAAGCATGATCTATAAAGAAACTATTCCAATGTTCATCTTACTCTTTCTACCTGAATACTTCCACAAATCAAGAAAAGCATTCCATTAAGCAGGCTGACTTTACACCAAAATAAACAGGGAGTATAGACATAGTCCAGTCTGCCAAATCTGCTATGAAACCCACTTATAGCCTGTACAAAAAATTAGATCTTAAATTTTATATAGAAAACACTATCTCAAGATAGGAATAGCAGGAGTCAGATTAATGTTTAGAAAAGTCTTTAGTCAAAGTCAGTTTATGAAAAAAAAAACAACACAACCAAAATTGACATAAATCAGTGAAAGATATTAGAATATATTTAATTTGGAGAAGAAACATAAAACAAATCTCAGAAAAAAGTGTGCCTTGATTTCTAGTTTTGAAATTTTCTGTGCTTTCCTTAGAAAAGCAAGAGAGAAGTGAGAAATAATATTTTAACTTTTAAAGAATTATTTTAGAGTACTGAATTTTTATCATGTGTAGTACCAGGAGCAGAAGTTAGAAAAAATAAGGCTTTCAAAGTTTTCCAATATTCCAATGTGAAGGTCATTCTTTTTTATGGCAAAACCTCATTTTTTCCTATGAAAGTTAAGTGTAGGTAGAAAGACAAAAATAAGGAGGCATAACATCAAAGTTGATTGAAAACAGAATTTGAAAGAAACAGATTTTGACCATCAAAACATACAAGTTCACTATGAAGCTTATGTAAAAATAATTCAGTTATAAAACAGCTGGCATCACCAGTGTGTAGCCTCTCATGATTTGGTTTAATCTGAGTTAAATTCAGCCAAGTTAGCAAGAAAGTATCCATAACATCTTGAATTAGTTTAAAACCAATTGCAAATCAGAATATTTCTTTAAAATACCACTACCTTCAAAGTTTGGACTAACTCATAACCTTCCTTTAAACATTTTCAAATTGCATATAGAATTTGTGAGCTGTTTTTACTTTGCCAAAAAAGAGTAACAACAGGATATATTATTCTTTTAGTAGTTTAAGGAAAAAAGATTGCTGGCTTAGGAGATACTGCTATCTTAAAGACTTTAGAAAAGCATAAAACTTTCATTTACCACAGTTTTGTTCATCACTAAGGTCTCCACAGTCATCATATCCATCACAAACAAAGGTATAATTTAGGCATTTTCCTGTATTGCAACGAAATTGATCATCACTGCAGTCTACAAAACAAATTTTTGTAAAATGTTAACATGACCTTGGAACATTCATATAAACTATGACACTGGAATGTATGGACTAAAACAAGATTAGTTGAAGATACTCTACAATTTACAGGTCTGCATTAACACTTGGTGTGTACCAGTTTATTAGAATCTAAGATGGAATAACAAGAAAAATCAAAAGCAATTTTTAGACATTTTTATTTTGTTCTTACCAATTACTTTTTTTGATCCATGAGGAGAAAGTGCTCTTGTTACACATATGGACCAAAATGTTTAATTAATTTATACACATAAAGTTCTCAAGAAACGTTGTGGGTTTCATTGGCCAGATCATGAGGAGAGTCTTGACCACGTGATGTGGCTATTAGGTGAAACTGAAGCTTCTAACAGCACAATCAAGATTCACAGACCCTGCTTTTGAGCCTGCCTTTGATCTCACAATATGTTCAAACAAGCTTTACGCTTTACATAGTTTTGAGCTCAGAATTTAGCCTGATGCTGTCTCAACAGGGAATTCTAGCACTGTCAGCCCTAAGTGGCTTTAGCCTTTCTTTCTATGCTTTCGGTAAAGCCCTGATAAATATTTTCTAAGTATAGCCAAAACACTTGAATAATATCAGGTTTGATAAAAATATGGAATCTATGTTGTAGTCAGGAAACAGGGGAAAAGAGAAAACAGGGTTGGTGTTGTCCGGTCCATTTAGTAGTAACTTTTGATTACAAACATGCACTTGGGAAGCAAGTGACCTAGTTTCACTGCCTTCCTCTAGACTCTTCCTTTATATTTTGCTTTTTCAGGGAGAATGACAGGATATAGAAGAACTAGGTGGACAATCCCTCCTTCCTGTTGAAGCTATGCCACTGGAACCAAGGAAGTTCTTTGTGCCCTTTTGTACTGGGATATACGGGCATTTTAAATGAGCTCTTTCCTGGACAACATACAGAAAAATCTCCAAGAGCAGGGACTGGAACACAAGTCCCTCCCCTCAGCTGAGATGCTCAACCACTAAACAACAGAATCATGTTACTGCTTGCTTCTCTCCTCTTGTCATGTGAGCCCTGTGCTTACGAATGCACAGTGGTCTCACTGCAAAAGAAAGGTGTCCTTCTAAGTATATTGCACACTAAAAAGGCACAGCACTCTCCCAGAAGGTGCAGTGGGGTTTCTATCCCTCCAGATCAATATCAGCCAAGTGTTCCACCTCCTAGGTAAGTGCTCTAACTTTAAATTTCTCAAGGCTTTACCAAGCTCAACTCTAGAACTTGAACATGAATCACTTCTTCCTCTTCCCCCACAGAACTATTCGTGCTTTCTACAAGGTTCACATAATCTTAGAAAGTCCAAACAGAATTTACAGCACACAGCAAAGGACAGTGCTTCAGGACATAAAGTAAAATCATACGGTGGAGCCATGAGCTTCATAGTCAATAGTTAATTTAGCTTTAAAAGAACAAAAGATGAAAGAGTAAATACCAAAAACCTCAAACTAAATGAAAATATTTAAGTTATAGTTTCATGTAAGCAGAACAATTAGCTGTGACTAAAATTCTATACATTACTTGTTCTGAGTGTGCAACAGCATGAAGTACTCTGGCAACCTTTATCCTTATTGATCAGTTTGTAACTCTGACAGTTTCTATCAGTATCTATTCATTTCCTCATGCAAATGAAACAAAGCTGCCTTTCTATGTCGTTTCCTCTGGATAAGTTTACTGTTTAATTTCCATCCATACCCCCATTCCTGTTTACATTCGCATCTCTGTAGCTGCAACAATGTCCTTTAGGGCATAGCAGCTCTCAGGCCCACAGACAAGGTAAACAAAAATAATACAAACTTCCTTGCAAGCAAGAACCACTTGATGAAAACCTAAGAGTCTTAACATACATTTTCTTCAAGATACTGGCAATAACTTATAGTATAGGGTAGTGAGTTACTTCCATCAGAATAAGATAGGCGTTTTGCAGCTGTCATTTGTAAAAGGTTCAACAACTTAAATTTTTTTTAACGATGGGACAAGCCCAGTTTTCATAAAATTAAATACAAATTCCTATTCTATACTCCACTAAACACAAATAAAGCCTGGTCAATCTTTTGCATTCAGCAATCCTTTGATCGTTATTCATGCATACCCTGTTTTCACCACTTCACTATTGCATCATGTGTCCCTCTGACCATGAATCACCTCAGCCCAACACTCAGAGGTGATTTTAGGAGTCCTAAGTTTTAAAGATGTATGTTTAAAGAGATATGTGGATATGTACAAATTCTGTCACTTCAATTCAACAAGGCACTGTTCTGGAGTGTGGCATGCAGCACCATATGTATATAAACATTTTTTTTTGGTATTTTATTACTAAAACAGTCATCAACTTGTTCACCCTTTGTGAAAGAGATGTATGACTAAGAAAGTCACATGAGCAGGAAGTAACACAAGCTAACAGCCCAGCAGAAATGCCTCTACACCAATGCATGCAGCATGGGCAACAAACAGGAGTTGGAAGCCACTGGGCTGCTAGAAAGCTGCAACCTAGTTGCCATTACTGACGTTTCATGGGATGAATCCTGTGACTGGACTGCAGCTATTGATGGCTACAGGCTATTCAGAAGGGACAGGCAAGGAAGGAGGGGTGAAAGGGCTGCCCTCTGCATCAAGAAACGGATGAAGTCTGAAGAGCTGTCTCTGAAGAACAGCCATGAGCAGGTTGAAAGCTTATGGGTAAGAATTAGAGACCAAGGCAAAAAAGGGAACCTTGTGGATGGCATCTACTACAGGCTGCCTGATTAAGGGGAGCTATTGACAAAGCCTTCTTACTGCAGCTACAGGAGGCTTTGCACTCACAGGCTCTCATCCTGCTGGGGGACTTCAACTACCCCAACAACTACTGGAAAAGTAGCATAGCAAGCTGTAGGCAATCCAGGAGACTCCTGGAGTGCATGGAGGATAATTTCTTAACAGACAGCCTTACCAGAAGGGATGCGATACCAGACCTGATGGTCACCAAAGAGAGTGAGCTGATCAGTGACATCAAGATTGGAGGCAGCCTGGGCTGCGGTGATCACACACTGGTGGAGTTCACAGTCCTGAATGACACAGGTCAGGCAAAGAGTAAAGACAGGACCCTGAACTTTAGGAAAGCAAACTCCCAGCTCTTCAAGAAGTTAGTCAATAGGACCCCCTGGGAAACTGCCCTGATGGACAAGGGTGCAGAATACATCTAGCAGATCTTTAAGGACACTTTGCACAGACCACCAGAGCTCTCGATCCCCAGGTGTAAGAAATCAGGAAAGCAAGCCAAGAGACTGACATGGCTGAGTCGAGACCTGCTGGTCAAACTAAAGGGCAAGAAGGAAATGTACATGGTGGAAGCAGGGACAGGTATCCTGGGAAGAGTATAGGGATGCTGCCTGGTTGTGTAGAGATGAGGTCAGGAAGGCCAAGGCATGACTGGAGCTGAACTTGGCAAGGGACACAATAATAAGGGATTCTATAGGTATGTCAACCAGAAAAGGAAGGTTAAAGAAAGTGTACCCCTCAGATGAGCAAGACTGGCAAGCTGGTAACAATGGACAAGGAGAAGACTGAAGTAATCAATGACATTTTGCCTCAGTCTTCACTGGCAATCTCTCTTCCCACACCTCTCTAGTGAATGGGCTGCAAGATGGGGACTACAGCCCTCCCCCTGTAAGAGATCAGGTCTATGACCACCTGAGGAACCTGAACATGTATAAGTCTATGGGACCTAACAAGATGTATCCCAAAGTCCTGAGGGAACTGGCCAGTGTAATCACCAAGCCACTCTCCATGATATTTGAAGTCACGGCAGTCAGGTGAAGTCCCCAGCAATCGGAAAAAGGGAAACATTGCACCCATTTTTAAAAAGCGTAGAAAGGAGGACGACCCTGGGAACCACTGACCTGTCAAGTCTCACCTCTTTGCCTGAGAAGAGCATGGAACAGACCCTACTAGGAGCTATGCTAAGGTACACGAAGGACAGGGAGGTGATTTGAGACAGCCAGCATGGCTTCACCAAGGGCAAGTCCTGCCTGACCAACCTAGTGGCCTTCTATCATGGAGTGGCTACATCAGTGGACAAGGAAAGAGCTATGGATGTCATTTCTCTGGACTTCTGCGTGGCCTTTGTCACAGTCCCCCACAACATCCTTCTCTCTAAATTGGAGAGATACAGATTTGATGCAGTGAGTGAGGAATTGGTTCGAATGTTGCGTCCAGAGGGTAGTGGTCAATGGCTTGATGTCCAGATAGAGATCAGTGACAAGTGGTGTCCCCTAGGGATCCATACTGGGACCAGTGCTGTTTAACATCTCCATCAATGCCATAGACAGTGTGATCAAGTACACCCTCCGCAAGTTTGCAGATGACACCAAGCTGAGTTGTGTGGTTAACATATTGGAGGGATGGAATGCCATCCAGAAGGGCTTGGATAAGTTTGAAAAGTGGACTTGTGTAAACCTCATGAGGTTCAACAAGGCCAAGTGCAAGGTCCTGCACCTGGGTTGGGGCAATCTGCAGTATCAAAACAGGCTGGGGAACGAAGAGATTGAGAACAGCCCTGTGGAGAAGGACTTGGGGGTACTGGTGGATGAAAAGCTGGACATGAGATGGCAACGTGCACTTGCAGTCCAGAAGGCCAACCATATCTTGGGCTGCATCAGAAGGAGTGTGGCCAGCAGATTGAGGGAGGTGATTTTCCCCCTCTACTCCACTCTGGTGACACCCTAGTACTGCATCCAGCTCCAGAGTCCTCAGTAAAGACATGGACCTGTTGGAGTGGGTCCAGAGGAAGGCCACAAAAGTGATCAGGAACACCTCTCCTATGAGGAAAGGCTGAGAGAGTTGGGGTTGTTCAGCCTGCAGGAGTGGCCTTTCAGTACTTAAAGGCGGCTTCTAAGAAAGACAGGGTCAGACTTTTTAGTAAGGCCTATAGCAGAAAGACAAGGGGTAATGGTTTCAAACTAAAAGAGGGTAGACTTAGACCAGATATAAGGAAGAAATTTCTTACAATGAGGGTGGTGAAACACTGGAACAGGCTGCCCAGAGAGGTGGTAGATGTCCCATCCCTGGAAACATTCAAGATCAGGTTGAACGGGGCTCCGAGCAACCTGATCCACACCTGGAGTACTGTGTCCAGTTCTGGGGCCCCAGTTCAAGTGGGACAGGGAACTACTAGAGAGAGTTCAGTGGAGGGCTACTAAGATGATGAGGGGATTGAAGTATCTCTCCTAAGAGGAAAGGCTGAGAGACCTGGGGCTTTTTAGCCTGGAGAAGACTGAGAGGGGACCTTATCAACACTTACAAATATCTAAAGGGTGGGTGTCAAGAGGACGGGGCCAGGCTCTTCTCAGTGGTGCCCAGTGACAGGACAAGGGGCAACGGCCAAACTGCAGCACAGGAAGTTCCACCTCAACATGAGGACAAACTTCTTCACATTAAGGATGTCAGAGCACTGGAACAGGCTGTGCAGGGAGGTTGTGGGGTCTCCTTCCCTGGAGATATTCAAACCCCACCTGGATGCAGTCCTGTGCAACCTGCTCTAGGTGAACCTGCTTTAGCAGGGGGGTTGGACTAGATCATCTCCAGAGGTCCCTTCCAACCCCTGCTATTCTGTGATTCTGTGATCTAGCTAAAGATGTACCTGCTCACTGCAAGCGGGTGGTACTAGATGACCTTTAGAGCTCCCTTCCAATCCAAACCATTCTATGATTCTATAAGGTGACTCAAGAATTTGAGACAGGCAAGGATTGCAGCAAAACACATACCTTTTATCAGACAAACTTTCAGGCAAATAAGTCCTCCTTCAGTTTTGCTGTTTCTGCTGTGCAATTCAAGAAGGTCTTATTTGACCTCCACCCCCTCTCCCAAAATCTTACCAAGTATCTTACTAAAAGACATTCTCTGCCTATAAACCCTGTGTCATTTAACAGACAGACTCTCTTTTAAAGATAGTCTTAATTCGTTAAATTTATAGTGCTTGTTTTTTCAAGACACGTAATATTTTTATTCTTATATTAGTAATTTCTTCTTTTCCCATTTCTAATGGAACTTGAGACCCACAGTCTCATAGGCATTTTTCAATTTTTTAGCTTGCATTAAAACTGAAGTTAACACTGACAGGAAAAATTCAAAGATAAAAACATACAATACTTTTTATGTAACAGAAATTTTATCAACCTCCATTAAACAAACTGCAGGCTATTAAAGGAAAAGCAAGCTCTAGCCTCATTCATATTGAGACTAAGAGGAAATTGCAGCCATCATTTATTCCTTGGAGTATCCCAGATTAAATCTGTCAGCAACTTCCTTAAAAGCAGCTCTGCGGCTCTTGGAACGCCCAGGCTCTTAAATCACTACTAAGAACAAATCTTTTGAGGTGAATCTAAACTTCAGAGTCTGGAATTCAACCCTAGGTCTGACATTTTCCAAAGTCTGAATGCACAGAACACTGTTGCAGCATCATGTCCTACTATAATCTCTATTTTGTCCCACATTTTCTTTTTTCTTTTTTTTTTTTTCCTTTTCATTGTTTTCCTACTGTACATTTGCTCAGCTTTTCCAAAGTTAGTAGTAGTCCAAGGATGTTTTTGTCAACATGGGAAAACACATAGAAGCTCTAAAGACACACACTACCACATACAAATAAACAAGAAATTAAGATATTAAGCATGTATATTAATTTTTCTTTTCTACTGCACCATATACTGGGATTTATTTAAATAAACCACATCCAGGGTTGAGGCCAAAAGAACTTTCTAAACAGATGGTTTTGCATCTGCTGTAAAATCAATGCCGAGGACTAGAAAAAAGACACAACTAACAGCTTCAGTTTATTATCAGAAGTGCTCTTCTGATGCATGTTCTGATCCCTTAAAAAAAAATGCCCCAAAATATTTCTAATTTCCACATGGCTCCTTGCAGAAATGTTAGAAACTGCTTCTGGGCAAAAAATTTGATAGATCAAAAAACACATGCTGTGGCCAGAGTGAGCAAATACATTGAATGGCAACTGAGGGAATCCAAGTCTCAATATATGCAAATACTGTGCAAAGCTCCTATTCTGTACCAATAGCCTTCTTTAGTTTTCAGGTTTCCCTGAATTGATTCAGTGTTTCAAAGTGCAAGGTTTAAGAAGCTTACTGCAGTGGACTTCATCACTCCAATCATCACAGTCATTGTAGCCATTACACTGCAGTTTCCCTGGGATGCAGATCCCACTGGCACACAAGAAACTCTCTCCTCCACACAGTGCTGGAAAAGAGAAGAAAAGAAAGAATGCATTTTAAACTTTTCAGGGTAAGAAGAAACAAGCAGAAATAAAAGATGGTTAGAACAATGAGTCTTAATTCATGTATTCATCAACAAACCCCCAATTAATCAAATTCAAGCAAGTGCAAACTGGTATTTGCAGTCAGGCTGCTCAACAAAGCTAAACAAAGCAGAAAGTTTCACCTCCAATCTAACTTTTGTTATTTCAAAAATAGGTATCCAGGCTGAGTTAATCAGTGAGGTTCAATCTAGCATAACCTCAAACACAGCTGTACAGAGTAACTGTTAAAAACTGACCTTAGGATGGGATTAAATAAGCTTTTTTTTTTTTCCTTTAAATAGATGCATCAGATTAAATATCCAACTAAAGTTAAAACAGATAGATCTTCTCAGCCTAGATGTTCAGGCAAAAGATCACCAAGTTGAGACTTAATAGCATCATAGCACAGACACCTTTCTACAGGGGAAGGATTCCTCAAACATTCTTATAACTCCTTGAACACTAGAAGACAGTCTTCATTGCCATTTGATATATGGGGAATTGAGATGCCTAAAGAGACAAAAAACAACCCTGGAGTGTTAGATATCCCACTGGAGATACCTTGCAGGGCCATTATGTTCAGAGGGAGGGAACTCATAACATCTTCCCATTTAAAAGTCCTTCAATGCACTTAAAATACAGAGATGTAGATCACCATTAATTTGTTTAGACCTTAGTCCATGCAAAAGGGATCAAACATCGAAGCCTTTGCTTTAAAAAACACTGGCTAAGAAAAATCACTGTAAAGCATACAGATGGGGAAGATATCAAGTGAAAATTACACGGGGATGCAAAGTAAAGATGTCAAGCTTAAAAGCAAATATTCAGTACAGAACCTAGTTGTTGGGTTTTGGGTTGGGTTTTTTTTGTTTTCCTTTTTTTCCCAAAAGCCGTAGTTAACAGTCAGGCTGCTCAACAAAGCTAAACAAAGCAGAAAGTTTCACCTCCAAGTAAAAGATCAGCAAAATCCCCTAATAACTTTACTTTAAGCATATATTTCTGAAATGAGAAATAGCTTTCAGGGATGGAGGTAAAAAAACCTGTCACTTTGCCGGCATACAGTTATTAAGTGTAACCAGGCATGAGAACAGAAAGTTCAAACAATAAAATCGCATGAAAGTTCAACATTCTACTCATAGAAATTCTATTGTAATTCAAACTTTGTATCCAAGTTTACCAAGAACAATAAGTATCTCTAATTGTAGCTTTCAAATGCAAATCATGGGTATGAAAAAACATGTTTCAGCAGCAGCAGTTATAGAATCTCTTCCACCATTAAAGTCAGTTTGCACCTGATCACAACATAGCTACATATTTCTCATTTTAAAAAGTCAAAATTTTCATTTTTCCTATTCCTATAGGAAAATTCAGTGTCCATTTCTTCTGTTATTCTCTGAACCTGATGCTTAACAAAGTCTGGAAAGTATATTTATGATCTACATCTCAAAAGCAAAAAATGCACATTGGGTATTCTCATCATAATTTTGTATTCCTCATAACATGTCTACCAACAAGTATATTCATGCAGAATACAGTTTAAAATTAAATCAAGGAAAAATAACCAAATATCTAATGAAATAATTTTTAGTAGCATAAGCTTTTATGACCTCAGTTTGGCACTGCAATAAATGATTGCACAAAGGTAACACACTACATAAATTTCAGATGAAGCCATTAATAAATCAATGACTATGATGATGTTCATGTCAGGATTTTACTTGGTGCTGCACTCAGTAGAATTCCTAGTATAAAGAATTATTCTTAACAGTGAAGTATTAACCACAATAATGTGTTGATTAAGTACATTCTTGGGCAAATAAAAACTGAGCTTAAGTAAAAGATCAGTCCTAAAATCACGCACTGCTAATGTCCCATTTAAACACCCCTTTCTGGAGCCAACATTTCACTTACAAAAGGAGGGAAAGTTCTTTTTAATCTCTTCCAACAAAACAGTCTGTCATGAGGTAACTCAGAGCACACAATTAATCTCATTTTATACGTCTTCAAAAGAATAGAAACAACAATGAAACAAAATGGAAAGCAAAGTGGTGCTAATGAAATCTGGCAGTTTCACAAAGCATGCAAATACAATTTAAGGACAGAAAAGATGAAAGGTAGAAAAAGATGAGAAATGTGAACTAATAAATATTGACTCTCCATGCTGCTACATTAATTTTTTATCTGCTTTATTTGGTTGTTAAGCCATAGTGCTTCATAGAATTTCAGGAATTCATTATTTAGTGTTGTATCTTTTGATTTTAGTAAGTGTATCATAAAAGAAAGCTTGATGGAAACTTTTTTCTTACGATCTCAAACACATGGCTTTTATCTTCTAGTGCTTTAAACTGCAGGGTAGAAAGTGTTATGCCTCTTTTTTTTCCTCATGTGAAAAGCTGAAGCATAGGAGGCCCAAGTGGTTTGTACAATGACAAATAAGGAATCAGGTGAACAATTCTAAGTGGTTTATAGAAGTGTATTCCTAAAAATTTAAACCTAAATCAGAAAAAAAGTTATCTCCCTGTTCTGACAAAGTAAGCCTTTTACTTCTTGAAGCATGCTGGTCTTTACAACAGTTTCTTACCAGGAATTTTGGCTGTTGATGGGAGACCAGTATCCCTCAGCCCTGCCATTGCCTTTACTTTGGCAAGGGACAGTTTGTCAGCCTTCATGTTACCCTAATAACTGTCTCTTCTCATTCTCTCAAAGAGCTTCCAGTGATGACCAGGACTCCTTCTGAACCGAGGCCCAAGACCTGGGTGGTTTTGTACTATTCCTCAGTTGTGCTGGTTTTCTTTTCACTGGTATCCTTAATCTGCAGCCACCAGGTACAACCTATAGCCTAGAATACAGCTTTTTGCCATTCTTTTGATTTCTTGAATCCACCAGGACAACTTGCCCATAGTGACTGTCAGAGCCATGAGTGCAAAAATAGGCCTTGAATGACCCTGACCAGCTGCACCTGGGGCCTCACTCACACCATGCCCACAGGCTCAAGCCCTGCCTGAGCACTGCTGTAGGCACAACCTTATATTCAGCTCCAGCTCCTGGACGGATCCCTCATATATACATTGTGGCTGGTCTGCAGCCCTAACTTTGGCCCTGGTTCCTAGCTGGAGCCATACTGGAGCCTTGGCACCAGTCCTGCCCGCTGACTGGGGTCTCTGATTGGACTCTGGACCTGGTTCATCAGTTTGCCATGTCTAGGGCCAGCTCTGCCTGATGCATTCAGGCTCTGCCTCTCAGCACAGCCTGACCTTAGCTCCCAGTTTGCCTGCCTGGAGGGAGCAGTCCCACTCCTGCTGCTCCTTGATAGTGACCTCCACTCCTTGGCTACTTCGTTTTAAGGAAAATCCCACCTGAAAATACAGATAATATTCCCTTACACAGTACAAGTCTCCATCATCCTTTTCCCTAAAATTCTTTCTTTTCTTTTTCTGACTTATAAAACATCCCCCGTTATTTTGTGGCTGAGGAGCAGACAGAAAATTTATTTGAAAAACTCATTACTTTCTCTAGTAAAACTGAATTTCATGCCTTGTCTTATTAAATACCATAAGCTTGACTTGATTTTTCACAGTGAAAAAAAAAAAATCAAGTTACTTGCAAAAAATCCATACGTGATCTTATTCATTAAAATTAGCTGATTTATAAAAGCACTATGAAGCAACATCATAAAAAAAAAAAAGCCTACACAAGGCAAGATGTTCTTACAGAATAAGGAAAAATTTGCATTCCAGAGATAAAGGTTCTCTTTCCAGCTCTGTTGCAAACTTTTTGCCATTTCAGGCAATCTATGCCTTAGCTCCATATATATAAAGAGACAAAAAACCTTCTCTGTTTTCTTGGGCTCTTTGAGGAGAAAAATCATTAGCCTCAGTACTACAAAGTTAATGCTGCAAGAGTCTTAAGAACTTATTTTCACACTGAAACTGATATTCAAGATTTCCCACAGGGATTGAAATATATTTCCATTTTGGATATATTTCCATCAGCATAGCTCTCAGAGGAACATCACTGAATACAAGAAGACCAAGAGAAAATCCTGGAAGAGAAACCTCAATGGAAACAAGGACAAAGCCATTTAAAACTGCCATCAGTCAATGAACCATTTTAAAAGACCTCAACAGGTCTTGAAAACAGTCATGAAAAGGCTATTACACCTGTTAAATCTGCCCTTGGGACTAAAGAAGGAGCCTCTAATGTGCCTACAAAAAAACACAGTAATTTCTACTCATGATCAGCCTTTCTGTATAGCAACGTGATATTCTTCACAATTTGCCGAACCGCAAGTTGCACAGCAGATCCTGTGATGTACCACCAAGCACTGGACATGCAGAGTATGTTTTTAAAAAATGACAAATAACTCCAGCTTGGACTGACTGAAAGTGCAATTAATTATCCAGATTTCCAATTTTACTTGTGGTCCTAGCATAGCAGTCCTTTCTAATGCACTATGGCGCACACACACTCTCTTAGTACCTTCATTTTTACTCTTAAGTTTTGGCAGCTGGGGATTATCCTTTTACAATATGTTTACATGCTTTTCTAAGCCAGAAATATTATTTTATCATCCCCAAGAAACAGGCAAATCTTAGGCACAGTCAACTGACACACACAACCTTGTATGAAAAATGTGTTTGTAATGAAAACTTACATGAATAATTTCAAAATCTTTTCTATTACATTCCCAGGTGCCTTCTCCACTTGGACAGCACACGATGTCGATTTTGCAATAAACCCATTATTTTCCAGCTGTGTAATGGGGCCACAGTTATTGCAGTGAAAGCTACTTACACAATATATTTTAAAGAAGGTTTCTAACTTTACAGAAAGATGCCCAAAATACATGAGACTTTAAAATGAAAATTTTCAACTAATTTGTGCCATTTAATGTTTATGCCTCTTAATCAGAAGCAAGGTAGGGCAAAACCACCAGCACCACCCTTTTGCACACCCTTATAATGTGTTCCTCTGTAGGTCCCCTCACTACCCCCTGCATGGTTGAATATGTTTCCTAACTTTTAATTGAAGAGTTACAGCCTCACCTCTATTCTACCACTTTTGGAAGGGTATTACAAACTGCAAAATATGATAGTCTTAACAGAAGCATAAGATTAGGTAACATTCACATTTTCATTTTACACGGAAAAAAGTGAGGCACTGAGATATTAAGGTGAAAGTTATAAGAAAAAATGAGTAACAACTTCAATTCTCCAATCTAAGACACGACAGTATGTGATTTTTTTTTTTTTTTCTGGAGAGTAAAGGCTCTGATGTTATTTTACATGTTCAAAGAACAGCTCCTGTTACCTTAACTTGTAGCTGCAAGAGCATGTTCCAACTGCAAGTAAACCCTGCTATACAAATGAAGAGGCCCAGTAACTGGAAGTGTGTAAAGAACAGTTGAGAAAACTTTGATGCCAGTACTTTGCTCGACATTACACATGATCTCTGCAGCAGTGACAGGGAAAAAAAATCTCATTCTATATTATAACATCACATCTTCTTTATTATGAACCAATTTTTTTGTTTCTCCAGTTCCCTGACTTGTGCATTGCACTTTCCACTTGCTACAATCAGTAAGCCCTGCAGGGAGGCCTAGAAACAACAGCTTTCCTCATTACGGGCTCTGGTTCCCTGTAGACCACTGTTTATCCCATGGACAATGGTGTCAAGAAAAAATAGAATATGATAACATAAATAAAAGTCTATAATTCATCATACAAGAAAAGCTGTTTGAGACTGGAAAGGCAACTTTAACTGACTTGGAAATCTTACATTCTTCTAACTTGGGCTTTTATGCCATTTCCTGCATGTTCAAAAAAGAAAACAGCATAAATAGATCAAAAAGAACTATTAAAGGAACCATCAGTACAGATTGTCACTGGTACTAAAAGCGCAACAATAACAGACTTCTACCTTCTGTGTGAATATGCCTATTTGGCCTGGGACAACACAGGTAAAAACCAGGAAGGATATTTTTCCTACAGGTCAGGAGAGCAAACATTCTGGAGTCCCATATTCATTTCTAAGCTGTGAACAAAAGCATGTTCAAGCACTTATAAACCATTCTGCCTATCCCTTCTAGTACATCTCTATCCTATTCTGCACCTATCCATTTGGATTTCCATCCCAATCCATTTCTCCATCTCTTCTTAAAGTAAGCATCTTCCTATTTATCTTGTATGTTATATGGAAACAAGAGGGAAAATTAAATCAGTTTTCCTTCTCTCAGTTTTAGCACTCAGCAGCAATCAGAAGGAATTTTAAGAAAAATTAATCTCACCTCTTGCAGTCTTCTAATAGGTGATGACTGGATATGTTTGGTCCAGTCAGTGCAGAGTTCAGGACAAGGAGATCACACATACTGTGAACAGTAGCTCAAATTAATGTAATTTCTGCTTTCTACCAAGCTTGTGCAAGAAGATGCTTTTCAGAAGGCTGACAATTTGATCATACCCCCAAAGATCAGATTTTAATGGAAATCAGAAAAGCCTTGTCTTACGCTGTAAAACACTTCTGTTGAATTTTGATATTTGATTTGAAACCTAGAGAATGTAGATATGCAACCATTTATAGGACTTTCTTGAACACAGGCAAACAGCTGCATATTCAGAAATGCTGTGACTGTTTGAAACAAAGCAGAAGAATAATAAGAAATAAAGCCTAAATACATGGCTGAAGTAAAAAAAAAAAAATACAGACCATTACACTCAAATTTGCCAAAATTATTAAAAATTGTTAAGGTGTTATTATAAAGTAATGGGCTGGGAAATGTTAATTATTGATGTCTGTCAGTAATTCACATCTTCATTAATATAATCACGCAAATATTCACACCCCCAAACTCCTGAAGAAGAAACAATGTTAGGCATAAGGAACCCAAAGAAAATGGAAGCAATCCTTGCCGATAGAAAAAATTGCTTGTTTTAGACCATCCTCAGAGAGATGTACAATATGGAAAAGCTTCCAAAATCCCTGACTTAACACATTTGGTGGCAAGAAGTGCTTGATTTTACCTGCCTCTGGCGTACTATCAAAAGTGTTTCTGAGGAGCCAAGACCATTCATGTGCTGCACTTCCCAGCTAGATTAGTGGAATGCCATCTACACAAGATTATGCAGGCAGGTCCCTGGAAAGCTGCAGATAGCACAGACTGCAATAAACATATTCTACCATCTTCAAGGTTGACATTTGGTTGCATTTCAAGGTATAGCGATAGATAAAGCACTGTATATCTGTGAAAACGACCATGAAAAGTGCTGATAATTTTTTCAAAATGAAGAGGAGACAACATTCACTGTCTAATGCTATGAAAGAACTAGGATGTATCAAATAAAATTGCCTTTAAAACAATCAAAAGGTGGTACTCTCCATACAACACCTAGATAAGCTTAACACTTTGCACCAGGATAATATGGATGATAAAACGCACATAGATGCAAGAAACAAAGAAACACACTAATAGAAGAAATATCTATGATAGGTCACAAAATACAGAAAAGTCCTTGAATCCCAAACAGATGGAAAATGCAGGCATATCTTGGAAAAGTATTGTCACATGGTCTTGCCCTGTTCTTCTCCAGGCATCTGATTTTCACAGCTTTTGGAGTCAGCATTACAAGAGAGATGGGCTTTTCATCTGACTCAATACAGTCACAACAGCACAGTGGGACACAGAGGAATTCCTGTGTTCTCTTGCATGCAAATTTTCATCACCTGCTTCCTATACCCTATGTACCCTGTGGTACAGTGTATGCATCTTATAGCTGTCAATTCTAGAAAGTTTTGATACTCCTGTGACGATCACAGAATTAGGAAAGCTGGCCACCCCTCTTCCCTAGGAAACTGTCCATTTCTTCATTTCCCTACAATGCAAAACCTTGTGGAAGAAAGAACACAAGAGACCCTTCTCTTCCACTCCAGCGAAGGAAACTCCAAGCTGGAAAAGAAACAGATGAAGAATAGGAAGGCAGGCAGAATGGAAGAAAAAACCAAAATTGAAGGACATAATAAAATATAACACGGAGTCAACAGAAGTAAAGAATGAGTGCTTGGGGGAAATAGTTTTTTCAACTGTGAATGTTTCCTCACATGAACCACCATCACAATCCTGAAAAATACTGTCTCCCTCAGAAAACTATCCCACTATTACTGGTTTTGCAGCTGGTCAGTATCAATGTTACACATACACAGATCATCTCTGTCTTCTTTTCACTTCACTAAGTGAATACAAGGGCACAAAAGAAATCTTCCTGATTGTAAAAGGTTTTCCTCAAACAAATTCTGTATTTGATGCATGTAATTACCTTTACACTGCCAACAGAAAAATAAACACCTGGTTGTAACCAGATACTGCTTTTGATTCTCTGCTTAAATGTATTTCTTAAAGACAGTTCTCTAAATCAATACCAGTGTGAAAAATCCTGGAAGATAAACTGGGCACCATGGGAAGGGGGGGGGGGGGGGGGGGGGGGAGGTATCAGAACAATTTTTATTGGTGTTTTATTCTTGGAAAAAAAAAAACAAAACAAACAAGACCTGCATCAGTTAAACATATTTCATCAAGAAAATTAGTAGTTTCCTTGTATATGTTATATTAATTCTCTTCAGTATTTTCTGTATTGTTTGAACTATTGCAGCTTATGCAGGACAAGGTAGCATATGATGACAGTCACTAGAAGAAAGTTTGAACTGTTCAGCTGAGTTACCGCAAAACTCAAATCTAAACTTAAGGCAACGCTGTTATAAGACAGAAGTACTGCTGAAGTCTCTAGTTGTGGTGTTAATTGTGGTGTTAATATATCTATTAATTATTTGTTTTTACAGTATCTTAAAACATTATACATCAACTGTTAATGGCTATTGCTAACAGTAATGTAGGGCTCCAATTAAATGCTTCTTATCCAGCTTAAAACAGGCTAGGAGCTCCTGTGGTGGCATCTTCAAACAGCTGAAAGAGCTCACTTCAATTACACGTGCATTTAGCCCTTTTTTGCCCTTAAACATTGCATTATTAACATGTATAATAAATAATTTCTATGTTTTTGTCAAGAAGGGAGATCATTTGGGTTATCAGCAAAGGTTTTACCACTCACCAACTATTGCAACTTTTCTAACCAGAAATAATTAATTAAAAGACTGTATCCAACTGGAAAACTACTGCAATAACCAGTGAGTAAAAAGTTCACAAAGATTTGTCTTACAGAACAGAAAAGTTCTGTGTTATTTATAATTTAATGCTACTTATAATGTTAGTTACTGTCATTCCTTTTTACAGATTTAAAGTTTAACTACTAATAGGAAGCCATTTGCATTCATAGTATATAGGAATTATTAGAATATGTGGAAACCATTAGAGCATGCAGAGTCCCTTTCTTAAATTGATCGGGGAAAAAAAAAAAAAACCACAAAGAGCAATTTGCTTTAAGAAATCAATATTAAAAAGAGGAAGTTAATGTCTCCACAAAATCTGAGTCAGGATCTCTTTGGCCTGCATATCAGGTACCTGCTCCAAATAACAAACCTGTACTTACTAGAGCTTAGCAAAGAAAAAGTCAGCAGAATGTTTTTAAAGGGCATATTACTTTTCTCCTGCCTTCTTTCCTTGAAACAGATCAGAATTTTTGATGCAAAACAAAAAAGGCTCAAATCAGTCCAAGTCCGAAAAAACATCAGCCTATACAATTAAAGTACAGCAAAACTATAACCAACTGACAAACAGACTTTATCACACTAATGTGAAGGAACATAACAACAGAATTAATTTCATCCCAGAGCTTTTTGTACACAATAAAAAAAAAAATATATTATTAAAAAGGAACTCATGAACATAGTGTAACAGTTAAGAATGGAAACATACACTGCTTTCCTTTTTCTTGGTGTGGTGAGAAGCATACCCTTGTAGTGGTGTCATTTTCAGTTTTGTTCTGGAATTGAGAGCACTTCAGGAATTCTGGCCAAGAAGCATTTACCATACCCAGGACTGGTTCACAGCCTTCTTTTGCTGCCTCACAAAATGTCCTGCAGGGCAAGAGGCCTCGACTGGAGAAAGAGAGACAAAGAACAAAAATACAAAGGATTATTACTCTAGTAGATTGTGAAAACTTTTTTTATAAAGTAGTAATAAAAACTTTTGAAGAATTTTATGTTCTACAGAGCTACACAAAAAAGGTGCCAAATCTTCATTACTCATTGAAGGTGACATCAGCTCTGGCTTTCAGGCTAAATTTAAGTCCTAAGCATGCTCAGAACAGTTTCTAAGTTCAACTCTGTGCAAGCTGAAGCTGAAAATTCATTAACAGTTGAACAAACAAAATGGTGTAGTAACACCACACAGGCAAAAGCTTGCTTCTTCATCCTCTTCTTTCCCACAATTGTGCAGACCTACCCCTCTCTTGACTTTGGAAAACACTTTAATAAGCTTATAAAAAAGTCATTAACTCTGAAAAATCTTTTGACATTTTTGACTGCATAAGACTTCTGACAGCTTAAGTGTGCTGAATTGCTCACAGAGAGAACCAACAACCAGCAGACATAAACTGTAGGAACCCACAGTGGAGAGCACATATCACCCCCTTTCAGCATTTATGAGTTCTTACACTATTTCCCCTGGGTAGCTGTCTATGTTTAGCCTGTACCCAGGGCTAAATTATAACAGTCGCTCTATCACCCGACAACTCCTCACCAGCCAAGGAGGGGAATCAGGAAAAAGGAGAGCAGACCCACGGGTAGACATGCAACAGATTTAATGAAACACTACTAATACCAACAGAGATATACAGAGTTATACTTAGGGAAATGGATATCCAGTCATCACTGTTGACAAGAGAGCAGTCCTCAGGAGAAGCCAGAGGAGTCACCCCAGCAGAAACCCCACAAGAGCACCACTCCATCCATTCATTCATTCATTCATTCATTCATTCATTCATTCATCCATCCCTTCCTCAGCAAACCTTCCCCCTTTATAATGACCATGACATTATGGGAAGGGCTATCCCTGTAGCTAACTCAGGTCAGCTGCCCTGGCTGATTTGAAACTGCTGATGGCCTGCCCAGCATGGCTGGGCTGTCATTCTAACCCAGCCAAACCAGGAGAGTAGTCAAAACATACTGAGTGTCAGATCAAATGCACTAAATATCAGCATGACTTGAATTGCATTTTTTTTAAGAAATGCACTACAAATTAGTAATTTTTAAAGCACAACAAGTTTAAATGTGCATACTTGTCTATTTCTTACTCTGAGATCTATACCCGCATATATACTTTTTATTTATTCTTCTTTTACATGTACATAAGAAAACCAAATTGAAATAGACAGCTATGAACTGTCTCCAGGTCTACATAAGTAGAGTCAAGAAAGACAAGAAAAAATCTAGAAAACCTATTAACATGTTTACTGTAGATCTGGAAAAGGATAAAAAAAAAAGTAAAGTTACAAGATTACAGGTAATGCAATACTGGCCAAGTTGGTCAAGTTTTGAAAACACAAGAAATTTCAAACAAGCCTCAGCCAAGTTAGTTGATATGTGACAGACATAATTCAGGATAGACTACTGCAGCATAATGCACACGGGAAGGAATAGCAGAATGTCCACATATACAGTCTCTGCTGTACTGCAGGCTTCTACTAACCTTTTCTCTGAAAACCATTTTGGTGGAGCAGAGGAAAAGCTCTAGCACAGTCAACAATAGTCTTAGCTATAAAGAAGAACTGTTCAATGCCTTTCCCAGCAAGGATCAGCACCACCTGTGAGAGCACTTCATTACCCATGTGAGCTGTCAAACAGACTAACATAAGCTGTCACCGGAAGACAATGGATGAAAGCCTCTCAGTAAGCAGGTGAAATTGCCTCTGAAAGTCCACGCAGACAAGTAAATAACACAGCCCAAATGAGACATGCTGCCTGCCTATACAAACATTTTTCTTATCTGTACAACTAGTAAGTCAAAACCACCCAGCTCTTCTTGCTGGAAAGCAGAAGCACTGACGCAGCTAGATGGTGGCATCTACAAACATCAACCTGTTCACACTGAATAAATATCGAAACTCGAACTTGGCAGCATGATAGCCTTCCACAACCTCCAGAGCTAGAGAGTGTGTCACACCCATCAAAAACTGGGATGAAGGGAGGCCTGGATATACAGTAGGAAAGACAAGATATCTGAGTGGTCTTCACCAGAAGACTATGTCAGCCTTCTGAATGAGGTAACAAAAAAGACATACAAATGGAAAAAAAAAAAAAAATCTCTCATATAAGCACCTAATGCCCCACCACTACATTTTCTCAATGTATGGATTCCTTCCTCAAATTTACTGTTGTGCTTTTAGCCTTTCTTAAAATATTATAAAAATTTACCAGCAGAAGACTGGGAAGTTAATGTACATTCATAACTTATGAATCAATGACCAAAAAGCAGAAGTTGCATACACACTCTAAGCAGGAAAGATCTCACTCATATTTAAAACAGTTCAAGTTTTCTCAGGCATAATTAAAATTATTTCTAACAATATAATGAAAAAATGTAACTCCGCCTCTGACTTGCAAGTAATATGTGGGGGGTTTTGGAAGCATTATTACACATTGCTGGCTTTGCTTTATTACAAAATACGACATATATGTAATTTTTTACTTAGCTTGAAATCAATGTTTTGTCATTCAGGAAAAAGGAATGATGAATTTCTAAAATATGCAATGTTTAAAATATGATTAGCATGTTAACAGTGTATACTTATTACATTCTTAATGATACCCCTGACTTTATAATATAATATTGTATTCTACACTACACTTTTTTTAAAAAGTGAACACCAAGACTGGGAAGGCATGCCATGGTTTTTATTAATTTTCTTATCTAATTTGGCAATACAGTTGTGAATGTCCACTGTCTATAACTTTAGGGACATCTGCTGAGATTATCAACAGCACTGTAAATAAAGATAATCAGAGAGTTACTTGTACCTAAACAATTATATCCTTTATCACAATCGTGAGCTGCCACCAGCATTACCATACATGATTTTATTATCACGACCATTAAATTCCAGAAAGATTCCATCAAGGAAGTGGTGCAATTGAAGTGACTTTCAGCTAAACAAACATTACATTGACCTGGAAGGTGATTTGGCACAATTTTTTGAAAGGCAACAAAACTACTTAAAGTGAAAATGTCAACTAGCTCTCAATGGAAGGAACATCATGTACAGAGACCTAGAAATACATGTAATTTTTAAGTATGGCTCTCTTACAAAAACAGCTGACACATACAGAAATGTTTGGGAGAACTTCATCCATACAAGTCCACGAGACCCAAGAGGCTGCATCTAAGAGTGCTGAGCGAGCTGTCCGGTGCTCTTGAAAGGCCTATCTCTGTCATTTCTGAAAGGTCAGGGACATAAGGGAGGCAAATGTTCCACCCATCTTCAAAAAACGTCAAAAAAGGTCAAGCTGGGTAACTTCAAGCTGGTCAACCTGATTTAGTCCTAAGGAAAATCACAGAGCAAGTCCTCCTTGAACACATTTCTGGGCATGGGAAGATGATGAGCAGGAACAGTCAGCGTAGACTTATCAAGGGTAAATCACGGCTGACCAGCCTGATCGCCTGTTAGGATAAAATAATCAGATAAGTAGTACTGGGACCTGTCCTGTTTGACATCTTTACCAAGGACCTGGAAGAGATGACCAAGTGTGCTCTTGTCAAGTTTGCAGACGATACCAAACTGGGAGGCAATCAATGTACTTGATGGTAGAGCTGGCATTCAGAGGGACCTAGACAGGCTGGAAAAATGGGCCAAGAAGAACTTCATGAAATTTGACAAGGATGAGTCCTGCACTTGGAAAGAAAGAACACACCGTAATGATACAAGCTAGATACTGACTGATTGGGGAGCAGCTCTGCTGAAAGCAACCTGGGGGTCTTGGTAGACAACAAGCTGGGCATAAGCCAGCAGCATGTCCTGGCAGCAAAGCAGGCCAACGGTATCCTGGCCTGTATCACACAAGCACACAGTCACTATGTAACAGGAAAGTATTGTCCCCCTCTGCTCAGCACTTGCTAGACTGCATGGGAATACTGTGTCCAGTTTTGGCTGCTCCAATACACAAAGGACACAGAAAAAGCAGCAAACCTAGGGGAGGGCCACCAAGCTGGTCAGAGGCTGAAACACTCACCCGCAGGACAGGCTGAGGGAACTGTGCTCCTTCAGTCGGAATAAGAGACAGCATGGGGGTAACATCAACCACTACACCCTTCAGGACCCATGAGGAGGTTACACAGTCTAGCTGTTCACAGTGCTGTATGGCGGGAGGATGAGAGACAACTGACATAAGCTGAAATAAGAGGTGTTCAGACCAGATATAAAGAACTTTTTGAGCATGAAATTAGGGAGTGAAACAGATTATCTAAAGGGGTTGTGTGGTCTCCCATCCTTGCATGTTTTCAAGACATAACTAGATAATACCCAGAATCCATAATTAATGTACTTCTGCTCCACTGAGAATACAAGGAATATCATGATAACAATGAACCGTTTCAGTAAAGTGAAATTATTTACTGTTTGAGCTATTTAAATTTGGTCTGTTGAGGGAAATCCACATTAAAAAAATGAGAGCAAAACTGAAAGAAATAGCACAAACTTACATAAAATAAAGAAGTTGACCTGAACATACTGAAATTTTTCATAATGTTGGGCAAACTGCAAATTCTTGATGTTACTGGAATTTGAAACAACTTGAAGAACTAGTTACCCAAAAGAAAATATATTGTCTAGACAAGAACAATTCAGTATTCTGGGATTTTGTTTGAAGATTCATAAATAAATACACACACAGACACCTCTAAATACCATTTTACTTAAAGTCTAGTCATTAATGAAAGTTGTTATGTTTGAAATGGCTGGTATATTGCAAAAATATAAATGCATGACTGTGAATCCTTACCATATTCTTTACTGTAAGGATACACAGTGTCCTTAGTGTCTGAGAGGAAACAAAGTGCTATTTCAAGAAATAAGTCAGTCTGTCACTCAGGTTTGCACCTTTGAGATCACTGTCAACCTGCACTTCATTCTGTGTCTTCACACCGAGGCCACATTTATATCCAACATACCACATCTAACATGTTTTCTCCTGTACACTTCAACACCACTTTTTGCAGTTTATATCTAAATTACTACAGAACTTCTTAGGCTTTACCAAACGCACTTTTGCTTCATTCATAACCATTCATAATGCCTTAGAAAAGATCTTTTTCCTAGTACGCCACTTAGATAATTTCATCTTTCTCTTTGTGTCTGACTGTTGGTTGCACCTGCCCACACCAAAAGCATGGCTAGAACTCCATGCTCAGGCACAAGTGCGTGCTCTGAACTGAAAGAGTCCACTGTACCCTACAGCTCCCTTACTTAGTGTTTTAGTTTTTACAGTAATAAAGAAAAACATAGTACTGTTAAAAACCATGTGATATGGTAGCAAACCCCACAAGCGCGACAAAAAGCTGCCAATGCTGTTGGACTACTAGTAGTAACAAGAAGAAATTGGTGTAAAGCAAAACATCCACTTGCATAAGTATTCTGAACTCAGTATGGTTGTCTTTCTCTGCTTAGTTTCCAACAAGAGTGTGCTGCCAGCGTTGTTACTGAGTTCATTACATACTCTAGTTGGAAGCACTGTTTCAAAATAGGTATCTTTAGAGATATATTCTCCAGGTAATGCTAAGGACTCTGACACAACACACTACATATGCTGCAGTATTGAACCTATCTCAGAAACAAGCCAAGGACCTTTATCTCTAAAATTGTCTCTTACAGCTTCCTAGTTGGCAGCTTACTTGTTGCCTGGAAAGCAGCAGATATGTTCTAAAACAGTACTTTTCACCACCAGATTGCAATGTGTTGAAAGGCAGAAGATTTCAGCACCATAAAGCACATATCTGGCTGTGTACAAAACCAAGAAAAAAATGGTCCCTCCTGACAACGGGAAGAGCCGCCACTTATTAATTCTCCACATTGTACTGGCAAATTAGAAGTTTACTATCTGACCTGTAATGGCACTTCAGATAAAGATGTTCTAAAACACTCTTCTGTCTTTTAGAGAACCTATTTAATATGGAGAAAAAGAAAGGACATTGCAAGAGCTCTGCAGTAGCCATCACTGCCTCCTGACTGGAGCCTGAGAAACTCCCTAAATAAAGGGGATTTGGCAAGTCAAGTGACTGTCTCCAGTCACTTCCATTTAGCATTTTGGACACTTTTTAGCTTTTCATTTTTAACTAATCCACTACTTCTAAAAATTTCTATTAGCATAATCACATGTGGGCAGAGGTATTCACACGAGCAGACCCACCGGTTTTACAGAGGCTCCTTAATACAGAAAATGCCAAAAGAAAAGCCGCTACTTACTATGGAAGGCACTCGAGTTCCAAAATATCTATAAGAAATAAGATGCCACATAACTGGAGTACTGATTTGATCTATTTGTGAATATTAGCCATTTAATTTATTCAGACTGATATGCTAGGAGGTAATTTTTTAGGAAAACACACAATACACTACACAATTACATTGCAGTGAAAAGAAATGTAAGCAGTGATTCTACCCTATTAACTGTAGATGGTTCCCACTGGTCCAAGGGAGCACACCTGATGATCACAAATTGTAATTTGAAGGCAGTACATTCTGTTGGCTTTTTTTTTTTTCCCAAAGAAGTGATAGCAGGGGCGTTACTTGAATTTAACAAGTCCATGACCAAGATCTATTTGAGTTTACCACAGCTAACCAAATTTATACTGCTCTTACTATTTGTACAAATCTGACTGCTATTTGAAAAAAAAAAAAAACAAAAAACAACACACCACAAAGAGCTCTTGAGCACACCCAGATGAAGTTTATACAGGTATGAAGAACTTGATACAATCTCTGTTCTCCTCGACCCACACGTAAATTATTAACTTTCAAAGCATCACACTGCAGATATTGCCTGACATATAGCCATCAGGTAATGGTGGTATGAGTATGCTAATTTCTTCAAATGTAACTACAGCGAAGTTCAATATATGGTTCGTTGCTTCCAAAGGTCTTTCAATATACTGATCATTCATTTCAATTAAAATTTTAAGAATAATAGCAAAAAGTTATATTAAAGTGTAACTATGCACAGTTATATTTATACTTAATGGTTTAAAAGTTTCTAAAAATGTTAGGAGATGAGTAATCTTCAGAAGATGCATCTGCATATTAATTGTTTACATCTACATGAAAAAAAATCACAAATACAAGAAGTTCACCTCATAAACTAAAAAGCTTATGCTTACTTGAATGTTACAGTTCGGTGTAAGTGTTCAGATATTGTATTGCGTTTGTGTGGCAAGGTTTTGGTAGGGGGGGAGCTACAGGGGTGGCTTCTGTGAGAAGCTGATAGAAGCTTCCTCTATGTCTGATACAGCCAATGCCACCGGCTCCAAGACAGACCCACCACCGGCCAAGGCTGAGCTCATCTGCAACAGTGGTAGTGCCTCTGGGATAACGTGTTTAAGAAAGGGAAAAAGTTATTGTGCAGCATTAATTGTAGCTGGAGAGAGGAGTGAGAATATGTGAGAAAAACAACTCTGCAGACACCAAAGTCAGTGAAGAAGGAGGGGGAGGAGGTGCTCCAGGTGCTGAAGCAGAGATTTCCCTGCAGCCCATGGTGAAGACCAGAGCGAGTCAGGCTGTCCCCCTGCAGCCCATGGAGGTTAACAGGGGAGCAGATATCCACCTGCAGCCTATGGAGGACCCTCTGCCAGAGCAGGTGGATGCCTGAAGGAGGCTGTGACCCCATGGGAAGACCATACTGGAGCAGGCTCCTGGCAGAACCTGTGGACCCGTGGAGACAGAAGAGCCCACACTGGAGCAGGTTTGCTGGAAGGACTTGTGATCCGATGTAAGGGACCCATGCTGGAGCAGTTCATGAAGAACTGTAGACCATGGGAAGGACCCATGCTGAAGAAGTTCATGGAGGACTGTCTCACATGGAAGGGACCCCACACTGAAGCAGGGGAAAAGCGTGAGGAGTCCTCCGCCTAAGGAGGAATAAGTGGCAGAAACAGCACGTGAGAAACTGACCACAATCCTCATTCCCCATCCTTCTGTGCCACTGGGGGTGAGGAGGTAGGGAACTTCAGAATAAAGTTAAGCCCAGGAAGAAGGGAGAGGTGGGAGAGAGCTGTTTTAAGATTTGGGTTTTATTTTCTCATTATCCTCTCTGATTTGATTGGTAATAAAGTAAATTCCCCTAGTCGAGTCTGTTTTGCCTGTGACAGTAATTGGTGAGCCATCTCCCTGTCCTTACCTCAGTCCACGAGCTTTTCGTTATATTTTCTCCCCTGTCCAGCTGAGGAACAGGGAGTGGTAAAGTGGCTTTGGTGAGAACCTGCCATCCAGCCAAGGTCAACCCACCACAGATATGCACAAAACACAATAATAATTTAGAGATTACTAGGCTTCTAAAAGACAACTGCACAGGGATTAAATAAGACAAGCAGAATTTGCAGTCTCTAGAGAAGCTGTGACAAACCAGAAAACAGAGGATTATCCAGCAATTACTGTGATATTTGGCCCAGTTTCAATGTTCAGTCATGCGTGCTCCATAAATTAAATATTTCTGGATAATGATCAAGTTTAGTATGGACAGATCACTTAATCTACTGAAGGCTGAAAAAATGATTAAAAATGTCCATCTTGATTAGTCTTATTTACAGCTACTTAGAGACCAATTATTTTAAAAATAAACTGGCAGGTCTATGGCAATCTTACCATAATCTATTTGGCACCAGTATCAGGCACAGAAGCAGTTTACAACATGCTAGGGTGCAATTCTGCTCTTCAGAATATTCATGGAAAAAAAACTCTTGCTGAAGATAGAGTTTAATGAAAGAACAGATACACAACATATTTTTAACTCTGTGGCTGGTGTCCCCGTACTTAAAAGTTCATACTTTCTATACTTCAGCTGCACAGAAATACCAGCATTAAGAACCATATGGCACCAAAAGAAATGTGTTCTTTATAGATTATTAAAAAGTATATTAAGGGTAAAGAGAATAAGTGGGGTTTATTTGCATAAGGAATCTTCAGAGAAGCTATTTATCAAGAGTTTTATAGCAAATATTCATTGAAGCAGATGTACACAATACAGTATATGCTCTAAAACTATTCTGTTAACTGATCTTTAAGCTTCCAAAGAGGCTACACACTGCCTGAGAGCAGATGATCTGACCTCCCCTTCATGCCAGTCACCTAGAGTTCAGTAAAATTTGAATTCAAATTGCCTGATTATAATCCTACATGGACCTAGTTCTTATCACTCACTTAAAAGAGGTTTTACATTTTTAGACGGATTCTTCTCAGAAATTACTGTCTGTGACACTGACTTCTCTTCTTTGCAATCACATTATCATGCACAGGGCTCATCAGAAGACTCTAAGTCATTTAGGCAGTTGTTTTGAGTACTAGAAATTATCAAAGTAGTAAGCTGCAAGAAGCAGTAAGGAGAGGGAAGTTCCTTTAGGTAACTATTTTCCTCTCGCTGCACAATTGAGCAGATTTTCTAAGGAACAATTGTTCAAGGTAGCTCAAAGGTCTGGCTATCGAACTCAGCAGCCACTGAGGGCATGGCTCTTGATATGTCTTTTCTGGAAGCAGCAGCAGCACATGCAGCTCTTGTTCCATAACGTCTGCATCTGTTTCTGTGCTGCTTTCAATTTTGCAGTAACAGCTGTTTGTGGACTGTGTAGGAAGCCAGGTCAAGTAACTGATTCAGCTGAAAATTAATGTGACTTTTCTCATCTAACAACTGAATTACCCTCTCCAAAGGGATACAGGTAAAGCAGAAATAAGCTGTCAGGAGAGGGAGAGGTCGAAATCGCTAAAGCTGACAAAAACATCAAATAAAATGTACAACTAACGATCCTGCAGGGACTCTCCATGAAACCTAGTAAATTCTATAACATATCTTAGTGCTCACTATTTTCTGTGGTATTTCTTTGTGTCTTCACATTATTATCTCCACCGGTAAAAGCACTGCCATAGCCATGCCCTATTGAGAAATTCATTATTGCAATTTTACAGATCAAAATGATAGAGAGTAAATGACTTTGCAAAGGTTACAAACAAAGTTGGTATGTCAGAGCTCCAAATTCCGCACAATCACTCTTAGAACACACAACTGTTCACTGCAGTCAGACCTTTTGGCTAAAGGTCACATTAGCGGTTCAGCAGACAACCTGACTGAAGGCACTGACAAACGTTTTCAGGACTGTTGGTCCTCCTTACTGTTCTTTCCCCAACTCCATCCCTTCAGTTGTTCCGTGGTCACACAGTAAGCAATATTCAGGTATTGAGCCAAGTTAAAAAACAATTGTCGGGTATTTTGCTGAATTATTTTTTTCAGCCAAATCTGTTTAAGGAAAAGTTTAAACTAGCATGACTACCAGAGGAAATATTAATCATACTACAGCCTTGCTATAGAGCACTGCAGGGTGATCCACTGTATCATTCATAGGCACATAGGCTAAGAATGATGATAGATCTAAGGTCTGAGGCAAAATAAATAAACCAGTAATACAATTGTGAGAGACTGCTGCGCCAGGGGGCAGGCAGGGACAAAATGAAAAACCCAGGAAACATGCAAAAATTATGGGAAGAAGAAAACTGAGATTATCCTTTGTGTTTCTAACAGTCTTGAAATCAAACAAGGTGAAGTCACAAGCTGACACACCAGCCATTGTTAGTTCTAATTGTTATTAGTACCTTTCGGGATTTTCTAACAATAAAGACTTCCACAGAACATAAGTGTCACAGAAGGAAGTTTCTACAGTAGAGCTAACACCCACACCCAGCATTACAGATTTTTAGAGTGATAGTTCTCCTGAAATCTTTCTCTGTACCCTCTCACAGCACTCTAATATGCAGAGCAGCATATTTCAGAGTCACTGAGTAGAGCTATATGAGGCAAGCTCATAAAAATCTCAATATTATTTTTTGATTCATGGATTTTTAAACAAATGGGCTGTTTAAGGTTTCAATTTCACATAAGCAAGAAAATAACATAATTTTGTCTTTCACTGTTCAGTTTTCAACTTTATCTTGCAAGTTATTTGGAAAGATTGCATTTTCTTTTCTATTTCGTCTCCAGAGATGGGTTTAAATCTGAAATTTGCTTCTTTATATAGTAATAAAATCTGAAAAGAAAGCAAGATTATCATTTCACTTGACAAAATTATATTGAATCCATATAGCAACATCTAAGGAAGGTGCCTGAACTCCATGCAACTCTTTCTAGTACTGAATTTCAGAGCTGCACATATGTGCCTGACTTCCCATTTTGTTTTTAGCTCAAATGCATGTACTGTTTTCTTGAAGCAGGTTCCTGTGTAAAAGTAAAAAGATGCATAATTAACTTGTAAAAGGACTACATAGGACCCACAGTCTGAGAAACATCTAACATCTTAAAGGAGAAAAAAGGCCTCAGAAATGATCCTGGCAAAAGGCAGTGGCACCTCAGTTCCCTAGAGGTGGGAGACTGAAGAACGGCTCCAGCTGTTTACAGGAGATTAAGGCCCATTCTTAATTGGCTGAATTGCTAGTAGATGCCCACTTATCTGCCCTGCAGGGACTGAGTGTAAGGATTTACAGCTGGCGCAGAAAGCCAGTTCTCTCATACACTCACAAATATTCGATCTGCTGTCACAAGGCTGGCAATTATAGATGAGCCACGAGAGGAATGCCCTTTCCGAGATACTGAAAAAAAATCTGTTTTGTACCATGAGAATCAAAAAGATAGAGATACTGAATAGATTATCTGCAGCATGGAAGAACATGCAATCTGTTTGTAGGCTATGAGAACACGGAAGTCTCAGAACCAAGTGAGATGAAACCAAGACAAAAATTGGACTGGAATCTGTTCTGTGGGTCCATACAGATGCCTTATATTTTTTCCTCTAAAAATTACAGGTCAAATTAACTATTCCTTCATAGTTGCCATACCTGGTGGCAACAGAAAAGTGACAGCTAAAGAGTTACACTTGCAAAAGTCTTAAAACAGATGACTGATATCCAAGAGTACCATACTTAACAAAGAGCTCACACAAAACTCCAAAGGCTGTTCAGAGAGAGGAAGGAAATACATATTCTTGATTCCTGTGAAAGTGGGAGCAAATCCAAAGATACCATTAGATTAAAAAGACTCATCTTTTTCATCCAGAAATTATAAAGGAGGCAGCATCTGCTGCTGAATTTAACATCATCCACATCAGCTGCTGTTGAATTTATACCTCTTTCAGGCATAGCAATGCTCTTCAGACAATGTGGCCAAACTCAGATGATGTCCATAAGGATGGACACATACAGTCTCTACACTACAGGTTGGACTTTTTTGTCACTGTAATAATTTATCTTGTAGACAAAACCCAAATAAATTATTTTGACCAAAACAAGGAGTCATTTCTATCTGGAATCAGCGACAAACAGAAATTCAGAAATCCACTCTGACCCTTCAGTCACTTTCTGGATATGACTGCACCATATGCCACATCTAAGTTTATAATACCGTAACTATCAAAACCACCTAATGTATATCCCGTACAGCAGAAGCACTTTCTCTATTCTACCATACTTAGCAAAGCGCTATATAAATTTTGCCATATAGCATTTAAATTATTACCACAACAAAAGCAAGCAAAATTATTTAATGTGTTTTGTATGACCATAATTATCCAAGAGGATCTGTCCTAACCGAAGCAGCCAGCGATTCCAGATTTCTCTTACTGATCCCATCACTTGATTCAAACATGACAGTGAAAATGGGAAGAGATGTAGTAAATGAATTTGTTAGAGCTACAGTTCAGCCAGGAATCAGTTTAAATAAATATTAAGAACATTACTGCAATTATGAGCTATTTTTACAAACTTGTAGCATCCACCAAAACTTCTCTTAAATCAAGTGAAAGTTCTGAAAATTCTCGCCCAGTATTTATCATGCAAATGCTGAACACACTGTGGATTTAGTTTACTCCATAGAAATATGTCTTGCAAAAAAAGAAGTTCCTAATATGCCTGAGAATCTAAGTTACACAATCTTTTGATGTTAGTAAATAAAATTCACACTTGGCAAAGTCAGCTGTCACGGTAAAATGGAAGTCCTCCGAATCACACAAAACTATTTCAACCACAGCATTGCTACACAAATTCTGGAATAACAGTGCATAAATCATACACTGCACAGCTGCTCTAATTATATGTATGGTCAGAATAATAAAGGCACCCAAAACAACACTGTGCCTAAAGGACAGCCTCTCATTGCCACAGAGCATTGTGATCGGTATCCTTAATTTCACGTAGCTTTCCACAGCTCATGCTTCACTGTGTGCTTCAGAGCACTGTCAAAAGGAAGACCTGAAGAACTAGCCTAAGTTAAAACTTTTTGAGCTGCATCTTGTCAGGAATCCTAAAGAATCAGACACACCTATGACTCATTTACACTCTAGGCTGCTCTTTGTCAAACGGAAAGTCATTGTAATCCATTATCATGCTGCTTCTTCACATCAAATCTGTCTCACAAACACTTCAAGCTGGCAGGAGCAGGTGTCATCAAAAGAAAGAAGCTGTCCTACCCCTCCTCAGCCTGGTTTCTGAACCTCTCCCGACCTTTCTTACCTCCCTCTTTGTGTCAGCATGACACTTCATGCTGTTACACAATTAATCTGATCAGTCACTCCTAGTTTAATTCAGATGTTTCCTGATCCAGTATGTCATGGAGCTGAACAAATACTCCTGCCAGGACATGGAAAGGGCACTGCTGAGATGGGGAGTAACAAGCAGGGAAATAGGATAAGACCGATTCTCTCACAAGCACTACCAAATTATATCAACTTAAAATCTACCATGAAACAGTGATCTCGAACATGTTCTCCAGAGAGGCTGTGGAACGTCTATCCTTAGAGATATTCAAACTCAATTGGAAATGGCCCTGAGGAATCTCATCCATCTTCAAAGTTTGCCCTGATCTAAGCAAGGGGTTGGACTAGAAGAGCTCCAAAAGTCACTTCCCAACTGCACTGATCCTGTGATTCTAAGTTGCCTGTCCTGCTCAGCCTGTGGGTGATGAGCCTGGTTCTTACCACTACAGTCTCCAGCAGGGCAACAATAACTTCTCACAGGAGAGACAAACTAATGACAAGTTAGTATGTCTCACTAACTGAACTCACTAGTTTTTAACTGCAGATGGTTTAAAAGCTATTTGTTAATAAGCTGGGCACTAAAAGAGGCTAAACACAAGCTGAAAAGCATATGAATTGGGGAATCCTTTAACTGTTTTCAATTCAAAACCCTTATGTTTATTAGCTTCTGTACAAGACAGTGTACTCATATCTACTAGAGAAGTTTTTCTATAGTAATATAAAATGTTCCCTCATCTATACATTTCTGGTTTTGAGTCCAAGTGCAGAAGTCTGATAGGAAAATATCAGTGTTAATACTCCCACAACGCTTGTGAAAATGCAAGGTTTTACTGAAAGCTCCTGTCCTACAATTTTTGCAATTTATTAAAGGAAATATATTTCATTTTGTAAAAACAAGGTGTGTTTTCCTAGCAGATAGATTAAATTGCCGAACAAACACCAACAAAAAGCCATGTTCATTTTATGGTTTGTTGTAAACCATTATTTCAATTACTTAAATGACCTACTGTAAATAACAATATATTGCATGTGTAGGAGGATGACCTGTGATCCCTAGTGAACATACCAACTTAGAAGAACAGCTTATAATAGATAATACACGTAACAAATCATTACAACCACATGGCTGGGGGCAATCAATCAGTAAAATATGCATTCATAAAATAACGAGTCCTCCCGATTTTCTTTTCTACCTCCTTCCTTTCTCTTAACTCCTCTGAGAAGCATTGTGAAATATGTTTTCAAAGGGACATTCCCATGCCCAGATTGTTCTCAGAAATGTTTCTCTGCTTGATAACCTTTTTGCTCTAGTCTATCCATAACTTGCCCCAGCACACACACTCTTTGAAAGAAGACTTGTGATTTGGAAAAGTTTTTGTGGTCAGTATATTAGATCAGGGGAGAGGGTGAAACACTGTGTGTAGTCTGATGCTGTGGCATCAGACACATTTTCGCTATGGCAAATGCTGGCTTCACACCCACTGGACCATAGACACAATTCTGGCCAATGTAGCATGCCATTGCCTATATCTTTATATACTTTTCTAGCTTTGAATTTTTAAACTAATTTCATATGCAATCCCTTCCTTCTGTACATTGACCTCTTTACAAGTTATACATACCAGTAATTGTAAACAGACTCTATTTGTGAACAGGGAAAGAACAGTTCTCTGAATGGGGAAAAATATTCTCTCCAGCATCTGATTTTTCTGTCCTGCTTTCCCTGGTTTGTCTCTGGTTTGTCCTTCCCCTACACTGCATCTGCCACCTACTGGCACATTACTGCAAAAGAGTTTGGCATCGGAGACAATTTCAGGCCCTTTTAGGTAAGGGCCTGTACCTAGCTCCAGTGCTACTTCTAGCTATTGGGAAGGTCAGTGACATGGAGAGTCTTTCAGGCCCACCCACACTAGCTGAGCCATGACATTAATAGAAAAGCTTTCAGAGACTATGTTTTTTCAAAGATGTGTAAACAAAAATTTGAGGATTAACTTCTGTAAATATATCCATAGGTACATACACTTTATAAACAAAATTCCCCTAAACACATTTTCTCTTCTACTTCTTTTATCTTCCTGGCTTCCAACAGCCATGATAAAGAGCTTACCACTTACTAAAGCAACCTCCCTGCCAAGTTCTATTGCTCAAATACTTGGAGATCGTAGAATCATTCAGGTTGGAAAAGACCTTTGAGATCATCAAGTCCAACCATCAACCTTATTCTACCAAGCACACTCCTAAACCACATCTCCAAGCACCACATCTGAACGACCTTTAAACACATCAAGTGATGGTGACTCAACCACCTCTCTGGGCAGCCTATTCCAATGCCTGACAACTCTTTCAGTGAAAAAAGTTTTCCTAATGTCAAGCCTAAACCTACCCTGATGCAGCTTGAGTCTGTTCCCTCTTTTTCTATCAGTAGTTACCTGTGAGAAAAGACCAGCACAACTACCTCTCTACAAACTCCTTTCAGGCAGTTGTAGAGAGCGATAAGGTCTCCCCTCAGCCTCCTCTTCTCCAGACTAAACAACTCCAGTTCCCTCAGCCACTCCTCGTAAGACCTGCTCTCCAGGCCCTCCACCAGCTTCGTTGCCCTTCTCTGGACACGCTCCAGCACCTCAATGTCTTTCTCGTGTTGAGGTGCCCAAAACTGAACGCAGTACTTGAGGTGTGGCCTCACCAATGCCAAGTACAGGGGGATGATCACCTCCCTACTCCTGCTGGCCACTCTATTCCTAACACAAGCCAGGATGCCATTGGCTTTTTTTGGCCACCTGGGCACACTGCTGACTCATATTCAAATACTTGTCACCCAGCACCTCCAGGTCCTTTTCTGCCAGGCAGCTTTCCAGCCACTCATCCCCAAGCCTGTAGCATCGCATGCGGTTGTTGTGGCTTCTTCATAAGCAACCTATTTTTTCTTTCTGGGGTTCCCCCCTCCCCCTCCAATAGATATTAGGCATAAAAAAATTAAATGGTGTTTTGGGGTTTTTTCCCCAAAATTATACACATATGGAGAAAGGGTTGTTTAAAAAACATGTTAATCAACTTTAAATACAGGCATTTTGGCCAATGCCACATCGTTACTTATACTTTCCCCAGCACTCCTTGCAAAAAACAAATTTCATATTTGTCACCTTTATACTATCTCAGCTTGGGACCAAGTAGTAATGGCTCCCAAGGTGATGAGTATGACATATTGACTTCTAAGGGTTCTGAGGGACAATACAAAGTGTAAACTTCTCATTAGCACATTTTTTTCTGCCTTCTAAGTAACAGTTATACAATACTAACAAAATAACTCATGAAGTATGAAATTATTCATGAGTAATACAAGCTGTACTGAGAAGAAAGATAGATCTTCAGAAATGGTACTTCTTGAATGCTGCTTCTTCAAGTTTCTTCATTTATTTCCTGGCAAGATGTTCATTGCCAGTCTTTCAAAAATACACAAGCACTCCCTTCTTTGAAGTCAGATGTAAACCAGGTGTTTCTTAACTCAAGGTCTCACTCGTCTCTCATGAGGAACATGTTCCTAGTCATAGGACAGCAGAAATATAATTTGGTTCCTTGAACAATTATCTTTCCTCAGAGCGAGAGTTGGGGTTTGAGGATTTGTTTTCTTCTAATTCTTTGCTCCGCACAAATACTCTCTCACATTCTTAATCTGCATATTGTAGTTTTCTTTGTTTATATGTACCCAATTATTACTTATTCAATTTTCTGTTTGAACTATCTCTGATTTGATTCACTGTCTTTTTATTTAGGAAAATAATTCAGGTATGTTCAGCACATTCACTAAAACATGGTTTCAATCATAACCTTGTGTATGACATCTGTTACTGGACATAAATATTTCCAAAATTACACGGGAACTTTTAGTGATATTTTACAGATATCTTAAGCAGACATTTTTGCTACTTTGAATCTCTACCCTGTGCCTTACACCCGCCAACCATTTCACTTCCTTGTTGCTGGAAATCGGTTCTATTTCACCTTGAATTAGTACATTATCGATTTGAGGGTAGAATGGAGTTGAAACTGAGTATTTACATTGTGCAGGAAATACTTTACTAAATGTTTCTCATGGCACATTGATTATCTGCCATTAGCAACTCTATCCTCAACAGTCTACTTTTGAAAGAATTAGATTATACAATTACTATTACTGTAACTGTTGGAGAAATTACAGTTATTGGAAGGCATAATGAACGGTACAAAGGCCACAATGAAAGAAAAGAGTATTCATTTGTTCTGCTGGTCTGGGCTTTCTTAAGTAACACACATCCTGTGTGTTCTTCAGTTTTTCTGCTAAACAGTAAGAATTATATCAATTTCCCTTGTAGAATGCTTTAAATCAGCAATGAAAGACACAAAAATGAGTAACAGTAGCAGACAGAGCACACTATTGTGGTGGTGGCAAGCATTCATAACTTTATCACACTCTCCTCCTCTAATTTTTGTGTTCACTTTTGACAGGATTTGATTATTTGTGTTTTTCATCCGCTGGACCTCCGAGGTGGTATGTTCAAGTCACAATTGTGCTTACATGAACCACAACTAGATTTAAAAAACAAAGGCTGGATTATGACTCAGTTATGTATTCAAAGACAGATTTTACAACAGTGTTTTCTTTTACATAATCAGTCTGTTGGATTCCCAAGGGCTCAAAGCCAAGACATGGCAATATTTAAAACAAAACACATGTGATTTCAAACATTCTAGATAAAAAGCACTTCATCCACTGAACATCACCTCTGCTTTATTCATGATCAAAATGCTGAAGTTCATAATCTTCTGTTTCAAGGCTGACGAACAGAATAGATTGATCTCCTTAACAGACAGCCATTGCCAAAACTCCAGCTGGAATAGCCTTTTTGAGTCATGTTAACTTACTTGGTTCATCAAAAAGAAAGCATATTAAAAGGACGAAGCAACTCCCACAGGGTGTGAAAAGCCAGACTGCAAACTCAGGAAACAACTGGTAACCACTTTATAAGCATCTGAAAGCAGCCTTCACCCCATGTGCTCAGGTCATGGCAAGAAATACACTAGATGGAGTCTTGAGAAGAACATAAAAAGACAGGGCAGTGGGGGCTAGGAGAAAATTGTCCCATCTTCTTCCTCAGAGGACTGGTAAGCAATTGCCGCCAATACTGTAGCTTAACTTTTTTAATCAGGTAGCGCCAATTCTAATGAAACCATAGCAGACAGGATTATGATACGGGATTCTAAATGTCCTTCCAGGATCGTTTGTCAATACGCTTACTTCAAAAATTACTCTGAAACTGTAACTTCACAAGTGTGTAACATTTAAATATTTCTTAAAAGCTGCAGAATGGTAAAGTTGTCTGTGCAACTATAATTTGACATCTCTGTGCAGATGCATTATAAAAAGATAGCATAGCAGCCATGTCACCGACTACCTATCAGGCGGCTTACCCAGTCTTGGCATAGTTACCTGCTTCTGTTGCCAAACTTCAGTAGATTAAAACAAGACTGAAACATGCCAGAGCAGGATTGCCTATCCAAACTCACACGTATTCATACAATATTCATACACAATTAAGCCCACTATGGACTTTTTTTTAAATGTATGCCTACATCTTCCCGTTCAAAGTCTAAAATAAAAATTCTCGTTAGCTATGTAAACAAGATCTATGTGACACAGCCAACTTTTTCTCCTAAACACTTCAAAAGTCTCAATTAACTCTAAAAAATAGTTTTTCTGTAATGCTCATTATTTTTAAAAGTCTAAATATGAACTGTGATAAAAGAAAATCAAATAAAAATTTCACTGTAAGCACAAGAAACAAAAAACATGGATAAACTTAGAGTGCAGTTCACAAAAGCAGGAAAAGGGAACTAGCCACATCACTCATCTCATTCATGGGTTACACAAAACATGACAGGCAGAAATTCCTTGGTGTAGGAGCCAATTTGTAACTCTTTTCCATATTCTAAGAGGACTTGAAAGAAATTTTGTTCCTTTCCCTCCTTGTACCTCACCCAAAATTTGTTTTAAACTGTTGTGAGCTTATAATAAAAGACAGCATGTATTTCTAGATTGTTTTTTGGAGCTAACATTTCACAGAATCACAGAATAGTTTCAGTTAGAAGAGACCTTCAACATCATCGAGTCCAACTTCTGCCCTAGCACTATCAACACCACTAAAACATGTCCCTAAGTACAACACCTACCTGTCTCTTAAACATCCCAGGGATGGTGACTCCACCACCTCCCTGGGCAGCCTGTTCCAATGTCTGACAACCTTTTCAGTAAAGAAATTCTTCCTAATATCCAGTCTGAACCTCCCCTGGTGCAGCTTAAGGCCACTTCCCCCAGTTCTACTGCTTGCTACTAGGGAGAACAGATCGACGCACACCCCCACCCCCCACCCCCCCTCTCGCTACAACCTCCTTTCAGGTAGTTGTAAAGAGCAATAAGGTCTCCCCTCAGCCTTCTCTTCTCCAGGCTAAACAGTCCCAGATCCCTCAGCCATTCTTCATACAAGACATGCTCCAAATCCTTTACTAGCCTGGTAGCCCACCATTCATCCTAGTTTATGTCCATAATGAAAATGAGAGATTTTACTTTCTTCCTTTTTATATACTGCATAAAATAGATGAAAACAATGAACAAGAAAAAAACCACAAACTTGAATTCACCACGAGTCACAATAGAACAGCTTTTCAAAGGATATTTGACTGCATACAAACTATTCACAGCTTCTTAGAACATTTTTCCTATTAACCTAATTTTTCACTAGTTAGTTTCCCCTGCCCCCACCATACCACGTAGCCCTGCTCTGACCTCTTTGGCTTCCTACAAGTCTTTATCTGGCTACTGTTGTGTGTAGCATAGATATTACAGCACACCAAAAATATTTGCTACGTATAGATATTAACATGACAAACTCCTTTCTAAGAAAGAGCTTGAAAAAAATCAAAGAAAGCATTTTCCCTTCATTATATTATTTTTTCCCTTAGAATGAACCTGAGAGAAAAAAAAAAAAAAAGCCAGCAAAAAAGCAAAATATCAAAAGTCAAATTATGGTAGAGAGTTTTTTCCTCTTACATTCAGTAGGTATCAGACCACAACTAAAATGAATAAATGATAACAAGCGAAATGAATTTGCAGACTTTAATCAAGAGGAAAAATAATGTACCTAAAGACACAAGATATAATTGTTACAGGTTCAGTTCTCTGCTCTACTACAAAGTTCTTGCTCAGTCTTGGCTTCCTTAGCTATTAATGTGACAGTATTACTTTCTTTTCCTATCCTTCACTTGTTTTGTTCAGCTGGGCTATAAACTTTCAGAGGCAGGAGTCTGCCCCTCAGTGCATGTTTGTACAGCATCCAGCACAAAAAGCCACGATCTCAGATGGACACTTGAAGCCCTAACTGAAGACAAGCTACTTCACAGCTTTATTTTCAAAGGTGTCTGACATGGAAAAAAAAGTGAGTAAACATATACAGAAATGCAAGTTGCATTAGAATTTTACCTTGAGAGCATATTATACTTTTTAACTTACGTCGCCCTAATACAATTTTTTAGGCAGTGCTTAAATAAAGTTTGATGATCTCTAAAGATTTAAGACTCTATCAATGGAAGGCATTTCCTCAGCTTTCTAGAATACCCTTCTATGCAGATGTCTACATTTAGCCTGTACCCAGGGCTAAACTATAACAGTCACCCGACAACCCCTCACCAGCCAGGGAGGAGAATCGGGGAAAAGGAGAGCAAACCCATGGGTAGGCACAAAACAGATTTAATGAAAACACCACCAATACCAACAGAGTTATACTCAGCCAAATGAATGTCCAGTCGTCACAATCAACCAGAGAGCAGCCCTTGGAAGAAGCCAGAGGAGGAGCAGGAGGAATCCCAGCAGAAACCCCACAGGAGCTCCCCTTCCCCCTTTATAATGACATTATGATGTGGGCTACCCCTGTAGCTAACTCAGGTCAGCTGCCCTGGCTAACTCCAAAATGCTAACAGCCTGCCCAGCATGGCTGGGCTGCGATTCTGTCCCAGTCAAACCAGGACAGCAGGGGATTAGTGGAAATACTCAAGCTACTAGTTTCTGCTTTAGAAGACAGCATGACAGCAAAGACATATTACGAGAATCCATAACGTTCAAATTTATTCCCAGCATAAAAAGTCTGAAATAAGCCATGTACATAGGCCTTCAGGATCTTACATAGCTTGCCTATTTTACCAAGTCTTTTGATGAAACATGAGTATTCGCAGAGTGCAAGAAATATTAGAAAGCATCATTCAATGAGTCTGTCTGCATTATGCAGTTATAGGCTGACCCACTATGAACTTCTCTATTGATTTTGAATCTTTAAATTTTACATTAATTTTGGCTTTAAAATTTTTTCTTTCAAAAATCTGAAAACACTGTGCACTTTTTCCAGATTTTTATTTTTGTCTTCTTGAACGCAATAGCTGAAGTCTGTAGGACTTGTGGAAGCCAATGCAAGTGAGTTGCTATAAATCAACATCCACTATGTTACAGCAACTGCCGGTTGGCCCACTCTTAGTGTTTCCCAATGGTAAAGTAGAATTCACCAGCTTAAACAATTAATCAGGACCAACAACTCTAAGGACAGATCTTTCTTACAACAAATACAGTACCAGTGTTGCATTTTGTGGCAATAGGTTGCAGACTAATACCACCCAAAGGACAAAGTTACTACCTTGAATGTTTTAAAAGTCATTAGTTAAGCACATTGACTAGTTTAAGATGATCTTGCACCAGTGGTGTTACTTTTCAGCATTGAGTCATGTTCTCTTAGCAGTGCTGCTGGACTGTGTTAAGATAGGGTTTTTAAGTCTGATTTTGAAGTCATATTGGAAAGATCTCATCCATTCACCCAAGGATGATGAAGTTTCATAATGTCTTTAAATAAACAGTCTCTTACTACCCAAATTATGAGCAAGTAATAAGCACGCAAAAAGTCTTATTGCACTTCAACTTTCCATGTTCCATTCTCACACAGGTTTCAGTTGTACTTTCAAATTTCACCTTTACTGGAAAGTAATATTTTAAAGGTACTGTTATACATTTTCTTAAAAAAGCAGGGATAGCTGATTGTACATCCAGTTGCTAGAATCAAATACAGCTTTTAAAATTAATATATTTTTACTGCCACACATGATTTTCGTTGCAGTAAGATACAGAAGAACAATTTTTAAGAGCAACAGTACTTGTGGTAGTATTCAGAAATCCCAGTACCTAACTACACAGTGTGTAATCAAACACTGAAGACGCTCTCTGCCTAGAAACTTAATCTCCTTCAAGTGTTAATGAACACAATGTTTATAAACACGTGAAAGATAAATGTGAAACAGACATAAGTTTAAATATCAGAGCAAAGCTATGTAATGATAGCACACTGGATGCCAAAGGTTAGTGTTTGTAACCTTCCTTCTTGCTTCTTGTAACACATTGTTATAATTACTGCTCCCACGGCTGCAGCTGCCAACACAGACTCTCTTGACAATACCTAAGAATAGACATCTCAGCATCACATGAGTTTCATTTCTTCTCTACTGTGTAAGCAGCATTTGTCAAATTATGCGTTACATAAATTTGAAACAATTGTTCTATAAAACAAAGTATCAATAGATGAAAAATTATGATCAGAGACACAGTGGCAATTAGAATGAAACAGCTGTAACTGACTGGAGGAACTAGTGACAATGTCAGTAACAATTTTCTCCATTCTAGTGTATGTTTTGTGATACTGTGTATTAAAAACAACAATAGACCCAAAAAAAGGGCTACAGCATATGGACATATCCCCATCATTATCATCAGAGTCCTTCCACAGTGGCTCTTCTGCTTCTCCTTTAGTATGTTTCTACTTCCCAAATTTCCCTATTCAACAGGCCTAAAACAGGCCTGTCTTCCATTTTCGTATCTGCACTCAACACACACAAAGTAACTTCCTCCTACTATACCAAGAGGTTTTCATAACAACAAGGAGCTTTCACTAGATGTCACTGAGAGAAGTTATTGGGGGAGGGGGCAGGGGTGAGAGGGGAAGAGAAGGTGTTAAATAGCTACATTACACAAATATGATGCTTCTTACAGTTACTCTTGTCTTTGAAATAGAAATGTTTGCCTGCAACAATTGGGTGCTACAAGAAAAACAGTAATCACAAAAATCCCTCAGTTGCCTACAGGAAAAAGCATTCTCTTTAGAGAAGAAAGCAGAACTTAAACTAGGACAACTCAGGTTTAGCAAACTAGATTTCACAAATCAGCACTTTGCCAAAACACCCTTTTGGTTCTTCCTGTGGTCCTCAGCCTACATTTTCAGTGTCACCCATGACACACTCTGCAGACATATGATTACTCAAAGCAAAGTCAGATTCTAACACAATCCTGCATCACTTACAGTCTTCCATTGGACTTTCTTCCTGATCAGCCTGCAGGGGCTAGAACAGTTTCCACAAAAAGATTTTAAAATAAGAATAGGGGGAGGTATTGTGACCTCCAGAACATAAACCAGGACATGGAAATCCAGATCCAGCTTTGACATTAAAAATTAATGGGCGAATTTTGCTGTGGAAAAAACCCCATCCCACACAATAAAAAACCCTGACTCTTGAATCGTAAAGTATTTTGGTTGTCACCCAAAACCAGAGCAAAAACCTGCATGTTACAAACATTAGTTTAATTTCTATTCTTTTTTACATTAGCAAGGCAGCTGCCATAACGTAAGCCCTGCAAGAAAGATGTCTTCAGGAAAGAAACAGAAAAGGAAAGGTAAAAATCTTACCCTTTCACGACTCTATTTATTTGATTGATTTATGAGCTTTGCACTTTTGACACACAGCACTCCCTCTCAAATGTTTGTGAAAGTTAAATTCCAAACAAGGCAGAATAAGTGAAGCAACAGAGAAATGGCCTCTTCTTTTGCTGAACATTTAAACGCAACAGTTTATTACCTGAACCCACCTTTCTTATTTTGTTCTAGGATTTCTAGAGACAGCAGGTAGCTTAAGGCTGTATGTTATCAGATTCTTTAACCAGAACAACTGTAATACTGAACTGAAGCAGGAGGGCTATAATTAATCATGCACTGAATTCAACAGGATTAACTGAAAATAGTTTTCAGTAGTCTAACAAATATACGCACATAGAATAGAAGCATAGAATCATAGAATGGTTTGGGCTGGAAGGGACCTCAAAGACCATCTAGTTCCAGCCCCCCTGCCATGGTCAGGAACATCTCCCACTAGACCAGGTTGCTCAAAGCCCCGTCTAACCTGGCCTTGAACACTGCCAGGGAGGGGGCAGCCACACTTTCTCTGGGCAACCTGTTCCAGTGTCTCACCAACCTCACAGTGAAGAACTTCTTCCTAGTGTCTAATCTAAATCTCCCCTCTTTCAATTTGAAACCGCTATCCCTTGTCCTATCACTGCCCTCCCTGACCAAGAGCCCCTCCCCACCTTTCCTGTAGGCCCGCTGGAAGTACTGGAAGGCTGCTAGAAGGTCTCCCCAGCGTATATGAATTAAACAGCTCAGCCAGTCTAACCCTTAGTCTTGTTCCACTGTTATCCAAGCTGCCTTACCTCCACCCTAATCCTACCCACATAATCATCTGTACACTTTTTTTCTGGGTTCATTTTCTGCCAGTTTAGTGAGCTTACTTGGCCAATCCAGGAATCACTCTGGTGCAATGGAAATGGCAGGCATGCAGAAGTGAGACTGTACCTTTCATTGGCAACTATATTTTAGACCAGCTTACCTCCTCATCTCTGAACCTTTTTAAATAAGCATCCCATCCCTTCTAAACTGCATAGCTTTCAGATTTTTGGTTCTTGTTAATTGAATCACTTATTCAATTGTCATATTCTTTTCCACTGAATTTCACAGTGGAGAAATTGGAAATAAGGAGAAAGAAATCTACCCTCTCCTTCCCCTTCCAGACACATCGGAGATTGTGTACATATTAAAAAAAAAAAAATAATAATTTCTTTCTTCCTTTTAGCACTGTTGAAATCACTGACTGTTTTTCAAATCAAATTCAACAAAAAAAAATGCATGCATATGATACTAATCCTGTGCAATTATGTAAATGCAGAAAACAAGACATGCTTCTTAAGCTTCCAAACCAGTTTATGTCACTCTGAATACATCCTGCTAATCTAAAACCATAAAATATATTTGACATTTTAACTTTTCTGAAAGAAAAGACTAAAAAATTTGAAGTTTAATTTAACTAACAGCCACCCCACTTTATGCCAATACTATAAATATCCAATTCATTTATGTTGTTACAAAGCATTCCACTTCAGCACATCCAGATTGGAGAAACGAGGTACAAGAATTTTGGACAGCTTTTTTAAAAAAAGAAGCCTGACTTCCCTAATATCACCGTTTTATTCCATACAGTGGCAATATCTTTTCTAAGAGAACTCTATAGCAGTTGGCTTATCATGGCAGAAATGTTGTGAGTAGCTTTGACAGACAGGAGTTTTGCAATGAGAAGGTCATAGGCTTAGTTTGGATCTTCCCTTGTCTGATTAGTCAGAGAGTATTTTACCACAACTGGCTCTAGTCACTGACTGATTTTCATTCCCAAATACCTGTCATCACCGTCACTGATGCATTCAGGAAGAGCAAGACTACAGCCAAACAGCATGATGTGTTGATAGCAGCTGAGACGATTGAGATAACTGAAGAACTTCAGGAACTTTTCCATTTCAATACTTTTGACTATGGAAAGAACTGAAGTTATAGTGGTGTAGTTATATGGCAGCATTTGGCACTGGCTGTTGGTGATATTTATGCAGGCACCTGCGAAATCAAAACAATATATTTAGAACAAAAGTAACATCATTTAATAGTTGGTTCAAAGCATACATTGAATTGACTAGTCAGTCCATATAATATATAAGCAATGCCTGTACTTCACAGATAAGATGACATTCCATAATGCTATCATAATATTGTCAGAAGTATCTAAGATAAAAAGGTATCTGGAGAAGCTTGGTAGCTTAGATTGGAAAATCATATAAACTCTTAGACATTTACATGATCTTCTGACTCTCTACAAAACTGGACTAGAAATAACATAAAACAAATTTCTTTCTGACACAGGTTGGATGAACACACCATAAGAATAGCCTGGATACAGTCAACTTCGACTGAAACTATGAATCGAAGTAATACAAAAAAAATAAGGTTAATTGGGTTCTGAAGCTGCCCTGGTGTTTCCATAAAGTTTCTCTTTTTGCTACCATTCTACTTTGCAGATGACTTTCCTGACAAAATCATCAACCTGCTTATCTGTTTTTCCCCAAGGTGATGGTTTTACCTTCACAATCTTTCTTCTCTAACCTACCAACACAGAATTATCTGATTTTACAGGCTGAACACCTACCTTGTCCTAAACTGTTGTCCCACTCTTGACCTACCAGAGCAACCTTTCTCTGCTAATGCCCTGTCATGTGCAGTAGGCTCCCTCAGCTATGCATGATCAGCAGGTTAACCTACTACATGAAGTTTTTAAGAGTGCCATCAGCCATACACCAATTCAGAATTTTGATCAAGAACAAACTACTAAATCCTACTATTTATAACAGCTCCCTACTTTGATGAAGGCCTTTCTAGGCCATCTAGTCGGGCTCCGGCAGCATTTTTTTCATACTCAGAGCATATCCACACTGTACAATAAAAGCAGGGACCTCAGCCCATTCTCAGGACCAAACTCTGCCACTAAACATGTTCTAAACAAATCAAACTCATGCTAAATGACCATCCCAACTCTAAGCCTTCTGAAGGGGGAAAACTCTTGAGCACATTCAAGCTTTAGCACTCCTGTTCTCGTTACCTAAGCAAACTGGACATAGGTAGCACCAAATGGGGCAGATCCTTTCCATCATCAGCCATTTTGGGAATGGCTTCTTTCAAGAATTGTGTGGGTCATTTACATCCAACCTCCTAACCTGATAAAAGCTGGGGATGTAAAGCACACAGGATGCCACTCTAAGGGTTCAGCAAGCCTCTTCCTCACCTTTCAGTCTAGACACGGCCTTCACTGTCTAAATGCACTAGTGTCAAATTCTGGTATCTATGGGCAAACACAACCTCACATAGAGTAGGGAACACAAAGCATAATGAGCTTTTTCAAGTTGCAATGTCTTTGAAGGGATAGACAGAAAAGGTGGGTTTCTAATTTTTATCTAGACTTGGTGAAAAACAACCCCTAATTGTATGATGAGTATATTCAAAGTTCCCCCCTTTGTCTTCTCCCTTTCCAGAAATAACAACTAAAACTAAGGAATTGAATCTTGCCACACTGAAATAACAGCAAGTCTCTCCCCTCATTCTAATCAAGATAAAACTATGTCCACAATCCCCATGTTAAGATTCCCCCCCTCCTAGTACTGCCAACAAGAAATCTCAGCATCAGTGCACATCCATTTTCTGCTACAATCTTTTCTCAATCCCACAGTGATTAATGGACCTGTTCAACCAGGAATCACATTTTTCCATATAATTCAGGGACAGATTCTCCATTCAGAATTAAAAGTAAATGCCAGGAGATCAGCAAAAAAGAGGTGAAAGCCTCCAAACTAAGAGGACTTTCAAAACTGCAGGGTGCAGTTTGCAAAAGTGACAACATGAGTTAGTATCACATACCAATGATTTTCAGTGCAACTTCTGCTTTGGTGTTGTAGAGGTATTTTTGAAAAATATCACCAGGATGACCATCAAATCTACTTGTTTGGCTGTGAGATCAAAATCTGGTGATTCTAAAATAGGTTTCCAGGGGAAAGGGGAACAGAAAAAGACATGGAGGGAAAGAAATTAATTTCAGGATTCCAAAGTTTTCTTTTAAAAGATGCCATCTCTTTAATGACTACTCACTTTGTGACTTTTGCACAGTATCTTGACCTGCCATAAAAATGTAAAATCTCCCTCCACGTTTTGCATTGCATTGTGTACTTAAGCAAACTCATTGCTATTTACCTGTACTGCAAAGATTATTTTTTTTAATAACATTTTTATTGCTTGGGAAAGCTTAACAAAGAAAACACAAAAGTTCTGATTTAAAGAGTAAAAATATTGAAGCTTTTACAGCAGAAATTCTTTAAACTGCTAACCTCCCCACAGTTATCTCTTGCCTACATTCTCTTGCTGATGCTGGGACTGTTTTCAGTAACTGTTGTGATAAGTGGATAACATACCCATGCAAAATTCTGTGTCTCCCCCACCCACAAAAATTTCACACTAAAGTTAGTTACATAAATCAAATTATCCTAAACTGGGGGGGGGAGGTAGCGGGGCCAGGGCACATAGGGTTCACACAAGTGGAATTTCAACAAAATGATTCACAAAATCATCATGTATCTCCTGATCACAATTGCAAAATACAAATACATAAAATACAAGTGCCTGCCATGGCATATGCCCAGAAGCACGGACAATTTGGCTGAGATCATGTGCATCGGCTGCTTTAGACCTTTTAAAATTCACACAAACCTGACAGAGAAGGGCTACAGTTCCTACATTCATGACCAAGAAGATGGAATTTTATAGCAATTATATAAGAACTTTTAAACCAAAAACAGATGGATGGAGGGACTAAACTTGGGACCTGTCCTTGCAACAGAACCATGGTCCATCTTCAGTTCTGTGAATCTTGCATTCCTGTAAAAGGACATCGGTTCAGTATTAATCCCAGGCACATCCATATCCTGGAACACTCTTCTGGAAGTAGGTGCCTGGGTTAGAACCTTGTCTTTTTAACATGGGTCCTCAATCCACCTCCGCTATTTTTCATTCCATCATTCACCCAGCAAGGAAATTACAGTGCAACAGGCGAGTGCCTCACACCCTCCACACCTCTGAGTCAAAAAGTATAATTTCAGGGTAACAGCAATTGTTGTATCACAGCATTACATATATCCCAGATTATCACTGCAGTGGTAGAAAGTTCTACAGTCTCAAAAACCCCCTCCAGTAAATTAAGGAAAGCTACCTTGTGTTCATACACATTTAGTTCTGGTCAGGATGAATGAGCTCAAGAACAGCACCACACTGGCTCAGTCATGCTGCATGGAGCTGCAGAGCACAGATGCATCAGTGCTCTCCAAGTTAGCCCATAGACCTCTAACCCAGCAGCAGACAGACATACCCTTATCACTTCACAGAGGACCTCTCAAATTCCACACAACTGCCTAAGTCCGCCATACTTTGAGTAACATATTTTTTCAGAGCAACGTTGTTCCACCTAAATGGAGACCAGAAGAAAACTCAAGGATTTTCTGTCTGATCATTTGCACAAAACAAGTCCCTCCAGTAATGCTTGCATCAAGCCAAATAGCTTGTGATAGACAGAAAATATAAGTTTGCTCAGTGCTAAATTGCTCTGTGTGTAGGCAGTGATACAGACACAGCATTCTACAGAGAAAAGAATAATTTATTTTAAAGGACATTAAAAGTAGGAGAAAATCTATTTAAAATACAAGCAAAAGGCACTGCTTATTTAATGAGAAGCAGTTATTTAAATAAAACGATTAAAGAGATACAGTAAAAATATTTTTTAGTAAGAGTAACAGTATTCTTTTTTTTCCAACTAAACAGAAAATCTGAATAATTACACTGACAAACAGCCACAGATATAAGAAAAGAATGCAGTAAACCTCAAAACACATAACTATTCCACCAAAGTGCTAAATTCTGTTCCACATGTACAGCCTCAGTGCATTTTATAAACTATGTGGCCCTGCAGCGCCAGAACGCTAATCTGACTGATGGTATAACATACTAGTGCTAAATATGTTACAAACCAAGCAGGGACAGATCAGAGAAACAGATAAATGCCAAATACACATAGAAAAGCCTCAACTTATTTTCTCCTTTCCTCCATTCATTATTTATGGTGAATACAAGGTCAAGAAACTAGTTTTGGGTATACCTAGGCAGGGATGAAAAAAAAAAAAAACAAACCCAAAAACAAGCTCTGAATGGGAATAACAACATGTGAAAAAGCTGTTGATTAGAACAGCACGGTTCCTAATTATACAGGTCATTTCTGACATTCATCTAAATAAAGAGTTTTCTGTTTATCACCAGCTATTACCAGATGGACTGAACTGGTGAAAAAGGGCTTCCTTCTACTCCAAAAACTGCAATGCAAGTCTATAGTTTCATATTCAGTGCTGCTGAAATTAATTAAAACAACACATTTTCCCTTTCCCTCTCTCCTCTTCAGATTGTTCCCAGACTGCACTACCTATGGACTGCAATTGCACAAAGTGATCTGGACTAAAGAACTGAGCTGACTGAAAACAATCACAATTCTTTCCCAAAAGGCAATGTTTATAGCAGCCCCAAAGAAATGCAACCAGAACTGCAGTTTAAGCTTGATTAACCATTCTGGTTTTTAAATGCTCAACCATCCCTCACCCAACAGTGGTTGTTGCTTCTGGATGTTTTTGAGGCCATGCAATGAACTAGCTCTGGACATTAGCCTTCCTGAAAAAAACAATGCCTTTCCTCTCCTCTAGTGAGGCACTTTTTAATTTTTTGGTGGGCACAAGGTGGAGGAGAGAAAGAGGGAAAACAATCACAACTTCACTTGGATCAGATCATTGGGTTAAATAGCTTTTTTGCAGCAAAAATATTTGTTTTAGGACAAATGAAGGGGCGGTGGAGTGGCAGGAACCAGTGGTAAGATCATGCCTGCTCACAGCAGCTGAAGCAGTGCTTTTGCAGAATGTGTCATCACTGCCCAGCACCATCAAGTACTTTGAAAGGGTTAGGAATATTTGAATTGCACCATCAGAGACAATTTCTGCCTGATGAGAAATGAAAGAACATCTTTACTCTAAAAATGGATTAATAAATTTGGATTAATAAATTCAAATGCAACTCTGCATTTGGAATGCATCCATTTTCTAACGCACTATAAAAACAGATCTGGGATCTTTCCTCCTGGCATTAGCCATTTTAAATGTAAAGCAGTTAACTGATACCTCCACTTGACACTAACATGAACTGGCCTAGATCCTAGCTATTTTTACTAGGCTTGTTGTAGAAGATCTGCAAAACAAGCCTCTGTCTCGGGTACGCAAAGCATAGCATGGTATATGAGGGTGCTTGAAGAGGAAAGTATGCAGTCTGATTTTCACATTCCAGGTCAAGTTTGCTAATATTTCAACGGGAAAATAATCTTTTTAATCAGAGCAACTTTTACAGAACATCTTTAAATAGCTTACAGAAAATGAAACTTCATTACAGAATTTAGCTTAGTACACTCTCAGTACTAAGTTGCACAGTTGCAGTCCATAAATTCACTGGTAAAGCCTCAGTAAACCCAGGAAAAAAAGGCAGCATTCTCCTGGCTCTTTCATAGCAAAAGCTTTACCAACATGGAATGAAATCTCATCTTTAACCATAAAATGTCTTGAAATTTTCTAGGAATCCCATTTAAAAGAGCAAAACCAAAGCAAACTCATCCATTCTAACTAAGAAACTTGTCTAATTTGCCTACAGAAGCAATTTGCAGACTTCTTGGTATGAGAATGACCTTCAGCAAATCAATTTTTTTCCAATCCCAAGCTGCCATGTTCTCCTGACCTTAAAAGGATCTTGTGACTCTGCTTGATTTCACAATCTCATACATGAGACATACGAAGTTATAGAATGCCTTTTTTACCTCCTCTGTCCTGTTGCTATTGAATATCTGGATTGTCATGGACTTTTCCACCTAGCCTCTGATCTTTTCAGCCAAACTTTCCAAAACTCATTACTGTCTTCAAAAATTTTAATACCTCTTAATTTACTGAGATATCTTGGTACATTTTTCATCTCAATTAAAACAAAAGACGGATAGATTTTTCTTTGCCTCTCTCCAACAATGGATTTCTCATCTACAGTCCACTTGGGACTGAACATCTGGTATTGCATTTCAGATGTTTTCTTTGTAACTCAGGAAAAGCGCCCCAATAAGTGATTTTCTTCTGACACACTTCAACAGATGCCAGGAACTAGGATCTATCCTTCAGAATCCACCCAGCAGGGAAATCTACAAACTGTTTTCTCCTTAGTTCAAGTATTAGGAGTTAAATCAACTATTTCACAACAAAAGCAACTTTTTCACATGAATGCTAGCTTGAAAACACAATTTCCACAACTCACTGCAGCCTCCATTTCCTGACACGAGGGACAGCTCGGCTGCCAAATGTGTAGGCCGGGTGACTGTTCCCTTCTAAACACATTCTCAGACACTTCCTTGCATTATTTCCATGCTCCTAGAAAAGTTGCCTATTTGTTTTCTTCCAGGACTCATTAGACCGTAACAGAAAACACCAACCAATCCTTACAGAACACTACTGAAGAAAATAAAAAGCATCATACACATTCTGGAAGAAAAACACCAACATTCCACAATTAGGAAGAGCATTAGTTGGGTGCTCTTTTAACCCTTTGGAAAAGTACAGTTAAATGTAGGGTAACAGATCTTAAGAAATTTAAGAAACTAATTATATGATAAGAGATTAATAAAATCAAAGTAGTAGTGGTGCTGTAATCACAAGCTTTAACACTACAAGAAAAATAAGGTCTGAAGGAAAAGGTATGTTTAATTACAACACCTGATACAGATAGAATAAAGTATTATTAGCATTTCTGTCAAAGGAAAATTCAGCTGGTAGATTCTAGTGGTTTATGAATGTCTTCTGGTCTTGATGGATCCATCAATGGCTAAAACATATCACACCACCCTCTAGACAAAAGCTTTCGCTGTATTAACTACTGTTTTGTCTCTCATGGATATAATATAATTCTCATAATTCAAATAAAATTTAGATACAATTTCTCTCACTTCATTTCCCTGGGTTGCTTCCTCTTACAGGATTTAGTGAGAGGATTATGCCCAACAAAATTTTCCTGGTTTTCCCAGCTTTCTCAGTATCAGGTGTAGGTGACGACAGGGGGTCTGCAGGCTGAACTCTGTGAGAAGAGGCCAGTGCTGCCCCATGCCTGGCACAGCCAGTTCCAGCCAGCACCAACAGATCCACCGCAGGGCACAGCTGAACCCCTCAGCCATGATGGCAGCACCTCAGGGAAAGCACGTTTTAAAAAGGGCAAAATGCTGCAGAGGGGAGCGAGAGTGAGGAAAAAAGAAGTGTGAGAAATAATCCTGTGAACACCAAGGTGAGAGAAGAAGGAGGGGAGGAGGTGCTTCAGGCGCTGGAGTGGAGATTCCCCTGCAGCTTGTGGAAGGGACCCTGGTGGAGCAGGTATCCACTCTGCAGCCTATGGAGGACTCCACGTCAGAGCAGGTGGATACGTCCTGAAGGAACTGCAGCCTGTGGAGGACCCGTGCTGGAGGATGCTTATCCTGAGGGACTGCAGCCCACAGAGAGAACCCACACAGGAGCTGTTCTGGAAGGACTGCAGCCCATGCAGTGGCCCAACTCTGAAGCAGGGCAAAGTGTGACAAGGAAGAAGCAACAGAGAAGAACTGTTACGGACTGACCACATTCCCCATTCCCCATTCCCCCCGTGATGCTCAGAGCAGTGAGAACATAGAGGAGATGGGAATGAAGGAGTGAAGTTCAGCCTGGGAAGAAGGGTGGGGTGGGCAGAAGGTGGTTTAGTTTTTCTTTGTTTCTCACCATCCAGCTCTGGTTTTAATTGGCAATACATTCAATTAATTTTCCCCAAGTCGAGTCTGTTTAACCGGTGACAGCAATTGGTAAGTGATCTGCCTGTCTTTCATTCAACCCAAGAGATTTTTCACCTTGTTTTCTCCCCCCACTGTCCTGTTGAGGGGACAGAGCGAGAGAGCAGCTGGGTGGATATCTAGCAGCCTGCCAAGGGCAACCCACCATACACTAATAAAAGTATTCTTTCTTTTCAAATTCAAGTAACATGAAAGAATAACTGAAAACACTAAAACAGTTCTGCAAAGGAGATTTAGTTTTGATTCATGCATTTCTGTACTGTCTTTTTAAAATCTTTCTAGCCCAGGTTGCACTTAGCCACATCAGATTTGGATAATGCTTATGTGCTTCTCACTGCATGAAGGTGCTCGTGACAGGGAAGATAAACACCATGCCAATGAAGCAGACCTTAAATAGAGACATTGGACTCCAAGTCACATGGAAAAATTTCAGTGAAGTTAGGAGAGGAAGCCCAAGAGAAGGGGAAACTGTAGGTCATCTTTCTGTATGAAAGGCTAGACAGAAGCAAGGAAGAGACACAGACACATTGAAGATGCAGTAACAGAATTAGGTCCTTTGGATAGTTCCTGCTACAGGATAAAAATCCTGATGAGTCTCTGTGTCAGGCTACATTGATTGTAAGCGTATAAATTGGAGGAAGACCTAGCATGGACAGAAAACCAAAATCAAGCTGTGGAAGGAAATAGCTTTAAAAAAAATCCTAAGTCTTCAATTCTTTTCAAGTCTGATCAACATCTTTTATCGGTTTTACTATTTCCTTCAGTATAGAATTATCAATTCTTCCAAAAAGTACACTGTTGGCTATTCTGCAGCTGTTTGTGTCAGGACATATTTTGAATCACAGTTTGAAATCAATAAACTTCACAGACAATTTGGCCATACTACTCAAAATATACCAGTCAAAATAAGTCACAATTTTTTTCATATTTTCAGGTTGGACTCAGTTCACTTGGCTTTGGTTTTAAATTAGCCAGTTAAAGATTTTTTTTTTTCTGCTTTTCTTTACTACTTCCCCTTCAAGACTCCTGAAAATGCTTGTCTTTCAGACATCTGTCCTAAATTTGCCATTGTAAATAGACAAAGAATGCATTTCATTTCTTCAACTATTTCAAGCCCTTCAGTGTCTGAATGATTCTTGCCATCTGTTGGAGACCCCTGCTGTCTTCTCCCCAGAACCTCTCTTATTCTAGACACGGTAGAAACTACTCTTTACATGACTTAACCTCCCACGTAATTACATTTCTTTTCATTTTCCATCTTCACCTTTCCTTCACTTTCTGTATTACAATGTCAGCTTCATTCTATAATTTCTACAATCTTGTATTGCCAATACAGATCTTATTTTCAGATAGCTTGCATGCCCCTATTTATATACTTTCTCCTCTACCCAAGATAAAACAATCATTACTTATAACGAGTGCAATTTACCTTTCAACACATTCCACCTTGCTTGTGTTTCGTTGTTATTTTCTTCTACTTGGATTTCATCCAACATTTCTGCACTTAAAGGCTTATGGTTTAGATAAGATTTTTAAAAAGTGTTTACACAAGAATTCTAAAAATACTTATGAGGGTGTAAGAAACTCAGATACAAGTAATTTGTGCCTATTTTAAAATTTATACTAACCGGAGGGTTTTTGTGCATTGTTATCTTAGGCCTAAAGAACCATTACACTTTTATGTCACTTACTCCTCAGTGCCACTTTTTCCCTCATGGAATGCTGAAACACTTAGAATACGAATACTGCAGGTGCATTTTCATCCAAATAACATATTAAAGAGTTGTAACCAGGGTACCTAGTCACCCTTCGAAAATTAAATCTATCTAAATTATAGAATCTTCTAGGCTGGAAAAGACCTGAAAGATCATTGAGAGGATAACATTTGCTTTATAAGCAGTTCAAAATTATATATGTTACTGAAAACATTATAAATAAGAAGAGTGTTCTTAACTTTATTTGCCTATATATTCTGAAGCATTAAACTGAATATTTGAGACTGCCATATCAAGATTTAACCTCTTTCATTGGATATCCAAAATGAAACATCCAGTTCTGAAAGACATTGAACACAATATACAAAGTCTTAAGTTAAAGCTTCATCTAGTCACAGGTGCAGTACTCTAATAAGCACTAGTTGGATGCGTCAAATCAGAGGTCACAGATTTGGGAAAAGTTGCAGAGCCTCTCTGGTGGACAACAGGTAATTAAGGGAATTCCCAAGTTTAGCGCTGTGCTCAAGATCCTGGTAAGAAACTGCTTAAAAGTCTTCATACCTGCATGTGGGGATAAAAAGTTAGCCATGGAATAAATGGACAAGTTTTTCAGAACTACTGAGCACCAGCAGACCCCATTCGAAACAATAGCGGAGGTAGAAGACAACTACTTTTTGAAAAGCACTGACTTTTGAGTACTTGGAATTTCAATCTCGAGGCTAGACAGCTTCTCTGCTGAGAGCATCTTTCAAACATGTGCTGAAGTGCTTTCTAAATGGGGATGAATTCAGCATATGCTCAAGTGTTGTTCTAAACATTTGCCTCCCCTTTTTAAATGTGTCACTTTTTTGACCTCTGTAGCTCCTTAACATTTAAAGTGATTTGAGACACACTGTCACCATAATACTGGAAAAATAAAAAGCTTGCTAAAGAGACGTCTGCAAATGAAGTAGGTTCCAAATTCTTCATGACAAGGAAAGAGACATGAAAAAATTAAAGTAACACAATGAAGAACAGCTGAATGCTATTTACTCATCTCTGGGTCCTGCTAGGATTCTCTTCAATTGCATGTATTCCTTTTGTATTAATTGAGGTACATTTGCACAAAATCAAAACAATATTTCAAACTTCCACTCAAACTGATGCCTAAAAAGGAACATCATGTACATAATACATGTCATCTGCCTTTGATCAGCTCAAAACTTCTGTTAGGAAAATAGACACAATTCACTTCTGCAACTGTATTAAATAAGTATTTTAGGATATCTGAATAGGAGTAATTTTAAGAGCGATTCCATGTAAAAAAGGAAATTGTAGTCAATAAGAAGCTTATTTTAATAATCTCATGGTTCAAAAGCATCTATTTCTTAAGTTTCAGGGTTTAGAAGTTTTATTAACAGTTCCTGTATAATCAACGCATTTGGTGCTTCCATCCAGATGTATAGCAACCCAGGCATGTAAACAATAGGACAAAGAATACAAATACAGTTAAGAAAGGCTTTCTCAGAGCAGAAGTTCTCAAGCATTTTCATAATAGAGACCACAGCTTTATAGACTATCACACACACCTCCTTTCCCCCCAGCTGTTCTTTCTGATGCCACATCACAATTTCCTAACACCCCTAAGGCAGTTACAGCAGTTGCATATTTCCTGCTAAAACAATGTGCTGGGGGATTATGTCACTGTGATGGTTTACTTTTACAATCTCACCCCAGCTATTTACCAAACAGCCCAAAGTTTTCTTCATTGATGTACACCAGGTGACATTTTCCATTGTCTTACAACTAAAACCAAGGTCCTCTTACACAACTAAGGCATTCCTTCACTATATATTCACTTTCTAAAAAAGCAGCATAAAAAGCTATAGTTTCAAGATTAAAATGAAACCCTAATTTTTAAAGACGGAGACTTACCAAGGAGTAAATTATTGTACAGCTATCTTTCTCTAACCTGATGTCAACTACTACCACACAAGTTATTTGCCAAAAAAAGTCACAAGATCAGTGTTCAGCTTGTTGCTGTCTCCTACTTAAGTCTGCTCTCCATTAAAGAAATGCTAGAACCATAAAGGGTTGCTCTATCACAATCAAATAAGAGAGACTGATTCTCCCCATCTTAGGTTGTTACGCTTGATTATATTGGTCACTCTAATGAGCAAGTCACAGAAGTGGCTGTGGATGGAAAAAATATTCTACAGCCATAAGAGATTGCTTAGAACCTTAGCCATGCTTCATGATACATCCATTTGGACTCTATTCACTAGATTACTAAAACTCAAATATCCACAAACTTATTCCCACACCACATACATTCCACAGTCTGATATAGCTCTATTGCTGAATTGTCCCTTTTACACCACAGCAAAAGTTAGGTCATTTATTGTCTAAAACATGAAGATTTGTCAAAAGATTCCACAAATTTAATTTTAGCAAACTGTATTTGATGTAAAACACATTAGACGTCACAAAAAAAGAGAGTATTCTTTCAATAATTTGGAACAAGGTTTTGTCAGCAAGGACCCATGCTGGAGCAGGCTTATCCTGAGGGACTGCAGCCCACAGAGAGAACCCACACAGGAGCTGTTCTGGAAGGACTGCAGCCCATGCAGTGGCCCAACTCTGAAGCAGGGCAAAGTGTGACAAGGAAGAAGCAACAGAGAAGAACTGTTACGGACTGACCACATTCTCCATTCCCCGTTCCCCCTGTGACGCTCAGAGCAATGAGGAGGTAGAGGAGATGGGAATGAAGGAGTGAAGTTCAGCCTGGGAAGAAGGGTGGGGTGGGCAGAAGGTGGTTTAGTTTTTATCTTTGTTTCTCACCATCCAACCCTGTTTTTAATTGGCAATACATTCAATCAATTTTCCCCAAGTCGAGTCTGTTTAACCGATGACAGCAACTGGCAAGTGATCTCCCTGTCTTTCACTCAACCCAAGAGATTTTTCATCTTGTTTTCTCCCCTCACTGTCCTGTTGAGGGGACGGAGTGAGAGAGCAGCTGGGTGGATATCTAGCAGCCAGCCAAGGTCAATCCACAACAATATTGTCCAGTTAACTTGAGTATCTACTTTGAGAATAAAAGGATTTGTGTCATGGTAGACCCTATGTTAAGTAGAATTAATATGTAAAACTAGTTATTACTCAGAAATTATGTAAAGATTGTAGAAAGTGCTAGATAACTTAATTTTGAAGATTTTTTTTTTTTGTCACTGGTAGGTAAGTAAATCCTCCGTATCTGTGCTGAAGTGCATCAAAGCTTTAATGTGTATGATACAAGAGCACAGCAGAAGACAGAACAAGATGGGTCATGCTATTTATATTTAGAAAGTATGTACATCATTCAAGGGCTGGGACAGTTCAAGATGTCTTTAAAACTACTAGGTCTGCAAGATCTTTTGCTCAAAATAAGATAACTCATTTTTAAACTGTTGAAGAAGACGCTATTTGCCTATTTACATGTAAGTTTGGGTTGTTAAGGGCTGGACTCCATTAAAAATGTTAAAAACATCACAACCAAGATTGGTAATGTACACTTTACGTTCCTGATGCCTCTGAAAATTAAAATCAAAGTCAAGCTAAATTATCTATTTCAGCACATCTTTTGTAGGCTTGTTTCTGCAAGAACTAACCTATGGTTAATTCCAGTTTGGCATTCAAAGCATTTTGCTTTGAGTCATCTAAAGCATTTTAAAAACCAAATTTGAGAGAAAAAAAAGAAAATTCCACACATTTTGTAACATCCAGGCTGATTTGATCTAAGGAAATCTTTTGCCCTTCTAGAACTGCCAAAACCAAAATAGATTAATTGCCATCTAGCATAGGAACAAGTTCATCAGTGATAGAATCATCACTTCCTTGACACTTCTCATTTCCTTTGCAACTGACAAACTAGTTGTACTACGGAAACAGAGAGCTTGTACCTAAAAGTATCCATTAAGCACCCAAGTGAATGAAAATAGAATGGGAATATTTAACTACACTCTGTTGTAAAAGCACAACACTACAAACAACTGTCAACTGTACCCATTTCTAACAGTCTCTCTTGAAAAAACAAAATGTCATTGAGGAACCGACAAATATTTCTGTCTCAAGACTGCTACCATAGTCAATAAATTTTTGGTAAACACTGTGTCTGTAGCCAAAGCAAAAGAAAAAGCGCGTACAAATAGCAATATTTCCAGTACCAAACTGCAAAAATGACAAAGGGATAGAAAACAACATGGCTTCACCAAGGGAAAATCCTGCCTGACGAACCTGGTGGCCTTTTATGATGAAGCATCAATTGAGAAGGGGAGAGCAACTGACAACATCTATCTGGACTTCCGCAAAGCCTTCAACACTGTCCCACACGACATCCTGGTCTCCAAATCAGAAAGACGTGGATTTGACGGATGGACCACTCAGTGGATAAGAAATTGGCTGAAAGGATGCACTCAAAGAGCTTCAATCAATGACTCGATGTCTGAGTGGAGATCAGTGACAAGCTGTGTTCCTGGGACCGATGCTATTTAACATCTTTATCAGCAACACAGTCAGTAGCATTGAGTGCATCCTTGGCAAGTCTGCAGATGACACCAAGCTGTGTGGTGCGGTCAACATGCTGGAGGGAAGGGAGGCCATCCAGAGGGACCTTGACAGGCTGGAGAGGTGGGCCCCTGCAAACCTCAAAAAGTTTAACAAGGCCAAGTTCAAAGTCCTGCACTTGGGTCAGGGCAATCCCAAGAACAGCTACAGGCTGGGCGATGAGTGGATTGAGAGCAGCCCTGGGGAGAAGGACTTGGGTGTGTTGGTGGGTAAGATGAACATGAGCCAACAGTGTGCACTTGCAGCCCAGAAAGCCAACCATATCCTGGGCTGCATCAAAAGATGGGTGGCCAGCAGGTCAAGGGAGGTGATTCTGCCCCTCTGCTCTGCCCTCATGAGACCCCATCTGGAATACTGCATCCAGCTCTGGAGTCCCCAACACAAGAAAGACATGGAGATGTTGGAGCGAGTCCAGAGGAGGGCTGCCAAGATGGTCAGAGGGCTGGAACACCTTTTCTGCGAGGACAGGCTGAGAGAGTTGGGCTTGTTCAGCCCGGAAAACAGAAGGCTCTGGGGAGACCTTATAGCAGCCTTCCAGTACCCGAAGTGGGCCTACAAGAAGGCTGGGGAGAGTCTTCTTACAAGGGCCTGCAGTGATAGGATGAGGGGTAATGGTTGGAAGCTGGGAGAGGGCAGATTTAGATTAGATACAAGGAAGTAGTTCTTTACCCTGAGGGTGGTGAGACATGGGAACAGGTTGCCTAAGGAAGTTGTAGATGCTCCATCTCTAGAAGTGTTCCAGAGCAGATTGGATGGAGCCTTGAGCAACTTGGTCTAGTGGGAGGTGTCCCTGCCATGGCAGGGGGGTTGGAACTACATGATCTTTGAGGTCTCTTCCAACCCAAACCATTCTATGATTCTGTGAAAACAATATAAAAAAAAGCTTCCCATCAATCTGTGAAAAGCAAAAATTTCTCCTTTGCTAGAACCAAGATCCTCTACCGTACACGGCCAAATGGGAGCAAGGATTAAGAAGCACCAGAATTTAGGTGATTATGGGTATAAACGATCCTGCAGATTTTGGGAAATCTGGTTTATCAGAAGTACTTTACACATGAAATGTAATGTCTTGATCCCTAAAGAAAGGCTTAACAGGAGTGCCTTTATACAGCTTCAGTACAGCACAAAGACATAACCTCAAGAGGAGTAGTATTAAGTTTGTTACATTTACATGTGGGTAGACATTTGACAAAATCACGTCTCCTGAGGGCTCACACTCATGTTCCAGTAACAGCCACAGCAGCCTAAAGATATAAGCAAGATACTGTCAGAGTAAGTTTCAAACAGCAGGTCATGACTTTTCTTAGGTCAACTGACACAGAGAGAAAAACATTTCAGAAGACAATTGAACAGATGAAATGGCGCAATACTGCTTCCTCTCAACAATGTGCGCTTGCCATTTCCTTTAAAACAACTTTGGTGCCAAAGCAGCCAAGAGCTAACTTAGCCAGAGTTAGAACTGAATCAGCTCATCGAGGAGAGAGAAAATACCAGCACACAAAAAGAAGCGTACAGCACTGTATGGCTCTAAGCAAAGTGAATGGGGACACCTCAGCACCACTAACCTCCAGCTCACTTGTAATAGCTTATACGGGGAAGAGGGAAAGAAGGTTTTTGAACAGCAAACATCATCTGTGGATCTGAAATCGAAGTCAGACTCCAAGACTAGCTCAAAACTATTGCTCTGCATTTCACTTCATTCAGCTAATGAATTATACAATTTGAAAGGAATGAGTAATTCTCAACTCCCCCTTGTGCTCCACAGGTACCAAAGGGAGAGGTGATAAGGCTACAGACCACCTGCAGTAGAGAGAAAAACAATTCATTATCTCCCAGGTCACAGAGAGGGGATTAGCCATGAGGGAAATATAACTGGTATTGCAGATCAGAGTTGAAGTGTTATCATTACTTTTTTTTGAGGCAATCTGTACCAGCTGCTGTACGGTGGAACACCACATCCAGTCTGCACCAGACACTTCTTGCTCAGAGTTTAATGCAGCCATAAATTCTAACTCAGTTATTCTCCTGACCAAAGAATATTGCAGGAGGCTGGACTCTTTATCAAACCACCTCATTTTTTGGAGCCCCACTTCTTTCATCATGGTGCTTCCAGACACTGCCCTTCTTGGCTGAGGCACATACTTGCTTCTTTAATCCCCTGGGCAGGCACAGCTGAAAGCAGGTAAGCTCATTAGCCAAAGCTGAGGCTGAACACCTACCCCCCCATGAGGTGTGATATGGCCTATATTCCAGATCTGGTATTCTGATTAATCATTTCCCAATTACAGGATTCTTGACTGAAATTGGAGACATATTTCTAAGAACTTATTGTTAAATAAACAAAAGGCACAAAATGAAATTAATTTTAGGGTTAGATCTATCATTAGAGACAATTTTCTGTGGCATATTAGGTTGGACAGGTTTTTGCTATTGTTTTGAAACATGTGCATGACTTTAGCACTCTTGATAGGCTTTATTAAATTAAAAAAAAAAAAAGGATAAAACAATGGTAGCTTCCACAAGACCCAGGCAGACATCAAGATGGTTTTGGTTGGTTGTTTTGGGGTTGGTTTTTTTTTTTTTAACAAATGTGTTTTCAGTAAGTGAAAATGAACACTAGCTTGACTGAGAACATTTAATTATGTACCAATACTGTCGTGTTCAAAACAAAATAAAAAAACCCACAGTGCTTTATAAAATAATTGAGATACTTAACAGGCTATGAATAGGTCAGCATAGAACTAGGCTGTGCCTGAGCTGTCCCAGTTGTCTCTGGTTAATTACCTTTCTAGAATAGCCAAATTACTCTTCTGATATGAAATTGGGATACTCTTTTCCAAGTATATCTCACAATGGTAACTTATGCCCATCTCATTTTCAGACAAAATTAACACACCAAACCCCTCCCTGTGAAATCTGTCCAGAAACTAAGAGCAGAATACAGCACAACACCTGCTAAGCAAAACACTGCAAGTACATGAAACCTATGCTGTGTGAACCACAGTTTCCTGCTTGGCAGTTTGCAGCTGGAGCTTAAGATCTGGATGTTGATCTTTAAAGCCCTGGCTAACTAAGGGCTGATCAGTCTAACAAATTATTGTTTCCCCTACAGAAAATTCCCACAATTATGTTTTTCAGAGGTATGTATGTGCTTGTTTCATCACAGCATAGATAGTCATTGTCTGTAAAAGATCATTTGCAATAGCCAGAAATACTGTAGCCTAGATCTTCTGAATTTGATACCACATTTAGCAAAGTATATGTTGCAGAACATGATATACAACTTCCTGGGCCCGTTTTTTATTCTGAGGGGCTGCTACTGACTCTCCTGTCTGTATCAGTGGAATTTTCTTTCAAACATCCTATTTTTAAAATATTCAGTGGTGGGCTAATTCTATTTCTACCACTAGAGTTCAAATGCTGCTGTTCAGAGAGAAATCTAGCTATCTACATTAAGGGAGTTATTCTTTAGAGTTCCAGTTACACTATTTGATTGTTGTGTGAACAAAGAAAAATGTTGACAAACTTTCACAGCCTGAGCAGTTAGAGGTCAAAAACCACCATGTTTTTTAATGTGTAAAAGGATTAGATAAATATACAGGTATTTAAGAGCTTAACATAACTATGATGAAGTTTTCTATATGTATGTCAGTTCAGGTTGCATTTAAATCTTATGAACATGATGCTTGAAAGTTGCCTGTGCAAACGGAGATTTTTAAATCCTCATACTTCAATTGCTCTTCCCAGAATGGAAAGTCCATTTATGTCTTTCACATAATTCCACTAATACACACAGCTTCTTTCAATGCTCTCTCTTATAGCTCATTGTTTAATTGCCTATGTTAGACAGAGAGAAACAACAAGTTTCCCCATAAAAATTGGGACAAAATTATCTCAAATTCTGTTAAACAAGCTGTAATGTTAAACTTTTTTCAACCATGCAAAATGCTCATGTTCTACTCCCTGTGTGCGAATAATTTTTTTATACCTCATAATCATAGAAATACTGGTTGAAAGAGTCCTCTGGAGGTGTCTAGCCAATTTGCTACTACAAGTGAGGCTGCCACCAGCACATTGTCACCCACGACTTTAGCTGAGTCGTGGAAACACACAAGGATAGGGATCCCACAGCCTCTGGGGGCAATGGGTTCTACTGCTGCCCTGCCCAGCTGGTGAAAAAGCTTCTCCTAATTTCTAATCTGAACTGCTGCTATTTTATTTCATCGAAGAGTATCATTAGGATTTTTTAAATTATCAGTCATAACGAAGGTAAGATTTTTTTTGTACAGATCAGTAGCTAAATTAATCTTTAACTGTACTGGGCTATTTATCACCTTCTCAAATTCCCATCCCCATAATGATTTCAAATCATGGTACTCATTATGTCGTTCTTGAATTTCATCTGATTCGAAAGATGACAGTGACTGTAAATCATTTTCTGTTGTATCAATACTTTGACCTTCCAGGTTTTGGACAAGTTTAGATCTTACCATTTTATATTAATGATGGCTCTATACCCAAACCTGGCTGCACTCTATCTATTATAATCCATAACAGATCATGCAGAAGCATAAAGCAGGTCAATTTTAATCAAACATAAAATCACATGCTGCTACCAAATGTAAGGTGTACCTTTGGAAACAACATGATCAATCACAATACAGAAAAAAAAAAACAACCATGTATTAGCATTATCTTTTTGTTGAAATAACCACAGAAATAATTTTTGAAATCGTTTCAGAGAAGCTGATGAGTCTGAAAAGTCAGTGGCCGCAGTTCTTAGCCAATTATCTTAAGATACGCTTTGTTTCACTGCTCCTATCCTTGAAACCTTCATGCCAGCCTAAGCACATAACTTCTTGCTTAGCCTCTTGGGTCAGTTCCTGGTTCAACTTTGACAACAAATGTCTGCTTAAACTACAAACAACAAAGTGTAAAAAAAACATAACGGATGCAAAAAAGGTGTAAAGCTGAAAAGACTTCTGTTCTTTAAAGTTTTAAAGGTACACACATCCATAACTCCAGAAGCACACTCACATGATTTAAAGAACAAAGCTGACTTTGTAGTTATTTCCAAGGAGGGAATCTCCCATTCTAAAGTAAACCACACTGCTGAAATACCAAAGAGCAAAGATACATAGAACTGCTAGGGGTGTGTGATAGTTATTCATAGTACTCATCACAGTGTTAATCCCAACAGATACTTGAGGTCTATTAGATATCTTATACAGAACATTGTTTCATCAGACTGCATTTGGACAGATGATAATCTACCAATAAAAAAGGCTGCAATAAGAAGCTATGATTTTATTAAAGGGAATTGAAATCACAAGCTTAGCTAGAGGTAAATGAATGAAAGTGTTAGCAACCTTATTACAATTCTCACACAAGTATTCAAAGTTTTTGGCAAACTTACAGTTACCCAAGAGCAGCAATGCTCCAGGTGACAAAAGCTAGTAAGCTTTTTCTTCCTTATAAACACAAGTTGTAATGAAAAATCCCATTATATTCTATATAGAGAGGAATGACTTTTAAGAATCTTTTGGATTCCAGCTAATACATCTTATATCTCAGAAACTTAATGGTTTCCTTGCCAAGCTATGCCCATGGACTGGTATGAAATGGCAATGGTGGAACAGGCAAACTGATAAAAACCAGGGTTTTGCTATCAAATTTAGTGAAATTTATCATGTGTTTCTCTTGTAAGTCACTAATTTTGTCATGTCAACTGCAAATTTACTTTTAAATTTCTGCTAGACAAAAAAAACCTGAATGGATCTAGTGATTACTTTGACTAGTGAAAAAAATACATTTTTTAACAAGGACCGCATTGCCAAAATTTTAGGGCAGCTTTTTGCAATTTGTTTCTTTAAGAGATAATGTAGGTATAGGTGAGATAAAGAAATAGAAGTTACTGCTGGAAAATACTCCCAAGCATGACCTCAAGCATCAACAAAATTAAGTTACCACATTAGTCTACTAATGAAAAAAACACAGCTGAATAGGTAAACTCCTGGCCTGGGATTTAGGAGACCACTGTTTTGTTGTTCTACACCAACCTGAAAAAATAAAACCACTTTTCCTTCAGGACACAACATTGTTTTAACAATGTTTTAAATATTTTTTTGAGGACAAGAATACCCCTAAAGATCTACTATGGGTCTACTGCTGCTATTACTTCTTATATAATTGGCTCTATTCCAACTTGTGTAAGTAATTAAACATAAATTGAGCTAGAAAACAAAGTGATTTATTAAATCACTGCTTGAGATACTGGGGATTAGGGAGATGCAAGCCTATGGTGTGACTTGGGATGCAGTTACTGGATACCTTAGCTTCACTAGAAAAAATGTCTTCAGTATGAGCAGCACAAGGCAGCGAGAGAGAGGCAGAGAGAGGGTACTTCTTGTTTCTGTGCGACGTGTGACATACCCTGTCCAGCTATCCCCGCTGTAGTTCTCACATTGCTCTTTTCTACCAAACAGAAAATGGGCCAGACTGGTTCTCTGTAGATTCTAGTAGCAGCAGAACACCAAATACAAAATAAGAAATGCTGGGTAGAGACAACGAGATTTATTTCACGTATAAATTAAACATAATTAAATTACAACAGAGAGGGTTAGGATAACCTCTAGGCCGAGCACGGGATTGCAAATCCATTAAATTGTTCAGTTTTAAAGAGGTGTATGAAATTTGAAAAGACCCAAGGGTCCTCTGCATAGTAAGAATATTTGTTATTTAAGAAAAGCATAAAAGATGCAAACGAGCAAACACAAATGCTATGTCTTTTGAAATGCTTAACAAGTCCTCTGATACAGTGACTTGTTTTTGCAAGGCACTTTTCCACTTCGTTCTTCCAAGCAATTGTTCAGGGCTCGGGGGCATTTTCACCCTCCCGCACACTTGTGCGAGTGCAGGGAGCAACTGAACAAGAACCAAATCCCTGTTCATTTGGATCGCGTGCCTTCTCCTAGCACTCTGTCAAGTACTTTCGGAAGAACCCACAGCTGGAAAAAACATGTCCCTTGTTTCTATCCACCTTGATCTTTACTCAGGTCTTTTCCTAATGAAAGGTCTCGACGCCCGTGGCTCTCCCAGCACTCCCCAGCACGGCCCGGAGCCGCCCCGCCAGGCCGCTCCCCAGCCGAGGGCCTCTGCAGAGCAACCCTTCCACCCCCGTGCCCCCTCCCGCTAACCCCCGCCGTGCCACCCCCTCCCCCCCCCCTTCTCCGCCGCTGCCACCGCCCGCCCTCCCGACGCGGGCGAGGCCCCTGCCCGTGCCCGCGCCCGCGCCCCGGGCCTCCCCGCCCCCGGGGCCGCGCCGGACCCCGGCCGGCCCCCCGCGGCGCTCGGGGCCCCGCCGCCGGCAGCGCTGCCCTCTGGTGGCTGGAGCGCAGCACCGGGGCGGCCGGGAGAGCGGAGCTGATGCTGGCGCTGCTCGGCGGCCACCACAAGCCGCAGGAACGGCTTCGGGCACCACAGAGCCCCGCTGCGGCCCCCGGGGCTGTGCTGAGGAAGGGGTCTGGCTCCCCGGCTCCTCGCAGCGCTGGAGCCTGCGCGGGCGGGGGGTATGCCGAGCACGGGGAGGCACGGCAGGAGGTCAGGCTTGGCCCCCTTACTTTTCACGTTGGGATGTGAACACCGTCACAGTTGGCCACTGAAACTTTTTTTTGTGAAATGGCAGAGGGGTTACTCTACTGTCTGCTAGCAGAGAAGCATGAGAGACTTGGCACAGAAAAAAGGGATATTAAATGTACGTGTGCATAAACATCAGTGAGTGGAAGAAACAAAATCGAATACTAATACCTCTTGTCCCAGTGCATATTCCATTAGTTTACAGCATGTTTTTCTAGGAAGAATGTCAACCCTTGCTCGCTGTCCGTCTTCCTGTCTCCCCAAATCAGGGAGTCTGTTTTGTTTGAAATGAAAACATCCCATTCAATCTCATACACTTGAGATCTCTCCGGATCAGTGTCCTGCTTTACTGCCTAACTGCAGCCTACTTTCGCTTCAAAGAGTACCGATAAAATTGTACTAATATTTATCTTGGAAAAATATCCTTTATTCTTTAAGATAATTACTATTTAGTATATGGCTCGTTTTCTGCTAAGCATTGGTTGACAGATGAACAGAGAATCACTGCCTATACTTCTAATATACACTACTGAACCTATTGGTTCACCTAAGCCTCCCTTCCTGATGTTTTTGCTATCAGAAAACTCTCCAGTGAACCACGCTAGTGACTTAGGACCATGGCCCATGCCTTCAGAAAACATTTAAACATGAACTCACACAAACTCAAATCCCTCAACAGGAAAAACATATTCCTTCACTTGCTTTCCAACAGAGAGGTAACACAGGATACATTTGACTCAGAAACTGGCCTTCGGTAGGGGCCAACATTATATGTCCAAGAAAAATTCTAAGAATATAGGGCAAATATAAGCAACAACCACCTAGGAGTATAACAACAACTCTGGCAGCCTAAAATCTTGAGCCTTCACAAGTCAGAGGCTGCCACTGGACTATTGTGTTTTAAAGCCCCCAAAAGATCAACACCTCATGATGTTCTCCAAGCATTTTCATACTTTCTGGTTTTCTCATTATCCTCTAGCAACGAGTTCCATGACATCTCCTTTTTTTGTTTGTTTTAACTTACTGTCTGGTAACACACATATGAAAAAAAGGCACCTACTGATACACAGAAAAACAGTGAGTAACTGTTCCCTGTTCTATTTCTCCAGGATACTCAAAATGGTATAGCTATCTACCACAACCAGTTACCCCCCAGCCAGCTGTTTTCCAGGAGAAAAACAGTGTCTTCCTCCTATTTAGTGCCTCATCACATCTAAGCCATTCAATGTCTGGTCTGGTTGCCTGCTATTTGCCTTTTCCAATTCTACTATTATTATCTTCCTGAAGTATCTTCCTGAAGTTATACACTGATGTAATGAGATTTTCTGGTTTGCTTTTCACTGACTTCAGGATGATACCAAACACTCTGTTTGCCTTGTTGACAGTCATGCAGCCAGAATGATGTCTGCAGCAAAGCAACAGGGTTTTCTGGGTGGCAAAGGTAGCTGAGAGTCCAGCAGTGTCTTACATAGAGTTAGGGTTGTTCCTCACCCTCCAGCATTCTTCTGCACCTATTGGCACAAAGTCATCTAAACATTTTATCAGTCACTCTCTCCACTACAAGACCTTTATGTGACTCCCGGCTATTCATTTTAGACAGATAATTCTGTATTAGCAGAAGTGTTGCTACTTGGCTATTCACTGTTTTCCCAGATTAGAAAATCCTGTAAAGCTCCATCAGCACCCTTCTTCACTGTGGAGCCTAACCATTCATTCTTATTTTCCCTTTTGTCTTCTAATGAGCATTTAGTCTGTGAGAAGAAACTCTTTAAGACTTCTCAGTGAAGACTCTTGTTAACAGCATTTTGAAAAGCCAAGTATGTTGTATTAACCAGCATTTTCACTGACTCTTTCAAAGAACTTTCTAATAGGCTAGTGAGGCATTGCTTCCCCTTGTAAAATTAAAATAAACTTAATCTCTTCCTTACTGTATCATGCATTGCCATTTACCCACTAATCTATTCTTTGCTAGAATTTCTGCCAAAGAACTTCCTTCTGCTTCAAGGACTTTTTAAATAATTGATGTAATATGTGCCAAATCTCATTCCTCTCCAATTAGTAACTCAGCGATGTCTTGTGTTATTTTTAAGTCTTGAGTGAATACCATATGGTCACAATGTTTATCATTTCTCTTATTAGTGCGTTCTAATGTCTTTTATTGAAGCTGTAAAGCAGTGAACCGGTAAAGCAAATCCAGTGCTAGGGATACTAGCACCAGACCGGAAACATTACAGCCACATGAATGCCAGTTCATATGCATTCAGAGAATTTTGTCTGGTTGTTTTGCTCTGGCAGCCTCTATGTTGTACGACATATCATTTGTCTTTTAACATCCTGCCTAAAACCAGCATAAAGTCCAGGTTATGCGTGCCTACTAAATCAACAGAAATGCGTTCACCTTCCCACATTTGAACCAGATGAAACTTGCACTGATGGATGATCTGTTAGAGTGCATTGATGATGATGGAACATCAGCCTCACACTTCCTTTGGAGATTAATTTTCTTACAAGATATGCCTAAAAGCTCAAATGTACATTTTATGTGAGTTCAAAAGTGATTACATAAATTCATGGGAGAATGCCCATCAGGACTCACTGCAGATCACTGGAATCTGCTACCATGTAATGTTGAAGTGTCTCTGTGTGCTAGCCCTAGTTTATTATTCTTTAGGCATGTGCTAACAGTTGCAGTTGGATCCAGACACTAAGCAAGACAGACTTGATTTGATCTACTACCACCATTCCCATGTAGTCATTGAGTTTTACTTGCTCTGAAAAATCCTTTTTACTCCAAAAGGCTACTCCAGTCTCATTATTCCAAAACTTATTTATATCTCATCTACCAGTTATTCCCCATCTCCCTCCACATCTAAATACATAAGAACTTCCTGTGGACATCAGATCATGTTCTCTGTTACCTTAGAGATCTCTCTGAGAAGCACAACTTGGTGCAAAAGGAGAGATCGAAGAGACCGAGGACAAGTGTAAGGTCTTGTATAGTTTGCAAAGGCCAGGACAATCAAAGTAGTGAGGAGCCCTGTCTATTCATCAAAATCCCTTGCTTTCCAGTCCTCAATGCCTTGGACAGCCATGGGAACACATAGTTATTCTGAGACCAAATTCTTCTGGATCCCCAAAATATATATGCACTTTTTATGTATCTACACACAGAATTAAGACAACATCCACATGAATACAGAGAAGCAAAACACTTGAAAGAGGAAGCAAAGACTGAGAGGTTATTGATTAGTAACATACTAGCTCTTGATGTTTCTGATAGGGGGAGAAAAACCTAACTTGAAGTATCTCAGTTTGTGATGGGGTTTTTTTTGTTGTTGCTTTTGTTTTTAAAAAAAAAACTTGTGGTATTTCAGATTTGTCTTTGAAAACCTTTTGTCCTTTTCTCTTCACATAGAAGAAGATACCTCACAGTAGAATCCCAAGTAGTCATGCCTACTGAATACACACGCAGTCATACTGCTGTTGGAATGAACTGCACTTACCAGAACGGAGCACATTCTTACAAATTTCTTAATAAGCTACAAGTGCCTTTCTATATAATGCCAAACCCCAAGTATTTGAAAGTTTAGAAATCCAGACCTAAGCTTGTCCTGAGCCTCTATAGCACTGTCCCTGTGTCAGCATCCCAGGAGGGAAAGATACCGCCTCCCATACACACACAAACACACACATATCCATCTCAAAAGAGTTCATGCCAACATGATAAGAAAAGGGAAAAAAGTGTTACACTGTTTCATCTATATTTCCTGGAACTCCAGGCATCTCAAATACGATGATTGGGCAGATGAATACAAATACACATACAGAATCTCACACAATATCTCTCTACTGTATCTACCCAGTTACTAAGACCGCAATGAAAAGACACCATCTTCTAGAATATGAAGAGTTAGACCCCACAACACATCAAAGAAGACCTAGTTAAGAAAAACAGGCAGTAATTGCCCTGCAGTTTCGCTCAACATTAATCATCAGGCCACTAACTTTGAGATGTCCTTTGCTACAGTAATTACTGAAAATCCGATGGGTTGGAAGTATCTGTACTGTAGCTATTTCTATGCTGTTTCTTGGAGTGGAGCTAATTAACCAAATTACCAAAAGAGATAAATAAATTACTCTCTGGTAGGATACATGTGTGCATTCATATACATTTGTTCTGAGTTTGGGGTGCAGGGGGAGAAAATAGAGATAAACCTGTTTGAGAAAAATCATTTAGCAAACAGAACCTACAGAAAGCCTGCACAATTCAAATGGCCTGTGGAGTCCCTACAGTCTGGGGGACAGAAGAAAATATTAACAAGTCATTGATTCACAGTAAGTTATTATTTTTGAAAGCTAATTTTTTAGTGAAAAAATACGCTATCACTGAAATACCCTCAAAAGGAATCTCTTCTGTATACCAGGTTTTTAAAAAAGAAAGTCTTATTCAAAGGTTTTTCCTACTCTTACTTCACTCCAGAAAGAACAAGATATAAAAGAGCTGTTTCCCAACTTTTATCTGCCTGTTTGATGATGGGGACACACACAGACATAAACTCCTGAAGAGAGAATGCTTAAAAAGAAAACAGCAGAGCAAAAAGTCTCAGATAACTAATAGCAGGTCTTACAACTTAACTGAGCACAGAATCCAACAGAGGAATGACACACAGACCTGATCCTCAAAATCACATATAATTCAGTGGCCTTCATAAGTGATCACCACTGTCAGAAACCATTTCTTAATTTTCATTTTATAGAAGTTTCAAAAATACATCTAATAGTGTGTGCTGCTTTTCAGTCACTGACTGTCTCCTTTCATCTATTTCAGATCTCTCTATGACCTGGAATAAGTTCTGCTTTGTGCTCTGGGATCAAGAGCGAAAGAATGATACGCAGTTTAAGAGAAACAAATTCATTTTAATATAATTTTTCAGCTGTTAGCAAAAAAAGCATTAGGGAACCTTTCACTATTTGACATGATGAATCAATAAAATTACCATGGCACTAATGAAATGCACCTGTTTTCATAGTCAAGCAAAAAAAAAAAAAAAACTGATCACAGTTATTTGTTATTATTATTTCTAGACATTTTGATTATATTCCTCAGAAATGTCATTGGAATTTTATTGCTACACAGAGAACCTGCTTCAAATTAGAGAAGAATTTATCCATTAACATAGAAAAAGTTGTAACTGTAGTTACAACCCAAGCTCAGGAAGGTACTTGTCACATACATATTTTTGATGAAACAGACAATTCAATCTACAAATGAAGTACAGTCTGCAGTAACTCATTTTCAGCCTTGGTAAGCATGTATGATTATCACCAGTTGAAGAATGTATTGTAAGCAGTCATGCCTGAAAGAATTTACTGCATCTTCCTCAACAGGGTCAATCAAATGTTCTGATAAGAAACCGGTTGCTTGCAACATGGAATGTGCTTGACAAAATAAATTATGAAAAGGGTCACATTCCTCAGAACTCATGAGAACACATTGGGAAGCATGCCAACATTATGTTCTGTACATTTTGAGTCAGAATTATGGAGCGAAATAGAATGTAAACTTACTTTTTTTCTGATCCACTTTTTGTGACACAGATGGACGGACAGGACTTGATACCGGCTGAGTGGTCATCCTCTCCGTGTTGTTGAAGGATGCATCTGTAGACCACAAAGTCACCTCCTCTGCACTGGTAAACGGCTGGGTGCTGTCTTCAGAGCCCTCTGCCAAAGCAGCATCATATGTAGGATGAGGATTGAGCACTGTGGCTTGAGTTGCAAGAGCAAATGAATTTTCCTGGGAAGTCTCTCTCAAAATATTTGAGTTCTTATTCACTTGGTCAATGTGAGATAAAGGCATGGTGGTCCAGGAAGATGATTGTGTGTTGAGATCCATTGTGGGATCAGTCTTGGAACTGTTTTCAACTATGTTTGGCAAAAGAACATCAGGTGTTTCAATGTCACCATTATCTGTGAGAGCCTCACTTCCATTTGAGTAAAAGCATGTTTTTTCTAACACCCCTGGAAGAAAGGAAAAAAAGCACCGAAATTATCATCACCTGGAAGGACAAGTGTTACTAATTTGTTTTGGAAGGTTAATAATAAATATATTGGCACAAATTATAGAAGTAATATCTATTTCAAGGTTAAAATTAAAGAGAATTAAAGAATTTCATGTAGCAACAAAATAACAGTAGCACATCGAAACAGAATCTATGACTACTGTAGGACAAATAGAGAAACATATAAAGAAACAAATAAATGCTTCCATGAACTAAAAATATTTTATTCTTGCTTGTAGTAGGTCACTGAACTCTTACACGTATAAAACTACCAAGTGTAATTTCAGGGAGCTCCAACATGCATTCGTTCTAACATGGTGTTAACAAGATTGGCAATACTATTTTTTTTTTCTCTTTTTAAATTGCATCACCTCTTGTTTTCATAGTACCACCATCTTTGGAAAGCTAATTCTGAAGCTTCAAGGGAATGTATTTTAGATTGACTAACATTTAAAATGGAAAGAGGCATTGTTTTCTCTGGGTAAGATTATGTAATTTAACTACCACTGCTAAATATGTGTCCCTGAGTTCTTTGCCAGTCTTTTCTGATATTGGATTTTAAATATATTTGTATAAAAAATTTTAGGCACTTGCTGGGGGGTTTTTTATTCTTGTTCATTTATTATATCGTAGACAAACACAGACTTTGCTTGGTTATATGTGTTAAACAGTTGCAAGTAATTATAGTTCACAAATCAAAACAGCTGCATAACACTAACAAGATGCATCCCATAAGCATAAGGGAATTTAAACTAAATAGTAAGAGAATCTATGTTTAACCTGTGTTTATTATTGAAATATTTAATTAAACCAAATCATGAAGAAGGCATCTCAAATGTATATAGGACATATAATTTAGTTATCTATAATAAAAACTACATATACTAACTCAATTTTTTTTAAACAAATTTATTGGAGTCATATTTAATGCTAGAAGAGAGGCACTACTCTATATCACAGTATAAGACATCTTGGGGAGATAGCAAAAGCAATTTTTGCCACTAGCTAGTCATGTAAAAGAGTTTAAAAATCATCATAAACACAGTTCAGGTAGACTTGATTACAAATAATTAAAAGGAATCCCTCAAAACATAAAGTCTCCCAACTGTTTTTAAATACCCTGCCAACAATTGATAATTTTAAGAGCTTTTCTTGTTGTCTGCTCCTAACAGTGATATTTAAACACTTCTCTCACATTGCTTCAAGACAATAAAGTAAAAACAAGGGAGTGAAGAATATTTGTCCTTTCAGCGAAGAGACACAAATACAACAGCCTATCCCTAGCCAAAATCCAAAGAAAAGACCTAAAACATGGCCTCCTCCAGCTGGGCTCTGTGTGGAAAGAAGAGAGTTTTCTGCTTATCCTTTCATCTCCTTTTCTTCTCTCTCACCCTTACTGCTGGCTACAGGCTCTCAAGCCAAAAAGATGATCACACTTGAAGCACCTTAGCAAGAATTCCTCCTGAACTCAAGGCAAAGCACATAGGTTTTTCTTTCCACTCTGATGTGTAAATCATTTTTTTCCTAGGCTTTTGTATTGATTTCATCCTTCATTAGCTGCTTAGTACAGATGACTTGAGTCCACACAACACACACCACCAGCTCTCCTGAACTTCGTTTTCAGTTTGGTTATTGCGTTTACTAGAATGGCTAGTCACATCACCACCTCTTAGCCAGGCATTGTTCACCTGCCATCACTCCGGGCCCTTTCCCTAGCCCAACCCACCATTCTGCCAACTCCAAGCACTACACGCAGCCTGGGACCCACTCAGGTACCCTGAGCCCCTTCCCACTGCTGTTACTGAATTCCTTTTCTCACCCCTTCATGCACTCTGCAGCTAGACTAAATCTGTTGACTGGTCTGAAATTCAAGGGCTGAGATGCCTTCTTTATTATTTGGAATAATTAAATATTTCAGTAATAATCACAGGTTAAAAAAATCTTTATTAATCACAGCTACAAATAACTAACAATGCCAGAAGAACCCAACTCCCAGTTACAGTCTGAAGTGACTTTAGGCTAGAAATCTTTATAGGTAAGAAGAGAACTAGAATAGACGAGAAGGAGCAATCTTAGCATTTTCTTTTTCATTAAGTAACCTTTGTCTATAGCAACTAGAACCAGCAAGAAAAACTTGTAAGATTTCTGAAATATAATGGGGTTCAATGAAACAGTTACCATTTGAGATTTACCATATCCTCATTTATCCAGCCTGGGTTGTTTTGGCTCTAGTGTCACTAACTGTGAGTAAATCTTTGTGTTTAACTTCTTCTGGAAAAACCCAGGGGGACTTTATATATATATATATGTTAAGGTTTCTGGTTTTCCACCAGCAAATGTTCGTAATTCATTTGGATTCAGAGGAATTTACTGCATGTATTTTACAGAAGCAACTAAAAACCTTCCACCTGCAAATTATTTCAGCAGCATTTTTTTTTTGCTTGAGTCCCCTGGTCAGGCCAAACAGGAAGAGTGAGTGTGCTCTGGTTTCACAAATAGGAACCAGTAGTAATATGATTTGCTAAAATCTAAGAAATTGTGACTGATCATGCTCAGAAACTGTGCTTGCTCATATGTAGCTTTACTTGGATGTTTTGATTCCAAACACAGGATTCAGAAGCCTACTTTGTTTCAAGTTTCAAGCTTAAGTAGTTTTCTGAGTAGTTTTCGAAAAGTTACGATGAGGGGTTTTTTCCTCCTTTGGAAAAGTGCATAATTTGTTTTCCATAACTCAAGAATAGGTGAGGGGATTTTTTTCACATTCTCTCTCCTCCTCCCTAGGCTCTTCTCTTCTCCCTCACTCAACATAAAAAAGAAAAGAAAAAAAAAAAAAAACTGGAAAACATTGGTCCCAAAAAGCTATGAATAATTATTTAAAATTAAAGTTAAAATGATTAGCTATTTATATATCACTCAGCAGAATAGCAAGCAATACATTGTAAGGCAGGTAACAAACTCTTGAAGGAAGTTTAAAAAAACCTTTTGATTTAATACAGTGGACCAATAAATACTGTTAAGGAAAACACTGAAGTTACCCACTGGATTTTATCCTCTCCTCACTCAGTCTTAGGAACTACAAACAATAGCTATGTCTATCGCTACCCGTAAGGTCATTTAATTCTTTCACCGAGGTCCCCAAATGCCTGTTTGCTTCTTCAACCAGTCTTTCCAACAATAGCATTTTTTGTTCTATTTTCCCAGTTTCCTAGTGACAAGCCCCCTTCTCTTCTTGCCAGGTGTACCACACAGTGAACGTCGTCTACATAAAAGGCCTTCCCAATTGTATCATCTCAGCTGACAATGAGTAGTATTAAAATGCTTTTTTTAACAGGTTTTTTTTTTCCCCACAAAATAACATGAGCCTCGGCTCTGGTGCATATGCTCTTGTGAGAGGTTTGTGTAGACCTCTGTCTGGCATTCCCCAGTGTCTGGGTCAACATGACAACTCTGTTTCCACTTAGTATGTGAGGGTTTTGGATCACCTTCCTGAGTCACCTTGTTCTCCCCTTGCATTTTCCTGCTATCCTCTCATCTTCCCAATGCATTGTAGGGAATTCAAGCACTTAATTTCAGCCTGTAGAGCTCACTCTTTGAGTTAGGTTCCCATTTGCTTTGATTCTCATTCTTCTCCCCCCCCTCCCCCCCTCCAAAAAAAAAAACAAAAAAAAAAAAACAAAAAAAACCTACTGTATATCATCAATATTAAATTAAGCTTCCTAGAGATTTTTTTATAGCATCAAAAGCCCTGAAGGAACTATTTAAATTTTAAGATACGTAAGAAAACAGTGTGATGCTTTAAATCAATTCTTTTTTAATGTCTTCAGTAGTGAGACCTGAATGACTCTCTATCAATGTCTGCTAACAGCCATACATCACATACAGAACATGCATTTTATTCAGGTATACATGCACACTATATCCAACTATTCTTCAGATGTGAGTTCATACAGAGCTGTAGACAGTAAATCATAGAGCTTTAGACAGTAACTCAAAAGCCAGACAGTTAATTAGTTGAGAAATAGCTGTAACCTTTTTGGATTTGTGGCTCCAGCTCCAGCTGGACATGCCCAGATGACAGAAATAAACAGCATGATGGCCTTCATTGTGTTTGGTAGAGAAACGAGGAACTGGCACCAGGCCTGTTCAGTTCAAAGCGATGCTTTGCCAACAGTTTTACTGATCATTTTCCAGTTGCTGTTCACTATTAGGGAATTAATGTTTTCTTTAAAAATCTGAAATGGACAGTTAGGAGATCTAAGAAGTAGTCACACTGCTCAAGCTATTAAATTGAGATTTTGGCAGTGTTTACTGTGGGTGATTTCTAGCAGTTCACAGCAGGAAATCTCAAAAAGACCAAGACTGTTTAAAAAGCTGATGAAACAGAGCAAAGCAGCCTAACGAAGTATGTGTAATGGATAAGACAGTTACTTAGGGAATAAAACACTGGTTCACTACTATAACTAGCCAGCACATATCCACTGAGATTTCTTCTGCAGGGTCTGTCCCTATGACTCTGTGCTCTGAAGAAATGGGCACATCACTGGTAATACAGAGGTCCCGTAGCATACCAACCCATTGCACATCAGTTGAGCTGCAGTAATAGACTTTATCCTGCTCCTGCTGTCAAGTAAAGACATTACCTTAAACTGCTTAACAGCTGCCCAAGGGGCCAAAAAGGAGGTCAGGTGTAATCCTTTTTTTGTTTGTTTGTTTTTTTCCTTCAACTTAACAGGTGACTTATGCAAATAATGGATCAGTTCCCAGATATAACGGAACTCAAAGTAAACTTTGTGGAAGGCATCTTTTAAAAGAAGCTGCAGAATGAAACCAGGCTCCTAAGGCCCTGTGCAGAAAGAGGAGATTTTCCCTTTCATCACCTTCTGGCTTTCAGGCAACAAAGTCTAAGCAAAAAATACCAGCATCGTACTAAAGGGCTGAAGGATCTGCCATCTTCTGTCCATCTGTGCTAGGTGGACTGCCAGACTTTCATCATTCTCTAGATCACAAGAACAATTCCCCGTGGACCTCAGTGATGTCTCACAGCAGACTTTCTGACCTGGAGCTGTATTCACAGCATCTTTTTTTTCCCACTGTTCCAGATGTATCAGCAAAGAAGGCTTGCTAAACTAAATTACTTGTTACACATGGGTGAAATACAGGCTGCTCTGGGATACACTCTTTGGACAGTCCCCATAATATAGCTGTGTTGGCAAGATCAAATTAAAGAACTGACAAATCACTTAGCTGATGATTACCATCTCCCATTAGAAAATCTGCCAGGACCAAATGGTTTATTTGTATGTTAGTGTTAAACTCATAAATTTAGACACCTGTCTTACAGCAAATATTGCCATTGATTGACAACAGAATTGTTTACGTTTCATGTTGCTTTCACAATTGTAGCTTTTGGATCTTCATGCTGCTAGTCACTTTAGATTCTGAGGACGTGTTATATGCCTCAAGGCTCAACATCACTTGGAGGACTACCAGCATCTCCAACTGATTCACAGATCAAGATCCTTTTACTCTATAGAGTACAAGTCCCTGCAACTTTAACTTCCTCTGTGTGGCAAAATGTTCCTTATGGGCCAGTACAATCATGTTCCCAAATTGATACAGGAGTCTTGACATATGCATGTTACCTTATGAATGTGGAAGATCCAACAGCCACAGACTAAGCCTAGCGGTTTTACAATAATGTACTTTTCCTGGTGTTTATTCTGTGAAGGGGACATAGCTCATTTTGTGTTCTCAGGAGAGGAAGGGAAAGGACAGTACAGGTCTCACAGATGATATAATAGTAATGATCATTGTTCAACCAGTGACATGCAAGAGCATTGACGACATCTCTCAGGTGGACAGAATCTTGCTACAGATTTCCCAAACAGAATGATTTGAGAACTGCCCAGTCCGGTTCATAGTTATACAAGGATAATAAAAATGCAGCTATTAGAGTGAGCTTTGTTTTTAAGGACGGTAAGATTAAAATGGCAAATACAACCCATCACACATAAGTAATAATTGTCACTCAGAACTAAAATTAATCTCAAAATACATGTCAGAGCCAAAATATAAACACTGTGTACTGATAATGTAAGGGCGCTGAGAGAATCAAAACCTCAATTATTTGCATATCTATAGTCAACAGTGCATCTTAGAGACTTTAACTGTAATCCTCATTCCACCAGTGTTGACAGACTAACAGATTTTTAAAAAATTGTTTTGCAAAATGCATGAATGTCTAACATTGTGCATAGATAAGAGGGTATGCTGCTTCCTGAAAGGCAGGCTTATTTGATGTGGTCCTGCAGTGTCATCATGTGCCCAAAATTACATCTGGACTGTAAAAGTCTGACATACATGAAACCATTCTTTACGTGTCTCACAAGATTTGTTCTGAATTCTGCAGAAAGCAATAGACAAAGCATTTGTTGGTGGTAGAAGACCACATGAGTTGAGGATAGTGATGAGAAGGAAAGAGAGTAATGGGACATCTACCATGGAATGCATTTAACACTATAAAATAAATGTAATTTATTTTCTTTTATGGAACTGTAAGTATAAAGCATTGTTTTTGCAGATAAATAACTGCAATGGTAAGCAATTACAGTACCAAAAAAAAAATGCCAATCTGATATAATGCTTACCAGCCATGAAGGACTTCTTAAAAACAATGTTTCAAGTGGTTTAGAACACTTCCTCTCCTCAAGGAAAAGAGTGAAAACACCAGAGGTTTTTCATTCTTACAAACATGCTAATTTTCACCTTTGTAATTTTTGCATGCTATTCATTACTTAAGGATTTTTTTTCAGTGTTAGCAAAATTGGACATAAACTACAGACTCTAACACAAGTTGAAGGTGATCTTACATCTCTTCATTTTAAAGAAAGATTTAGCTATTCGAACCATGGATTCAGTTATGGTTTCTTTTTCTGGAAAGCAATGAAAATTCAGTATACTATACTAACTATAATCCCTAGAAAAAAAAATTACAGACCTATCTTATTAGAAGGCTTTTGATGTCTAGAGGGATCAAATGAGATTGTAAGATACCAGTAATTTCAGTCATGTATAATCTAGCCTTTTCTCCCCCTTCAAATTTATTTTACTGAGTTAGGTCTTCATGGTCAAGACCTTGCATGTTAGGTCTTCAGTAGTCCAAAGCAAGCACCGTTCCTAAGCCCTCCTGCCCTCTGATGTAACACAGGCAATCAACAAATTATTATGGTGATGGTCTAGACTTCCTTCATAGCAACTGCTACTGCCTCTACTTCAATGAGTGAAACAACATTCATTCATTACAAAATTTCCTTGTATGGGTTGACAAGCATGCTGTACTCCTGGTGAGAGATGGAAGAGTATGCAGAGCCAGAGTATAAGTACTTAAAAGAAATCAAAGCTGAAAAACTCAGCTTGCTATTTTCTTCTGTGGACCATAAAAGTCTCTTGTACCTTTAGTCAAAAGAATGTGTATCTCTACTGATAATTTTCTTTGTCCATTCCTTGCACACAGTTCTAACAAAATAACTTCTTCAAGGGCTTTGCGTCTTGAATACTTCGATGGTAAATAATTTTTGGAAGGTTGATTAACGACATATTCTGAAAACAGACCCCCATGACACACCTCCAGTAGGATATTCTCTACTACTACAATATAATTGTACTGCTCTGCCTGTCTTCTTCCACCCATATTAACTTTTCAGTTTCTTCAACATCAGAGCTTGCAATAATGTGCAGGCAACAAAACAGATGTAAGGCAAGTGAATAGGAAAGTTCTAAGGTACATGCATACTTTTTCATGTGTGTATGCCTCATTTAATTTAAAAAATATTACAGAAGGAAAAGAATAATTACCTACAAATTAACTACAGGAAATAAAATACTTTCTTGCAAAATATAAAGGGCCTAATTTTCTGATGAGTTCATTACCAAAGTCAAATCAAAAAAGTCCATAAGGCTCTAAATGATATCTAGGAGCTCTCTATTTATATTTTAAGCACCAGCAAAAGATACTGGAATGACAACCACAGAATTAACTCCTCCATTTCATGAAAAAATAAGAACAGAATTTCCCATATATTGAATAATTTGTGTTAGCCAGTCAGGAATATCAACTCATTTCTTACATTGTAAGTCATCATACCAATATTAGACTGCAATAGAATTCAGTTGTTATTGATCTGAAAATAATATGAAGTACTATTCTGGATATGGTGTAGTGTCAATACATAGAATAGACTATATTATATTACACACTTTAAAGATGTCCACAGAATTTGTTCATTTAATTACAGTCATCAGATATTTTTGTTTCTAGGCTAACAATGCACATAAAATGAAAGCTGCTAACTGAGAGAGAATACTGAATTATAATCACGCTAATACAAAAGATGCTGAAGGGACCTTTGCCAGATTTAGATTCGGGTAATAACACCAAGCCTTATTCTTCCCCTACAGTAATTAGATTGACTTAAGAGGAGATAGTCCTGATTTTTGCTATGTAAGTAGGATCAGAACAGGTCCCATTTCCCCAAAGGATTTCATACATTTTAATGAGTGTTATGTCAATAAAGCCTCAGAGAAGGCGATGCAGTAACACTGACGTAAATACACCTGCTTTTTTATCTGCTTTCTCACTAAAGAATGAAAATCTAGGGCAGAGTATATGAAGGATACAAATGGAATGCTAAGCATAAGGAAAGTAAATTGAATGGCATCGTATTTCCTAATTGCCAGACTGACTTGATCTTAATCCACTTCAGACTGTTCTTAGTTTAAAGATACAACCCAAGACTTACTTGTCAATCATAATATTCACTAGCTTTGGGGTTTTTTTTTCACTTCCTTAACTTAAGCTAAATGAAAAGAACAGGCCTACAATGCCTTGTTGCAAAACCTTTAGAGACTGAATTGAGAAAACAGATTTAGTTTGTCCTGATTTTGACAGTGCTGAAGGTGCTATTGAGACGTGTTTAGTTTCCTCCTGCTTGCTAGCTGTTGGATTGTATGATGTGTATTGAAATTAGGGGTTTAAAATAGGAAAACAGATTTATAGCTATATACCTCACACATTACCCCACTTGTTACAGATGTGCTTCTGAAGTACTTCAGGAAGCTTAACTAGAAAATATTCTTATTAACAAAAAAAAAGAAGTAAAAATCCCAGAAACCCTCAGCATTGAAAGCAGATATTTTTTTTACCTTTTTTTTTTCCTGAAAAAGTAATCCTTTAACCTAGCACTACTATCTTTCTCATGTTGTAGTTGAAGCAATTTATTGATATGTCAGCTTCTCTAAAGGTACCAAATGGAAGGCTTTTTAAACATTTTTTGGTAATAAATTATTACTTATTAATTCTATAACAGACACAGAGTTAGTTAACAGACTAAGCCATTATGAAATCTAGTATACCTGGAACAAGTTTCCACAAAACATACTTGGGGTTCTGCATTGATACGTATTTCATATTTAGAAGAAACGAACACAACTTTCCTTAGTTAAACAGAAATATTTTGTTGGCTGTTCAGAAAGATTTGTGGCTATTTATAAATTAACTTTCAGCTGAAAATAAAAATCAGATTTGCACACCAAAGTGTGACATCAAGGGATAAATATTCCATTCCACTGACAGTCATCTAAAGTTCTAACATAAATATCTTTTTGTACTTCTAAAAAGACTGCTGAAAACCGTCTGTGTACTACAGGCTCAAGGGAGTGTGATCCTCAAAAATCTACTTTGAGAAATTCAGAAAAGGTTTCCTCTTCAGTATCTTAAATACATTTTAAATATATAAATCTAAATAGCATCTGTATTTCTCTGTAACAAACATTATTAAGTCCTAGGTAATTAGTTTGTTAGTTTGTTAGGTAGATGCACTAAAACGTATCTTTAATATCCACATTAGCACTTGAGAATGCAGTGTCAGGTTTAGTGTCCTTAATTAAAAATGTGTCAACTTACTCCACTGGCACTTACCTACAAAGGTAAGCAGGATCACCAATAGAAGGATAAGGGCACAGATGCATGGAATCAGTATTAGGAGCGAAAGTCGAAGGAACTTGGCAGAAGCCAGTTTCTGAGAGCAACCATCCCCCATATTATCCTCATCTGTTCCTAAGACCTGAAAAACAAAAGAGCACAGTTTTATCACTCTGGTGTCAGTTAGTAACGCCTGTGTTTTCAGTAGCAGTCCTACCCATCACACAGAACAGCTGTATGATTTAAATATATGCCATAAATGGCTTTTAGATTCTTAACAAAAAGTTGTATGTAAACTTTCTTTTCAGTGGACAGCCTAGTGTAATCCATATAATTCACCCAATATCCACAGACTTAGAGCTTCATTTAAATTTCTAAACATTTCTGATGAGCTAGATATTGGATAGGCATTTCATTTGAAAAAATGTAAAATGCGTAATAAATTTAAGAAATAAGGATGAATACGGATTCTTTTATAGTTAAAATTAATTCTTTACTAATTAAAGAGCTCCATGTTCTTAAGTTTCTTTTATTAAGAAATCAAGCAAATATCATAATCTTTGTTTTAAGTGACAACAAAAGTGATAAGGACTGTTCCACTTATTACGCACAATAATGCTATCTCATTTTTTAAGTAATTAACAAAATTATAACTTATCACAGTATTCTGTAGATTTTGCAATTAAGATTTTCTGTTTTATAAGTGGAATACAGAAGAATAGAGAAGAGTGATTACCTGAACTCAATTGAGCTGCACAAATTAGAAAAATTCAAAACTTTGCAAAAGCCTAAACACATATATAAAATGTATATTTTCTAAACATAACTCAATTAAGACCATAATCTCATATACTGGAAAAATGTCATAATTTTTAAACAAAAACAAAATTCCAAATCAATATTTAATAGGAAGATTGAAACTATTGTTTTGAAGTTAATACAACTTTATTTAAAATTGACTAAAAATAATTACCATTTCCCCTATGATAAGGTGAAATGGGATGATGGGATTATTAATTCCAGACAATGTCTTCCCAAAGGATGACTAATAGTTCATCCTCTTTGTCAGGCAAATCACACTGAAGTTGCTTGTGACAGGACAAAAGAGTGTAAAGGCATCCATCACCCTGACAGCCTCTCCTCAAAGAACCTCAAGAGACTGAAGTCTACAACATACATATTATTAGGCTTGTAACTGCCAGTATCTGTGGGTTATCCATTTGGCTAGCTCTGCTGTAAGCGCCTTTCTGTGAAAAACAGGTTACCGGACTGACTGGCACAAATGGAAGTTGAACTATTTCTTAAGGAATTGCTGCACAGAGAGACTAGATTTATACCTCCCTCACCTCACTGCCCATTTTACTGCCTTGACTGAGAAGACTGTAGGCATAAGTGGGATTTACAGCATAATTTTTCATCATTCTGAAGTGTCTGTTTTTCCAGCATGGCACAAAGACTATTTGTAAGGAAACTTTCCTTCCTGATAACACTAGATTTATCACCTGTTTCTGATTCTCCTGGTTACTAGACACTGAAGACACTGTACAGACAGCAAGAATTAAGAAAACTGCCTTTGTGCAGTTTTATGCACCTTTTCTGATACTGCTGAGCATCACATGTTGTCTGACCTCCTTGAGATCCATCCAGTGCAGTGTCCCATACAACTTTTTTGGCTACTTCCACTGTTCAAAGTAAAGACTAGGTAACATTGAAAATGCACACAGTACCAGTAAAGTGTGAGGTGCTAGCAGTGTCTCACTTGACAACCACCTTCCTGTTCCAGTGATTCAGTATCAACACTGTCCTACTGCTGGGCTTAGCTAGCAAGCAGGATGTAAGTTGATGGTCAGCTTAAAGAAGGTGAAGTTATGTGAACATCTGAAACAGCCAGCTCAGGGTGAGAATAACAAGAGTGGTAGCTCTGTCCTTTGACAGGGTACAGCCTGAGTGAGTTGACAAGGTCTGTAATCTGATCATCACCATTTCCCACAACAAGACAAAGACAAAGAATGTTGGAGAGAATTAATTGGTTGTCAGAAGTGTTTTTGTTAATCAACAGCTTATTCAGAAGTTGCAAATGCTGCAATCCAAGATTTCGGGGTATCTCAGCTAAATAACTGCCCTTACCTCCAAATAACATGTCAAATTTACAGGCACAAAGATAAGGATTCAGGTGACTTTTAGGAACCTAAATTCAAGTGACATTTAGACAACATCTGCTTGATTGTGTAACTCCCTGCAGTCCACACGTGCCTACATTTTCACATTACAGTCTTCAAAGTCTGCCTGAAGTTTTGCTTCTGGTCATGCTGGAATATAGCAGCTTAGCAGCTACTCATGGCAGGCTTCCCTGAATGCCATAACCTTGGTTTGCACAGCCTGTATTAGGCCCCCTTGGGAGATCTAAGCACAGGTAACAGAGGAATAACACAGCTCTGTTATGAATACAGATCTCCCAAAACACAGCTGCCATAACTACTTTTGAAAGCACAGACAAAAAAAAAAAAAAAAGACAGATAAATGGCCTAAAATGGCCCTTGATAACAGTGCAGTGGTTAGTGCTCCCATGGGAAATGGGGCTGTTGAGTTCAATTCCCTCTTCAGCCTGAAGCAGTTAAAAATTAGATCTACAACTCAGTAGAGTATCACAACCCACTGAACACAGACTCCTCCTGAATCAGAGCACACTATCCCTTGAAGTCACAATATTCTGTAAAAGAGAACACAGTTCTGCAGGGCCAGATAGTAGGGAGTAGGACCATCCCTACACAGCCCAATAACTAGGGCACTCAGGAGCTTCTTCAGAGCTACTCTTCAGGAGCTACTCTTAGCTTCTTCAAGACAAACAAACATAAGATCCAGTTAGTTTCCCTAAAGGAATGACTCCCAATTAAGACGCACTTCTTGCAAATCCCAGGTAAAAGTGCCCAGCTCTACGCAGTGTAATACAAAGTAAATGCTGACCCATGACTCCGCAGAGTTTGTCTTAGGAGTGAAAAACTTATGTTATTAATAAAAAATAAAATTGTGTTCTCAAAGAATTGAGAAAACACACAGAAATAGTATTCATTATCTTTTTTTTACTTTTTTGGTGAGGAGGAGGTGATAATTGAATATTTTGGAGGTACGTGAGATCGTAATCATCCCAAGCACAAGCGTAAAACTGAGAACACAGTTAGCACCCAGTTGTAGAGATGCATCAGAGTTAACAAGAGAGAGATTGCATGTGTGCCAGTGGAAACAGTGAGCTTCTTATGTTCCTCTGTTTCTGTGAAAAATTTTTTCTAAAGTCCATTGGCATTGTGGATACTAGCTACTTTAGGCAAAAGTTCATACTAAAGGAGAACTTCAAACACTTGCTTTCTTGTCAACTCCTGAAAGCAACAATAAACCTCAACTTCCTACCACCAATTTTAAAGGGGACTGTTGTCCCTTTTTTTTTCTCTCAGTGACTGCTCAAGAAAAGAATGCTTGATTGTGAGAGACATGCTTCTCTAAACACCACGAATTGCTAGTTTTGTATAATAGCAAAGTAAATATTTATAGGCAACTGAACAGCATGTTGTATTTTTCCTTTCTTCAGGAGAAGATCTCATGAAAAAAAACCCCACCAAACCTATTTAAAATCATCATCGGTGACTCAGCAAGCATACAGTTAATTTTTTCAGTTTTCCAATTTTGCCAGTTTTCCATCATTTCAACATCTACATGAGTTTTTCCCATCCATTGATGTGGTGAATATGAAATAAAACTAGAGATAGTGCTAATGGTTCCTATATAATCAATGAGAATTTAATAAAGTGTCATATAAATAAACATAAATGCATTATACCTACTTTTTATATATTTTCTGATACTGTTTCTTTTCCTCTTGCCATCAAATGTTGCAATACACAAAGAATATATGCAACAGTTTTAAGTGCTCTAGGATGCTGCCGCGGCTTAGGCCCAGCCAGCAACAAACCACCGTGAGGCTGCTCGCTCACTCCTCCCCCGCCCCCAGTAGGATGGGGAGGAGAATCGGAAGAAAAAAGGTAAAACCTTGAGGGCTGAGATAAGGACAGTTTAACAGAACACCCCAAGGAGAGAAGAAAGAGCAATTAACAACACTACTAATGAAATAGTACATAAAGTGTGTGATGCACAACACAACTGCTCACCACCCAGACCTGGACCCGGACCCAGACCCAGACCGCAGCCCCTGGCACCCAATGCCTTCCCAAGACACTCATGCTCCCCCAGCCTGCTCCCCCCTATATACTGAGCACAACATCAGTATGGTATCGAATATCCCCTTGGCTAGTTCAGTTCAGCTGTCCTGACTGTGCCCCCTCCCAGCTTCTTGTGAAAATTAATCCTGTCCTAGCCAAACCCAGGACATATGCCAATGGTATCTGCATAAACTTCAGACATGCTCTCTCCTCTCAATTCTAATAAATAATGGAATAGAGGCATAAACAATGGACTCTTCAGAGACAAATGAGCCTGTAGAAGGAAACAGGGGTGCTACACGCTTATTCACTTCGCTCACTTAAAGCTTCCAGGTCAGCGGCCAAGATAAGAAACCAGTCTCCCTCAACAATCTCTGTAGTCAATAGTTTCTGTGAATCATTCTCTAAGTCTGTAAGACTGAGGTAGATACACATTTACCTCCCTTTCCAAGGGAAGGGCAAGAAGACTTAGAAGCAGAATCCTTGAGCACAGACTGAAAGAAACCAACCCAAAATGCTGAAGATTTTGGCATAAAATAGATTTAGCACAGCACTTGATGAAAACATTTTCTCAATGCTTGAAGAATACTTGTGTAAGATCCCTTCCTACCGCTGTTGTTAGAAAACTCAATTCAGGAAAGACCTTTTTGAATTAAATACTGTGTACACCATAGTTAGGAAATGTCAGCGTCTTTTCAAGAAAATAAGTAATTTGCTTTTAATACAATCAGGTTTTGTATTAATATAGTCAGGTTTTGTATTAAACAAGAATACAGTTAGAATACAGGGTGCTTAAAAACATCAGATAATTTCTTCTGACAGCTAAAATGTTCTGTCCCTAATGAAATGTCATTGACTACTCCTTACCTGAGTGCCATTCTTTGAGTAATGGCTGCAATAAAGGAAATACACCACGAAATGCAGATTTTTTAAAAAATCCTAGGCTTATCTAGGACTGCTGGATCAGACTGCTCACAGTTGATTTTCTGAAACCACAGAGGCAGAAAAAAGTAAGATGGAAAAATAATACAGTCCCATCTGACTACAGAAAGACTAAAAATTCGTTGGACCGAAATTCACAAATTATCTTTGGCAAGATGTGGGGAGAATTTGATCTCACGGGTGTCATTTCAATAACATACCTATCATATGAAAGCACAGAAATGACAGAATACATTAAGATTTATGGGTGAAAAGCCTACAGGTAGCACACAATTTTCCCTTTTGACTCAAAAAGTATCTAAGTCACTAGTCTACAAAACAGCCTGAATCATGGTATAAGCACTCGACAAAGTATCTCCTGCTATTGTCACCACAAACCTAACATGTTTTCCCAATAAATATAATTAGGGCTAACAGCCTACTGTCAGTATCTTCTATGCATGATGGGGCTCTGCAAAGAAATGTAGAAGACAACTGTTGGATCAGAAACATCAAAATATCTTGAGCAAGCCATCCACCATAGTGTTTATGCTGGAAAGAAGTTGAAAGTATTACCATGACATGCAGAAAGAATGTCATTAGGGGCAGTAGACAGGCGGCCTTGCAGAAGTCCTCATAATGCCATTGAGGAATCTGCTACCCAGCCAAGCAACAGTTCCTGTATCAAAAATATGTTAGATTATGAAAACTTTCTGCAGTTCTTTCCGTATCCTTGATATTGTTCCTCTTCCAACATTGAAGCAGAGCTCTTGTTGAAGGTTCCTGTGATTTTATCAACTCTCTTGATGCTGGTCTTAAAGCTCTAGACATTGGATTCACATGACCGTACCAGCCCATCACAGCTTTCCTTTCCCTGTAAGGGAAGGTGGTTCCCAGCTCTCATGGCTACAGAGCAAAAACTGAACATGTGAAGTGTCAATGTTTAAACACACAATAGCATATACAGAGAAATTTGAACAGACTCATTCTTACAGCTCCTTGTGACCAGATCACAACATTCAATGCCTGGGAGTGAGTAACAGAAGGTGCAAATGTTCTACATTTTTTATCAGTTCTGTCTTATTCTCATGATAATTTGGGAATCAGCAGTGCACTTCTATTTGACTGTCATCAAAAATATATAACACCATGCTTTGATGGTCACTGTAACAAGTAAGAAGATAAATCCTCCACAGGTACAGGCAAAGTCACATGCTAAAAACAGCAACAGGCAAAAAGTCACTGGAAACAAAGTTTTGCATAATCTTTCATTTTCAGTGTTACAGGAATCAGAAAGCCAAACTGAAACGGACCAATTGAAGAATGAATATTAAGGCAGCATAAGAAATCAGATACTAAGCAGCTTTTGTCTGCGAATACAAGTAATACTCAAATTCAAGTGTATTTAAGAACAAAAGTGCATAATTATTCTGAAAGAAATAGTGCAATTTAGGGAAAAAAAGCTTTTCATACAGCAAGGAAGCAAAAAAAAGAAAAAAAAACTTTTCATACAGCAAGGCAGCAAACATGAGAAGTATGTTATTATCACATGAATTGTTATTTGCACAATGAAATGCACTAGATTTCCTTATAGTTCAAGTTTGCTGTGATCCTGTAGCTTCCCCCAGGAGATTCCATATCCTCAGACAAATTACAGATTGCTGACATAATTAATTCAAAGTTCATTTTGATGTAGACCTCCTCTCCCATCCGTGAAATAAAATACTCTGATTTACCCCTATTTTAACTACTGAAATATAAGTACATTGAGTCATCATATCAATCTGAAATACACAGTATCCCAGTAAGGGAGATACCATAAAAAGCTGAGCATACCTTTCCAAACGAAATATTTGGTTGGTGCTAGACGCCATGTCCAGACACATTGTTCTGGCTGAAGCAGAAACCTGAAACACATTTAACCTTCCTGACTTACATTTTCACTTAAAGTAAGCAGAGTGTAACTGTGCCAGTGATGTTTTTTCTGTTTACAGAAAACACAATGTGTAAAGTAAGGCGATTTTTTGCCTTTCAGACTGCCCCAGAGACCCAATGGCCACTTCTTCCGTTCAGGTGACCTTTCAAGCTGTTACTAATCCAGTATGAGAGAGGCATCACAGAAGTCACCAATTCAGACTAAGGAATGTTGATGTGGTATTCTTTCCTTCATTTCTGTTGCACAAATTTGGGGTTCTTAACACCCAACAAATAATTACAGCAGTTTTGTGAGCCACTGAGACAACATTGGAACTGAGAAATCGTGGAGATAACACGTGAGAAGCTCAGAAGAGACAAGGTAACATTCAGGTATGTCTCACCCAGCTCTGTGACAACACATTTCTGATGCCGCTCCAGCTTCAGTTTGAGACAGCTGTAAGTGCGCTGAGACAAAATCCAAACACAACTATGGTGTTCCAGCTATCTGTGTGTTCAAGAGCCTGCACAGCATGCTGCCTGCCAAACTAGATGTCCTTTGGAGTACACCTACAGTGCTGTCCAAACAGCGTGACTGCAGACCCCTCAGACATAACCCACCCTCGCTTTGAACTTTCTAGCCAAGTATGACCAGCTATCAGAGCCACCAACACACTGGGTTCCAAATACGGTTTTTTCTGGATGACAGATGAATGGTGTGCTGCCAGTGGTGTTACCAGTGTCCAAGTTACTGTCTGACAGCATATGCTCAGCTGAAGAGAGCTAGCTCTGGGTGCAACATCTCTTTTGTAATTCATTCTTCCCTTTCTGAAGGCTTTGAGGGAGGTGGAAATAAGCTGGTCACTCAGACGTAAGCACTATGGTCAGGAGATCTGGAGCTCTGAGGAGTTTGTTGTCATTTCATCTAGTTCATTTGGGAAAGGCTCCTGTGTTTTATCTTGGCAATGTAGTGGATTATAAATGCACTTTGAAAAGCATCTATTTGATACTGAAATAAATCTAAATAAATAATGTAGTAATAGGTCTCCCTGAGAAGATTTGATTTAGAAATCAGAAAGTTATTCCCATACAAACTACTGACCTTGGTTCTCCATTACAGGTGATCTACGCTTAACATCTCATAGAAAGGGGCAGAAGTGGAAAAGAAAGGCTTTTCCTGGGTTCCCTGTATCTGGTGTGATACCAGTAACTGCCCTCCACCTCATTTAAAATGAGAATTAGATGCACCATTTAGCCCTCATATAGGGTCAGTACCGATCACTCCTCAAAATTTGAATTAGAAGAGAGGGAAAAAAAGAATATTTATCACTGCTAGAGAACAGTACCACCTCTTCAATAGCAATATGTTTGAATCTCTTCATTTTTCGAAAGAAGTGCTGCTGAATAATTATTCCACTTTGGCATAAATGTTAATTGTTTACATACTTATATATTTTACATATTTACAATTATCTATAATTTCACTGATGTAAACTTGCAACTACAACAGTGGATGCTTCCCATATTTACAATGGAACTTTGTTGAATTTTCAAGAACATTCAGATTAACAAATAGTACAGCTGATGACAAACTTACTGTGATTCTAAGCTCTCTCTTCTTTATTACTAACAGCTGGTGGTGAAGATGTGTGATGTTGCCATGCCTCATAAGCGTAGCAAGATTTAGTAAACATATGGAAGATATCAAAGATTTTTCAAAAACTGGTGTCTATGGCAGACATTTCTTTTAAGAACCAGACTATGGTCAGCATTATCTGATATTTCTCAATACCAGAACACGCACATCCATTCAGCCTACCTCAGCAGGCAGTGGGAAAGTGTTTTGGGGGAAATATCTTTAATTAATGCAGAATTTATGCTTGGGGGTTATTAGTTTTCTTTAAGTTTCTAGGGCTTGCCAAATTTACTCATGAAAGTTTCAGCAGTGCCATGCTGTTTTTCTGAATACACCCAGAGACCACCCTAATGCTTTCCTGACTACCAAGATGTTCGCTGCATTGAAGTTTGCTAAGTAAGTACAGCAACGATGGCAGATCTCTGGCTCTACATCGCTGAGAATCACAATTCAACAGGCAGGGGCATAACACAGGACTTACTTCAGGTTCTTGCTCTGCTGGGAATTCAATAAGCAGATACCTGCGCGAAAGTGATTAGCACCAGAAAGCAAAATTGGAAACCATAAAAGAAAAATCTTAGTGGCCTAATTTGTGACAATAAAGAGATTGTGAAAAAACATTTTGAGGGAGTGGAGGGATAAAGTTAGCTGAAAACCTCCTCTTAAAAGCAGCTTTCAAGCCTGGAAAACTAGAAGGGACTAGAAGAAACCCTGCCTGCCCTGCGGCTCCCATTCAGTGTATCAACCACCACCTCTGTAGAAATCCCAGCAGAAGCCCCATCCTGCCCAAGGCAACTACCTCGTACCTTTTTGTGATCCGTAGGCTCAGCCTTCTGAACTTGATCAGCACATCATATACGTGCCATGCGCATTGCTGATTATACAATTACTTTATCTACTTAAAATCAGAAGCTTTCAATTACGTGAATTGTGTGCTAAACTGTAATGCCAGATAAACAAGTGGCAGGAATCTTCTTAGAAGCATTTGTCTCCTTATGCTTCATGCATTTCTTATTCATTTTTCTCTAAAATGTAAGGATCATTCTTACCCTATAAGTGTCTGCCTAGAAGAAATTATAATTTTGGATTTGAATATGTAATGTTAACTTTACACTGCTGACTTTTTTCTGGATTGTGAATAAAAAGATACTAACCTTTGGACTAAGGATAAGAGCAGCAGCAATATTAATCAAAGGAAAGGACATTGTTTAGAGTCAAAGCAAAGCTTCTTCTGTTCAGCATAGCTGGACATATTTGTTCTCTTCCCAAAGATGAAGACGGGCTTACACAATGTCTCACACGTCGATAACCTATAAAATTTAGAGGTGACTCATTTTTCAATAGGGTACCACTTTTTTCAGAAACATGTAATCTTTGAACATTTTGCTTCAGTAGGAGAAAATAAAGAGAAGGATGTTTTTTGAAACTATCAGGACGTCTTGACAGAAATAGTTGAAGAGGTCACTGAAACATATTCATTATTGCTGAAGCTATGAAACAACGAGCTGATACAGAAAACTCAAGATTAAGAAGGTTAAGGTAGTTACATTGGTGTATGCATTTGACTATGACTTCGATATAGTATCACAGGCTTATGGATCACATGAGGATTTATAGCGTAAAAACTTCCATCTAAGTCACTGAAACAATAACAATCTGGTGAATTATTTTGTCAAAGAAGAAAAAGCCTACTGTATTCATAGCCAGGACTATTCAATTTAACTGTCATCCCTAGAATGGATGTTAGTTTTCCTCCTATTCACATTTGCTTTGGAAATCTCCAAGAGTCACATAATAATCCTATCTATGATGAGGAAAAAGCAAATGGAAACCACCTGGGTTCTCAGCCCTTCCAAACCGCTATCAACACTATTCCATCTATTCTGTTTTTATAGGGAAAAGAAGGATTGTTAGTAACTTCTAAATGCATTCAATCGTCATTTCAGACTTCCTTTCCATCCTTGCCTACATGCACTACAAATTATTTAAACTTACACCTTTAAAATGGCTGAGTACCTTTAAAATAACGAAGCTTAAGAAAGACATTTACTACTTAATTCTTTTGTTATGTGGTTGCTACAAATCAAATAGCAAGGGGCGGGGGGGGGGGTGCGCAAGGGGGGGGGGGGAAGATGGCTACTTACTCTGCAGTTCCTGATATTCTTTCAGATATATTATCCATTCCGACAAAAGTTGTACGTGCACAGAACTAGCATCTTTCAAACAATGAGCTGTCTCTCAGTAACGTCTGCCCCTCAACACTGTGTGATGCAAAAAATGCACAGGCTGTTAAGGCAAGGTGGGCTCAGCCGTCTGTGCTTCTTCCTGACATGCGAAAATGCAGGAGGTTGGGGAAAGACTGACAACGGTAGCATGTTCTGCTTCTATATTCTCCAGGTCCCACTGGTTCTGGGACAACTTTAACATGGGCAAAATAATCCACCCAGCAAAAAATTTGACATCAGAAGCAGAAGCAATGGAAGAAATCTCCATATGGCACCACTGGCTCATGGAAGTCCAGAGCAGACTTAACGGTGTATCATAGGTATATGCTGTAAATGCAGAGCCGCAGTCTGAGAGACCTGGGACAGAAAGCTCCTCAGTGCCACCAGTGGTTTTATTTCCAAGACAATGACCTGCCTGCTTTCTGAAATCAAATGAGATGAACAATGCAAGAAGCAGGTAAGTGATTTCTTACTGCCTCATTCAGAGGCAGCAAGGGAGGAAAATGAGTCTCTTTTCCTAGGAAATGCTTCCTGAGTCTGAGATGCTCTGAAGTAACTTTCAGTAATCTTGGAGGGACAGCATAGGCTATCTTGAAACTAGGAGCTCTCTGAGGTGATGAGTAATGGCAATTGCTCTGAGCAATTACTAGTACTGTTAAATCACTGCGAAGGTAAGTCTCTCTGATGTCAAACAGAGCAGACGTGGAAGATTCTAGCACATTAAGTCCCGTATATGGCAGAACTGAGTATTACAGTTCAAGGAAGAGAAGGAGGGAAAGACAGACTTTGACAACCACTGACCAGCTGGTCCCAAAGCACCAGCACCATCCACTGAGCATTGATCTTGAACTCCCTCTGAACTGCGACACATGAATTGGAACAGATGCAGCCTGATGCAGTCCCAAAGAAGGAAACTCCTGTCTACCTTCACTTCCTTTCCCCTAAGGGCTGGGTGAAGATCACATAAATGTTCGATATAGAAAATACTTCTTTGCAGGAAAAAGTGAGTCTTGGAATTCAGGAAGACCAGTAGCTTACAGGAGCACCTGCAATGATGCAACCTGACAGTCATCTTTCCCATGGGTTTACAGGAGCTGTCCCTCATGGATTATTCTATGAGAAAAAGTTTTTAAAACTGCCTCTGTTTCTATGTCCTCTCTGAAAAAAAGCGGTATGTGTTGATTTAGCATGTACACAAAGGCTGGGGTCCCACAGAATGCATACTCTTGTGGGAAACATGCTCTGCAACAAGGGGCAGGGATTGAATCATCAAAGCATAAATTTCACCATTCCAAAGCAGCTCTGGCAGTATCTGATTTTCAGCCTTTTTTCACTGTCTACAGGGCAACATGCTAAAAACTACCTTATGCTGGCAACAACACTAACAAAAATACGGAATTATAAACTTTGTGGCACCCAAAGAAGCAGATCCTGCCAGGGTTCCACTTTAATGACAGAGATGTGAAAAGGAACTGAAGGGTGGCTGGATTCATTTCACCCCTTCATGACTCAGGGATCGGGGAAGAGGGACAGGGAAGCCAGGCAAACACGGAGGTTAATGCTGCCACTTTGGTCCATTGTGAGCAAACATACTTTCACAAGCTGATGTTACAGTGAGTTGACCACCATTTCTAGATAATTCTGTCCCTGATTCTATGGAGATCTCTGCTGGCTGTAGGCTGCAGGCTGCTGGCAGTGGCGGGACTGCAGGGATGGCCTCCATAAGAAGAGCCCAGAGGCTGTCCCATGCTTGACACAGCCAGTTCCAGCTGGCTCCACACCACAGGATACAGCTGAGCCCATCAGCCAAGCTGGTGGTGCCTCTGCAAAAACGTATTTAAGAAAGGGCAAAGAACCACATGGCCAAAGAAGTGGGAAAAGAGTGACAAACAGCAGTGCAAAAACCAAGATCAGAGGAGAAGCAGGTGCTCCGTGGCAGAGTAGATATTCCCAAAAGGACTGCAGCCCATGGAGGATCCACACCAGAGCAGAGGAAGAGGGAGGAGCAGCAGAGAACCACACTCCTCCCCAACGCTGCTCAGTGCCTCACTGAAGGGACTGAGTGCCACCTGCGGCACTAACAAGGGGGGAGGAGTCTGGAGTGAAGCTGAGCCTGGGAATGGGGGGAGAGAGGTGCTTTCTCCAAGTGTTTTAATGCTTCCTTTGTTTTTGTTTTACTGAATCAGTAATTAAATATTTGTATGAATCAGTAATAAAATAAGTTCCTGTTTGCCCACAACAGCAAGTGGTAAGCGATCTCCCAGCCTTTATCTTGACCCACGAGCCTTCTCACTCTCATTCTTCCTATTTTCTCCTCATCCCACAGGACGGAGTGAGGTGAGCGAGTGGCTATGAGGGTGCTTGGTTGCAAGCCGAGGCCACCCACTGCCGCACCTGGCGCAGGCCATGCTCCAGTGGGTGCCGAGGGCCAGGAACTGCAACATGGGTGCACCACAAGGAGAAGGCACAGCAGCAATTAGACAATGCTTCCTGGTATCTGTTGGCGGCTTTAACCTCCCGATATTCAGATTTTGCAGGTAAAACCACCAGAAGTAACATCACAAGCATAAATAAATAATTTCAAGCACTGCTTTAAATTATAGTGGCTTGAAACCGCAGCTGAGGAGAACCTATCCCTTCAGGGGAGCAGCTGTCTGCACAGGATGAAATCTAGTTCAGTCTTCAGAGGTAGCAAGATTCTCATCTCTTTTTGAAATGGCAAGCTCTTGCTTGATTGTTGTCTCATTATTATTTCTACATTTAGGATGTTAAACCATTATTCCTGTTTCTTTCATGTGCGCTGATTAGAAAGGCAAGTCAAAATTAAAAACACTACTTGGAAGGGAACTGTCTGTTCCACAGCAGAACAGCAGAAATGGACGGTGCCTCCGTCTGACGGTTAAACGAACAGACAAGAATTCACCGTCGGGGTGTCACGGCGCACATCTGTCTAGGTCCCGGGGGGCAGCTCCCCACGCCGCGCAGTGCCGAGGCGGCGCGGGCGAGACCCTCGCCCGAGGGGAGCCGTTGAGCGCGGGGGGAGCCGTCGGCCTGAGGGGAGCCGTCGAGCGCGAGGGGAGCGGTCAGCGCCAGGGCCAGCGCGGCCCCGAGAGCCACTGGGCCCCGGCGCTAGGACCTGCCAGAGGGGCTGCCCGGCTGCTCTATTTTTACGACGGTATTTTTTGTATTCAGACTTTCCACCGCAGGCGGCCCCGGTCAGGGCATCCGCTCTGCCGGGGGAATCTGACAGGTCGGCCCAGCAGGTTATTTATAGAGGGGCGGGGGACAGAGGGAAGGGATGCGATCGGCATCGTATTCTTCTGTCCCGGGCCTGCGGACTGGGAGAGGCACCCACGACCGAGCCCCCCCCTCCCCGTCCCTCAGCACGGACGGGCAAGCGGCGGCGGCGGGGAGACCTCAAGGGCCGCGGCAGGCCGCACAGCCCGGCTTGACCCGCGCTTGCCAGCCCGCCCCGCGCCTCTGCCCGCCGCGCCGCCCCTCAGGGCCTGGGAAGAGGGTGCAGTCCGGGCCGGCCGGGGGACACAGAGGCTGCGACGTAAGCCAAGGAGGCAAGCCACCTAGGCTAGGCCCAGGCGCTCTTCCTTCCCTCTTTTTCCCCCATTTTTCCTCACGCAGCCTCTCGGGAAGTGAGGACCCACCTCACATACATATTAACTCCCCCAGTTACAGCTCCCAGCAAGTGAAGGGGGACTTTTATGCTATGGCACCCAGACTGAGTCTCAAGACAGTTCCAGATGAAATTGCACACCCCCACACGACAAAAATTGACTGTGGAGGGTCACTAGAATTAAAAATGCAGTGGCAATGAGGGTAGTCAAGCTGGAGCCCGTCTGGCCACTGTCTTCAGAGATTGTTCTGCATGTGAAGACCTTTTCAAGGAGGATTTAAGCTTTCCTTTTCCTGCTGTGGCAATCTGTCTCTTCACAAGCAGATACCAGCCACCCTTCTCCCTTGGCGCTGGAGAATTGTACTTACCCAGCCTGCCATTTATGAGGTCTGTTTCTTCTTGGTAGGGAAAGAAGCTGGGATGGTAGAAACATCAGTATTTCAAACTGTAATCAGACTACCTCCCTCAAGCCCTGCTGCTTAGCTGTTTCGTCCTGAAGACACTGAAAAATCAGGAGGTGCCTGGCTGCTACATTCGGACAGGCCTAGGCTGCATGCGCAAACCTAGAACTGCCCCACGGCGAGTGGCCTGACACCTGCCCCTGCCAAACCCAGGCTGGCAATCAGAGACAAGACATTCATCCGGCCTTGTGAGCGCTTGCCAAGGACACCCGACACACTGACAGGATTCGACTCTTCCCACACAATGTAGCAGTAGCCGCCATCTTTTAAAACCTGACCGCACCAGGAGACAGTGCCGCTGTGTGTAACTGCCTCACAGTGTGTGCTGTTCAGCCTGAAAGCAGATGACCTGGTATCCACGGCCTCTGGGTCCAGGCGGGTCAAAGCCACAGCTCCCGTCTCTTAGGGAAGCGCCTGCAGTGCTCCTGTGCTGCCTGCTGCACTGGGATGGCCTGAATCTGCTGGGCCTCAGCGCGGCAAAGGCTCACCAAACAGTCACTTGGCCACACCGATGGCAGCACCATCTTCCCGCTTGCATGCAAAGGGCTTGTTTAGAGTTCAGCATATGTTGGTTAGAGCAGTTGAGTAGTGGCAAGAGCAGGAGCCGCTGTGTTTCTTCACCGGGTTTAAACATCCCAACATTCCCTGGCCTGTTCCACCTTCTCTTGGAAGGACCGTTCCCCTTCTGGTCAATGAGACTTCTGTCCAGGTGCTTATCCACCCCAGCCTCTGCACGCACTCCTCACTGGGCCATGCAAGCAATGGCAGGAAATTATGTGTCTGGCAAGACACGGACAGAGTAGAATGGCAGGACAGTAGTGTTCCTCGAGGGAGCAAGTGCTAAGGCTTAAACGTGTATATCAGCTTAGCAAAAAAAAAGAAAAAAAGAAAAAAAAAAAAGAAAAAAAACGAAGCAGCTCCAACACTCAAGCAAGCCTGCATTTTTAAGTAATTACTGGCACTGTGACTAGTCCTGGCTTTCACTTCCATCTTCAGACATCATCTAGTCCATAATTAACAGCTAAACAATAATACAGATATATTAAATTGCCCTGTGTGCATTGCATATTTTACAGAGCACCTCCAACCCTGGCACATTTCGAACCATCTTATACTTTTAATTTCATGGCACACTCACGTTATCTACCACAGGCACACCGTCAAGTGCCAGCAAAGGCTTCTGGAGAGGAAGCAAATGCTTTCTTCAGTGTTTTACAGTCCCAGCTCCAAAAGACTGAGCAAAACCAATATTTTGTCTTGGTGGTCCCATCAGATATTAATGGAGCACAAGCAGATCCCGCTAACCTGGGCAAGCAAGCTGTGCTGCCTGGCTCACCGCCCCGAGAGCCTGCTCAGGAAAATGAGGCCTGGTGGCTTCCTCAAACTCACATGCTGCGCCACGGCTGTGTGCGATATGAGGCTGAAGGGCCCATGGGCAGGAAAACCCGCTGCCCCGTAGCTCACTGATGGAGGAGGGAAAACGTCACAACCATGTCCTCTCTATGGGACGTTTGGACATTGCTCGGGGTTCCCCTGCCTGCGGAGGAGCCCCCAGCTTCCTACAGAGACACTCAGGTGTCACCAGCTTCTACAGAGACACATAAGCAGAGTGGTTCTGCAATTCCTGGTGTCAGTCCTTTGTAGCCGATTGGATTACCGCAGAGATGCACTAGTTCAGCACTGTCTGTGTCACAGCACCTGAGAAGCTTGTAACAGACCTGTCCAACTAAGGCATCCGTCACAAAAACAAAACTAAAGAATTACAGTTTCGTCCTCCTGATGGGTCCATCTTTTAGGAACACAGGAAGGGTGTAAGTGGCCATATGGAAAAATCCATTCTCATAGTTTTACTGCTGAAAGCTAAACCTTCCCAGGAGACCCCGTGAATGCATTAAAAGCTCTAGATATTTGATTTCACTTAAGAGTTTCACCATCTCAGCCAGACTGCTAACAATTTAAAATAAAGGTCAATTAATTAATCGTCTGCCATGGGATGCGTCCAAGGATTCCGCATTTTAAATCAAGCGGAGCAGCGACACTACTGGAGTACCCTGCCGTGTTTGCACCTTGTCAAGCCCGCTGCTGGGCCACTTCGGTCTCGTACGCACCGGTGCGACGGCAGCTCCGCCGCCCTCGCCCCAAGCGCTACAGCACCCAGCTCGGCACCCCTGCGCGCCGCACCGCCGGTCCGCCCGCGGGCGGAGGGGAGTGGGGCCGGCCCTGCCGGCGAGCGCTCCGGCGCTCTCGCCGCTAGGCTCCGCACCGGCACCGACGCCGCCGCAGGGAGCGCAGCCTCCCGGGCTGCCCCCCGGTCCCGCTGTTCACCTGCGACCCCGCCCTGCCTTCCCCCTGACAGCGCCACCCGCACCGGGGTCACCGGGGCGACACTTCTCCCCGGCTCGGGGCGGGAAGGGCAGCCTAGGGGGGCTGACCCCGCAGGTTCGCAGTACCGCGCCAGCCGCCCCGCACAAGCCCCCCGCCCCGTGCAGCTCTGCCGTAAGGGCAGGCAGAGCATGTCCCTCCACCCCCTCATCCCTCCTCGCAGGGGGCGTCCTGGCAGGCTGGGAACACCCGCGCTACCCCCTTCGGACACCTGCGGACATCCAGGTACGCCGTTTCCCCCCTGCAAGGACTGACTGCCCCCCTCTGTGACCCTCCACGGGACGACCACCTGCCGTAGGTGCTGGCGGCCAGCGGCACCTTCCCGCCGGACGGCCGGGGGAAGAGAAGGGGGAAGGAGTCCCTCCACCTGGCCCCAGGGTGCATCCGAAGCCAGGGTGAAGCGCCAGCCCTTCCTGCGGCCGGGGGCAGCTGCCGAGCCGGGGACGAGGTGACGGTGCATCGGCTCCCCGGGAGTCCGGCCGCCGGTGGAGCTGCCCCGCCGTCCTGCCGGAGGTCAAGCCCAAATTTTGCTCTTGCAAATCCTGGCCGGACCTGTTGCCGTCAGGCTGGGCGCAACTCCTCCCCGCTCCTTCCAGCGCCAGAGCAACGAAGAGGCACACCAGCCCCGTCGGTCTTCCCTGTTGACTTTGTGAGAGGACTGCGGAGGGGGCGCCGCTAAGCTCTCGGTGAAACGCCACTACCGACCGGTTGCTAGCTGCGACTCACCGACACCCTGCGCCTCCGGCCTCAGCCGTCCCCGGCGCTTCTCCCGCACGGCCGCGCAAATTTCGACAGGGGAGCGCTCAGGACGGCCCGACCGCGGCAGGCTGGGGGCGGGCGGTCACTTGCCCCCGGCCGCCCCTCCCGGGGACACGGCACTGTCCCTGCCTGCGAGCCACAGGTCCGCTCTAGCTACGGCAGATCGCGGGGCTGGGAGCGAGGCTCGCCCCTTCTCCGCTTGCCCGAGCAACCTGCCGCTCGCCCCCGCGGCGGCAACGCAGGCTGTGCGCAGCGCACAAGTGTCCCCGCCGGACCGCCCGCCGCGCTCCCCTTCTCCCGTCCGCCGCCCCCGGCACCCAGCAGCGGCTGGGAGTGACCCCCTGAGCACGCTACCCCACGTCCGCACCCCGGGGGTCGCCGAGCGGCGGAGCCAGCAGCTCTCGCAAACCCCCAGCCCCGTGACCCCCAGGCGGTCCCACGCGCGAGGGGGAGCGCCCTGGGGCTCGCCTTACCCGGTCGGCGGAAAGGACCTGCCGGTATCGCTCCTCCTCGGCAGGCAGGGCAGGGAACGGTTGCATGGAGTACATGCTCCGGCTGCTGCTGAACCACTTCGCTTTGGCCGCAGCCCCCCACACCCTTCTCTACCTCGGTCTCTGACGAGCCGCGACCGCCCGCCTCCCGCACACACACTTGCGGGGCGGGGGGGCTCCGCATTTTGTCTGCTCGGCAGACTCCCCCTCCCCCCTCCTCTACCCAATAATAATAAACCTCCGCGAGAAAAAGCCGCCACATCCCCACCCCTTTTGCACACCAGGCTCTACCCCTCGAGGACCAGCTGAGAGACAGCCCACTTGCTCACTTCGCCCTAAAGCCGTCCCCGAGGGAGGGCGGACGAGGTGGGTACAGCCTTTGCCCTCCTCCCCCCCGATAAAGGACGTCTCGTCACACCGCGAAGGGCTTCAGGTGCCAAGATGAGCCTGAGCCGGGGACGATGCGCGGCGCGGAAACCCGCGGAGCCCGCCCGCCGCACCCCTCGCCTTAGCTCGCCGGGGCTCTGCCGCGGGCCGGGTGTCCCCGCCGCGCCCCGGGCCGCCCGGGTGCGCATTTGCGGCTGGAGCGCTCCGAAGCCGCTCCGGCGACCCCGGCCCGCCCAGTCGGAGCGCGGAGTTCTGAGCGGGGATAGCGGCCCCGGGCCTGGCTCCCCGGTCCATCTATCCCAGTTCGCGGGAGCAGGAGGACCCGCCTGCCTTCTGGCTGCTCTTTATTTTACGTTACGGTCATGAAAAGGCCTTCGTTTCACCCCAGGGATAGGAAGTTTCTGGCCTACGGGGACTGCAGCGCTTTCCCCGTAGCACAGTGCCTTGCCTTTCCCCAAGCGATCCTCCTTGTCTCCACACAGAAGGGCTGAAAGCGGCGCCGGGCGCTGCAGCCGGCACAGCAGGAGCGGAGGGGAAGGGTCTCCGGCGGGAAGAAGCTCTCCCGCAGCCGGCGACAGGTTTCTCCAGCTCCGTCCCCGCTGTGAGGCTCCGCTTCCAGCCCCTCCGGGGGCCACGCAAGCCTGTCGTGCCACATCCCTCCCGGGCAAGGAAGCGCAGCGCCGGCCGGGGCCGCTGCACCTGTCCCCGGGCCGACCCCGGCCGCGACCGACCCCAGCCACCCCAGCCCAGGAGAGCTGGAGGGGTGCGGTGTTTGCTGCAAAGCTCTGAGACTCAGAAAAGTGCCGCCTGAAGCCGCAAATGACAGAGCAAATACCCCACCCCCATGAGACATCGACTTTTTAGACTTGCATTTTGATGCCTTTGTCCCCCCTTCCCTGCAGCTGCATCCAAAGACGTCAAGCCTGGCTGAAGCCCGGGTCCATGGCCATCATGGAGCTCGCAAGCGCTATCCAAGAACGCAAAGCCAACAGGGCAAAAAGCAGGGGGTTGAGAGGCAGAAGCGGGTGCTACCAGCACAGCAGCAGCTCATGACCCTTCCAGGAGCCACGGAGCTGTCACTGCCATTCATAAAACAGAAAGGCTTCCCCGTTTCACTGTGCGTGTTTTGGTGCTTCTGAAAGGCTGTTATTCAGAATGTGAGTCAGAAAACACCCAAAAAACATGAACGATGACCTCAACACGAATACAGCTTCTATCCCTGATCACCACCGATACCCGTCATCGACAGACATAGAGAAACAAACCCAATGGGAAGACTTCTTCCTGGCTTTTTTCCCCAGCTTCTTTTCCAGCTATTTCCATACCTCGGATCCATGCCCTGCCACTTTCTATTTGTGTGCAAACTTTATGGGACAGAGCCTGGGCACTCTGTGCCTCTGGAGTGCCCTTGTACACAGGAAACCCCTGCTCATGGTAATTCAGTCCTGCATTTTTTTACCCAATCAAGCAAAGTCCCCTCTGGAGGAAAGCAGTGGTTTTGGTTTTATAACAACTGACCAAACAACATGAAAAGCACAGAAAGAGACAGAAGCAAGAGCATTTATGCAAAAGCTTCTAATTACGTAATGTAAAACAACAAATATTTCATGCTGTAATGTTGATAAAAAGAGGAATCAAACCATAATTCATTACTTATTACAGTATTTTACAGATATTAGTTGTCCCTGTCAAAAATTACAATAGGAACAACTGAAACCTAAGAGGTGCAGTACATGGCTCAGCCTGAAAAGCCAGCTTGGCCTTGGATGGAGGAGGTCTCCTCTTCAGCAGCAGAGCTGTGAATTCCAAACCAATCCTGACTCCTTATCTCATACTAATTTCCTCAAGCAGGAGAGTCATTTGAATTGCAGTTTCACACCTACAAGATTCAGCCACCATGCACACCGCACAGAGAAAGCCTAAGCCGAGTTCTGGTTTTGCTGGCAATTTTATGGAAATCACTGCATGAGAAACAATCATTTAGATTAAGAACTTGGTTGAATTAAGCCAGAGTTCTCTCAGAGTACAACTTAGTTCCTTAGACAGCTCCCACTAGTCTACCTTATGACTGACTTTGATACATCACAGAGCTTATATTGATACACTATCCATACCATACACTTGTTTTCTGGTAGCTTGGCACAGAAACACTTTAATGCAGAGTCCAAGTACTTCGTTAGCATGTAACCATTACTGGAAAGAAGCAAGCATGTCTCATTATCGTGTAACTAATTTGATTTCATTTGATTTTTCTCTAATTTTTACCTTGCATTTCCCTTCCTAGTAAATGCAGACCGCTACAGTAACTTCATTTTATAATTCTTTAGAGCAATTGACTGATTTAATTGAATGATAAGGGCAGACACGAATAGAAATTTACATTCATAAAGCAAGGAAAGGGAACAACTTAAATGCCCATAGATAACAACTGACAATGGGATGAAATCAAAGCCAAAGAGGGATATCTGAAGTAAATGAAACTGAGGTCAAGGTCACCCACAGACTGTCCCCACAAGAATACTCACCCTAAGGAATGCACTGGAGAGCAGCTACCATACACATCAACCTTCCGCTGCCTGGCACAGGAACGTCCTTCAGACTCAGCAGCTCTGTGCTCTGACCCCACACCAGAACAGCTGGCATAAAGCAGCTACGCTTTGGAGTCAGAACTACTGAGATTATAAACTCAGAGTTCAGTGCTTTAAAGCTGCAGTCAGGTATAGAAGCTTTTATGAACAAATTTTGGTGCTATCCGCATAGTAATATTTCCTTCTCTCATAGTTAAGGTCAGGACAAATGTCTAATAAATCAGCTATATTTCCCTGTAAGAGGCTAAAAAAAAATCATCTACATCCATGCCCGTTTGTTTCATCTTAATCTACTTCCCCGACCCATTCTCACAACTCCGTCAGAGCAGTAACATGAAGGAACATGATTGCTTAATTCCAGCATTAATCTGAGCAGTGAGAGCCATCGCTGCCAGAGAAGGGAACAAAAAGCATGCCTGAAACTTCCCCTGCAGTTATGGCGGTTGTCACAACCCTGCAGAAGCTGCTGCTTTACTACACTAGTCCTTGAGAACAAATAATTTTTCAAGTTGTTTTTGATGCTTTTATTGTCTGACTTGTTTTTTTACATTAAATTAATACACACAACAGCTTTGTAATTGTTACAGGGAACAAACTTGTCTGAGGAGTTTCCAATCCAAAATGTGTCGCCAACTTGTGAGAGCCTTGGTTCAGTGCAAAGATGACTGCTCTCCAGAATGCACTCAGAGTCAGGAAAAGCCCCCCTCATTTTTTTTTTGTTTTACACATAGCTAAATAGTCTGCGTGCTAAGTATCCTCCTCATCAGGCTTCTCTCTCTAATTTCCCCCCAACAGCATGTATATATTATATCATTTGTTTTAGTGTATACTCACCAAGATGCATTTTTTTGGTAAACTATTAACATTCAAAATACTTGCTCATTACAGCACGTTACATTTGAATTGTTAACCCCTCCTACCTTCAGTTCAGTATTTGCTCTCTAGAATTACCATCTGCCATTTATACCAAAAAACAGGTGATTTTTTTCTGTACCTTTTACTTCAAAGGTTGTCATGCTTGCAACACACAGCTCCAACCAAAAAAAGGCAAAAAATTAACTGTAAAAATAATTTTAAAAACCAAATAGAACCAGTGATTTTTTTCAACTGCAGATTGCTTGAACCCCCACACTTTTTCATGCCAAGAAACAAGTATCTGGTTCTGCAGGCAGACCAACAGAGTGCAAATGACTCAGATGGTTACAGATATACAGAACTATTTTGAATAAAATTTCAAAAATAGGTATGTCTCGCATATGTGAGGTTCAGGAGTGATACAAATCCTTAAGAAAGCGCACACACCTCCTCGTACACACATTTGTATGAATGGAACGAATTTTAAAGATCAGTGTGCTTTCTTATTATAATAGAGATGATCAATAAGAAGCAAATCTTTTCCTCTCCATTATTTCACTCAAATACTGAAAAACATGTAGAAAAGTACACTAAGAACTACATCAAATATGTAACTCGAGTACAGTCCCTTGTTATGGCCCTGTAGAGAGATTCCTCCTTTTTTGCTGTAGAGGCAAGGAGAAACTTTACATTGTACTCATTTTATAGAAAAAGCTATCAGCAAATAGAAAAAAGAGTTATGGTCATGTAAGATAAAAGCTGTTTCCACAATGGTCTCGTTCATGTTGATCTGCGTATTTCAGCTACAAAGGGATCTTTCTGTGGTTGTGGAAAATACATCATGTTTTACTTCAGCTGAACAAAAAATCTCTCCTCTTTTTCTCTCAGTGACAGGACAGTTACCGGCATAACCAGTCACATAACACAGCATCACCTCACTTGGTTAAAGGAGCAACACTTACATATGGAATTATCTTCCAGGCATTAATATTACAGAAAAGAGTTAAAGTAACAATATGGAAAACAGTTTATTCCTTATACTACAAAACCAGAGAATTCAACAGAGATGCAACTATGATTGCCTAGTAATTTCAATTAATCTACAGCTTTACGTACTAATGGCCTGACACATCATGATAGAAGCAGTACGCATTTCTAAAAATCAATTTTAAAAACCCCATAAAATACTACCAAACAGCATCAATCCATGCTAAGTATTGCCAAGTTCTCCTTACCTCTCTTCTCTTTCACCAAACTTAGGTGAGAAATTGAAAAGAAAGTGATTTTCTCTGTATTTTGCCAGTCTACACAATCCAAAAGCTACTGCCTTTTGCAGATTTTCTATTTTTTCTGCTGCTGAACCATAATAACAACTCAAATTAACACTGGGTCCCTATACAAGTGGGCCAAAATCAACCAAAAGAGCTTTCAAACAAACTGCAATCTTCTCTCCTAATTCACACAAATGGTCCCACTGCTTTTGCAGGATTTGTGATGAAATTATATGCCTGAATTACACAGGCAACCTAACGTCCTTTGGCTTTGCACCTCATCTTTCACATCATCTTGTAAGCATTTGTCAGTTACCCACAATGCTCAAGGATCAGCATAAAGTTTATAGCACAGGTTTAAAAGTTCAGTTTTCTGATTTCCCCCGCCCCTGAACTTAACTTGCAGTCCCTCAGCTGAGACACTGCAGCTTCTCTAACAATCCTGAAGCTGTGTAAACTTTTCAGCTCTACCGACCAACACTGATATCCCAAAAGCAAGGTATTCGGAGAGAAAATGCTTGAACGTTTAAAAGATTAGCTGGCTAGTTTATAGGTGATCAGTGAGCACCACCCAGACAGCTTCAGAACGACACACCATTGCATTGTTCTGCTGTTACGTCTGTGCACACCCATGCAGATATTCAAACATTTACCTACACAATTAGTCAAGCAATGCTCTAAGTTGGATTTCAAACCTCTTTTCTGCTGTGGGCGATGGGGGCAGTGATGAGAACAGATCCCTTTACCCTGAAGCTATTTCACATCCATGTTCAGCCCATGCATCTGTCCCCTAAATGAAGTTTTCAGTTGGTTCGATTTTGAGGAAACAAGGAGCAGGGAAGAACCAAAGAATAAACCCCACCATTTATAACGGGGCCCCTTTTATTGTTTGTGATACAGTTGACTTGAAAGGCAGTTCCTTTCACTGAACAAAGTTCCAACATGAGGCCCCAGAATATTAAAGCCCAAGTGATCTGAAGTTCCCCATTAGTTGTTATAATTAAAACTGACGTGAGGCACAGAAATTATCGTGTGACACAACATAAAGACTAGCGTAAGAATACTAATCTTCAATAACCCACTAAACTGATTTTACAGGAAACAAATATTCAATAAAGCACTTTATGCTAATCTATTTTTAATACTATGAAATGGAGGCAAGGAAAAGAAACACAATATATTAATAGAAGAGATGTTAACGGATCTCAGTCAGACAAATTACATTAGCACTTCCGTGTAGACTAAGATCTACTGTTACTTTCAGGGTCTGAACTCAGTTTTGTGCTGTGTGTGCAGTAACACAACAGGTGACTTTTCTTCCCTCCTCCGCACTTTTCTTGGCAAACAGTATACGTACATAATCTACAAATATTACCTTCTGTTACACACAGACTAACACTCTAGGAATAAAAGCTACCTAAAGCCCGACTGAGGTATATTAAATATTGGGTTGTTTCAGTCATTGTACACCATGAGCCATGCAACCAACACAACAGCAACTCCCACCACTGGCAGCATAATGAGGTTCTTGTATTTTTGCCATGATGATTGTTCAACTTCTACTTCATCCTTTCTTCTCTTATTCTTCCTTCGCCCCTTTAACCTGTTTTCAAAAGCTTCCAGTTCAGCCTAGATGAAGAAAACCAGAGCAGTTGACATTTGTGTCAGAATTAAAAAAAAAAGGAAATGTTCAAATCTTAAATAGCATTCCCCAAAACCATTTTATAAAAATAAATGGCAGCCAATGAGAGTTATACACCTCTTACAGATGGAATGGTAGCACTATATCCCATGGTTACAAAGCACTTCACTTCCAAGTATTAAATCATTGCTTAGTTTCCTATATAAAACATCACCAAAAATGCAACCAACTGAAGTTTTACATTAGATTTTTAACTCAGGCTGAATACATTAAGGCAAAATGAGATTGCTATTTCCATGAAATATGTTAAAAATACATTCCTTTTTCCTATTAAAGAAAAGCACTTATATATGTTATTGTAATAGCTTAAATCTTATAAAAGCATAGGCTGAAATCTTCAAAGACCTCCATCCCCTAATAAGGATGTACCCTCTCCCAAAAATAAATTAATAAAAATATAAATAAACAAAAATCTATCATTTTTTCCCCAATTCTTTTTATTTTGCATGCTCAGCTAAATTTTAGGTTGCTCAGCTATAATCTTAGACATGCACAAAAGGATTCCATTTGTTAAGTGTTATAACTTAACACTTCGTCACTCATATATGACTGTAGTAGGTACATGGCATCCTTCAAAAGAAAGCATGTGCCCTTAGGCCCCAAAAAGAAGCAAAGCAACTGGAAAAATAAGAAGAATGCCGAGGCTCCACCTAGAACAGCAGTTTTCAGGGTGATGCCTGGAATGAACAGTAGGATCCTCTGACCCCTGTTCCTCATCCTTTTAAAAGGGTATCAAGAGAATACAGACAAAACTCACTGTAGGGTACAAAGCTGAAACAAAACTGGAATTAGGCAGACTGGAACAAAGAGTGTAAGACTGGGATCAGACTGCAATGAGGAGTCATCTAGTTGCTAGGAAAATCAGGAGAGATGCTCTAAAGGAGAGTTGAGACAGACGAAAACCAAAAAGGTCCGATCTGGATTTTTGGGTAGGGCTGTCAGCTGTTGGAGAAAGCACAGGACAAGTGAGCAGAGAGACGAGACGAACTGAAAGACAGAGGAGAGACGGGAGCCACAGAGCGCAGCAAGCCAGCCCTGGCTGGGCAGAAGGCACAAGACTGAGGTGAAGCAGAGGAAACACAGACAGTGAACACAGACAAAGCCTGGCCACGACAGGAAATAAATCTACGTGCCTACTGCTGCAGCGCTGCCAGGAAGAGAGGGACTAAGACAATAAGGTAGGTGCATTAAAGAAACAAGAATAAGACAGTTTTGGGAAATGGGCAGAGAAGTCCAGTAAACATAATTTTCCTCTGGAACTTAAGATTGCCTGATGTCTGGTCTTCCTCTACTGATAGCAAGTATTTGTCAGAGTTTCACAAAGCAGATCTTGCTTCCCTTCTTGTGCCAGATTTGTCCTGCTAGCAGGAGAAAGGGACCTATTTCGACGTCTATTCCTTTGCACCTAATAAAGGCAGAAATTGTCGGCACTTGTCTTGATGATATGGGAGAAAAGTTCAGACAAAGTTCCACAACCTGCTATTTGAAACAAGATGACCTTCAACTAGCTAATCCTCCTTTAGGAAAGCAAAGTATTTTAATGAAACAGTTTTTCAAAATCTAAAATCTGGAGGCAAGTGTAGAGTTCTTATGATTTTACAGATAATATGGCGGTATTTCATTTTACACAGACACTAAATAAAACTCAGGGCTTCTATAGTTATTATATACTTGTGATCTGTAAGTTTTAAAAGTAGAGTGCCTCATGAATTGCAGTAGTCTGAATTAAAATAGAGGGCTTGAACAATTATATAACAGTTACTGAATGGCTTTCCTAGTGATCTTTATAAAAACCCAGCTAAAAATAAATACATTATAGAAAACAAAACAGAGAACAAAAAAAGGTTCGTGGGCACAGCATACAAGAAGCCATCACTATCCTGGAAAAGCTACCTACAGATTTTATATAACCGTCATCGTTCCCAAAGTGTCACCTCAATGATCTCTGAACAATAAAGTAATGGTTGTGCCCAGTCTTCAAACTACCTTGATTTTTCAGGCTAAACAAGCTCAAGCTTTTTATTTAGAGTAAGAACCTAACTTCTTTGTGTATAGACATATTAAAAGTTAAATGAAATGCATTCATTTAAGTTGCGCACTCAAAACAATTTGATGTCAAATGACTAGTTTAGTGTTGCTCAGCTACTGGATTTTGCTCCTTTCTATGTTATTCTCTACATTCTTCCTGCACTGGAAGGAGTAGCAGTCCCATGGGAAAATGTAGCTAAATGAATGTGAATAACTATACAGACACAAAGTGTCATGTCCTGAAATTGCGGGGGGGTGGGGGGGCATTTGACTTCCGTAACTTCTGAGAAGCTGTTAAAACATTTTTCTGACACAAAAAAAAAGGAAACAAAAATCTTTCATACAACTCATTAAATCAAAATTCAGGTTTGAGACCTTGACTTCCAGTACTGAAACTCTTGACTATTACCAGTTAGCTCAAAAATTTAACCAAATCTTTTACACTAGAGCGGGACAGAGAGAGAGCTTGGTCTGAATTGTTAAATAATCAAAGCACGGATCTTTTTTCCACCTCTAGCAACTGTGAAAACCCTGGCCTCACACAGTGAAGCAGAGGGAAAGTTTGGCTGCTATGGCCATGATGAGAAGCCTAACCAAGCCATTTCACTTCCACTAAGGAACAAATGATTCCATCTGTAAATGATATTAGCAGAAGCTGCTACCAAATATAGCAAACACCAAAATATAAATGTGCAGACTTACCAGAGCCCTAACTAGTCGTTATATAAAGAATTTAATGGACTACTAGTGAAAACAGGCCTCAAGAAGCTGTGACTAACAGATGAGCTGCCTATATAAAAGCACGCTAATGAGATCAGGAAGGTGGTACAAGATGCAAACCTCTGTCAGAAGGGAGTATACTCAATAAAATATATACTTTTAATATGATCCAACAGCCTACAATAGCGATGTCCTCCAATTCGCATCACCAGATGGCAGATTGAGATCAAATTTGAAGGGAATCAGTTTTAGATAAAAGGCTGCAGTAGCTGAGGTTAGTACTTGTGTGCAATTCTAGAGCCTATTTATTAGTTACCATTGTCCTTTCTTTAATTGTTTTTGTCCTTTTTTTTTTTTTTACTGTTGTCCTGCTGTTTGCTATTGTGCTATATAACTGGCCACTTTTAATTAACCTTTTAACAGTCTTGATTACGTATAGGTGAAGTCTTCTACCCCTGAAGCTGCACCCATCACAAAACACGCACGCAGAAGCAGTTGCCATAGGTGGCACAAGGGTACCTACCACTGGGCTGTAAGGGTGAGACTTCAGCGAATGCACAAGTGGAAAGCAATGGTGGTGTAACGGCAGCGAGGAACAACCGCTGCTGAAGAATCAAGACAAATATAATGTTGCACACTATGCTGATGGAGTGAATCTGCTACAGTTTCAGAGGAGCCTCATTACTGAGACTCGACTAGAGGGACTGCAAGTTAAGTGATTTTGAGGCAGAAATCATCAGTAACTGGGATGTCTTCTGGAATGCATTAAAACACCATCCGTGCCACACAAACACCAGCAACTTCTAATTTCTAGCTCTAGAATTGTAAGCATGTTCTCTACATGTGTAAACATCCATTTTACATCCGAAACACTTCAGTATTCAGCTTGCAGAACCATCAGTTATAGATCACCTCTGCCTAACAAAGTGTTCCAAGAAGCTATACTTCCTGACCCATGTCCCAGAACTAACACTTCCAAGGTCAACTTAGGGAACAAGAAGAATTAGATAAACTGTCTATGAGTTATATGAGAGAATATGTGATCAATGCTGTAGACAGTCGATGCATGAACGTAACAATAAACATCACAAGATGATCACAGAACAGTGCCTGCTCCCCTGGACAAGAGGTACGTAACTGCACACCTTTCCTGCACCATGAGTAGACACACTCCCCATTGAAAAACCAAAGCAGGCCTTGCTAGAGCATTGGTTGGTAGACATAACGCTTTAATAACTGAAGTCTCTAGGCAATCAAAGTATGGATAACAGAAGCTGTGACCCACAGAGAAACTGTCTACCCTAATGAGATTGGGAGAAAGAGGATCGGGTCTGTGAGTAACCGTCCCGTGCCCCTTGTCAAGCAGGGAGTGAGCCAGGGCTCTGCGATAAACACAGATAAACACCTGTGACACGCAGGCGAAAACACAAGTAGAACCTAATGCATAACTGTTGTGACAGCCGAGTAAAAGGAGAGGCTGAAAGCACACACTGGACTTAGAATATGATTTGGTGTCAAATGCTCAGGCACAGGCACAGGCACATGAACTGGCTGGAAGGATTGCATTAAGGCTGTAGCCTCCAGATGACAAACTGACCCAGCCATCACCACCAACAAGCTTACAGCTCTTGCCTGAAGTATGATTGGTATTAATGTCTTCAGGCAGCTGGCACAGAAGCTTCTTGGATTACAATGCCGACAACATACGCTCACCAGCAACAGCAATTACAGTAAATACACATTTTCCTCCCCCCTCAGAGACCTTGAAGGACAAAGACTCCTTTCAGCTTCCTCGTTCTTTCATGATGGGAGGGAGGAGGGAAGCTTCACCCAATATTTAAATCTCTATGGAGGCTATTCAGCAATTCTGTGGGGTTTATGCATTATAAAGTGTTTGATTAAAATAAAAAGTACTTAGTATTTTAAAAATAAACTATACTACACACAGTTATAGTAATGCAAGATTAAACTGATGTATATAAAACACCTTGCAGAAAATCATGAAAACTGTTTGGGAAAACGTTGCCTCTCAACCACTGTAAATCATTCACAACACACAGAGTAAGGTAACGGCTGACAGGAATGACTGTGCATATCACATCACAAACTATACATCTTCAGTTGCATATGAATTACATGATTTACTAACAAGAACAATGTGGGGGGGAAGCAGGTGAGGAAGAAGAAAGGTTGATACCTGTTGTCTTCGTTTCTCTTCTTCAATAGCAGCTTTGGCTTCTGCCTCTTTTATCTGTCCAGACATACAAAGTGATGTTGTAAACAGCAGCTAAACCTATTTTCTTATAGAGTCATAATTAATCATATAGAATGGTTCTCAGCAAAAGTGAGCAAAACCTCCATCAAGTGAGTGAGCTCTTAACTTACTGAGATTACAAAATATTCTTGGAAAAGCTGCATCACCTCAGATTTGAAAACCATGGAACATACAATGGATGCTAGAAGGTTATGAAATCAACTTCTGACTTCAACTTGACAAGCTCAATTGACAAATATAAATATAAAACAGACAAAAAAAGAAAGAATAGATTGGCCACTAACAAACAGGAACATTCCTAAAGACAGTCTAAGTTTTCAGCAACTTTATCCTCAATTCAGCACACTTTACACATACAAGTAATTCCTGCATCTGTATATAATTTACACACACATATTTCATTCCAAGTCCTTTAAATATTCCCTGACTACTAGAGCAAAAAGAAACCTCTATACCTGTACCTAATATGATACACTAGATAACGCATAACCAAACCGCTTTAAAGCTCTTGATGTAATGCAAACCAAACATAATTAAAAATGCTCCATCATCATAAAGTCACATGAAAAAAGTCACGGGAGTTACAATTGATAATTCTATAGTAATGTTTTCTAGTGTCCAAGAAAGCAAATTAAATGCTAGAAATTGTTAAGCAAAGAATAGTACAGAAAAAAATGTCAATGCATAAACACACGATGCACTTGAATCTTAGCTCCTGCATTCAGTTTTGGTCCTGCAATAACCAAAGAATGTAAAGCCTGAACATACACAAAACCCATGATGGAGTGGCTTCAATCTAAAGAGAAGCACAACTAGGATTAATCAGATTCAACAAGGGACAAAATCCTGAAGAGTGTGAAGATGCCATCTTCATGGGTAAAACATCGATAATTATTTTTCATAATGCAAAAGCAAAGGCATAAAATGAAATTACCAGGAGGCTGGTTCATAACAGAGGGAAGTATTCTACTCCCACACAGTATTTGGCTAAATCTAGAAATTCAGTGCTGCAGGACATTTATAGATGCCAAAAGTTTATGTCGACCGAAAAACAATTAGGCATGCTAACAGGAGGGAACTCCAACAAAGATCACTAAACAGAAAGACACCTGCTCGATCTCCAACATTCCCCTAGTCAGAGATCACTACAGTAATAGCAGTAAGAGTACATGGGGAAGTACATGTGTTCTTGTGTATGCGTATATACATATATTTTTGGGTTTTTTTCTTGTATAAATTCTGGGACCTTTAGCATTGCGGCCACTGAATCACTACCTTAGAAAAGTTAGACGTAAAAATCTCATTAATAGGATCAAGATTGTTTTTCATTTCAAGCTAATAACTGGATGATTTGCAAAGTAACAGTGACAATTTACTAGATGTGGTTTACACAGGTGGAATTTGCTCCAAACAATTCAAAATTCAAGAGCTTTTGATGACTAAGGAGAAACAGACCATGCTTTAGCGCACTGCAGCTCCAATAGTGTGCGCTGAAGACAGGGTCAATAGAAGAGTCCTATTTGCAGGCTTTCAGACAATTTTTTAAATTGCTAAACCGTATACGAAATAAAAGTATTATTGAGAATTCCATTGATCCAGACACAGTGGCAAAGCCTCTCTTTAGAAAAGCATATAAAAGACCTTTTCAGCCATGCACATCTGAAATTGCAGTCTGCTGTGAAAAAACCTGCACAACTAGCCTCCTGTCATTTCACTGCCATCTAATGGCAGAGCTCCAAAAGAAAAGTGACCCACAAATATGGAAAAAGTGAGCAGAAGCTTCTTTGACCACTGGTGTGGTCGTATTTGTATAAGATACATAGGTATACTATACATAGGTAGAGGGAAGTGTAACCGTTATAATCACAGTACGGAAAAAACAGTTCTAGAGCCCTTTCTTTAATAAAACGTGCAGTAAAAGACACACTCAGCTCGGAAGTTCCTTCAGAAGTATAGCACCTACTCACTAGGTGCTCTACATGAAGAGTTCTATTAAGAGTTAGCTCATTTGGGTTTTGAAAATTTATGGTTGATTTGCAACTGTGCAATCTAAGTATTTTTTGTAAATTTCTGTAGTTTTTAACAGATTTTTTCCAGTCTTGACACATTAAACAGTAATTGACATAATAAACTACTTTTGTGGAGTGCACATAACTGGAGATCATTCTAGTACGTCACTGACAAGGCCACACAAGCTACAAAAAGGTGCCTACTAAGAATTCAAGTAGAACTTTATAACTTCATGTAAAAACCCCAAAACAAATCCATGTTCTTCCATGAAGGCAGCACATATAGCTGGGTTATGCCGCACAGTATGTCTGTGGCACTGCTTATAGTAGAAGCTGGCAGTCACTTGTTCATTGCAAGAGACCGTTCCTCCCCGTGGATTACTGTGTCAGGGGTGAGAAACGGGGACTAGTGTCTGCTGAAGCAAACCAGCAGCTGCCACTGCACTGCACCACACAGACACACTGCTGTGTCCCGGCTCATGCAGCCTCTTGCGGATTCACCTTGCTTCAGTGCACTCCATGTCCTATGAACTTATCTTCACACTCTTACTGGAACTGTTTGTTATGGTCGGGATGTTCTTAAGGCATATCCTAAGAGCCTTAGCATTTGGCCTGCTGGCAAAGTTGCAGGATTTGGTCTATGTGGTACTTACTATCAATCCTGAAAGTCTGAGCAGAAGCTGACAAAAGTCATCTTTACCCACTGAGTTTTTTGGGTTTTTTAACCAAGCAAGTTATGCACCTATTCTTTTTGTTTATGTTTTTTTATAAAGGGCTTCTAAGAGGAAGGTTGATATTCTGTCTCTGGGTGACAGCATGCAGCAATTTCTCTCACAAAATTGCAGAACTAGGGAGAAGTCACATTTACAGCAGGCTAAAAAGTACACTGCAATTGCTGAAAACTCTTCATTCTTCTGGTATAGGGTAACTCATACAGTGTGACAGGATCACACTCTTCGTTCCGGACAAGCGTAGCATTCAATAGCTGCAGAACCTTCACTGGGAAGAGCAGATCTAGCAATGCCCTGTGAAGCGGCCTAGCCCTAAACCTACAGCACTAATCATCAGCAACGACAATTTTATCATCACTGATCCTCACTTGTTTCTCAGTGGAAGACAAAAGCACCAGTCTTAACAAATAAAAACATTTTTTTAAAAAAAAAAAAAAAGGAAAATAAAGGAAAATAGCAGAATGTTGGTTTAACATAGTATTTACTGAGTTAATTAACACTGTCTGCAAACACTGTAATCCTCCCCGCTAAGCCAAATACAAGTTTGAAAAAGCATCTGCTATTGAACAGCACATCTACCTACGTTGTGGTTTTTGCTGGTATTGCCTTGAAAAATACTTGTGTCTGCTTTTTCCTACTTTTCTTGAAGCACTGAGAAGAAATTATAGCTACACCAGATACATTACCTCAGATGCTTTCCGCTTCATTTCCTTGCATAATGCATCACATTCCAGTGCAACTTGGCCTTCTTGTATCTTGCTGCACTGTATTTCCTGTCAAGTATAATTTGAGTCTTTTATAAGCATTTTCCTATATAAATTTTAGTTATAATGTCCATTTCTTTATGAAAATAATGATAAAATATTCTGATTTAGTAAAACATTGGTTACACAGAAAATAAAGCTAACGATTAAACATTACTTGAACCTACAATTCTGTATTAAATTGTCCTTTTATCTTTTCCTTCTTTCTGATAAGCTAAGCTGAAAGAAATAAATCAAATAGCTACAATTTCTCCTCTCTTCTCTTTTCTCACTTGTTTGCCTAAGACAAAGGAAGATAACCTGAATGCTGGCAGAAAGAGCTAGCATTCAGAGTCTCACTAAGTTCATATACGTTCTCTTAACTGGCTGGGATTACAGGGCAAGGTCTGGTCATGGGGGAAAAAAAAAAAAAAAAAAATTTCTCACTCACACTTCCTCCCCTCCCCCCAATATTGAAGAATAAAAAAAAAAGGTGGTTATCTGTAAGCAGAGACTTTTCATTCTGAAGCATTTGTTCTGTACATGTCATACTTTCTCCTGCTGAACACCCCACCTGCAAGATTTCTCATTGCACAACTTTTCTTGGAGAAGCTGAGAACTCTGGGGAACTGCAGCCTGTTTGGAAGGCTCAGAAGTTAACTGGGTCCAGAAAAACAATTTAAGCACCTTTTAACTAAGACAGGTAATTAATTTTTCGTTCATTATTATTTGCCAAGACTTCACATCAATTTCTGTTCTTCCCCTCATAAATATTATACAGCTATAACAAGCTTGTTACATTACTTTATCCCTTATCTTTGTTAGAAGCTCAGGATGCTGGTGCCTGTACTCGCTTTCAGGTTTGCAAAGAACCACAACTGATTACATTAGTCAGGGATTCACAACATCTGTGCTCGTTCCAGCTTATGTAATTATAAACTTTCCCAATATCATCAGAAAAATGTATTTTTTTTTTCTTCCCAAATCACTCCAGGTCATCTGACTATTCTCCCAATGCAGCTACAAAAATTCAAATGTGCTTGAAGATAAAGCTATTGTAAGTCAGGCAGCTAACATATTTTAGAACTAAGAGGATTTTATATTCTCCAGTGAATCTTGCGATATTGCAGCCCAGATCTTCAGCTGACGTTAATTGTTACAGCTCTACTAGCGTAACTGCACCTCTTCTAATCTGCACTAGAGATAATCCATCCATACAAGCCTAGCAACATGCAAAGAAAATACATTGTTCTCAAAATGTAACTTAAAAATTTACCCTTTTCAGTCTCTTACAGAGACATCGGAGTTTAACCTTCTGGCTGCAGTTCAGAGGACAGCTACCTGAATGGCAAACCTCTTTACACCGGTGACCACATGGCAACTGCAACACAAAACACCCACACCAATAAATCATTGTAAAATTATAAAGAGTCTATGAACTGGTTTTATTTCAGACATAGCAGCTTAACAGAAAACTCAATCAGTTTTATCAGTTTTTCCACTTGTGAAACAGTTGATACTTCTGGGGTTCTTTTGGCAAGCGTGTGCTTGTTATTTACCGTATTTCGGTTCCTGTAGAACAATTTATCTGTTATAGGCACAGCTTGATTAAAAATCAATTTCTCCTTTCAAATGTTTCAATAGTCATCTCCACAGTAATTTATACAACATTTACCCTAACTATCTGTATGTTGGGGCAAGACATGTAGGTAAGGTAAAAAAGAAACTGAAAACTTGAAGTGTACTGCAGCGACTCGTAGATCAGACAGAGTCACCAGAAGAAAGAGGGAAGAATCAGAAGCAAAAATGCCACAAAAGATTTTGCATGCAGGAATCTTCTGAACTATGCAGAAGTCAAATACAGGTCACCAATGCTCTTACCATGTCCAAAATAATTTCACTAAACCCTAAATTTCTGCATTTGGCAGATTATTCCATTTGACATCTGTGAGATAAGAGACTTTTTTACTGCCAGTTCACATTTTAATATTTATAATTAAAATATTACAATTCAATTACTGTCTTAAGAACTGAGATACTAATTTAAATATGCTGACTGTTAGGAATGTAGCAGTGCTCCCACCATGATATTAGATAAAAAATGACAAGAAAGCAAACACAATTTTTCACTTACTGTTAAGAACTTGACTCAAAATACACCTGCTCATACATATGCCCATAAGAAATCTTCACAATAATGATTTTTCATTTTCAATTACATAACCCAATACTGTCAATAACCGAAGGTGGAATCTCACATAAGACATGTAACCAAATTATTTATAGAGGTAGTTTCAAATCCCCAAACTATTTAAAGAGGCATTGGATAGTGTTCTTCATTAAAAGTGAAATTTCACCTCTTCACTGTCATCAAGGGATTAACACAACTTGGAAAATGCTGCAAGACAAAATTCTAAGATACATTTTTTCACGTTCATTAAAAATTGAAAATTTATACATACTACCTTGCTTCATCCCCACAAATACTATAGAAGATAATAATAAAACCCAGCTGCATACAGTTCTTGTTGATCAGTAAATTTGGATTCTCATAAATCCATTGGACCTGGCTCAACATCTGAGCTAGTATCACGAAACAAATACCTAAATAGAAAGCAAAACTTTCTGACTAAAAATTATGGAACAGACATACATATTTTCATGTCCATGCCAGTCACAAACTATTATTACACTGACAGATACTTTGTGGTTTAGGCTCCTTTTTTTCGCGTTTCTCTCCAGCTAACCACGCTGTGACAATAACAATTTCTGCTGTTTCCTGGGAGCTTATTATTAGCCTTGACACACATGGTCTTACTGGGTTTTCCGTACCTAATAACATACCCCAAATACATGTGTTCTGCCGATGCATTTCCTCAGTTGTCACATACTGACAACACTCCACAAATTTTCATCAGAAAATTCCAACTTTTTTTGTTACCAAGGTCACTACCAAAATCAATATGAGGTCAGGCATCAATCCAGTCCCTGGGAAAACTGCCTTATTGTTAACATCTCTTGCTCCAACTTTTCATTTAGTTTTGTTGTTTTGGGGTTTTTTTTGGGGGGGTGGTGGTGGTGTTTTTTTTATTTAAATAGTAAAACACAAGCAGTTGTTTCCTTTAGCCCACCTTCACCCTTGTATTAACCCTCTTCTGTATCTGAACTAGATATTCACTAAGTGGCATTGACCCAATTGCCCTGCTGAAGCCATATGTAGCAGATCTAATCTATTCGTTTTATCTGGAGGGGAAAACAGTACAAATTGGTCATCTTACCAAAGAAGGAATTTAGGCTTGTTCAGGCACAACTGACCATCAGCAAATCTATCTTGCATTTTGCCTCATTTTGAAAAGATGAGGGGAGAAACCTGTCTTTAAGCCTTGTATACTACTGAGGTCAGCCTACCAGCCAGGACACGAGTCTAACAGCCGAGTCTGCTCACTAGTGACCATCAAACACATTAACACAACCCAGTCTCCCCTGCAAGTCATCCCATGCTGGCCAGAACAATCCATGGCTAGAACTATTACTTCCAGATTACCCTTCCATACTGATTAGGCATATTTCCAGTAATAGTGTCAATGCCCAAACAAACAGTCTTATAACTGACATCTCAGAGCTGCAAATTCAAGAGAGTAGCCAGTAGCCCTCACCTCAACCAACCTCCAAGCGCTACTGCAATAAAATTCTTACATTACACAGCACTGGAGCAAAATTTGCATAGCACAGAAATATGCTTAATCCAATACTGAAACTCAAATTTACACATTTAGTTCTCTGCATAGAGCTACCAGTTCACATCCACAGGGTTGCAGAACAAGAATGAAGCTGGCAGTGTAACTTTCTTCTTACTCCTTCCAGTGCAAAACCATTAAAACAGAAAAAAAAAAAAACCAAGAGGAGCAGTGAAATGAGTGGGAAAACAGCATTTCCTCATGATCTTAGAAAACAAAAGCAATCCTACCGCTGCTTCTGCTGGATAAATGACATAGTGGGAAAGGATTTTTTTTTTTTTTTTGCTTGTTTTTAAGTGTTCATGCTGAGCTACTTGGTGCTAAAACAGAAAGTGTATGCCCCTTCAGATCTTTTTCACCACACAAGATCTCTTGTCAATAGCTCGTGCACTAAAGGCCAAAATGAACAGGCTTTATATTTGACATGCCAAGGCCTTTAATAGAAAGGGATTTAATCCACAGCTCTGAAAACAAAACAAAACAAAAAATCCTACAAATATTTTCCCCATAGGCAATGCATTTGAATCTTAACATTATGTCTGCTAGTGATAAAACCCACCAACGTTTATGCAGGCTTAACTGATCTCCACCAGAGGCTAATACACACAACTTAATACGCACCCAATAACACAGAAAAAAAACTGTTAATAAAGAAAACAGCATTTTTGAGCAGCAATCCCAAAAGCTAAGTACAAAAGATAAGTTTATCAATTCCAAAGGGCAGACACGTCAGTTTAAAGTGTGGCCCTGCTTCCAGGGATCTTGATGAAAACCTCCACAAGCCAGACATTGTGGAAAATCCTCTCATTATGGACCAAAGTGGTGCATTTGCCTTTAAAATTATTTTTTTGCAATCCACGTACATTTTCAAGGTTCATTTACAGAATTTAATTAAGCATTCGGGAAATAAAATTTATTTAATTTATTTAAAAAAATACCCTCTTAAAAATTTATGAAATTGTCTCTACTGCACTATCACGTTAAAATAAATTTATCACAATGGGGTCCCATATTTCACAGCAAGACAGCGGCAGAGTGCACAGTAAAAGTACAAAGTATAGTTATGTTGTCAAAAATACTAATTACAGAGAATCAAGTGTTAAACACAGATCCACAAACACTGATATCAATACAGAAACGATGAAAACAGAGAGACTTAAAACTTCTATATAAGAATGGTCATAAAACATCTGCAAACATGATCATAAGAATTTAATCACCCCTGATTAAAAAAAAAAAAAAGTTAAATTTCCTCCAACGGGATATTTTGTTATTGTTACGAAACAAGAGAAAGAGCTTTTTAATTAAAGCATCTCATCTAACAGCTGTGGCAATATCAAAGACTTTGTTTCTCCCTAAAGCAGAAGGGAAATGCGAGCTGTACTGTATAATATTAGAAGTCATTTTTATAGTTTTATGCTGCCATAGCCAAAACAAAAGCATGAAACCTTTTGAGATTTTCAACTTCCTGTTGTATTTTTTCAAGGCACGAGACAACATAATTGATCTTCATAATCCTCAAATGTACCTTGCGACCTCTAATTCAAATCTGGTACTATACTACTACAATTTCCATTAACCGAAAAGAAAATCATCTCAAAACTAAGGCTTCATTAAAATACTGTATTCTGTTGAACATAAGTTGCACTATGCTAAGTTTGGTGGAGTGACAGTGCACGCTGATTTTTAGCAAACAACAACTTCACTGAGCTCTGCTAATAACCCAAGGTCAGCATCTGACATCAAGTAAGAAAATTCTCATAAAACACTAATTTGAAATTTACTTGAGGCTGTCAGTATTACACACAAAATTTCCAACTTAGTTTTGGGCAGACATATTTGATTTGTAAACTTTAAATGTTCTAAATTCAGTAGTCTTCTCCATCTTATCTTTTGGCCAAGTTGTTTTTAAGTTCTTGTCGTGAAGTTACCTCAATGGGCTTGACCTACGTTTGCTGGGCAAGGGTGGTGGTGACAGGCCGATGTCTGTTAAGGCTGCTCCTTCAAATTGTCCTTTAAACAGGAATTATCAGTACAATTTGTACTATGATACAGGTAATTTTTTCCAAAGTTGCAGACAAATATTGCATGCTTATAAAAGACAATATATCCCTAGTAAAGTTCAATAGTCATAGAAATGGGAACAAATTTTTTAGGCAAAAAAATGGTAAAAACTCCATACAGTAGACATGAAGTTACTAAAATAGGATCTGAGGAAAGTATGATGAACTGTAACACAAAGATATGAACTATCTGAAGCAGGACTGTACTAATACTTTTATGTTTCATGAAAGCCAGTAAGAGCTAGAGCTAGGACCACAGGAAGGGAAGAGCATGCATTTTTACATCATCAATTACACAACAAAGATTCTCTGGATAGCAGAAGCTGCATAAAACCTTATTTTTTAAGGCATCTATAAGAACAAGAATTTTAAACAAAAGCTTTATAACACTTAAGTGGACTCTGCTGTCCTAAGCCCTCTTTCACATCCCACTGAATTAAGTAAAAAATACATTATCTGTGGAACAGTGAACGGCAAGCTAGAATTCAGGATCACTACTAGATGGATTTTAAATCCCAGGCTGGGAGTCTTGGCACTATGTCCAGAAAAATCACAACAGTTACATCAATCAAAGTCAAAGATGAGATACGGGAGGGAAAAAAAAAAAAAAATCTTTGAAGAGAAGCTGAAGTACAGGAACACATAGTTCATGTTAAGAGATTATAAGTACTCTTGAAAACAAAGACAAGGAAGTCTTGGAGCAAATAAAACCAAAGTAACAGAGAGGGAAATGAAAGGTCAAAATTAGGAGGTAAATGGACAATGAAATAACATCCAAAAGTGTTCCCCCGCCAGGAAGAGAGCTTTCAGACATCCAGATGAGAAAACTGTGACAGGCACATTCATTTACTGAAAAAAAAAGACATCAGAAAGGCATCTACAAGGGCAAAAAGCAGAAGATACAAGTAGGCACACAGCACAGAGCACAGCTTTCCTGTTGGGGTTAACACAATCTTGTCCGAAAAACAGACGAGCAGAGACTGTTGGGAAATAAGGAGGAATCCTGTGAATTTTTGCATTTACTCGAAACAAAAAAAGTTTCCTAATAAAGGCAATGATTCAACTTTGACACTTCTGACAAGCTTTACTACTCAGAAGGAATATTTAACATCAATCTTCCTTACTTATGCCTATATACACTGGTTCATAGTCTAAGCATCATGCAATAAAGATATTCTTTTCTTCTTTACAGCAACCCTTTAGATATACTCAGATATACATATACCAGTAGAAAGATTAACTGGCTTATCTTCAATTTCATGCTACTTAACTTGTATTTCACTAGTGCAGCAGGGCATTATTAAACCATGTCACTTGTTAAGTATAAAATCCTTTCCCCCCCACCCCAAACTGTTGCCCAGACAGGGATGACTAGACCTGCACTTAGATGAGAACAAGCACAAGCACAGTTCTCAGTATTTTTCCTAATCAAATAGCATCCCTTTATTTTGGAAATACAAATTCAAGACCAATTTTTAACCACGTTAAAGGACAAACACTCCACATTCAGCCTCATCTGCATGCTTAAACATTCAAGCCATACATGCCTCGGAGACAAATCTCTGATGCTTCAATATAAACTTCCAATTTGACAGCAAGATATAAATAACCATCCTCTAAATACAGTTCACTAACCACCTTCACATCTGTCACTGAGCATGTTCATTTAGACTAAGCTTCTCTAGTTTGCTTGGCCTATGAAAATGTATCAAAAGCCTTACAAAAAAGTAACATCCATAAAATTCCACACATCCATCAAATCAACTGTTCTTTGTCAATATGGCTTACCTCTTTCGGACACTGATTTTTGCAGGAAACAAGAAGCTCCTTTTCTTTTAAATCAGCACATGTCAGTTTTCTGTAAAAGAAAAGATGCATTTGTAATAAATTCCAAATTAACAACAATAAAAGTCAATACAGTTAGGGGTATATTTTAAGTATATCTCTAAAGAAAAGTGAGCTCATTTGTCCACATCCTATGGGGCTAATAAAAACCACGCTATTTTACAGACAAAACCACATAAATTTAGAGGATTTGAGGTACTTGAAAGAAAATGCACAAAGGAAAACATACATGCATGTGATGAATGTTTTCAGAGCAATACCGAGAAGATAATACTTGAATCCATAAGTCCCATCTCACATTTAGTAAAGCTGAGCTTTACTCTCTATCCACAAACACAGAAGAAATGATTGAAAAAGGAGTACAAATGATTACTCTGAAGTTTTCCAATTAAAACTGCTAGAGTTTGAAGGACATAGTTATAAAGACATTTTACACTAACTACATTCATTCTAACTCTTGTTATAAAATTCTTTACATACTGTAAAAGAACCACATATAGACCAAATATGTAATTATTATACATTTGCATAATTCAAAATATTACTGTATTACAAAAACACTATCAAACCCAGTTCTGCTCATGAAACTTCAAGCATTTATAGTAATTTTAGCAGTAATACCAAATAAAACACTGGCAAATTTTAAACAGAAAAAACCCACTATATTACAAATTATAACCTTCAAGAGCAATTTTATAACTTGCCTAAGAGTAGCTCCCATCCCCAGACATTTCAAATGGTTTCCAGTTAGTAGCATTCAAATGAAAAGTTGGGTTCAGTTGTGGCACTTACAAGCATTCAATATACAGTATTGATAGTTTGCAGTGACACTTTATTTTAAGCATCTGGAGACATGATGGGCAATCCCCAGGATGACAGGGCAAAACACATCGGTGAGGACAGCCAGATGGCCGGGGCTTGGTACACTCCTCTTCACACTGTGAACATTCTGGACCTGCCTAACAAAATAAAAACAAAGTACTAAAGAAAGTGCCAAACATTTGTTTGTTAGCTGCCATTAACAGGCTTTTCTACAGAAGAAAGAGTTGGGGTGTTCTTCCTAAGGAAAACCAGCTATTGAAGCAAGATATCCCTCAAGCAAAAATAATTATTAGAATATGCTTTTAAAAGAAAAGCAAAAATGCCAGTGTTGTCAGTCAAAGAGACAGAGTTCTATTTTGCTTCCTGGGCATAAAAGGACCTCTTAATATTAGTGCTTTGGAAAATTGCCATTAAGCTGGTTAATTCTCCATGGAAATTCTCTGTTAGCAAAAGAAGTAATTTCACATTCAAAACTAACTTTTCCCACCCACCATGTTATTGTAATGCTTTAGCCATGACATACTGCTCTGCAATATGGGGGTGGGAAGGTTTGTTTGCTTGATTTTAAGAAGCAAACTTCAAGTCATTCCATTTCCATATGTGTATGATAGTTTGTATAATCTTCCAAAAAGTATTAGCTTAGGTATATGCCAGGAGCTGCTAAGGCATTGCTCCCGCTCCACATACTACACAAAGTCTGCAAGAGCTGTGGTGTCATTCTCATTCCAGGTGATGTGATCAACATCAGAACAGCAAATTAAGCTCCATTTCCATTCATATTATCTTAACAGAACCCCAGTCTGCAGTCAAATACACACAGATAGACTGACATGATTTATCAACTGAACCTACACAGCACAGTATTTAAGGCCCACCATCACACTCAAATGCTCAGTGTCACAGAAGGCAAAGTAAAGCAAATTTATCCAAGAATGAAGCTACACAATGCTTCCCCAAAAGGAATAATACCATGCCAACATTTCACTTTATGCTATTCAAATTAAGGGCATAAAAATTTAAGTTTTTAAATACAGTTTCCCCTCATTTTCTTCCAGCCCCCTTTTCTTCTGATTCTACAGGTGAACAATTTTTGTTGGAGTTTAAAAAGGAACCCTTATAGTTTCCAAAACCTAACCTCCAAAAATTCACATCTAAGACAGACAACTGGAAGCATTTAGAAAATGGTGATATAAAATTTAACAGTAGGTAGAAGAAAACAGCTGGCCTTTTTGTAATATTTTCTAACAAACTATGCAGAATAAACCTAAATTCCAGACAGCAAAATCACTACTCAAACATATAAGCAAGATATTTAATCAGCCCTTTTCTGACTACACCTGCCATTTAGTCCATCAAAACAATAGAACAGAAGTTCGAAAGGTCAAAACTAACTTGGGTTTATAAAAATTGAAAGAAAATTGAGAAATGAGATTTACCCAAGCTTCACATGTACACAGACTCCTGTTTTCTGAAAATGTATTGTCTCATTCAAAATGGAGCTAGGAATAATCCTGACCCATTCACATTTTAATTGGTTTAACTGCAGCAGTAGCCTTATAGTAGACAGCCTCTTACAGCCATAACTGCAGATGCCTCAACAACTGTCACTCTCAGTATTCACTGATGTCACTCTATTGCTGCAGGTTACTGTTCCGCAAGTTGCACTAACAGCTCATGCTCCTCTGACAAATGTTCCACAATCATTAATAGAATAATACAGTAACTGCAACATATACAGTTATTAGACGACAACACCACTTCTAGGATTGGAATCCACAGGGATATCACCCTATTTAAGTTAAAATATAACATTTATGTTTCATACCCAACTGAACACTTGCTCAGTTTTCTAAATGCCCAGAGAGACCATGTTGCAACTATTTCTAAAGTAATGCTTTAAAAACTTAAAAAGCTGTTTTCCTCCAAATCATGACTCTATTAAATCACAAGCTATGTGCTTTTGACTCCTCAAAACTAGAACAATTTTCAGCTTTGTACTTAATTTTTGTTTCATACTATCTTTGGCAACTAATGCCTACAGCTTCTTAATCCCATAAATGACAGTTTCTAGTAGATACTGGTAAATATGAAATGTACCATCCCAGTGCTTTAAGAAGTCTTCATGTACTCTGCAACGTTTCCAGTGCTCTCTCCTAAAGATCTGCTAGCCTCCCTAACCCATTTACAGCTCTCCTCAGCAAGTAGTTTCCTCAGGAGACTGCAAGTGCACTTGTATACAGGGATCATCAGTAGTTTTCTTGATCTTGACAGTTACAAAAACGGACTTTAGAAGAGACTTATCAAGAGTGTTAAACAAGGTTTTGATGAAAACAAAGTAACGTATGTCAACATAAAACATAAAGGTGCAGCATTTGCAAAATACCTAATATTGTCTCAGTTTTACACTCTAAAGAAGTATAGATTAGCTAAATGTCACAGCATCCATGGGAACAGAACACATGCAAGTCTCCCAGTGGAATCGGAATAGATTGTGCCGTCCAGCTGCAAATTCTTTATTTTCCAGTTAAAATTGAAGACAATGTATAAAATACACAAAAATAAAAAGGAAACCGACCTACCTTCTTTCCATCTGCACTACTGTTCAATTTAGTAACATGATGACATTCTTTCATACAGGTGTGATTCTGACAATCAAGAAGCCGCCCACAAAACCTTTTACATGAGTAGGGATTTGCAGAGTGACATGGTAATGGACTAACCTGAAAGTTAGAAATAAATATATATATGCAGATAGTGTGTATATACACACATTGCACATGTGATACATATCTATATACCCACTATATATGTATACACACACACATGGAGACACAGCAACATTACAGAGAAATTTTGGTTCTTGAATATCTTTGTTAAAAGAAGAAAACCAGCACAATGGCTATTTAGGTTCCCGTCCCAACATAACCACACACATCTGTTTCACACTAATTTTACGAGGCAAGAAAGACTGCTTTATTAGTTAAACAAGCTGTCTAACTTTGGCAACATAGTTACCTTTTTTGGTTTTTTTGCACAGACCATTACACTGTCAAATCTTTCGGTGTGATTTATTCCTTCTTTGCCAATTACACTCTTGCCTTCCATTAAAGGTTCCTAAACTGCTCTACAGTTATTGCAGAGGACAGCAACAGTTTGCTTTCGCAGGGGTAACTGCATTATGGTCATCATTCAAGAGGGACAGGGAACCACTGGAAAGAGTCCAGCGGAGGGGGCTGGATGAGGGGTTTGGTTTGGTTTGATTGGATAATCAAATCCCCATGATTAGGGGACTGGAGCATCTCTCCTACAAGGAAAGGCTGAGACACCTGAGTCTGTTTAGCCTGGAGAAGACTAAGAGGGGACCTTACCAACACTTATAAATATCTAAAGGGCGGGTGCCAAGAGGATGGGGCCAGGCTCTTCTCAGTGGTGCCCAGTGACAGGACAAGGGGCAATGGACACAAACTGGAGCACAGGACATTCTACCTCAACTTGAGGAAAAAATTCTTGACTTTGAGGGTGGCAGAGCACTGGAACAGGCTGCCCAGGGAGGCTGTGGAGTCTCCTTCCCTGGAGACGTTCAAAACACCTGGATGCAGTCCTGTGCGACCTGCTGTAGGTGAACCTGCTTTAGCAGGGGGGTTGGACTAGATCATCTCCAGAGGTCCCTTCCAACCCCTGCCATTCTGTGATCATAAACTCAAAACATTTTACAGTTCTACAAAGAGAAAACAATCTGCAAGCCAGAAATTCTAAAAACCAAATACTGAGCATATCAAATATAACTCCCAGGAGTGGGAAGGGGAAGAAAAATGGCTCTATGACAGGACGAGGATTTTAAGGTCTTACAGTATATTTGTACTTTCTAATTTGAGGTTAACACTCCAGTTAACAGAGCTTTGTAGTACTATTCAGAGCATCTATTTAGAAGCCTTTAAATCTTCATTAGTACTGAAATGGAGTGTAAACTCTGAACTGGGTTAACTACGTTACTTTCCTAAAGTTGAAAAGTACAAGTATTAGAGGAAACTCACTGTTCCAGTTTTCCAACCATTATATAATACTCATATGAAAAAAATCCGTTTCTGTGATGCTGTCAAAAAATTTGATTTTTTTTTTCTTAATATCATGATCATTTCACAGAGAAAACAGAAACTAGTTGTGATGTTATTACACAATCGGCTAATGTGACATAACTCACTTTGACTAGACCAAGGGTGTGATTTTGTGTTACAGCTTAAGTTGACTGAACAGCTTTGCACTGTACTCCTTCCTTTTCTCTCTTCCAACTCTACAATCCTAATTACACATTCCTACCACTTACTTTGAACAAGTTGTACCACACATCCATCTTTAAAGCAAGACAATTCTACTAAGCAAAATGGAAGAAAAGGAATTAATAGAAGAAAGTTCTTCGTCTTTTGCTAGGTTTCCAAGTTGGTTGGCCATACACCCAGGTGAGCACTGGAACCGAAACGAAGGAAGAGAGGATGGTCCCCTACAGGGCAGAGCAAGGGACATCCTCCCTTTACCACTGTCCATATTGACTTCCCTCAATCCTAAAGCAAAAACATACAAAGTAGGATTTGAATCCACTAGCCTATAGAAATGTTTTCTGGGCTTCACCCAAAAAACTCTGTACTCCACATCAAGTCATTGCAAAATGCAATTCATTCACAAAACTTCTGAACAATGCCTCTTCTCATCCCGACCCACAGAGACTATGTCAGAGCTGAAGCACATTACGCTGGCTAAAGCACTAATACAACCATAGCAAACAGTCTGAGCGCCTGGGTCATGCTCCCTCCTGCAAACATCCTACAGTCTCTGATGGCTTATGCTTCCGTTGACCAAATGAGCAAAAGCCAGCAACAGGCCTAATAAAAACAGGGTCTAATGCAGAGACTAGTACTATACCCAGTGAACACACACCAATCACCAAAGCTTTTGTTGTTCCTAATATCATGTCCTTTCTCATCCTCCATCTCCCTCCTCCTCCTTCCTCAGTCACAACTTCCTTTCAGTAGCAACATAAGTAGTCAAAGGATGCTGGAAGGTAAAAGAATGAATGAAAAGGCGTACCACACATTAAGATCTGCCACTTCTCTACCTTTCCTTGCTCTCCTATTTCCACTCATTTTTTTTATGACTACTGGTTCTGCTGTGGCTCAGGCAGCTACAGCAGATCAGGGCTGTAACAGATTAGGTCTATGGCTGCACAGTTCAATATGCTTTTACCAAGAGTCAGTCTTCCATCAGGTAAGGACACAGCCACTAGCTCCAGTTAAAGAGAATTAGCAGCAGCACACAGGCACAAGCAGAGCATCCCTTCTGGTAGCATCCCTCAAGTACACCAGATGAGATGCAATGTTGGATGAAGCCAGGGGCAGAGAAGGACACCAGCCAGCAGACAACACTAGCAATCTTCAGACAGCCAACAGCAGAGAACATCCCAGCCCTCTGGCTGCATTCAGCATAGCTTCAGCTTGCCCCACTCACTGACTTCCCTAAGTCTTGAGTCCAATAAAAGATAAGAGAGTCTTCTGGAATCAATTGACATTATAGCCAAAACCAAAAGAATTTCTATTAATTTAAACCTACATTACATTTTCAAATTTTGTTTCCATTTTTTGACAAGTCAGTCTGTTGTGGATATTAGTAATAAATCCAAAGAACAAAGCAGAGAAAAGTTTTACATTCTATAGTTCGAATGAATTTCTGAAATGGCTAAATGGAGGACGTTACTCTTGCTACAAAGACAAATATCAAAGAAGCCACAAACTCCAGGAGGCTGATGAGCTGAAGAATAAAGAACACATATGAGAACCAGAAGTATTTTGTGAAAGCTGAATGGAAAAAGAAATAAAATAAGGAGACAACATTTTCAGACCACGGGTCTTCCACAGGATAAGGAAAGGAGGGCAAGGAAAAAAGGACAAGGTGACTTTCAGAAGCTTTCCAGTACATCTCCCAAATGCATAAAAGCAACTAAAAGATACATCAACCGGAATACGAAAATAAAAATCAAGTACAAGAGGGCAGAGAAATTTTGGAAATATTCATAAGGTATTTATCCATAAAGATGAATGTCATCATTTTACATAAAATTTTATGGTCTTCCTCCTATAAATGAACCACAACTAAAAAAAAAATAATAATAATAATCTTTGAGTAATAAAACATAGCATTAACTTCCCACCAAAAAGAAAAAAAAAAAAAAGCCAAGAAGAGACAAAGTTCTTTCTATCTGCCTGAAAACAGCAGGACTGATATTACAGAATATTCAAAATACTCATCGCAGAAACAAAACCAGAAAGTTTCCCTTCCCCTAGAACATTCAATTAAGTGAAGCACCTACAAGAAAATTAAATACAGCAGATGAATTAATACTACATCCAGTTAAGATTTCCTTGTTTGTCCTCATTTAGCTTGAATAGGCTTTAATTGTTTTCCCATAAAACCAGACTTCGAATATAAACATTAGCTCTCACAATTTTATTTTAAAATAGTGCACATATGCTACTGCTATGAAATGCCAATACTTACAGAGCAGTTAAAAGAAAAAGTAAAGATTTCATTTTGGGGTAGCAGCAACTGTCGATGACAGGTGATTTTTCTGAATTATAACCCAAAAGAAAATTAAGACTACTTTTAAGCATCTACAAATCGAAGAATGAAGAGTTTTCCTAAATATATGTAAAAATATCCAAAACCTACACAGTAAAATTATTTAAAAGAAAGCTTTAACTTAAAAAAATAAATTATTTAAAAGAAATTTCAGGTAGAATCATGTAGAATCATACTTTCACTGATCACAGATTTTATACAACTATATAATCTGAAAAATAGTTTTAAGTCTGTTGTTTCAAGTGATAAATTGCTTGTTCTAAATACCCAGAGACATGTAAGAGCTCGAACTAAATCAATCCCTTAAAAACACTTTTTAAACTAAATGCCAAAGTGAAATTAAAAGGAAACACAAAAAACAAAAAACAAACCCAAAACAAACTCAAAACACAAAAAACCCCAACAAAACAATCAACTCCAATACCCACACAAATTAAAATTACTGTCCAAGTATAAATGTAAAGACAGAAGACTTGCTTATTATACAGCTCCTAAACAGTTTGCTTTCATTCTATCTTGTATTCATTGTCTGCAGGCATCACAGTAAAATACAAGAGACTTTATAACTCATTTCATTCCTAGTTTGTTTCTTTTATACCTCCTCCATTATAGGAGGTATAACAACAGTCCAACATAAGTAGCAAAATAGGCCCTCTTCACAGCAAAACTTTGCTTGAGAAAACTCCTTTTTTCATCACCTGTGAGAATTTCACATTTCCCAGTGAAAATCCCCTCAGGGGATGGAAACTACTATGGGAGGGAAGCGTTCATAAATATATACAAGTGTTTTTTCTTGTTAACAAGTAATCTCACCTCAAATTAATTTACTTTTGTTAAGAGCCAATGTGGCTGTAAAACACTGAACAGACATAACACGTTTTGTTTTTTTCTTTTTAGAGATCTCAGAACAACATAAAAATATACAACGCACATAAAATACACTGTAAACGCCCCCTCATACACATATTAACAAATCATTCTTTTCCCTGACTTCTATCAAAATCTCAGAGATTAGGACACTTAATTCCATCCCAGAAACTGCGAAACTTCAGCAGGGAGGAAGCACTGCACTCTGCTGGCTGAGAGAAGGAAGTTTAATCTAGAATACCGTATAGCATCAATAAATCTAAATAATTAATAGCCTCCCTGGGATTTTTCCTTCTTTTCTATTCTAACCCATAAAGAAAACACGACTCAAAGCCATTGACTAATTCTGCTAAGACTAGTATGCAACAGAGAAGGGTATTTATTTTTATTTATTTATTCTGAAATACGTAGTAGTTGGAACCATTTTCTCTAATAAGAAGAGCCATACTGTCCTCTGTTATGGAAGGGACGCAAACTTTAACCACGTACATCTGAACACTGTGAAAACCAGTAACATTGTCTAGAGCGAGATATATATTGGGTCAATTGACCACAGCTTATATTTTGTTTATATAGAAATTCATGAAAGTTAGGGTGAGATTCAGCATGTCCTATCACAAAACATGACATTGACTTGATAAAACATGGGCTGATACACCTGCAAGCTGGTTTTGTTTTACACAGGAAAAAACGCAGCTGTTCCAACAACAAACAAATAGGCATAGTTGTTCTTTTCATCCATTTTCACGGCACATTTTTCTTTAGCAACCAACAAGCTGCAAAGTAGCTCTACAGAAGCTGTATTCACAGCTTTCTTGGATTCATAAATATGCTGCACAGACAGACTGCGAATATATAAACTTTGTTAACAACATTTGTAGATTTTGCCACCACATAATCAAGCCACCATTGCAACACATACCAAAAGAGTATTAAATAATGTCAAAGTAAAAAAAAGAAGGGGAAGTGTCTTTAAATATTTTAAAGCATTTACTGTTTTCTAGAACTTTTTACTAGCTTAAAATGAACATAGGTTTGTTATAGTATTATTAGCTTGCATTTTGATAGTGAATTTATGCCAGATTTACTAGTAGACAAAGCTATAATAGCGATATGTTTTTTTTAAAAGATTAGTTTAGCAATCATCTTTCAAAATCAGGAAAAATGAGTTGGCCTTAAATTTCATAACTTTTGGAAACAACTGCGAATAACGATGATAGTTACTCAGCTTCAAGCGTCAACTAGATTTTCTTATCATAAGCCAAAATAGACAATGACTTCATCCAAGTCTGGAGAAGGCTGCACACCAAAAAGACAAGCTAATAAGTAACACTAAAGAAGTATCCACTATATTGTCTGATTTCATCCATGCATGCCTAGGTCCGAGTCACATGAGAATTATCCTGCATGACATTATGTTCCTTACCTTTTTAAAATAAACACGGCAGTTTCTATGAGAACCGAGGAAAGTGTGTGACAGGGGGAGAAGAGTAACTATAGACCGAGGAAAAAAAACAACCCAGAAGCATATAAAGAAAAAAGACCGGCCCCCCCAAAAAATGTAAACATTGTTTAAACAACCGCAAGGATACACAAATAGCTTCACAAATCATGAGTTTGCTTTTCTGTCCAAGAATTCTAAAAAGTCAAGTAGTTATATATCCTTCAAAAAGGAACTAAAATACCTTTCAATATGTTAGCCCTTGTGATAAGGTACTTCCTTCGTTTTAAAACATAAACCAAACATATACTATTCCTCCTTAATAATTTTTTTTGCAAACTAATAAAGTGAGATAAACTTAATATTCCGCTTTAAAAGTAAGTTGCTATGACTCACCTCATGCTGCCCAAGACACTCCCTGTTAAACAGAGAAAAAAATCAGATATTTAGACAACATGTATTTCTTTAATAAGAGACTTACAACAGTGACAATGCTTTTCACACAAAAAATAATGTAATCTGCTTTAAAAAAAGTGCCAACTAAAAGAAAATTATCTACCTATGCAGATCAATGACTACTCTTTTTCAACAGATGTTTGGATTGCTGTATTTTATGACCGCAATCCCAAAACCAGTTCATGTGCAGATTAATTACAGTTGTACATGAAAAAAATAATCATTTTTATTTTACAAAATCACCTGAATTGCTTCCAAATATCTTCTGCTTTGGCTCTGCTAATATACCACTTCATATTTTTCAGTTATTTCAGAAAATGATCTAGTTTTCTCTTATATTGCAATTCTATCCCTTTTAGAACGGTCTACAGTTCCCAGGAAAGAAAAACTGCACACTGATCAGAACTGTGAAGGTATTAAAATGGTGACTTATTCAAACACTGATATTCTAAAAATTATATCAATCTTTTGTTCAATTTATTTTGAAAAATATCTTTTCTTTTTACCTCAGTTTTCATATCTGTTACTTCCTTCCTAAGTATTATTTTGATGTCTCTACTGAAATCTTATAAGGCAGAGTAATGAAAACATCACTAATATTCAAGCTAAAATACCTGTAAATTAGTTCCCAAACATTTCTAGAAGAGTATTAAAAAAAAGTATCCCTGATAACTTCTTTAACACAAAGCGAATACCAATAGCTATGGATGGTCTTTTGGATATTAACAAGAGCAATCAGTCTTTCACCTAGTATAATAAGAAGCAGATGTAGCACAGGAGCCTGTTCTCGGCTCTACACAGCTCAATTATCTCATATCCAAGATAACCTTCCTAAATCCAGGTAATTTGGCTTCTAGGAGCTCTGCATTCCACTGGAGCATGCTTCTGTTCCACTGCAAGGGGAAACTGCTCAACCAGCCTGCCTGCCTTCTGCCATGTAACTACTAAATCTGTGGATGAGGGATTCCCCATAGTGACCTTGCATTCAAACAGAGATGTAATGGTGTCAGATGAACTACTAGATGTACAAAAAACTGGCAGGATCACTGGGCTCCAAGGGTAGTGGCTAGATGTTTGTATCCTACTTGGACACCAGTTACAGGTGGAATTCTTCAGCCTGGGAACTACTTGTTTAATTATTTTTTTTCCCCAGTAACTTGAAAGAGATAAAATGCACCAATTTCACAGATGTTAAAGGATGGTACAGTCAATACATCTGAGGGCAGGGGTAATATTCAGAAGGATTTAGACAGATTAGAAGAACAGGCTGAGAGGAAATTCATGAAATGCAGAGACAAAGAAAGCCCTGCATCTGGGACTGACGGGCTGGGGAGAGAATCCTAGTCTTTCAGCATTAAGGGGAAGTTACAGAGAAGATGAGGCCAGGCTCCTTACTGAGGTTCACAGCAGGGAGGCAATAGACAACAATCATACTCTTAAACAAGGAAGGTTCTGACTGGATACACAGTGGAGGAAAAAAATATAATTAAGTAAATAAATATCAATATAAGTATAATCAAGCACTGAAAGAGGTTATCCAGAGAGGCTGTAGAATCAGTGTATTCGGGGGTTTTCAAGGTCCAGTTGGACAACACTGGAACAAATTGGTCTGAATTCAGCGTTGATCTGCTTTTAGAAGGAGGCTGGCCTAGATTACCCTACCCCGAGGTACCTTCCAGCCTCAATAGTTCTGTGAAATTAACAGAGCAAATGGTTTTCCAGAATTGGAACAGGCTGTCCAGGGAGGTGGTGGAGTCACCATCCCTTGGAGGCACTCAAAAGACGTGTAGATGTGCTTAGGGACATGGTTTAGTGATGGGCTTGGTAGTGTTAGGATAATGGTTGGACCTGGTGATCTTAAAGGTCTTTTCCAACCAAAATGATTCCATGATTCTACGATTGTGCACAACATGTATTAGAAACAATCAACCTTTATTAATATTATCTTTCATACAGTGAGCACATGTGACAAAAATGTCTATTAAACAACCACCAATGCTCCCAGTTTTATGAGAGCGGTGTTCACATAGGCTCTTTGCACTTGAAGAGGAAAACTTGGTTATTTTCACGTCTGTCTCTACAACAGTATAAAAAGGAAAAATCTCTTTCCATACCAAAACTTTCTTTTATTTGTTTGCTTTTTTAATACTTACACTGGTACAGGAACCTCACAGGGAGGGCATGGTAATGCAGTTTGAATAAAAGCTGGCTCAGACGGCTGTTCCCAAGGACCTGCAGACTGATGCTGAGAGCAAAAGACAGCACTAGTTGAATACAAAACACAAATGGAACTACCTGCTTGACCATAAGTAAATATATTGTCCAAAGAAATCCACTTTCTGGCAACTAACTTTTTACTAATGGAAATCTCAACATCCCCTACACACAAAAAATTAGAATTTCATCCTCAGCGTGGTTAGGGATAGGAAAATGAAGGCCCTGTGGCCCTACTGCTACAAATCAAGCACAGCAAAACAATACTAAGCATTTAATAGAAGTAAAAATATAAAAATACTTCGATTACTAAATAAGTTCAATAATCATTGCATGCGTCATGTTTCAAAATGCCAAACAATTTCTCACTTCCAACTTGGGCAAATTTTGATGGTTCAGTAAACATCAGAGTTAAAATTTATTTTTTGCTCTTACGTTAAAAGTAATTGCTTACATTTAAACATTTGTAATAGAACTCTAACAAAATTTTATCATTTCTTGAGTAATTATAACTGCTGAAAACTGTACATTCAATTATATATATTACAAAATTAAGTAGATTGCAAAAAAGGAGCCGGAACCACTTAGTTTCTTGGTTAAACAGTATGCACGCCTCGGTGCTTGATACGTATTTAGTCTGAACTCCAACATAAGATTAAGGTCACACAACTGTTGTGCATTCTTTAGAACACAAATAACACACCATTTTTCACTATTTACTTACTAAGCCAGTTTGCTTCACAAGTGCTTCGTCATGGCAGGAAACAGGGCACAAATGACCACATGTTAATGTCTTCTGGCAGGACTGACGACACGGAGGACACCGACCAAAGTGACAATAGTGTTTCTCCTGGGTAGGGTGGTGACAGGTAGGTGGTCGACTGAAGTAAAATCCAAGAACGAACCAATATGACGGCAAGAAATATGAAGTTACAGTCACTGGACAATTATGCTCAAAATATAAAGAATTAAGACAAACAAGTTATTTTTTTTTTTAATTAGTTTACTTCTCACCTTCAGCAGTGGTTAGTATTACAGTAAAATTATACAGGAGTTCTAAATTAAATTAAAACCATAGTTGGGTTCGCATATTCAAACAGCTACTTCAATCCTAATTCTACTCTGTGCTAAGTAATCTTGCTACAACCCAGCAGAAAACATTCTCCTTTTTCCTTTTGCTAGTCAAGTTTTCAAGTAAACTGTCTCAGGGAGGTACTTCAAACTGTACCAGAGATATCTTGAAGAAGTGAATGGGACAGCAGAATGAGAAGCGTTTGGTGGGACAGAACCTTCCCCTTAACAACGGCAAGCTCATGAAACCACAGCATCAAAGAGGTGTCTGATAGGAAGGATTATTGCTAATCTCCATCTGCACAGTCAAGAATACAGAAGACTGAGAAGTAATATCTGTAATCGTATTAAAGGAATAATTTTTTGCCTTTTAATATTATATTTTACTTTAAGGTCTTTAAGGACACCTTAAATGCCACTGAAGAACTAGAAAAACATATGCTGTCTATACCGACCTGCACAGCTGTTTGCATTTGGGAGGTTTGATGGTGCGCTCTCTGCCACAGGGCACTTTAATGACAGTTTTTCCACAATTGCATTTCACATCTACAGTCTCTGGACATGGATTACAACTACCTAAAAATAAATATATCAACAATATGATAATCTGAATAAGCTACTGGTTATAAAAAACAGTAACTCACGTAACTCTGAATATGCACATGGTACAATTGTCCTATTCTGTTTGATCTAAATAATAGATGGCTGTTAATTTTTTATTTTTGCCTAGTTTCAAATCCCTGTTGGGAAAGAGAATTTCATTAATTCTTAAAGATCAGTAATAATAATCTTGATTATTGTTGTTAACTGGAATCAAGTTAGAAACAATCCCTCTCACATTTTGAAAAGAAGTCAACATTATTAAAGCCCAGTCATTTGGATCACACAACTTAAATATTTGCTATTTATATTTAAGTCTTACACACTTATGAAGGCATGTTATCTTTCATCTATATTCAAAAGATTAAAAAAAGGGAGACATTTGAAAACTGGTACAATAAAGTTTTGCAGATTTTGCATGCTAATAAAGAAATGTTCAGCCCATGTATAGTTAATGTTTTTTGAAAAGATCCTCCTCCTTTACAAAGTTACTCATGAAACTAACTTCATATATTAAAAAAAAAAAAAAAAAAAAAAGAGAGATCTGTAAAATATCTATGTTTTAATTTATAGCTCTCCCACACTATTTCTTCACCAAGTGCCAACGGCTAGGTTTTATTATTAACAGAAAGAATATGCACCTTCTAAAAAAAGCAAATTTAGACGTGGGATTTTGACTTACTAATCATGTTGCATTCTGCAACTTTAAAGAAAGCAATACTTTGAAAGCATTATCAACAGCACAACTTTTTAAGCAATTCTGACTTGTTAGCAGGATCTGAGAAGTAACACTTCAAGAAGCAGATCTCTCAATGACAAAACGCTTCCGAAGAAAAAAGGATGGAAGTATACAGTCTCTACGCTGCAAAGTAAATTAAATTATAATATATTATCAGCACACATAAACAGCTACTCTTACAAACTAAACTGAAGGTCTAAAGCTATGTTGCTCCAACTGGCTAAAACGGGTACACTTTACTTAAATATTCCATTAACAAAGGCAACTGCCTACATTGTCGAAAAGATGGAAGGGCAGAGATCACATATAAGCCTGAAGTCAAGGTGAGAGCAGACAGTTCTCAAATCAAGCGTTATAATGTACTACAGCAGGAAACAAAACATTTCTGTTCCCTGGCAACATTCGAAATTTCAGCAAGCATGATTAAATACTGAAGAAAAAAAGGTATACAAAAATCAAGCCACAAACAGAATCGACTCAGTAACCTTTTTTCAGGGACCCCTGCTAAAGGCCAAGTACTTATTATCAGCAACCTCTAACAATTCTGAGATCCGGTACCTTTTAAAGGACCTGATCTGGCAAGTTATTTTCTAGAAGGCAGGCTACTTCCTTTAAAAGTCACTGAGATCTGGCAGCTCATTGCAAAAATCAACCTGACCTTGTATTACATACTAAAGATAAAACAATTCATTATAACTTCCACCAGCTATTAAAATATTGGTGTATAAGGAGAAACACATGAAGATAAATATTTTGAAATCAAAATCATTGCCTTTATTAGGAATATTTTCCAACATTCTGACAAAATACTACACATTACACTAGATTGTAATTTGTTAAAGCACAAAGATGTTATTTTATAAATTTATCACCTAATATCATAGTTATTAGCTTCATCAGACACAACTTTTGGCAGGAGTTAGCACTTAAATATTGACAATTGCACTGTTTTGATAAATTACATACACTTTAAAGTGTATGTATTTGATATTTACATTCTCGAAGTTCACTTTCGTTTTCTTATATGCACTGCTTTATTAGTTTTATACCACTGTTAGTTATTAGAAATCATTGTCACTTCTAGCCAGGCTGTAAGATGAAAGCAGTATCAAATATAAACAGTTATTCAATGTAAAAGTTTATCCTATAATGTAGCATTAGCTCCCTTGTTATCCAACCAGAATTTTATTCTATGATTTAGTTATCAACCAAAATAATGCAGAAAAAAAAAGTTCCAAATTTTCTTCTGATAGTACAAAAAAAATACATAATTATGTATTTCCAGGATTTTGGAGGGGTACACAGGGGAGGAAGAAGCAAGGAAGGGGAAAAAGAGAAGGCGCGCAGTTAACAGAGGAAAACAAAACCCATTAGTTTGTGGTGACAAATTTAATAGCAGGTTAACTGGGACAACTAGCACGTTTACCTGTCCTGTCCTCTTAAGAATCACTGACTTAAAAGCACGACTGGCTGAACAAGTTGTAAATTATTTCTTGACTTGTTGCAATTTATAGTCCAGAAGACTAAAGGAAATTACATCGGTTACCCAGCTGCTCTTTCAGCAGGGCAGCAGCTTATGTGGGGAAAATTGTTGAGAGGGCAGCCACCTTTTCAGTCATTCCAATTTAATCCCCTACCAAGCAAATGTCAAAGCAATTGGCCAGGATAAAAGCTGCCAGGTAATGTTGTCCGTTTTCGGCACCTTTTTAACCAAGGTCACTGGATGCAGAAGTAAACTTTTTTATTATCCTTCATATAGTCAGGAACAAGTTCTTATTTTCTCTTTTACCAGTAAGACGCTAATATACATTTAAATTCCATCAACTTTCTTTTTATTATTTTAAGCTCACTCATTTCACACACTGTATTCTAGGATTTTTAAAAACCATACAGACTCAACCAGCACAGCCATTTCTATATGTAATTGGACTTTGTTATGAGCCTCCAGTAAACAGAATTATTTGGGGAAAAAATGTCAAGCTATGGATTTTGAATTATGCAGCTGGAAAGGGGACAGAGCATTTTCAGAGGAACAATGCTAAGCAAAAATACCAGGTAAAAACTCAGCTTGTTGTTACGTAAGTCATAAGCTGAAAACAGCATTAAATACCTTTCAAACACACTGCCCCCACAAAGCGCCCACATGCAACAAGGGAGAGAATTCATTAAGCAGAGCTATGCAAGCACAAAGTTTGGCAAAAATAAACGATATTCCACCTCTACAGGGATCCTTCACCTATTCTTACCTCTGTGGCAGCCTGAAGGACATTTGTGATTTCTGCAGCCTAGAGTCCGCCCACAGACTTGATCACAAGGTGGACAGTTTCCAGAACAGCACTATTAAAAAAGATGTATTCTATATAACTGAAAACTTAAGACATTTCTGGTATAAATTTGCCCTCTTCTACTATCTCAGTTTTTCAATACTACTTAAAAAAAATTTCATGCAAGTTAGTCCAATTTCCTCAAATTCATGCCAGGTATAGAAAGGAGGCCATCTGTAAAGTCATTTTAAAAAATTGAAATTATAAAATAACAAGAAAACACACATTTGAAAGCATCATTTCAACACACTAAAATGGCAGAGGGCTTACAAAAAGCGTAAGAACATTTAAAAAGTTCAAATTCTTGTAATATTTTAATCCAAGATAATTTCAGAAGATTACAAGTAGGCTATCCAACAGTTTGCCCCATTACTCTGCAATTTCTTCCACTTTTGTACTATATATCCCTGGCACAAAAATGTTGCTAACTTTTTTTTTTTTTTAAAAACACCTTTTACCTTTGTAGTAAAGGTCAGATAACTTCAGGATCAGTTATCTACTTTCAGTTCTTATATAAAGCAATAAGGTGGAAGAATCAGAACACATCACACCACCATATTGGTGGATGCCAGGTCAGGAGAGAACCCCATCTTTTCTTTTACCTTGAAAGGCACCCTCCTTCCAAACTGTGTAAGGAAGGATGGCAATTAGGAAGAGAAACATGGATTTTTAGCATAAATTAAAGATGTCAAGATTGCATTTACTTGCTTTGCTGTCTTTTCATGTAAAGTAAATTCACTGTTATAATAATAATACTCAAAAATACCTAAGAATAAAACTGCATTTTTTCATGCCTCTTTGTAGTATGAATTCCAACTTTCAAAATCTCTTAATTCACACATAGCAGGCAACTTACAGGCCTTCCTGAATCAATAAACTGAAAAGATAGGTCTGAGCCATCAACCATTCCTTTGACTTCAAATGAGAAGGGAAACAAAACTCAGACCACTGCTGTTTGCAGGTCTGCATATTAGAAGCTGAGGCGGAATGCTGCGTTGTCAAAAGGAAAAGTATGTCCCTTACAAAGTTATGAGAGATTTCCAGCTCTTCCTAGAAAATCAGGAAATAAACTGATTTAACTACTCCAGAATGCATAAAGCATCAGGAACTACTCAAGTATCTGAAAGCAAAACTGCCTTCTGGAACTGGGAAGTTGTCAAAATCCCCTCCCACTTTTCAAGGCCACCGAGTTTTTCTTGGCCATCTTGACATGCTGTTCAGAGAATTCCGGTACTCTGCAAATTAAATTGAATGACGTTGAAGAAAACTCCTCTTCCTATACAATAACATGAGGTGAATCAACAGATTGATGTCATTTATATATAATATAAAATATTGTAACTAAGTAAAAAAAAAATTATCTAAACAATACATTTGAGAAAGATCATCTCTGGACTTACCTTTCTCCTACATTGGTGCTTTTGGCAATCACGAATTTTAGTACACTTTGTTTCACACAGATATGGCTTATGACATGGCATGCGTTTAGTGTGCTTTCCACAGCGACACTGTTTTTCAACTTCCTGGGCAGCAAGATAGGGAAAAAAAGTCAGGGTATTTTTAATCAGGGTAATTTAAAAAAAAAAAAAAAAAAAAAAAAAGGCAGAAAACAAAATGTTCTACTACTATCTGTAAAGAAAAGTTCATGGGAGAGCAAAATTACAATGCTCTATCACAACAGGAAGCACATCACATGCTCTGAGCAGATTACCTATCTGTGTGGGAATTACCTGGGGACCCTTGCATCAGTATTGTAAGCACTGCGCTCTAAGATGGCACCTCACTATAGCCTTGGTCTCACCAAGAGGGAAGCCACTTCACGGGAACCACTCAAGTGTGTAGTTCAAGATGTCAAGAGTAAATGCAAAACAAATTCATACAAAGAAGTACCTCTCCTGCATAGTAAACTAGATTCATCCACCGTGTATACACTAAGAAATAGGTGAGCAGGTTTATCTGACCTTCGTCCCAGCTATTGCAGGCTAACTACTCTCACCATGGACTTTATGAACCAATGCTGGTTCAGGAAGAGACAACTGAGAGCCAACAGAGCAACAGCTTTAAAAGCCAGACCACAGAAGCTCCACAGACACCTAGAGCAGAGCAAAATATTATTTTCTTACTAGCAGGGAAATAACATTGTGTTACAGCATCTTCCATTTCACTAGTGAAGAAACAGTGTAATAAGACAAAGCAGCAAGGAAGCTACAAGAGCTGGGGAAAAATTAAGTGTCTTTTAGGGCACAGTAATTAAAAAACAAAAACCAAAACAAAATGAAGCCAAAAGAGTAAAACCCTCACCCACGTCTCAATTCAGATACATAATGCTCAACTATTAATTCAGAATTGTGTTGGGGTGGGAGGGGAATAGGAAAAAAATGTGTTGCTTTTAATGAACAGAAAGTCAGATTTTGTGATAGATACGACTTCCTTTTCTGTAGGAGACTTGGACTGTTCCAGGCCTACAGTATTTAAATACCCTGACAAAATGGGAATCCACTACAGTAACACTAACCTGTCTGCAAATTTCACAGGGACCTCGATGACAGCGCTGTGAACATTTATGGATGCCACATTCCAGAACTTTATCACAACTATCACCACAGGTGGGCACATCTTCTGTACAAGGCAGTGTAAACTCTAGATGAAGAGAGAGAAGTAGAAGCAAAAGGAAAGTTTAGGAAAAAAAGCCAAAATATTTAGAAAAAAAAAAAAAAAAATGTACTGCGTAACATGAGTTCAAATGCCAATTCTCTTTCATTCTTTAAAAGCTTCTCTAGAATTACTCAATTATTCACATTGCCAATTAAAACCCTGGTACTAAATACAGCTTTGAAAGAATTAAGCAAAAAGGTGAACAGAAGCTGTCACATTTCACTGTTTGTAAGAAGTTTTATGGACCCTGCCCTGCAGAATTAATCTAAACTACTGACTGTTAAAGACTGGATGACTTTTTTTTTTTTTAATTTATCTTATTAAAAAAAAAAAAAAAACACAACAGGAACAAAAAAAAAAAACACACCAAAACAAACCAAACCAACCAACCCCAGCTTACTTGATTTTCCACATGGACAGGACCTTTTCCCAGAACGAGGACAGTCTCCACAGGGACCAGCATGACAAACTTGTTCACATGTGTGATTCCCACAAGGCAAAGGTTTCCCACATACCTGGAAAACTCAGAGAAACCAAGTGACTGTAATGTAACGCAACTACATACCAAGACAACCCAAGGGGAAAAACTAGGGGTAAGAGATGTCTGGACGGAATTTAACTTTTTCTGAATTTTGTTAACAGACCTTATATTCACTGAGTTTGCCAAATAAAACAGATCACCCTGCAGTGATCCTGACTGGAAGACCACTGTATACTGAGGAGTTAGTGGTTCACATAACAGTTAGCCCCAGTAGTACCAGGCCTGCGTTGTGCTGCATGTACAGCTTGGCCTTCAGGCCTGTGTTGTGCCACACATAGCCTTGGCCACAGGATAAACTTACTGTAGCAAAGGAGATGGGAGGCAGTTCCCACCTAGTACTAGTGATTATGCTATCTGCATGTCCTTGCCTTTATCTAAAAGTGCAGCAAGAAATTCTCACCTGAACATCCTTTCTGTTTGGCAGCAGCCGTGATGAACAGAGTTGCTTTCTTGTAACAAAACCGTATAATAGCTTCATGGACCAAAATGGGCTAACCCTTTCTACAGACAGGGTCTGCACAGCATGCTGCACGTGGGTCAGAGGCCCAGTCAATTCTTGGGGTTCCCAGCATTTAAAGGTCCATACTATTATTTATATTATGCTCCCTTTCTCTGTAGTGTTAGCTGAAATAAATTGCATTTTAAGTGATACTTTACAGAGGACGAGTGCCTTTCTTACTGGGATCATAATGACCACGTACCTCCTGGTGCAACCTGACCCCTGCCATTAATTTTTTAAATTATTTTTATCTTTACAGTCTGTCAATCCATAGATTGAGCTGCAAATTTACTTCAAAGAATGAATCACAAAGCTTTCATCCTGTTACAGTCAATAGAAGAAAATAGGCATGAAACTCTTATCTACTAAGCTGTGGTTTCATGCTTATTTTTGAAGACGGCAGCTGAAGTTTCAGCCTCAAGTACAAGAACAGATAATATACAAGGTCAAATTCACTGGTAACTTAATCCTAGCACAGTTCCAGAACAGTGACATTTTAACTACTGTCAGAAATGACAGGGCCACCAAGCAGATCCATTCTCAAACACTGCTGCTTACATTTTTGATTGCACTTTCAAAACTTAAAAAATAAAATTATTTTCTTACAGAATGAATTTTTCCAATCCTTAATACACCGGCTAATCAAACTCTATAAAGATGAGAAATAAGCTAAAAAGGACAGCTTTAACATACCCGATCACACTGCCACTGAGGGCTTGCACAAAGTCTTTCTGCTGTCTGTCTTCCGCAGATGCACCGTTGTTTACTGACTCGTGGACAAGGCTGACAATCTCCTGTGTGTAATTGCGAAGTGGCATTGAGAGTAGGAATTGCAAAAGAATGATGTTTCTTAACAATAACTACTCCTCTGAAGTTTAAGAAGGTAGGTCTACCTGCATGACAGGGATTCTCACAAGTGTGTTGTCCACACAGCAATGTTCGTCCACACGGCAGGTGACATGACCATTCCTTGGCACTGCACCTTCGGGGCACTGGTTTAGCTTTCTTACAGTGACAGGTTGTTGTGACCATCTTTGGGCAAGGTGGACAGGGTCCTAAGTACAGGAAAAAGAATACCTTGCTAATGGCCATTCAGCAAACGCAGCCTTGACTACATCTGGTTTACTCTGAGAATTTTAAATATAGTTAGCCGATTTCAAGTAAGACTGTGTAACAGCTACATAAATACAGGACACGCAATCAAGAGATGCAATGGATTTACCTGGATGACAAAGCAGCAAACATTTATGACCACAAGAAGGTTTGAATTCCCTCTCACATATCTGACCACAGGAGTGAGGTACCAGCCATGGGTCCAGTGTTGGATTCTCCACTTTTCCACAGTAACAGTAATACCTACTGGGAGTTTCAGACCGTTTGTATTCAAACCTACATTTTGGACTACAACAAGGGAAAGGAGGAGTGAAAAGAAAAGCAATTTTTTTAAGAACTTTCTTAAAAGAAAACCAGGTTTTACCATTTCAGTTTCCCAAGACTGTTACCAGGCTACCAATTAACATTTTTACAACCATAACCAATAGTAACATAATTAAATTTATAATATAGAATAAAGGCTTTGCTATATGTCAGATTTTACAATACATTCATTAGAATGTCTAATGAATTGCCCTATCACTGCAATCTTTTTTCTCAAAAGAGATGTAACAAAAAAAAAAAAAATCAGCATAGCAAGCAAACAGAACAATTTTTATGTCAAGTGATACTAAAGGACTGTATCCAACAAAGAGTTAATCTACTTCAATAGAATCAATCAAAAAAAAAAAGATTAAATCCCAAGTTTTTACCAGTAGCAATTTATAAGCTATGTAAAACAAGATTTAGCAATGCTATTAAAACTATGCATAGTAATTAAAATTTTATCTGAAAGATTTTAGATTGTATCAGTTCAGCACCTTAGATATTACAAGATGCACACCTTTATTTGTTATTCTTGACGGTGTCAGATATTAAAAAGTACACTATTCCTAAAGGTACACAGGCACCAAAGGACAGGAACTTGTTAGTGCCAGAGGCCCTAAAGGCTTTCAGGCGCAAGCCATGGATGAGGGAGGCAACACAAGGAAAGAGAAGCAAAGCAGCTCCCATTTCTAGCTACACTGGGAAAAGCCAACAGACAAGGCGCTCCTCTTCAGAGAAAAACAGAAGCTTTGAAAGACTTAGGTACTCATTTTTACCAAATAAAATGTTAGTTTGCCCCTATATATAAACACATTACAAGCCATAAACCATTACTCCATAGTGACTGCACGGTTTTATCGTATGCTTAATATATTCACCTTGAAATTTCTTCATTATAAACATTATGCTTAATCACAAAACTAGTTTGCATTACCAACTTGAGACGCTGCCAGCCAACAACTTTATCTCTTATTTCCTAAGTAAACCTGCTCTCTGAAATGCCGCGTTAATAGAGCTTTTGAATCCACCAGGCACTTTTAACCAAATCTGACAGAGACTGTGTCTCAAAGATATCACTAAATGTTTCCAAATGAAAGTAAGTGGGCAAATGAAGCATGGAACAAACATGCACAGAGAAAGCCCGACTCCACTTTCAGACACAAACCTACTGAAAATGCAAGTTTCATTATTCATGCAGCCACAACATCACCTTCTTCTTTATACAGTCTCATGTAAAACCGCAAGACTGGCTTTAATGCTCGAGTTAGACTAAAGAAAAAATAATAAATCTCTAAATCTTGCTATTTTACAACTATTTTTTTAAGTTTAATTATTTCATGGTGCCAATTTTGAAAGTGACAAGTACGTAAAGCCATTTAGAAATAAGTATTAGAAGCTGAGACACATGATAGATAAGTTACCTTCAGAGGTTAAAACAAATCCGAAGTAGCAGGTTTTTAATATCACTGTAAAATATTCCTGAATCATGTTAATGAAAACTTAAGAAAATTCAAAAAAGCAATAGAAAAGTCAGCCCTCTAATCTTATTTTTTTTTGGTGCACATGTCTTTTACAAGTACCATTTCTTTCTAAAGTAACTCCAGTTCACATATGTTTCACAATAAAAGTATCTTTGTAAATGTACCATGAAGAGCTCACCATGGCCAGGGATAATCTTTTTTCCCAAAATCATCATCCATCAAAGGAGAAGACACAAGGAAAAGGCTGTCCTTGGCCCACTTTTGGATACACACCAGGTGAAATATACAAAAGCATCCACAACAGCTCCAGACCTAAAGAGCAGATATAAGTGCTAATTGCTTTATATTAGGTTTCCTTCTGTTTCCATTGATGAACATCTCTAATATCTAAAGAAATACAAGCTTGCTATTTTTCCATTTTAAAAATGAGTTTCCAAAGGTAGATTATACCTATTGTTAGATTAATACAGGCAGCTTTACTGTTACAGATTCATACCTATAATCTTTTTTCCAGCTCCTGTGGGAAGTTTTGCCAAGGCTTATGGACCCCAAAGTACTCATATAATCATAGAAATACTGATTTAAACACATTGTTGGAGGTCATGTAGCACAATCTCGTGTCCAGAGTAGGACTATTGCCAACCTAGCTCAGTTCAGTCACAGCTTTGCCTAGCAAAGTTGGAAAATCTTGAAGGATGGGGACTCCAAAACCATCCTGGACAACCTACTTCAAGTGTCATACTACTTTCCTAGTACCCAATCTGTACCTCCGAAGCCCCAGGTTGTGCTATTACCCCTTATTACACCACCTTTCACCACGAAGATGACTTTGGCTTTATCCTTCTTCATAGCTCCAAGCAGACAGAGGCTGCAATCACATCATCCTTAGCCTCCTCTCTGCCAGACTAAACAAGCCCAGCTCTCCCTCCACCTCTCTCCCTGTCCCATACTCTGGGTCTCTACACATCCTCGTAGCAGAAGTACTAAAAAGATTTTTTCCGCCTTTCAAATTTTAGGATTTACATACAATGCTAGTAAGAAAAAGATTTGAATAGAAGTGTGGCTTTCAACCTAGTGTCTTTTTTTCAAAAAGCAAGAGAGGTATAAAACTGAACAGAAGTAAAAGCAAGTGTGTTTGAGAGAAAGTTGATTTTGCCAGTATCCTGTCTCCATCACTAAACCTCTATGTTCTTGTTCCCAGTGTACTTCTGTCAGTTCTGCAGTGAAATCACAATCCTTTGCTTAGAGTATCAGCCTGCTGATGAAAAGCAATTTAAATAACAGAAAGGCAGTTTTATGCCTTTGGTACTTTCCACGTACTTATGTCTTAAATTGTCAGCTTAAAACGATTATAACAATTTGGTAAGAGAAATGCAGTAGAAAATTTAAGTTTTATTCTTTACTTTTTTTTAATAACTTATGACATCGTTATAAAATTATACTGTGAAAACAAGGAGAATTTCCCCCTTAACTTATAGAGGACAAAGCCAATGACATAAGTTTCTAAAAGTACAGTAACTAACTTCCAAAACCAAAAGCTAACAGGAGACATTAAGTAAACAAAACACACTTGGCTGAAATGTTACAGATTCAAGATAACTAACAAACCACTGAGTTATAAAAGAAGACTTCCAAGTTGCCAAATCATCTCACTCCTGCTGAGATGAAATTTAACTCTATCAAGAGACACAGAACTTTAAAATCAAGCTAAACACATATGTTCAGGTCTGAAAAAATGTAGATTAAACATGTTAAGAATTCATAAAAAAGATATTGCATAACTTTCTAAAAAAAAAAGTTAATGACTACAGTTTCATTGGATACTTGTAACCCATGCACATCCAGCACAAGTAGTTAAAGATTTTCTGCACTTTTTTTCTTTTAATGTCAAACATACAGTTGCCAACGTGTATTTCATTCAAGTAACTGTAACAGAAACAAGGTTGGGTATGTCAATGTCAAAGGGAAGTTGATACATAGCAATTAAAGTGAAAAAGATTTGTCCTGAAATCTCCCCCACAAAAAATGTACCTACATGAAATAAGACAATCTTCTCAGACATGCTACCCTTCTCTTTCACCTGATCAGCATTTGGAGCAGCAAAGTATATCTTAGCTCCTCTGCTATAAATCTAACAATAATATTTCCTAATTTCCTAGTATTTCTTGCTTTCATGTTTGCTACAACACAACATTGCAAGCACTGCCCTTCAGCACATTTTTTCATCTGCTACTCTCTAAAATTTAAAAATAACTATTTTACATTACGATAACAAATTATGTCAAAAAATACATGTTCTGATTACAAGCTACGTACACACACTTATTTCTTCAAGTGTTTGAAAAATGCAAATATGTCAAATGTTGCATTTAGTACTCCATCATTTTAACACTATCAATCCCAAGATTTACCCTAATAATACAATCAAACACAAGTTATTCAGACAGTTATATATGCTTTATTCTAAGACTACTTTAAAATACTTACAGCTTGGTTCCTTTTAACTGAAGCAATGCAGATCAGACATGTCATAGCCCCTGACTGAAAAGCTTCATTCATGTACTGTCTTGTACGTTCCAGTTCACTTGCATCTCCATCTTTAACATACAAAGATTTTTAAAGCAATCAGTAATGTTTGAGCTCCTATTCTGTACACGTTGAGACTGCTGTAAAAGTTTTTTTTTCCTCCAAACAGAGGTCAGTCATATATCATTACAAAACCACATTATTAAAAGTACTTAAGACAGTTTCAAAATTATACCATTAATTCTGCATAAAAAGGCAAGACGTATTGCCAGCACGCATTGCCGGGAACAACTATTTTAAATACAAGACACCAAAATAAAGTGCTTTCCCTCCAATTATGGAAAAATTCTAATAAACAGCAAATAATACAGCCTTGTTTATGCTTTCATACCAAAATGAAAGTCACTAAATTTAAAAAATTTACCAGTTTGACTGGTGTAAATGGTAAATGTTTTGGCCAAAATCTTTCCTTGTTTTTCTTCAGCATCTTCATCATCATCTTCAGATGAGGAGCTAAATTGGTCTTCAACTAGCTTTTTTGCTGCAGCCTGATTAGCCTTCTTAATTTCATCAAATTTCTTCTGTGAAGATAATTCTATTATGAGAACAGATTAATGATGATTAATAGCATGGTAGTTAATCATAACACCACATTCAGTTCTACATACTTCCAACTGACCTTTTCTTTAAAGAGCTTGCTGATTTTATGTTTTTAAGGGCAGTACCTCGCTACATTTTCAATAACACACAAGAAAAGATAAATGATATTTTCTTCTTTACTGTGCATTACCCATAAAATTCACAGCAGGAATTATTACGTCAATTACTGCTGACAAATCCAACCAAACAGACTAGAATATATGCATCTATAATGCTGCTTTATGAAAAAGGTACTTAAAAAAACAACACACACACATTCCACACAAACACAATTCTCATAGTACAAAGAAGTAAAAAAACTCCACAAAACAGGCAATTCTTGACAAGAGCAATTGTTATAATTTGCTGATACCCCTCCCAGCATTTGGTATTTTTTAAATTTCTACTTTTATTGATCTCCTTCCATCCAACAAGTCTTTACTGCAACAGTGGGTTCATGCTATTTCACAGCTGGCAACATTAAAAGCGACAGGGTATTTAAACATAAACTTTTTTTGAAGTTATTGCATGTGACACAGAAGATTTTCACATGGAGAAAAAAGAATTATATAATTTAACAGAGTTCATAATAAACCAAAGTGCCTTTAAGATAACATACCACAGAAATATAAAGGTCTTCAACAGATCACAGGTCTTGGGTACTTCCTACTTCTCCGTATTTGACTATTGCACCTAATAGTATTTACTGGGGTTCCGAGGGCTTCCCTTAAGAAATTATGCTGCCACTTAAAAGAACTCGGTATTTGGCACTTCTCTACCCGCGAAGTATTTACTGGGGATTAAAGCGCACTCACAGGAACCCCGTGCATTGGGAAGCCCGCGCCCCTCGCCCCGCACCGGGGCACTGTGGCACACTGACCCGAGCACCCACCGGCTGTCCCTAGCGGGCAGCACTCTCCTGAGTATTGCCAACCGTGCTGAAAAACATCTGCTTCACCCATTACTTCACATTTTACTCTTCTGCTTGAAGGGCACTGACCGCGCACTCTGGGGAGGCCACAGCCTCGGAGCCTCCAGCCGCTGCCCGAGGCCTCCGCGCTTCTCCTCGGAAGGTACCTGCGGCGGGAGGCGGCACATGGTGAAGCACCAGCTCGCCACCGCCGAGCAGCAGGGGAGCGGGGCCATGGCCCGCCGGCCACAGGAGCGCCCCCCGCCCGCCTCCCTTACCCACAGCGCTGGGGGGACAGCCCCGACCTGGGCTTTCGCAGGGGCTCCCCAAGGCCCGGCTGAGCTCCGGGCTACAGCCAGCTCCCCAGCTCGGGACCCCGCAGCCCCCTGCCGGGCCGGGGTAGGAGGGGAGGACACGACACTCACCGCTGGTCCACGCGGCCGCAACACAGCCCCCGCCGCGGGCTCTCGGGGCTGGGGGCCTGGCAGACGCACCAGCGCGGGCGGCGAGTCCGTCCCCGGGCCTGGCGCGGCCCCGTCCCCGGCCGCCCTGGCGCCAGGGCGGCTCCATTTCTCCCACGCCAGCGGGCGAAGGACGGGGGAAGGAAGGCGGCCCCTCCTCACCGAAGCCGGCCTGAGACGAGCTCTGTCGCTCGATCTGGAGGCGGCGGTGGAAGAGGCAGCAACGCTGGCAAGCTCCCGTGGCAGCGCGACTACAACTCCCAGCGCCTCTCGCGCGGGCGGGGCGGAAGTGGTGCTGGGGACTCCAACCCCCAGCGTGCGCCGCGGCGGCTCCCCCGGCGGGGGCTTGGGGTTCGCGGTGGGGTGGCCGCGGTGCCTGGGGAGGGCGACCCGTCCCGCGCTTGGTCACCAGGAAAATGTTTGCCAATACCCAGGCTGGGGTCTCTTTGTTACTTAGTCCTTGAATTTCCTTTTGTCTGCCGCTCTGGCCGCAGGAGCAATGGCCTCAGGTGGCTGTCACGGAGTCCCAGAATCGTTTCGGTTGGGAAAGCCTCTTAAGATTGAGTCCAATCATTAAACAAGCACTGCCAAGCCCACCACTAAACCGTGTCCCTAAGCACCACATCTACACGTCTTTTAAATACCCCCAGGGATGGCGACCCAACCATTTCCCTGGGCAGTCTGCTCCAATGTTTGGTAACCCTTCCAGTGAAGAATTTTTTCCTTATGTCCAATCTAAACCTTCCCTGGCACAATTTGAGGCCATTTCCTCTTGTCCTATTGCTTGTTACTTGGGAGAAGAGACCGACGCCCACCTCACTACAACCTCCTTTCAGGTAGTTGTAGCGAATGATAAGGTCTCCCCTCAGCCTCCTTTTCTCCAGAGTAGGTTTCTGGCAGCCTTTTCTGCAGCATTTGGCTCTTGCACGTTTCCTTCAGAGTATGAGAGTGAAAAATCGGTCCCAAAGCGTGTTTAGAAGCTTTATTGAAGTATATCCAGAAGGTTTTACTGCACGGAAATATATATTGAGGAACCTGTGTGCCTCCTGAAAAGTTCTGACAAGTGCAAGTTGAAATAGTTTTAATTTTATTGATATTTCCTTATAGAACTTATGTTCTGTCTTGTACCAGGAGGCAACTCTGCATTTAGTGGAGTTTTTTCACAAATACATGCTTGTAAAAGTAAATAATACAAGGTTTCCAATTATAAAGTGTCTGAAAATAGTAAGTAAACTACTGGAGGTCAGTTGTGGTTTTCTGCTTTATTTTGAAGTGTTTCAAATCAAAGAATTTTTATTCTTGAGAAAGAGACAGTTAGTGACTACAACTTGTGTCATAGACTGAGGGATCAATAACAGAAAAAATGTGAACAGTATTGCTCTGCCTTTATGAATTAAAACTCATTATCATCTCACACATTTCACTAATACAAAGTCATAAACTCTTCAACAAAGAAGAAAAGTGTTTCCTAAGTACCTAGAGAAACATGATGCAGCCCTATAGGATGCTGCTGCCATACAGATTGCAAATTATATTCAAGACCTGAATTGAAAGAATGCTGATTGCAAAGTCCAACATTCACAATACAGTTAAATGCCAGAATAATGCTTGTTCTTGTGTGCACAGATAGAGTCTCTAATGAAATAATGGCATACTCTTTCCCCTCACCAGCACATTATGCCGTTTGTCATTCAAAGCGCAGGATCAACAGTGAATGAATAGCCGTTTCATATTTACATTTATCCTTGTTGTTCCATAGATATCCTATGTATTAATTACTTCATAACCTTTAATCTTTGCAGTGAAATCAGGAGTTGTTTATAGATCTCTGGCATTCTGGAAACCTATCAACATTACAAAAAATAAAATGACCAGAAAATAATGCACTTCACAAAAGATCCAATTTATAATATCTCCATCTTGTTAAGGAGAAAAATGAAAGTATAAAGATATTATCAAGTGATAGTAACATTTGCATACGTATTTTTTTAAGAGTGGCAGTCCAATTGCCCAGGAAAATCAAATTGCCCTAAATACAGAATCACCCATTCTCTCTTTGCAGTCCCTTTCTTCACACCCTGTCATCAAACCTTCCCAACATTAAGTGGCTATGATCAAAGTCTACTGAAGATACCCAGCGGAAAATACCCAGCTGAGACCACAACTAATAAAACCGATTTTTGCCAATGGAAAAAGGTATAAATTAGGGGGAAAATCCAGGGGGATAATGCTCCTTGAAGTAGTTGAAAATGTGTCTGACATATGAAACAGTAGCTTTTACTATCTTAGTAGCAGTTATGAACAGAAGAAAGAAATACCCTATCAATGAAAAAAAAATAACCTATTTAGTCATTGTATTATTTCCCCAACAGCAGCTACAGAAGATGCTGTAGGGAGAGTTTGGCCTCTTTCTGTCAAGTCTGCCGCTTGCACTCTGCCACAACTGTTACACTAGGGACATAAAAACTTTTAAGCACAGATCATAAAAACTTGATAGTCCGTGTTCAGCGGCCGTATGATCACATGGAGCAGAACAGTCTTCAATACTGTATATGTGTTATTATTGTGGAAAGAACAGCTAGATTTTGAACCATTCATATTTGTCATGCTGATGCTTGCAAAAAGTTGTATTCCCTCTCTATTCCAGCTTTTGCATGTAATATCCCCAAAAAGGACCATTTAAAACTGCCCACTTACATTTCAAGAAATCAGCCAAGGTGGACCAAATGAAGCAACATTTTCCAAATATTACAACCTTCAGTAGTTGTATCTGCATTGTAGATATACCTAATTCTGTATATAACATCCCATAATTAATTAATCTTATGTTAATCAATAGATATTAAAAATGTGTTTGTTTAAACAAAAATTAAATATCATGGTTCATGTCTATATTGATTTCAAATAATATAATTGTTACCAAACCTTTCCTTCTTTCCATAAACAGATATGAAGAAATTATTTTAAAATAGTCAGCAAAACTTTCAGTATTTGCCAGTATATGACTGTATATAGATTGAATGCATTTGCTGTAGAGCAGTGTTACATAACGAGCACGTGATGCATTAACAGATAATACCACCTGTTCGTGCAAGAGCAAGGTGTTATCTTCCATCCTCAGTCTCGATTCTTCTTTTTCTTCCCAAAACCTGCCAAATACGTGCTGCTTGTAGGAAATTAGTGACATTACCTCAACAAATAATTTTTCATAATTAATAGTCAGGTCCTGATTAGATTAGAAATTAACGTATTCAGCCTTATGCAGGATTTGACCCTAAGTGTTATTGGCAGCCTCCAGTGATTTATTCTGCTTTTGACACTCCAGGTGTGGATGGATCTGCTTCTTCTAAGTCTGCGAATTCTTGCTCTATAACTGGCATCAATATTTTCTCGATTTGTGTAAGTCTTTTTTTCAGTTTTTGTTGTGCAGCTTCATACTCAGCCAACAACCTGGCAAATTTTGTTTGTAATCTGTCCATTGCTCTTTCCATGTAGGTGACCTTCTCTTCCAGATCTTTAGGATCACTTCCTAAATTTGCCACTTCAATGTCCAGCAACCCATCTTTCATTAGGATTTGCTTGCCTTTTTCTTCCAACATAGCCTTTGCATCTGGATACTCTGTTAAAGCCTCCATGAGATCGTCTTTAGACAAACAAAACAAGTCTGAGTATCCAATACTTCTAATATTGGCTGTTCTTCGATTGCCAGCTTTGCTACCTTTGATGTTAAGAATGCTGATTTCTCCAAAATAGCTGCCATCACTTAGGACCACAAATTGGGTAATTCCATCATCAGCAACTACTGCCAGCTTGCCTTCTTTGATAATGTACATCTCTCGTCCAATATCTCCCTTTCTGCAAATGTAATCTCCAGGACTGTATACTTGCGGCTGGAGTTTCAAAACCAGTTCAACCAATAGACCAGCTTCACAGTCTGCAAAAATCCGAACCTTTTTTAGCGTTTCCAGGTGAACATTGATTGCAATCTCTGCTCTTAGTTTATCTGGCAGATACTTCAAGACTTCCCTTTCATCCACAGCCTTTTTGTTTGTCCACAGGTAGTCAAACCACTTTATAACTCTTTTTTCCATGTCTTTACTCACGTTCCGAAAGTGCATATACTGCTTGATAGCATCAATCCTTGCTTGAAACTCTGCCCTGGCAGCATTCATGTTGGAGATCATAGAGCCCACGTTACCAACAATGGTAGCGAAAATCAATACTCCAACCAAGAAGTCAACAACCACGAAGAAATACTCAGAATCTCTTACAGGAGGGGGTGTTTCACCGATAGTAGTCAGGGTCAGTGTTGACCAGTAGAGACTGTAGACGTACTTTCTAGTCAGACGGGCAAATTCAGGATCGGAGGTGTTGGGGTAGACCCATGTGTCAGCCCCAAATCCGATGGCTTTCGAGATCGAGTAGTACACACAGGCATTCCAGTGAATAATAATCACAATGTACATGACAAGGTTTGAGATCCTGAAGATATTTGGGTAGTTTGTCCTTGTTTCTGTTCGCTGGAAGAATTCAAACATCCGAGCTACTCTGAGTAGTCTGTTTATTCTTAATTCTGGGTAATTCAATCCTAATTTAAAGTATAAGAGATCGGTTGGTATGATTGACAGAAAATCTAATTTGAATTGTAAAGATTTCTTATATTTCTCTTGAAGCTTTTCTTCTTCTTTCACCAGAAGACCTTGCTCCAGGTAACCTAAAATCAAATTGTAAATAATAAAAATGTCGTGACTTCAACTGACTTGTGTTTAATGTCAATACAAATCTATTTTGAAACATATTTTGGGTGCAAATTCCAGATGGTACAAAACTTCTTTTACTTTCTAATAAACAATTGCTTATTTCCCAATATGCAAGTTAGTGTTATATGGTTCAGCTTGAGCTAGATTATACAGCTTTGAAAATTAAACATTTCTAGCTCTGATTCTTTCCCTCCACTTTTCCACTATGGTGAACATCTGAGAAAAACCCAAACTCCCCAAAACTCCACAGTCTATAGGAAGGGTGGTTAATGAGGGAAAGAATTTGAGCACGGGAATCTGAGTTCCATATTGAGTGTATCTACTCAATAGCTCTGGATGTAGGATAAGATTTTACAAGAAACAGTTGCAGCTGAAGTTAATTGGATGTCTTCCTTGCTCAATGGTCTTGAAAATCAAGCAAATACTTGAATCTCCTTGAATACAAAGTCCAGATTTAGGTGCTAATTTTTCAGAACCCCTGATCCTCACTTGGCCGAATTACATGTTTATTTTGTCTTGTTGAGTCAGCTGCAGGCAGAACTGCATGTATCTAGCCTCCCTCATGCCTAGCTTACCTCAGGCTTTATGTGTTCTTGGAGTAATACACCAGAGTTTCTCCTGGTTTTGCAGCTTACAGACTACAGTCTTCCAGAGATCTATCTCAATGTCTTTTTCACTATTGCACCTCATCAAAGGTACCCAGACAATAAGAGGAGTAGTATTCTGAATATTTTAAACGACCTGGCACAAACATATGAAGAGGAATAATTAATCATTGAGTATACTTACCTGTTCTTGTCCGTACAAACATGTCGGCAACATAGATGGCATCAGAAACATAATCAATGATAAACCATACCGCTAAGTAGTCATGCTGAAGCTCATCAAAACAGGCTCTGAATAGGAAGACAAAATAAATTACTGTGAAATAAAAGTTAAATACTTACATTAAATCAGCGATGAATAAAATAATTTTTGATCTATTTAGGGATGTTACAATTTGCCACAGGTTTTACATAGTCATTAAAGGAGTACCTCACCTAGCAATAATCATGGTCCAGTTGTACATGACAGGCATTGTGATGCAAAACAACCAGTTGTAATATATATTTCCTGCTGGATCAATAGTGAAAATCTCTTTCTTCTTCCTAAGTGATAGGCAGGGGGAAAAAAAAAAGGAGATTTAATGAGAGACTTAAAATAACACAATTTTTGAGGAATGAAGCATTCTAGAAATTGTTATTGTAAAATAAATGGCCTTTATTAAAGTTCCTTGCTTGAATGCATGGAGAGCATGAAGCTGCTTGTTAGGTGTGACTTGGGACACAAAGTTTAGCTTCTAAATTTTGCTGAGCAAAATCAGCTTGGCAGTCCCACTTCAGTTTATAATGGCACATGTAATCTCAACCTTTTCAAGTTAATTTGTTTCCTACCCAATTAACTGTCTTGTCTGATAATTGATTTGATCATCTTTCAAAAAATAAAATGATTATGTGACTACTAATGTTTAAATAAGTGAGATAAGTTATGCCTTTCTCACTGGGAAAAGTCTAGCTCTGAGAAAGATGAAACGTTGGCATAGTTTACATAAAGAAACCAAAGAACGTGAAATCATACAACAGAAGTTCCTACTGCACTATTTTAAGTTTCTCTTTCTTGGCCAGAAAATTATGAATTTACCAAGCAAAAGGTAAAGCAAGAACTTTCAGATCACAGAAGAGTTTACTTGCTCGTAGGTGCCCCTATGTGCAGAAGAGATTGCTTTACACTAGCACATCTTTTGCTGCCAATTCCAAAGAATATTGGATAATCAGAATCCAAAGGAGGATTTTCTTGACTAATATTTTTTCAAATGAGTTCCATGCATGCATATTTCTGTTGTCCATATATGAAGTTAAATTAAAACAACTCTACCCTAGAGAAAACAACAGAAATCTTACAGGCATTCACTAGAGTATAAGCATCTTGTTTATAGGATGCTTGTGAATGGATTTGGTTTTACATCAAAAGCAATTTTATTAGACCAACATAGCAGGACTTAAATAAAAAATACTTACTCTTCTTTATTTTCTTTCTTCTTGGACTTATCTTTATTTTTGTTTTTCTCCTTTTTCTCCTTGTTCTTTTGTGTTTCTCCATCTTTTTTTTTTTCTGACTTGCTAAGAAATAGATTTACATTTTCAGTTGTTACAGACTAAGTTAAAACATATTTGGAAAGAAATTAAATGTCTTAGAAATAGTATTATTATTAACTGTCTTACCTCTTCTTTTCTTTTTTCTTTTTCATCTCTCTAAAGAAAAGAAAAATGTAATAGGCTTATGGGATGCACATAGCCCTTGCTTCCTCATTTATTTAATCGAATCATCTGAATTCAGTAAGGATAACATTATACTTAGGTGTTTGGCCTTCAAAAACTGTTTTGCTTATTGTATTCACATAGAACTACTTCTGTTTTAAATTAATAGATATAATACCAATAACTGTAGTATTGAAAATGAGTATCATAATTGATGCGCAGGAAGTTAAAATGTACATGCCATCTCTTTTGGGATTACTTGAATGACGTAACTGTTTATGAAGAAATTGTTAGATCTATATCATTCTTCTTCTTTGCTGCTTAAACAGCCATGTTGCAGTACTCTCGTTTTATGAAACGGGAAAGATACTTACTCATCTTTATTACTATTGTTGTTAATATTGTAGCATGCAAGTGCACCAGGTAGATACTGTTGCCTGGGGAACAGCAAAACAACATAGTTATATGGTATCTGCTGAAACACAAGTTGTCATGGACTGTTTCTCACCATTTTAATCATGGGCTAAGTTATCTAAGGAAATTGAAAGAGCAGAGATTTAAATCTCCTAAATATTTACAATAAACAATAAATCAAAGTCTTAAAAACTTAGTTTACTCATAGATGGTGAAGAAAATTAGGTGATGGCAAGTATCTGTGCTTAGTCAATCCTATGGAAATTATCAAAGAAAAAAACCCAAGCTGCCACAAAATATAAAATTTGACATACCTGTTTTCCCCTTTGTCCATCAGTCCAGGGTCCTCACTGGTGTCTTGCACTACCACGCTGGGAACAATTGTATGGGAGTGACGGGTCTCAATCACTCCTACCTTCATGGTCAAGTTTGTCTTACCTTGGGTAATTGAGGAAGACTGATTTAAAAAGCATCAACTTATTTCACAACTAGAAGTAACGAGCAATTTTTTTCCCTAAAAATGAATCCTTTATATCCTTGCGTACCCCCAAACCAGCAATAGTATTTTCAGTTTCCTCTCTCCTATGACATTTCCGCCAGACAAGAAAGGGCACTGTGGGTGCTTCAGCGTGCTGGATGACCAGACAACTGCTGCAAAAGAGTATGTTCAACACATCTTTCTCTTAGAAGAAGCATTAATTTAGGTCCTTCTCCTGAGCTTAATCACAAGCTTTGAAAATATTTAGAAAATTGTGTTTGAAACATCTGCTGTTGTTTCATTTGATTTTGAACTAAAGGCTCAAAACTTATGGTATCGAGATGGATAAACAGATTCATGCACAGGTGACATCCTGAAAACAAGATTAGGAAGCATCCACTGGCTATGCATCCAAAGAAATCTCAGTTATGGTCTGATACCTGAGAGTTATGCTCTGTCGAGAACAAAGAGTAAGTTCTGTAACTAGGAAGTTAAGATTGATGTAGTAGTCTCCTTACTCATATAGCAGGTAGTATAGAAAAACCTAAATGGCAATATTAGTGGCTTTTCATGTCTGGTTTGTTCATCTCAATATCAAAAAATTGAAAATGTAGAGTACGTAACTAATATAACACATTCTAGTGCACAATATTTCTAGCACTGGAGTAATTAATTTCTGCTCTCCATTTCCACTACTCTTACAATTTTGTCAGTTATATCTTGGCATCAGTGAGACTGCCAACTCTTTGGGCATGAATTTTGTCTCTAAGTGTGATTTGCTCTTGACTGGGCCATTTAGATGGATTCATAAAACAGATACTATCTACTGCAGTATCAGTAGCCTTGCGCATGTGAAATCAGAGTATAGAGAGGTCTATAAGCCACAAACTGACAAATGATTGGCTGTACCACTGGTAAGTGAAGTCAAATGTCGTAGAATGAATCAGTCTTAAAGAAAGTATTTCTATTCTGTAGTCAAGCACACTGCAAAAGAGAAGCAGGATGACACAACTGCCACATTGCTGTCAGACTTACCTGACTTTCCCTATTAGTTAATGAAACTAAAAATATTCCTAAACAGGAAAGAGGAGAAGAAACCCATGTTTCCAACAGTCATCAGACATGAATGACACATGGTGCAAAAAAATACACAGCAATATACAATAATCTACAAAACAGAAAGGTAAAGATTGAAGATTAAGATGTGTTCTTCCACAAATAGTCCTAAATGTAGTCCAACATTTTTTACTTGGTCAGTCTTTAAATGCTTAAGAGCAAGGATCAGGTCTAAGATGTCACATAAAAAGATGCTAAGTTTCTAAGACATAGTAAACAGTAGGTTAGATTCACCAGGAGCCTAAAAGCTGTAACAGGGTTTCCACTGACTTAGTCCAAGGATAAATTGTGTTTGAAAGTGTGGAGATTGAAAGTACGCCAGGTTGAATTAAGCAGCTTTATGTCTCTGGTGCTCTGAAAGCTCTGCTAATGCTGGCACACAAAATTCCATCCTGATTTAACCTATATCCTCCACAGAGCCACACTGGAGCCCACAGAGCTCACAAATAATGGTGTAAGATGAAGCTGTGTCCAACCACTTCCAATCACTCAGCACTAGACAAATGCAAATGCATTCATCTCAAGGGAAATCATTCCTCCAACAGAGTGGGCTCTAAACAAGTCAGTTCACACTAGGACTCCCAGTACCAGCATTTCTACATAGGCACTCATTTTGCATGTTTATCTTTGCTCTTTGAGTCTTCTTTAGTTTCAAGACAAAAAAAAACACATCTTTGACTTTGTGCTATCCAGACATGCTGATTTGCAGGTATCTACTAGAGGTTAAAGCTGATAAATGTGGTAAAATAGGATATGCCAAAAATCCATACCCACCCAGAGTATGTAGCCTGGAGGTTGGAGAAAAAATCTGAATCCTCTACATTCCTCTGTTCTTCAGGTAAAGAGGATTTTCTGTGCAATTTTGCAAATAAACAGGTTCCTCTGGCTCTGTTAGTGTCTACTGTAAGTGGAAGCACTGTGGGGTGCTTTGTGTCCTGCTGAAGGAGCTGTGGCAGCTGTGTATAGGACTTGCTGGGAAAGAGAAGCTGCCATTTGGAGTAGGACTGGAGATTTCATTTTACTGAGGTGCTGGAAGCATGAAGTGACATAGAAATTGGAAGTATTTACTACCCTTTAGTCTCAAAATACTAAATCTGAATGTCAGGCTCAGGTGACTGCTGCATCAGGTTGTTTCCCTTGTCAATCAGTCAGGATAGGTAGCACAAGAATATCTTGAGATTCCATTAGTCTCAAAGCAAATCATGGGGAGTTTTGAAATTTCTGAGCCTAAGACACAGAAATGCTAATGCAGCCTGTGCCCAGTACAAGTTGCACAGACACAGTAATTGCTCCTGGTTTGGGGACTGTAGTTACTTCGTTACAGCATTTCTGTGACAAAACCCCAGCATTGGGAACAGTAGAAAATGTCCCATTAAACTCAGTGGGTCCAGAACTCACCTTAATGCATTTTAAATTTAATACAGAGGTTTTCCAACAATATTTGAGATGATTTTTACTAAATTGTATCACTAACTTGTTTCTATTCTGTGGTCACATGTTTTTTCCTTAAACTGATACATTGTTACAAAGTGTTACACTGCTTTTATTTTAATAGTCCAATGCTCATTTTCACATTATCGTTATTTAGGTAGTAAGTTTGAAAGGCAATACAGATAAATGCTTGCTTTAGAAGTATTTTAGATTTTTACCATATTGTCTTTACTGTACTATCACAAATAGTTTGCTTTTACTACCTTGCATTTTTAAATGTGACTACTATTATAAACAACTGAGTTTTTATGACATAAAAACTAATTATATTGATTGCTATACACAAAAATCTTTAGGGCTGCAAGAAAATGAAGGCAGCATTATCCTTTTACAGACCATAGTGAACAGAAGATCAGCCTCCATCTCTTCTGCTCTTCTATTTTACCTATTTATCACTTTCTTACTGGCCCATCATATTCACTTCTCTAGGCATTATTTTCAGAGAGAAAATGCTTCAAGTAAGGATATTCTGGAACAGAATTTGTTGTCATATAAAGATCTACTTCTTTTCTTTACAAAAAGCAAGAAAAAAATCTTCATTAACATTAAACCCTGGAGTTACAGCAAAATCTCTCTTTTCTAAGATGCAAAAAAAGTCCTTAGCAGTTCTGCAATAAGCGGTTTCATCAGTGTGCATGCTTACCTTGGGAATGTAATCTGCTGCTTCCAATAGCAATTTCAGTCCTTTAAATCAATGACGTTTCCTTACTACATAAGCAAAGCCACCACGAAAAGCTAAATGCAATGAGCATTTCATACATAAATCCCTTATTGATCACTTTCTCAACCAGGCAGTCCCATGTGCAGTTCTCTGATTTATTCCCAGGGAAGGGCATGGATATTAGAGGAGGATTTCCTTGACCTAGTGATGGATTTTGAGATTTAGAGAGAGATGAAAGTGACAGTGGCAGTCATTATTATCCCACACCTGAGCAGAAGCTTACTATCCCTATCAACACGCACAAGAGGAAACAAATATTGCAGCATACTCTGTCTTGAAACTAAAAATATATTATTTTAAATGACTATATATTCAGTATTGTCTGCTGGCCCATTTTCTTAATATTGCAGATGCTGTTACTGTAGTAACAGTTCTTTACTAGAATAGGTAAAACACCATAAATGGAAATTTCTATTTTATTTTAACGTGTTTATCACACTCCTGAATAACAGAAATACCATTTTAAACTACTGGAAGTTCTTAACTAATCTAAAATAACTTTCATGTTCCTATTTTGATGCTTTTAAAAGCCCACACATTGTGAATATATATTTAGTGGAAAATGCCATAATGTCGATGTTTTAAGACACTGAACTGATCTTCAGGTTCAGTACAGGTTATGACTTCGCAAAATGGCTTGTAAAGTAGCTGCAGTCCTCCTCAATTAGAAATGTGAAAGGGTTCATCTATAGTGGCCATACAATCAAGAAAACCCAAGAGCATCCTAGTATACTTTGACAGAGATGTTGAGGTATTTGCATACTTCTGCTTTCTGGTTTCACTGCTGGCTTCTATGAGAATGAGGAAAATTAAGTTCTCTGGAGCCTGAGTGACCGATTTTTTTAATTTGGCATGCTTTGCATGGTCATTTAAAAAAAAAAAAAAAAAAAAAAAAAAAGACATTGCTGAGCATGAAATCCAGTGCAGAAAAATCCTTTAAGCAGCAAAAAGGGTGAATGTTCAAATTTGAAATGGTGCCTTTGTTGCAACTGAGACATAGCTAAAGTTACTGAATTACTTTATAACTTTGCTTCACAACAAGCAGAATTCAGGAAAGCATCCAGCCCCTGGGACCCCAGGATTAAGACACATTTGTTTCCTTAAGCAGGAGGAAGGAGTGCCACTGGCATTCATATGAACCACCTTAAATCTTGCGGCCCAGGTGACCGAGTGGGTCATTCATAAGCGGATTGACACATTGTAGATTTAATCACAAACCCAAAATGATGCTCAGTATCACAGGTCAGCCTCCTGACCAGAGAAACAAATTCGACACATCTGCTGCTATGACTTTCCAACTCTGAAGACAACAATCCATTTTCTAGGAAAGAGAATATGCATTTAAAATTGAAAAAATAAAAAATGTTTTGAATAAAACAGTAATGGGGAACAAGGAAATGCATAACATTGTGCCCAGTGGAAGCCAGATATACAAATCTACAGTAAGGTATCCAACATAACGAATGGATGAAGAAGTGAATTATCTTCTAAGTTCTGGCATATCTTTCACTGTTGTCTTTGAAGGGCAGAAATACAACTCCTATCCTAAAATCATAGATATGAAAGGAGTCTTGGAAGGCCACTGCATCCAGCTAGTATTGAATCAGGATCAGTTTTGCCTCTGTCATTCCCATGGGTTTTTGCCTAGTTTGCAGTCTGAAATATCTCAGTGTCAATGCTGAGCAGTGGTCTTGTGAATACATGGTGGCACTGAGTCTCTGGGACATAACTTGCTGTGTGTCACACGAACATCAAACTAATTGTGAACTCCTGCATTCAGTACATACCTTTGTCCAAAAGTTTTAGATGATCAACCAAGCCAGGCAAGTCTATGTTGTGTCTCTCAAGCCAGTACTAACTACAAAGGAGGCAAACCTTTTTACTTGGGTGGACAACAGTCAGTTTTCTTTTAAAATAAGCAGTTCTGTAAAGCAACTCTAACATTTTTTCTTACTTGTTCTACCATGGAGTTTTTCAAAGAAGTTCTCAAACAGAGGAAGATGAGTCCTATTGGGCCAGACCAGTTCCTTGTCTGACAGTGGCCAGGACCTCACTTACCTGCAAAGAAGTTTGCAGGACAAGTTCTGTGTGAGCTCAACACAGTGGTCTCAACTTTGCCTTCCTTTAAAAGCCAATTACATAGTTGTCATTGACTTCACTGACAATTGCATTAGTTTAGCATCAGTATTTATTCACGGATACTTTTCCTTTCATTCCGTATCCCAGTGAAGTAACCTTGACTGATGGGAGAATGACCGCACTAATGGATTATTGTTTTAGTAGGACAACTTTAATCTATTTTTGTGTCTTGCTTTGTCATCATCTGTAATTCTTCTCAATCCTATTAAAGCTACCTCTAGTTTCAGACGCCCATAGCCAAAACACTAGGTACATGATACATACATATTTGTTTATATATAATCAGGTTTTAATGGCACAACATTGCCTTTCAGCTTACTGTGTTGTAGCTATGTCCACAGATGGATGTTCAGATTGGGACCACAGTTTTGGCAGGCTTATTTTCTACAAATACTGTTCTGTCTTTTCTAGTGCCGATGCGATTTCAGCAGTGAATGTCATGTCAGAAGTGCTGTAGCTGAGAAGGCTCCAGGGCATCTAGCTTATTTAATACTCTTTCATGTAGACTGGTGTTACAGGGAATTCAGCCTTGTGAAGCATGGTCAGCCCTAATGAGACTTGGTGACTGGAAAACCATCAGCGCAAACAGTGTCTCCACCAGCAGGTGGTACTGTATTTTTACTTTAGCGTTCAATGGATGCTTGATGGAGAGGTAAGCAGTAGAAGCAATTTAAGATGTATGTTGGTGTGTTAGATTCCCATATGCAGATGAGGCTGGAATCAGAAAGCACTGTCGAGACTGCAAGCCTTCAATGGGCATGAGCTCTATCAGGCACACAGCACAGCACCCCACAGCATGCTAGAAGGCCATGTCAAAGCCTTTTACCAGCATCTTCCAGGTCCAGACACTAGTTTTTGCATGACTACTCTAAGCAGGGATTAGCACTTTTGAAATGCCTGAGGGCATGACAGGTGCTGTGGCTGGCCATGCCCAGCAGTTATTGGTGTACCCTGAGCTGAACCTGCAATGAGGTTATCCTTGTGCCACCCAGGTTGGGGTGGCTTGAGATGTCTCTTCTCCTTCCAACCTGGAACCTGCAAGGAGCAGAGGGACTGGCCCACCAGAAAACTGGAAAAAACAATAGTATCACTGGCATGAAGAATAATTGTGGTGACGCTCAGGAGTGCCAGTAGCTCTGAACAGTCAGTTAGGATTTCTGTTTAGCAGAATTTTATTTCAAGCTAAAATAGCATAAGAAATCTGGGTTGTTTGCATAGAACCGTGATGCTAAAATGTTTACATATGCAAAGGTGATTCAACTGAGATTAATTCTACTTAAAAGAAAATCATCAATATTTCATATTGTCACTGATGAGTGGTAGAAAATGCACTGTAGTTAAATAGGTTTGATATATCTAGCCTTGCTTGTCTTTCATTCATTGAATTAAAGTAGAAGTTAAGGTGGCACTATCTGGACATTTTTAAGGCACTATGTATAGGATTGATCTCTTCACAGCAAGTACAGCAATCTAATCTAATCTAAGATCCAGTCTCAAATCTAGCTCAGTAATTTCTGTGTGGTTGCATGCCAGGATAAGTATTAAACCTGTCTGTAACTGATGTATTGAATGGAGCTCATGTTTGGACCCTGTCAGGTAGCAGTGATGGCAGGCAGAGAAGAGTAATGCAGAACAGGGAAGCTGAACAATGATGACAAGACTTCAAAATGCCATAGGCAACTTTCCTAAATAGTAATAGTAATAGTAATAATAATAATAATAATAGCAATAATAGATCTTGCTTTGCATCTGCACCTGGATTAGCTGGCTGCATAGCGAACAGTTTTTCTTGCTGTGGTGAAACCCATTGTCATCATCTTCGGTACTTATGATAATATAATTAAATACTGCAAAATAACACATATAAGGAACTCAATGTATATGTATGCATATATGTATATGTATGAGAAAAGAAATCCTCAACAAAATTAGAGAATTTATGACAAAGCCAAATAATCACACAAACTTTGTTTATTTAAGTCACTCATGGCTAACACAGAGGCAAGGTGGGTTATATTAATGCACAAAAATGCAGTTTCCAATAACAACTTTATTTATAAATGTGAAAGTATAAAGTTGGCTAGATATTCAGTGCTTCCATTTTTATTGAAAACCAACAGTTAAAGTCAGTGCTTGCTTAACAGCTGGTTTCAGCAAATCTTTCATTTGTGTAAATAACACAATTTCAACATAACTTCTCTCTTGCATTTTCCATACACTGAATGGAAAAAAAAAATGCAATAACCAAGAATGGTGTAGCAGGGGTTTGTAACATCCGTATTTCTCTTTTGGAAAAATGAGAACTGCCACAAAATTGCTTTGACTGTTAGTACATGCATATTTTTACTTCATACACAAAAAGGCTGATCTGTGCTTAGCCATAGCTGGCATAGCTCCACTGAAATAAGTGGAGCTGCACTGATTTTCGTTAGCTGATGATCCAGGCATTGCCCTACATCAGTCACAGCTGCCATTTTGAAAAGTAAACTAGCATCTTTTTCCTCTTTATGTCAGATGATAAGATTGTATATCAAGACTTTATTTTCTTTCCAGTTTGACACTTACATGTCATCCAAAATAAAGAAAAATATATCAAAGTTGATAAATTACTTTTATGTAGTTTCTTTCTTCCTGGCATTGTCTCAGAGTTCTTTGAAATTAGTTGAGTATGCAAAGTACTATAAATCATCAATGAAGTATACACACGTGAAGTATACCCACTCCCTTCTGTAATTATATTATAGATTGCATGTTCTTTTTGTCTATCCATTGGCTTGGACTGTTAGCTATAAGGGGTTTGTAACATCATTTTTTTCTCAGAGAAAAAAGAGTTTCATAATGGTTTCGCAGTTCATTGCAGATTTAAAAACATGAAGCATAAGCTGTATAAAGTTTTTCGACCAAGAAACAAGTAAGCGTATACAATCACTTTGGTTTGAAAAGACCGTTAAGATCATCGAGTGCAACCATTAACCAAGCACGGACAAGCCCACCACTAAACCATGTCCCTAAGCACCACGTCTACACATCTTTTAAATACCTCCAGGGATGGTGACTTCACCACTCCCCTGGGCAGCCTGTTCCAATGTTTGACAACCATTTCAGTGAAGAAATTTTTCCTGCTACCCAATCTAAACCTCACCTGGTGCAACTTGAGGCCATTTCCTCTTGTCTTATCGCTTGTTACTTGGGAGAAGAGACTGACCCCCACCTCACTACAACCTCCCCTCAGCCTCCTCTTCTCCAGGCTGAACAACCCCAGTTCCCTCAGCCAGTCCTCATAAGACCTGTTCTCCAGACCCTTCACCAGCTTCGTTGCCCTTCTCTGGACACGCCCCAGCACCTCAATGTCTTTCTTGTAGTGAGGGGCCCAAAACTGCACACAGTATTCGAGGTGTGGCCTCACCAGTGCTGAGTACAGGGGCACAATCACCTCCCTACTCCTGCTGGCCACACTATTTTTGATACAGGCCAGGATGCTGTTTGCTTCTTGGCCACCTGGGCACACTGCTGGCTCATGTTCAGCTGGCTGTTGACCAATCTGTATCTCAGATTAAATATTTTATTCAGTAATTAAAAAGACTTTGATGTTCATGGTCTGACAAAGGAGTTGGCCTGTATAGGGGCTGATCTGCAGAAGTGTTAACCACATCGTTTCTCAGTATTCTCATTCTGGGTACTGCAGTGAATCCCTGACCAGCAGGTTAGCACAAGCTGTACCAGGGGAAGAGGTGGGCTTTAGCAGCTCACTCTCTCCCACCTTCTCTGCTGTTTCAGCAGGCGCTTGCAGATGTTACCACCTCCCTTCTCTGCAGATCTGCCAGCTGAGTGGCTTGCAAGATTGACACTTCATGTGGTGCAGTCGAATTGCAGGAAGCTGGAAAAATTGACACATTTTGACAGAAACAGGGGTGTGAACATGCAGAGTTGACAGATCTGAGGGGGCATAGAACAAGAATATGGGTTGGGAGCAGACTACAGACATGTATCTGTCCATACATGTGGTTTTATTCTATGGGCATGCTTATGTTGTACAAGAAGATGGAAGTTGCTTGCAATTTTTCAGATTGTGCTTTAAGATTTTAATTTAACTGTTTTGAATACCATTTCAAATGATTGCTCTTTTGTAGCAGTAATCTGTGTTTTAGAAACGGTAAAGCGGAGAAGTCAAACTCTTTTCATAAGGCAGCCTGCACTCAGTTCAGGCCACCTTCCATAGAAGTTCTTATAATGAAGATGTTGTAAAGATAAAGTGGATAGATAGTTAAACACACAAAACCAAATGCAATGCTCCTTTTCACCTGACATACAGAGCACTGGTTATGTTAAAGAACAAATACAGAAATGAAAAGTAAGACTATGACATTGAAACTGATCTCTGTTTAACCCCAGGACTGCAGCATCAAGGATGCCTAAGGCAGGGAAAACGCAGTTATTTTGCTGAATACAGCTGTCACTGTATTTCACCAGTATGCACCAGAGCTAAAACTTTTCAAAATGGAAGATGATTAATTTAGGTGCTGTGCTCCAAAGCATAGTTACAACTCTGCTAGTCTCAAGCCAGCATGTCCCTGTGGAGGTGTGTTAAATTTGCAGCTCAGTTTGGGACGCTAAAGGTCCTCAAACTAACCCACGAAGTTTACTGGGCAACCCTAGGTTAGCATGTAATGGTTTATTAAGCCATACATTTTGTAAATGTATTTCACTCACCCACATTAAAAACAAGGTCTTAGACTTCTACCTTGAAACTATTGATTGGGTAATAAAGATAATGGTTTCTTACGACACCCTGAAGCCTATTGAACCACAGGCAGTCTTCTCAGGGTAAGCATCCCCAGGCTCTGCCCCAGCTCTGCAAAGCCGAGATAATCTGCCCAGGGGGTCCCCAACCTGCCCGCAGGGCCGGTGGTCAAAGCTGGCGCGGGCAGCCCACCGCACGCTGCACCTGGCTGCACGTGCAACCCGCTCCCCGCTTCTCCCAGGTGCGAAGGGAAGGGAAATCACATCTCTGGAGACTTCCAGGAGGCACAACTACAGCCGAGGTGCCCCCGGGGAGAGCTCCTTCCTCTGGACTCCGTGTTCAGCTGGGGTCGCAGAAGTCCCCGGGTGAGAGCTGGGAGGTTATAACCGTTTATAGGAGGCAAAACCCGTTCAGGGTTACTCCTGGAGTCCCGCACGCCCGTTCCCCGCCAGACGGTCCCACCGGCGCGGCGCGGACGCCACCGCTGCCAGGCCGGGCCCGCGGGGCGCGCCCAGGTGCGCGGGGCCGCGCCCGGGCGGGAGGAGCCGCCGCCGCCGCCACCGCCCGCGACTCGAGGGAGCCCGCGGAGGGGCCGCCCCGCAGCCATGGGGCAGCGAGAGGCGCTGCCCGCCCGCCCGCCCTGCCGCACCGGTCAGTGCCTGCGCGGGCGCGGGGGGGGGTGGTCCGGCGGCGCGGGGCTGCGCGGCGGGGCGCGGCGCGGGCGCGGCGCTCGAGGGAGGGCGCGCTGAGGACGCGGCGCTGCGCGGGGGGTGCGCGGAAGGCAATGGGCGGAGGGGAGAGCGCGGTATGTGCGCGGTGCCGGGCGCCGCCCCTGTAGCCCCCCCTCCCCCGCTGCCGCTGTGCCGGCACCTCGGGGTCGGCTATCGTGACTCCTGCACACGTAAGACTTTGCTCCGCCGTGACGTCATGAAGTTGTTTTCTGAGGAGTGTGGCGCTGCCGGCGCCGGGGAGGCTCCTGCGCTTCATCTCTCCTGGCCGGCTCGCGTCTAAACCCTCTTTTCAGCATCTTTTGTGCGTTTTCCTGAATGGGGCTGTGCCGGGAAACGATCCCTTGTTGGTCCTTGGTATATCCACTTTTGGCCCCAGTAGCCAGGCCTTAGTGAAAGCGGCTTGGTATTTGTCAGGTGACAGACAATTGCATTTCATGTTCCTGCCAGGTGTGAGCTGACTTGTGAGTGCAATAGAAATGGTCAAATTACACGTCTATTCAAAGGAAATAGTTTTCCAGACAACTTAGGGCCGGTATCGTCAGTGGCAGGATAAAAGCTAAGCTGGCTGTCCCTAGTGAACCACAGGGCACGTTAGTCCTAGGCTTTCGCAGGACTGCAAATTAAAATTGCTACAAGCAGCGTGTAGTACCAGGCTGGCTGATCCACCCAACCCAGATAATATTTAGGTGTTTGAGAAAACATTTTTGGATTTAGCTGAACCGTAAGAACACTTTAGAAGTTTCAACAGTGGCTGCTTGAACTCAGACTGGTTTCCTGTTGCTGTCATCCTTGAGTCAGAGCCAGGAGAGTTTATTTCTGCAAGGAGGGGTTCTGCTGACAGGTTCATGTTTGTTGACGTTTGGAAGTGGGAGGTGAAACTAGCTTAGCTGCAGAAACTGGGTGCTGAGCAAGCCAGGCGGCCTCCGAGATTTGTCACCTTCCTCAGTCCTTCCAGGTAATCTTCAGGCTGGTCACAGGGGCAATAAAGTAATAGTAATTCCTGTATCAACCGCCTCTTTCCAGCTCTCAGGTTGTTCTTTGATCAGTGGAGTGACATACCACTTTAAACGCAAGTGGAACAAATGACAGTTTTTAAAACAAGAAAAAGCTTCTCACCACAAAAAACAGAGATCACAACCATTCAGAATGACTCTTCTCAGCTGGCAGATGGAACAGGCAAAAAATCCAACACCTTTTTGTGAGTGTGAGCAAAGATTGTATTTCAGAAAGGAGAGAAACGTCCTGTGACAGTCAATGAATGACTTACTACCGATGGCATGATTAAATTGTCATTATTTGATGTCAAAAGTCTGCTGGGGAATGGAAAACACAGTCAGTAGAAAAAGTAGTAGTCACGTCACATGGAAGGGAATAAGCCTGCTATTCATCTCCAGATAAATGGAAGTACATCATTCACAAAAATGGGGAGAAAGGTGTTATATTCTTCACTGTAAAAACCCAACGTGCTGATAGAAAGTTGTGTTTACTTTTGCAAGTAGTTAAAAGACCATACTTATCAGGGGGTTTTATCTTTATGCTTTCTTTTACTTAAAGGCAAGAACTGTTGCTGCTTCTCGCATAAAGCCTGTAGTAGTTGAGTGGTGGTGGTGGTGGTACAACCTTCACCAGTCCAGTTTAGCACCATTTAAAGTTTTTGAGAGCTAAAGGGTTTCATTCGCTGGCAACCTCTCCACTTTTTTGCCTTCCCCTGATATGTGTTAGCTAAGAGAAACATTTATGCTTAAAGGACTTCTCTGTGATTTTCTTTTGTAATTTAATCTTTAATAATTATGTCAAAACTTAAGTATATGCAAAATTTTCTTCTTTTAAGACTATGCTAATACTTCAAGACTTCAAAATACTTTCATATACAGATGCAAATTCCATTTCTTTTACATTATCCAATTGCAACTTATAGTAATGATAAGATGGCAGAATACTATCTATCATACATACTATGCAAAAGTAATTTCATGTAGATTTAAGTTCTTTAAGATTTTGATCTTCAGCTGTTGGATATGGACATACCCATCTTGTGGGACCATTTGTCTGAAGTCTGGCTTAGCAATACCAAACAGCTCCTGCTCTATAGAAACTCTCTTGGCAAACAAGGAAATGTGATTGCACAGCATGAAAATCAAATGGTAACTTCCTGTAGTGTGCTTGTTGTACAGTATGACACAGAACAACTGGGGGCAGATACTCCTCCTAGTTCCTTAGTTGTAAAGGGTGGTATCTCTCACTGTTAGTATCAGCATTGTCAGCTGAAAATGAAGATACGCTGACAAATTTTGTACCATTTTGAATACTTTAGATATTAAATATTCCTCCTTAAACAGTATTAGGTGAATTATCCCAGGCTGCTTATTGTTAATTGTGCAGTGAAGTACCTTGGCAGACCATTAATATTTCCAGAGCTTAGGTATGAACAGACACAGAGCACATCCTCCCAAGTCTCCAAGTGGGGTTTTTTCTATTGGGGAAAAAAAAAAAAAAAAAAAAAAAAAAAAAAAAAAAAAAAAAGAGAGTGTGTTACTGATGGTGCCACTCAGCAGGATGAATCCTTCATGTGTCATTTTGATTACAGGGGAAACACGGAAAGCAAAATTATTTGTTGCATCCAGTGCTTTGCATGAACCACAATGGACTGAGCTTTTGTACTTCTGCATCAGCTGTTTCATATTTTAACATGTCTTCATGATAAACCCCTTCTTTCCAAAAATGTTGTCCTCAAAAGCTATTCTCTGATCCACATGATCTGCAGTCTACCGTGAGAAACTGTGAAGCGTCAGCTTAGACTACTGTAAGCCCTGTTGCAGCATTGCTGCCTGTCCCCTACTTCCCCATGCAAAACAATGACTCCTTTTGTTCTTCGAAATGCAATACCTCTTCTTCCTGTAAAACCCACATCTGGGCTGATGGCAATGACGTCATTCCCACAGGCTGTCATCATAGTGATGCTGATAAGGCTTGGGTGGCTGAAAGTGTGAAGCTTAAATCTTTGCTCAGGATCACCTGGCTCTGCAGCTGTGTGCAGGGATAGCCAGGGGGACTGTCCCTTGCAGGCTGTGGTCTTCCTCCAGCTGGAAGGTTGATGATGTTAGTTGAAAATTGCTGTGAGGCATGATCTGGCTCACATGGTAGCCACTGAACAATTTTAATAAAATGTATTAGTGCCCACATGCAGCAACAGTTTGTTCCCTATATAGATTATTTTTCTTTCTCCTTTTTTATTTGCCATTTCCAAATCTCAGTTACAAATGTAAAAGCAGAAGCCTGGAGAAACAGCAGGTTTGCTGTATCAGGCAAAGTCTGAAATCATGGATTTGGCTCTATGTTTGTATTCTGGGGGTGTGGTCTCTGCAAAACACAAAAGAACCCTTTCTTCTTGAGGTTTCGGGTTAGCTTCAAGTTGAATTTTACATTGGAGATAACATTTTAGTGTTGCGTTCCTTGGTATTGGCCTAATCACTTGACTAAGCCAATGTAGTGCAAAATGTGTATATATATATAAAAATAAGGTATACACCTGTGAATTACAGGGGTGGGTAATGACATGGGGCAGCGTTGTGTATGTTACGTGGATTTTATGAGTTATTTGCACCATCAGAAATGACAAGCGCTCTGGGAAGACGTGGAAAGGAGTGAGCAGAGCAAGGATAGAGCTCCTCCAGAGCTGTGCCTGGATCATGAATTGCTTGTCCTCCTTTTTCTCCTCCCAGGTGCTGTGCTGTCTTTTGCTTGCCGTGACTCCTGCCAAGCATGGTGCCAGATCATCAATGTGTCTGAATCACGCTCTTCTCTCCTCGCCTCTATGGACGGGACTCTCAATGAAACAAACCGGAGCATTTCCGCACCTGCTGGGAGCAAATACCACCTCTACATTGGCTTGGCTTTAGCGATAGGTTCCAGTATCTTTATTGGTTCTAGTTTCATACTGAAGAAGAAAGGACTTTTGAAACTGGCAGACAAAGGAGTTCCCCGAGCTGGTAAGCAGTGGTGCCCGCCCTGCTCCTGCTGGGGACAGAAATGCCTCTTATAACTTGGCAAAATCAAGGTTCGAGTCAGAGCTTATGTGTTTAAAACCACCATAGTTGAAAACTGTCACGCTGTAACAGTGATCAGAAGTCCTGTCTTGGCTAGGGATGGAAAATATAACATTATTTCTCTGCTTGTGATTGCAGGGACTGGGATTTCAGATTTCCTAGGGCTATGGGGGCAGCGGTGGGTATTAAATCTAGTAAATTGGTGATAATTCCTCCCTGACAGCAGATAGATAGGAAATAAAATTCTCTAGTCATCTTACCCTTCAAAATGCCTTTCTATCTCTTTTTTTCCATCATTCTTCCACCTCATTTGAGATGGAAAGTCTTCACATAGTAGTTAGGTTTAGGGATGTTTGTTGTTTTTTTTAAAAAGTAAGTGCAATGAGCTGTAGAAAGGATACTTATGACAAAAGTTTCTACAGTTAGCACAATTATTCATTCATCAGTCAACAGATGAAGAGCTAGAAAAAGACCCACTGGACTAATCTCATCATTCCCGTTGTATGTATTTAAATGTATAGCATATAGCAGTTTTTCTTTTGTTTGTTGTGTTATCGCAATACACCATTCCAGAGAATTTGGTTATTTGAAACAAATATGTTACTGAACGTTCAATATACTTACACTTTATGTCAAAAAAATTAATGCATGCAGTGGCATTTTTCTTTCTAATTTCTCTCAATTTAAAGTATAAGCAGAGTCAAAATGCAGCTGACTCTGTATAGATATATTGGATCTGACCTGGGAAAGCACTTTGAAGCATTTCTTAAGCTCACCAACGATCTTCATAGACATTTTATGTTTGCTTGGAACTTTCCCTTTAGTCAAATATCATTTTTCAGAAGTCCAAGCCACAAAGCAGCAAAGTGTTTAATTAAAATGTCAGTCAAAATCGAATGAAATGTTCTTCACGTTGCATTCAGATAACATGCTTTTCCAGTACTTTATATGACTAGAGGCAAATGGGAAGCTGTAGTTTAGTTTATTATAATAAGGTAATCTCTTTCTTCTAAGATGAGATTATTTTTCCCTCTTTCAGGACAGGGTGGATATTCTTATTTGAATGAATGGCTTTGGTGGGCTGGATTGCTTTCAAGTAAGTCACCTCTTTCAACCTATGTGTAAATGCTACATAAAGCAGATTGTTTTAAATAGATTTATACCCTGATTTTTCGCTCCCCTCACTTAAAAGAAATGTCTTTGACAGAAGCCATTCTGATATCCCATCTCTTAAATGTTGTTTGATTTTTGCAGAATAACCTTTTTTTTAATATCCAATCAAAAGTGATGGGATTTAATCTGTCCAGCTTCTAGAAGTACTTAGGGCAAAAGTATTTAACTTTCTTCAGCCTTTATTATGTCCAGAGGAGGTTAGATAAATTTGAAATGAAAATTTGCATATTTAGCATAGAAAAAGATTTTCATTTGTATTTGCTGTAGTACAAAACATTATATTGATATTCCTTTTATTCTTCCCCCACACCTCAGCCTGATCCAAATGTTCTTTCTTCTGCAGTGGGATTAGGAGAAGCGGCAAACTTTGCTGCCTATGCCTTTGCACCTGCAACCTTAGTCACCCCCTTGGGAGCACTGAGTGTTCTCATAAGGTTAGTACAAATTGGGAGCAAATCTTGACAAATGAACCATTCACTGCTTAAGGGAAAAATACTGTCTGTGGTTGCAAGTAGAGAATTTCAATAAGAAAACTGAAAAGCGGTATATGGGAAAAAAATGCTTTTTATTCCTTGGTGGAAAGATCTCTTTTTTATTTAGAACTGAATTTTCTGGGTAGAGGGAATGACAAGTCTTGTTCCAAAGGCTAATATATGCTTTCTCATCAGCCTCCCACCTATATTATAAAGTATTTCTTATCAGCATATACCAGATATACTGCTGATGCACAGTGGTAGAAGGCTGTAATTTATCTCTTTCTAGAGAACTGAAGCTTTCTTAAAGTCTTACCCTGTTCTTCGGTTGTGAAAAAACTTGAGAAGAAAATACAGCATTTCCCCATTAAAATGTTTTCAAAAACATCTCTTTTTTTAATAGGAGCATAATTTCATATTAAGGCATGCTTAGTAAGCATTTGGGGTTTGTTTGGTCTTTACCAACTTCTTCTGGAAAGAGGGCAAAGAAAATTTTAGCTTTTTTAATATTCACAGTTAAAATTTGTTGTCTTGAAATACAAACGCCTTTCAAACACTCATTATTTCCAATGTATGAAGAAATAATTTTGAAGTAATTAAGCACATACGTTAATATGGCTATCACAGAAGCAAAAAATACATGGATTATGCTTACAACAGATGTTCTGGGAAATAAGTTATTAGCAAAATGGAATTACTGTATTTTAAATGTAAAACTCTTATTTTTAACACCTGGGTATACTGTATGAAACATTGTGTTTAAAACCAACCTGGGCCACATTTTTTGTTGGGTTTTTTTTTTTAAATATGCTTGCAGTAATCTACGCAGCTATTCTGTCATAACAAAACCAGTGTAACTGTCATCTACAGATGTGCTGGTGTCAGTGTGTAGGTAGATGCAGACTAACTGGCTGCCTGGCTGCTGCTTCGCAAAACAGCCTGAGCCTTAACATCCCCTCCTTTGATTTGGATTGCAATCTTTCCAATTTTCATGAAATGGAGAGGTTGTGAGAACTTCGTGTCAGTGAGATTGTTACCCTTGTGCGAAAAAATAACCATAATTTGATTAGTGGGTTGAAAAAGCTATTTGTGAGTGCATCCAAACACCATTAAGCCTGTGTCTGTCCCTAAGATTGTGCTCTAGCTGGCTAATCGTGTGCCCTGTGAGGTGTCCTCATCTGAGCCATGTTATTATCCCTAAGTTAAATCTGGAAGCCCTTGAAGAGCCAGGGGTCAGTCCTTTTTGAAAGGGGAGACATGCCTTCTCTGCATTTTGGGGGGAGTCCTGGCAAGCCAGGCAGAAACTGTTTCTGGGTGGCAGAGTCCATGGAGGGATGTGGAATGGTTTCCAAAACTTGTGTGCATTGGTTCTAATGGCAAATGAAGTGCTTTGAACTATTTGTGGAAGAAAATAACAGCTCGTATGGTCTATCTACAGGTGTGTGAGACTGCATACCCCTGACCCAGGCAATCAGTAATGAGAAATTCCTTGAGCAATTTGGACCCTTTACAACCTGGAGGGGAGGGATCAGGGTTCCTAACACACACCCCCCCCCCCCCCCCTAAAACCTGACTTGATCTTCTGGGGTCCTGACCAACCCTCTTGCAAAACTCCTTAAAATTTCATTGGTTTCCCATATATCCAAATTCAAATGAGGTTTTGAATTACTATCATATTACACACACAGATTTTGAATGTCTTGTGTGGCTGATGGAACTGAACCATTTATTTATATTTTGCCAAACAGTGCTATACTGTCATCCTATTTTTTAAATGAGAAGCTGAATATTCATGGAAAGCTGGGCTGTGTACTGAGCGTTTTGGGGTCAACAGTCATGGTTATTCATGCCCCTGAGGAGGAGGAGGTCACTTCACTAGATGAGATGGAAAGAAAGCTGCAAGATCCAGGTCTGTATGCAGTTGCAATGAACATGTGCTACAGTTCATAGAGACGTGTTCGGGACACTGTATAACTTTTAGTACATACTTGGACTTAGGCTGGTATTTTCTGTCACGCGTGTTAATCTTCTTCCCTTTCCTCTTTCTTTCAGTGTTTGTTACGTTTGCTGTTCTCCTAACAGTTGTTGTCCTCATGTTGATTTTTATCGTGGCTCCAAGGAGAGGCCAGACAAATATACTGATCTACATTTTAATTTGCTCACTCATTGGTGCCTTCTCTGTCTCATCTGTGAAAGGCCTGGGCATTGCCATTAAACAAATGCTGGAGCAGAAGTCAGTTTATCGACATCCATTGGTTTACATTTTGGTGGGCATCTTAGTGCTGTCAGTCAGCACTCAGATCAACTATCTCAACAAAGCATTGGACATGTTCAATACATCCCTAGTGACACCTATTTATTACGTATGTTTCACCACAACAGTTGTGACATGCTCCATCATCCTGTTCAAGGAATGGAGTAGTATGGACCTGAGTGATATCATTGGGACCCTGAGTGGATTCTGTAGTATCATCATTGGCATTTTTCTTTTGCATGCTTTCAAAAATACTAACATCACCTGGAGTCAGTTGATGTCCACCGTTGCCAAGGAACCATCATTACCACACCGTGGATACGAAACCTGTCACACTTTACTGGACAGCATGGAAGACCCAGCTTTGGCATACGAGGAGGACAATGTTTTATTCAGTCAATGAAACTCTTAAGCAGTGTTTGTCACTGACATATTACGAATTGCAGACTCAGCCCACCTGTTACCAGAATGCTCCTCTGGTAAATTGTCTGTAAGGCCAGTTAAGTATGAGCCCCTCCTCTGTGCCTGCTGTTGGTAGTAATGAATGAAAATGTTCAGTAATTAACATGACAGACAGGAACCTGATGGTGATTGTATGTCAGGCAATGAACAACCTTGTCCTTTTTTAATACAGTATCTCCTATTGGAGAATTTTAGCAGAAAAAGTGGTCTTTGTAGGCTATGTTTGCAGAGTGCAATTTTCCCATCATGATAAAAGGTAATCCTTGCTGAAATGACAAGCACTCTGCTTTATCTTAGTGATGGCCTTAATATTTTAGATTTTCTTTATATTTTTATAATTTATTGCCAAGCAAACTTGTAGGTAGTCCACCTGAAGGATATTCATTGGAGATATGAAGAAAATATTATTTAACTCCTTTAGCTTTTACTATAAATTCTTATGCAAGATTTTTTCATTTTTGATGACCTACTGGTGAATCTCAAATATAATTAACCAAAAAAAATTATGAAATTGGGTTCTTGGTAACCATGTCCCTTCAAAATCCGTTTTTTAACAGAAAAGTCTTAGATCTTCTCAAATTAGGAGTCTTGAATGGATTGCAAATGCCTGGATATGCATTTCAAAACTACCACCAAGTTAAATTTTAAGAAAATGTGAATTCATTACAGGCCAGAAAACAGATGCTGTTGGCCTAAAAAAATTACGTAAGATAAAAGAATAAATTATTCAAAGGCAGAAGAAAACGGGAATGTGCATTTAAGAATTTCCACTCTGTTTTATACTACTTTGAGGCTTAAGAAGGGGCTTTACTTATTTCTGTACTTCTTCCTAATATTGCCATCTAATCATCAAAACCCATTTAAGCTTCTCAAAATTTTTTATCCTTTTCTAGAAAGATATCATTGTTTCTTAAAACAGTCTGTTATTTTATATTCCATTGTAAAAGCAAAATCTGTTTTCCAACCTGTGCGCTATTTCTAAAAATACTAGGTAAAGGAAGGGCTGTAAAGAAAGGGTGAGAAACATCAAAACACCTTGTGTTTTAGTTTGGCCTTTTCATCTTTTCTAAAAATGAGTATTCACCTCTATTAGATGTTTTAGCTATTAATCTGCTGTAGGCCTTGAAGTTTAGTATCTGTACCACAGTATACTCCTCAGTTGTGGTCGCAGATATTTATCTCAAAAACCAGCTTGTACAGTCCATGGTTTACTCATTACAATCCCCTTTGTGAGCAAGAAATCTTGTAGCTTCAGCAATCAGATATGTGGGTCATGACAAGCTCATCAGAAAGGTAGTATTTCCAATTCTTGATTTTTTTAAGTGTTAGTCCAGAACCTTTGACAGAGGATGCTATAATTTCAGCAATTAAAAACTAATTTTGAACAACTGAGATTTATATGCCAAGCAGAACCTCCTCATGAAGCAGGCTCTATATTCTCTAATATTCAAAGAGTGTAGTGAAAGAGGACACTTCGGATGGATAGCAAATTGTTGTGTGAAAGAAAGCGTTGCTGCTGGTGTTTCATACAGGTTTGTGTTGTGTCAAGTTGCAGTACTTCCTTTTTGAAAAACATCTCACTTGTTAATTGTTTTTAATGAAGCTTTAGAAGCTGTCAAAACTAGAAAGTAACACTAGGGATACTAGCTTAAAGTTATTTCTAAATTCCTTTTTTTTTACTTCACTAGTTTTGTAGTTGACATACCTACAGGAAAAGTTAGAAGTTGTATCAATCACCTGCACCTTATTTCTAAACCCTCATTTTTACAATGAAGAGCATATCTGAAAAATATGGTACTGAAGTACTGTTCTACTCACAGCATAAAATATTGCAGGTAATCTTGTCGATGTTAAGAGAAGCACAGAAGATGTCATGAGGCAATGGGTTTTCAGGTTGTCGCCTGTGATTACCTAATTTGAGAAGTACATTAAGTAGTGTGGGAGGTGGCAGCAATGTCACCCCAGCAAAAGAGACAGTTTTGCAAAAATGTACTTGCCTTGAAAATACAATGGCAATGTATACAGCTTTGGAATGCTTTTGAGCTTCTCAAGTGATGAAACTTGCGGCAATTATTTGCTGTTAAAATACATGTGTTAAAAAAGCTTGAGAAAAGAAAATATAGGAACAGGGTTTCATTACTTCGTAGTTAATGTAGAGAATACTTTGATTTTATTGGCCAAATTCAAACTACAGAATCTTTATAGTTAAAAGCAGGTAATACAAATAATAAAAAGTCTAAAGATGGAGTTTTCTTCACAGTTTGCCTTTTAACAAAAACTTGCATTGCTTTTCACTGTGAATTACTAATACAACTTAAAGAATAACTGAAGAAAACATTGATTGACCCTAAAAAGATAAAAAGAAAACCTTTTGCATTGCTTTTGACCCCTATATTTTCGTATATAGTCATCACTGTTGTGTGGCCAAACAGGATATTTGTACAAAAAAGCAACCAGTCCAATTCTTGAATGGATGTATGTTGGCATTTTTTTAAGATACGTAGTAATACTTTCTTTAAGAATGGTCTAGACTTTATATACCAACGCCTGGCAGGCAATTAACTTGTACCAAGCAAAAATCTTGTACTTTCTACTGGACCTGTGTATCTGGTTTTTATGCATAAATAACATCTACTGGGAAAATAATGTTATTTTCTTACAATGTCATAAAACCAAGTTAATGCTTATTTTCATGGCGTACAAGGAGTCTATCATGTTAAGTAAATTATTGATGATCTTTTTGTATAAAAAAACATTTGATATAGGTTATATGGTTTTGAAAATGTTTATATTTGATTATAAATTTGGAATAATTTTAATTTTTAGTGAAATTATGCTGATATTTCTCTTGTGATAAATTATTCATGGATTATGTACTAAATAGTCTGTGATTTTTACACAAGGGATAAAAAGGAGCGTAATTCATATTTCTGGTAAGCATTTAAAAACTATCTATCTGAGAGATCCAAAGAGAATAATCTTGGGTTTAACAGCTGGTCCTATGCACACATAGGTGGATACTAGATGAAGAAGGTCTGGCTGGCGTCTTTGTAGTTCATGTGCATCTGACCTGATCATGACCTTCTTTTAGTAGCTTCGACTTTTACTAGTTTCACGGATAGGAAAGAAAATTTTCTACTCCCCTAGAAAAGCCATATACTATATAGTTACCTTGAGCTAAAAAGTCTGTAATGTTATGATGGAACTGGAGGGAAGAGTATGAGGAGATCAAGAAGTTTTAGCTTCTCTTACAGAATTACCCCATTTGTCCAGATGTGTTATTTTTACCCTGGTGTTCTGTAGAAAGCTTTGGTAAGGAACATTTAATACTGATGATTAGTAGTCAAAAGACATGGATTTTGAGGAACAAAAGTAATCATAGAACCATAGAATGCATTGGGTTGGAAGGGACCTCTAAAGGTCATCTAGTCCAACCCCCCTACAATAAGCAGGAACATCTCTAACTAGGTCAGGTTGCTCAGAGCCCCATCAAGCCTGACCTTGAACGTCTCCAGGGATGGGGCTTCCACTGCCTCTCTGGGCAACCAGTTCCAGTGATCCACCACCTTCATATTAAAGAACTTTTTCCTAATGTCCAACCTAAATCTGCTCTTTTCTAGCTTAAAACCATTACCTCTTGTCCTGTCGCTACAAACCCTTGTGAACACTTCTTCCTCTGCCTTCTTATAGGCCCCTTTCAGGTATTGGAAGGCCGCTACAAGGTCCTCCTGGAGCCCTCTCTTCTCCAGGCTGAACAACCCCAACTCTCTCAGCCTGTCCTCATAGGAGAGGTGCTCCAGCCCTCTGATCATTTTCACGGCCCTCCTCTGGACACACTCCAGCAGGTCCATGTCCTTCTTGTGTTGGGGGCTCTAGAGCTGGACGCAGTACTCCACGTGAGGTCTCACCAGGGCAAGTGAAAATGCCTTCCTTTATAAACGGGGGAAGAAAACCGAAAGCTGATGTATTGGGGATCTCTTTCTCATGGCCAGTCACAATAGAGAGTATTTCAGTGTGTTGTCAGGTTTTCCAGGCAGTGAAATGAAGGATATTATCTAAAAAAATTTGAAATGTTTTGGAAAGTAGGTCAAATGGTTAAGAACTAGAACAAAGAAAACCTCAGAGGCAATAAATAGCTAACCAAATTATGGCTTTTAAATGCTGTTACAATACAAGTGTTGGCATCTACTCATTACTAGCATTGCTCAGGACAAATTAATGGGCTATTAAATTCATTACATAGCTGCACTGACTAAATGTAGGTAGGTCAAGAAGACTTGGATAGGTTAAATAATCTGCAGGGAGTCTGGAATGAAGTACATAGGTTATTAGTTTCTATAGAAACCTGTTCTACCATCTTCCTTTACCTGCCTTCCCAGCCACGCCTAAAACAGCTGTGCTATCGAATGGAATCATAGAGTCACAGAATGTTTTGGGTTGGAAGGGACCTTAAAGATCATCTAGTTCCAGCCCCCCTGCCACGGGCAGGAACACCTTCCACCAGCTGAGGTTGCTCAAAGCCCCATCCAATCTGGCCTTCAACACTTCCAGGGAGGGGGCAGCCACACCTTCTCTTCCAGTGTCTCTCCACCCTCAGAGGAAAGAATTTCTTCCTAATATGTCATCTAAATCTACCCTTTTTTAGTTTGAAACTGTTACCCCTTGTCCTACCACTACGCTCGCTGAGAAAGAGTCCCTCCTCACCTTTCCTGTAGGCCCCCTTGAAGTACTGGAAGGCCACTAGAAGGTCTCCCCAGAGCCTTCTCTTCTCCAGGCTGAAGAAACCCAACTCTCTCAGCCTGTCCTCACAGGGGAGGTGCTCCAGCCCCCTGATCATCTTCATGGCCCTCCTCTGGACCTGCCCAAGCAGGTCTGTGTCTTTCTTATGCTGGAGGCCCCAGAGCTGAACACAGTACTCCAAGAACAGAAACGGACTGGGAGATGAATGGATCGAGAGCAGCCCTGCAAAAAAGGAAAAGGTGGGGTCTCACAAGAATGGAGGGGGAGAATCACCTCCCTCGACCCGCTGCCACGCTTCTTTTGATGCAGCCCAGGATGTGATCGGCTTTCTGGGCTGCTAGCGCACATTGCTGGCTCATACTCAGTTTTTCATCCACCATCACCCCCAAGTCCTTCTCCCCAGGACTGCTCTCCATCCACTCATCGCCCAGCCTGTAGCTGTGCTTGGGATTGCCCCGACCCAGGTGCAGGACCTTGCACTTGTCCTTGTTGAACTTCATGGGATTTGCTTGGACCCACCCCTGCAGCCTGTCAGGGTCCCTCTGGATGGCCTCCCTTCCCTCCAGCGTGTTGACTGCACCACTCAGCTTGCTGTCATCTGCAAACTTGCTGAGGGTGCACTCAATCCCACTGTCCATGCCACTAACAAAGGTGTTAAATAGCACTGGTCCCAATACCGACCCCTGAGGAACGACACTCATCACTGGTCTCCACTCGGACATCAAGCTGTTGACCGTAACTCTTTGAGTGCAACCATCCGGTCAATTCATCCACTGAGTGTCAAACCTATGTCTCTCCAATTTAGAGACAAGAATGTCATGCAGGAGACAAGGATGTCATGTGGGACATGACATTTTTTCGTCCCAAAGAGTACTGATTCAAAACTTCAGCCTCTTTACTCATCATGGTTGCATCCTGGAGCTATACAGGGAATTATATAGTTCTAGCAAATGGCAGTTTAAATTCTAGAAAAACAAAACTGGCAGGTGTGTTAGAAAATACTCTTTTAGCAAAGCAGTTTCCCAATAGCTGACTCCTTTCTGACAGGTTTTAAAATGATGCCGAGGTTCAGAACAAGATGGTAAGGCTGAGCGGGAGCCAGGCTCTCAGTGTGTGAGGGAGGAGTGGTGTTGGTGATGTGCATTAATGTGTCTGCAGGGCCTCCTGTGAAACTTCATAGAAGTGGGGGAAAAGTTTGTCTGAAAACCAAATGGCACTGGAGACAAATGTCACCAGACCTGTACACACAAGTAATTGATCTGCATTGCTCACCAGGAGTGCTTTTGATGAGAGAAGTCATTTCACTTTCTGAAAGTACATTCCAGTTTGTCAACAGTGGAGCTTTTTTATAGAAAAGAGATATATCCTAAGTGGCTGGTGAATAGAAGCTGGGAATTCTGTCTTTTTTTCTCCCATTGATAATACTGACACTGCAAATTTTCTAATCTTTGGTCAGGAAACATCAGCTGAATTTTTACAAGTGCTGAGCACTCATGCAGCCTTTGACCATCATTCCCTGTGTGGAGGTCTTATAGTGTCTCCTTCTAACCTTTACTGGTCTCTCAGGTCTCTCTTTTATCACACAAAGGTTTAAAAGAAAAACCAGCTAACAGACATCTGCTTGCCCACATGTGCCTCTTTATGGTCAGTGACACGGGTGGCATTCACTGTTCACTCATATAAGTACTTTCATTTTTGCCTGTTTGAATACGATTAGAGTCTGAGCTATGCTCAGTGACACCATGAGGACTAAACTGGCCTGCTTAGCCTTTATTTATGGGTGTAGCTGTTCTGGTAAGTAAATACACTGTTGATACCTGACCTTTGTCCTGTAGACCTTTCTTGTTGCTAGTTAAGCACTGGTTTCACTGAAACATGTTCCAGTGCTTTTTCATTTATTTACTGTCAGCCTGATGATAGCAGCTGTTAAATTTGTCTGCATGAGAGTGTTAAGAACAGCCTACTCATAATTTTCCCAAAGCAGCCTACAGAAAGATTATATACAGAAGTTAAAGCCTGATAGGCAAGCATTATAGGCTCTGTATATTAGACTAACATGTTTCAAGGATGGATGCATATTCACCATGGGACAACTCAGTGAAACAGGCATGAGCAGGGTGCTTTGAGTATATATAAACCTAATGGAGCTGCTTTTTATTGCATGGTACTGTGGTGTATTACATATTAACTTGCAGTAATAACTGTGGCAAAACCAGTTTTACAAGAACTACTAAAAAAGATGCCTCACACATTATTTAAAGTCCTCATGTCCTTTTATATTGCAGAGACAGTTTGAATTTCGCATTTGTAGCGCATCATCTGCTGAAAAGCCTTGTACTTCTGTGGCCTGGGTGTAGATTGTGTATTTATGTTCTATGTATGTACTGTGTTGTATAGATCTGTATTCAGTCATAGGTCCAATAAGGAATTCAATGCTCCTAAGTAAGTCGATTATAAAAGTAAACAGTGGCATCGGTTGTTGGCAATTCTTCTAGCAGATGATATGAAACGATAGGGATATCATGCTTCACTTGAAGCAGAAATACCTTAGACGTGCGTTTGAAGGTACTCCCAAATGTTCAAACAATAGAACTAACAACTTCCTTTCCTGAGGGATGATAACTATCAAAATACTATTGCAGTAAAGATGAATGATTAATGCCAGGAGTGAATTTGACCTGGAAGTGTCATTGTCTTCTGGAAATTCAAAACTTCAAACATTTGATACATTTCAATTTATTGTTACAGTTATTTTTTAAATTTGGAAATGAAAAACTAAATGGTACAGAACTCAATCATTCTTTAGCTAGTGTGTTTCACATATTTTTTCTACAAAGTGCTGTAAAATAAAACATTATTATGTATTTACCTACAAATATTTCACAATGCAGTCACATATTTTAAATAACCTATTTATTTGTAATGGTCTGACTATTTTGTATTAAACAATTATGACCTTCATTTGCTTTTCTCCTCTACAGTATCTTTGTAGCAACCACAAGATTTAAAATTAAAAGGGAATAATAACATAAGAAGTAGGGTTACAAATATTGGCATGTCACGTGTCACAGGATCCATCTGAGTTAAACTAATTCAAAGCACTTCGTTTTACTGGCAGGTTCCAGCTTTAACTTGCGCATTAACAATTCTGAGCATTTGTAAGAGGAGGACTAAGGGCAGTGTGGGTGTTTGAGTAGGCAGCAGAAGGTGAGGAATGGGAGACAAAACTGGGAAATGGTGGGAGAGGTTTGGATCAAATAATCCTTACTCTCCTTCTTTTACACAGAATTAGTAGAGAAGATGCCTTGACCTGCAATGCAGGTTTAAAATGCTTCAGGGACACTAAGTCTTTCCAGCTGCTCAGATGTGACTTGGGAGCTGCTACATGATGACTTTTGCTCCCTTTGCCTGCCTTTATCCACAGCAGTGAATAAAGTGCATGGGCACACGCATGGGCACTGCTGCAGTGGTTGGTTAGTTAGCTTGCTGTCCCTTCTGAAACACTGCTCCATGCCTTCAGTGCTGGATGCTTTGCAGTGCAAAAGGGCTTGCCTTTAAACATGACCTAGCTAGAGCTTTATCAGAAGTTCTTCCATCATTTTTGCTACTGCCAATCTGTATTCCCCAGTGCATGAGTCATATTAAGTACCAAATAATTTAATAATGTTGTTACAGGAATTAGTGTAGCTCTGACCAAAAGAATAAATAAAAAGACCTGTAAGCCGAGTAAGCTTGGTTACTTCTTTCCAGACAGGAGATTTTTCTCCCTAACCATGAAAAAAAAGCCTTGAGAGTCCCGAATCAGTCTCCTGAGGTATCTTTCTCAAGTGAGTAAAAATTAGGCCAAGCCCAAACAGCTTCTTCAGTACCTAAGATGCTGGTACTGCAATTTAAGCAGAGACTGCTGTAAAAGGCTGAGGTTTTCTGTGCGAGCTACATTATGACATGTTTAATGCTAACTTTTCAGTAGCTATATGTCTTGGTTTGAAAGACAGGTGTCTGCGGAGGAAGGCAGGAGCCTCCCTTGAAATGGAAAGTGCAACCCCCTTCCCTCCAAATTATTATAATTTTGAAATTAACGGGTGTTCAGGCAAAGATATGGGGAATAGGAATAACAGTTCTTTACTAATATATATATATATATATATATATAACACAAGGCAGGGAAAAACAAACAACCCACTGCTTTACACTGACAGAGTCAGAAACACAACCTGACACCCTGTTAGGGTGGCAGTAGCAGTCCGATAAGATGCTGGCTGCAGTCCTCCTGAAGTGATGGGTGTAGTTCTGTGGAAGCAGCGACCTTGTAAAAGGGTCTGGTCTTCCTCCGAAGGTCCAGTGGTAGGTAGGTAGCTCTTGTCCTCTGGAACTCCAGTGGGGGAAAAAACTCCTCTGGGAATCCAGTGGAAGAAGGCTGCTAGGGTGTTCGAAATCTCAGTTTTTATTTGGCATGGACTGCTTGGCTCCTTCCCCCCTGGGCGGAGCATCTCACAATGGGATGGGGAGTCATGAGGCAGTTCCTTGATGGGCCATTAACAGGAGATAGTCCAGGAGCGAGTTACCGATGGGTCAGGCGATAAGGCATTGTTGTGCCCAGTAACAGAAGATAGTCCAGAGGGGGGAGGCAGGGAGCACCGCCCCACCTGGTCTCAACAGCTCCTGAAGATGGTAATAGAATACTTTTTTTTTCCTTTTGGCACATTTTACACTGTAATCTAGGACACTATATTGGTATAAAATCTCTGATTATCCCATCTCCACTATATCTGTGAGGGTCTCTAGTAACTCTGCAAAAGTAGGACGTCCTTCAGGTTTCTGAAAAGAAAAGCAGAGGATAAATTTACGTTAGCGGATTGGTCAATTATAGTACCAGACTCGAGAAGATGATTACAAGTTCATATGAGCTACCACTTAAAAATTACATTTTATTTTATTAATACAGAAGAAAAGATCAAGTTTATCACTTGAGGGGAAAAATCATCTGTTCTACATGACACCAGCAGCATAAACATGGCCACTTTTCCAAGCATTCCTAAAATTTCTTTCTATTTATTTCAATTCTGGACCAGAATTCTTATGGGATTTCTCCCCTGTAAAAAGGTCGCTGGAAAGCCCTACATCTCAGGAAACCATGATACTCAGCAATGTTTCCTGGGTTGTAGAAAAAGGGTCTTCCCTGCTATAATGTTTGATGTACTGCAGCTCAGTATGGAACAAACACCTGGCTGACAGCAGACAGAAGAGAGAACTTCTTCCCCATCCTCTCTCTGCTGGCTGGCATCCCGATGGACGTTTGCAGTAAGCAAGCAAGCTAGATGCAGTTTAGATTTCAGTTTCAAGCTTTTTTTACTCAGGCTTTAAAAATTTCATATAGTTTTAAAAGATGGGCAAGACATGAGAGGTAGGATAATGGAGACAATTTTAGCAACAAGGTTCCCCAGCTCCTCTCAGTGCGTGCCTGCCTGTTTAAATGAAAGCATTGCACACAAAGCTCTTCTGAAAGTACTTTTTATCTAAAATGAAAGATTCATTTCCTGTAGATACTAGAGAAGGAGGGACCTTAAGCGATTACTCAGATGGAGAAGTTGATAAAATCAATGTTTTGATACCAATATAAGAAAGAAATAAATGCTGAAGAAATGGAGAAAGAACATCAAGTACTAAGAGTGGAGAGGGTAAAAGGGGTCCAGCCTAGGAGGTGTAGTGATGTGCACAGATACTGATGTAAACCTGAAAAATGGGGTTTAAAATCCTCATTTAGTGGGCATACCCACTTTGCATATGAATGTGTTATGGTTATAATTCAGAGCAGAGTCAGAGAAAGCTATGCATGATACAGAGGTGTGGAAAAGGTATTATATTTAATGCAGTAGAGAAGCGAGGCAATATTGGGGTATTCAAAACCAGGGATGGTGTAGACCTGTTGTACTGATGATGTGCTTTATATTTATTAGATGCAGCAGTCAAAAGAAACAGAGGCTGGTAAACCTCAGTGTGGCTTGTGAAAAGCATAGTGAGAGATACTGAGAATGCCACAGATCTGAAACAAGGATTTAATGCTTCAATTTTTAAAGATTGCTTTTATATGCACATTACAAATAAATAATAAATTAAAGTAGTATGAAAGGGAAAAAAAGGGCAACAAACCTCGTGCCAGCAGCTGTACATGACTTTGTACACATTATGTGATGCCAAATGTGGTCGATAAAGTCGATTACCCTGAGAAATCTCACAGACAACTTCAGAATTTGACTTACAGTCGAAAGGCATTTTGCCTTCTGTGAAAACTTCCCACATCAGTACACCTAGATGTGAATCAAAATATTTAGGACAAAACAAAAATCCCAAACCCACAAGCTCTTTAACAACACTAGAAGAACAAAACCCACTCTTGATTATTTGTATGTTGAAAAATGCATGAAAATATGGGCAACTTGAGGTGAAGGAAGAGAGGCAACCAAAACCATTTTCAACTAACAGAGTTCTGCTGTCTTTTAAGTCAGCTAAGTTGGTAGTCCATGAAACTGAGATGAAATACATTTGTCTAATGTGGGACTTACCAAGCATGCATATTTCATTCAAAATCTAGTTTTTAGGCACAGAGCCTCTCTATTGAAAAACATGCTCATCCAATATAGGCAAGAGCTTAAAAATGGAAAGGACTAAAGCTTAAGATAGGTAGCATGAGTAAAAAGTTATGCTTTCCTAAATCACATCAATAGTTTTAGGGAAACACAGTATGTTGCACATTCCCCTAATCAACTCACCAAATGACCAGACATCTGATTTGCTGCTGTATTTTTTGAAATGGAAGACTTCAGGAGATGACCATTTGACTGGAAACTTGGCACCTGAAGAGCTGACATATTCGTCATCGATGACATACCTAAAGAATAACAGGAGACAGCATATATTTGAATGATAGTTAAAGGGCAAGCAGTTCTGGCGACATTTCCACGGACGATTTATAATGCCATAAAAATACAGTGTCAATTTAGAAGCAAGGAAATGGTATCACTAATTTAGTATAAAATGTACACAGATACCCACACTGGGAGCTATGCACTTAAAAAGATTCCTGTTTAAATGAATGATTTTAATTGTTCATGAGAAGTGTGTTAGAATAAAATATTTTAATACTATCCATAAGACTGACAGGATGGTTGTTATTGTCATCTTCTGGGCGTATATGGATAGGACACATCCCTTCACCATGGGCAGGAAAACCAGCAGTAATAAATAATTATTGTCTCTTTTTAAAAGAGCCCACCTTTTCAACAACTTGTTGTACGCAGACACTACTGGTAGAGGGCTACACTTCATAACTGCCCAACTTCTCTAGTACCTGGCACATTGTTACAGAAGCAACACAGAAAGAAACATTCACCACATAGAAGGCAACAGCTCTTGCAGGTGCACTGGAAAACTAATCTTCTTTGCCCAAGCTTATAGGAGCTGACCTCCCAGATAAGATCAAATTATGTGCCTGATGCAGGCATTTATAGGGCAACATTTTAAAAGGCTACTAGACTAACCCCTACATACATACAAGCTCTGTGCACATTTTGCCTATATTAATGTTTCTAAGCAGATGACAGATGTGCACTACACAGCATTTGTTCTCACAGAAGGCATTATGCATTGGCACCTTTTAGAGCACCTTTTAAAGGAGGTCACATTGAAAGAAAACATCTGTTTGTCTCCTTTTCTCATTTTGGTGCAGGCACAGAAAGATGCGGAGTTATTGGGTAAGGAACATATGAAATAACCAGCAGTGGCAGTTGTGTGAGCTCTGAATAATTACATTGTGTTCCTGCCACCTCTCCACGGTCTTCCCGGGAAAGTGAGTGCCTGTCCTAGAGCCACACCACTGAGCAACAGTGAGCCATTAAGATCCATTGTTCTCAGTCTGGACCCTGACAGCCCCTTGGTTTCTTCCCGTGTTTTCTGGTGCATTTGGATGGGTTCAGACCCCTGATACTGACCTTACCCTTTTGGGGAGCAGTGTAACTAGCGGGCACTGCCATGGTATGGGACGGCTTTTTGAAAAACAAGTATATAGCTATGAACTGCTGGGGTGTTGTCAACCTTAGGTTAGAAACAGGAGGCAAAACCAAAGATAAAGGTAAGCAGCATGGCTGTGCTGATCTAATGACTTGCAGCCGCAAGGTGAATGTCACCACCACCTCCTGCTCAGGTCCACGCACTGCCTTTCAAGTTCATCTGCCTCTAAAGTGATCCAATTCAGTCTGCTAATCCTAAAGAAAAACCAGCCAGTAAAACACAGAAGTGGAGAGTTTTATGCTGGGCTTGCAAGGGGAAAGAAGGAAGGAGTGAGACAATTCTCTGGGTAGCAGTTAGTCATTTGGTCAACTCAGCTTCCTCTGGAGGAAGTCTGTGAGGGCAAAGCTACGTTTCTCTGGCCTGTGCTTGTCTGAGTGTTCACTTTCCCCATCTTTGGCTGGTTCTCTCATTAAGCAGAAAAACCACATCCCTGCCAGAGCAGCACAAATCATGCTTCCTGCCCACCCTGCTGCTCCTCCCTGCCTCCTGCCTGACCTACTCAGCTGCTGCTGCCTGGAAAGGTCAGCACCAGCACCCGAATCTGTGCCTCCCCTTTCTGTCCTCTCCACTGCTCGGAAAAGTTGGGGAATTTTTTCTTCAAGCTCCTGGCAGCCCTGTGCGCCCTGGGCATTTCTCTGTCCATAAATACTTCTGAAGTTTACCTGGCGGTTTGTTTACCTATCTTACACTCATCAATAGCAAGAGGAGGACATGACATCCAGTTCATGGTACAGCAGTGAAACGTTGTAATTTTCATCAGAATTCAAAACTTGACTGCACTGGGATTCCCCACACCAGCGAAGCAAGCAATGGGGTTAACTCAAGGTCATGCTGCAGCTGACTGCAAATAGGTACTCACGAAACATGTGTCAATGGCCTCGTACCTCGCCATACCAAAGTCGGATACTTTAACGATGTGCTCCATGTTGACTAAACAGTTTCTTGCAGCCTGGGGAAAATGAGAGAAACATATCTGAAGTCTGTGCTAAAGCATTTTAAGCAAAATACAACAGCTAATTATTTTTGTTTCAGTTCATACTGTTTATATTCTAAAAGGAGATCAGTGTCTTGCTCAAAAATGTAAGTGAATTTCTGGCTCTGAGTCAACAAACATATTTTGCTACTGTGTAGTTAGACACATATTCCATATATCAGCTTAAATGCTCATAGTACTAATTGCAATAATTTTACACCTTCCTGCACAATGAAAGAAATTTTATGCTGCAGAGTCTAGTTATCCAAGTAGACACTTTCCTGAACACTGGCATTAAGAGACAAAATGTTTTATGGCTTTTTCATTACAGAAATCAGGATCTCCTTGGAAATTTTGAAGATTTTACATTTCTTCAGAAGTGCAGGGAGGAGAGCAGGACGATTTTCTCTCTGCATTCAGATGTGAGCATTGAACAAAAAGCAGAGAGGAAGGAAACAAGCTGATCTCCTGTGGTTCCCTGCGTATGAGGGGTAGGGCAGAAAAGCCCTCCAGATATCCCAGCAACAAGGTAAGGCAGTAGGGAGCAGAAAAAATGGAGATAGAAAAAGGTTTTTTTAAAAAAAACCCAAAATCCTCATTGTTGATGACCTTTTGTATTGATGTGATTTTTGGTTGTATTGTGATCACTGCATAATACACTTGTATTGCAATGTCCTAAGGCCAGCCTGCTCCATGCTAGTATCCCAATTTTCTCTGACTTTTCTCAATTACCAAGTAGTTTTTCCAGCTGACCACAGACAAAAGAACAGCTGAAAAGTTTTGGTTTACAGGCAGTAAAACATTGTTGGCTTATTAGATTCCGCAGGGCTGAAGTCCTACAGAACACATTAGTCCTGTCCCATAATACTGCCAATATTTACCAAGAACTTCAGAAAACCTATTGCACTTACTAAATCACGGTGAATAAAGTTATTTCTTTCCAGGTATTCCATCCCTTCACACACATCCTGGCACATCCTCAGCAGCACGTCCCTGCCAAGTTTGCCTCGCCTTTGCCGAAGGTAATTGAGCAGGCAGCCATTTTCCATGAATTCAGTCACAACGTAGAGAGGCTTGTGACGTGTGCACACTCCATAAAGCTGGACCAGCTTTGAGTGGGAAAGTTTCCTGTTTAAAATCACATTTTAGACAGGTGAGCATTTGTTCTTGGCAGGTAACTAGACCATTGGTTCTCATGATGGTTTTGAAAAATACTTTTAGTACTTGATAAACAGTATTCCATTCAACTGGCCTCAGAGTTGTCTGCCTACAATTTCTCCCAAAAGTTTCACTCTTTGAGTTTATAATTGTTCATCAGTTATATAAATGGAGTGAATGCAAAGCTTGATTTAGATGATGTGAAATTGAAAGGTCTAGTTATGCCTGGCTTTCAGGCAGAGGACATGACCCTGCGAGGGTTCTTCTCTTCTGGGCTGTGCCAAGACCTGGTCTGGATACTTTCCTAATTTGCAAAATTAGCAGAAATAGTAATATAGTTTCTCAAAAGCTTTAGTTAGGTACAAGCTCTGCCAGTGGTCCTAAAGGAACCTGATTATGGATGAACAAATAATTGTAGGAGCACATTTATTTATCAGCACATTTACTCTCCATTCAGCTCCATAGCACAAAGCAGTGGATTCCCTAAAGAAAGACCCTGACAATGGGTGCAGCTAGCATCTGTGTCAGTCCAATTCAGTGCTTTAAAGCAGCCTTGCTGTTCTGCACATCCACCATTCCCATCAAACTGGTTTGTCTGCATGTTTTAAGTGGAATTAGTTTATACTTATTTCTTGGTCATCTCAATGTCAACTGCCAGTATGGAAGCTTTTGTACTTACATCATCACTTTGGCCTCTTCGATGAAATCATCTTCAGACATTGCACCTTCACTGATTGTTTTGATGGCAACCTTGATGGTGGCTTTCCATTTACCGAGGTGAACAACTCCAAACTGCCCGCGCCCAAGTTCTTTCATGAACACCAATTCAGATGGGTTTAATTCCCACTCCTCTATAAAATCAACACAATATGTTACAATGGTCAGGCCAGCTTTCCTGAACTGTGCTCCAGGAGACATGCCTTGCTTTTTGCAGTTAATGTATGCAGCAAAACATCACAATTGTTCATCAGCTATAGCATGAGTTTTGGATATCTGAAAAATTCCACATGCTCGTATAAGTTTATATGTGAACATTACTTCGCAGTTGTAGAATGTGAGTAGTGTTTATATAAGAATGTCTGAGGCTTGAAGAAAAGGCAGGTTTTAACTTTGATTACATCTAAGAACTTTTTTGGCATTATCATATATGGTGTTTTTATCTCTGAACCAGTTCCAGAAGGACAGTATAGCTACAGAACTAGTTACTGGCTGCCTCTACTGTAATAACCACAATAATTCTACCTTTCAGAAATACTAAACCCTGAGATTCATGGGAACACGAAAGATACTAAATTTTGGAGGTTCCTATTATCAACCAGATGTTATGAACTTCCTGATCTATATACACAAAATGGGCACTTATTGCTTGTTTTCTATAATACTATGTAAGATTTCATTCTTATTTCTAAAATTTGCAGAACAGACAAAGAAAATCTTCCCCATAAATAATATTAATTTTTATTTCCTAAGCATTTAATAAAGTAAATAGCCTTTGAAAACCTATTAAATGTGTATTTGAGTCTTAGGAACGTCTAGATAGCTCAGAAATGCACTGGTGGTTGTAACAGAAGCACAACAGTTGCTGAACAGAAGGACTTGAGTCAGGTGTCTCATTTGGTACTGAGACCTTACGAGGAAATTAGCGTCTGTTTCTGGTAAATATGCGGCTCTTTGTATGTTTCTCTTTACTGGGAAATTTTGTACATACAACTTAATTATTAGCTAGGTGAATGTGATATAAATTCTTGCCTAGGCAGATAGCTAAATTTCCACTAAAAGAAAACAAAAAATTTACCATAACTCAATACTGATGTTGCTGTTGAAGAACATCCAGCTGATCCAACTGGATGTCGGAGACGAGAGATAAGACCTATAGGGGACAAAGCAACAATATTCTGTTGACCAATTACTCCATTATAAAGTACGCTATATGGTATCTCTTCTCAAACAAAACCATTTGGAATCTGATGTAAATTTCTTATTTTTTGAGGTTACTTTTTCTTACAGCTTGTTTGGACAAAACACTACAGTGAGAAGAAATAATGGAAGACTATTCAATAGGGGCCTGACTACAAAAGTACTTTCATACAATCAAAAGTGATACTTTTGCTTGTTTGTACAATGTTAGTGATCTTAAATGAGTACTACAATACTATATCACCCACCTAAGCCGTCTCTTGCAGCATGATTTATTAGGATTGTTTCCCTTTGCAACAAATATTTTTGTGTCTGTCATTCATTTTCTTTGAATTCATGAGCCAAATGTACCAGCAAGTACATTCCTCACCAAGGAGTCCCCGCGTTCATTTGTTCTTTCCACTGATACTTTCAGGTCCTCTTCTACTTTGTGTGTTTCCTACAATCCTCCTCCCTCCAGCAAAAGGCTCTGTCCATTCCGATATCGTCCTTCCTCACTAGTGTGAGGGATTTCTGTGTGTTTGCCCATCTACACTCATTCAGGGTACAAACACTTTATGTTGTACTAAAATGATCCGTAGAACCAAGGTGAAGGGCATTTTTTAATGCTAAAAAATATAAAAGGCTGCTGTTAGGCAACAATTAGAGGTGGCTAACTCTGATAGGCTGCAAACCAGTGTTAGAGTCCTTGTGCTCCCTAATCCTGCCTTTGATTGTTTGTGAGGTGGGGGGGTTTTGCCAGTAAAATCAGTAGAATGCTGCCTGCTGGTGCATAGCATAGCTTCTGCTTCAATTAAATTGCATGCATGCAAGTCCTATTGTAGATAAGGAAAGAATCATGATCCAATTTCATACAAGTCCCATTCAGTCAAATATGAACCAAGAGAATACAGAGCAGCTTAATACATTAGGCTTCTAGCTTTGTAAAATTCATTTAATACATGTAGATGAGTTTGGTAGCTTCACTTTCCCCATGGTGTATGCACACTGTAGCTGTGATTTGGCAGAAGGGATCATTGCATATTTAAATTCATTAGCAATAGAAAAACTTGTATCTCTTTACATAAGGAAAGTATTAGAGGAAGAGTGATTTCCAGTCTCTCAAAGTCCTAAGGATTTTCAGATCATCAGTTGTAAAATCTTATCACCTTGCATGCATTACCTGCAGCATTGTGTTGATGATACTCGATGAGTTCAGGAACAGATGAAAAGAGATATTTTTCTGCCACATAATATTGTCCCAAGTGGTTTTTCTTAATTTGATAATGTCGAATATCTCCACTATGACTTCTGAAATCCACAAAGGATTATCATTTTCAGTAAAAATAATTTATACTATAAATCTGATTTAATTTCACTTTGAAAGAACGCACAGAAAAATCTGAAAACTTGGGGTACAATTCTCAACTTAAAATGGCTGTGTGTAGCAGGGATACTGTTTCAGGAAAAACAAAAAGACTCATTAACCAGATCTCTCTCCCAGCTTTAGGAGATATTGCACTATGGTTTTTATTGCACAATTACTTAATCCTGTATCGTTGCATTCGTAACAGCCATAGTGTTTAACATATTCCTCCTAATTCACCACTTATTTGAATCTAAGCTTTTAAAATCAAAATGTTCTTCATTACCTGAGTTTTCCCCCAAAAGTTAAAAACATATTCATGTACAGTGTGAGATTAAATTTTCTGTTATTCTTCTCCAAAGGATCCTCACCGCAGCTTTTATTTGATACATTTTCTTTTCTGTATTTCTCCACATTATCCACCTTTCTTGATTTCTGTATATTTTGCTGCCCATCTATCCCTGCTTTCCGTGAGACTCAAAATGAAGTAGTTTGCATTTCAGGCTGGAGGTGGTTGCTGAAGATTGGTACCCTACCATAACCATGAGCCTGTGCCCAGCACAGGAGTGGTGGAGTGGGCTCCCGCTACGTTTCCCAGGAGAGGAGGGAGGGAGGAAGAGGAGAATGGTGGTAGCACCAATGCCTTTGCCTTGCTTCTCTCACCTCTGGCTTCCTCTAAGAGGGAGAAAAGGAAAGCAGATACCGCTGATGCAGGAGGATGTAGGAAGGCTGAGAGAGGGGGATACAAGGCAGCTTGGGATGGGATAGGTCAGTGCTGTGGGTGATTGCTACTGATGTGGGGGAAAAGTCAGTCCTGTGGCAGTCCCCCAGCAAAAGAAGTAAGACTGCACAGCGAGGAGGTGAGAGTCTGGGATGAATTTACAGTGCGCAGAGCCTGTGGAGAAGGGAAGCAGTTTGGTGTGGTGGCTGAAGGCTGTCGTGGTGTGATGGTGGTAGCCATGGCACTTCATGCAGAAAAGCAGGCAAGAGGATGCGAATGTAAGATCTTATTGTCTGCATTACATGGGTGGGATGCACAGCTTTCACAGCAGATTATTTGAGGATTTCAATGAGTGCAGTTAATCTTGTCTTGGCAGGATATTTGCACTCTGACTCCCAGATCCACTGCCCACCATCATCTTTTCTGCACACAGGGTGGTTCCCTGCTCTGTGCACTGTGTGTCCAACCTCCCCACTTATCCTGAGGATTTTGGGGTAAGCTCTTCCATCCCCTCTTGATTCAAACCCTAACCATTCAGAACAACTCACCCTTTAGCCTGCGAATACATGGACAGTGTAAGGAGTCCCTGTTGGCTTGAATCTCTGACAACAAATGCGCCTTCTTTGGACTGAAAAGAAATCCAAGTAGAGTTATTTTCTGCTTTTGAGCTTGAATAATCCTCCCTTGAGATAGGACTTGCAGCTGATTACCCAATTCGGTGGAATACCTATGACTATTTGGGAGGGGGATAAAGCAGTGGAGAATGGGAATTGATAGCCAGGTACATAGCAGAGCAAAAGTAACCACAGGAAGGTAATAAGTGGCAGGCAATTTCTTGGAGTTGAATAATTTAGGTGAATCATACTCTTCAGTGTGAAGTAGTGAAAATGCTTTGATTTATTAAAAAACCAAGTTGTACAAATCACTAGAAAAAATACTGTAAAACAGTTCTATCTGAGATGTTCTTCTCCAGTCTGTCTTGTCCAAGCCATGCGATAGTCCTTGAGCAAAGACCTAATGAGTTAGGCCCTTTGGTAATTGAGAGGGGGTAAAACGCAATATGGAATGTTTGCTCTATTCATAAGGAAGATGCAGGGGTTTTAAGCTCTGCTAACCTCGCTAATTTACTTACTATAAGTTTTTCAGTCTTCAACATTTCATACAAAAGACAAACACAGTAAACTGCATGTAATTCAATTTATCTAGTATGGAAAATCTACACAGAATTTGCTGGGGCTACAAGTTAAAACTCTGTGAAGTCTGGATAGTCTGCACTGTACGCTTACCCTAGAAACATTTTAATTTTAAAGCACATACTTTCTTACTGCATACCAAACAGATTTGGATTTGACTGTGGTAACGGTCTTGATGCCTCTACTGATAGATCTTTCTAGATATCCTTAGCTCTATGTATAAGCTGAGTTACCTTCTGGCGCAAGAGAAGTTCTGCCTGGCTTCTGTTTATGTTTTTGCAGTACCACCTGCAACAAGGAAATGACCTACCCTTTAATTTCAGCCAGTAAAAATTAATGTTTGCTCTGTTTCACAAAAGTAATCCATTTTAATATTTGCACTATTCCCAGTCCAAAAACCTGAATGGAACCATCGTCGTATATAAACATGTCTTAATTCAGAATGACTTTATCAGGCCATTGTAAATGTGACAACCTTTTTCCCCACTCACTGTGATAAAATATGAGCTCAAACAAAAGCAAGCCCAGGAAACAGTTACGCCTAACTGTGATGAAATTTACAGTCCTGGGCGATGTACCAAGCTCTCTTCTCTAGAATTTTACGAATTTTACTCTTCTCTCCAGTAAATTAAGTTGAAGTAATTTGAATTAGCTTCTAGTCAATTAATTACATGCTTACAACAGGAGGCGATCAGAATATAGAGATGTTATGTAGTGAGCCTACAGAAATAGGAAACATCTGGATTCTGACATTACGATTTATGCAAATGAATGTTGTTGAAGTGCTCAGTGTTTGTAACTTCACGTTACACACTCTGAGCAAATAGTTCCAAATCAGAATGGTTAATTCATTTTAAGAGTAATGTTTTGTAACATAAAAAAAGAAAGGTTTTGATAAACACCTGTTCACATCCACTAAAGATTGAAAGATCAAGCACTAAAATGTATCACCACGAACCATTTTTAGAAAAGAAAGCACAATTATAATTTTCAAGAGTACTTACTCATATGTTTCTAAATTACTTTTCTTGTTCTCAGTAACGTAGTTGCTGGGAATTAGACCTTCGTTCCTGAAACAACATGTTGGGGATAATGTTATAGTATGGTGTAAAATAATAATAGGATTAAGGTACACGTCTTCCTTTTACTGAATTACAAAGGTCCCTTATGCTATTGGCTATATCATTAGATACTGAATCCCAGCGTGGGAACTGAATGGAAGTCTGAATCTTTTCACCCCAAGCACAATCTTTCTGCCCCACAAATGTGCATGGCTACTGAAATGAAAGTCAGCTGGGACAGACTGCTGACAGCAGCATGTTAATGAAAATCTTCAAGCCAAATAAAAAGAAAATTTAGAAAAAAGTTGTATATTTCTTCTGAATCAGAAGCCACCCTCTTCGTTTCTGGCCTATACAAAGCTTTTATATGAAGAAGAATAAAGGGTGTGCTTGCATGTATATACAAAATAATAATCAGTGTACTTGCTGCAAATATGAGCAGAGAAAAATAATTTTAAAATATTTAAAGGAGAAAGCTGAATAAAAAGGAGACAGCCATTACACAACATATAGCCATTCTCAACAGCAGAGTACAGGATACACTGAAGAAAATACAAAGGAGAAAGAGGAATGACATGAAAAAAAGGTAAACGTGCAAAGGATCCTAACGAAAGTTATCTAGCTCTCTAAAACATCCAGGAATTTTGGATCAGAGATTTTGTTTCAGGCACATGTCTTAATCATCTCTATGGTCTTTATGAAGTGTTTACACATACACACTGCATTGTAAAGCACCTGAAGTATGGAAAGCTACATTTGCACATGACTCAGAGCCCAGTAATTCACATGGTACTCAAATGCCCTTAGGTTGCTCAGGAAATTACCAAATCTAGGGCTTAACTCTGAATTCCCAACAGATTCTAGATTCCCCACTCATTTCTGGGGTGCCAAACTGCTGAAAGTCTGCCCATTCAATCCATGTGCCTTGTACATAGCTGAACACTTTCAAACCTGCCCCTAAATTGTCACATGTCTTGTTCAACCTGCCCACTTTCACAGGGGTTGTTTTAGGCTTTTTCTTTCTGTGTAGGGAGATTGAAACAGATGCCCACTCTCTTACCCATGCTGGTCTCTTGCTTTCCACCAGTGGGGATCATACTGTTCAAGGATAATGTATTCTTCTGACTTCTTGAGCGGTAAATCCAAGGGTCCTCTAGCAAAAAAGTCATAGAGTGCAATAACTCTGGGGTTTTTTGTGTAGTCTTCCACAGCCTCAGCAGGTAGAGGAGGTAATGGCTTGTTCTTTAACTGCAATTGCCTCTTATGCTAGTGAAAAAAAAGTGTCTTTCATAATTAGTCTTTTCTCCCTAGTATTGCTTGCTTAATCCCTGCTATTAGACCATGTCAGTAACTGAAAGGAACTCATCACGGTCATTACTTCCCCTTGTAAAGTACTATCACCTCATCACTTGTAGAACAGCGAGACTTACATTTGAGTAATTTAATATAGTAAGCCATAATGACAATGGAAAGTACAGTGAATAATAAACAAGCCATCTACCTAAGCAGGGTTACTTCTACGTGGTATGAGCGCTGGGACAACCCCTCAGCTGGTGTAAAAGCAGAGCAGCATCGAAGTTAGTGGAGTTACAATATGTCTGGAAATTTTGTCATTTGTCTGGAGAATTAGCACGGAGAGTGCTGCATTTTCTTAGCAAATCATCAGGAACATAATAATTTTCTTTTGCATCAGGTTAGGTTCTAGCTTTGCACTCAGTTATGCTTTGAAAACTCAGATTAATTCAATTTAGATCTAGTAGAAGTGAGGTGGACGCTTCACATGCCAGCTGAGAAAGATGAGCTTGCATCTGCCCAACAGGGCAGTCCCACCCTTCCCATCTCCATCACCCAAACCCAAAAGAAGGAACCACCTTGCCCATGACAGCAAGCTTGGGAAACCTCATTGTGACCCTGTATGTACATTAGCATGAATCTTTGGATACCTTTACTCTATCATTTTTAAGTAACGAAGAATCTTAGGTGCTCAACAGTTAGTTACTCCTCTGCTTGTTCTGCTATGGTATATCACCTCAATTCCCTCTTTTCACCTGCCAAAATGTTACTTACCCTGCACTTCCAAGTAGATGCATAGGAAACGGCTGGTTGTGAGGTTGAGTATTGGGTCACTAGGCCAGTATCAGAGTCCAGGTTCATTTTTGTTCTCATTGCTCTGATTTTGAGAAACACAAAGTATTTGTGTGAATATATATCTATAAATAATCACATGAAAGCATTCATGGCTATATATGCCTTCCTTCATTGGGGATATGCAGGCTAGAGTGTCTTTCAACTCCTGTATAACTAGAAGTTCTACTGAAAATAGAGGGATTTTGATAAGTCCTTTATGTGTAGAAGTTTTGATCATCCTAATTGCCGAAAATCTTAGACATTTCACATACCTTTTTTGCACTGTGCAGCAGCAGCAGCAGCAGAAAACAGACTGGATGGTGTGATCTGTGAACAAGAACATTTTCCATATTTGCAGTATTCCTGTTTGTTCACAAACTTTCAGAATTAAGGTCTATCTTATGCTTAACCCCAGTGTTAGCTCTGTCTTGCTGTGAGATATCTAGCAAATCATTAAAGCTGAATATGCACCCACCAAAGACAGCAGATCTTTCCCACCACCCTACCTGTTTGTTCCCACTGTCTCCCTTAAAATGTCTTAGCCATTATGAGGCCATGTGGTGAGTTAAACCAGCTCCCTAAGTCAGCAAAAATAAAGAGACCTTGTCAGCCAGATCAGTACTGATCTGACTGATCACACCACTCCATACAAGCTCTAACCAGTGCAACCAAGGGGATGAGAACACCGTCAGGGACAGGAGGTGCAGAGCTGTCCCCTTCAGCACTGACATAATTTTTAGACCATTCAAACCAAATACAAAACCACACTTGCATGACAAGTATTTTCTTATTGTGAAGTTTATTAAAGAAGACACACTACATTCAGTTTTTTGAATTAATACTGATTTTCCTGTTTCTGTTGCAGCCATTAATATAATATATGCATTAGCCCAGGTTTAAAGTGCTAACAAAAGATGTGCTTTTCACTTATGTGCCGAGTAGTTGATAATCCTGAGAAAAATACATTGGACCATCATCACATACATCATACATTTAGAGAGAAATCAATTCGATATATCTTGTATGAGCAGCAGAGAGGATATGGTATTAAGTAGGTCAGAAGGCATTAAGAAGATTTGAACGAGGTAAATAAACGGTTGACATCTGCTCTGGTCCACTTCTACTCAGGCTGAGACCTACATTCACCAATTCATGTTCCCATGGCAGTTTGAGCCGAGCTGTGGCAGCTATGGTGTTGTTCCCTTTCCCTTTGCACCGTTGTTCATCTCATCTCCAACTAAGCGAGACAGGATGCTAAATCGGCAGGGAACCACTCTCTGCTGGGTCCACTCCCTGAACCATCTCACCATCATGCATCGCTGGTGGCTGGATGGGAGGGCAGCAGCACCAGCAGGACAGGCTTAAGCTGTTGGGTGCGATGTATGGTCTCTTCAGAAGCACAAGAGCCAGGCATGCAGGGACAAGGCTCCCCTCATATTCAGCTGCACTGACAGAAAATAAGCTTTATAGCTACTCCACTGTGCCCCATTTTTCTCCACCACAGAGGTCATAGCATTAAAAGAGACCTCAGAAAATTATTTGAATTAGGCTTCTCAAGGTCTCAGTATTTTGCTACTTTATATTTCACATTATATTTCTTTGTCCAGTACCACCAGTCCCTTCCACTTCATTTGTATTTCCCTCATGGCATTTCTTGCTTGTTGATCCTAATGATCTAATCCAGCCTGGAATAAATAGGACGTCCCTTCTGGGGTCCTGTGAGACTTTTTGCCAATGCCTGATACTGATGTTTCAGCCAAGTGTGCAGAGAGCATGCACTCAAAACATTAAGCAACATTACTACACAATGAAAATGTAATTATTTTCTCTATGAAGGTACATAATTTAGCAAATCTTGCACTAATAAAAGAAGGGAGAATGTCAGATATCAGAACGATAAGACCAAAACTACTTCTTAGAAGTAAGAGGAAGAGACTTGTCTCATGAGTGTTCTGGTTAAACTATTTATCTTGAAAGTCATGGGGCAATTTCCCTTAGATGGTTGCATCCTGTGAAGAACCTATCATGTGGGAAGCTGGTGAGCCTACATTAACCAGAAGACACTATCAACTGTTTGATACAAGTTTCCACTGACAGCTATGCAAAATGCAGCAATTACAAATACTCAAGCCAGCTGACACTGACAATTTCTTTAAAAAAAAAAAAAAAAAGAAAAGAAAAAGAAAAAACAGGCTAAAAAGATATGGGCAATGCAATTTATTTGCTGCATAATTTCCCAGTGTATATTGAACTGTCCCTCAGCTGTTCAAAACCGTACGTCATAAACAGTGAACATCGTGGGTGAAAAAATTCTTGGGTTTCTTTTACTTTAGCCAGTGGCATGAAATTTAAACAATGTTTATAAGGTATTTAGTGATGTGCAAAAAGGAATATGACATTTGAAAGCTTGTCTGTTTCTTCTGATTAAGCCATCTAATCTAATTAAACACATTATTCCTCATTAGATAATCTGCTCTTCTTATAGAACCCTTACCAGAAATATTTAGAAGCAGCACTGCGGAATTTCAATGTAACACTAGGATGGTCTTCTAATAAGATTTTAAATATGTGGCAGTTACCATGAAAGCGAGGGGTTCATACGGATGTTACGGACATGTAATTCTGTCTTGCTTTTCTTTATGAGTCCAGTGATTTGAGTATATTTATAATGTAAGCTCAGGATTCCTTTTTGCCTTCAGTGAATTTCAGACTTGCTCCGTTAATGGATGCCTTTTGTGTTTGACCCCCAACTTTATTGTGTTAAAAGCAATTAGAAATAAATGAATGTACATGATGCTTTTAAAAATATCCCAAGCATATTCAATATTAAATATTTAGTCTCTTGTTCTGTCCATAAAACCACAGAAAAGGTGTAAGTTAAAGCTGTAATTATGATGCTTCCTGGGACATGTGCTTCATTTGGTGAGAGATTTTTTCCAAGGGTAGCATGTCTAACCTACTAAAGATCACAAAATATGACCAAGTTCTGCAGGCTAAAGTGAAGGCTCAGATTAGACTAAGGCCATGAGCCAGATAAGCCCATGCTGAACTGAATTGCTGGGTCCAGAAGACCAGCACAAAATTTGCACAGTTCTACAAAGTTTGGTTCTTGTCATTTTCCTTATTGAAGTATTTTAAGTGTCAAATCATGGCCTATCAATCCAGCAGTTACTTACCATCCTGTCATCATTTCCAGCTCTTTAAAAACAAACCTGTCTTTACACATCTCTTCTTGGCAACCTTGTCGCTTCTGAAATTCTTTTGTCCATGCACTTACGGAATAAATTCAGTAGAAATCAATACAAGTGCAAATTTATGCATTGCAAACTAGAGAAAGGCCTTCAGTTCTGTGGAGCTAAGTCCTGCTTTAGTTAAATTGACTTCAGTCAGGAAGTTTTGACTGATGGACTGTAATTTCAGCATCTCAAACAAAGACCTGTGTATTTTACATCCTCACTAGTCGTTGGTAAGTTTCTTGCACAACACTTTTTCTCCCTTTGATTAAAATAATATTTTTGAGTTCATAACTCACTACAGAAAGGCTCAAAGCTGCTCTGCAATGCTGTTTTAGAAAGACTTGGCCAACACTGCAAATAGTGAAAGCTTTGATACACTGAATAACTTGATTAGCTGGCTCACATCTTGTCCTTCTGCTAGCAACTGAGGAAGATGTTTACACTGAGGGCAGGGCTGCCTCCAGGTGCCACAGCAATGCTCACTGCAGCATTGCAGGAAGCCTGCGTTTCCTGCCTGAAGCTTCTCACAGCTACACACATCCTTCTGTGACTTGGGCTCTTCCTTCCTTTCTCTTTTCTTCTATTCAACAGCTATCAGGCAAACTGAGAAATAATAATTTTTAAAACCTCGCATTTCAATGCAAAAAAAAAAAAAAAAATCTGGCTTTTTAAATGCAAATACAAAATTGAAAATTGATTCTTACAATCTACTAATTTTACATATTTCTTCTTCCTGCTATGCCCTAACTGAAATCACAGAAATTAATGGAACTACTCTATCTGACTTCCTCCTGTTATGGATCAAGGACTTCTAAACCAAAACACTCTGGATTTGTCAAAGGGTGTTAGCAGGCCTTGACCCCTTGGTCCCTAAATCATTACCCACACTGAAGAGTTCATAAATTAAAAATTAGTCAGTGATGGTATCAGTGTGAGTTGTGCTTCAGCAAGGAAATCACATTTTGAAGTCCATATTTTGAAGAGAACAGAGATACCAATAGGATTTACTATGTTATGAGTGACAGACTGCTTAAACAGGACACAAAAGAAATACAGGCTAACAGAAGGAACTATTCCATAATTTTTAACAGTAAATTATTTTTGAAGTCTGTAAAAATAAGGTACTTATGGACCTATCATTATTTTCAGGTCCCACTTCTCTGTTTCCTACCTAAACAAAATTTTTCTCATAAATTCCAAAAAAAGTGGTCAAATCTTGATTCTTTTAAATCTACAGGAATGAAGGTTTTCTCCAGCATCCACAGCCCCACTAGGCTTTTCAGCCCACATTTCCCTGAGTTCTGTCACATTTGGCTTTGATCCTCAGGGTAACTCATCAAGGAGCAATTAAAGTCAGTAGCTTAAAACCTAGGTTTATATCAAACAAGATGAGTATTTGAGTTGTTCAATCTAGAACATGCCAAATCTTCCTTCTCCAATTGTGTGGAGAATTTATTTTCTCCAATTTCTGATGAAAGCTTGCAACCTCAGACAAAGTTCAGCCAATTCTACAAATAGTTTAACACAGGAACAAAAAACATAGCCCATTTCACTGCTCATGTCATTTCTGGAAATGACTATATTTGGAGGAAGACATTAATTTTTAGAAGTATAATATTATCTCCCTAGTGACAGGTTAATAAATATGAATCCTAACACTAGCACAGAGCCATGATAACCTGTTGAATTACAATGTCTGAAATCAGACCTTTTAGCATGCACAGTTTGGAAACAAGAAAAGATATTGTGGCAAAAGAAGCATGCAGATGAAGTGGAAATACTAGTCAAACAGTATTGAAGCTAGCCTGACAAATACTCAGCCTAAAAATTTGCAGCTGACATTTTGATAACTAACTTAAAGGCCTGAAAACAAGTTTATCTGTGCACGACAGGGCATACAGGATGCTAGAGGAAGAACAAAGATAGGCCAGCTGTCAGGAACAGATGTTTTCTTGAGAAGCTGAAAGATAGTCGCATGAAAACAGAGAAGGCATAGCGAAAACACACAAGTCTTTTGAGATGGTCCATTGCTGCAAATAACTGGCCTGATAAAGTCCCACAACACCCAGCAGTAAGCTTTGGGTTGATAACATCATCTGTACAGGTGGTCAATTTACACACCTTTCCTCCTATCTTCACTTAACTTATCTTCAGTTATAAGTCTAATTTGCAGCCTTGGGGAAGTAGCATCAAAGATAAAAGCAACAAATTAGAGATTAATTTTTATAATTTGCATTTTATTTTATTATTTCATAGGTTTCTTAGCTTGAGTTTCTTTTTCCAATTCACTGTTTCTCAAAGCACTACTAGGGCTGTAGTCCACATCTAAGACTTGCACTCTTCTAGGATGTTTTGCAAGTTCTTGCTCTTGCAGTGGGGCAGCAGGTTAACTATGTTCAACACTACAAACTCAGCTTCACTCATCAAAACCAGATCTTTGCTGTACCACATGGCATGCCTCCTGATCTGGTATGTCTGTCCATTTCCAACAGTACTAGAAAAATCAATAATTAGTATAAAGACACAGTACAGTTTGTTTCTAAAATACTTTAAAAAGACAAGCTTTCAGCTTTTCACATGTGCATGCTGAGGCTGTCTTTTCTGTGAGTTAATTCTGCTCTGGAGGAAAGACCACTCTAGTTCTACCAAACTTTTTATTCATGCCTACGCTGTACATGCTTTTAAGGACAGTATGTGGAAATATCTCCCTATCTGTATGCAAAAGTAGTTGGTTTGCTGAATTCATCATACAATGGATTCATATTTCTGCAGTAATTCTGAAAGGCAAGACAAGCGGTTTGAACAACGATCACCTGAGCAGTGCAAAAGAAAGCTGGTTTGTATTTGCACGGCAATATTTAAATAGCTTATTTACTAAGTACACTGCTGCTGCACAAAACAAAACTGCAAGACCAACAGAAGCCCAGTTTACTTACATGTAGAAAGAATCATGTCTGGTTGTCCACTTATATTCAAATGAAAATGCAAACCTCTCCTCATCAGTTGTGCCAGTAAAATAGCCCTAGTGGAGCCCTTCACTCTGATATGAAACATGGTAAAACACAGATACTGCTTGACCCCGCCTACCTACTTTTTTTTTTTAAAGCCCCAAATAGTTTAGATACTAATCTCACATCTGTTAAAAAAAAAAAAAAGTAGCGAAAAAAGCATCTGCTTTCTAGTATCAAATGCATATTTTACAGGAAAAAAAAAAAAAAAGTCATTAAACCATAATCAGTAGGGCTAAGTATTTCCTAAAAAAAAAAAAAAAAATTAAAAATACAGCAGATGTAAATCACAGCATTTGGTCCTGTTCTGCTGAATTTTTGACCCCAACGTTTGAAAAAAAATTCTGTTATAATAAAAAAGGGAAAGAGAACTGAAGTTGCTTAAGGATGAGTGAGCTCATCTAGAAGAAAGGATGATGCATCATCTCAACCTGCCTTTGAAGACATCAAGAGAGTCAGCAAGACAGCTGCCTCCAGATGCGTTCTGATCCTTTCCAACATTAGCCATCTAAAGCCACATTCAACTAAAAAAGTGCATTTATCTAGAAACTAGGTGCTTTACAGTTCCCAACATCGTAAGTCATCATCAAACCCAAGGGCAAGTATGCAGAAATTATCCTCAGGTACTGAGACAGGTGAAGGGGTCAGATTCAAGCACCTACCCCACCAAGGAAACTGCTGCCAGAAGTCCACACAGGTAGGGTGTGTTTTATCAAACAAATTAATATAAATATATAATTACTGTAAACAAACAGGCTTAAAGTTCATTGGAAACTATTAATCTCCTGATTTTCCTATGCTTCATTTGTGTCTTAATGCAAATGTTACTTATTACTGTAGAATTCCTCATGACGTATTGTTCTAAGTGTTGGCAACACCATACTTTGCAGGGTCTCCCCTGAGAAAGGGGGGTGCAAAGGAACAGTTAGGGAAGGAAAGACAAGCTTGGCTTACCTTAGACCTTCCACAACCCTTTTTCTACTACAGGTAGAAACCCCTGGATTTTCCCCTTTAACAATACATGCTGTTGGTATCGACTGGGTAGTGGTTTGGACTCAACACTTTGGTTGGTTTGCATAGTTGTGATAATCTTCTGAGACTTTGTCATTATGAAAAAGGAAATAGCCATTTAAACCTTTTCTGACAGGCTGTAACTTTTCAATAGGATAGCATGAGAAAAAGAAAGTATTTCTTTCAAGAAACAAGAGGCTTCCTCCTTTCAAACATAAAGGTTTAGGCAAAGCAGTGTGGGGATTTAAGCACCTCCAAAATTGAAATACTCAAATGTAACAATGATGGAATGTATTAAGCTAACTATAGTTACCTTTAATAATTTGGCTGGAAATAACTTCACCATATTCTACCTACTTGCAAAAAACTTTTTTTAAAGTTTTTGTGCAACCTATTTTCTATTACACATAGCACAAGAGCACAAGTACAAAAGAAAAAAAAAACACCACGTAATAGAGTTGCTCAGGAGATGGCTACAGCAAAAGTGAAGTGCAAATACTTCTCATATTCGCTGGCATAATGTTAGATTAATTGAAACAGGCTTCACCAAGGCTGTGGAGACATTAGCCTCTAGCAGAGGGTACAGAGCATGTAACTTCTAAAGAGAGTTCAGGCACCTCTGCACTGAACATTTCATCATGGCCAAATTAATTTAAATATATATTCATACTACTATATATATAATTTAGAGTGTGTACACACACAGATATACATACACATAGACCATCATAACACCATACTCACATGAGCAAAGGGTTTGGCTTATGATGCACTGACAGTAATTTATTGGCAACATATTAGTTGGTTCCAAGCAACAGTTAACATTGTTTATTTACATACACATGTACTATGACATTTCCTGTTAAGAACAGAAAGGTTAGATTACTGTACATACAGATGACAGAAAGAGAAGCCCTCCTTAAACACCCTGGACAGTTTACTTTCTTTCATTTACAACCCCATGTATCAAGTTGTGTATGTAAGTGAAGGTAGGACAAACTTGAAAATTTCAAGAGAAAAACAAACTTTATATAAATAAATGCATGGAATTTATATATTTACAATACATACAGCATATAAATTATTTTATAATTAATCCAAAACAAGGTACTATGGTACACTGACAGCCAGTTGTGCCAAGTCTTGGACTTAAGTTTTCACAAGTAAGATCAAGACTAACCGTGGCAGGTCTGTGGTTGACCAAACAGCCTAGAATGGCTTGGGGTATATCACAGCTCCGTTCTGAAGCAACGCTTTTTGAGTGTTATGCTAAACTGAAGACTGTGCTGTTAACAACCTACTACGTGCAAATGAAAGAGGCACGTTTTCTGTTCTTGATGTGTCATAAAACACCCATCAACTGAGAAAAATAATGTTTCTGGAGAATCTCTGGAAACGTTTCAATGTCAGTAAATAGGCATTTATAGATACCTTCAATTTTTAAGCATGCAAATCACTACTAATACTACTACCTGTGTAAAGAGAAACTCAGAAACATGGACTGTATGTAGATGAACCCAACACACTAAATGCAAATTAGGCTCCTGGGGTTTGGTCACATTCTCTGTCTTCCTCCATAATGAGCTCAACTTGCAAGCTATGTGCTGCCAGCATTTTCAGAGAAAAATATAGAGACTGCTAGCATTGCTGAAGATACTGTGCTCATTTCTCAACATCATGTAAAACTCCTTGTGGAGCGGATCAGACGTTACAAAGTTCCCCACGTCGTTTAGCAGCATCCAGCAGCTTACAGGGTCATTCTTTTAAAAAGAAATGGTGAAGCCACATCTTTGGAAAGTAGCTTCTTCCCTGTACTTGTGCTGCTGCTATTTTCAGTAAGCATCTTCACCCTCTGCAATGTCAATGATTGTGTGAAGCAAGTCTTGAAAAGTTGGGCGTCCCTCTGGTTTCTAAAAATAAAAAGCATGCACAGCTGTGATCAGAAAGCAATGAAGTTGTGTTGATTTTGATAAATTATTGGTCTTGATATCATTCTGTGGCAATGAATTTACCTTTTCATTAGATGTGACATGCAAAAATATTTCCTTGTGTGAATTTTGGATGTGTCAATTTCCATAAGCTTCACTTTCTTTTTTTTTTTTTTAACACTCTGAAAGAGTGTAAATCGTGTTGCTGGGCTACACTCTTCATTATTTTTGCATAGTGCTACACTTTTTTGTTTTTCTTCCCCATCCCCACCTCCCCCAATGAATTACTCCAATCCTTCTTTACTCAAGTTGTTCATGCTCGTAAGAATTTTGAGTCTCATTCTCTGAAGCCTCTTTCACTTCAACATAATTTTCTGGACCCTGAAATGAGACTCCATCATAGACTTATGCAATGGCATCTTTCATCTACCCTATTTTCCATACAGTTCCTTATGTGCCATAACATCCATTTTGTTTTGTTTAATTATGGCAATACATTGAGGTTGTCTCTTTGCTGACCTTGCTGACACAGTTAATTTAGCATCTTCTGAATGTCCGGGTAACTTGCACTTTCCCTCCATTTAAAAGCCTTTTTAGATTTGATTCACCTGCTGAATTTTGAAGACTTCCTTCTATAAATCATTAATAAACTCATTAAATGAGGACAGACGTACCTACAGCTAACCATATTTTATAACAAAGATTGACAGTATCTTGCCATTACTTGTGTCTTGTTTGCGATTCACAGATTCTTTCTCTCCCACACGATGACTATTTAGATTTTATTGTTAAAAACCTCTGATGAAATAAATAAATTTTAATCAATTCATTCATGTTCATATAAATCCTATAAACACATATTAATATACAAAGAGCATTAACAAATAACTTATCATTATCTTGCAGGTAATTTATTATTCCATTTTAATGATCACTTTAAGAAGGTTACCACATACAAACAAAATTTAGCGATCCGTAGTTTCCTGGCTCCTGTGAACAGCTTTTTTGAACTACAGACGTATGGGCACTGTTGTTTTTAATGTATTTTTCGCTGCATAAACCAGCTGGTTGGTTTGATGACTAATTGCTCTTCTCCTCCAAGACAAGCATCAGACAGTATGTTATCTTTATTACTGGAAATGAGCAGTTTTATGCCAGCACCCCATGTGGCAAAGACGAACGAGAAATAAATCATGTAGCTCTTTCCATTCTTGGTTTCCTTGATTGTCTCTCAAAATTAGAGGCATTTCATTAAATACACCTATCCTTTTAGAGACTTTCTGCTTTAATACTACAAAACCTGTTTTATGCTAATTTAGTTGATAAAGTATTAAATTTGGGGTTGCCACCCCTTCAGCCTCTGTGAAAATTGCACAATCAGTATCTTTCTAGCTTAGGAGGATTAACAGTATAGTGTATTTTCATCCTTTATAAACCTTGGGATTTTTATTTAGATACAACAGCAAGTTAATCTATATTTCCTGTATAATTTATAATCAGGTAATGAAGCATTACTTTAAAAATATTTTTGGTCATTTTGGCATGTTTCTGTAATGATTAATAAACTGAGGCCATATAAAATCAGATCCTCCACCTCTGGGCTGTTCTGACTAATTTTTTTTTTTTTTTGCTAGCAGTATTTGTACACAGATATAATTGTGACCAGCACAGATTTAGCAATTATTTTATATTGTTACTAAATGCCTTCACATACTTAATCCAACAGCCCATTTATTTCACTGAAATTTCCTCAGTGTTTTTTCTTATCACAGCTTTAGTTCAGTTGCAAATCAGGGGGAGATCTTCGTCTTCGCAATGAACATACGAATAGCTGAGAGAGATACAGTCAGAATGCTGGAATAGAGATTAATTGCTGTTGCTAGATTGACCTTTTTTCAATTCAAAGACGAAAAAATAAAAAAGTATATACCTCCTGCCAGCACATCATCATCATTTCATACACCTGCTTACAGGCTAGTTTGGGCCGATACAAACGATGTCCTTGGCTAACCATTGTTACCACTTCATAGTTGGAGCTTTTTTCAAAGGGCATTTTTCCTTCTGTGAATACTTCCCACATTAAAACACCTAAAAAAACAAACAAGCAAGCAAAAAACCCACATTAAGAAAATAAGGAAATAACTTCTTAAAAATATTTGTTTATTTTGAGCCCCAGGCTCAGGATTTCTGATGAATAGTTTGAGATACATGTCCTAGAAAGCATTCACATGTGTCCTTGCTGAAAACATCTTATTCTAGTAGCATGGGTTTTAATAAATAACAGTTCTAAAGGTCTCTGTGGAACTTTATGTAAGCATAAAACCATGGCAAATGGTTTCTCTGAGCTGCTTCTCAGACACCTGAATCCTTCCCGACAACTGGATCTTAACTGCTATTGATAAACTGTAAAAACAGTGCTTTCTTTCAATGATAAACATCTTACCAAATGACCAGACATCTGACTTGCTGCTGAATCGGCTATAATTAAAAACTTCTGGAGGGCACCATTTCACAGGAAATTTAGCCCCTGAGGAGCTTGTGTATTGATCATCAAGGACATATCTATACAAAAAAAAAAAAAAAAAAAAAAAGAAAAAGAAAAAGAAAAAGATTATATCCTTTAGATTTGGATTTTAGTATTAGAAGCTCTTATTGCCACCTAATGGCCATGACTTAGCATTACATGATAAAAACAGCTTCTCTGGGACAGTATTAAGGTTTCCGTCAAGACCCAGTTCATTTTTCTGATAACTTCAGTCTTCTTTTGGGATTACTAGCTTTACAGCACAGGTCTAGGCCACCTGGAGGTTAAACGTCTGTATTACAAGAGAAAATGATGCAAAAGCATAAATTTCTTGCTCTGTTTCTCACCAACACGTCTGAATTCAGATGTCAGGGGACATGCAAGCTCAGTAGCACAGAACAGTGCCAAAAGCCAAGAAAAGCATGGTCAAACCATGGTGCTTGAACACCTTCCTTGTAAGCACTGCTCCCTACCCGCTGCCTCACCCACGCATCACCCACCTGATGTAGCACCCATGGGTGCTAACAAGGGCAGGAAATTAACACCTCTCCAGGTCTCAGCGCCTCCCAGCACTGGCTAGCAAGATGCAACTCTGAACCATCTACCCCAAGAAGATCCCAAACTCATTGAACAGCCTCTTTCTATCATTTATTTACCAAAATACAGATTACCAAACATTATCTCTGCAGCATGAGCTCTGCTGTCCAAGATGCAAGTTCTACTATGCCTCCTGAATCACTACAAGATTAGAATTTGTAAGATTTTCACAGATGCTACAGACAGTTACAAATAGAAGATCATTCAGATCACGGAGTCAGTTCAAAACCAGGCTTCTCATAGTAAGTACTGGATATACATACTTCTCTAGAGAATAAACTGCCAAGTTTTGATTTTTCAGAATTAAAATGAGTAAGGAAATTGACACATGACCACAGAACAAAAGGCTTTAAAGGCACTGGAAAAAAAGGAACGAAAGGATGTTCCCTAGAGAGGTCAAAAAAGATCATTTTTGCCTGTAAATTTGCTGTGTGTGTGTTGCCGTATGCCTAAGTACAAGGGCTAGCTGAATTTTCCCAAAGCCCAAACAAATCCCTGGGGTCCAATAGGATGCACCCACAAGTGCTGAGGAAGCTGGCAGATGCTGTTGCTAGGCCACTCTCCATCATCTTTGAAAGGTCATGGAGGACAGGAGAAGTGCCCGAGAACTGGAGGAAAGCCAGTGTCACTCCAGTATTCAAGAAGGGCAAGACGGAGGACCTGGGAAATTACAGGCCAGTCGGCCTCACCTCCATCCCCACAAAGGTGATGGAACAGCTCATTCTGGGTGTCATCCCTAAGCACGTGGAGGAAAAGAAGATTATCAGGAGTAGTCAACATGGATTCACCAAGGGGAAATCTTGTCCAATCTGACAGCCTTCTGTGATGGCATGACTGGCTGGCTGGCTAAGGAAAGAGCAGTGGATGTTGTCTACCTTGACTTCAGCCAGGCTTTTGACGCTGTCTCCCACCACTTCCTCATAAGTAAGCTTAGGAAGCGTGGGATAGATGAGTGGACAGTAAGGCGGATTGAGAACTGGCTGAAGGACAGAGCTCAGAGGGTTGTGATCAGTGGTGCTGAGTCCAGCTGGAGGCCTGGGGCTGGTGGTGTTCCCCAGGGGTCAGTACTGGGTCCAGTCTTGTTCAACATATTCATCAGTGACCTGGATGAAGGAACAGAGTGCATCCTCAGCAAGTTTGCTGATGACACTAAACTGGGAGGAGTGGCTGATACACCAGAGGACTGCGCTGCTGTTCAGCGAGACCTGGACAGACTGGAGAGTTGGGCAGAGAGGAACCTAACGAGGCTCAGTAAGAGCAAGTGTAGGGTCCTGCACTTGGAGAGGAATAACCCCATGCACCAGTACAGGTTGGGAGTCAACCTGCTGGAGAGCAGCTCTGCAGAGAAGAACCTGGGAGTCCTTGTGGACAACAAGTTGAACATGATCCAGCAACGTGCCCTTGTGGCCAAGAAGGCCAATGGTATCTTGGGGTGTACTAAGAAGAATGTGGCCAGCAGGTCATGGGAGGTTCTCCTCCCCCTCTACTCTGCCCTGCTGAGGCCACATCTGGAGTACTGTGTCCAGTTCTGGGCCCCACAGTTCAAGAGGAACAGGGAGCTACCAGAGAAAGTCCAGTGGAGGGCCACAAAGATGGTTAGGCGACTGGAGCATCTCTCCTAAGAGGAAAGGCAGAGAGACCTGGGGCTTTTTAGCCTGGAGAAGAGAAGACTGAGAGTGGACCTTATCAACACTTATTAATATCTAAATGGCAAGTGCCAAGAGGACGGGGCCAGGTTCTTTTCAGTGGTGCCCAATGACAGCACAAGGGGCAACGGGCACAAGCTGGAACACGGGAAGTTCCACCTGAACATGAGGAAAAACATCTTTATTCTGGGGGTGGCAGAGCACTGGAACAGGCTGCTCAGGGAGGTTGTGGAGCCTCCTACTTTGGAGTTATTCAAAACCCGCCTGGATATGACCCTGTGCGACCTGCTGTAGGTGAGCCTGCTTTAGCAGGGGGGTTGGACTGGATGGTCTCCAGAGGTCCCTTCCAACCCCTGCCATTCTGTGATTCTGTGAAATGTGTTTAAACACTCAGCCATACCTTGTCATTCCAAAATCCGACACTTTGACCACTCCTGAGTCACTCACCAAACAGTTCCTGGCGGCCTGCAAAGGGAATGGTTAGAGTTGGATGAAAAAATTGCAGTCTCTTGCAGACAAATTACAACAGTCTAATGAGGACTTTGTCTTCAACGCTTGGCAAATTTGCCAATTTACCAAGTTCAGTGGTGTATTCTCATTATGCTCTGGAATAAAAGGTACATGTGCATTTGCTCTTCATAGTACTGTTTTGACAACTAAACCATTTTCTAAAATACCACCAGAAAAAAAACTGTCATCTTGAGGAATTCATGAGTGGTGAAAATGGCACCAGTATAGAACAGAGATATGTTATTATTTCAGTGCAAATAGCTATCAACTTTTTATAAAAATTTCAGAGAGATTTTATTCCATTCTCTCGCTCATAGTTTTCTGTATGGGGCAGCTTTAGAGACTTGCTTAGAACATAGAGAGCCAACTTAAACTACTTATTTTCTGCAAGAACAAAAGCAGTCATTTACAAACAGCCTGTTTCAAAAAGGAATAGGTAAGTTCAAAGATAAAAATGTTTAAAAAGAATGCCTAATGGGATGTTACCAGGTCTCTGTGGATAAAGCTGTTTCTCTCCAGATACTCCATTCCCTCACATACATCTTGGCACATAGTGAGCAGGATGTCTTTACTCAAAACTCCCCGTTTTTGTCTCAGGTAATTGAGAAGGCAGCCATGCTCCATGAACTCTGTCACGATGTAAATAGGTCTCTGTTGTGTGCACACACCATACAGCTGAACTAATTTAGGATGTGTTAGCTTCCTGAAAATATTGAGATAATAACATTATTACTTCCTCTGCCCAGTGCTAGCTCTCCACCCCACAATACTGCAAACATACCACCTGCCCCAAGTGTTTTATTTATAATAAGTATATAGCATCAGAAGCCTAGAACTGGCAATAAAAGTGCCAAGCACACAACTCACATCATTACTTTAGCTTCTTCAATGAAATCCTCTTCATACATCGCACCTTCCCGAATTGCCTTGATGGCCACTTTATACTGCGCCCTCCATTTCCCAAGGCGCACTACCCCGAACAGACCGCTCCCCAGTTCTCTCATGAAGGTCAATTCTGAGGGATTAATTTCCCATTTCTCTATAAAACAAAACAAATGAGAGCCCATGACTCCTCTATTAAGGACCCTACTGAACTGGTAGGTGATAAGGAAAAGGGAAAACGGATTACTAGCAAATTAGGGAATTTAGGAAGAAAATGTCTTAGAATTAACTTGAAAACTGAACACTTCTATAGCACACAAAACAAACAAACTTTTAAGTAGATATGACTTTTAAGCAGCTCCTGATCAAAACAGAAGGCAAAACTCATACTTTCCTGAGGCCAGTAATTACATACTGATATTATCAGACTTGATTTCAGCAAGCTGCCATCACAGAAAGTTGTGCCAATGCGTAGCAGCTGCTCATATCACCTGATGTGCTATACTTAAAACAGGTTATTCCAAATTTATATTAAAAAATGTAACCCCTCCACAAAGATCAAAGGGCCAAGGTTGAGTCAGAAGTCTGGAGGCTTATGAAGGAGCCAAAGGCAGAGCTCTTTAATCAGGTAGGGCTCAAGGTGTCCAGAAAAGCACAGAGGAAGATGCTGAATTCCCCTGGAGCACCAGCAACATGTTCTGCCTCTCCTCACCCTTGGCACCACATGTCTACCATCAGCCATGATGCCTTTGCACGTTGATCCTCTGAGCAAGGGTCTCCAAGGCATGACTTGGACCCACGTAAGTTAGTATAGCCAAGCACACTACAAAATGAGGTCTTTTCAAAATTTTTAGAAAATAATGTAGCATCTTAACATATATGAAACAATGAGAAAAGATACATGTAGATGAATATAACATGCTATTACCATAGCTGAATCCTGCTGTTGTTGGTGCTGTCGTCTTCTTTGGGGTCACTGGGTAGCGCAGCCTGGTAACAAGACCTGAAGTTCAATGATAATTCAAGAGAGACAGTGAAATAGTGCCAAGTAGCAAATCAGCCACTTAATTGCTGTTGAAGTTTGCAGTAAGCAACAATAAACTTATCGTTATATACAGCTTTGACCACATTTTCTGCTATTGTGTTGTGTTGACTATTCAAAGTGCCTACAAGACTTACACAGGAGCACTTGCTACATCTAACTTCTTGCATCTTCTTTACTAGTGAGAGATGGATACAGATATATGCATACATATTTAGGCTTTAAAGTTATGCTGGCACCAATAAAGGCTGGAGGACCCCTTTCATAAATCAGATCAGAAAGATTATCTAAAACTCACAATGTTACTTCTGATCATTTCTGTTTCACACATATAAATCCCACCAGTTTCATGTGGGGATCTTATACATACAAAATAAATGCTGCATGCTAGCTGAATATTCTCCTAAAATCTTGTCAGAACTTGATATGACAAAAAGAATGAAGCAATCAAAAATAAGAAGTAAAATCCATTATAATAAAATGAAAAGCCGGGTTATGTTTTTGGAGCGTGTTTTCCAGAAAGGCATTTTCCAGAATATCATCAGGAAATTGTGGGTCATCTGAGTTTTATATAAATATCTGTAAAATATAGCTCATGAGGGAAATTTATGCACAGACTGGACTCAAAAAAAATACAATATATTAGTATCTGTGCCTTGAACCTGATTCTTAAACTCTCCCCACCTCATCATGCAGTGGGCGGACACCAGCATCAGCCATCAGCTATAGATCTGCAGCGTCTAACCTTTACAAGGACTCATCTTTAGGGATTTCCTGAACAACACATTACTGTTCTCCTCATCTGTTTGCTATATGGGAAGCTTAGATCATTTGAAGCAGTGCTGACCCACAGGTAAAAAGCTAGCGCCTGGAGAACATTCTGGGGAAGTACCATCCCTATCCATCTGCTGTGGGTTACAGGCAGCTGATAGAGACAGTATGTGGAGCTAAATGAATGATTTTTCCTGATTCAATAAAGCTATTCTTCTGTTACTCTGGGACCAGTAACGTATTTATGTATTTTAATATACATATATCTGCATAAAACCTTTCAAACGATCACCTATATTGAAACAATGTGAAAAGACAATGTCTCATGACTTCCCTAAAGAAGAATGACCTATAAAAACCTAAAAACTTTCATTAAAACCCTTAAACACTCCACACATCTTTTCAAATCAACCCTCAGTGACAGAAAAAATAGTATTCATCTACCTGCTGCATTATGTTTATGATACTCAATTATTTCTGGAATGGAGTTAAAGAGATGTTTTTCTGCGAGGTAGTACTGCTTTGGTGAGGTCACTGTTTCTTTTATATGGTAGTGTCTTATTCCTGATGAGCCTTCTCTGGAAAAATAACAACAATAATAGCAATAGTAACAATTAGTAATAATACAATGTCAGTTGTTGTGAATTTAAGAGGAGCACGCTGACTTGGAAAAGGAAACCGAAAGGGCCAGTGCAAGTGCTCAATGTCACAATTCGGGAACAGCTTGAATATCAAAGATCCCCAGTGTTGGTGACTCGCCTCAGACCAAGTTGAAGATTAACCAATAAAAAGTTAATTTTCAGCCTGTGGAGCTCCCCCATCCAGCTCAACCCATACAGACACAAACACTTGGGCTGGCAGGAGGGAAAAGACCAAACATGGTGGGGGAGTTCAGGTCTACAGTGGATTAAACCAAACCTGACCTAACCACGGAGTCGAGAAGCTCATTTTAGTCAGACATCTTTTCTACCACAACAGCCCTCACTTCTTTACTGAGCTCTCTCCCTGGGCTTTCCCTCAGCCCATGGGTTTGGATACAGATGCAAATGGATTCAGACAAGACAGGGTGTGCAGAGCAGTCACAGAAACTCACCCTCCAAATTTTGTATAAAGGGAAACTGTATACAGGCCAGGCTGACTTGAGTCTCTCACCACAAAACCACCTTCTTTATCCTAAAATGCAAGCACATCGACAGTTTTGTACAAGTGGTTTCAAGCTACATGTTTCTTCTACTCGTTCCGCGATTTGCGCACACCAAAATAAGCATTTGCTTTAATTAAAGAAGCTACTTTACACAAACTTCATGGTTAATACTGCAAGGCTGCTGGGCTTACCTCATTTCTGAGGAGCTGCTCTGCCTTGCTTCTGTTCAGGTTTCTGCTGTACCACCTGCAACACAAGATCAGCAACCAAAACTTCTTCAATGTGCATGATTTACACAAAATGCTTAAAACAAAGTATTACAAAGCTACAGATTCAATAATTTTATGATAAGTGAAGGTCAAGAACTAAACCTTCATTAACCTACAAAAATCAGTCCCTATTACATTGCGCAGTTATCCCATAAAAATGCGCTGAAACAAACCCAGTGAGATCGAACAGAAGCCAATAAAGTTCAGGTAACTGAGCTAATTTTGCAGCAAAAATGCTTCTCAAAACACTTGCAGGTTGATGGCAGTAGTTGCTCTGAATGGCAGCCCGAGGGCAGGCTGGGAGCCCGAGGGAAGCCACCTGTAGGGCTGGCTGCTAAACTGTTAGTTTATTCAATAACTTCACAGTTCTGATTTTCCAGGGAGGACCCACCTAGCAGAGGAGGTTGAAAGTGAATTAAATGTCACGGCTGCACACCCCCGAGCTCAGTGCTGCATGGGCAGGTTAAAGCAGCCACAGAAGCACTGACATTTCAGCCAGCTGCAGCAGATAACATAAAAAGGAAAAAACACACAAGCTCGCAAATGGCATGGTGCAATCATTTTGAGCCATGCTGTCACAGCGGTAACTGAGCAGGGAAGTGGCACAGCAGCCTCTAATCAAGTTCTGCCATTCTGGAGATAGTGGTTTTTTGCAGTTGGTAGATGACCCTGAGTAATCCTCACTGGGCTGCGCAGTGACTCAGAAGTACGGCCCCAAGGTATAAGGCACAAAGTGGCTGGACCAGATAAGGCAGCTCAGTTCCTTCCTTCCCTTTCTGCCAGCCCCAGAGCCCAGCCCAGAGCAGTGCAGGGCTCTAAGCAAGAGCCTCAAAGATGAGAAAGCCACAAAGAACAAATAATTCCCTCTAGGAAAGCTGAGGGCAAAATCCCAGAAGAAATTTTACCTTCTGTCAAAACACAGCAGTAGGAGCCATACATGGCTGAGAATAGAGTTTTGGAGCTACTAATGTGGTTTCGTAAACTGGCTTTAATTATTATTTCCTTACAGCTCCACTTTATCTAAAAGTCATGAAATACATCTTAAGTTCTCAGGCACAACAATTTATGCTGTACTGAAATTTGAATGTCAAGAACAACAGGCTTGGAGACTAGAGCATTAAATTTTATCCTGATGTTCTTAAATAAGTACTCCATAACGAAACACCAATTGGAAAAAGGCTTTCTTTAAAAAAAAAACACACACACACACAACACAGCACTATACTTTTATAGCTGCTAAGTTACATGCATACACTGAGACTTAAAATGCACTGATACATTTTTTTTGAAAGTTAGAGCTTCCTTCCCAAAATCTCTGATCTGTTGCTTGCGTTGAATGATTTCCACTGTTTTCTACTCCACTATGGTATTGCCACATACTTTGGCTAGACATGTCACTTTTAACATTAAAAAAATTCAGCACACTTATAATGGGGAAATTTCCTTTAAAATTTCTCTTTGTCTATCAGAATTGGGAGGGGCTTTTTTTGCTTTAATAGCGGTAACCTAAAAACCACATGCCTGATGGCCATCTCACTGACTTGACTCTACATTATAAATCACAGCAAAATCAATAAGAAGAATCAGAAGAAATATATTCCTATTTCAAGTATTTAAGTCTCATCTCTGAGATTAATGCTATTGCATGTAAATAATTGCTTTCAAAACTTTAAAAATACATTGTCATTCTTAAAGCATAGGTTTCATTTTATGATCTTCCAGATTTTAATTCAAATTTTCACTTACTCATATTGATCAAGGTTGTTGGACTTCTTTCCTATTACATAGTTGCTTGGAATATATCCTTGTTTTCTAAAAAAAAGTATATAGTCTGAGTGAAAACATGTAAAATTGCATGCCTAGAAGACAATGTTTCATTCTGCTAATTACCAGAGATCCCTTGCTGTCATTTATTTATTACTGGCCCACCCATTCTATTGCTGATTATACAGAAACTAATTTCCAGTGTCAACATTTCCAAGTTAACTTCACTGCACCTAGAGAAGTGACACAGGCAGCAAAAGTCTCCAAGAAAATCATCAGAAGGGGTGCAGAAGAGTAACCCTGTGCTGCTCTGTCACTTCTGCACTTGGAGGTTCCAGTCAGTCACTGGAAATATGTTTGGAACCTGCCACAGCCTGATAACTCACAATTACCCCCAACACACTGCAACAGGGACCTGATAAACATCAAAGTATGGAAAATCACCTTTAAAAATGCACGGAAAAATTTTAATCTAGGGAATGTAAAGTTGTAGTCATTAAGGCATCTCACTGCAACTCTCTGTCAACTCATTCAAAGATTGCTCCTAATGATCCAGCTATTAAATAAGATTACGAGTATTCAAGTCTGGACCTTGGAGCCTGCTGAGCTAAGTGTTAACCATATTGTTCCCTAATGAGCCATTCCCCAAGGGAAGTGAGACTACTGTACCAGTCTAGTGAGGTTTTGCAGGCTGGCTAATGCTTTAATTGGGAAACCATAACATCTGACAGGAAACACAATTGGAAAAGCTTGCAGGTTCTGCAACTGTGTTTGCACTCAGGCCCCACAATCTATTGAGAACTGCACTTTTAAAAATTGGTTTCTATGTGGGAATAAAGATACTGATGAGATTTCAGGGCTGGGGTCCAAAGTGGGGTCAAATACAGTTATTTCTTGACATATAGTCAATATAAACTACTACAACATGGAAATAGCCTTATTATGAACTTCATAACAAAAAATAAGGAACTCATGTTTACCCGTATTTGTCTCTTGCCTTCCACCAGTGAATGTCGTTCTTCTCAATCACTGTATATTCTTTACCTTTCTCTAACCTTAAATCATGATGCTCTGTAGGCTCAAAGTCATACATTGCTACCACTATCTCCTCCTCTTCATTGCCATTTTCTTCAACTGGAGGAACAGGTGGTGGAGGCCTTCGCTGAAAACAACCCAACATGGTTATCATCCCACTCTGCTCCATTCGTTTCCCCCACCCGCCCTTACCATCACACTAGTGCAAACCAGCCAAGCACCCCGGAGGCAAAAGCTGAGCTAGTTCTGGGTTTCCCCAGAAGTGAACTGCAGTGGCCCAGGGAGGCAGCTGGGATGTGTGGCAGATGATCACCCAGGTGCTATCCATGGGGCTGGCTCAAGCTGCAGCCCCACAGCTGTCAATAAAGGGCAACGCTGGCTGGCATTTGCTTTTTCACTGCCTCTCCCACCAGCAGTACAGATACAGCTAAATTTCAATGAGATTTCTTCCACCCTGAGATAGAGCATGATGCCCATTGACACATACAGAAATAGACATTTGCTCCAGGATACGGAAAGAATCTCAGGAAATTTAAATGCCATCTCAAAAAGCAGCAATTATCTACGCAATATTTTAAAGATTCTACCTACCGCATTTTTTTCTGGCATTGGAGAAGGCAATCCCATTACACCTAGAAACAAAGCACAGGAAAGGATTTGTGTCTATCCATTTAGCTATAGATTTAAAAACTAAATAAAAAGTTTAAACTTCAGATAAGGTTTTAGTATCTTAACTAGCCTTCAGGATAGCTTAGTAAGTCAGAAAGCAAAGACAGCTCCAATTAAGCATTAGGAAAATGTTGATGAAATATTCTTGCAAAAACATCCTAAATCAGCCAGCAGGCTACATTCACCACAGATTTGGCAACGTCAGACAATGCAATTACTGTATCCTTATGTAGGACAACATTACAGTGAGAGTCACACTTGCACATCTTTGCATGCTACAGCATCCACTGCTGAGCAAGCAGAACCCGTGATGTGGACGCTCGAAGATACATGTTCCTACGGAAGTCATGGTTCATCCAGGTTCAGCGTACAGATACTCACAAACCTCTAAGAAGACCCAGTTCTCTGTCTCTAAGTACATTAAGCCTTCTTGTATCATTTCTACACTGAAAGCAACACAATTATTATTCTTTTACATGGGTATGTAGAAGTTATTTATTAAAACTGAAGAGCTGACAAGGATTTCTAGCTGAATCTTTTTTACCATCAGGTTTTATCCTCAGTCTGAGGTAATATTTTACCTCAGATAAATAATAATAATCTCAAATAAAATCAGTTTCAGATAGAAAAAACAAACCAAGCAAAATTCAGCAACCTCAATGATTCCTTTCAGCTTTCTCTAAACATTTTTTTGCAAGGGCAATTTACTGGCTTTCATATTTTTTACAAAATGCTTGAAAATGAAACAAACATTTTGACTTACTTTAGGCAGAACATCAATGACTCGGCTCTATAAATTTGCCTAATATCTAGACCATTCAGTTATGATAATAGAATCATATAAAAAAAGCAGAAAAATATGCCAAAACAGCTTCATATGAAAATGCATGTACTTACTGTTTTCAAAAAGACTGTATTTTTCACAACCAGGTGCTAATTTTTCTGTCTGTCTGCAGCACTGATAAATTCCCTCTGTCCAGAATTTAGGATGATATTTTACCATTATATTGCTGTTGTTCTTTATTTCTATAAGAATAAAAAGAGCATATACTGAAAGATACAAAAAAAAAATCTGCAACAGAGCCATTTTTAATAAATATTACAGTATCTTTGACATGAGGCATAACCTTCACTTGTCCTTACTTTAGCATTGCTTCTCATATGGACCTTCTTGCAAGTTTACATGGAGGTGACACAATGGTAGTAGAGGATGTTTTTAGCATAACACATGACTTTATTCCAGAACAGAGGGCTATGCTCCCTGCCTAAACTGGCCACCCCAGCAGGGGTTTGGTGCATCCGTGAAAAGAGACCCAGGTGCCCACCTCCACCCTGCAGATCAGCCAGGCAGCTGTGAAGGCCCTGGGAATTCTGCCTGCCCCTTTTTATTACTGCTGTAAGTGACTAAACTTCCTCCACGAATAGTGTTCTGGAGGGAAAGAAGGCTGACATTTATGGCGGTGCCATGACACAATGCCTGTGTCTGGTCTGAAAGGCTCCTGACCCCCATCTTAGGCCTGGGGTTGCTGAGCTTCAGAGGTTATTCCTTGCCCTGTAGTCCCTAGCACAGAAATTATTCCTTATTGCTTTACAGAACACCTGAAATTAATGTGAGCATTTGATGGTGGCACAAAGCATTAAGAGGCTCTTGAAAAGTAAATATTTACTCACTATGACAGAATTAATCAGATCACATCTCAGTGGAGATGCCTCCTGTCTTTTGAGTGATGCCATTAACTAGCTTGGATAAGCTTTTTGATGATTTACACATTGTGCAGAAGCATAGAGTCAAATACTGATTGCGGCTGGATTTCAGAAACCAAATTAATTCAGTCTGGGTGGCTGGTACTCCCAGTACCTGTTATCACACACTGTGTATGCAAACAATGAGCTGGCCCAATAAAAAATAAAAAATGGTGGATACATGCAACAGAAGCTCTACCATTTTATTTTCTAACTTGTTGTGAGTTGATGCCATCCAGCAGCTAAGCACCCATGCAGCCACTCTCTGACTCCTCCCACCCAGTGGGACAGAACAGAGAGAGCAAGGAGAAAACTTGTGGCTTGAGATAAAGGCACATCCAGAAGTGATGTAAAGGCAATTGTTAACCATCTCCCACAAACAGACCAATGCCCAGCCAGTCTCTGAGCAACAGCCCATGCGGAAGCCCAAAAACCCCAACCCCCATCTTTCTCTACCGCAGTTTTTATTGCCAAGCACAATGTTATATGACCTGGAATATCCCCTTGGTCAGTCCAGGTCCACTGTCCCAGCTGTGTCACCTCCCAGCCTCTTGCCCACCCCCAGCCTACTTGCTGCGAGAGCAGAGGGAGAAAAAGGCAAAGCCTCCATGCTGTGCAAGCACCACTTGCAGCAACTAAAACACTGGTTTCTTTCAACACTGCTTCGGCCACAAATCCCAAACACAGCACCAAGTTAACTCCAACCACGCCAACTGGTTCAAGTAAAGGTATCTAGGTATGTCAGATGTTAAGCATGAGCAATTTCCATTACCTTCTTTCAGACTCCTCACCCACTGATCCTGGCTTTGTGCACTTGGTGCAAAAATATAAAGCGTATTAGCATCATATACAACCTGGAGGGGGAAAAAGAAATAATCAAAATATATTCATCCACTAATATTTATTTACTCCTCAGGAAACAGAGGAAACAAAACAAGACAAGTGACTTACCTTTGGCAAAATTAGTGTACTCGGACACAAAATGCAGGAACTGGGAAAAGGTTATTAGGGTTTAATAGTCATATATGATGCTTTCAGTGAACAAGGAAGGATTTTGTAACGGTACATTATCTTGAGATTATTCCTTAAAAACGATTGCTTCGTACTTTGCTTTGTCCATTCTTCACCATGTTTCTAAAAACAGTTCAATTTAATTGCTAAAGCTATTTTATAATCAGACATCCTTTGTTCCTGCCCGTTTCATAACCTCTTGTGATTCTGTACTGCTCTGGAGTGATTCTTGCCTTCTTTTTCTTCACTGCTTGTATTGGTGGAAAGCAAGTATTGCCCTGGGAGAAAGGGGCCAAAGTCCCTTCTTCAGCAGTGGAATTCACTCTCACTCCAACCATTCCCTCTATCGTAAGCAGGCATAACATCCGACCCCCATATTTTTCTTTTTCTCCCCTCTAAGCACTTCGGTTTCTGTGTTTATTTCCATTCAGTTCACAATGGAAGAAAATACAACAAGTTTTATCTTGATTTTCTTATTCCTGTGTAAATAATGGTAATTAAATTTAATGTGAAAGAATGAAGACAAGGAAAATGGGCTGCCACCTAACCCGTTTTGGATGAAAACCAGGACAAGGCACTTTCCAGTCAAAACCTAAGCAAAGAGGGTGGGGAAAAGAAAAAGACCAAGTGTATGAGGCACAGCTCCCAAGGGAGGGGATTGCAGGGGGAGCAGAGCTTGGTGGGGTCAGGCTTTAATCACTGATCCTGAACTACCTCCCACACAACCCCAGAGAGCCAGAGAACAGGCTCAGTATTCAGAAGCGACAGTAATTTCAAGCAAGTTACATCCAAATGGCTTGGTGCTGTTGAAAAGAGCCATGTAATTTATATATTTTACACAAAAGGAACATACCTGAAATGGATATTTATTTTGACAGGGAATAATACCATCACTTTTTACAACTTCTACACATTTAATTCTTGAAATATCCACAGATCCTTTTCTGTACTTTTTCTATAAGAGAAAAGCAAAAAAAATATGTAAAATATAATCAATTTTATCTAATTCTCTTTTTTTTCAGGAGAGACTTTTGCTTTCTTTTCCACTTAGGATACTGATGTTGCTTTAACTGCAGAAGTCATTTGAAAAATGAGAAAGACAGTATAAAGATCTACACTCGTGAAAGTGCACGGTGTACAGTAAAATTGCTTAGTAAAAAGTACCACTTCTTTCTCTGTAAAGTTTCCCGTCTGTTGTAATCATAGGTTTAATCTACTCTTCTTTACAAAAAATAACTCAAGTACAGATGAAGGCAGGCTTCCACCTTGCTGATTTTAAATTATGATTAAAACTGGTGAAGGAAATAGATGCCAATGCATCATCTCATCTGCTCCCTCACTCTGTTGCTGAAATGCTCCCACCATTTTGTAGCTATCACCATGTTCCACCAATTTTACAGAGAAACTGTGATGCTGCACAGGCAGCAAAACACATAATTCAACACTCCACTTAATTGTGTTGAAGACACCTCTCCAGGTCTTTTTTCCTGTACAACACCACAAAAAGAGGAAAAACTGCCTGCCATTTCTGTAACATATCTACCCAACTTTCTGTGTCTAGTGGAGTACTCATATTTCTTGGATCCCATCTGCTGGTTAATTGAGTTGTGGGACAGTAAGACAACATGTATTAGGTTCTTTTTATCCAGAATGACAGAAATTCCTTAGAGGAACACGCTTTATTATTTTATTTATATTTTTTCTCATTATATTTCTCTGAATCCCCCTCTCCTCCAAGACTCTGCAATTTTTATGCAAATTATGGCATTCAGTGCGTGCTAGAAAGGACCATGCGTGTGCCAGTAGGGCAAAGGACAGGAATCCAACAAGATTATCAACTAACATTTGGGAAAAAAAAATACAGCAAACCTCCCAATATACAGCACATTGTTCTAGTGATCCTATTTCCTAAGTCATCTCCTTTCATAATTTAGGGTGGCTCAGTTTGCTTTACCATGAGATGATAAATTAAGCCAACTCAAAGTTGACCTGCCTTGCAATTCAATCCAGCAAATTGAGCCTAACATCAGAGAATATTCTTCTGTCTTCACATACTTTATAGATTAAGAAACCAACACACCTTACATATGTGAAATTCAGTTCAAATGTACTGCTCCAGACATGTTTCAGATTGCATCAGAAGCAACAATTATTAATGGCCGACAGCCTTCAAACTGTCAGGTGTGCAGGTGTGTTTTAGCTCAGCATTTCTCACTATTAAATCATGGGGCACGGAAGCAGGAAAGAATGACTCAAGAAAAATGCTAAGACCACCACTGCAATTCCTCTCCCCTCCCTATTTCAATTATTTCCCTTTACAACAGGACATCCTGCACACCATCACTGTGTTGCATTTATTCTGCATGCCAAACGGCTTGCTCTAGACCCAGGTGTACAGCAGACATGAAATGCAGGATCAAGGGAGAGCTCAAGCCCTGAAATAGTTGAGAAATAGAGGTGCAGGCATGAGTCAGCCATGAGAAATCCATCCACAACCACTCTTTCCAACAAGTGACCTCTGCTACAAAGAGACAAAATTAGTACAACAGCTAATTATGAAATGTCAAACCATAGGAAACAGAGGGACATTTTCCATGGTTGTTTTTGGAGGTGGTAGAGGTCTAACATAGTACAAAAAGGTTAGAGTCACTGTAGAAATAGCAATATTTCACCCACCCATTCATGCATGCTGTCTGAACTGGACACAAGTATTCACAGAGGATTTGGAAACATCACAGGCCAGTGAACCCAAGGGACCTATCAAAGCTGGTCCACCCCTTTTCTGAAAATACATATATGCCTCTAGAGGGAGGCCTACAGAAGGAAACATTAAAACAGTAATAAAAGTATAAAAATACTATATCCCAATAAGGATAACAAATAGATAAAAGTATGTGCTTCCAAGTCACACTAAAGGTTGTGTTGGTTTGTGGTGTTTGTTTGCTTTTTGTTTGTTTGTTTTTGTTTGTTTATTTTTAAAAAAGTATCTGCTTGCTGAAAATAACAAAAGGGAAGTGACTATGCAGAAACTACTATACAAAGCTTCTCAAAATGCAAAATGCCATGTGTACTTCACACTTGCCTATGCTTCAAAAACTTAATTTACAGTTTTAGAAGCCCTGCTCCTTGCTCACAATGAGGATGGCCAGTCCAAGCAATAAGTCTTGTTTCCATGCAATGCAAAAAGATTAAGCTATTCCTTTTATTTAACATATAAGGCAGTAATATCAAGAAGTTATAACACTAGACCTACATTGTCAGATACGGAACAAATGTACAATTACACAATTCCTTTTAAAAAATATTAGAATACAGGCAGACAAGAAATATCTAAGTGTTAGATAAGTATACAATGAAACAGCTCATCCTCTGGACACTTGGCATTACTCCTCTGCTGAATATAGTAGCTCTAGAGCCCATATTCCCACTATCGGATAAAATGTTTCTTCAGTGTTTTTCCTCTTTGATGATGAGGACATTCTGCTGCTTAACCTCAGAAAATTGGGGTTGAGGAGTTAAATACCACAAACAACATTTCATTTGGAAAAAAACTTAATGAAAAACATGCAGAATTCAGCCCAGCTGTCAAGAAATACCTAGATTTTTGTCTTGCCCATACTGTCTTTCTCTCTCTCTTTGTTGTTCATACTGTTTCTTTCTCCCATGCTTATCTCCATGTAGGAAATCCTGAGGTCATCAGCATGTGACCCATGGAACTTGTGTTCTTACAAGTTCTTACAAGAAGGTCTCCGCATTACTGACATGTCCTTTTATGGAGCTGCTCTGCAACTTTACAAAACCTCAGAAAAGCCTGGCTAACCCAACATCCCCTGTAGAGAACTTCTCTGGTAGAATATGTTCCAAAGCCAAATGAGAGGGTGGTTTTGTACCCTTTTTTTTCTTTTTTTGATTTTTAATTATATAGCATTGTCATTTAGCGATAAGAAGGATACTGCTGTAGTTCCCTCGAGAGGCATTTTCACCCAAGCAATTACTGATTATGCAAATATAACTACTGTAGCTAGGTGTTAGATGCCACTTTTTCCATCCACTTGTTTTCCAGTATGGCAGATCTGTTGAAGAACGCCCTGCCTCCTTTCAATTCATTTTTTTAAATGATTATTCTAACAAAACCAAGTATCAAATATTTCTGTTCACCTTTCCAAAATTACTAGAATTAAGATACAAAGCAAGAGGTGGTTGTTATTCTGACCTAGTCTGACTTGATCCAAGATCTGACTCTTGGGAAGAATTTCAAGGGTAAAAAAACCCACAAACATAAGCAAGAAGAATAGTCTTAAACCCTGTCCTGCAAAACAGGAAACCAAGAATACTTTACCATGGCCTGGCTGCTAAGCAGATGCCAAGCACCAGCACTAGAGAGACTAAAAAGCACAAAAAGAAATTCTCTGTGTAGCACTGATGCAACTTCCTAGCCACAACTACAATGCATTATCTGTAATTTACTCTTCGCCTGCAACCGAGAGGCAGTCAAATGTACACAATTACAGTTATGATACACTGCTGCTATCACATAAGGCAGCAATATAAATACGAGTAAAAGGCACAAAATAAATCAGCCAGGCCTCCACCCATATTGGGCCCTAAATCACCTACTACCTTTCAGCTTTCAAAATAACTAGCACATAGCTTCAGGCTCTTTCAGGCAAATCTTCTCTTCCCAGTTTTCTGTGAAATCCTGAGTCTGGCCAGCCCAGCTGGAGCATATTTCTGCCCTGTTTTCTCCCCACTCAGGGTCACTGCTCTGTCCATAGGGTGAGTGACACCTTTCATTCAGTCACACCTCTAATACAGCCTTCACGCTATTTGAAGATTAGACTGACAATTTGAGCAAGAACTCCACAGGCATTATAAGGAAGACGTTCTTCACCCTGAGGGTGGTGAGACATGGGAACAGGTTGCCTAAGGAAGTTGTGGATGCTCCATCTCTGGCAGCATTCAAGAACAGGTTGGATGGAGCCTTGAGTAACCTGGCCTAGTGGGAGGTGTCCCTGCCATGGCAGGGGAATTGGAATTAAATGATCTTTGAGGTTCCTTCCAACCCAAACCATTCTATGATTCTGTGATATGGTGATCACAGACAAGCAACCAGAGCCCCAGGACAGGACGCAAGAGGCCACTTAGCCAAGGGACCAGCTGCTTTACCTACTGTTTCAAGGATCAGATGGAGTCCATGACTACAGAGCCAAGGGCTTTTTTTGCCTTTGAAGATCTATGTCCATCACCAGTCCATCTCTCTGCTTTAAACACTTGTTGCTCCACCAACCCTTCATCACAGTCCAGGCTTTGGGAACCTCATCCTTCCTGCTGTTCCTGCTCTGAATCTCAGAGGCAGGTCCACATCTTCCTTTAAACTTATTACCCCAATCCAGATGCAGCACTGCAGCTGATGCCTTATCATCACATTGTAAAGATTCACAGTCCTGTTTATTCATCCTAATGTAACATTTGCCTTTTTCACAGCAACAGGGTATCATTGATACATATCCAGCAAATTATTCACTATCCTGTCACCCAGGTCCTGCTGGGGACAGACTGACACTTAGCTACTTATTCCCATTCTGTAATTGAACATTTCAGCCTTCCTGCCTGCAGCTTTACCTTTCGCACTTGTCCACACTGAATCATATTCTACAAAATAAAAACAAACCAACCAACCCACTCACCACACACAATCCCAATATACCACTTCACTTGCCAGACTTCTTCTCCAATTCAAGTTTTATGTCACCTGAGAACCCCACAAGCTTCTATTTCAGCAACAATATCATTAGTGAAAATACTGAAATGCAAGACAGGACATCCCATTCAGGACAGTCTTTCAATCTGAAAACAAGCCACCGATGCTTACTGAACACTAGCAGCTTCCCATGTGTTCTGCAAGCGGATTTACAAGCAGTTTATATAGGTCACTTCTAATGCTAAATAATCTGAAAACGTCTCATACAGCATGTCAAAAAACACTTAGTGGAATGAAAACACAGGGTATCTGCTGCTTCTCTGCTGCCCACAACACTGTTACCCTGCGGCAGGAAGAACAGAGGTAAGTGAGGAGGGTTTATTGGTTGGTGGGTGGGGGTTTTTTGTTGTTCTTGTCAAATCTTTGTTGGCTGATGTACAATTTTAGTATCTTCCAGGTACTTTCAACTAGCCTGTTTTTTCCAGCACTTTTCTGGAAATCATCTTCATAGCTTACAGTTTCTCAGCGTCTTCTCTGTATTCTTTTAAAACTAGGCCCTCTCTTCCAGAATCTCATTTATCTTCCAGCTTTTCCTTCCTAGCACCTTTAAGATTCACCCACTCCTGTCTAGTAAAGTAAGGTAAATATTCTCATCCATACCTTGTCAGCACCTCAACAACTACAACCTGCACTTTACAACTTCAACTATGTCTAATTTGTTGCATCTCAAACATCAAAATTTTTGTAGAAAGTTAATGACTGCAAATCCTTATTCTATATCAGACTTTTCTTCTGGTAGATGTTATAGAGAACAGAGAATCATTACTGCAACATAACCAAGTTCTTTCGCAACTTAAGTTTCTTTATGACCTGCTTTTTTCAAGTGAGCCTTCCCATGCATCTGTTAAGCTGCCTCCATTCACATGAACAGCTTTAAGTTATTTCTCAGATTTGAACAGCTTTCACTTGCACCTGCTTAAAATTTTCCGAGCTGTGCCTACTGTTATCTGTCTTCTCTTGGGTTTTCAGCTAATATTTGGAGTCTAATGGATCATCATCAACACAGTGGTTCTGCTTATGAGCAAAAAATTTATTTTAAAAAATTATCTTCCTGAATCTGGGGGAAGGGGGCAGGGGTAGATGAGAACAAACAAACCAGGAAGGATGGAGCTTCATGGCTCACAACACCATCTACTGCTTTCCAGTAGACCTTCTATCCAGACCCTCTCTGGAGGATTTTTCTTCTCAGATTCTCTCAGCTGCTGTCCTCCTGACTTGTTTTAGAACCTCCCACACACAAGGTTTCTGAGGCCTTTGCTGAACAATAGTCTTCTCTTTCAATCACCTTGATAGCTCAAAATGCTGAGTGGCTTCATGTGCAGCTGTATTTTGGACAATTAATTCCTACTGTTTGATCTACCTAAAAGAAATATGATTCCTTACTATCTTTGCTCTGAGCAGTGGGTAGCTACAGACCTAGATCAACCCTCCTCTTCCCCAGACTACCATACAAAAGAGTTGTAGGCAACTACGCTGCAGTAAAACTTTTCCTGGTTATTGTAGCATCTCATCAATGTTTTGCACCATATTTCTACTCATTTGTTGTCACATCTTATACTTTGATAATGAGCTCCTCAGACGGACTGGGTTTTTCCTCTAAGTGTTCACTGCTGTTGTGGGGGACTAGCAGCCGTCACAAAATAATTAAATCAATACAACATAGCTTATATAATTTTTACATCTGTGTATTTATAGGAAGCAAGATTCAGCTTTCTACATTGCTCTTTCTCATCAGAGATGGATGTCTCACAATCCCATTACTCTAGCTGAGCAAAAAGGTCTGTATATAGGAATAACAATAGTTATTGTTATATCAACAAAGATGTCTGGAAATTTGCTTCACAAACTATAACCTCAATAGTATCCATCAGTTGGTCATCTACAGTTTACCAAGTCACTTGCTAATTCTCTGTCTTGATTTCTATGTAATCAAGTGCAAATAAAAGTAGTTAAAATTAACTATTTTCCTACTGTTGCTAATCTGTAGAAGCAATGCTTGTAGTCATTACAGAGGTATTACACAATTAGAAAAGGTGGCTATTCATATTCTGAGCTAGCATTTAACTATAGAACTCGTGAAGTTTGAAAAGCCCTCTATTCCATCATGTGTTTTTACTCTTTAGTTTTTCATAAGAGATACAAACACAATATTCTCTATCCAAATGACAGGCACCATTCTAGGTGGGATAAGTTGTAAATACACCATATTACTTGCCTAGTAATACAATTTATGCTGAAAATGACTATTATAAGTTAATCATCACATCTTTAAATTTTCATATATATAAAAAGATTTAAAAGCAGGTGTGTGTGTTTTAAACAACCCATCTATTGTGAATGCAGTTTAAAAATTTTGATTCATTCTTTTTCTGGCAATGCTGGGAAAAACTGTGTTTAACTGCATTTAAAATTGCTAAACTGATCTAAAAAGATTTGAAGTGATCTAAACCCATCTTCTCTTAGAAATGGTTGGGAAGGCATGTCTCCACCAAGTACACCTAAGGACTTCTACATGATTCATGTAAGAAGTGTATATCCACTTCTGTTTCTTAGAGGGGAAACAGCAGCCAATCCACAGTCCTCTTTCCAGGTCTAGCTGGAATAAAGTTATTGTACTGTTGTCACTAGGTACGACTTGGAACAAAAAAAAGGCTGTGCCAACCTACTCGTTTCAGAGGCTATTTATCTTACGTTAGAAAATACGAGTAATCAGTGAAGTAATCAGGAGCATATTAATACTGAATTGTGCTTTCATTTATACAAAGAACTAAATCACCTATGTAATGACTAAGGAAATCATATAAATCAGAGTAATTAAATAAGTTTAAAATAACAAAGAATAAGCATTATAGGAATAAGCAACAATAGAACTGATACACATTAATCTTCTGTTTAAAAAGAGTAAGAAAAGTAACTAGTATAGCTTTTTGGAACTCTATAGTGCTGTTATGCTCCAAAGGAAGTATTTGCACAAGATTAGTGTTGCAATGAAGCTATACAATTTTACCCTGAAACCTGCAGCTTTAGAGTGGGCCCCAGAGCTTTTAAAGTTATTTTTCCTTCCTTAAAATATCACCACGGTAATTTCAGTAGCTTCCGTCTCCTCTCTATTCAAATTACAAGAACCAAATACAACTCTTGCAGAAGAACCTTTTTTCCTTAGGAATAGACTTTCAAAATTAGCAACACCCAATCCTGGTTGGTTTTATGTTAGTTGTAACAGTTCTTCTGTTTATGCAAGACAATTTTCACACAAGTCTGATCCTGATGGCAAATACATCTACTGACAGTGAAGGTAAGAGCACTCTGCACCTCCCAAGATCAGCTCATCAGAAAGCTCCCTTCTGCTTGACTCCACAGAAGCAACCTTCTAAATAAGACTCTTAAACGTTTTCCCTCTGGGGCTGTTATTTGCCTTCTCTGTGGAAGCAAATAGCTTCTGCATACTAATAAACAGGCAAGTGCTGTACCTACCCCCATATCCTCTGTACAGACCCTCCAGGGCTAACAGGGTATTGCAACACAGGCTCTCCCCCATTTTGTCCTCCCTTTAATGCCACAGACCCCCATTCACTCAAACACACGTGGGGTAACACTGGGGACCAGGATTTAGCCTATACCTTTGAAAACAAACTCCAATATAAACCTTTTATTGCTATAAACTGTAATCCATACAGCGGACAATGAGCAAACAATAAGGATGCTAAAGCTTAAAGCAGTTTCACATTCATAAGCTCATACTCATCAGCATTATAGTCAAGGTCAGTGCAAATTGCTGTGGGCTGGAAAGGTTAATGCGAGCATGTCACGCTGCGCGTGGGAGGACAGTAACCAAACCACACATATCAGCACACTTTCAAACTAAAGAGTGTCACTACTAAGCAAGCTGCAAGGGAGAAGAATAACCACAGTGAAAGGGAACACTCCACAGCTCCAACAGGTACGAGGATACTAACAGCCCACACATTGATAACAATTTACAAAATGATGACCGAATCTGTGCCAGCTCTGTGGAAGCACCACACTCACAAGAAACATCAATGTGAAATTTTTCAAACCAGCAAACCAGCAGGACATCTCACTTGCGCAAACCATCTCCTTTCAACTACTCCAGTGATGGAAAGTACTTTAACACCTACATTTATTATCTTGCCTTCATCTCAAAGAATTTCCCTTATCTAAAATGCCATCTAGAGCAAAAACCTCTAGTCTGGTGGCACTTGTTAGTTCAAATGAGCTGCTCTGTCAGCATGAGCTACCTAAAACTTCTGTGAAGTACACGTTACCTCCTATCATGACTACCCTGTAATGCAGCAGTAAGTCTGCTCCAGTCAGGGCCATCGGACTGCCCTAACAGTTCAGAGACATTTTCTGACCATTCATTGAGAAAGAATTCACAGCAGTAAAATTTATTGCTACACAAGGAGAAAGAGGAAAAACCAAGAGTACTTGGTGGACCACTCTGGTGGATGCAGCAGTTTCAATGCTATTTCTGTGCGGTCTGTGCTCTCGGTTAACTGAAGAGAAAGAAGACACTTTGCAACAGCTAAGCCACTCTTCAAAGGAGCATGTGGGGCACTTGCACTGTGGGACACCAGCCACCAGGCATACTGGTAGAGCTGTAAAATGAGTATTCCCTTCCATTACAACTGTTCAGCTGATATTTACTGAAGTATTTCCAATTTCAGTGATGAGGTGGTCTCCTAGATAAACACTAAGGTTTGATTTTCCAAACAGAGTCAGCTGAAAGCGTGAACACACCACACCTTTGAAAATAAGCTCCAGAGCATTTTAAGTTGAATGTGCAAGATACAAGGCCACTTTTGACAGAAAATGACCAAACGTACGTGGGGCTACGCATGTTTGAAATTATTTCCACAAATGCCTCCTTGGATTTCAAATGATCACTCCCTTCAAGATGAAATTATCAATTTGGAAAAAGTCATACTAAAACTTCAGCTAAATTTTTGCTGGTCAAAAATACAAAAAAATATTTCCAAATTACATTTTTTTTTAAATTACTACATTAAATATTTTATTTTCAGACAAGCAGATTTATTTCAAAATTGCTTAACTTTGCATAGTCATTTCCTACAGATTAGTATTTTTTGATTTCTTAGTAGAAAAAAATAGTTCAGGAAAACAAACAGAAGAATACCCGGAGTAGTATGCTAAGCTTCCAAACCACACAAAATTGGAAAGTGCATATTTGAGAACATTGTACATATTATAAGTCTTTCTGACTGCAGCATATTCAGTTTTATAGTACATCTCCATATTCAGAATAGGAAGATATTTTATTTCTTCCCTGCTTTATACATTTACCATCAGTACTCTGTGCTTGGAAGCCAATTCAGTTCTTAGTATAATGAATTTATCTTCATTACAAAGGGAATCCCTCACATTCAAATCTCATTAGCCACTTTTGCAACAGTAAGGAAAAAAAAAGACAGAAAATACCCTTTCCGACAATGACAGCTAATAAACTGTTAAAGGCTTCATGAAACTTCTAACATTAGCTCAGCCTTTTATATGCTTGTAATTACTGTTAGGCCAATATTGCACAATAGTGCAATAATGGCATTTCCCCAACATTTACACTTGCTAATTCACAGAATTTATGCCAAAAAAAGCCAAAACCAGAAGCCATCTCCAGCTTAAATAGAATACTCCTCTTTTCTTATAACAAAAAAATTCATCTCCGTGACACTTAAGGCAAGTCAGTTCCTGATGTACTTTTATTTTCAAGCTTTTTAACGTCCATCTTTTTAACCAACTGTAAGGTGATAAGTCTCTTTTTTTTTTTTTTTTTAACCAAACAGCATAATGCCCAGAAGAGGTTAAGCTATAAAAGCCAAAGTCCTATTGGCCTCCTACACAAAAAAGTTTCCCATAACATTACTCGTAATTGTAGAGCTCTGCACAGGTGACCTAAACCAGGACTCTCCTTCCTCAGGCTTCTGTGCTTTGAAACCAGTCTTGAAATTCAGCCTCTTTACTGATTCTGTAGTTATGCTTCATCGATAGTTCACACAACTTCTCCATGACCTACAGTCCAGCAATATTTCTAAGTGCAGAAGCTACATTTCTCCTTCTCATGGCAGCAGCGCAGCTCCAGCTTCACTGTAGGCACTTTGTGCCATGACAGGGTGCCTAAGCACATATAAAAATACTTAAATAGGTTATGATCAAGTTTAAACAAGACATTACCCTGTTGCTAGTAGTCAGGCTTATGAAAGAATAATTTATTGCTCCAAGTAGGTGTATGGCACTTTGTCAAGACACAGGACAGCAAAAATAGAGAAGAGCATTTCTATAATGCACAGTTTCTGGTCAAAGGGCAAGTGGTCCCCACCACCACCGGCTGCACGAATAGGGTCAATTAAATCTCTCAGAAGCATTTAAAAGAACAACATTTGCTATGGTTGACTGCTCTCTGTTGTCATAAATGTTCCACTTCTGTCACCAGACATACCAGATATCTAATTCTGGCCCCTTATTTACAATCCCAACTTGCCCACAATTTGAGTACTGACTAATCTGGTTAATGAGGTTTAATTTAATCTTTTTAAAAAAATAAGTGGTATTACTATTCACATGACCACAAACCCTGGTTTCTTCTTGAATTCTCTCTACTGAATTCCCATAGAAGTTAAAACAGAAAAAAAATCAAGAAAAGACTTCAGAGTTTGGCCCACGACCACACTGGGGATTATGTACTTGCCTAGAGGAGCAGAACTCAGTCATCCTTAGCAGACTGTTACCACCGCAGTCATGTGATTAAAATGAGCGTGTGGAATCATCTTGGCTTGGGATTTCCATACTTATTTTACCAATCTGGACTTTGAATACTGCCAAGCCTAAAATGAGATCACTCTGTACCTATTCTTTCATCTATCATATCTTTAAATTCAACCAGCGTACACAGTAGTCGCATTTATTTCAGCAATAAACCTACAACTATTCCAAAGAGCCAGAATTATTTTAATCTTTAATTTTTTTCTTTTTATATAAATTACTTCAGCCAGAATATACAACCATATTACTGTAAATACAAATTTACAGCCACCATCATTGGCTTAAAAAACCCCGAACAAACAACTGATAAACCCTGCAAACTTTTTCCATTTCAGTTGCCTAGTGACACACAGGAATAACTACCACTGTGTCAGAGATCTTAATCACACAGTAAATTCTTTTTCAATAGAGACCAAGTATTGCTGATAAAAATATTCAGCATGCCCCTCTAAGATCAGAGCTCATTATTTTCAGAAAATATTGTTAATAAAATAAAGTGCCGATTAATGTTTAAAAGAATCTAAAGCAGGAGGAACCATGAAAATGAAAAGGGTTTGAGGTTGGAAAGCTATGTGTTACAGCTGAGCCAGTTTAACAACCTGCTGATGTCACCAGTCAAAGCATCATGTCGTCCTCCACCACCTGGCACTGCCTCGGGCACCTGTTAGATCCTGCAATGAGCTAACATAGCTTGCTAACCCAGCAGAACACTAATCCAGCAAAAATACAACCAGATCAAATATCTTTCTGCTGATTAGCAAGTTTTTTCAGAGCAGTATGGATTCCAAGAAGTGCCAGAACCAACTCAATCATATGGGGGAGGCCTGCAAGGCTAGGAGAGGGATGAGAGGACCCTGTCTGTTTCATCAGCAAACCGCTGGGGCAGCATAGCTGTAAGGTATATTTTCACCCCAGCTGTCCTTATCGTAGACTGAAACGTTTTAAGAGGTTACTGCCTCCACAGCTGAGGGCACTATGGGCAGCCCCGCTCCATCTCACTGCAAATAAAACTGACAGTTTAAACCCCCTCACAGAGAGATCCACCAGCCAGGCTCCTGGAAGGTTAATCTAGCCAAAGGATATTAATCTGCAGATGAAATGTAAAGCTGGAAGTGGTAACTTCTTAAACGGCCAAAACTAGACATGCAAAACCTGTAAGCTTCATTTCTGTTTAACCTGAACATAAACTGACACAGGATAAGCATGCCAGACATGTTTCAGAGGGCTTCTTAGCCACCACCCTATTTATTCTCGGGGGGGGGTGAAAAAGGCATTCTAAAAAAAAAAGTACATATTTTATCTCCACATTCTGTAAAAATACACAAATTCATATTCTGAGGTGGACTGAAAACTGGTTGAACAGCCAGACCTAGAGGGTGGTGGTCAGTGGCACAAAGTCTAATTGGAGGCCAGTAACTAGCGCTGTACCCCAGGGATCAGTGCTGGGTCCAGTCCTGTTCAACACCTTCATTAATGACCCGGATGACGGGGCAGAGGGCGCCCTCAGCAAGTTTGCTGATGACACCAAATGGGAGGAGTGGCTCATATCCCAGAGGGTCGTGCTGCCATCGAGAGGGACCTCGACAGGCTGGAGAAATGGGCTGACAGGAACCTCACAAACTTCAACCAGGAGAAGTGTGAAGTCCTGCACTTGGGGAGGAACAACCCCATGCACCACGCACAGTATATGCTGGGGGCCACCCAGCTGGAAAGCAGCTTGGCAGAAAAGGACCTCGAGGTCCTGGTGGACACCAAGTTGAGCATGAGTCAGCAACGTGCCCTTGCCACAAAGAAGGCTTATGGTACCCTGGTCTGCATTAGAGAAAGTATTGCCAGCAGGCTGAAAGTGGTGATCCTTCCCTCCTACCCAGGACTGGTGAGGTTGCACCCAGAGTCCTGTGTCCAGTTCTGGGCTCCCCAGTACAAGAGAGACCTGGTATACTGAACAGAGTCTATAGAAGGGCCGCATAGTGGACCATCTCCCCTATGAGTGGAGGCTGAGAGAGCTGGGAGTGTTCAGCCTGGAGAAGAGAAGGCTCAGGGAAAATCTTATTAATGCATATAAGTGCCTGAAGGGCAGTGGGTGCAAAGAGTATGGAGCCAGGCTGTTTCCAGTGGTGCTCAGTGACAGGACCAGAGGCAGAGGGCACAAACTGGAACACAAGAGGCTCTGTCTGAATGACAGGAAACTTTTCTTTTTTTTTTTTTTTTTTACTGTGAGGGTGACCAGGCACTGGCACAGGTTGCCCAGCAAAGTTATGGAGTCTCCATCCTTGGATATTCAAAAGCCATCTGGACACAGTCCTGGGCAATTGGCTCTAGATGGCCTTCCTTGAGCAGGGGGCTTGGACCAGAGAGCCTCCAGAGCTCCATTCCAACATCAGCCAGTCTTTGATCTTGTTCTTAATCCTTGACTGTGTCCAAGCTATATTCAGAGAATGGCAGCTATAACAGACTGCTGTGGTCTTGGAGCATGGTAAGTGAGCTCATTTCTGCTGCAAGCATAAGCTCTGGCAGAGAAACATGCTCAGCAAGCCTCAGCTCTCCTGTACCCACTTCTTTAATCAGAAGTAAGACAGCCAACACAAGAGGGTACAGAGTTGTCTCTATTATTTGTTGAATGACTTCCCAGGGTGTAGAGCATACTCCACTAGCTACTGCAGCCATTTTAACCCCCTTCAGAATTTTAACAAATCTGGAAAGTAGCCTCAGTTAAGTAGAAGATCTCACTTGCAGTACTAAAGATATGACAGGCACTCTGGGGGCAGGTGATCTTGATAAAACTGAGGTTGGAGCTCACTTGAAAAAATGCTGGTCTGAGGATTGGAGACCTTATCACTCTCTACAACTACCTGAAAGGAGGTTGTAGCAAGGTGGGGGTCAGTCTCTTCTCCCAAGTAACAAGTGATAGGACAAGAGGAAATGGCCTCAAGTTGCACCAAGGGAGGTTTAGGTTGGACATTAGGAAAAATTTCTTTACCAAAAGAGCGTCAAACATTGGAACAGGCTGCCCAGAGAAGTGATGGAGTCACCATCCCTGGAGGTGTTCAAAAAAACCATGTAGATGTGGCACTTCGGGACATGCTGTAATGGGCATTAGGTCAACAGTTGGACTTGATGATCTCAGAGGTCTATGCCAACCTAATAATTCTATGATTTGTCCAGTTCACACTATTGATTTTTGGGTATAACTGAATTTACAGAGAAAGCAGTAACAGGGATGAGCTGCTCATGCTGTCAAAGATAAACTGCTTCCAACTTCATTTCAATCACTAGATTACATGATCCACTCTAATGGATCTCATCGCTAGTGAACTTGGTCTGCAATGTACTGCTATCAAATGCACTGTCTCCTGTTTGAATTCAGTTAATTCCTAGATGTGAAAGTAATGGCTTCCACAGTAAACATGGCCACAAGCAACTACAATTGCAAGGTTTTGTACCTTTTCCCTGCTTTGTGGTAGCAGTGATATATCACCTCTCTGGAGAAAGAAGTCAGCTTTGATGACCAGCTATAAAAGCTAGTTTATCTCATTGCTGGCATCCTGGCTATGTACTACTGCACTGATTACAGAACCAGTTCACATTGGCTGTCACGTTAAGAGTAAGGATGTGACATTTGCCTGTCGCAGCCCTCTCAGGGTCTTTCACTGAAACAGTTTCGCAAAGTTGCAAATACAGATAATTTATTAAGGCAACAGATACAACAGGTGTGGAATTGCCGTTGATAAATGCACTTACTGCAATAGCGCTAATGCACTACAATAACGCTGGCCAAGTTTTCCCTGGTATTCTTCACCAGGGGCAAAGGCACAATTCTTACCAAGAAGGCATCCCTATCTTGGGTGGAAGAAGAGGAGCACAGCCCATCAAGTATCTCTTCTAGATCTTCAGTCCCTTTCTCCCAATTTTTACCCCTTATTCTCCAATTCTCCGTTTCCCCTCCCACAGGTTACGTATAGCATGACTGAGGTGGAGATTTGAGTGACATAGTCATATATGTATAGAATTAAGCAGGGGTGTTAACTGTAATACTAATTTTCTAGATAATTAAGCAAAAGTTTCACTCCAGGGCATCATAGCCTTTGGAGTTTAGGGCTGAAACAGTTTTTCTGCACTCTTTAGCCAAAACAGAGCCATCTTGCCAGCGCAAGGCTCCCTCTTTCAGCTGTTATCTCCCCTCGCAAGGTTTCCAGAAAGGTGCTTTTTTTGCCAGATGAAGAAGTTGCTCAGCTCTTGTCCTTGCTCTGTCCAGGGCATAATGGCCTTACAAGCCTAGCATTTCTCCATACTACCAGGTAAGTTATCTTCTGTCAATCTGCACTACAAATAAGAGGAAAAGAGAAATGGCAGCTCATGTTCGTTGCCACCCATAGCCACTGCCCCCATTTGCTCCTGACAGTATGATATATACTAGGAAATAGTATACAAAAGCAAAAAGGAACAAAGGCACTCCATAGTGTAAATCTGTGTCTCCTACCTCTGCTCGACCTTCGTAATATGTTAGCATAGACTTTGTAAGTACAAAAAGCCTCTCTTTGTAATTTAAGGGAGAAGTCCTCTTCTTCTGCTGTGATCTTTTAATCAAAGTCTCTTGTAGGATAGTAGTCGTATTCATTTCAGCCACTTGTCAGCTCTGTTTCTAGCCATTGAATATCAGTTCCTGTGAATACAAGAGAAACAAATCATTACGATATCTTGGGAGGATCACAGAGCTGGAGATTCCTGTAGTAAAAACAGCTTCTACTTATAAATGAAATTACTGAATATACAGAAAGCTGGAGCTCATCCTAAGCATCTGGAAGTTTACAAAAGTTAATTATTAGACAAGAAAGTTCAGGCTTTGCCAGCTGCACTGGCACATTACCAGGAAGCCAAAAGCTGTACCTGACTGGGATGAAATAAGTGACACTGCAGCCTGTGTCACAGAAAATATGGGCGAGAAGTCTGAAACATGCTCCAGGCAAACAGTAGTGTACAACTACTCTTCACCTCAAAGTCCTAATGTGTATCAAAGCTTTAATTGCTAAGGTCTGCACATATACAAATGCCATTTGCAAAAAAGTTCTGTATTCAAAATTGAACACGGATCAGTAAAAGTAATTTTTTAAATTCACCCTGATTATATTAATGGAATTTTTCAGACACAGTCATTTAGAAGATGTCAATTTGAGAACAGAAAACTAAAGCTTATTTTTCAGAAAGTGTTAAGTATACGCCCTCCATATTCTATTTAGAAAGACTTCATGCTGACCATCAGCAATCTAAGTAATTTACTTCTGACAGTTCTGGTCGCTCAATAATGTCAAGCTGCTTTAAAGTTTCACACCATGATTGATACCTGTAGGACAGACTTAGGAGTACATAAACAAACGCACCCACAGCTATTTTGTTTGCAAATCTGGCTCCAGCATCCTGCTAAAGACATTGTCAGGCAATCTCTCTGTTCTTTGCAATGATGCCAGCTTAAACACGGCTGACCTCCTTCATCTGCTCACTGCCGCCCCAACATGCCACTCTGCCTTGTGCGGGTGCAGGTGTTCCTCCCACTGGGCTGGGAAGCGGGCTGGGGAAGGGATCCAACCAGACATTTCATCATGCACCATAGATAGGTGCCTGCACAGACTTAACACATGGGGTGGCACAGAGGCAGGAATGAAAGGTGTGGGACAGGTTGTGGAGAAGCTGTTGCAGAGACCTTTAGCCTCCCTGTTAACTTTCACCTTGCTTGCTTTCTTCCAGACCTGCCTCCTGCACTGCCTGACCCCCACCTTCAGCCACGCTCTGAACCCAGGGCACGCTGCAGGGGCAGACCCTTGATGGCAGCTCGGGCTAGAGCAACATGGCTGCAGGCTGAAGCCATGACTTGAAGAACAAACAGCAGCATCTGCTGAAGCACCAGTGACTATGAATACCTTCTCAAGTGTGTGTATGTGCAGAGGGGATGGGGGGATAACCCAAGCTGAAGCCCTAGATAATCACTGCAGATCTCTATACCAGTAGAAAATTTCCTAAAACCTATAAAAAAGCCAAAACCTTTAATTTCTCACAGGGCTTAATTTATGCACCTATTTACTACTTGGAGTATTTCAAAATTCACCAGGGAAATGTATACACATTTTTCTCTGTGGGCAACATAACTTCAGCATGGACAAAACAGTGCATTTCACAGTATTAGCGCAGAGAAGCTTGAAAAGCCACAGGCCTCCTCACAACACCACCTGACAAAAGTGAAGTTTAAATAAAACTAAATGTAAACAAATTCATTTTAGTGCCTCTCCTTCTGCTTTCTGCCCAAACATGCCATTATTTGTTACGACAGTACATGAAACGACGCCCTTTGCCTTCCAGTCTAGCCCTTATACAGCATTTCACTCCTTTTTGGCCAACTAAGCTCATATCCCACACTCCTGCCATTTCACACAGCTGGATGTAGTTATTCACTGCTTTGAAATATCCTTTTCTTTTCAAGTTATATTTCTGCATATGCTAAAAAATTAGTCTGTGGTTTACATGAGACTCCAAAATAGGAGTTAGGTTAGGATGCATAAGTACAAGACTATAATACAATTGAAAGTGGTGATTATTATGAATAATCTTTTTGTTTTTCTTCTTCCTCCGATGCATGTACACACATACTTTTTGTTGGTAATCTGTCACACTGCATTCCTGGAAAGAAGACAGATCTTTTTTAATCAGTAATTGTCTTGAGTGCATACTTTAATTACTAAAGCTGCCTAATTCTGGTTTATTGCCCTTCTAGAAAATATATCAGCAATCTTAAAGGTAATTTCAGAAGGAAGGACACTACCATGAGCTGAAAATACAAACCTTGTTCAAAGAATTAAAAGTCAGCATTAACTTTCAGACCAGCTTAATGCACACAAAAGTATAAGGGTTCCCATCCCAGCCTCTCCCACTCAAAACAATCCTTCTGTTCTCTGTAGTACAAATTCTCTGTTGGCACTTTAGAAAAACATAATTATTATCAGTCTGAGAAATTCTCTGAGATCCCCAGAGTGCTACCCTAGAGAGCACAAGAAGGATTCAAAATTAGCTATGATTTCAAAGCTCAATACTGATAATGCTAAAATATTTAATTCCCCTACCAGCCCTCTTTGGTCACGTTAATATTATACAAGAAACAAAACAACCCCCCTTTTGACAAAATCAGTGTTAAAAAAATTAAAATATCAATAATGTAACTGGTCGATGTCTGTACCTGGTTGCTATACTGAATTATATCTGCAGAGATCTCCATAGCAGCTAAGAACCAGTTTCCCAGGCCAGAACAGCCTTTGAATCTGCATTTGGTCACAGAAACCTGTTTTGTTTGGGGTTTTTTCCAAGCCAATGGCTCTAGCCACATTCCTGTTTCATAAATATGGCTCAGGACAACTGAACCCTCACCTGTAATTCTAAAAAGTTCCTTTCCAAAATTGCAATGCTTCATTGAAAAGCACCTGTAACAGCCACACTTACCTCTTATCAAACGCATACATCATTTTCTTTCTTTAGTACAGCTTTAGAACTTTTCTACATTTTTCTCCCCCGGAGTATTCCGTTGTTCCCAGAGCATTCCCCAGGACATGAAGCTGTTTGCATGACACATTGTTACCTTGTTCCCAACAGCTGTGGAGTTTCGTGCTGCCACCCACCTAAACTTTTCACAGCATCTCCTGCCAAGGACTTGCCCTGTTCCCTGTCAACCTTAGTTACATGATAACAAATATGATCTAATTCACAGAGATGCCGAGTACTCAGAATTATGATTGAAAGAGTTACAGATTCTTAGCTTTTTTAGGTTGGGAAAACATTCTCAACTTTAAGTATCAAAAAGTCCGCATCAACTTGCACTGATCCATCTTCGCATTACACAAATATCCACCTGTATGGCCATGAAGTCACAACACACCTTCCTCAAAGCAAGTTAAAACAATTGTTAAGATAAATCTGCTACGTCAATATTCGGCAACATGCACAAAGTTTCTACTTGTAAGCAGAACTTCTCATGCATGCCACCTTTCCTGGTTTTCACTAGGGAAAACCGAGGCACTAAGCGATAAAGCAACCCCAGCAGTTGCAACACAACCCGTGTATCTCCTGGTTCCCACTCCCAGCTCCTGGTTTGTGTTTGTTTATCAAAACAATTAGTCACCATAAACCAGTCAGTAAGCCCATGTAACATTCAAACAGTTGAATAAATGGATGAAAGTTCAGTGGAAGTTCTCATAACATTTAAAAAACCCAAACATCAAAATACCAGTTTTAAGTACACAGGTGGCAACTTGTAATCCTGATTCAAATCCATAACTCTTCCAGAATTTACTTTTTTTTTTTTTAATTAATTCAGGTCAGTTTGCTGATCAAGTTCATAGCTTGTCCCTGCAAACGGCTGCAGTGGGGTAAGCGAACAGGCAGCACACTGCAGTTCTCAGTAGAGAGCAGAAACGGTGCAGAAGGAAGAAAAAAGGAGAACTCCTTACCACGGTTTTTCTGCTGAAGTTGCTGTTGCTTTATCATGAAACTTCAGTTACATGTGAATAGTTCGTTACATGAGTATCCAGCACAGGCTTATTTGAATAATTACTACTCAGTGTAAGCAAAGATTGCAAAATCTGCTCTTGTGCTTCATATAGTAGAAAAGTCTTTTTGCCCCACATCTAAGGTTGCAGATTCAAACTCAAAAAAAAAAAAAAAAAAAAAGGAGACAACCGAATAAAAGACAATTTTTATTAATCCCTGTTCAAATAGTAAATTTCAGAGAAATACAAATACAGAAAAATATATTTATCTGTCATAATTATAAAAGCAGAATTGAGGGAAAAGAATACTGGAATGATATCTGAAACATATCGTATGCCAGAAAAAAGCAAAAAATACTTGGATTTGCTTTTTTTCCTCCTCTTTTTTTGACAGCAGACTCTCAGAAACCACTTCCATCATATGCAAGCCAATTTTTGTTGTTTTGTTTTGTTTTTTAACTAAGAGAAATGCAATTTTGGGGGGCTTTCAAATAGATGTCAAAATTATACCCAAAGGTTTGCAAAACCCCAGTGTCTGCCTGAAAGTCAGCTGAAGAATAACTGCCTAATTTTATACATAATCAGACCCTAAAGAAAATAAAATTCATATTTGCCTGCACTAAATTTAGGTTAAAAAGTAAACTGGCTAAGGGGTAACTCAGTGACAACTCTTTGACTGGAGATTCTGAGATAATCACATGCTCTTGCAAAATATCCTTTGTTCAGCTGAAAGCTACTCACGTACACACAGAGCATGAGTATTTCACCACAACCAGCACAGGTTTTCCAAAATTCCTCAGAAACAGGCTCACTACATTTTACAAAATATAAGCATTTGTTTCCTTCTAGCACTGTAATATAGTTATCTGGAGTAAGTGAAGAAAACAATGCTGAAAAAGTGACAGTCCCTCTTAGATAGGGTCAGCTGGCATCAAGGTGGTTCATCACACCAAACCGGACCATCAACTCATCAACCATCACAAAAGCAGAGCCAAAGGGCATAGAACAGCTCAGGAAAAATGGTAAGAGGAGCAAGAGAGTTTCATTCCCCTTACAATGATGAGTTCAGATTTAGGAGAATGACATGTACATGTCTCCAAATAATTTTTAAACTCAGCTATTGGTCTTTATTGTGACCTTCTGTAAGCAGTACACTCCAATGACTAAGTTATCCTTTCACAGCTTTACAGTTTACCTTCAAGACCCTCAATAACAAGTTGTTTAGGAAAGGAACCTCCACTTTATAAAACAAAAATTAGGTTATTACCATCCACGATGTAGAAATATGTTGACATTGGCATTTTTAAATTTAATTTTACTGCTAATTTTGAGTTAGGAACACTATGAAATACCATAAAAAGGATAGATTAATCAATTTTCGCTATCCTCAACTACTTCTCGCATTTTTATTCATTCCTCTAGAGCTGAGTAGTTGTAGCTTTTCTTATTTCTTCCACATAAAAGCTCTGCAATACCTATAAACTTGCACTGACTGTTTTGCCTTCAGTTTATTCGGACCAAAATCCTCTTTAGCATTTGTAATGTTCTTTGCTGGAAGAAAATAAAGCTGAAACTTATTTCAGGACACAAGAAAGCAAGGCACAAAAAAAAAAACCCAACACAACAACAGAGACTTTGAAACATCAGTAAAAGTAGCAAAATCCAACAGTTTTCTCAGCCTACTGACCTGCATGCTCAGCCACCTGTCATTTCTACAGATAAGAAGCTCTTGAATGTGTCACTGCCTGAAGAAATAGTATTAGCAACAGAGCAGGTATGCAGCTCTTGCATTGTATGCTGTTCCAAACTTCTCATGTTTGTTTTGTTAGTCAAAACGTATTACGAAATAGCAAGATAAACTCATTGAAGACTAGAAAGTCATCTTAATTTCTGTACTAAAGATAAGTAAAACCCACTGCCTGAGAGTTTCAAGTCTTCCTGAACATGAACTTGTTTCCCTACTGTATTTACTGCCTGCAAAGTGATGTTGGTACAGCTGTAATATCTCTAAAGCCTGTGTTTTTGCCGCTCTTTCAATGCCTGTGAAAAGTCTTTGTTGTTCTTCATCATTTATATAGATCAAAGTTTAACCTCTACCTTCATCCACCCTCTTTTTCTCACACAATAACAATAATATGACATGAAAAGTTGATGGTTTGTGATGTTGGGAGGAAAAGGTCTTCATATGTATACATCTATATAGAGGGTAGTTGTAATTTATCATATTCGTGGGAAAGGTTAACTAAAAATGTATGCAAAACCATACACAGAAAACCTTTAACAGTAAGCAAATCTCAAATACTCTGCCAGTCTAGCTTTTTAGATGAGAATGTTGGAGAGAGTTCTGTAACCATGTACATGATAACTGGCTTTGCATCAACCCACATCCAGCAGTTAATGGTTGCTATTATTTCCGTAATGCTATTAGCATTAGCTACCATGGTTAAATTCCACTCCAGCATCCCAAGTTACCACCTTATTTTGCTGTAGACTATGAAAAGCTTTCGAGGTGGCCTACCACAATGGAACAGTGCTTCCCACCGAAGAAACTCAATTTCAAGTCTTCTGCAGGCAGAACTGACCTACTTCTGCAGGCAGAACTGACCTTCTACTAGAAACCTGTGGTTTGGGGCTCACCAGAAGCCATGTGCAGTCTGACAAAATAAAATACCCTGTCAGTCAGCAGGGTTTACTGTATTCACACAGCTTCCAGGTGAGAGCTTTGCCTATATTTGGTGGCCTTAGTGCATATGCAGACCAAACTTTTACAACAAGATAAGCTTATCCCTGGCTGGGCTTTCTGACAAAATCTCCTGCAACAGCCAGCAAAACATTTTAACTATCACACTTTGATTCAAGTAAAGGAAGATTAAAGAAGGCATTGTTAAAACAAAACCAAAAAAAGCAACTTCACTTTTTTTAAAAGATTTCTTTCTTCTTTTTGAGGGTAGATTTCTGGTTTTTGAATGAGGGAAGCAGTGCTACCACAGTGATGAATTTAAACAGGTGACTGAGGATGCTGTCACTAACTATATGCACTGCCTGGTATGGCACTTGTTGCCATTTCCATGATGCCTAATCCACGCTGTGTTCAGACAAGGACCAAACCCAAGCCTGACTAATATTTTTATGCATTAATATTTGATACTAACCCTTAGAAGGGAGCAGCAGATTTTCCCAAGTCCAAACTTTGTTGCTCAGCTTTGTTTTTATTTCTAAATAGCACATATAAAGTGCAGTGAAAATGGTAAACTTAATCTTCTGCTGACATACAGCAGCTCTTACCCACTGCAGTGACACCACCAGGACTTCAGGACACTGCAAGAAGCTTGACTGCAGCTGGCCAGATAAGGCAGAGCATAAAGAGATTTGCTTCTTCACCTGTGCAGCATAAAGGTCTGGTAAGAATATTAGTTTGGTTTACTTGCACAGATGTAACTGGCCCACAGCTGCCAAGAGGTAAAAGAAAGCAGGAACAGAAAGGGAAGGTCAGGGTCTGAACTGGGAGGAAGTAGGTGGTATACTTGTCCTTCTTACATATGTATGTGCCTTCAAAAGGAAATGGTCCTCTCTGTTCTGGCAAGTATTTTCAAAGCCAGGTTAGAGAGGAAAATAGAAGAACTACCTCCAAACTGGCACGGCATTTGTTTGGAGGAGCATCAGCTCACAGAGAACAGTCTTCTTACTTCACTTCTACCTAAACCAAGGCTACTCTACAAGTCCCCCACTGGCCCTGCAGCATCAGGTGGACATTTGGTAAAGCAGAGCTGCTGCCTCAGCCTTTTTCCTAGAAATCCCCTGCTGATAAGGGAAGAGAAACAATAACACCCACTTACTAAAAAACAGGCAAAGATGAGATTGGCAAAGGAAATGGGCGATGCTTGTGCAAAAGTTCTTGCTACTTCTCCAGGAAGCTGGATATTTAGAGGGCTGGAAAAAGATAAATGTTCTGTTAAATCAGAGGTTAAACCTAGTTCTGCTTAGGAACCCCGAAGTTCACCATTAAGTAGAAGGTCATTTACTATTGTACACAAAACTGCAAATCTAAAGAAAAGGAAATCAAAACTATGCGGCAGAGAAGGAGGTAAAAAAAAAGAAGTCAACAGAGCCTGAGGCTATCCTTCTTTCTAATTGCAGTAAAAGAGTCAGTTTAATTCACTTTCTTCACAATTTGAGTTTGTTTTTTTCCAAATGTTATACAATCTCAGGTGAGCACGTGAGTTATTACACCAAAAATAAGCTCAATTTATTTCAGTATTCAAGACACTCTTTTGACATGGTCTAACTAAAATGCTGTAATACATACAAATTATGACTTGCTTTATGCACAGGGAATGACTAATACTTCCTCAGTTACTTCTTTTTCCAAACACTCCAAGATGAACTTTTTCCCCTAAACAATTACTTGTTCTCTAACTACTGAAGTTAAAGAACAACTCATTCTCCAACTGCTTAAATTAACTCTTTCTGCTCTACCAGCATACATGCCAAGTAACTGATAACAATACAATGAACCTAACTTTCCACTAACTTGAACATGATCACAGTCTTATTTTGTCCCATTGGGCTGACACCTCTTAGTGGAGAACAGTAGAAAGAAGCCACCTATTAACCATCTAGCACCACCTCTCCTCTGGTCCCAAGCCCATTTCATTCTGAAGCTTGAACCAATGTCCTACAATAATATTTCAACACACAAAAGCAACACCCAGCCTTCTAGATCATTACCTGCAATCATCTTAAAAGCTACCAAAAAAGCTCAATCAGTGGCTGAAGGAAAGCTTTTCTGGCTTGAACATACTTTGCCAGCAATAAGCAAACCTGAAATACTCATAAGGAGGCTGTCTGTTCTCTGCACCAAAGGACTGCCATGGCAAAGTGCCTCTGGTACATCTATGCAGTATAGATGAAGCCATAGAAATCTTGGCTTGACTCCTGATGGCAGAAAAGCAGTACCAGCAATACCTTGCACTTGCACTGCTAAACACTACTCTTGAATTACACATGCAGGTGCAGATTCTGCTGCACCTGCTTGTGATCCTATCAGCTTGTTGCTAGCTTCTCTCACCTGAACCCCATGGAAAAAACACAGATGACCCCAAGGACAAACATCTTGAGTCTTTCATCCCAAGGCTGACACACAATTTTCAAACACTGCCATGAACTGGATTGGTTTTAAGTTTGATGAAGGCTTTATGAATCAAAAATATATTTTTCCATGTCTCAAGAGGTAGGTAAGAGTGGTCTTTAGGTATATCTCACACAAAGTAGAAGCAGGCATGAATTATGACTTTACCTCAGAACACTATTCCAGGCTACCCTTAAATCACCTGATAGGCCTTGCCTATGTAGAAGCAGAGTTTGTCACTGAGCACCTATAATTTCCTCAATGCCTGCTGGAAATCCAGTAATATGGATACACAGGTTTTGAAATGCCTCTTCAAAACCCAGCCTTTAGATACAAAAGCTCAGACCATGTAGTCCACTGGAGCACTGCAAGGCTAGGTATAATTATCTGACAGTACTCAAAAAGGTAGCAATTCACCCTTACAACATGTCAGCCAGCAGTATAATTAGTGAGACAAGTTTATTTGCAGAAGTTCCTCAAAATTGAATCAAAACAGTATTTGGTTTTAAGACATGCTGCAAACACCAAAAATGTTAGCATCATCTAAAATTTACATGCTTCCCCCCCATTATAACGACTGTTCAATTCAAATCAAATATACCAGAAACTACACTACATTTAAATATTCATTAATAGGGCCATTAATAATAACAACATACACTTATATTAATAACTGGTTTTAAATAGAGACAGAAACAAGCACCCACTAGACTACATGGAAGCTACACAGTAAGAAATACTTCAATAACAAACAGGGGAATTTCAGCTGAAGACAAAACTGGGAAGTTGACTCAGATTATGAACTACCAGCCACAACTCATGTTGGCATCCACGTTGACTAATGGGTATATTTCCCCTCAAAGTCTTTATTTTGAGGTAGTATTGTAAGGCCACTTGACAACTTGTGGCTACCAGGTCGAGGGAGGTGATTCTCCCTCTCTACTCCACTCTGGTGAGACCCCATCTGCAGTACTGCATTCAGTTCTGGGGCCCCCAGCACAAAACAGACATGGACCTTCTTAAGAGGGTTCGGAGGTGGGCCACAAAGATGATCAGGGGGCTGGAGCACCTCCCCTATGAGGACAGGCTGAGAGCGCTGCGGTTGTTCTGGAGAAGAGAAGGCTCTGGGGAGACCTTCAAGAGGGCCTACAGGAAAGGTGGAGAGGGACTCTTGATCAGGGAGTGTAGTGATAGGATGAGGAGTAACTGTTTCAAACTGAAAGAGAGTAGATTTAGATGAGATACTAGGAAGAAATTCTTTCCTGTGAGGGTGGTGAGACACTGGAACAGGTTGCCCAGAGAAGCAGTGGCTGCCCCCTCCCTGGCAGTGTTCAAGGCCAGACTGGATGGGGTTTTGGGCAACCTGGTGCAGTGGAAGGTGTCCCTGCCCATGGCAGCGGGGTTGGAACTAATCTTTAAGGTCCCTTCCAACCCAAACCATTCTATGATTCTAACTTGCTTTTTTTTGCATCTACGGAGTAACTGACTAGCCCTTAGCCTCTCTCACATGGACAATGCTGACACAGGTAAAGCTACAGGTCAGAGCTGCCTTCTGCACATGAGGAAAAACCCAAGGCAGCAAGTGGGGCACAGGAAATACTGCAAGTTCCTGTTTGTCAAGTTTCCCCTGCATCATTTTTACCAGGATGCAAACCCCCCCCACTACAAAACAAGCACAAGAGACTGAAACCAAAATGAATGACCATTTACGCTTCAGCCAAGATCTCATACTACAGTTCCCACATCTGGCAATTCAGAGATATGCCTACCAAAGCAGTAGCACTGGCAAGGTCAGCGTTCTTATCTCCCGATTCCAGACTCTCTTCCCCTCTTACGTTGGATAGGTTACAAGGAAAATTTAACATGAATTAAAAAATCAAAATTCCCTCCCCATCGTACCACACCCTCACTTCACTAAGATGAGACAACACAACTCTTGGTGCAAGAATCACCATTTGATTGCACTCAAAAATTGTAGAGGTAATGCTACTGGACCAAATTTCATGTTCTCATGCTTTGTGCATGTCTAGCTGACATACTACTTGAAGGACTGTATTTCCAGCAGCTTTCATTTTCTTTAACCAGCTAACAAAGCCTTGCAGTCTATGTTGCTCTGTGCTTGAGCCACATATTTGTTATGATAGGGATTAAAAATTAAATAACAGACCAAGACCTCTTCAAGTAGAATCCACGTTGCTGGGTACTTTCTGGAGAGATACTTGGAAGAGTGAGCCCTATTTTCCTGAAGTTATTGAGCCAGATCCCAAAGTTCTACCCTAAAGTTATTTGCAGAGTTCTGATAAATTGTTAAACTTCTTCTTGCATTTCAACTGCTTACTAATAAAGTCTCCACATACAGGACTGAAAATCCAGGCTGCAACCTTGACAAATTTCTTCTTCACATACAGTGCAGCCTAAGCAACAAGGAATACTGAAGGAGTCATATTTTGACATGAGTGAAACTAAAGTACTAACTGAAGGAAAAAAATTCTCACTGAATCTGAAAATACAACTGAGACAGTGATGTGGTCTTGTCTTTTCCCTTTCCTCTCACTCCTGCAAGGTAGTGAGCACCTCTAGCAAAGCAGCCTGTTATTTCTGCTCTCCTTGATTTCAGTTCTCAGATGTCGGGGTGTTTCAACTGTTGTGAGGTAAACAAGGAATGAGCACTTGTCAGGTGTCACAAGACATTTATCATCTTAAGAACAGCATTCAGCTTAAACTCTTTGAGTCATCAGGAGATATAAGGGTGGTGAAACACTGTAACAGGCTGCCCAAAGAGGTAGTAGAAGCTCCATCCCTGGCAACGTTCAAGATCAGATTGGACAGGGCTCTGAGCAACCTGATCCAGCTAAAGATGTCCCTGTTTACTGCAGAGGGGTTGGACTAGAGGACATTTAAAGGTCCCCTCAACACAAACTATTCTATGATCATGCAATACTGTCATTATTATACTTAATAGTATCTTACTCCACTCTGATTATTTATGGTAAGGCATAAGGGTATTACAGAAGGGGCATCATCAGAAGCTGGGCTGCCACAATCCAGTCTCATTGTGGTCAAAATAACAAGGAGTAAAGTTAAGACACTGCAAAGATAAAAGATAGTCCTTTACGGCTAGGTTTCAGGTTTTCACAGGGAGTGCCTGGTTCACACTGACTTTCAGAGTTAGTTTCAGCTCAAAAAAAATCCAGAAAAGTAACTAAAAAAATATTGAGGGAAATTTGCTGCTTGTCCATGAGTATTTTTTAATCAGATATCTGTAATCCCCTTCATGCTTTGAGTGTTTTGGTGGGAAGAGAGAGCCACTGTGATGGCAGAGGAGCCGCCTGCAGCCCTGATACAGAACCACAGCCCTCCAGCCAATCTCTCACTGCTCTCGCATCCCACAGCCTTTCATCGTTCTTCCAAATCCCTCTCCCATAAAACAGAACCTTGCAGTTCATCTGACACACCAGAGCTGTAAATTTGCCTCCTCCCAATCCACTCCATTTAATTGCCATGGAGGACGAATGACAGGTCACCTCAGCTGCAAGCCTGGCTCTAGCCTTCAACACTAAGTATGAGTTGGTCCCCATGGCCTACCATGACAAAGCAAACCAAAACAGCCTGACCAGCCACGGTCTGAATGAAACAGTGGCCTGATGGGAAAAGAAAACCACATGTGGCTACATAACTAAACATATCTCATAACACATCATGCATAAGTGAGCTGAATTGAAGCTGCACTAGCAGTTTTGAACAGGCCACTCAACGCCTGAGTGCTAGATTCTCCATGTAAAAAAAAAAAAGTTCTTTTAGGGATCTTTGCTGGATACAGTTTAGTAGCAATTTACTTCCAAAAGATCCCAAAGTAGATTTAAGATTACCAGTTTAAAAGATCTCCTGCGGAACAGAAAAAGCAGTCTGTTCAGGTCAACTCACTCTACATGTTAAGAACATAACCCTCAAACACAACCCAAGGTGGGACAGACCCCTCTCTTCTCCCACCATGGCACTGGGAATAGCCATGGTTTACAACTCAGCTGGGAGGAGACTCTCACAGTTGGGGAGGGGGCAAGGAACACACACACAATTATTCTTTCCTCCAGGATATGGAGCTTGAGCCTGTGATATACAGCATCCTGTAATTCATGGGACAAGCAGCAATCCTGAATACATTAAGGATTTGATGTATTGTAGTTCTCTCACCTACCCCGTAGGCTGCCACAGGGAACCTGACAAAAATATTTGTGCAGAGGGCTGCCTAAGACAGAGTTACAACAGGTACGATGTTCAGCTAAAACTGAAGGGAGCTTATCAGTCTGATGGCAAGTTATGTGGCTATCCTGTGAAGGAAAAAAAGTATTTTTTTGTTTACTAGGCATAAATGGTCAGGAAATGGTGCCAGTCTAACATGACAGGGGATGGTGCACTCCGGCAGGGCAGGGTATCCGTGTCCTGCCTGGATCCTGGTTCAGAAGGAAGAACCCCACTTCCTGTATCACCCAAAGCCAGTTTTTTCTGTCCCACATTCAAGGGGGAACAAGGCCTAGTTCGAAAGCATTCTTACAATTTAATCAGATCACAGCTCATAATAGGCACAGGGCTGAACAAAACCCCTCCTGACAGGAAACTCAGCTGTGACCTATTTGAGCATACATCAAGTTATACCCTAACGTGTGGCAAAGTGGTACCCATTCATACATCTGCTGATAAGAAAAACGTGAATGAAGAAAAGCAGGAGTGCCAAGAAAGCATTCGCCCAGGTCCCACATACCTCAGCACACTGCAGTATTTTTTTTCCCCACGTTTGTTTAATGTCATATAGGATTTTTACCTTATGAGCTGAAATGGGGTGGCCCAGCTGGCAGCCTGCTGCTTTGCCTCAGAAGAGGGGCCACAACTGCAAACATGGCCAAACACCTCTCCCTCCTGTCACCAAGAGCAAAGTCCCACGCCTACCCTCAGCAGATGGGGAAGCGCTCTCATACATTAGCCATCAGCCAGTCTCAGGCTCTCCCAGAGCAACTTGTCTCTCTGCGGCAGGCTCCCAAAAACTCTCTCCTACCCACAGTAGCAAGGCCGGACCACACCACACTAAGGCATGAGCTTTACTGAACTGCTCAGAATACAGGACACACATCCAACCAAGATGGATCTTTTCAGCAATGACATTTTCCTCCTAAATGTTTGGATATTGTCAAAACCAAAGACTTCTCCTAGGTGATGTCATTCTTCCTGAGAAAGGTAAACCCTGCCCATAACAGACAGACCCTACTCCCAGGAGGCTTCTGCTACTCTTCCAGAGACGTCACAATCCCATTTGAACACAGCAGCCACTTAGCATGCTTGCAAGGAATGGACCTCTCCTTATTCCATCCCACCTCCATGTCCAGGAAACTGTAAAAACCCACTCCCCTCTCCCACAAAGCACCTCCTACAATGAGACTCGTTTCCCCACATGTAGAAAGAATTATATCTGGTTTTCAAGGTTTTATCTCACATGGTATTTTCCCTGACTCTGAATCACAGCTGAGCCAAGGCAGGGGATGACTGTGAACCGCCAGAAATGTAATGGCCACGGGGCAGTGGTCAATCACAAGCCTCTGCTCCCCAGTTCCTCTTCTGCCACACCAGACAAAGGATGCGTCCACCCAAACACCAGCTTCCCTCAGCCACATACTGCTTCCTTTCCTAATGCTTTTTCCTTCAGAAAAGACACTGAGAAGATCAGACCCGAAGCAGAAGAGCAGAATGCTCCTCGGCCCGAGGGCCAGCAGAGCAAAGCAGGGATTTGCCTTTAGAAGTAACACACTCCATTAACAAAAATATGTTTCCTGTGACCATTTGTTAAAACACAGGTGTAATGCCACTGGTTTCTTGAGAATTGTGCCCCATTATATCAGTAATATCTCTAACAACTAGTGCTAGCATAAGGCCCTGGCCAGGAGAAATAGGGTAAATTGGGCTGATCTTCTGCAGTGAGAAGGAGGTTTGTCAGGCTGCAATCAGCGTAACAAGACTCCTTCCCTTGCATTTTGCATAACGGAGGAAGCTACAGGTATCAGCAGGTCATTTAATGAATATCACTCCAACTTCAACAGTACAACAACTGACTGACCGTTGCTGTCGCGTTTTAGCCAAGGTATTGGTAATTCTGTATAAATAGATGCATCTGCATAATATTAAAAATATCTGTTGCACAAATCCAAAAATATACAATGTGTGTCCTTCAGAAACACTTATGGGTTTTGAACTCAAAACACCCTACCACCTCAGGCCTTCTTCTCCATGTCAACCTTTACTCCACTCTGTCCAGGTACTGCTTTCCATATCTTTTGATTTTCATACTGGTATTTTCTTATCCTATTTCTGCAGGAGAACCATTGTAGACTGCTACAACCGATTCTTTGGCAGACAGAAACTTGCCTTTTTTTAAAGCACGGTTCTAAGTTCAGCAGTGAAAAGGTAATAGATTACTGAAAAAAGTCAAAACAAGTAGAAGGAGAAAAACATCTTAGAGGTCAATGGTTAACATGGGCTAAAGACACTTTTTCCATGATTTTTGCATTGACAGTAGGAAGCACAGACTTCCATTGTCTAAGAAACAAAAAATGTTTGCATATTTGAGATATAAATATTTGTATGAAACTTACACCATTCTGCACCTTATCTTGTGTATCCAGTTTATAATCTAACAAAACACAGAGGGAATTCAATTTACAACAGGTTGCACCTACATTTGGTGGAGAGGAAGACTTTTCTTGATGCTTCCAAGCAATTCTGTGAAAGTAACCACTTCCAAGTTATTTTAACTTTAATTACAGGATACCACGCTATCACAGCATTTCAGAATACAATGTTGTTTCAGGGCAAGATGGAACAATATAGAGCTGATATTTTTTTATCAGCTCTATTTTATTTTTCACCCTTTTTAGCCATTGTAGGCAGTCAGCCAGGTTACTGGATACATTGCAATGCCAAATCCACAATACTGAGCCCATAGCTAAGAATTAAAATGTAACTTAGCTTAGGACATAATTTTAGCTGCCTCACAATCAATGGTTTTAAAAGATTTAAAAGATTTTTTAAATTCTATATTAACAAAAAAAAAATATCACAGTAGTACTCCTATAACTTTTGAAGGGCTAATAAAATCAGGTCTGGCAGCTAGGAACTAGAGTTACTTCACAAGGGAGGTCTAACTGGCAGTATGGTTTAACTATGTGAACTCCAAATAGCTGCTTTTAATTTTCACACCTGAGAGATCTCATTAAAAAAATGAGGGAGTAATAGGCGCCAAATATAACGTTGCTCTGTTTTCAGTGGTTTCAGCAGGCAAGCCTACACAGAAATTATTTGGTTCAAAACACTCACAATATTAATTTAGAAATTTAGCAGAACATATAAAGCATGCTTTCATTGAGAACTAAACACAGAGACAAATGTGATTATTTCACTGTAAGATGTAATTTTTCAATAAATAAAACATGTACAATAAAACCTAGAGAAATATGAAGACTATGAGAGTAGAGACTGAGAGCAAATGGGTTCTTCCCTGCTGTAGTCCCCTTACAAACGATAACCATTAGAAGACTACGAGTAGCACCCTGCCTGGGAGCTACCTCCCCACCTACAAGAGCGGTGCCCATGAAACAAGACCAGGACACCTAAAGGGCCTCTTCTGCGCAGGTGGCACGATCTGAGCAGCACAGATGAGCTGAAAGAGGAGCATATGCAAAATCACTCTGGGTACCCCCTCAAGTGTAACTGGGAGCCTATTTGTACGTGTGCTGCCTTCTGACAGCCCAAAATACCCTAAACATTCATATAGCAGCCATAAGTAACAAGCCATCATCCAGTCACTGTAGCGTTCTGAGAAATCAAACAGCAATGCTTCACCCCACAGCCACGCTATACAGTCAGATAAAGCATCAGCACACTCATTCTAAAATCAAAACAAATGCTCCAGAAGCAAGTACTCACAAGACACCTTTTTATCTGCATTTCTGTCATGGTCAGTTTTTCCATCTATAAAAGCTACAGTCTCACTTATTTCACTCACAAAACAACACTAAGTATTTCAGATTAGCATTTGTCACAGTAAGGTACACAGTTGTCATTCCAAGCAGAGAGCTCGTGGCCATGTCTACACTAAAAACTCAGTTTACAGTTCAAATACTGGTTCCAAGTTAGAGAGACGCAGAAAGGAGGCCTGTGGCAAAACACCATGTAAATCTAGTGACCTACTGCATGCGCTACAGGTATGCTGTAGCACAAGGCTACGTAAGAGCATTCACCACCAAGAAAGGATAACCACACTGTGGGACAGAAATCAGGGAGGATTATGAAAATGACCGAATTCACACACAAGGCTAGTTGTGCCTTGAGACGAGGTGGAACAGCCTTAGTAAAGCACGGCGGTGGATATAAGGAAAAATTCAGAGAAGAAAGGCACACAAACCAAGAAATACTCAGCAACTTTTAGCTTTAAAATGGATTTGGCAGCCTGGGCTACGACCTCTTACGTTACACAAATTATAACAGTTTTAAGCAGAGGTTTTAAAGTGCCGCTTTTGTCATAGCTCCCGCTCACAGATCCGCGCGGCACTCGGACACCAGGGAACGAAGGAAGGAAGGAAGGAAGGAAGGAAGGAAGGAAGGAACACCTCCGCTCTCGGGGTGTCCCACACGTTGGAGGCTGCAAACAGCGGCTGCTCCCGGGGGCGCTCCATGAGTCGCCGCCGCCCCTCCGGGCCAGGCGGCCACGGCACCTCGGCCCCCGCAGACCGGCGCCGCTGCGGGGCACGGACTCGGCTACCCGCCCTGCGGGCAGCCCCGGCTAGCACCGCGGGGAAATAAACTCCACCCCCCCACCCCCCCCGGTCTCTTTGCGGGGACGGTCCCGCTGCTCGCCAGCCCCGGCTCTGCCTTACCTGGGTGTCCCGGCCGCCGCGGAGGAGCCCTGGCGCCGGCAGCGCGCAGGGAGGTGGCAGGAGGGAGGGTGAGAGGGAGGGAGGGAGGCACCGCTGTGCCCCGCTCCTGCCCGGGAAGGCGGCGGCGGCCGCGGCGCCTCCTCCTCCCGCCGAACGCGACTCCCCGCGGGGCAGCGGTGGAGGAAGCGGCGGGGGCGGCCCCCTCCGCCGGAGCCCGCTCCCCGCCCCGCCGCCGAGGCGGCAGCGCTGTCCTGGGCGGCCTCTGCGCCCGGGGCAGGTGCGGACGGCGAGAAGCTGAAGGAAGAAGGCGGCCCACATCAAACAGACCCGACGAGAGCTGCCTGGAGACGGGTCGGTGAAGCAAAAGGCAAATCACGCAACTCAGAGTGGGATGCAAACTCTGCCCTAAAATCTAAGTGCACCCGTGTGTTTGGCACCAACTGGCTTTAAAATGTGTGTAACCGGTGCTTCGGTTCAGGTGTTTCTCGTTCCCAAGTGAGCCCTCCTAGGGCTGCGGGCCGAGCTGCGGAGGAGCGGTGGGCACGGGGCTCCTCTCTCCGAGCAGGCTGTGCTCCCCGGGGCTGCTCCCGTGTGATGCCCGCCACGGACCTGCTCCTGCCCGGGTGGCCCCTGGGCTTACAAGGCCTTCCTCCATACCTAACTGTGCGTAACTGTCGCAACCAGCCGCCCCAAAGCTCAGACACTCACCTACAGCCAGAGTAACTGAAGGTGGCTTTTTGCACCTGTCAGGAGCCTGGGCTGAACTTCAGACTTCAGGGTCTGCAGTGAGAGGTCACGCAGGCTCTCTTCTTTACTTCCTTCTCTTAGCCCAACCTTACCTATAGAAACTGTCAGTCTGCAAAACCTCATTGGGAGAAAAAGACCTTGTAAAGGTCAGCTGAAATACATCTCTCACATTTCTAAGCGTCTAGAGGAAAGCAAGCAGGGTCTATGCTGCTGTTGTGACTACTGCGTAATAGCTGGATCAACACAGGTGTCTTTCTGTTCAGCTTGGAGGAAATGACTTACGAGCCTTTGTTTTCACTTGGGGGATTTCCTCCAACTTACACTTTTGGTGCTATGGCCGCATCTCCTGTGGCTGTCGCACTAATGCTGAGCTCAGGGAGTCACAGGGCTGTACCACTAGTGCATGGGGCATCTCTGGTATAAACACGCAGGCAGTCTCTGTGCGGCCACTTCATAGTGACCAGTCCCACCAGCCTGCTCTCACCACCCTCTCTCCACTCTGTCCCCACGTGTTTTTAGTAGCACATGCTCAGGTGTCCATGCAGACCTCCTTACGCACTGCCACTGAGGTCGTTAGTTTTGCAAACCAGGCAAATTTTGCTTAATTTTTCAAACAACAGCAGCTACAACTTTCCCCACCCTGTCTGCTGCTGCTATGGCAAGAGGAAAGGACGATAAAACTCAACAGTTGCTTAAGGATGGACTTGGAATAGCTTTACCCCATAAGGTGCCATTTCTGAGCTCCAGAAGAAGCATCATCTAGCAGAGAGCGGTTATGCTTCAATGTGACTTGACCAGCAGCACCTACATTACCCCTGAGACTTCACCCCAGAGCTGCAGCAGCAGCAAAGGCACAGCAGAGCACATCTCCATGGACCAAAGCACGTGGCTATTGCTGTGATGAAGGTGTCCTTCTTACAACTACTGATCAGGACTTAACCACTTGGATGTTGATCAGTCAACTAACAGCATTTGTGGTGGAGGTGTGGATCACAAGTTTCTTTGCAAGCTATATGAAGCTTGCCAGTTCTCAGTTCCCTCTTCCCCTCCCACCTTCTTTTACCACAATGGCAGATAAAAATATCAGCAGGACAGTAGGATCAAAGTAACTACATAACACTGCTTCTGAGGACAGGGATATACCTCTGAGGGACTGAGGAGGGTTGGTCACTGCCTGAAGGCTAGGCTCTGACTAGCCGTGCTTGCCTTGAATTATAACTGCTCTGGGCTGGGTGGCAGCTGTGAGAGCAAGGAAAAGAGCTCTGCAAAGGCCAGGTGGTGAAGGATGAGTGTGTGCTTAGCAGCCTTCAGGAATGCACACTGAGCACGTACATTGAGGACAGGCTCAAATGCTCTCAAAAGCTTTGGGAAAGCTTTGGGAAAAAACTTTGGGAAAGCTTTCTAAAAGCCTGGGGAAAAAGCATTGCCCATCATTTTGTGTGGCTTCTCATGGCTTGGGCAGCTGGGCAACACCTTGCATTTGGACTTCTGCTGCACAGTTTTACTTTCTCATGGCCTGTATGCCTTCATTCTTGTTAACCAGCACAAGTGGTGTGATTTCAATCTGAGGGACATGCCAATCCCTGCACAGTGCCAGGGTTTGCCAAATTACTAGGGGAAGGAGTTTTCAATTTGCAAGGAGTGTTTTGTTTTCCTTCTGACTTCATAAATACCTAATAATCACCAGGGCTACTAGTATGTCCTGATCTAATGTATTTAAAGAGCAAAAGTACTTTTCAAATATTAAGCTTCTTTCATACACCTGTATAAATTTTAGAGCTAGGAGGAAGCTGAGCTTTCCATTCAGGGGAATGTTTTGGCTTCAGAACTAAAAAAAAAAAAAAAAAATCCACTTTGCTGAAAAAGCAGCAAGTTGGAAACAGAAACAATTTCATTTCCCTAAAATTTCACATGCAGAAATACTATGCAAACGTGGAGAATGCAAAAAAGAAGGGACATTTCAGGGCTTTGGTTCTATTTCCAGAAGAAGTCAGTGTGACTTGCTGTTTGCATCTTCTCTCTCCTTCCTCTTAGACGTTCAGGACGCCCATGGACTGGGGTGGCATAGCATCAGCCCCACCTCTGGGCTGCAGGGATTGGAGCACTTGTTGACAGCCTTTTCTTTGGTAAGCCCTCGGGGACTCAGTGAACTGAAATGCCATAGTGATCTCGCTCCGTTTTGGACTAAAGGCACTCAACTCCCAAAGCACTTGATTTTGCTCTATTGCAAGGGAAGGAACAGTAGCAAAGAGTTCTTGTGGCAAACCACTCCTCTTTAGGAGGATGTCTCCACTTCAGGAGAGACTGAGGCTTATGAAATTTCATGCCCACGTGTAGTGTAAAGTACCAAAGAAAAAGAAAAACACACAAATTGGATGGCAACTTTAATAGTCCATCTTTTCCAGCAATTATTTGCCTATTTATCTTCATCATCTCATGATCCATGTCTGTTCTCTCTTTGGAGACAGTGTTGTTAATTTGGGTGAGCTCTTGACTCCAAAAAGCCTCTTCTCTGCAATCTTCCTGGTCAGAGACAAGTATCTCTACCAGTCCCTTGGTCACAGAGAGGCTCTTCCTCTTTTTCCTTTTCATGCCTGTCAAACTCTCTTCACCCTGTTCAGCCCTTCTTCATTTCTTGCAGGCTTCTGTGAATTCAGCCACTGATCATTTCCGTTGTTTATTTCTCTTCCCTCACTTGCTATGGGCTGAAATGACAAACAGAGGTTTCCTCACTCTCAGGAGGGAACCTTGTGAATGAGAGAAAAATTACAGTCATTCTTCATTGTCTGGTTTCCACATCAGCAAATGTGCTGCTTTTCCTTTTCTCCAGAGCTTTTTCCCAGTTTTGAGAGATTTTGGGGATGATAATTACATTGAACCACTGAAAGTAACTCTAAATAGCGGAGTGTATTACAGGCCTACCATAAAATATTCTTTCTTGCAGTTAATATTGTTGTCTTGAACGTGCATGGAAGGATCAGCAAAATAGCTGAAAACCACAGGAACAGTATTTGAATAAGGCTTGGTTAGGAGAAACCAGGAGGCAGGGGAGACATGAGCTCTCTGTCTGGCAGACCAGCTTGCATGGCAGGCTACGGATTGCTGGCAGAGACTTTGAGCATGTTTTGAGGAGATTTTAACTGGGGGCTGGAGAGCAGAACTCAGTCAGGTACCTCTTTGTGCTGTAGTTTTTTGGTCCCGTCATTCTTGTTGACATGGGGCACACCAGTCGCATTCACAATGATACATAGATCAATACCATAATACTCTATCAAAGTCCTGCCTAACTGCAAGGACGTCCATGTTTTGTCTCCTGCTTCCCTGTGAGGCAGCTGCTAAATCCTCAGTTTTAAAGCAGGCTATAGTATGCCTTGTAAACTAACAATAAAGTTTTAACTCAAAGTTTAAACAAAAATATCTCTGTTTTGACATCCAGGCTCCAAAGTTTCTTGATTTTTTAGGTATCCTCAAAGAGTGGAGAGGTCCAATATCTCAACATGACTCCAGCAGCTCACATGACCAGAAGGCCTATGTCACAACAGACAAAAGGTTAGGTATGATGACTTTCAGACAGTGCAGCACAAAGTGGATCATATGCAAACAATTAAAGAAGACTTGGGCCATCCCATTATCATAGAGCAAAGAGCAATAGCAGATAGACAGGTAAACACCCCAGCGCTCCAGGCATGTATGAGAGCAGCATAGGAAGGCATTTGAAGGAGCACCAAAAGACGTTTGTGCAGAGACATCGTGACCAATACAAGTATTACGCAGAGAAACTTATGGCAAAGGTTTTTTAAGGTACCAGATGGTAACGAACATGGTCTGCACCAGCCTGTGCTAATGGGAAGCATTTCAAGACAGGGGGTGGAAGGGGTCCTTGGGGTCCAGGAGCCATGGAGGATCCCCAGGGGGACAGCAGGGCAGGACCTCTCAGCCAGGCCCTGTCCCACCACCCCAGCCAAGGAGCAGGGCAGGCCAGGGGACAGCCAGGTTCAACCAGAGTCCAAATCATCAGGCAAGGTAGTGAGGATGAGACAGGTCCAAGGTCAAGTTGGGAAGTCACTCGACAGGTGTAGGACAGGTCCAGTGACTGCCAGGCAGCTCCACAGTGATGGGGCAGATCCAAGGTCGAGCCAACATCTTCCCAGAAGTCAGGTCCCATGGCCAGGGCAGGGCAGGACTTTGGGGAGATAGAGACTGGCACTGGTGCGGTGTTGGGGACTGACAGCCTGGATGGGACTGAAATGAGGTCCTGGGCCACAGACAGGGTGGTGGGAGGCCCTGGGAGGGTGGTCACGGCCATTACAGCCTGGTGGTGCCTGACAAAGAGGAGGAAAATAGGCTATGGCCTCCCAAATCCCTTCTCTCCTTTCTCCCAGGAAACCCATATATGCTGGAGTTCCAAAGTCAGAAACGCCAAAATGAAGAACCCGTGTGCATGTGCATCCTGATGCAATATTTCATTACACAATCATATTATTTCCTCTGCTGCTTCCTCCACTCATCTTCTTCCTCATTCAGGATGAATAAAGTGTATGAAATGATTTATTCTTCAGTCTTTTTCTTTAGATATTTCACAGGCACACCTACACTTTATTTTTCTGTGCATTTTTTGAAACTTACTCTGAGGAAGCATTTGATACATTCATGGGATCATCTGTGGCATCCTTCACTACAAATGAGTGGAATGGATCATCTCCAGCCTTTTAGAGATATGGCGTAAAGGTAGTAGGATAAAGGTCTGCAAAATCTTGAATGGGATGGGAAGGGTAAATAGGAATCTGCTGCTCACTGTCTCATGTGATTCCAGAGCTAGAGGTTCTCCAGTGAAGCCAGGAAGAGCTAGATTGAAATCGAACAAAAGGAGGTGGATCACCATGCAGTAGCCAGAAGATGTGTCAAACTTTTTGCTCTTCAAATGATGTTATAAATGAAACAGATCAGATGGGTTTCATAGGAGATGTTTGGAAGAGGGAGAATCACTAGACAGACAGAACACAACATATCCAGAAAGCCTTCTTAGAGACAGCCTTGAGGAATACTTGTATGAAGGTGTCATAAAGGCTTGCCCTGTTCTTGTTTTTACCTGCTCAGCCGTCTGTGGTCACCATAGAAGGCAGGATGCTGGGCTGGATGGATCCTACCCTTCACAGATACAAGTAAACATATTTTTACAACAGACCTGTAAGTTATTGCAGCAACATTTATTGCCTGTCCTACAAGCCATCACAGCAACTCAACAAGGTCGTCCTAGCACTTTCCCCACTACCAACTAATCTGCACCTTGCACAGCACATGACCTATTTCTCAGTCTTCCACAAGGGGCAATCAGCCTTCTTTGTTCCCTTAAAGCCTTTGCTGCTGCAATAGGTTGAGATTCACGAAAAGTAAGGAGTGAGGCAGCTGGATATTCCACTGAGGTCCTCCTCAACTGTGACATTTAAGAGGCACTGCATTTCTTTGAGAGAACAGATGTTGCCTATACAGAGAGGGATGTATTTACCAGTGCCAACTACAAAACTCATGCCTGCTGTGTTTCAGTGAGTCCATGTGTACATCTCCAATGTAGCTATGCTTCAGGATATGTGATTCCCAGCCTGGTCCAGAAGTGAAAACTGAAAACACAAGAGGGACTGTAATTTTTTGTTGGCAAGTCCCGTCTCCATGATCATTAAAAAGATCTGCAAGGACATATGTCATCTGGCCTACTCTTTGAGGGGACAGATTATTGCAATACAGGTTTAGGTTATAACTGCAATTGTTTAATCCCATATTACTCTGAGGACCCAGTGGTCATGAATTGATCTGGGCACACCAGCACCAAACATGCCAGACGTCTGCATAATGGCTATGTGTTTAGGAAATCTCCTGCCTACCTCTGAGGACAAGCAAACTGCTTTCTGCTGCTGAATGTTGCTTTTATTTACTTTTGCCTGCTTTACTCCTTAAGCAATTAAACCAATTCAACAATTGCTATGCCTCTGCTTCCTCTTTGCAGACAGTGTATGTCTTCTGCCGCCATAACAACAGGCAGCTTTCTGGCCACAGTGCCTAGACCACAAAGACATTCCCTGCTCTGGTTTATTAAAGAAAGAGACACCCTTATCTGGAAAAAAAAAACCTAGCCCATCTTTTCTGAATCCGTTACTGACAAGTAATAGTAAGGAGAAAAGTTGCTTTCGACTTCAGGTGTGACTATCCTTCTACTGGCTCAAAAACCAGGTTCCCCAGCACATCATGGGCTAGACAGCAGTGATGATAGAATCGTACAATCATTATGTTGGAATAGATCTCTAAGATCATCAAGTCCAACTGTTGCCCTACTACCACCATGCCCACTAAACCATGTCTACAAGCACTACATCTACATGTTTTTTGAACACAAAAATGAGATGGCCTACATACTGGATTTGACTTCTTTGTGTGAGAGCCCTGTGAGCTCTTTCTTTGGAGAACAGCCACACACTTCAAATACAGAAGTACCTGTGTCATCAGGTAAAATGCAAGCAAGAAAATTCATAGAAAGATTGTTGGCTGGAAGAAGCCCTAAAGGATAAGTCTCACTTAACTGCCTTCTGGGGAGAGCACACCCCACTGGAAATCTCAAAAAAGAAACACTGAAGGAGACAAAACACTAGTAAGTTTCACCAGCCCTTACTACTGGGGTAAGAACATGGTGATTGGGGTATCATTAGACAGGCATCCTTTCTTTGCTGTGGCCAGATCAGGTTAAACATCAGTCTGTCCCAAGCCATGGAAGGACAGGCTCCCCTGCCACTACTGCTTCTTTACTCTGAGTCCCTCTGAATCCTTGCAGATTAGGGTCTCTCCTTTTTATGGTCCATGACAGATAACTTGTAGAAAAAGACAATGTAAACATGTTCTGGGACAAATTTTCATGGATCTGAGAAACAAAGATCATTCCTGCAGCACTAACGTGCATCCATAGGAGGACAGTAAATAAAAAAGTAGGCTATTAGAGGGCCCAGTTCAAGGGATGCTTACATATTTGCTAGTTAAATATTATATTTTCACAGTCTATAGCCAAACATAAACAGGATAGCCAAACAACAGAACCACAAAAGACACAAACAGAAGAAGAAGAAATCCCATCTCCTTCAGCCATCCTTGGAGAGCCTCCAATGGCATCATGCCTAGCAGCTTTTACCTGCTTCCTACCTTCCAGCCCATTGTTGCCAGCTCAATGCTAGCCACTGGGGTTGTTTCACTGCTGTATTCTGGCTGTACCACAGTTCTGAAGAGACATGCACTACGTGAAGAAGCAAAAGCATCATAGCAACAGGCTGGGATGTTGGTGCATGGTGCATATATACCACGTGATATGTCTGTTAAGATGTGTCTGCTCTTACAAATAAACACCACCCGAAGGAAAGATGCTCCTAAATACAGGTGATCAAATCTGCTTGAGAGGGTGCCAATAAGGTATCAACTGCAAACTTACAGGCAGGATCTCTCTTCCGTTACTGTAGAGGGCAAAGACCTGAACCCACAGACTACTGCAGAAGGCGATTTTGCAGGATCCTGTAGTCACAACAAAGGTCAAAATATCAATGAGTTTTGAAAGCACACTGGAATACAGGGAATCTGGGGGTTTGGTCAGTGCTTAGGATATTGTGGCATTTCTGGTTATAAAAAACACCCAGTATGACACGGGACATCTGTGAGTGAGCTGTGGTAATACTCTAGACTTCTGGAACAGCAATTATCCATATGCATCATGCATTCCTTTCTTTTCCTGACATTTCCTGCTGCCTTCCTCAGTTACTGTCTTCTCTGAGGCACTCCCTCTAAAAAGTTTACTTTATGAACTAGGCAGCTTTTCTGAGTGGGAGGTCCTGGCTGCCTCTGCCAGGATGCTGGGAAGGGGGAGTGGTGCTGGCCATGATCTGCCAAGACGATAAACCTCGCTGATCCAGCTGGGATTAACATTCCTGCAGATTCCAGATGTTTTTTACCATGATGGCATTTTATCCTTCCAGCATTGTCATCAGATGCCAGATTTTCCTTTGGCATGCAAAGTCATGCTACCTGAGATTTTGGGGTTTTTATATCCACAGTCTAGGCAAGAGTGATAAAGCAATTAATGCTAACTCCATGTAGGAAAAAGAATCCAAGGAGGTACTTTAGCAAACATTTAGGTGATAATTATGTATTAGCAGTAAAATTGACAAGACTGTGTTAGGAACATTAATACAGTCATTGATTTAAGAATCAAAAGGTAAAAGAAGTGTATATCGGGCTGAATTAGTCTTCAAAAACATGTGCATACACCTCTTTAAAGATACTGGATCCATATATTTGCAAAAGGCTTTGTTAAACTTCTTTAGTAAGTGGTGGACCTGCTTGACCACAACGATTGCTATGATCACATAACCACACGTGTTTGCCAAATCTTTTTTTTTCCCTTTCTCTCTGTTACTCTTTTGTTTCAGTGCAGCTTGCCATAACCCATGGAGTGAGTTATGAAAAACAGGTCCCTACCTTCAGTACAGCGCAGCCTGATTTGAGTGGTGGCTGGATGTGTTACTGTAATAAAATGACAGGAAGTAACATGCGTCTATATAACATGGAAGAGAGCGTACAAAGCCGTCATTTATTCACACCTTTTACCTGACATACAGGGTCAGCACAGTGATGCCAGGGAGCACATTGGACTTCCTTGCTAGTACTGATTACAAAGAATACCTACTTAAAAAGGCAAGGATGTGGGCTGGGGTGTTGGGTTGCTTAGCTCTGGTGGTTTTCAGCTGGTGATCCCTGGGCCTCTAGATACTTCTCAGAGGACCCACCAGAGATAACCAAGAAGGGCCACACTTCATTCAGTACGATCCTTAGAAAGAGGATCTGAAAACAACTGCCCTGCCAGCTTAGGAGTGGCATAGAGGCAGTGTGGACTCTCTGCAGCACACAGCTACCAGAAGCCCCAAGCAAAAATTGCAGCCAGGTGACAGTGCAGGGTAGCCCCAGATGCTGTGATAGCACCGCATGTGGTTTGGAAGCCACATGTGCAGCTGCTAAGAAAACAGACTAAGCCTGCTTGAAGAGGCAACTCTTAGGATGTAAAAGCAAGTTTAGCCTTCAGATACAGGTGGCAGGGGAAAATTTAATCAATGGGTATGGGTGCTACAGTGAACAGATTCTGAGCTCAGCAAAACTGCAATTTCATGACTGACTTTAGTGGAGTCGCACCAAATTTATACCACAAACACTGAAAGGAGATTTTGTGTCAGGATGTGGTCTGTTTAGCTAGAATATACTATTGAAAAGTAGGTGGTCAATGTGTAATTTTAGTTTTTACATCAAGTCTCATGTGAGACTCTGCATAGGTTTAGAAGCCTACAAAGCAAAAATATAAACACAACTATTCTCCCTTGGGAATCAAGAATATTGTTGCATTTACAAAAGGTTTGTATCATTGTGTTACATAATCATGTTACGCCAATTTTGTTAGAAGTAGCTGAACCACTTTGATTGGAAGGCTATCAGCTGACACCCTAATCCCCAAGAGAAGTGCAGGTTTTGATTGTGGCAACATATTGTAGATACATTTGTAGTGAAATTGTTCTGAATTTACACATAACTTTGCTTATGGAGATTTAGTGTATTTGGGATTCCCTAACACAATTGCAAACCAGAGAATAAAATCTATTATGCATCTGGTTGACTTTGTAAGCCCACTTCAACAAATGCAACCAGTAGTACGACAGCAGTCTTCAGTTCAAGCATTTTGCCACATGACCTTTATTTATGCCCTTATCATGCTGGCACCCCGGTAATGACAATTCAGAGTAAATCCACTGTGCTAATTGCCTGCCTGAATTTATACTAAGGTGAACTTGACATCCTGCACTCACTCTAATTTTTCCAGTTACTTGACAGGCATTAATGTTATATTTTTTCAAAAGATTTGCAGCAAACAGTATTTGTTTTCTTATTAAAGAATTACTAACTTCATGTTAAAAGGTTTTATTTAACTGATATTCACTTTTCAAGTAATATTTACCAGTTAAATACAGTAGGGACGGAAAATATACTTTTTTTTTTTTTTCCTAATTTGTCTAATTTTTTGTGAATTCTTTTGCTGTGAGCAAAGCTGAGTAGAGATGAACGTTGCATCCTTTGAAATGTCATGTCCACAGCTATGGTCTTGCTGAAAACAATTTTACATCTTTGTTGTTCCTAAAAGCCCTTAAACTTGAGGTATAGGGGCAGTTAGGGAGCCTCAAGTGATACAAAGAGGGTGCTTCCACTTCATGCTTCATTTCTGCTTTCTTGCATTCTCTTTTAATTCAAGACTAAGCCTGATCTTGTTCTGTTTGAAGTCTAGTTTTCTAACAGCTTTTCAGATCCAACATGGTCTGCAAATATAGTGCTTAATAGATGGATGTATGTATGTATCTGCATGTATAGACACAGAGATACACACACACATGTGCACACACACGCATACATTTTGTTATATACCTATTGAAAGACAATGCAATTTGGTTCATCACTTTGACCTGCAGAAATAGGACAATAAGAACAACAGACAATAATCCGACTCTTGCCAAATTAGTGCAATGCTTCATTGGATTCTGTCATAAATCCAGTATTTTCAGAGAACTATTTAGCTATCACTGCTTAGGTGCTTAACTCTTAGGAAAAATCAATTGTGGTGAGCAGTAAAAGCATTTTTTAAAAATAATAATAAAATTCTCTGGAGAAAACCTAGTATTTTTCTCAAAATTCTCTTGCCAAAATGCTTATGAGAAAGGAAGAAGACTGTAAGTCCCTTGCCTTCACGTGTTTCTTTGTTCTAATATACAGGCATGTCACTAGTAAGAGATGCCTATGCCATGACTATGAGTGGGCTGATCCATTACTATCTAGCCTCACATTTGGCTTGTAAACAATAGTAGGAACTGAGCCCATAGAAAATATCTCACTCTCACCAGCCTGCCACATTGTTTGAGCTGGGAAATCAAGACAAACTGCTACATTCTTGGTTAAAAATAAGAGGCCTTTGAATTCTGTCTCTACTCTGAACTTTCCACCAAGGGTTGACTTTTGTAATTTTGGCATATATTTTGAGGTCTTAATACAGCTTAGATTTTATGTAAGGCTTTCTCTACTCAAAGAGTTGTGCAGCACTGGAACAGGCTCAGACTTGTTAATAAAGGAAGTGCAAAATGTGCCTTACTGCTCCGGACACCAGCATCCTACCATGCCCTAACGTGGGGACTTGGTTGCGATGGGGGCAAGACAGTGTTACCGCAGGTGCCTCAGCCAGCCTAAGGCAGCTTCCTTCTGCTGGAGGAAGGCTAGTCTTGGTTCATATTTAGCTCTAGAGCACCACTGACTGCAGCCACACCTGGGCTGAATCTGCCCCATCTATTCTTTTGATTTTGCATCCTCCATAAATCCCTCACAATGAGTGACTCAGCCTTTCCACCAAGGAACAAAGGCATTTAGAAGGTCACAGCTCACTGGCACACTCTGAAGATTGTTTCAAGCTGCAAATGATAAAATCAGTTAAACTGCATGTGTACAAAGTACAATACTGCAAGGGTCCAGGGATATTTACAGAGAAGGATTCATACAGAAGGTAATGTCTAATAAAATGTACACGTTGTGTTGAGCTTGTTATTGTCAAGCCCTCAATAAAGGGATTTTCCATGATGGTAACTACATGTTCAGAAATTATTTCTCCATTTTAGTTTTGGTAGAGAAATATAATTGTTTAAAAGGATTATAAATTTGATATTCTATCTGGCAACAAGGTAGAATATTTCTATTGCTATATTACTTACCATGTTATAATGCCTCAGTTTAGCATTTTCATTGAAGTCAAATACATATACATAAAAATATGTATATGAAAAAATATATATAAAAAAGACATATGCCAGTGGACACTTGCAACATGTTATACGTACTGGCACACTCACATGCATTAACGAAAACCAACACTGAATCTGTAGATTTGCACCTTACCTGAATTACAAAAGGACCTGAGGGGCCCTGATGCTGCAAGCTTGTAATTCCCACTGATTTAACAGGGAGGAAATTGAGGTCAGGTTTTGATTACAGCATATATATTTTTTTATCTTTATGCACTGATGTATTTGCATTATAGTGAGTTAAATTTGGTTTACAAACTGCAGCAAAACTTGGGGGTTGCCTTGCTTGAATTTAAATGAGAGGTTCCATTATGCATCTTTCTTTTCTCATGGTTTAGGTTTTCCCCTAGAAACCTAAAGACCTGATGGGACCAATCTTGTGTTTAAAGTTAAGCATGTGTACCAATGTATTGCTTGGTAATGTATTGCTTGTATTGGGAATGTTCAGGCTGTGTAGAACTGCAACTTGAATGTGGAGGAAGCTAGAAAAACTGGGACTCAGAACTCAAATCCACCCCACCTCTGTTATCACAGCAACCCCACAAGCATGGGCCACAAACAAGGGTAGCAAAGTCTAGGTGGAAGACAGCTGTTTGCCACTCCTCCCCTCAAGAATGAACAATTCTTAAGTTACCTGGTGGTGACAAGTCTATTATCAGTTTAGATTCAGTGGTAGCATCCTGGTTTGGCTGGGACAGAATCACAGCCCAGCCATACTAGGCAGGCCATTAGTAGTTTCAAGCCAACCAGCACAGCTGACCTGAGTTAGCTATAGGTGTAGCCCATCCCATAATGTCATGGTCATTATAAAGGGGGAAGGTTAACTGAGGAGAGAGAGCTCCTGTGGGGTTCCTCATGGGATTTTTTTCCTGTTTCTCTTCTGTTTTTTCCCTGCTCTTGAGGACTAGATAGTCTTTGGCTGAGTATAGCTCTATATATCTCTGTTGGTATTGGTGGTGTTTTCATTAAATCTGTTTCAGTGCTACCCACAAGTTTGCTCTCCTTTTTCCCGGTTCCTCTCCCTGGCTGGTGAGGGGTTGTTGGGTGATAGAGTGACTGTTATAGTTTAGCGCTGGGTTCAGGCTAAATGTGGACAGGTAGCTAGTTCATACCCATTTGTTCTTGGGGTAGTATCCTTTGAGCTGTATAGTTCTTCTTCCTCAGTGTTTACCTGTGTTGCCCTCTGAAACCACATCTGCTTGACCTAAACAAGACACTTTCTGGCCTATATGGAAGGTATCAGTGTTTCCTTGGCCATTTTAAGGTCCTCTTTCCTGAACTTCTCCCAGTATGTGTTAACTTTTTTTTGGTTGTGACAGAGTTGTTCTGAGTACTCTGCATAAGGTCTCAGCTTACACAGTTGCATAAGTATTTCCCTTTAACCTATCTGAAGTACAGCACCTGTAGATCTTTAGATGTGTTTTCATTTTTCGTGATGATGTTGCAGTAGTGGCCTTTAGACATCATGTGATGGACAATTGACTAAACCAGCCAGGCCTTTCTCTTCATCTTTTGTCAGCAGCTGACAGACCTATGCTTACTGCAGAAATTCTTCTTAGTCACCAAGTTCCTTGCCTTTATGGCAGTTCAGTCCTACTGTGTGTGCCAGATACACTGGTGACAGAAAGGAGGTATTTCATTAATTGTTTCTATTCTTTGGATATAATCATTAACAGAAATTATAAATTCAGTTGACTGCAAATCCCCAGTAACACAAATCAACTTCCTGTAGCCTGAGCAGTCTCCCATGAGTGCAGCCCCTGCTGCTGCACATCAGCTGGTTTCTTCCCTCTGATCTTCCTGCATGATCACTCTGACTTCCACATAACGCTGTGTCACTTCACTGATATCTATATGGGTTTGCTTTATTGCAGATCCATTCTCTAAAAATGTCATGCATTTTAGCAAAGAAAAATACAAAGTTAATTTGGCACCATCTGTCTTTGGTAACTACTTCTCCCATTTTTATGTACTTTCATATCTCTATTCCTTTTGCAAAATGCCAAGTCCTTGTAGGCAATTGAGATCATCCTAATATACTTTTGTGGACCACTTATCTCCTTAAAGATTGCTACTTCATTTTTAAATTTTTTAATCATATGATGTTGCCATCTGTTTTAGTAAATGCACTAAAACTCTTATCAGTGACTTTATCTCAGTTACTGGGCCTCTCTGAGAGATGAGCTCTTTGCCCTCTGGTTTCACCTTGCACATGACAATTTCTCTTTCCACATCCATTCTCATGAACATCCTTGGGTTTGCCTCTGTGATTGCAGCATTATCATTGCTGACACTAAGCCAAATACTCAGGTAGTTTAGGGTGGGGCCTAGATTATCTTTAATTGCAACATGATGTATGTTTTAGAAGGTACCCATTTCTTTTTTGTTGTTTACATGGCCAAGGTACCTTTTACTATTTGCTTGAATTTCATTTGAGGCCTCTACCCAAGCTCGACTTTTGACATTTTCAACTTTCTATATGCCTTCTATCTGGCAAGGCATTTTTTCTTTTTCTGTTCCTTGTAGGCTTTCTCTTTACACACAATATTAAGGGTTTCTTGGTTAATTATGAATGGAATTATTTCCTGACATTTTTCCCTTTGTGATACATACTTAAGATAATTTCTGGAGCACTGGCTTAAAGGAACTCCAGTAGCCTTCCACAGTTATCCGACTGAACTATTCTGACTCAATATGTGCTCATACTTCAAATCAGATGAGTAGCACCAGTATTTTTAAATTAATATTTCAGTTACTTATATTCAGCAGAGTCTGGCTTCCTATTGAGTAGTAAATTAGATGTACTAGTAACAAATGAAGCACTTAGTAAACTAAAGTCCAACGACTGCTCCAACCACAGATCTTAAAATCTAAAGGGGATAATTAAAGAAACAGAGAAAATACAAAGCAGGACTATGGATAATGAAACAGACCATTTTATCAGTTTCTCTTTTTAATGTTTAAGAGTCTTTAAAATGTCTGTAAACTAAAACAAAAACCACTGAAAAATAAATAAGATTATTTGTACTGTGTACCTTGGAGGATGACCTTGCTGTTGCAGTCATTAAGTCATTACTGAAAAGAAAAAAAAGTCCCAGTTATTCAGTCTGCTTGGTGAATGTTGTGATAATACTGTGAGGGAAGGAAATCATTCCATAGGCAAATAATAGAATAAATCTGTCCCGATTTTTTTACACCAAATTATTCATCAAGATCCACCTACAAATGGGGAGGGCAAACCCCTGTATCAAGCCTACTGACTTACAGTGAGAGATCTGCTGTTTCAAGATGAGAGTATTTTCGTGTGGCTTTGCTGAGAGCCACCACGAGAGGGCCGTTTGCCTGCACCCTTGCAACTCCTTCCAGGGAGTCTCTTGCCCCCCTTCCCTGCACAGCCTGCTCTTGTAATCTGTTGTGTTTTCGAAACAATATTTTCCCAATTTGCTTCTCATTCACAAACCCTATAATATTCTTGCAGTGGGAAATGTAATGATGGTTCTTCTCGTGGACTTCAGCAAGAAGGTATGCACTTAATTAGGCACTGAGAAACATGCTCTGGGAAACAAATGAATTTGAATTTTCTTTTGATTTCCCTGCAGGGCCTTTCCTTTTGCTCGTCCTTGCTGGCAGAGGCCACAGCAGCTAACTCAGCTCCTCCCTGGAGCTAGCTAGTTTAGTTGAGCAGCAGGAGACCATAGAGTGAATGGCACTAGAAAAAGCAGCAATGTAAGCAGGAATATTTTGCTTGACCCTATGCATTATTTGTTGTTTTACCACTGTTGTGTAAAAATCAGCCCTCATTTGATAAATTCAAAAATTACCACACAAGAATCATGGGACTGTGATAAACGATAATACTGATGTTGAAGAGAAGAAGATCAGTTAAGTGCTGGGACCAGTTGCACTGTAAGATTTCCTTTACGGCATCCTCCAAATACAAGGAATTTCTTCCACCGTGGAATGAGCAGGTGTTCCTCTCCAAGTGCTCCCAAAATCTGGGCAGGGAATTGTCAGCGCAGAGGCCTGAGCATGCACATACCTGTGCTACCTCCCCACAGCACAGGTATGGCAAGAGCTGTCCCACCAGAAATTCTGCACACATTTGTGGCATCTCTGGGACACCTCCTCAGGAGTGAGCCCTGAGCCACCAGAGCGGTGACCAAGGTCTCTTGACCTCAAGTCCTCTGGAAGAGGCTGGCAAGAGCCCTGGTGCACAACCTTCTCCCTGGGAAGGCGCAGCTTAAGTCCCAGATTCCGTCAGGCACAATGTGATGTCACTAGATGGCGACAGATACCTTCTGTACTGTGAAAAATAGCCAAATGCTTCCTCAAAACAGAGACGGAAAGGAAAGGAAAAACACAAAAGGGCAAAAACTAAAGTTGCATTACACCGTAGTTTCTAATAGTACATCCATATGCCATTTCCCAAGTAACGTATTCTCATTTTCTCTCCAGGCTCAAGTACGAAGGTAATATCTCAGGCTTTTTTGGTAATTCTTTTGTTTGCATACAGTATTTCTATTATTACAACCACCATTAAAACTGGTCATGCACCTTCCTTTCTTGATTGTAAATCTCAACTGTTTTTGTCAGTATTAGCATATTGTCTTAAGACAGAAGCACGGTCTTGTTAAACACAAGTCGTTAATGAAACAATTGAGCATAAACCCAGTTTAATTGTGAAGTTAGGTCTGTGCTGTCTGTAGACCCTCTCTTCCTCTTCAGTTACAAATTTTCATGAAAATCTAACCAAAAAGATATTTAAAACACGCTAGCTTTTCCAGTATGCATGTAAATGCAGCATTTCAAACTTCCAACATTTTTGAAAGTTGCTCACTTTTCAATTATTTTGCATTCTGAAGAAGATTTGGTCCTTTTTCCTTTTAAAAAAGTGCATAAGGAAAACTATTTTAAAAAATTCTTGAGCGCAATGAAGTCCTATTCCTTCCAGCATTGGCTTGTTAATAAAGGTGTGTCAGGAGAGTTCTCAGTAAATTTAGAACCTTTTTTTGAATGTTGGAACAGAAGATTGCTTCATATGGGTGGAGACATATAAGGTTTCACTCAATGTTACCCAAGTGAATGAAATCACTGCAGTCTGAACATAAATCATGAATCTTGTTGACAACAGAAAATGCTTTCCCAGCATTCTGAGTCACTTCGGTCTCACCACGGCATTTTAAGTATGTTGAGCTCAGCAGTTTTCTAAAGAGCAATTAAGTTATTTCCAAGTGATTGATAAACTTGAAATACTGGTAGCTAACTCCATGACAAAACTGAATTTGCATTTGTTAATGAACTGTACAAGCAGATACGCAAAAATGCAAGGAGCAAAAGATCTTAAACCTGTGGAAGGTACTCAGATACCATGACAATGAACCTAGTGTGAATATTCAAATATTATGTGGGGTGTCTGTGGTGATCTGGGGCCAGAAGGTGGTGGTCAGTGGCACAAAGTCTAATTGGAGGCCAGTAACTAGCGCTGTACCCCAGGGATCAGTGCTGGGTCCAGTCCTGTTCAACACCTTCATTAATGACCCGGATGACGGGGCAGAGGGCGCCCTCAGCAAGTTTGCTGATGACACCAAATGGGAGGAGTGGCTCATATCCCAGAGGGTCGTGCTGCCATCGAGAGGGACCTCGACAGGCTGGAGAAATGGGCTGACAGGAACCTCACAAACTTCAACCAGGAGAAGTGTGAAGTCCTGCACTTGGGGAGGAACAACCCCATGCACCACGCACAGTATATGCTGGGGGCCACCCAGCTGGAAAGCAGCTTGGCAGAAAAGGACCTCGAGGTCCTGGTGGACACCAAGTTGAGCATGAGTCAGCAACGTGCCCTTGCCACAAAGAAGGCTTATGGTACCCTGGTCTGCATTAGAGAAAGTATTGCCAGCAGGCTGAAAGTGGTGATCCTTCCCTCCTACCCAGGACTGGTGAGGTTGCACCCAGAGTCCTGTGTCCAGTTCTGGGCTCCCCAGTACAAGAGAGACCTGGACATACTGGAGAGAGTCCAGAGAAGTGCTCTGGTGGTGATGGTGAAAAAAGGACTGGAGCATCTCTCCTACGGGGAAAGGCTGAGAGAGCTGGGACTGTTCAGCCTAGAGGCTCAGGGAGGTCTTATTAATGTATATAAAAGCCTGAAGGGAGGGTGCAAAGAGGATGGAGCCAGGCTGTTTCCAGTGGTGCTCAGTGACAGGACCAGAGGCAGAGGGCACAAACTGGAACACAAGAGGCTCTGTCTGAATGACAGGAAACTTTTTTTTTTTATTATTATGTGTGTGACTGAGCACTGGCAAAGGTTGCCCAGAAAGGTTTTGGAGTCTCCATCCTTGGATATTCAAAAGCCATCTGGAGACAGTCTTGGGCAACCTGCTCTAGGTGGCCCTGCTTGAGCAGTGGGCTTGGACCAAATGGCCTCCAGAGGTCCCTTCCAACCTCAGCCATTCTGTGATACAAAAGATTTATTACAATGCTCAGTTGTGATGGTAATCTTTGAAAAGAGTCATCAGTAAATTAACTAAACAAATTATAAGGATTGAGGTACATACTTGTTCGTACATTTTCTAGCTACATGGTGTGCCATGAATACCAGCCTCATTAGGGATCTGTAGGTGCAGTATCCTAGAATTGCCCTTGCTCCGGGTTTGAAGGATAAAATACGTGTTCAAAGATGTTTGTGGTTAAAAATGTTCACATCTTTTTTTCTGTGCATAAAAAGAAGAAGCATATAAATCCATGCCAAAGAGCTACATTTCATACTTGATGATACCAAAGATAGATGTACTTTCAACAGCAGAACTTAGCTGGAATCTTGCCTGCCCTTCAGGCAGGCTTGTAACTTGGCAAGAAGACCAGTGTACTGAATATGGGTCTCTCACCCACGATAGTGTCAGTAGTAAATACCTTTTTAAATTTTATACTTTTAAATGTATTTACACACAGATGCCTTTACAAAGCTCACCGCTGTTTACAGTCTCTAGAGTACAGTAACTGAAGATATGTGTAGAGACACTGACGGTATTTTTGAGATTCCAAATAGCCTAAGTCTAATCTAAAGGGATACATGTGTTGTCTCACCACTGATGAGGCCAGATATACTCACAGATACCTTTTATAAATAATTGAAGTTACAATGTTGGTTCTTTCAGTAGAACCAGCTGAACAGTTTTGAGATTAATTCTGAAAGGAACACATTATGAAAGGGGCATACTTACTCCACTGTGTATGCAATGTTTGCACATACTACACATTGTAATGACAAATGATACTTTCTATTTTGTCAAAGGTTCAGATAAACACTGCCTAACAGGAACATGTGTGGGCCAGCTGAACGCCTCCTTTGAGAAGTCTGGCAGGCAACAACCTTCTGCAGGAGACTAAACAAAGCTGCTTAAAAACCAGTCTAGTTTTCCAGGTGTGAAGTTAAATGTTAACTTCCCACCATGCATAAATATTTGCTACAAATGCTAACTTCCCACCATGCATCTGCTCATCTTCATGTATTATTCCTCATGAGGGATTTTTTGTTTTCCCATTTTAACAATGCAGCAAATTACAGCCATGAGAAACTAACCACAGGGTTGCCCACGCTAGCCAGCTCAAAGGCCATCAAAACAAGGCTCCTGGTGGCCTTTTTCTCAGGAACCACTTGTCAGCAGGATGTGTGCTGAACTATTTCAGCAATACGGAAGCCTTGCTCAGGCCTCTTTTCCTTTGGAGGGAGTGCTCCTCACATCCTCTCGTCACACGAGTTAAGAACCTGCCTCAAGTCAGAGAAGAGAAGCACCCATGCAGGTACTGAGATCTGGAAAATACTGTGTGGGAATGCGGCATTTCCCTTCCCTCTCCATGTGTGTGGAAAAGACAGCAAGGCACAAACTGCAGCTGCTCAGAAAAAATCTGCAACAGGTCTAGTTTCACATGCAGAGGAATTTCTCTTGCTTTTGTGACACAGTGGGAAGATTTTATTTTTGTGGCACTAATATCAATTAATGCTATTTGTGCTTAATCACCCAGGGGCCTCTGCTCGGATGTAGTCTCTCACACCTGGCCAGTGCAAGCTTGGAATCTGATGACTGAGAAGCTTGTGGAAGCCCATTATTGGCCTGATATTTAACAGGAGGCTTCTGGTTCCAGCCTTGCTGCTCCTCAGTTCCTGAAACAGGAGAAGGGCACTCGCAGCACAAGAGTGGATGAGAAAGGAGGACCATGGTCCTTGCTATTCAAGCACAGACTATGGTGACTATTAACCAGTGACTCCCTTTTTTTATCTCAATTGCCTTTATTCTTTTTAAAAATAGCAGATGATTCAGCAGTTCTCAAACTTTTTTCTCACTTTCCTCCCCCCCATCCACACACCTACAGAAAGCATATCTTGTAAAGAGAAATAATGGCTAGAGCACCACAGTAATGGGTGTCGGCAGAGGATAGAAAGTTGGGGTAGGGAATCTGGGGGACAGACAGACCATAAAAGGGGGGGGCGGGGGGGAAGAAGAAGGGAAGAGAACAGAGAGTCGAGTCAGGATGCAGGCAGCACACAAACCGCTCAGGGTGTCCCAGAGCTGCGCCATGACATCAGGGGAGGCCCCTAAACATGACATAATCACCACAAACAGCTGCAGCTTGACTCAGCATCTCCCAGGGGCCTGGAGCTCTGTCTGATCCCGGTCCTTCTCTGTGCTGTCTGCCTATGTCCCCTGGCAGAGCCCTTTGTCACAGCCCTGCTTCGCACTCCATCCCCCTCCCAACCCCACCATCTGCAGCTCCATCCTGATCCCAGTAGCTGCAGGACAGGAAGGACCGAACTCCTTCTATTGCTATTATAAAAGCGTGATTAATGCAAGTGACTGAAGGTTTATCGTGTCAACAACATTTAGACTCAGGACAGATAAAAAGGAAGAAGGAAGCTATATTCTGTAGTCCTGCTATAAATATTCTAAGTGGGAATAAACTTCCCTGCATAGGTTAAGGCTGCTATTACACCCACCCAACCACTGAATTGTCAGCAGTGTCACTGAAAGAAGTGTCTGTCACAGAAGATCCCTATTGTCAAAACCCTTTTTGTTCTTTTGCTTGCCCTTTGGAGGACTGTAAGTTCTGTTAATAAAGCAACTGTGCTCACAGAATATATCTGGATTCCCTCAAGGCACTTGACTTATAGAATCACAGAATGGTTTGGGTTGGAAGGGACCTCAAAGACCATCTAGTTCCAACCCCCCTGCCATGGGCAGGGACACCTTCCACCAGACCAGGTGCCTCAAAGTCCCATCCAGCCTGGCCTTGAGCACTTCCAGGGAGGGAGCAGCCACAGCTTCTCTGGGCAACCTGTTCCAGTGTTTCATCACCCTCACAGTGACAAATTTCTTCCTAATATCTAATCTAAATCTCCCCTCTTTCAATTTGAAACCATTACCTCTCATCCTATCACGACATTCCCTGATCAAGAGTCCCTCTCCACCTTTCCTGTAGGCCCTCTTGAAGTACTAGAAGGCCACTAGATGGTCTCTCCAGAGCCTTCTGTTGTCTAGGCTGAACCACCCCAACTCTCTCAGCCTGTCCTCACAGGAGAGGTGCTCCAGTCCCTTCATCATCTTCATGGTCCTCCTCTGGACCCACACGAGAAGGTCCATGTCTTTCTTGTGCTGGGGGCCCCAGAGCTGAACACAGTACTGCAGGTGGGATCTTACCAGAGTGGAGTAGAGGGGTAGAATCCCCTCCCTCAACCTGCTGGTCACGCTTCTTTTGATGCAGCTCAGGATGCGGTTGGCTTTCTGGGCTGCGAGCGCACACATTGCTGGCTCATACTCAGTTTTTCATCCACCAGCACCCCCAAGTCCTTGTCCCCAGGACTGCTCTCTACCCACTCATCACCCAGCCTGTGTTTGCGCTGGGGATTGCCCTGACCCAGGTGCAGGACCTTGCACTCAGCCTTGTTGAACTTCATGAGATCTACAGGGGCCCACCTCTCCAGCCTGTCAAGGTCCCTCTGGATGGCCTCCCTTCCCTCCAGTGTGTCGACCGCACCACATGGCTTGGTGTCATCAGCAAACTTGCTGAGGGTGCACTTGATACTACTGTCCATGTTGCTGACAAAGATGTTAAACAGTGCCAGTCCCAATACAAGCCCTTGAGGAACACCAGTCATCACTGGTCTCCACTCGGACATTGAGCTGTTGACCGTAGCTCTTTGAGAGTGACCATCCAGCCAGTTCCTTATCCTCTCAGTGGTCCAACTGTCAAATTCATCTTTCCAATTTAGAGACAAGGATGTTGCGTGGGACAGTGTCAAATGCTTTGCACAAGCAAACTTTGTACCAAATGATACAGACTTAAGAGAGAATGAGCTAGATTTACAAACTGGTTTACAGACCAGTCTCCGGGGGTTGCCAGTGATCATTATTAATGTGGTATCAATGAGTAGAGTCCCAAAGATCTCAGCTCATGGGCCAAAACTGTTCAATAGTTTTATAGTTGTGACCATGACACAAAATCTGTGGTAAAGTTTGCTGCTGATAAAAAATTTTGTTTTGCTAGCAGGTAATCAAGACAGATTAATATAAGAGTAATTTAAATTGCTTTATTGAAAGATAAGCACCCAGAAGTATTTTAATACAGTTAAATACTTAAAGTGCTATTGGTTTGGATGAAACAATGATGTAAAAAGTTGCATTTATGGATCAAAGGCCAGGAATCTGGAGAGGACCTAACAGTAACAATGGATAACCATCCCAGCATAAACTCTCAAACAATGTTGTATATTAAGAAATAATGTAATCTTCGAACGTATAAGGGAACAATATTGCATAAGGCAAGGAAGTGACCCCATACATGAGAATGCTGTAGACTCCTGTCCAGCAGCCTCGACACCCCAGCAGTCCATGCACCATATCTAACACCACCCACACACAATTGTGTGGCATTTATTCTCCCCATCAACTGCAGGCTCCGAAATGAAGCTGTTGAGTACATGGCGCTTGGGAAGAGGAAAAACAATTGTGAAGGGATGGCATTAAGGGCACTGCCTTACAGCGGCACAGGGAAGGTGTGGGCAGAGCACCCCCATGACTCCAGTAGAAGTTTGGAGACACAAACCCCCAAGTCTCACTAATTCCTTAAAGGTGTAAGAGTCTTGTAGATGGCAATTTCATGTCACAGTTTATAGAACTTATCACAGACTCATAAAATAATTTTGGTTGGAAAAGACCGTTAAGATCATCAAGTCCAACCATTATCCTACCACTACCAAGCCCACCACTAAACCATGTCCCTAAGCACCACATCTATGTGTCTTTTGAACACCTCCAGGGATGGTGACTCCACCACCTCCCTGGGCAGCCTGTTCCAATGCCTAACCACTCTTTCAGTAAAGAAATTTTTCTTGATATCCAATGTAAATCTCCCCTGGTGCAACTTGAGGTCAATACCTCGTCTTGTCATTAGTTACTTGGGAGAAGACACCAACACCGGCCTCACCACAACTTCCTTCTAGGTTGTTGTAACGAGCAATAAGGTCTCCAAATATATATGTGTTTATACAACATGAAAGGTTCAAGTGATATCCACGGAATGGTTCATGTGCCTGTCACACACAGAGGGCCCAAGACCACCACCAGGGCCTTGGACAAGGGCATACCTCGTATCCTTTAGAGGATTCCAGCATTTTAGGAAGCTATCCCGGGGTTTTGCGTACAACTGGCTGGACCCGCGGCGCCCAAGAGACGGGACGGGACGGGAGGCCAGGCCCGGCCAGGCCAGGCCGTTCCTCAGGAGCGAGGCTACCAGCGGAGCCCTCACACGACGCCAGGCGGCGGGGAGGCAGGGCCTTCCCCCGGCAGGGCCGCCAAGGAGCGAGCGGCGGCGCCCCGCTACCAGCAGCCGCCCCAAATGCCGTGAGGCAGGGGACGGGACGGGACGGGACGGGACGGGGGGACGGACAACACACGACACACCCCCAGCAACGCCACCCCACCCCGACAGAAGGAGAAGCGAGGCCCATCGGTGGCGCTTCCGGGCTACGCACATGACATCAGGGCGGTGGGCCGGGCCGGGGCAGGTGGTAAGATGGCGGCGGCGGCGGGCGGATGCGTGTCCTCCGCCCCCCCCACCGCCCGCTGCTGAGGAGGAGGTGGCAGCGGCGCCCGCGGCCCGCCCCACCGCGCCCCAGACCGCCCCCGCCGCGGGCCGCCCGGTCATGTAGACGGGGCGGCGCGGCCGCCCTTCCCCGCGCAGCCGCCCCTCTGCCGGCGGGCGCCATGGAGGACGTCGGCTCGGGCGTGAACGCGGACGCGGAGGTGCGGAAGCTACAGGAGCTGGTGAAGAAGCTGGAGAAGCAGAACGAGCAGCTCCGCAGCCGCCACGGCACCCTGCCCGCCGCCCCCGCCAGCCCCAAGCGCCTCCTGGGCAGTGGGCCCTCCCCGTCGCCCCCCGCCGCCTCCCCGTCCGACGGCCGCTGCCTCAGCCCCAGGGCCGCTGCCCGGCGGCCGCCCCCCGAGGAGCCCGGCGGTGGCGCGGCCGGCGCGGAGGGCACCGGCCTCCTGGACGACGCAGCGCTGCTCAGGCCGGAGGAGCTGGAGCGGTTGGCCGGCTGCGAGGAGGACGAGACCGGCTGGTGAGGAGGCGGCCGGGGTGGGGAGGGGAGGGGATGGCGTGGGGGCGTCGCTGTCCGCTGTCCCCCGCCGCCGGGAGGCGGGGAGGGCGCTGTCCTCACCCCGCCGTCCCCGGGAGGAAGGGGCTGTTTCCAGACGCGTGCCTGGTGTCGGAGGTGGTCTCGTCTCGGGGCTTTGTGTAGGGAGGCAGCCTCGCCCTCTGGGGCTGGATGAAGGGATTCACTCTCCAAGATGTACTGCAGCCTGCAGGGGAAGAGTCTTTGGGGTTCTCCACGTCACCCCGCACCTCCCAGGAGGCCTGCAGCTGGGTGCTTCTGTTCGGCCGCGGTGAGTGTGTTACATCGGGTCACCTGGAGACCGGAGCAGGCTCCAGTTCGGCCGCAAAATCAGTTGTCGGTGTTTTCACGAGTTCAGAAGGTGTGGTGGCCTTGAGAAACTTGTGGAAAATTTCTGGGGTAGTGCAGAATTAGCCCACAGGTACTGTTATACCCTTTCAAATGTGCATCGAGCATGTTTTAAGTCTTGATCTTTCAGCAGTGAGGGCAGCAAATGTAACATACTGTTTCATCTCCTAAATGTGCTGTCCTTAGGTGTTTCCACTTATTGATAATGATGCAGGACCACGGTTTACATTAGGTGGTTTCTGTCTTTTTAAATGGAGTGCTGACCCTGCTGCTCCAGCAGAAACACCCGTGGGTGGCTGTTCACCTTGTCTTTATTACACTTGGATGAGCTTCTACTGAGAATCAAGGTGGCTTGCTCTCTCTTAACACCATGCTGTTCTCCAGCTGTTTTGGAAGTTTCCTATGACACTAGTTGAAGAGCAGCATTAGATCTGTAGGAGAGATAGTGGGGAGAAGCACAGTGTCAACAGAGAAACACAGGGGAAGTGTGTACAGGGAGGGAAAGTGTAACAAAAGCAGTCTGGCTTGGGTCAGAAGTGGTTGTAGGTTCATCTACAAAGGTCTTTGGGAGTGAACAAAAAAAACCCAAACAAAAATGTCTTTCAGAGTTAGAAATACCTTTAAAAATGCTGGAATGATTCCATGCATGAGCAATGTTTTAGTTGCTCAGGGAGGAGACAATGCGTGCACTCCCTCAGAGAATCATTTGCCTGACATCCTGCCTGATCCACCAGAGATGTATGAGAGCATAAGTTTATTCTCATCCAACACGAGTTTACTAAATTTACACAAGGCGTCATCTTCCAGATGATGAGTCTGTGCAAAGCAGCTACTCTTATTTCTCAGCTTATGCCTTGTAATCTACTGACTTATAGCACGTGAGGAAAATGGAATATACTAAATTTGTACTGTAAGTTTGGAGTGGTATGGCCAAATTTGTGAATGTAATGAATTCTAGTGACAATACGTGTTATAATTTTATATGTTATCCCTAAATCGTGAGCAACATAATGCATCGAGGTGTAATGGTTGGAAGCTGGGAGAGGGCAGGTTTAGACTAGATAAAAGGAAGTTCTTCACCGTGGAGGTGGTGGGACACTGGCACAGGTTGCCTAAGGAAGTTGTGGATGCTCCATCCCTGGCAGTGTTGAAGGCCAGGTTGGACGGAGCCATGAGCAACCTGGAAGGTGTTCCTGCCCATGGCAGGGGGGTTGGAACTAGATGGTCTTTGAGGTCCCTTCCAACCCAAACTGTTCTGTGATTCTGTGATCTCTTCAGTGGAAGTTACTGTCACGTAGAGTGACAGTGATGGCGTAAATGCGGTGTGTTTTTGTTTAGGCCGTTCTGGACACTGGCAGGGCAGGCGGCATAGCTTGCTGAGTGCTGCTTTTGCTGGTGTCAGGTGTTTGGCACATTAACCTAACACTGCTTGTTATTGTGGCTTCAGTCATAGTTCTATGCAAGTTATAGTCCCCAAAAGACACCCAAACTTAAATGCGCTCTATAACATATCTTCTTTCCTTTCCTAATATTTTAGCAACTATAACACTAATTTTCAGTCTTAGACATGGGACAGTGACTGGGACGGGAAAGCATACACCTAAAAAAGAGCAGTTAAAATTTACTTACTGTACTACGTATAAGAAATTTGGCTATGTAATTAAAAAAACTTTTGTCTTTTCGTGCTATAGTTTAATATGCTCTTACTGATAGATGTGGTTTGGCTAGGTGATTTATTTTTTTTTCCCAAATTGCTCTATAAAAATGGAAATCAAACTCCTGGAATTTTTAAACACCATTTAATTCAACTGTTGAGGCAGTAAATACTCTAAACCAACTTTTTTTTTGCTGAAGGTAGGAATAACTTTATATCTGTGCGTTTGATGAATGGAGGTTATTGCTCTAAATGAAGTTGGAAATTTTCAGAGAGTTAGTGGAGCAGTCAAAAAGAAACAAGCCTGTGAAAATGGGAGTGATGATCTAAGTAAGTGGATTTCTCTTAAACTGTTTCATAAAGATCCTACTCTTAAAGCCTTGGTTATGCAAGGTCGCTCAAAAAGTAATTGGATCAACTGAAAGGGTGAATGTACTTGCTGAAATTTAAACCTCATGTGAACTCTTTCAGGTTCAAATGGATTTGGATCACTGCTGCTTAACCCAAAATCCTGTTGAAACTATGAGATTATACCTCTGTAGAAATCCGAGACCACTTACCAGCTGAGGAAGCCTCACTAAATTTAAATCACAGTTTGTGCATAAAAAAATTGATTCATCTTGCCTGTTTTGTCTGTATACATAGAGAAGCTTAGATCTGTCTTTACTTTTTATTTCAGAAGCACTTTGCTGTGCAAGATAATAGATGATGAAGGGTGTTGGTTATCTCTGTTATTCTCCCTGCTTTGTGTAATTAGGCATTTTTTTCAGTCCATGTATTCATATACCCCGTTATGGAATTGTTTGCAGCCTTGTAATAACAGAATAAATAGTTTTCTTCACTGCTGAAATTACATTGTTTTACATTTAATGCTCACATGAGATTAGTGCCTGTGAAATTTCACTATGAATTGAAGATGGAATAGTTGATATTGTGACTGAAATTGATGCTGAAATGTGATGTGTTGTTTTTTAAATCTATGTTTTGGAGTAGCTTCAGTATTAATTCTTTAAATGCTTTTAGATAGTCTACACAGGACAGAAGTGTAAAGTGAAAAATGAAGGGAGAAGGTAGAACTAGCCCGAATTACTAACAAGTGAAAAGAACTTTACTGCTGCTTTAGTAGCAGCATTAGGTAATATAACAGCATTACAGTATTACTGAACTCTGGGACTGTTTGTGTTTTTGCTTGTTTTTCTTTGCTGTGTTTAGCTAAATCCAGATAGGTTTTAGTTTTTAAACAATTCAGCACATGGGACAATCTTCAAATCATACGGTAAATTACTAAAAATATTTCAGTGGATTTAGGTAGAATTTCTTGGCCATATGCTTCTGAATCCTGTTTAATATGCTGAAAGTTTCTTCTTAATAGGGTCCTGAAAGTTGCAGATAGGCACATAGGCAGGTGCACACAATATCGAGCTGTGCCTAGGCCTGTGGAGGCTTTGCTTTAGGCCTGCTGGTCACTTCCTCAAGAAGTTACCAGTGACTTTAGTAACTTGTTCTATGGGTGTTCCTATTTAGCTGTTCTTGAACCAGACTGGATCAAATTTCAAGTTTCTCAAATTTCAATCTGAACATGTCTTTTAATTAATTAATTAAAAAGACGGAAGGGGCGCCAGAGTGGAGAAATCTTCAGGGAGGCAGAATGAGGTATACGGCTCCTTGCCTGACTTGCTGGGTAAGGTTGGGTGTGGATGTGTAGCACATCTGGGACGATTTGGTCACAGTATGCGAGGTGGCTTGCTATGCTACTTTTAAGAAGTGAGCTGTCCCGAGTTTATTGCAGGATAAGTGTGCACACGTGGCCAGTTACTGTAGATTAGTTAATGTGCTGTGAATCCACTATAACTTGCTTTGCGGTAACTTGTGGCATAGTCACTTACCTAAACTTTCTGAGGAGCTTTCTTTTAAATGTGAGGAAAGCATACAGCGCTTTTTCTTCAAAATTTATATGCAGTATGTGCCTAAAAGTATTGAGCTTGCTGTGTGTTGGTTTTGTACATGTACTTGCTCAGCAAACTTGAGAACAGTTGCATCGTCTTTAAATGATAGGTCTATAAAAGCTAGCCTAGCACTTATCAGTGCTTTCATGTCACTGCAATCTAAAGTCTCCTTGGTAGGGCTGAAATAGCTAACAGCTGACTGACTTCATTTACAAGCAAAAGGCAGTTACTGGGTGTTTAAAGTGAAATTTTTGTGGGTTGTTAATAGTTCAAAGTAATATTTTTGAAGACCTCATATTTGTTTGGTATCATGTTCGGTTAAAATGGAGAGCAAGTGCTTTTATACACAGTCTCATTCAGCAGCTATTTCTATTAAATTGGCACCTATTGTTAATAATCTGTGTTTCTGTTCTAGTCATCCATTCCAGTTAGTTGGGTCAGTGGCTGTTTTGAGATACAGAGGGTGAAAACATGATTGTCTTTCAGCTCATATTGCTTGATGTCCTTCGAGTACTAACTTTGTTTTGGAACCCTAAATTTTGCCCTAGTGAGCTAGTAAAGTGTAGGGTGAGTGTTTTAGGATAGAGCTGCACCTGGATGAACTCCCATTGCTGAAATTACATCGCAGCATTTCCTCTTCAGCTGCTAAAATGGCATTGGTATTAATGTGGTTTAGACCTCTTGGAAACTGGACAGGTCCCGATCAATTCCTGCCCTGTGACCTAAGTGAAAAAGAAATCGATGCTTTTCATTTTGTGGTCTGTCAATCTGATTTAAAGTTGGGGGTTTTAAACCAAATTCAGATAATGGCTTCTCAGACTAGAAAGGTAATTTGAAAAGAATATGAGAGAACTAAGGATTAGAGAAATTAACAGTTTGTCAAATGAAACAACTGGTGTAATATCAAATAATATTGCATTTGACTAATGTCTTTGAGATACCTGTGTTTTTTGTGAAATGGATGTTCGAGGACTGTTGGAAGAACTTTTTTCGATTTTTGACTTCTTGTATGATATTTATGGCTTTTAAATGTGTTTGATATTTTGATATTACAGAAGCTTTAATACGAATTTCCTTTACTGTCTTAATGGTATTCTTGAAATTTACCTCGTAATCATGTCTTGTTTTGGCATGATTCACATTTCTGCGTTTTGTAGTTGTTGGTAGAGCTCTCAAGCCTAGTAATTAAGCAGACTTGTATGTTGGAACATGTTTAAATAGGACACAGAACTTCTCAACTTTTCTGTATTCTGTGTAAGTATCAACAAGTGACAGTTCTGGGGAAGCCACATGTTAGTGTTACAGGAGTCTTCCAAGCTTTTGAAGGCTCCTTTTCCGATTCTACGACATCCCTTTCAGACAGCAACATGTTCTTTTGAGATGAGGAAATGAATAATGGCTATAATTTCCAAAAGCTAGCCAGAGCACAGCTAACTATCTTTAATTGTTGATGACAGGAAGGTAGTTGTGTTCCCAGTTGCACTTTGCAGCCTGTCTGAATCCTCCCAATTCTACTTGAAAATTGCATCGTGTAGTTGAGACATGCTGCTTTAATGTGAAGTTTTAATGAGATTGTCAAAGCGTTTTTGTAATATTCATCTCCTTATTTTGAGAGACCTGGAGTTTTGCTGTAACTCATGCATCTCTCGGAACTAGAAGTATTCAGTTAAGCATACCAACAAATTAGTAGTTACAGGCTGAGCAGTGAGTCTCAGTCAGTTACAACTGCAGGATAGGAACTTTGCAGGGGTGGGGGAGGAAAGAGAAAATCTGTGGACTAGATATGTGCAGGGATGTCACTTATGTTTTGGATTTTTTTTTTTCAACCAGAGATTCCTTTCAGATCTTTACCTGTAGCTGTTTATTCAAAATCCATCTTAAATTTTAACTTATTTAAATTGCTCCAGATAGGATCTCCTGAAAGTTTTAGATTGATCTAAAAGAGTTTAGAATGACACTGTTGTGTTCTAAGCTGTCTGTTTCCAAGACTGTCCAGTATTATTGTCTCCTGATTTACTTATTTTTAGTAGCTTTTTGTTGTGCACTTTTCCTCCTGTATTTTAGGGGAATTTCTTACTGGTCTGTCCTTAGATTTCTATTTTTCCTTTACATATTTTCTTCAGGTTGCCTTCTTGATCCTGCTTTTGCCTGCAATATTTTGTCCGCTCCCTTGTTCCATTGCCTCTTATTGTACCTGCCAGATTTTGCTTAAAGTTAATGTAGCTAAAATAAATGAGCTCTAACTCAAGTTCCTTCCACTTGCCATCTTCTTTCTAATTCAGGTCTGTGACTTCATATTCATCTGCATGTTTTTTCCTTCACTCTTGTACTGAGCAGTAGAAGAGTTTTGATACAAAAAGGTTCTTCCTTTCTTCCTGGTTAGAATCCTGGCTTCTGGTTTCATGCCTATGGCAACTAGCTTCTTGTGTTTTAATGCGCTGGGAGGTGTTCCTCAGGTGAGGTAATCCCTATGCAGATATGCCATTCCTACCTCAGTGTTGTGTCCTCTTTCTTGAAAGCCTTTTCTGAGTCAGCTGTGTTCCAGTGCAACGTGCTACAGCTTGTCCCATTTGGCTGACGTTATCGTATGAGCTTGTAGTGACAGTAGTCCTTCTGCAAAAGCTCTGCCCTTTTTGTGCTGCGTCTTCCTGGAACTAATCAGTATTGCCCCTGGCTGCTTTAAACTTCAGATTGGTGCTGCTGTGGCACAGTTGACTAGTGACAGCTGAAGGAAAGGAATATTACTGTGTGCAGCAGAACCATAGTATCTGGGCTGCTTAATGCTGTTTCAAAATAGATCAAAGCTCCTGGACCACTTTTTATATACTGTTTTCTTGTACTTGACCTTGTGTCACTGAACTGTAGAATCCTTACTCTTGTGGAGAAATTGGAGTGTAGGTTTCTGCTGTGTTAACGTTTGTAGTACGGGTGGTAACTGTAAGCTGTCAGCTTCCTCAGTCGTTTTCGACTTCCTGTTTTGAGAAAGTGATTTAGTGGTGTTTAAAGATGTATGAAGTCATACCGGTAATCTTCAATCTTGAAGCTGCTGTGCTGCCAATCAGTGCTGTTGCATTGCTGTAGAATGCATTAACAGGGACAAATGGGAATGAATCTCTCTGGAAAGCTCTTCAGCTAAGGAGTACCTGTATCTTTTGGGTCAAACAGTAGTTTGACAAAGACAAACACTTAGCTGTATGAAGTTATTTGTACATGCTTCATAGTCTCCTTTCTGTTCTTATTCCCTTCCTGATGTTGCAAAGACTGCCCTTGGTCTTATTTTTCTGAAATCCAAATTAGGGAAAGCAAGCAGAATTAAGTCAGCTTCAAAACTGGAGATTGGCTGTTCTTTGTCAGCTGGGGAATTAAGATCACTGCTTTATAGTTAGGAGACTTGATAATTGCATGATGTGTGAGAAACTGTCCTGAAAGAGCCATTGTGTTACTGCATGGATGCACATGTGTTTGTCATGAGGTAGTGGAGTTGCATGAAATATGTATATTCTAATCTTCAGTCTTTTCTTGAAAGGTAAGGTATGAAACAAAGACTGTTGAAGGAAAACTGGTTGACTGGAAAGAGGTGGGAGAATCTGCAATATATGTTTGGTTAGAAAGAGAAGTGGAAAAGTGGGAGCCGCGTGAGCTTGGGTTGGTTCAGTAAATAAACTAGTTGTGAAACAAATGCACAATTGGAAATTGCAGAAAAGAATGTGTTGGACCTTAAAATATCAGATGCCATTTTGATTAGAGTAGTCTTGTAGGTTTGTTGAAGATACCCTTTTTGTGTGTCTTTCAAAGAGGACATGCACTTTAATTTCATGCCTGTTATACAGGGTATTATTGTAAACCCTTCAAATGTGCATGGAACTTCTCAAACACAGCAAGGCATGTCAGCTATCCAGAGAGCTGGGAGTGAGTCTAGCCTGTACAGCACAAAAATTGGCTTTGTTGCCTTTGACACTTCTTTGTATTGTGTAAACATACCTTAGGACAGAAATGACTACAGGCAAATAAAGGCTAAAACAGCAAATTTGAAGTGTTGGAGAGCTAGTAAATGTTAAACTTCACCTTTAACTACGTGCAGATAATCACAGAAAGTACAGCAGTTTGTATAATCGTTTACATAGAACTGTGAAAATTGAGTGATTCTTGTGCTTTCCACGGATCTTGGATATATACGTGATGGGCTCTTAACCTTTCTTCTGGTGGAGTGCCTGTGAAGGTTGTGAGGACTTCTACAAAATCAGTTTTAACAACCAGCGTGATGCTGGCCAGATCTTAAGCCACGTGGACTATAGCATGTGGCAGCAGCTATTTATATTGTTACAAATGGCTTCATTTTCATTTGAAAACCTGGCAACTAATAAAAATCCTCTCTCCTGCATTTGCAAGCATAGCTTTCTGCTTTCAGTGTTTGAGGGAAGAGTGTTTCAGAGCATGCTATAAACAGTGATCAGTGTTTTGGGTGAGATATTCATAGTGGTTTTATAAGCATGCTTTTTGGGAAGCTTTTGTAAGTGACCTTAAGGGTAATAATAAGAAAAAAGTATCTTTTAAAGCTGTTTATAAAACAAACTGAGTTCAAGTTCTAGAATTACAGAGGAAGGCTCAGCTAACAATCTCATAATAGAGCTGTGGGAACTAACTTCTGTGTTGCTGATGTCATTGGCATAAAGGAAACAATTTTTGCTGTCTGATTTGTATGGAAGCACAGCTAATTAGGCTGACAAATGTTCTTAAGTTACAGTGTGTGGCATACAATCGTGTTCACTTGGAGTATGAAGTCTGTCATTGCTCCTAGAAGAAACACTCGTTTAACCATTTCTGCATATGCATAAGCTCTAGTTGGAGCTGTAGATCTTGCAGTTCACTGTTGTCTTTTGCTGAAGTACTTTACCAAGTTCAGTTCTAGTCCAAAGATAAGGCTTAAATATCCCTATTTTGAGTGTGTGACTGGTTATGACTTTTCCTTCAATCTGTTTGCTGAAGGAGGAGAAATTTTTAGCTAAATTTCTAGGGCATTTAAACTGGAATACTTCTTTCTTCAGGCTTTTTTTCATTCAGCAGGAATGCTGATGTTGAAATAAATGAATGGAGATGCTGACGGGCAAAGGCGCCTCAGCATGTCCTGCAGAACAATATGATCTTATTGTTTCTCTCTACTCTCTATGTGCATTATCTCTTGTTCCTTGTTTTTAATGCTAGACTGTATACCCCTTAGGATAGAGATAGTCTCTTTGTTCTGTGTTCAAAGGAAAACTAAAGGATCAGGTGCTGGGATACAAATTATAAGTAAAAATAAAATGTTTATTGTTCAAGGCTACTGAAATAGTAATGCATTCTGTGCACTTTAGCATTGTTCCTTGGCTATTAAGATGCTTATACTTGCTACATCTTTGTGTTTAGGAAAACAACAGTTGTATATTGCATAGTGCTTTATTTCCTTCTTTCAGGTGAATGTTACTCGAATCTGAGAAGATTAATCCTGATTTGTACATTTATGTGACATAGTGAAATTGTCCATGTAGCTAACGTGTCTGAAAAGTGAAGATTTTTTTTTTCTGGCATATCAGTCAGCATATAGCGATATAGACATCACTTCTTGCCAGAAGTCCTTGGGTAGCCATTTGTTATCAGTATTATTCTGTTTCCAAAGTAGTTAATTTAAAGGTAAAGTTTGTGCTTTCTTTATATTTTAGGATTGTACTGTAGATACAGTATAAAAAATAGAAATAGCATAGTACGTAGTCTTCTGTTACATGGCTGATCATATCCTAATTTTGTCTGTCCTCATAGGTTTCATTTATTTTTTTTTTTCCCCTCTCCTTTTCAGGTTGTATACGTCCCCAAAGAAGAAACTGACTCCAGTGCAAAAATGTGTCAGTCCATTAGTTTGGTGCAGGCAGGTATTGGATTACCCAAGTCCTGACGTTGAATGTGCTAAAAAGTCACTGATCCACAGGCTGGAACAGACGATGTCAGGTGAGTTCCTGCATTCTGACACCACTGGGTTATACATATTTGTCCTGAAATAGAGTCAGAATTAGCTGATGGATAGTTGTGAGAGAAGAGGGTGAGATACAGTGGTTGCTTCTGTCTAGAGTTTTCATTATGGTCTGCAAACAGTAATTCATTCTACTCATTTTCTGGACTGTATGAATAAATGGGGGAGGTAATACTGATTTCTTTTCCTCCCATCCATGGTAACTTAGGATCTTGTCACAGTCAGATTAAAAAAATATGGAGTGTGTGATTCTTCCTTGATACAGGTTAGTTGATTGTATTCAAAACTGGAGAAGGACTGAGCATTTGGCCCTTGAGGATGGAAGCCTACATTCTCCATGCTTTTATTCCCAGCCTTTTTGATGTCAAACCAGCAGCAAAATGCTGAAGATACGATGAGAATTCTCTCTCCATCTGGTTTCTTGATTTATTTTGATTTCTTTGTTGGAGCCTATTTTTACTTGTTAAAAAAAAATTATGCTGAGATGTAGCTTGCTTTCTTGCTAGTAATATCTAGTCTCTCCCTGTATTTCTGTCTTTTTGCAGCCCTGTGCTATGTGTGATCTACTTTTTTTTAAACTGTTATATTCAGGAATTAACAGAATGGCTGTACTTGAGCTAAGAATTTGTGACCACACAGTTTCAGGAGTGTTCCCAACTGCCAGCTCCTTCACATGGTTATACATAAACTTTGTGCTGAGTTTATTTGACTGTAACTTTTTTCCCCTCTTTGGATTCTTTTCTGGAGAAATTCAGTCTTTATTCTGGTTTTTACTAAAATTGTTCTTAATAAAGTTTGAAAATATTGCTGGTAGATCACATGAAGAGTCCGTTTCTTAATCTTATAAAAATCGTGGGCATAATGGCGAAAGAGCCTTCAGTATGAATCACCTTTGATCTTCTTCTGTTCCTTATGTCTTGTGTATGCTGCCTTGATGAATGTCTATTAACAATTTTCCTGAACAGTTAACATGATACTTTGCTACAGGCAAAGACTGATAGGCTAAACAATGAAAAGTACCCAGATCACAGGGATTTGTGAACGATGATACAAGTTTGGATATTTGAGTACCGCTGCGTATTTAGGACTGGATAGCAGTTAGGTTGAGCATGAACAAGTCTGTTCATGGTTTAACTTCTTTTCAGAACTGGGTAGAAATCTTCCAGAAGTATCACAAATTCTCTTACCTTTAGGATACCTTTAAAAATTCAGTCACAGTTTGAAGCAGAGTGGCAGGAAGCTTCCCTATGAAATAGACAAACTTGAAAGTTTCATCATTCAAATAATGTGTTGTAGGCAACTTTACCACTTTTTTACATAGACCTGAGAATCTACCTCTGGCAGCAATGCTTGCAAGATGCCACAAATCACCTATAGTACTAATAGGGGAAAATATTAGCTGTAGAAGAGTTGAGCACCGGTACTGCTGGTTGGAGCAGTTTGCAGGGAAAACTGAACATGTAACAAAAAGGAAAATTGTCCTTTAGAGCAACCAGCCTGCTTACAGATACAGGATAGTGGGAAGCTCCACTGGAGAAGGCAAGTAGTGCTGCTTGTAATCTTGTGTGTGTTTGCTACCCCACAACTTCTGGAATGTCTTGTAACTTGTACCTCACGGACCCATCGCTTAACCTATTGCTAGTTACTGGTTCAGGTTGTCTATTTCAGTTCCGGTCTCTGTAGGATAAGGCTTTTTGTGCTACTGTTACTTTCTCTCCTGAATCCTTGTTGATGTTTCTTTTGCCTTGACTATTTTATCTTTATCAGTTCCTGTTGTTATGTCTTTCTAATCTTGTATCTTTTTGCTGTTTCTCAGTCTCAAATGCTGTCTTACATTCCACAGTTTCCTCTTCCTTTTATAAAATAATCTTTTCCATTATGTGATAATAAAGGAGGGAAGAGCAGCTTTCAGCTCTGTGCTGCTGCGGGCAGTTAGTGAAAACACAGGATGCACAGTGCCTTGTCACTAGCTAGTTCAGGTTTACAGTTGCGGGGTGAGTCCTGCTCAGTGTTGGAAGCATGTTCAGACTAGAGGGAACCTTAGGTATATTCTGGTGCAAAGACCTCTCTTAGCCATGTCTCAAGTCCCCAATGAAAAGTGCAAGAGGGCATTTCATGTTGGGTGGAAACCGTGGCTTCTACCATACGGTGATCTAAAATCGTGTAGGGGTAGAGCACATCAAGAAGGCAGCAGCAATAACAGAGGGATGCTAGGCAGAAGAATTTCTGGAAGATATACTTTAAGACATAGTTGCACAGAATTAGAAAAGAGTAACTTTGGTCATATTGCAGTTTTCACTGAGGCAGCATTTCTACTTAAATATTTGAAATCATGATCAGTGTTGCTGGTAGGAGAACTGTGTGGCTGTATGTGTAAAAACTGTCATATTTTTCCATGCTGAGTTTGACTTTTCAATTAAGCATTGAGCTTGTTCAAAACCAACTGTTATTTAGCTAACTTTGGTCTTGGTGATAGACTTCACTAATGATTGTTTGGAATTACTAAGAGGACAGCTAGAATAAACTTGTCACTTAATAGAAACAAAAATAAATACCAGGTCTGTAGTGTTTGGAAAAATTGCACCCGATTCAGATCGGGTAGGTCTGAACCACCCAAGCATGAGTCTTACGGAATGAAATCTTTCTATTCCTATTTTTTAGAGCAAAAGAGAGATTCAAGACCAATTTAACCAAATGTTGACTAAAATAAATCAGATGCTGCATACTGCTTCTGAATGTTATAAAAGAAAATTACATTCAAATAAAAATGCAGGTCATTAACCCTCCCATCTGGTGTTTTGAAAGCGAGTGTGTAATCTTTTTTAAGCTAATGTTTCATCTAACATAGCATCATTTTAATGTTAAAATAAGTTATCTGTCTTACTAATGTTGTCTGACACTCCTAATAAAGACCCTATCGCTAGCTGTTGTAAAAATAGTGATGTCTTCCTAAGTTACAGAAATTCCTGTTGGAAAAGCTTTAGGAATTCTAGGCCAGAAAAATGGTTTGAATCCAGCTTTTTTCTGGGGAAAAATACAGTGCTGAGGAAGGTATTTCACATGAGCTGGGGTGAAAACTTCTGTACCGTATAAAGTATCATCATGTACCAGAGCATACTTTTTGTGTGGAACAAAAGTATCCCTTCTTTCATCTAAAGAAATATGTATGTGATGAAATATTTTGTATCATTGTGGATATGTACAAAGAGCCTGTTTTGAAGGTTATACAGTAGTACAATTGTTTTCTAATTTGTGGTTAATATTTTAAAATACTTGTCTGTGTAATAAATACGAAGTAAAAACCGTTGCGCAGACTTACATTTTAGGGCGTTTTTACTGTCATTTTTTGCAAGAGATGAAAAGTAATTTTTTTTGGCGTGAGAACAGAGATTCAGTTGAATAGATGCTTTGGGGTTCCTATGCGAATGCCAGAACTTACTATGGAAAGAGTTATCCCATCAGAGTCAGTCAGAGTACAACTGGCTCGTAATTACTGGTTTTGTTAATTGAGCTTTCTAATAAAATGGAGATTTCCCTTCTGACCATCAAAATAAATAAACTGGAGGTACCTCAAGAATACTTGCTAGAATTCAACTAACTGCTGAAATTAGTGCATCTCATTTAAGACTTGCAGTGAATGTTGGAATATAAACTTTCCATCCTCTATCTATAACTGTCTTTTCACCCTAATCAAAACACTAGTAATAGTAACTGGTTTAAGAAAGGATCTTTACATGAGGTGCAATTTAAGGGATCTGCTGCAAAGTCAGCTCTAATTTCTGCTGCTTCTGCCTCTGTGCTGCGTTCTGTCACCCATTTGTTTGGATGATGTTTTTTTGGGTGCTACTGAAAACTAATTCACTGATGCAATCAGTTAAAATACTCGGGTGTTTTTAACCCGGATCCCCTTTGTAGACTGGGAAATGGTGCAGCCCCACCATTGCTTGTGCTGAACAACTGAGGGGTAGTGACCAGAAGCAAAGTGGGGTGGGAGGAGGTGCTGAAGCAGATCTTGCTGCTGAAAGCAGCATTTCATGCAACTGTGGGCTCTTTTTGGCTTCTTGTAATGTCAAAACAACAACAAAAATCCTACACTGAATAAAAGGATTTTTAGTCAACCAATTAGAGTTCAGTTCCTTTTTTTGTCTGCTACTATCAGTAGCCAAATTATTACTGCACTAATAGAAGCCTGTTTTGAGTAACAAAAGCCACACGATATTCTTTGAATAGCTTCATTTCTGTCGTCTTTTTTTTTTTTTTTCCTCCAGACCCGCTGGAGCACATTGCCATACATTTGCCAGGCCTATTCTTGTCAGTTTATACTACATATGCATAGTTTCAATACTGTCATGCCTTAAGGAGAGTTTAGTTTCTAGCAGCTGCAACTTAATCTAGATTTACATACCATAAAATTTGGATCTCTAGCTTTCAGTTTAATGTTTTGCAATTTAATTTGTTCTTTGTTAAAATACAATTCTGTTTGGCATAAAATACATTCAGCAATGAAGGAACTGATTTTACCAAAGGTGACCCAATTTCCTTTGGTTCTCACTCCCCCCATTGAAGTTCCATTTTCTATTATATTAAAACAAAATGTAAATTTCTGAATGAAAAAAGTTATTTAAGTAATTATACAAATTATACAAATTGTACCTGGCAACTAGGGGAATCACAGTATCATACTGAAAAGGTCTGCCAGTGGTTAAAATCAATCTGAAAATACTTTAGCATTGAAATATTTACAATAAATGGCAGAGGAAAGTACCCAGTTTTAGATCTTGTATTCTATATGGAGTTGGAGCCCATGGACATAAAAATCCCAAATCATTAGAACAGGAGCTATACAGAAGGGAATAGACCTACAGTTGGTTTGGTTGGGTTTTTTTGTTATAGAACCCATGTAGGTTCATGGTAGCCAGAAATATGAGCACGCATTTGCCATGATTAATGGTTTTTCATTTTAGTATATGCTTTGGGGAATTTTGTAGGTGGCATTGCTTAGTTCTGTGGTGGTGGTTGTCGGGTTACTGTTGAAATGCTGTGTGATCTAGACAGGTCTGTGAATTCTGGAGAGCTAGACTTCATGGTGTGCTCTGGTTTGTACATAGCTGTGCATAGGATATATGTTCGCGTAGCTTGGATACTACTGTCTTTTTGAGTTGCTTTCCTCTTCCTTCCCAACACCTGCGTTGAACATCTTAAAGAGATCAGTCGTAGTGATCTTGGATCTAACTTTTGCAAGGAAAATACTTGTTGCTATTTTGTGCTGCCCTCTTCTCCCACACCTTCCACAGTATGGTTGTATCTAGGAGATTAAATCAGTTGAAAAACTATCTGGTGATGGAAATGTTCTACTTGAACTGCGTAAATCACGCTGAAGTTATCATATAGTATTGTATTTATGTTTTGTTGGTTCCTTCGGTATAATTTGTCACTTTCCTCCTCTTTCATACAGCTCTCAAGAGACAGAGTTTGTACAGCAGCCCTTTCAGTGCAGTCAGTTATGCGAGCTCCTATAGTCCAAATACTAGTAGCCCCTATAGCAGTGGTTTCAACTCTCCCTCCTCAACACCGGTGAAATCTGCTTTAGTGAAACAGCTCATACCTCCTGGTACCTCAGGTAAGCGTGTATGTGAGTGTCTGGTCTCTCCCTTTCTTCTTCCTCCTCTTCCTTTCAAAAATATGCACTTAAATACATTTGTATTGAGCTAGAGTAAGAGAGACCCCCAAAAACTTGTCAGTCTTTTATAGGATGTTTGCATCATAGCATATTTAAGCTTTTTAGGAAAGGCTTTTTTACAGACTTTCTGGCATGATATGTACATAAAATCACTGGTGCATGTTAGCAGTTAGACCAAAACATGTAGCGCTAGTTCTATGGAGTCCCAACCTACTCAAGCGGCTTCTAGAATTGTCCCTCTGATTGACTGGGATGCAAGTTGCATAGTAGGTGTTTAAAAGTTATGTCTTGGTAGTTGTAAAGTTTTTACAACTACCCTTTTACTTATTAACTGACACATTTGGTATGCAGCATATCCATTAGTACCTCTGAGATGTGAACAGCGTAATCTAAGGAAGGAGCATGTATTTTAATTGAAGGTATTCCATGAGGCTTTGTAGTCATCAGTGTTAACAGGAACTTCTGGCAACGTTTTCTGCCTTTATTCTGCACCATACACACTTTCTTTGCATCAGAAAAATTGATGCCTGGAACATACCTGTACTCTGCATGGATTGATGGCTTATTACATATACTTTAACTGAAGTTAGCTTGCAGGGGAGATGGAAAAACATTGCGTTGACAGTCCACCTATCTGTAGTTCGCTGTGGACTTGTGAAGAGAAGCCTGCAACTGCAGCGTATTCACCAGAGCCAGGTTTTGTTTTAATCTATGCAGCTCTGCTCTGCATTGTGTGCTACAATGCTGTATCTGCCTGCAGGACAGAGAGATGAAATGTAACTGGCAATGGGGTGTCAGCCAGAAGGCAGTGAACAGGAAGAGTTTTTCTGGTATGTTATAGTTTAGCAAAGATGTGTACGTAGAACAGGTACTATTTTCAGATAAACTGTGTCTTAAGCATTACAAAGTGTCAATATTCATTGGATCATCAGGTCCTCATTGTCAAGAAAGATGTAGTCAAACTTAAAAGGCAGAGCGCAGAGACGAGAGTGAAAGCCGAAATGGAATAGGTATGCGCTTGCTTTTTCTGTAAGAGCTGTGCAGACTTCAGAGCAGTTGAAACTTGGTGCAGGTAGACCAGATGATATGACATTAATTTGTTTTGCCACCATTATAACGATTTTAGAAAGGTGCTCATATTTAGAAGGTAATGGCTAAACTCTGCTTGTGTAATTTATGTTTTCAGCCTAGGTTTGCCTTCAAATGGCCTCTCTTTTCAGATTGGTGGTTCTTTTACTAGGAAAGGAAATACAGCTTGCCTTTTTTGCCCCCCTTCCCCTTTTTTTTTAAACATTTCCTATTACTTTACTTTTTCTCTGTAGGTCATCTTAAAAGTTCAGCAGATAGAAATCCTCCGCTAAGTCCACAGTCCTCTCTGGACAGTGAATTAAGTGCATCAGAGATGGATGAAGACTCTATTGGGTCTAATTACAAGCTAAATGATGTTACAGATGTGCAAATTTTAGCACGAATGCAGGAAGAAAGTAAGTATTTTCCATCCTGAAAATGAAGTGGAGCAGTTGATCTTTTTTTTTAATTGAATAACTGCAGTAGCACTTGCTCAGCAGGAATGGAAAAAGGGGCGTAGATTCTACTGTGGATGTACAAACGTAGTTCTCCCAAGAAGGCTGGCTAAGGACTTCTGCCTCCACGATCAGGAAAGAAAATTGCTGTGCAGAAGTGTTCTTTAGAACAGCGGATAAAAGAAATACTAGAAAGAATATGAATTTTTAGCATAGAGTATAAGCTAAAAGGATGGTTGTTAGACACTAGTCTTCTCGGGAGCTAAGTGCCTTCCCGATGTAATCCAGTCTTGTTGACATCAGTGCTTAAACCATGATTTGAATCACCAAAATGTGAAGTCAATATGGCAAAGAATAGCTAAGAAAAGCAGCTATGTAGATGACTCTCTTTTCTTATAGGTTGAGACTTTGGCTTTTTGTCCCTCTGAGACTGCAGAAAGTGGTAGTAATTTCAGTTGTCTAACTAGGTTGTCTCCAGACTTCTTTATTGAATGCCCTATCAATGAAAAAAACCAAACACCAAATATATGTATTTTTTGTTATAAATTATATACATGTGCTATTCTACTAATATATTACATACAGAAAAATACACATACACAAAAACATAAATGTTAAAAAGATGCAATAAACATGAAATAAATGCTCTTTTTAAAATATTATTTTATTGGTAGTATAAAATTTTCTTCCTGCACCCAAGTGGATTGTTTTGCGTACTCCCACTTCGGAGACCACTGGTCTAACAACTCGAGTTTCCCTAAGGGTAGGTTATCATATAGCTTTTTTGTTACATTCACTAATACATTGCAAGAGACATTTCATCGTGGCTGCTATAATGGTCATAGGATGTTAATGTGATATCAAAGTGAAGGTGTAGCCTGTGTTCCTGTGTTGCTCGTATCCAGCCTGGGAGAGGAGATGAACAAGTACACAACACCTATACTGGTGATTGCTGTAGCAGGAAGAGGGATGAACTCGCCTACTTATTTCAAGACTATCAGCTGGTAGATAATTTTTTTTGGCACTAATCTGGAGTTAATTTAACGCCTCACGTAAACAGAGTTAAGGTGAGCCAGATCGGAGCACTGGGTAGATATTTGTATGCACTGGCTGTACTTTGAACCATTTGTGGGCTGGAAGCAAGTAAACAACGTTCTTGTTGTTGCCAGGCCTCCGGCAAGAGTACGCAGCAACTGCTTCTCGGCGCAGTTCTGGTTCTTCTTGCAATTCTACGCGGCGAGGCACATTCAGCGATCAGGAGCTCGATGCGCAGAGTTTAGAAGATGAAGAAGATGGCACACATCACACAGTCCACCCTGCTGTTAACAGGTTCTCACCATCACCTCGCAGTTCTCCCTGGCCTTCACCAAAACAATCTCCAAGGAATTCACCTCGCTCCCGATCACCCGCTCGAAGCATAGAATACAGTAGAGTGTCGCCCCAACCTATGATTAGCCGTTTACAGCAACCTCGTCTTTCGCTTCAAGGCCATCCTACAGATTTGCAGACTAGCAATGTCAAAAGTGAAGGTAAAAAGCTCTGTCTCAAATTCATTACACAAGTAGTTGTGTAGTTCCTCTAAAGGATTTTGGTCAGTGTGCAGTGCTAAAACTATGTAACTGTAACATCATGGTTTAATCTCAGAGTTGTTGAAGAAAAAGCAGGGCAAGCAAAGCTTAAGTCCTTCTGGGGAACCCACAGAGTCATAGAATCAGAGTACCGGGTTGGAAGGGACCTTAAGGATCATCTGGTCCAACCTTTCGAGTTGATAGGCTTTTATTTCTTTTAGATATTATCCAGTCACTCTGGGTGTAACTCTGTGGTGACAGAGTTCTGTCTTTGGCAGAGCCCAAGGGAAACTATCATTCACCAGCAGGGTTGGGCCTTGCAGGTGACAGAATAAAATGCAGGGAAAGTAACTGTGATCAGATAAGAGTAACGTGACAATTTATGCACACTTGTAGCCTGTGAGATAGCAGAGTGCTTTCTTCTGACAGTGAAGGACTCTGAACTCTTTGAGCATGAACAAAGCCTTAAAAATATTAGTGCTCAAGTCACGCATTTGTTGGATATTTTAGATATCTCAAAGCTGTGCAAACTGCTGCGTGATAAAAAATAAAGCTTTCAGTAAACTTGACATAGTGATACTATATTGGCATAGAACAAAATAATGCAATCTTAATATGATTTTGCTTCTTGAATGTACTTTTTCCTGCTAGCAGTCTGGCAGAAACTCCTTTAACTGGGCTGAAATTTCACAAGTGTATTCTCATTTTAACAAATGTAGTTGTTATCTGGCAAATCTAAAATTCAGAAAGAATATACATCTAGATAGTAAGAATTCACCTTATTTTTTTCATCTTTCAGGTAAGCTGGATGCAAAATGTCTGCAGGAGAGATGATGTAGATGTGAGAGATGAGAGCTTTTTTTGTTGGTTTTGTTTTTCTTCCCACTAGTACAGCAAAGAGGTCTATGCCGCTTACAGAGCTTCATTGACTAAGAAATTTTAGCATTTTAATTGGGAAAATCAGATTGCTAGGCTAGAGCTTTTGCGGAAGATGATCCTGCAAATTTAATTAGCTATTCAAGAATATCTTTGGAAGGGTTAGCTTAAGTCTCATCTAGTAATAGCGGTTTGGGGAAGTTTTAGGTATATAGGAAAATGTACAATGCACAAGCTAATCAATTGTATTGTGGCTTAGTTGAGAATTCCTTTCCCATTATTTTCTGGGGTTTCATGAAAGTCTTAATGCATGCTAGATAAGCTCCAACAAAAATATCCCATGAGAGGCAAGGTACCAAAAGCTGGTATCCCACATACCAGAGGGATCAAAATAGACCGTGTGATCATGTTTTTCTGAAACACTTCCAAGGAATTCTCTTGCAGTGTTTTTTGTGCAGTTGAATGTTGCTTGGATATTCAGAGTTGATTCAGCAGCAGCCAAAAAAAAAAGTTGTTTGGGATTTCTTTTTTTTTTTTCTTTAGAATGGTTAGAGGGAAATTTGATTGGCAGGGTTCAACAGTGTACCGACTGCAGTGCAAAGCAATGCAGACTACTAAGTGCAGAAAGTACGCTTGTAGGAATACTCAGCTTATGAAGACTCTTACTTTTGTTTTCATGTTCAGTGCTTGTGCATGGTTACTGTACTTCTCTACTGCATCATTCTGCAGAATCAGGTTGGCCGCTCATCCTGACAAGGCACTCTCCTGTCCAAAGTGTGTCATCAGCCCAGCTCTGCATGGGTTGGAGATACACAGAATGTCGTTAGACTTGAGAAATGTTCAATGGCATCATTTTGTGTTCTGTGAGCAAAGGTACAAATTTTAGAAAACCCTTGAAGAACCAGTGTTAACTGAACAGATAGTCAAGTCATATATGAAAGATGAAGCATAACTGGACACTTCAATAATTTTGAATGCTGTGTGTGAAGAGCTTCTTTCTAAGTGGGTGGCTGTTATTTGTTGTATAATGTGCTGATAGGGGACTGGGTAGTCCCAAAAATTGACTCAGTAACTACATGGTTTTAATCTTCAGGGAAATATTCTGTATTATAAATTTCTGTGTAAAGACTTTGAAAACTGTGCAAAACTGCAAATGAGGTTTGGCTATTCAGTTTGCCTAACAGTGGAACAAAACCCAGAGAATTATCATCCAGATACATTTTCATTTCAAAACACACTATGCTTGACTGTCTTCACTACAGGTGAAAAATGTACATTCTTGCTTTTTTTATATAAATATTTTGTATGTATTCTGCCCTGCTGAGGCCACACCTGGAGTACTGTGTCCAGTTCTGGGCCCTCCCAGTTCAAGAGGGACAGGGACCTACTGGAGAGAGTCCAGCGGAGGGCTCCTAAGATGATGAGGGGACTGGAGCATCTCTCTTATGAGGAAAGGCTGAGAGACCTGGGGCTCTTTAGCCTGGAGAAGACTGAGAGGGGACCTTATCAACACTTACAAATATCTAAAGGGTGGGTGTCAAGAGGACAGGGCCAAGCTCTTTTCCGTGGTGCCCAGCGACAGGACAAGGGGCAATGGGCACAAACTGGAGCACAGGACGTTCCACCTCAACATGAGGAAGAACTTCTTTACATTGAGGGTCACAGAGCACTGGAACAGGCTGCCCAGGGAGGTTGTGGAGCATCCTTCCCTGGAGACGTTCAAAACCCACCTGGATGCAGTCCTGTGCGACCTGCTTTAGGTGAACCTGCTTTAGCAGGGGGGTTGGACTGGGTGATCTCCAGAGGTCCCTTCCAACTCCTACCATTCTGTGACTCTGTGATAGATCTGAGAATAATATAGAACTTTGAGATAATGGAAGAACTATATTGTAATAAAATACACTTTTAAATCCCAGTGTAGTTTTATATGGCTAACATTTTGTGTCACTTAGATTTGGGCTTCAACTATGGGTTCATAACCTAAGCTTTGTCCGGCGTCAGAGTACAAGTTGAGGTATCTTTGTGTTATTTCGTACAGAAAAACTAAGGCGCAGTCTTCCAAACCTGTCCAGGACATCTAACATCCAAGCTGAGTCTGTGAAAAACAGCAGAAGTGACTCAAACTTCCAAGTGCCAAATGGAGGAATACCTCGCATTCAACCTCAAGCCTCAGCCAGTAAGTACCTTTAGTGACACGTCAGTGTGTGTTTCAGAATTAAGTGATGGTGTTCAGCTGTCTTCTAGTTCCATGGCAAAGAGAAACATTGCATGCCACACTAGAGATGCTAATCTTGATTTTTAATCATACTGCTTTTTTGGTACACAAAATACCATCAAAGGAGGTCTGATCTCTTACTAAAGTATCATTCATAGTTTCCTAAAAGTATATGTAGAAGTACTTCTAAAGAGTATAAATACAGTAATTGGACATTTCAGAAACGGTTTATTTTTTGTGATTTACCAAAGATACAATGCTCTGTACTGTTGAATTTTATTTTCAGACTACAAAAACTTGCTAGGCTATGAAAATACATACCTAGGTGGTGTTTATTGTTTTGGGGTTTTTTTAACTGGCAGAACCTGATCTGAAAATCTTCATGCAAGTTTAACCCTTCTTTGCAGTTTCTTCTTTTGTTTTGTCACCTGGAAATTATATATTCAGTTGCAGATTTTATTTACTTTAAGTTTGTTACATCTTAAAAAAGGCTTGGATGAACCTGTGTCCCAAGAAACAAATGAGCCCATTGCTGGCTAATCTCACGTGTCTGTTGAAAGTGGTGACCTTAAAGAAGCCAAAGCAAATTAAACATTCAGTGCTTCTTTATATGTCAATATTGACAGTTCCTGTGTTTAAATGTTTCCTGACCATTTTATTTTAAAACAAGCTTCAGAATCTAATAACCTTGTGTGACATTTTCAAGGGAAGAACACATTATGAATAATATTATGTGTAAAGCTTTGAACTATAAAAGTTGTATGATAAAAGTTCATCAGTAATCTAAATATTTAATGTGAAATGTAAGATAGTATTTGTGAAAGAAATGAATTCTTTTTTTACCCACTGAACAGTAAAGGCATACTGGCATACCTGGTTGGCCTTGTTAACTGGTCCTTTCAAAACAGTGCGTTAATGCAACCAAATACAGTTAAATACAGAATAAGGAATATAAACCATGCCAAAACCGACAAGATTTCTGTCTTTGTAGTAACTCAGACCAGATGTAAGGGTTGTGTGAACAGTCAGTCCCAGCTGTGTGACACTAGCCAAAGAACTTAGTGTGACCTTGTGGCTGTTCATATAGGTTACCCCAGCATCCTTCCGCCTTGCCCCCTTCTTCCGCTATTCACAGACACTCAGAATGGGGGATTTGCAACTGAAAGGGCACGTGTGTCATTCAAGTGCAGGACTGTCCTCTGCTAGGCGGGCCTATCAAACTGTAAAGCACTCAGAGCAGTTGGACAGCAGCTCTCCAACTGTGTATTTTTGTGATAGGAAGAATAATGACAACGAAATGAAAGAGAATGAAGGAAAAATATTTTTAGTACAAATCTGTACAGCTTTTATGTGGTGTTTTAAAATTGAGTGAAGTGGGAATGGAAGAGCACAGAGGGCAGCTTAGTTGGCTAGAAGGCTATTTCCAGTATTAAAAGTATATTCACAGTGAAACCTTATGGAAAGATCAGACAGCAGACGTCTCAATGTTCAATATTTAGTGAGTTACTTCATTGCAGGAGCCAAAGTAATGTGACTTACGTTTACACATACATACTTTTCTTCAGCTTGTGGATACATTGAGAACGACAGAAATGATTAGGTAAATTTGCCTGCCTTTCATGGGAATCTTTCCCCAAATGTGAACCACTCTAGACCAACTTACATTTGAATGTAAGTTAAGTGTCATTAATGAAGCCCAGATTTCTAGCTTTTACAGTTTCCCTGCTCTTACAGATGTTTGTCAGAGTCTTGCTATTGACAATCGTAAAACCGTTTGTGTATGAAGTCAATGAGTAAGTATCTTTGCTTAGTCTGGATTAAAAAATACTCTGCAAAAATGTACATTGTATGAAAATTTCCAGAATTGTGTCCTTTTTATTGTATACTTTTTGTTTTATTGGTTTTGTATTTTGTCACCTTGCACAAAGCACTGTTAAGTTGCAGCAAATTTTTGTTTTCCCTTGGCAATGACTTCTGGGTCTTGAGATTTGAAGCTTCCTCATACACCTGCTAGTTTTGCATGAGCTTACCTTTGCAAGGATGCTGGCTTGCCACCCGAGGTCACTACTTTTCTCCTTGTCAAAGATCTGCTGTTCATAATTTACTTGCACATTTGCTGTGGCTGCAGTACTGAACTTGCTATGGTTGCTGGCATTCGAAAATGAGTTAGGAATCCAGTAAGTTTCTGGAAAGACCATTCCTGTTATGGTTACATAGGCAAATTGTACACACTCGCTTAAAGAGTAGAGGGAAGACACTGATAATATGTTTAGAGGTTCAACTGTACAACGTGACAACACTTGGCATTTTAAGTTTTAGCTGTAATGTGGTGAAAAATCCAAATTCTTTTTGAAGAGAGACTGAGTGAATTAAGTAGCAGTTGTAACTATCAGAATCTTCATTTACATCTGCTTCTGCATGCCATTATGCAGAAAGTACTTTTGTCATATGAAGGCTATTAAAAATATTTCACCTTAAAACACTGGAAGATACAGTAATACTTTTGTTCTCCAAGGAATAGGTATCTTTTAGACTTAAAGTGTTAGAGTGACGAGAAGTCTCTGTATTTGAGTCCTACACCAAATAGATTGTGCAAAGCTGGAGAACTTCTAGGGCGGCTTCCACACAGGATCCGCGGGCTTTCCAGCGGGTCGTGTGTGGTGTTTTTGTACTTAGCTGGCACTTCTATCACACGGATGTTCGGTCTTTAAGCAGAGTTAAATAGTATACTTCCTCAGAGAGCTAAGCTGTAGATTGTTCAAACTATCAGTAAAGTAACTAGTCTGCTTGCCAAGATCCAGCTGCTTGGCATGTTCAGAGTGGAAGAGGAAAGCCTGTGTTTTGAGGAAACCAAGTATTCCAGTTCAGTTGATCAGAAGTAAACATAGCAACATGTATTCAGCTTGCACCATTTGTGACAGGTGCTGTACGGAGCTCTTCAGGAGCAGCAAGTAGTGTGGGTAAGCGTGCACACCACACTTATCTCAAACTGCGTGTTTCCTCAGCATTGCTCAGATGGCACTGCCTGAAGTTCTTTTCAGTGATTCAGGGCACAGAATTGTTTAGCTATTGAGTCTTTATTTCCTGGAGTCTCCACTGAGAAGGAAGGAATTTGATATATATATTTTTTAAATACTTTCCATATCATCCCACATCTCTGACTTGCGAGTGGTGTAAGTAATGATGGGGAAAGAAACTTAGTGCCATGTGCATTTAAATCTAACTGAATGAATTAGGGCAAACTAAGTTCATGATCGTAAATCTGAAGGAAGAAGCTGTTCCTCATTTTGTGTGGTATAACAAAAACACTGATTCAGTGAAAAATGGTATAATGGAATACTTGTGGACAGAAACACTCTGGCCAGTGGTCTACCTCACTAAATTCCTAGGAATTGTGCTTATTTTTAAACATCTTACAGTGCATGCTTAATTGGCCATTCATGGGTAGGCCTTAAAAAAAGTTTATAGCAAGACCATGTGCCAGAAGTTGAATGAGTTGCATATTGCCACATGCTTTTTGGCATTTGATTCTAGTTGGTAGAAGGAATAGGGGGTTTATTCTTAATAGCCACAGGCAGCATTTTATCACATTTATAAACACTTTAATTCCTTTTTGCTTTGTTGAAAATGACAGGTTTTAGTTAGTTATTAAGACTAAAATGAATAGACCGCCTAGTCATGCTTTCAGAATGAAGGTAAAACACATGATGAACTTCTTTTATAGTTCACAAAATATTGTGAATTTTTCACTGATTGAAGGATAGGAAAGGTGATGGCAATTATTATATCCTGTCAAGTTTAGAAAAGGATTAACTAATATTATTAGGATTCTAATTGTTCTTCACCTGCCTGTTTCATAGTGATATTCACAAATTGGTGATAGTATTAGTGAGCTTCCTTACTCAGGGTCAGGATCTTTATGCACAGCTCTTCCCCCACCTCTCTTCCTTCTCACTGTGGAGATAAGCCTTGCTAGTGCAGTCAGTTTTATGCTGGTATAAAACTCCGTACACCGAGGTGAGCAGAGCTGTTTGTTCATATGTTATCATTTTAAGAAGCCTTTGTGTAGGCAAAGTTTTATTTCATTGACTACTTTCCTCCTTCCCCTCTTAAATATGCTGCAGTGAAAATACGCTGAGTCGATGCGTTCCTTCTGGCAATGGGTAATTCTCTCCTTGCCAAGATTTTGCAGCTCTTGGAACATTGGCTTCTCTCTTGGTAACTGGCAGGTAATGAGGTCATTTCAAGGCAGTATCAGCCCTTGAACGTTACTAGAAAAAAGGCAGGACACGGGAGCAAAAAAAAAAAAAATTTCTGTCATGCTGTTTACGTGCTGGCAGCTGGTAATTCTTAGTGTTACATCTTCGTTTTGAGTTCTCTTGCATACCCTTCTGAAGAGAAAAAACCCAGACATCTCTCAAAGTGGCTTATGTTTGCGTAACTGAAAACCACAATTTGTTTCTACGATGATCACATTTAGACAAAGATTTATGCTTTTGTATAGTGTTAGAATATTTTTTTGCAAACTCCTTTAAAATGAATAGTCAGTCTTGCTAGGTCAAATACGACAGTTTAATTTTCCTTTGTATCTAATCTTGCACTCATGTTGCTGTTTGCTAGGTGTAGCATGTTTGCTAGGTGGCTTGTTCTCCCTTTGGTGTATTAATTTTTTTTGCTTTTCTGGGCTTTTTGCCCTGCAAGAAGCTTCACTCTTACAGAATCTGCGCATTTTGCACTGCGAAATTCCTGACACGCTCCTCTGTAACTCTTCACCATTAAGGGCAAGCACCATTTAAACCCCCCGCCACTTCCAGAGTCGTAACAGCTTTTTGAGTGTTTTGCTCACGCTGCTCCTTGATGCTTCACAAGTGGATGCAATTCTGAAATTCCCAGTAAATTTAGCTTTCGTATCTTCTTAGACAAATATAACACTTCTTGTCTTTCAACAGCTCTGCAAAGGCAGAAAATTTTGCCTCGTGCTGCCTTCAAACCCAAACAGTTTCTTCAAACTCCATCTGCAAAAGGAGGTAATTAACTTGCAACCTCTTATCAAGCTCCAGCAAATCTGAGATAATTGTTCGCCTGCATTAAATCTCACATATTCTAGATTAAAAAAATTGCTGTTGCATGTCGAGATTAACCAAGTGGTCTTTGCTGTATGAAAGTTAACTTTCTGGTCTGAACGTTAAAAATACAACCCTGCGTTATATAGGTCAAAAAGATTTAAATTGGATTTTGAGATAAAATCCAAGGGTTAGTGACTTCTAGCATTAATCAGGAAAGCTGGATTAGACTCCTGAATCCATATTCATTAGCTATTCATTGGATAGGACTTTTTTTAATTGTAAAATACAGTTTTTAAAATAAAAGTTGTAAAAAATTGTTCTTTTTTTGATTGTGCAAAAAAATGCAGGCGAGTGAAAATACCATCCTTTGTGCTGGAAACAAAAGCTAATGGTTTATCCTTGAAAAGATGAGGATAGAATGTTGACCTGTTTTGCGCGTACATGCGCAAGTGCTTGCACTTTCTCTTTTCCTCTCAAAACTGGACGTATAACCCCAGCATACAGTAATCTAGATTGGTATTTTTTTCTCAAGGAATTACAGACTATTTTAAATAATATTCCATTTTGCAAATGGCTGACATGGGCTGCTTTTTGAGAAGAAAATGAAATGTATTGAGTCTCTAATCCAATTAGACAAGTTTAAATTGCTTCTGGCAGCCTTTTATGTAATAATGCCTCAATTTCGCTACTAAGATAAAACAAGTTCATGATTTTGGTTTTAAGCGTAGCCGGTCCTGTTGTCTCTTACAGCCTAGAAGATCTCATTTTAAAGATAGTGTTTCACTTGAGACCAATTCATAATCTCTATATATGCTAGAATCCTTGAAGAATTTTAAGAGCCCTTTGTGCAGGTATTGAGGCTGGCTGACGAAATGCATGCGTTTCTCTCCGTGGTTTAACAACGCTAACTTCTTTGAGTCAACTTGTTTCCATGCAGAAAGTTCTAGCAAAGTATAACGACTTTGAAACAGATTCGTATGGTTTAATAGGAGGTTTCTAACAGTCTTCATAATATTTCATACCAAATAGAGAAAAGTTCTCTCAATGTTCTGCTTTGACATAAGACCACCATCTCAATTTCTCTGCAAAGCTTTCTGTGCTGTCTTTCCAGTTGGCCATGCCTTCACCTTCACCTGGATGTCTGGAACACTTACTAGGTCAATGGCCTAGTCTGGAGCTGTGGAAATGTATAGGAAAATTAACTTCTCCTGGAGTTCATATTATTTGTAAAATTTATTAAACCTTAGAGAATGAGGAATCAAGCACGTTGCACTGCCAGTTATGTATTCCAGTTTATAGTTGCTGTCATTCGTCACTGCAAATGAGGACCCAACGTGTCCTTTTGAGTTATTTGCTGTTTTATAGTCCTTGATGTGCTGATTTTCTTGCTTCTGATCTGAGATTCTCGCAAGTATAGAAGCATTATGCAGTAATGAAAACAGACTTTTTTGTTTCAAAAGAATAAACAACTGTGAGCAACAATTTGGTTAAGCTTCTTAAAATACTGTTCATTACATAGCTTGACACCACACACATGTTGGCTTTTTTTTCTTACCATTTTGTTTAAACCAGTTCAAAATACGTTCAAATAACTCTTTACCTCACGGTAACAAATCTCTTAAGGCTTATACAGCAATTCAGTATCAGTCAGATCATAGAAGCATAGAATGGTTTGGGTCATCTAGTTCCAGCCCCCCTGCCATGGGCAAGGACACCTTCCACTACACCAGGTTGCTCAAAGCCCCATCCAGTCTGGCCTTGAACACTGCCAGGGAGGGGGCAGCCACGGCTTCTCTGGGCAGCCTGTTCCAGTGCCTCACCACCCTCACAGTGAAGAATTTCTTCCTAACATCTAATTCTCCCCTCTTTCAGTTTGAAACTGTTATCCCTCGTCCTATCAGTATGCTTCCTGATCAAGAGTCCCTCCCCACCTTTCCTGTAGGCCCCCTTGAAGTACTGGAAGGCTGCTAGAAGATCCCCCCAGAGCCTTCTCTTCTCCAGGCTGATCAACTCCAACTCTCTTAGCCTGTCCTCACAGGGGAGGTGCTCCAGCCCCCTGATCATCTTCGTGGCCCTCCTCTGGACCCACCTGAGCAGGTCCATATCTTTGCTATATTGAGGTGACAGAACATTTATTGATTCCTGTCATTTTGCCTCATCTGTTCTTTCCTATCAGTCTGAATCATCTCATCACAATGGTTATGATTTAAAAACTGCATTAGAATGGATTCTGGTTTCATGTCTGTGTGCAGCAGTTGGCCTTGGCCGTATATGGATACAGTTGTATCTTCACAGCATCCTACTTTGCCAGGTGGGGATCTCTTGCTCCTTGTCCACAATCCAGGACAGAATCCAGAAAGGGTGGGAAATCTAAATGTCGTGACTGCATGGTGCCATTTATTTTTTATTGTTACCAGATGTTTTAATTGCAGTGGGTTCTAGTTGTTTAGTTTCTAAGGAGATGGAGTTGCATGGAGTTGTTAAGCACTAAAACATGTTCACATGTTTTTGTTAAATGTGGATCGGCTCAATGCTGCACATGGGTATCCAGCTATCAAATAGCCTTTGGCTGAGGCAGTACCTCACTTTGTGATCCTGTCTTACAAATAGGCCGAACTGAGTTTTATTAAATACCAAAACTGCTCTAAGACAAAATTCTTTATACGTAGAGCAGAATTATTAGGCAGTTGGCCAGAGATTGCATCATGCTTTGGAGATCACAGTACATTGGAAGACAATTCATTCCTTTATGTACACGAATGAATACAGCTCTTGGCAGAGCCTGCACTGCTGTGCTGACAGGAAATGTTTTATGAATCGACAGCTCAAGCTGGAAGCATGGTAAAATATGGTCAACAGAAAACTGGAGAGGACTAATTTACTGGATGCTTACTTTCGCTGGGAACATGACAAGTCGTCTTCAGTTACAGCTTTTCACTGCTTATATTCTGTACCTAAAAACCTTTCCCCCCGTTGTGCCTATACAAGGCCCAAAGCTGTATTCGGTGTTTATACGCTGGCGTTGCTCTGTTGGCCAGTCGCTAACACGCTGCTGCACTTGTGTGCCAAGCAAGTGTTGTAATGTGAAGTTCAGTGATAAAAGCTCCCTATGTTTACGCTGCAGAATCACCTGGAAATTCTGCAGATGCAATTTCACCAACGTTACAGGCAATGTCACATTTTAAAATCTTCTAATATGTAGTCTGTTGTAGTCCTACAAGCACTTTGCTGCTCTTTTTGTCCAGTCATTCTGCTCTTAATGCTCTGCTTAATCCATCCTCTGGCTTGACACCAAGGTTTTTATTTTAAGGGTTTTCATTTATTCTCCTTGCTACTTACCAGCTGTCATGTATTGTTGACATCTCTGCCACCTTTTTTGTCAGCTTTTCCCATGAGCGGCTTCATGCCGTGTTTGATATCAGTGTCAGTGGACAGGCCCCCTTGGATAATCCAGAAAGGAATCCATCCAGTTCACATCTGTAATGCGGCGCATATTAATCCCCATAAGAAATAGCTTCAAAATACAACCTGAAAACTACCACTTCCTCTGTACCCCATTTAGGATGCCACGCTCCTGTCATTACCCGTCTCTCACTCCTCATGTTCTTAGATGATCTACCTTGTAAAATGATAAAAGCTATGTGATGGACCATCTTCTTTACGTACAACATCTGTCAAAGAGGGTGCAATGTTGGTCTCTGTGTAAAAAAAGTTTATTTAGTGGAGGAAGGTATAGTTCATGGAAATTGACTAAATGTAACCATGATTTTGTTTTACTTTCCTGATGGATTTGATTGTCTGATGTCGACTGTTACTGACCCACCCTAACCAGTTTGAAAAGCTGGTGAAATTCCATTTAAGTAAAGATGATGGATTATTTTAAGTATTCTGTTTAGCGATACATTATGCATAATTTGAAAATATTTCTTGTACTTATGAAGAATTGTCCTAAAGGTTTGGCGTTATCAAGGAACTGTTGAATATTCTGGTTTATTAACCTTTCCCAGAAAGGACTTGATAAAGACCTTACATACTAACTGTATTTGAATGCAGATATTAGTTATACTGATAATTCAGGTAATGTTTGTAAGAAGAGGAAGGCTAGAAATTGTTATAGTTGGCTGGTTTAAGTTTCACAGCAGCACCTTAAATCTCTTTGGTGGTGGGGGTTGGCTGGCCTTGTCTTTTTTTTCCTCCCCCATCAGCCAGTAACTCTGGGATGTGTCCATCTCTTAGGTGAATGCTAATTCAATGGATTTTATGAAAAAGAACAGCATGAAAGAAACACTAGGATGCTCTGCACTCTGAATTTCATCACTGAAGGCTAATACACACTTTGACTCTAATTAAAGACTGTATCACACCACAATATGTTATTCTTCAGCGTGCTCTTTCAGGGATAGGAATTAGGTTCATGTGTTTCTGAAGCAGTTAAATTTCTTCTTAACAAATATGTTTTTCTCTGTTTCTTTAGACTTGACTGATATGACAGTTACAGCCTTACTAGTATGACTTATAAATCCAGATAAATAAATATTTGCAGTAAGCAAACGGAGCATTGGACTTATGATATGAAAAACACAGGACAAAGAGGACATCTGAATTCCTGTTTCTCATTGCTGCTTGACTGGCTGTATTCCATTATGCATTCCGTATTGTTTGAATATTCACATAAAGCAACTTCCTGTTTTTAATTTCAGTTATCCTGTAACTTAAGCTCGAAAGTAATTTCTGTATTTTATTTTCCAGTACCTTCTTCAAGTAAATTCCGCTCGCCTGCAGCACCATCTCCGCTAGCTCTCCGACAACCAGTGAAAGCATTTAGTAACCATGGACCCGGTTCAGTTGCTTCCCCAGAAACCACACAGCTGCCACACAGTAGTTCTTCACCAGGGCCTCTTGCAGCCCAGAGTTCAGGCTTGCCAAGCCCTGCCAGCAGCATTAATAGTACTACTCTTACCAGACCGGCAGGGACAGCAGGGATGAGGAGTGGTTTGCCCAGACCCAGTGCCCCTTCTGCAGGGGGCATCCCAGTGCCTCGTAGCAAACTTGCACAGCCTGTTCGCAGGTGAGTATGTGACAGGCAGTCTTAGTTTGAAGTGTTCATAATGAAGTTTGTACATTGGGTATTTGTGCTGCTCCTTCCTGCAATTCTTATTTTGATCTCGGGGTCTTTAGAACAGAAACGGAGACCTCCACGTGAAGTATTTGCCTGTGTTTCCAAAATAGTTTTGAGCAAAAGAGAGAGAAAAAGCTTCTTGAAGTAGTGAGTGACAGCGAAGAGGTGAAAGTGAAATGAATAGAGAAAGATACTGAGCTAAGTAAACAAAGTGCCTTCGTCTGGGCGAGAAGGCAGTAAGAGTTTGGCTGCACGTGGTAAAAAGCTACCAAAACGTAGCTGGCAAGTGAACGTTCATTTGTACCACTGAGTGACACATTCTGAAGTCAGAACTATTTTCCTCTTGTAATCCGTAAGTCCAGCAGTGGTACCATGGCGAGAACAGTTTCTCTCCTTGGGCAGTGAGAAACTTGAGGAAGGAAGACGCCTGAGGACAGAGGCGGCGTCCGCTGCCTTTGCAGAACTTAACGTCAACATCAGTGCAGTTACCCCACGGGGTCCAGCTTAAACGTAACCTCTGTGCTAGCACCCAGCTGTACAAGTTGCTTAATGTCAAGAGTGTTTTGGAAAACAACCACGAGAGAGATGGAGTATTAACTGGAAAGGCCACATGGACATTTTCTCTTCAGGAGAATCGGAAGGAGGTGATGCATAATTTAGAGTGTGTGCTCTTAGTGCCACGCTAACGTGGGTATTCCCTGACGGTGTCGAGCGGAAGCCAGCTGACATACAGAAGCAGTCATCCATGAGAGAAACACTAAGAATCTCTTAAACAGAAAGAAGCAGTTGGTCTCCAGTACCATAAAAAAGACCAACCAGCCGTCATAGTGAAGTGGAAGAGTTCTGTTCTGCAGTGAGCGCTGGGCAGGGGAAGGACAAGTGACTGTCACAGTCCTGACTGTTTCGCAGTCCGAGTCTGCGCTGTCAGCAGCGTGAGGCTTCATGTGATAAAAAGCAGTTGGTGTTGACAGGGAGTTCTTAATAGTGGCGAAGTGTGGTTGTCCAAATCACAACTCGTTTTACAGAAAAGTGTTCCGCCTATGAAACTTAACAGCTATTTTTTTTGAAAGTTTACGTACGTAACGCAGTGTCTGTACACAATGCAATAACGAAATGTCTAGCAATGGCAAGACTTTGATGTAAGCAAAATGCAGTACTCTAAGCAAGGATTTCCCTGTTTATACATCACAGAGAAAACAAAATGGCCTGGCTTTAGGTGGCAGCAGACTAAGTTTGAATTCCCACAGAGTATGATAGCAAAAAGTTTTCTCTCTATTTATGCAGATGTTTTTCTGATGTGGTAGTTGCCAAGATACAACAGAACCTGAAAATGCTTTGGGGTTTATCTTAAGTAAACTGTATTGCAGAGAAGTAAATGAGTGAAGTGTGTGTTTCAATTATTTATAAAATGTTTAGATTCTTATGTATTGTAGGTGGAGACTTCAGCAGTTATGTGTAAAACTGAAAAATATCTCATTTTATTTTAGATCATTACCCACTCCCAAAACCTATGGCAACGTGAAAGACGAGAGCTGGAAGGATGGCTGCTACTGACCTGCAAAGCATAATGCAAAGTTCCAGTGCTCATGGATGCTTCCTCACCGGGCTAAAAGACAGCTTGATTATACAAACTGTTCAGATGTGACTTTTGGGATTTGTAAAAATTCCTGACCTCTCTGTCTCTAGTTAGCACAAACCGGCAGAGATTATAAAGCAGCACTTTAATGACATCTAACATCAGATGTTTGGTGGTCAAACAATCACTTCTACATTAAATTGCTCTCAGTTCTGGGGTTTTTTTTCCTTGCTTGCTAAAATTCTATCAATGTGAGCATTTATGACAGTGGCCAATGTCTGGGCAAAAACCTAACGAATGCCAAAGAAATGCCCATCTTGAAAAACAGCAAGTGTAACAGTCAGCTTCCATTGTCCAAACCTTCATTTTCAGCCTGTTTTAATTCATCGGAAAGGTTGGTGAATTAGGTACTGTTGAGTCAAGACTGCGCTGATCAGAGCTAATGCTCTGACTGCAGGCTGCTACAGTGCTAGTGAAACAGCGCTTCTAACAAGTGTGCGAGACTCTCACTGGGGAACGTGGTACGTCCGTCCTCCAGGGAGTTACCTGGAGGATTAGGCAGAACAGTGAGCAGTAGCTGTGGCTTTTATTGACAGTAAAGGTTTGAATGTAGCAGAGAGGCGCCAAGGCGATAGTGTAGATTGCATCTTTCCTATGTTGATTTATCAGCTTTACGTGCTCTTACATGTTTGATTGCCAAAAGGGCTCAGTATCAGTTGTACAATCTTTCTAACCTTGAAGTTCCTGGCTCAGGAAAGATGGCCTTTGCTATTGTAGCCACATTTTTAACCCACGGCTCGCTATTTGGGGAAAGCTTTTTTTATAGCAGGTTTCCTTACAAAGGAAAGAGCGAGTCATAACGTTAATTTGTTCGAATACCCTACCATGATGCTTGCAGCCTGGAGCAACTGTAAATGATGCTGATAGTTAAGGAGAAGGAAACACAACTATGCACTTGTAACATACAAATTTTAAGGTAATGAGTTGACTCTTGATGCCAAATGATATTCATTTAGGTGATGTTCCATGGTATGAGGGAGTTTTCTGTATCCTATTTTTTTACTTTTATCCATTTCTTAAATTGGTTTATTTTAAATTGTAAATATTTTTACAGAAGATATTGCCCATGTAAGTGTGTTTAAATATGTACTTTGCCTTACATATGTGTATCTTACGTTACTGGTAACAGAGTATGAGACCTGCTATGTCTGTTTACAAGCTATTAAATTCCTCTGGTGGCTCTGACTTATTCTAACACATTGTGCTCAGAACAACTCATTCATATATTTAGCCTTTGAACCATTGTTTTCTGTTTTGGAAGACATCATGCAAACATTTGTAACTGAAGTCGTATTGGGTGGGACTAGTTAAATGGAAGGGACTTTGTTTGAAGCTTTTTCAGTATTTTGGATGTACAGTTGATGAAGTAAGAGAACGTGAATGGTGTGTCCTTTGTGCAATGACTGACGAACACTACAAGTCGGATTGGATGGTAGGTAGCCTTCAGCCCCGTTAGGATCGGAGTTTGCAACTGCTGGTGTATTTTGACTCCCACCACTAAGAGGATAACTAACCCTGAACTCTAGCGCTTGAGTTTGAGGCCAGCATTAACATATTCCTGGATGAAAAGCCATGCAATGCTACTTGACTTGGAAAAAGCCAAATAGGAAGGAGCGGAGATTAATTTGCAGCTCTGATTACCCAAGCAGACTTTGGGTTGATGAATGACTTCACACTCCAGACCGAGATCTGTGCCGAGACTTTGAAGTCAGGGTATCAAATATACTGTAATTCAGTAAGATTTCAGCAGGGGTAAAGAAACTACCTTGCACCAGTGGGCCAGTACGTGCCACTGATCTAGCTGTGTGTCATTCGCTGGCGCAGAGAATGGAGGTCAGTCAGTATCTCACGTCGCTACGCAGCAGGAGAGAAGACTAGATCAGGTGTGCATATTCTCACTAAAGCCCGAATCCTAACATTGCAGCATTTTACAAAGCAATGCTGAGTCTTCGTTGAGAAAAAGGTGAATTTTAATTGATTTTATCAAACACCTGATTGATGTTTAAATTTTGAAAGTCAGTTTAGGTGACGATATTGGGGGTTTTATCATGGCTGCATCAAACTTGTGTATGTTTCCTTAAGTTAAGTAATTCATCACTTGGGTAAGTTCAGCTTAAGTTGTGTAGGGATTCTTTTCTCTGCTGTTCTCCCCTGAAATACAGCAAATGACTTCCTGAAAAGACAGACTGCCTGTTCACTAGGAGGCCTTTGTGCATTACCAGTTTATTGATATCAGGAAATCACGGGGCTCTGTGTTTAGAGTTTTACTGCAGAAGTGTGGAAATATGGATTTGATAAACTAGTGCCTATGATTTACTTAACTTATGTTTGATATAGTCGTAAGGGTTTTATGAATGTGGGTTACTTTTTGTGCCAACAGCTCGGAATTGTTGTATGTGTGTAGGCAGAAGGACTTGTTCTGCTTCCAAAGTTATTTAATTTTTTTGTGTTTGAATGTTTTTGTAAGTGTTAAAAGTGTAAAAAAAAAAAAATATATATAAAATATTCTTACCACAAAATACTTTCTGAATCATTATTTTTTTTACAGCAAATTGTTTTTAAAAGCTTTTAGAAATGCAGAGGTATTGGTATAGGGCTTTTTTGATTGGTTGGGCTGTTTTTCAGGAATCGTGTTCACTTTGCCAGAAGTCACCAACGTCGGCTTCTGCCCCCTGTAACGCAACAACTGAGTACAACGCTGTATTTGGGAGAAATCTGTGATTCCATGGGCGGACTGAGGCAAACTTGCGTTGTGCCTCTGCTCTGGAAGGACAATGCATAATTCAGAGTTGTGTGAAAAACTGTATTCTGAATTTTCATCCAGAGTGATTTGTTTGTGAACTTCTAAGTACACGGGCTGCCTTTCTATTTTTACAGGGTTTGTGCTCACTTCAAACCACCACATGAAACAAATTTTTCATTTTGAAAATCCTGGATTTTATGCAGAAAATTGAGCAATGTAAAAGTGTACCTAGTAAGCCGCCTTTGAATTGTTAAGCACACATTTTATCTAGCTCCTACATGAATGCCTCTATCTTTTGGCTCACATACAAGCAAGAAGTTTGTTTTGAACTTGGTATCTTTCTGTAATCTGCACTTTGCTACAAAGCAACTTATCCAACAGCAATGTAAATGCCATCTTTTTCTTTTCTTGGTGTCAATAAAATTAAGCTAGGTTTACTTCTGTTTGGTGGCCACTTAATTAGAACCTTTTAACAAAATTTAACCCGTGAGGCTCACCATTAATTGCTTATCCCAGGGTAGTCCCCTATTTTGTAATTAAGCCAGTAATTAAAATGTTTCCCCCTAGGTAGAGCTGGCTTCATACCTACTGCCTCTAAACTACCCCTCCCTTCATCACTTCTAGCTGTGCAGTCATGTACTATTTGCCCCACACCCCTTCAAGAGAACACAGCAGTGTCTAAAATCGCAGGCAGTTAATAGCCTTCCACCCTTTTTGTCGGTTTCTGCAACAAACTCTTCTATATTAAACTGTTATTTATAATTGGCATCATCATACTGCAAGACTCGAGGCAGAGAACACTTTCAACAGTTCTCTCATCTCGAGCGAAGGTGTGACAGCTCCTTTGGTGTGGAAGTGCTCCGTCACGTTTTATTTGACAGCCTGTTACCCTCCAGGAGTCTGACTGCAATGGTGAAGAAAAATAAGTGATGAACACGTAAGGAGGCAGAAGGTTGAAGCTGCTTATGCTGCTGAAGTCTTGGGGTGGCTGCAGAGCACGCAGTTGTGATCATCTAAAACTTACCTTTTAATACAAATACTTCTGAGAGAGAAACACAGATGTGGGAAACAAGAATGGCAGCAATACGTCATTAGCTCTCCCTCTTTTGATCTGTAAGACCAGGAGTAAACTTGAGATTATTTTTTTTATTGTTTTTAAGTAAAACAGGGGTGATGTGAGGTTGCTTTGATTTTTTTAAAAACCAAAACCAAACCCCAGCTGCTCTTGACTTGCCCTGATGCTGTTCCACAGTACGAGGCTGACGCCTACAGGCAGCCTGTCCCTAGTCGACTTGTTTCAGGGGGCTGCGACTGGGAGTTGGGCGCGCTCTGGAGTATCTGTGTTTTACACAGAACTTCACGGTATAGAACGTGCTTTCTGCTCCACGAGTTGAAGAACCGAGGGGAGCAGATTCCATTAGACTCAGACTCACTTTCTACAGGACTGTTCTGTAATAGTATTTTCAGCCCTGGTACCTCAGACAGTTGCACTGTAGGCAAAATTGCAACTTTTCACAGCCCTGATATGAGAGGCTGCTTGAAAACTTTGTTAGTACAAACAACGTGGTCCAATGTCAGACAAACTACTCCCCCTCGCCCAGCACACGGTCTCAAGAAGCCCAACACCACCTGCTTCCATGTTCCTCCGGCAACCAGGCTGCGAAAACCAGGTGGAAGCCGACCACCCTGGCCGGTTCAACTTCGAAGTCCATTTGGGAGATACTTAGCATAACACGTTTTTCAAGCTGTCTCACGGCTATGTCCATTGATAAAACTGAAATTAATGGAATCAGTTCTCATGTGAATGATAACTCATTTCTGAAAACACCAGCATTTCTTAGTCTGACATAACTATTTCCTTGCTAAAAGTATTTGGTGAAATTTGTCAGGTAGTATGCTTTTCTGCTGGGTTCTCTATAAGCTTGCTTTTTTGCATTCAAGGAAAGTTTCTTTCTGTAAGAAGGGCAGTTAATGTCTTCAAAAACATTCAAGTGGTCCATGATAAGGTCTGGGGTTTTTCTGCATGGAAACTCTCTATATAGTAACAGGAAGGTGAACAAGGACACGTGTGTGCTGTGTTGTCCTCTGCCTCTGTCCTGCCCAAGAGAAAAAGGTGCTTATTAATATGGGATTAGGTCATCAGTGACTTGACTTAGGACTCTGCACGGCCTCAGCTGCTTCAAGCCACACAGGTGAACAAGAAGTGTCTGGGTCGTGACATGTCAGTGGTGGGAGTGTGGTCAGGGGCCCGGGCACACTGGGCTTTCTCCAGCCTCCTGCTCTCCCCAGGCCACAGGGCCTCCAGGCCGTGGCCACGGACAGAGACAGGCTGCTGGGCTGGACTAGGTGCCCCCTGCTCTAACCCCAGCACCACTGCACTTCGACTCCTAGCAGTCCCCTATGCTCGTCTCAAGGCACTCTTCCCAAGGTTTTTGTTTCCCTTCAGGCTCTGTCAGCAAACAAATCCGCACAACCCGTCACAAAAGCTCAGTCACCCAACTGATCCTTACCCCCCCCCCGCCACTCAGCAGAGACAGTACTGCTGTATCATTTCACAGCTGTTGCTGCTGCTCTCTCCCTGTGCTTCAGCTGGGTGCCAAAATGCTGGAAGCGACGCTGGACCAAGCGCTGGATTACAAGGAGCTTGGTTCGCACCCTGTTCAGGGCTGAGGGTAAGGCCAGCGGCACTGCTGCCTGACTGAACCTGGTACATGCCAAGTTAAAGGAGCGCTCCATAATCTTTCTTCTTCAAAGGAGAGCAGTTGGTCTTAATGAAGATCAGGAGGACAGGAGTATCTTGTGCCATCCTACACATATCTTCATCACTCTCCTCCTTTAGGAATGAAAATTTATTGAAGTGTGTGCTGCTGTTTTGAGTCCCCTCAAAGAAAAGGGGAGTGAGGGGAGATCAGGTAAACCAGATTTGATTTTAATAAAATTAAAGGCTATTAATTGCTGGTGATTTAGACTGGTCTAAAAAAAAAAAATAAACAAAAAAAAACAAAACCCAAAGCTCTTCATGCTCTGCCTCAGCTCCTGCCTTAACCTCAGATTTCTCAGCTCTACAGTCGTCCGTTCACCCTTACATTTACTCACCCAACCGCTGAGCCCCAAAGCAAGGTTATATTGTGTCTGTTCATCCATTCCCTGCTGGGCTAACGCAGACACATAAAACCACTGTTAATGCTGCTTCAGCTGACCTGAAAGGAGTTACGAAAAACCATGCCCTGATTCTCGTCCTTTTAAAGCCGTGCCTGGATGTTGATGACAGCAACGTGGCGTCACCACCATCACTCAGGCTCAGGAAAGCAGCCCGAAGCCCTCCCGCCCATGCCCAGCCTCGCCGGCAGGAACCATTGGCTCCTGAGGGACACAACATGCGGCACAGGCAGCACGGTCCCGGCCGCTACCCCAAAATGCCTTGCTGGGGGTGCAGCTGCATAGCCATCGCAGCCATTGCTGACACCCTGCACCTCTCCTCCCAGGCTGCTGGTGCGGAGCTAGTGCTGTTGTGTCAGTGACACGGCCCTCCTGAATACCTGTGGGATCAAGAGAAAAAATAAATTCATTATGGTGCAAGACTGGGCTATAGGAGACCCTCAGTCAGTTCCCTGCTCTGCCATACACTTTCCAGGATGCCTCATTTATTTTCTTGAGGCTCAGTTCATCATCACTAGGTACCAGTCTTCATCGCTCACGTGCTGGGAGTGAGGGGGAGGTGCGCTGCTATTTAGAGGAAGGGTCAGCCAGTCAGTTCATATCTGGTCTGATACAGTGGGATAAGTTAAGAACAGAAATTTGGTCGACCTTCATTTATAAGCCCAAATGTCAGAGAGCAGGTAATGTCTATTGTAAATGTCAGTCGAGGCATTTTTCTTTTCCCTTTTAAAAAAAAAAAATCAACAAAGATTTAGTTACTGCAGTTATGCTGCCATTCACACAGGCTCAGCTCCACTGAGGGTGTATGTATGGTATTGTCCAGGTACACAAACATACTGTGGGAATATTAAAAGGGGCTTGTGTAAAGGCATGGGGTCTGGTAAAGCACCCAAGCCCAGCTCAGCCCTCTTCTTCAGCAGTGAAGCAGCTTTCGGTAACAGAAGGCTCTGCTAAAAGCTGGCAAAATCAGGCTGCCTGAGCAGAACACAGGGATTTGATCGATAGCTGGTGGGCTTCTCACCTTCACGATTCATCTCCACATGAAAAATGTGTGCAGCGCAGTGAAATACAGCCCTCTGCAGGCACTTGCACCTCTTCAGCCATCAATGCCAGCATTCCTGCCCAGTGGCCCACTGCCAGCAGAAGAAACGGAACCATTCCTTTTCCAAAACCACCTTGCAACTCACTGCTCAAGGCTGGCTACTGCAGAGTAGGCTCCACCTATTTCCAGCCCTTATTTTCCCATCTGACAGAGGTGCCACATCAGCTTAGGGCTCCTTTCCCTGCGCTGAGTGCCTCAGTGGTAGAATTGCAGCATGAAAAATGAGCTCCCGTGACGGGGCTCAAACCACGTACCCTCTGTGGGGCCGTGGCTCAGCCCATCTCCCCCACTCCTCGCTCAGGCCATTCTTCTGTGCTGCCCTCACCTGAAAAGTCTCTCAAGCTCTTGTCATCAGCACATTCTTTCTATCAGTGTGTGCCCACTTTCTGCATCCTCTTCATTATGAAAATAATTGAATAACATTAATTACCAAACCAAATCACTGAAAGCTGCCTACCAGGAGCCTTATTTCAACATTCAAAACTCCATTTATAGCCTATTTACACGTGCTTTTTAGCCCTTCTGTTTTACCCTTATCAATAGTGCTGGGTTTTCTTTTTTTGGCTCTCTTCGCTTCCTTCCCGGGACTCTCCAGACACTAGAGGGAGGTCTTGCTTTCTCTGTGTTTTTCAGTCCAAAGTTCGGTCTAGTTCTGCTTCACCACGTCCTCCTGAACTTATATTAAATTGTTTGTAAGGTCCTGAATTAATTTAACAGCTGCATTTATGGAAGGAAAGCCCCAGTCTGAGGCAGGACCAATCCATGCACAGCTGGCCATAAAAAAAAACAAAAACAAAAACAAAAACAAAACAAACCAACAAAACCAAAACCAAACCACCTCTCGTACAGGTACATGACTTTATCTAAAACAGAAGAGAGAAAATTCAGCTTATCCTTCCTGCACATCACCTTTCATTCCTAGCGATGCCAGGCTGCACCCCAGGTTATCAATGACTGCTCCAATGCCAGTTGTGACATTTTAATCTTGTCGTCTAGATTTTATGATATAAGACTTTCTATTTTTCATACATATCACAGAGTCTGAAATATCCCTGTTAGACCTTTTGCTCAATGTCAGATGGGATTTAAATCTCCTGAAATGTTTAAGATTTCAGAAATATTTTTCCCACTGCTCTGGGTTTTTCCAACTACATGTGTAGCACCACACAGCATCATCTCAGGACTGCGGGATGTAAAAAGGCTTGCATTGAGCTGGTGCAGATTACACAGGACATACAGCCCCTCTCTTCTCCCCACGGCAGGTCCACCTGCAGTTAACACAGCGCTGGAGTACAGCCTGCCTCCAGAGCAGCTCCTCTGAACAAAGTGTAGCAATGAGGCACCACTCCCACCGCCACCAGCACTGGGAGGGTAGGGGCCTGTGTTGCACAGGGACTGTTTCAGCTTTGGGGCAACAGCAGCGACTGCAAACCGATGCTGTTACTACTCTGCAATGGGGAGATGGGCCAGTCTCCTTTCCTGCAGAGCCTGGCTTCTCAGGGCTTCCAGATTTGGGCACCTGATCCAAGAAATCCCCTGGGAAGAGCTCAGCTGCAACCTGTGTTTTCGTACAAGCGACAGTGGAATTTTTATTCGGTATTGGTTGCCCAACTGCTCTTACTGTTTATTATGCCCTTAAAATTGAATTCTTGGTTACTTAAGGTCTGTCTTAAATCTGCTCCTCAGTTTTTGGGTAATATCTTTCACTTAATCTAGTAAAGGTCGAGATCACTGCCAACAATCTCTTGAATTTGAAAAGGACCAGGATGCTAATGGTGAGTGCTGGCGTGCTGCGGGGACAGGGAGCAGCCATGAGGTGCGAGGCAGCCTCTCCACCTGAACAGACAAAAAGTGCTTGGAGGTCTTTGCTGTGCCACTGGATCAAAGGGTTTAAAGAAGTCCTTGCAATGAAATCCCCGCGCTTGGTTATTGCTGCTTGCTGGAGGAGCGCAGCAGGTCAGCCTCACCGCAGAGCCTCTCTGGGAGCAGCATTCAGACATGTCTGTACAGACTGAAGGTGGTTGCTCATGCCTTATGGCACAAGCAACGGAGGGTTTCAGCAGTACCTCTCAAATACTTCAAGAAACTGCAAGTGAAAATTGATTCTGTGGATGTTTAACAGTTGCAGAGACACAGAGATTTTTTTGTGATGAAGGGACCACACTGCACGTGCTTACTCCTTGGGAGTAAGGCACCTGCTGGAGCTCAGTGCACTTGTCTCCAGTGAGCACTTTGACACTAGTTCCAGTGTGATCTTGAGCAGATGAATTAATTTCAATGTATTATTTCTCCAGCTGTACAGGAGCACGATAACGCAATGATCCTGTACCTTTGCACTTGCTAATAAACTTCTTGGGGAATGGGGAAGGACAGAAACCCCTCCCTAGATGATTTTGCTTGGGCTTCTTGGTGTTAGTTTGAAGCAATTTGCTTTGCGAGAAGGAGTTTCTGTATTTCCATGGGAAGTGGTGACTCCGTTATCTCCCTGTCCATCCCCAGCTCCTGTCCTGCACGGGGCTCCCTTGCCTGGAGCGGCTGGGGCAGGGATCGTTTGGGTGGACGTCCCTTCTGGGCCTGGGATTACGGCACAGTACCGCTCACCCCTGGGCGGGAACCCTGAGCACTGATACCTTACGTACCTCTTTGGGTAGCTACTCTCACAGGCCTGGTTTGCATCGACTTCAGTAGCAAAACTGTCCTACTGATAATTACTCAGCATTTAGGCTACCCATGTATTATATATACCCATTGTATATATAATATGTATATAACATTATCTATACCCATGTAGATATGGGTAAAATATGTTTCCAATATTTTATTTAGAAATTATGTGTTTTAAAAGTGTATATGTCATAATTCAATATTATTCATTGAATAATTCAATATATTAAATTCAATTCTTTCACCCTGAAATAAAGGGCTGATGGCTTTTATTCCTTCCTCCGACTATCCAATCTTAAACAGCTCTGTCCAAAGCCCGTTACCTCGCAGGCAGCATGCGAGATGCTGCCAGCTTAATAAAATCCACAAGCAGTTCAGGCCGCAGACTTCGGTTCTGGGCTGTGAACCCCACCTGACGGTTCCAGCTTGGCCAGATCCCCATGATCCCCGATGTGCTCCCAGCAGCTACGACCGCACGCGCAGTTACACCACAAAGAGACGTGAAGTTTTATCAATAGCGGCGGGCATCACAGCAGAGGACAAAGAGCATTCGCACAAGGTACCAGAGAACCGGGTAACCGGAGGCCGGGAGGAGCTTTGTGCGGTCACCTGGACCCACTGCGCTGCCCCAAAGCAAAGTCAGCAGCCACAGCTCACCCCGCTGCGGAGATGTCTGCCTGACCTTTCCTGGGAGAGGGCTACTGCCTCCCCAGGCTATCCAGCACCATTGCTTTTATCTGCCCCACCAATACCTAATCTGAATCTTTCTCACAGCAGCTTAAACCCATAGAAGCTCCGTGGACTTGTGAGGTTATTACAAAGAGACTAGTGGTAGAGTGGACACCTCAGGCAGGAAGAAATATCCTCCTGGCTTTATACCCAGCACTTCTGCTTACGCACCCCAGAAAGGAAATAAAAAAATCTTGTTGCCCAAGACATGCATGCTGTCATCTTCCTGGTATACAAAACCCAGGGTACATCTCCCTCAGCTGCAGCGACATGCAAGTTCTACTGATACCATCAGTTCAAAATTCAGAAGATTCTTTAGGTTATTAAAAAACGTCCTACTTTATCACAGTTTTAAAAGTGCACATAACACAGCATGTCAAGGCTATTTTCATGGGATCAATATACGACATTATCTAATACAAGTATTAAGAGATTTCTATTATGTTTGAGATTTATTTCCTCCCATTCGCCTGAGATTTCTTCTAGACAGCTTGAGATTTAATTTAGGTAATAGTGCACCTATTTTGAAGGACTTGCTTATTTGTTGATCAGCATTACTGATGCTCATTTTCATTATTGGGTAAAAATTTGGCAGCAGGACAAGAAGCATTTTTATTCTATGTTTGTACAGTTTCTAACACAAAACTGCCCTAGTCCACCCAGGCACCTTCATGCAGAGATATAAATGGCAACTGAGTGTGAAGATTTTTTCTGCGTAACCTGAGACAGAATATTGATGCTATTAACTCTTATCTTTCCCATGGGGTTCAGCGTTAACATCCCTTCTAATATGAAGAAAGCTTTGGTGGAAGAGGGATGTAATTTGTCTTTCGGGTGTCTTTCTTCAATTAAATGAATACTCTATGAAGCAACTTCTGCTCTAGGTATTATTAAATTTACTTCTGCATTTTTTGACATTTAAACTATTCTGTGGGACAATACAGTCTTGGTGTCATTTACTCTGATCTAGCATTTTTTTGCAAAAGCCAAAATACAGATTTTATAGGCACAAAACCACATTTGTGTCATCTACCTCCATATTACCTCTCTTGATTTATGTCCCTAACCCTGACCAGGTTCCTGTATAGGAAATTAAGAGGGGGCTGGGAATGAAAGCAAATAAACCCAGCTGGATCTTGGCCTGCAACTGAACAAGCCCCACCATTTCCCAGGTTATGCACGTCCCATTTTTAGTGTGCTCTCTGGCGTCGATGACACTGCTGTCGCTTCACAGCCATCGGGGTCCCCCTGCACCTTCCCCCAGCTCCCACAGGTGCTGAACGGGCTGTTTGTGGCACCTGCAGGGAGGCAAATCAGGGCTGCAACATCCAAGACGTGCCTGTCTCCAAATTATGACTAAGACTGTCTGCCTGCGAGAGCCTGTGCAAAGCGAGACCGGCACCTACGGTACAGAATGCTATTCGCCTTTTAAAACTGAATCCTTCAGAGGCAGCCTCATCTCACCTCCTGTCCCTGCCTGGCTGGACAGGATGCTAATTTTGGCTTTTCTGGACCAAGGAAGGCATTAGTCACCCTACTAGTCATCTATTTTATTACGACTTTTCCTCTTAATCCTGATACTACTCTAACTCCAGAAAAAGATCAAATGGCAACAAAAGGGAACAGAATAATTTCTTATTTGAATTTGGGCAAAGGTATCTCTCATAAAGGCATTAACTGCTTAAGGAAAGAACTGCTGCTAGTAATTGTTTTACAGTTGTAGGGGTACAACTGCCTCGACAAATGACCGCCAGCAATCAATTTACAAACTTCCTCAGCGATCCCCTGATTTGGTTTCCTTTCATGGACCAGAAGCGTTTTTCTAATGGGATGGTTGGCAAAGGATCTCTTCACCTCCTTTTTAAAAGGCAGATCACGCAGCCTTAAACACTTAGTTCTAATCATGAATTATTGGAACATTGCGACCCGAGTCATCATGCACTTACTTGTTGATTAATGGTCTTCAGACAGCTTAAAAATAAACATGGGGGAATACCAAGTATAACGGGAGGGTTTTACCATAATAATCTCTGCCCTTGACTGCTAAGCCAGAGCTTCAGCAAAAGGATCCATCCCCAGCTGCCCTGGAAGACTGAACACATAGTGGGGACACAAAGGAGTCAGCGCAGGCGAGAAACGAGGCTTGTGCTGTTTCCCTTCCACAGCACTTCAATTTAATAAAATCTTGGAGGCTATGAGTTGCAGAGCTGCTCCCAAGGGAGGCGTAAACATGGAGCAGAGCTGGACTGAAACAGGCATCATTTGGAAGAGGAATCAGAGGGAGAAGGAGACATGACTTGCATGAGCGGTGAAATCACAAAGGCAGCAGGGAAGAGGAGAGGCAGCCACAGCGCAGCGGAGGAGGGAGGAGGAGGAGGGTGCCTGGATGCCATTGCCACCTAGGCCAAGGGGAAGGGAAGGATGATTTGGTGAGATCCCGCCTGTAGAGGAGACAACAGGGACACATCAATGACTCCCGATGAGGAAGGGAGGAAGGGACACATATCTAGTTTTCCCCACCCTGAAATTCAAACCCTGGGTCTGGTTGAGGACACTGGCCATGAGATAAAAGATGCTGATTATTGCGGAGATTCACCAAGCAGGACCAAGCTGCAGCGCCACGCTAAGGACAGGACAGTGGGGCGTTTAAGAAAAGCAAGCTTGGGATGAGGCATGACAGGGCTGCGTTGGGGCCAGGCGTCATGCCGAAGGGTAGCAGAGAAGCCAGGAAGGCAGGTCTGTCCTAGTCCTTCTGCACTATAGGCAGCTGTGGGAGCAATGAACTAACGGGAAACCCATGAGTCTTGTGTGTTCTCCACCTACATGGCCCAACTGAACTCTGCCCTTATGTGAAACTCAAGCAGTTTGGGGCAGGAGCAACACTGATTGATCAGCACACCCTCACCAAAGCAGTTTCTGTCTGTGTCTGGCTGGGAAGGTTTCTTAGGAACAACTTCATGGCACAGATCTCAATGCTTCATCTTATTTCAAAAATGTGTTTTCTTGCCTGTTCAGTGAACCAGCTCCCAAACAATGTAAAATAAAAAAAACAAAACCAACCAAGCCGTGAGTCTGCTAAGATCTTACAGTCGCTGGCTCAGTGAAGGTGGGCTATGGGTGAGGGTGACAAAAGGTGCAAAGTCCCCTCTGTGCTGCTGGTCCTGACAGAGGGAGCGGGATCCAGGTAGCAAAAGGGACCTACTTCAGCAAAGCAGCAGTGGACATGTCCTTCCTAGCACAAAGATAACCACGGAAGAATAAGCAAAATCACCAGTATCTCTGCACAATTATGCTCGAATTCCTAACTCTCCCAAGACACAAAAATAACTGCTCTGGATCTAAGTTATAAGTAAGAACAAGCATACACATTTCATGGAGTTTATCACAAGTTTACCCTAAACTGCGTTGTAGGGCGCCACACAATACGCCTTAAGGAATATTTTAGTCCAAGACAATGACAGCAAAGACTTTTTTTTCCCCCATTGAAAATTATTACTGTCCTATTAAGTCTTAAATTTCTTTTTTATTTCTATCCATAGCCTAGCTGCATAGCACGTAAAGCAGAAATGAAGGGATTGTACGTCCCCTGGAAATCAAAACTACTCCTGTGAGGTCTCACCTGAACATGACTTTCACGGCAGTTTTTTGTTCCAGCCTCTTTAGCAGCATCACCGCTTAAAGGTGCTGACTGAAAGCTCCTCCAGGACTACCCTCCCAAGGCGCCTCTTCCTCTGCAAACGCCCAGCGCAGCTCCACAAACAGCCGGTGCGGACCTGCAGAGAGGCAAAGCATGACTTACAGGCGGGTGACGCCATCCCACAGTGGCTGAGCTCCGCCGCTTCCCGCAGACCTGGGCACAGCACACATCGAGCCAGGGCGGGAGGAGCAGGGAGCTCAAACGGATCCTGAGCTGAAATGGGAAGAGCAGGAAAAGAGGGGGTGACCACCCTTTGCTTTCTCACCCCATCCCATTGTCCTGCTTTTACATAGCGCTCATAACCACAGCACGCACGCACCCGAAGTGCAACGATGCCAGGATTTAGGCTCCCAAGTGCAAGACTGTGTTTATCCATAACTTGCTTGGGATTTGCAAACCAACCCTTCCTGCCTGAGGCTCCTGAGCACATGGAGTGACGGGCATAAAGACTGCACACACCGAACCTCCTCTTGCTGCCCCAAATTCAGCACAGTGCACAACACCCACGGCGACTTCCCCTGGGGACACCAAGGGGACCTCATTGCATTTACACAATGACTGCAGTTTTGTAATAATCCTGGGCTACGCCAGATGCTTTTAATGCCTGACAGGAGAAGCAAGCGATTCAAACAACATCTCCACATAACGTGCTGAGCAGTCACTAGCAGAGCGAACAGCAAGGTTGCTTTACTTATTTCTTACAGCACTATCAACATTCCTTACAAGCCTACCCTCTATTTTCCACCTAAACAAAGGGAAGGTCCTGTTACAAAAGAGCAAACAAAATTCCTAGTGTTTGAAGGACTTCTGATACTCCAGACTGGTTTATAGCACAGGTGCTCTCCTACGGAAATCAAACGCCTCCTAAGAATAATGTAAGGCAGTACTATTTATAAAAGTTATTAATTACAATGAGCTCGTATTTCAGTGAGTCCTTTCCCTCCCTCTTCTTGCTCTTGCTATCTCTTATCCTCTCACCTGTTTTTCACGAGGAATAATTTGAGACTGATATATGATCAGGTTTATTTGCCCCGTCGTTTTGTACCCAAATAGTCAATCTGTTGCTCCCAGTAATAGCAGGGTAGGCAGAGCATGCTTTCTCCTGCCCTCCACAAAAGAAAATAGAAAAGGAATTACCCATTGACTCAGGTACATCATGGTGTGCACTACATGTGAGCTGGCTGCCTTGCAGCCAGATGCTGCAAAACTACTTAGCATCACTCCAGACTGTACTTTAACGATGACATACCAGGAAAGCCTGCAGCAAGTTAAGAGACAAGAACCATGCTCAGCGGCAGATACAATGTTTTTTCATTCCACATGCTGGATGTCAAAATATGCCAGGTGCCGCCCAGGGTGACGGTACTCGCTGGATGGACAATTAGCAAAGCGCATCAGCTGGGTTCAGACTTGGCTTTCCCTGAAGACAGCAGTACTGCTCTTGTTTAAACCAAGAGCTAAGGCTGAATTTCAGCCGATAAATTTTAAGAAAAATCTGAAGAGGTCTTGATTTGTTATGATGCACTCACGACATTTTCCCACCAGAAACTCTATAGTTCAGCGTCCCTTGAAACCGAAGTTTACAGTGACTGGGTGGGCTCTGAAAGAGGACGCGTCTGCTTCACCATATCTAGGTTTACTGAACTCCTCCTGTAACTGCCTATATGACATGATATATGTTATGCATTAGGACACAAAAATATCTTCCCACAACCAGCCATGCTCCAGCGGGCAGTTTGGGGAGTGACAGTAGGAGATAAACCAGGAGGCCTGGCCTGCGCCCTTCACACCTGCTTGAGGAGCAACCGCCCTGTGCTCTGCACGACTGACCCAGCCTCGGCTAGCCCGCGGTGGGCCTGGCTTGGTCACGCTGCAGGGAAACTGCACAGGCATTACTTACAAACCAGGGAGAGTACAATAAGCAAATGACCTGCATGCTGAGAAGCCAAATACTGGCCACCTGAAGGATGGGACAAGATAAAGCAGTGGTAAAACTTTAAGAAGCACAATTAATACACTGCAAGCACTTTTCTGCATATATAGACCTGAAAATTAGGTCCACAGGACACTGTTGGCTCAGAAAGCCAAGCAGACCTTGCACTCCCCTCCTCTAGCAGCACACAGAGCCCAAAAATATGAATGAGCTAAAGCAATGTGGATCCTATTTGGTTGTTCATCTCTGATGACTCATCTTCCCTGTGCTCTCCTTAGGCCAATGACAAGGAAACAAACACAGGCAGAAACAATATTGAACTTGGCCTCATTCTGGCAAAGTTGCCATACTCAGCCTTTTATCACTAGGTACTACTTGCACTTCTCGTGTTGCCTGTGCTCCAAGTAAGCATTAAAGGTTAAATAAGCAAACAGCCTGTTTTTCCCTTGAGTCACCAATAATTTCTACTCAAATCCTGGGACAGACTAAAATTTTACCCAAATAAATTTTTGGGAAACTTGCTGCTGATGGAGCTTAAGGCTGGCAGCCAGTCAGGGTGGCTCCCGTAGGCTCTCTCCTTAAATTTGGTGTGTCCCCCTGGAGCTGTGACCCAAGACACTCCATATGGAGCAGAGCGGCACGCTCAGTGTCGAATCCAAGGGGCAGCCCCTGGGGATGCTACATGCTGAGCCAGCTACTCCCACCCAGGAGCGCTGATGTGAAGAAGAAGGAGGGCTGCGACCCCTCTAAATCCTCTGGGTGAAAGAAGAGATGGTTACGCTCCCAAGACATCGCCAGTAGCAGTGCCAAGCACACAGAGTAAGAGTCACCAATGTCCATCCTGCTCTCAGAGGCTGCCCTCCTCTCTCGGGAGCTCCTGCCCTCGTGGGCCCAGCCTGGTGTCCCACATAGCATTTCGCTTTTGAAGGAACAGGGCAACACACAGTTATTAAATGAAAAGTATGAAACAGAGAAAACATAAATGTTGTAAGCACAGTTTTCTGACTGACAATACTATAATCACCCTTGGATGTGATTTTTGGGTGATGGACTACATTTCTTAGCCTGGTTTAAGTACTTGCATGCCCACGAGCTTGTTTGCTTCCTCCACCTGCACTGACTGTTCTATAAAGGTATCTTCTCTCCTTACAAGCTTCTGGGACCCCATCAGCAGAAAGTGGTGCCCCTCCGACCTCCTAAAAGGGCTTTCCATACTTCCTCACCCATTCCCGCAGCCTTCGAAGCAGCTGTCAAGTTGCCTGGAGGGGGAACAAGCACGGCTATCCCTCAGCAGAGGGGGGGGTGGGGCTGGGGCTGGTGCTGCCCACCCACGTCGGGTGACTTTGCGACACTGATTGACTTTATGATGCCAAAGTAAACACGCACACCCCTCCCCCCCCCCCCCCCCCCGCCCCCCGAAGGCAAAGCCGGGCTCTACCTCGGCCCTCGGGAGGACGCAGGGGGCCGTGCCAGCTCCAGAAGTGGGCCGCCGAGGGTGGCACCGGGGAGGGGGGAGCCCCCGCCGCCGCCTGCGCTACCCTCCGCCGGGCCGGGCGGCGCTGCCGGCCGGGCGGACCCGCCGTCGAGGCAGCACCGAGACGCCGCCCACGCCGGGGGTGGCCCCGCGGGTGCGGGGAGGCGCGGGCGGCGCCCGCAGCAGACAGCCGCCGCGCCGGGCCGGACCGGGCACATCGGCGGCGGGAGCCGGGCCGGGATGCGCGCTCCGCCGGCCGCCGGGGCGAGCCGCCTCCGCGCCCCGCGCTGAGGCGCCCCGCCGCCGCCCGCTCCCTCCTCCGGGGCTCGGCGGGGAGCCGGCGGCCGCGCAGCCCATGGCCGGCTCCGTGCAGCCCCCGGCGGCGGCGGGGGGCGGCGGCCCCGACGGTGGGTCGCTGGCGGGGGGCGGCGAGGCTTTTGGGGACCGCTCCCTCAGCCAGGGCTTGAGCGTGCTGGTGGGGCTGGCGCTGTGCGTGACCATGCTGGGGCTGGGCTGCGCCGTGGAGCTGGGGCAGCTGGGGCAGCAGCTGCGGCGGCCCGTGGGGCTGCTGCTGGCGCTGCTGGGGCAGTTCGTGGCCATGCCGCTGCTGGCCTTCCTCCTCGCCCTCATCTTCGCCCTGGACGAGGTGGCGGCCGTGGCTGTGCTGCTGTGCGGTTGCTGCCCCGGCGGCAACCTCTCCAACCTCATGTCGGTGCTCGTCGACGGGGACATGAACCTCAGGTAGGCGCCCCGCTTCCCCTCGCCCCCAGCCGGTCGCGGGGGGGCTGCGGCGGCCGCGGGGTTTGGTGGGCACCTACCGGCGGCGGGGCCGGGGCGGACGGCGCGGCTGGAAACCCCCAGCGCTGCTCTCCTGCCTCTCCCGGGGCGGGCGGGTCTTACACAGACCCCGACACACGCCTCCTGCCCCCTTCCCTAAAAAGGCTGCTCCCCCGCGCCCCCGACCGGGGCAGGGAAGGGAGGTTCTTGCCGTGAGGAGGACCCCGGCCGGCTGCAGAGCCCCCCTTCCCGCGGGGGCTGCGGCTTGCTGGGTCTGCCCCCCCCGGGCGGGCGGGCAGTGATCCGGTGTCTCTTTGGTTCCCCCGGCGCAGCATTATCATGACGGCCTCCTCCACGCTGCTGGCCCTCTTCCTGATGCCCCTCTGCCTCTGGGTCTACAGCCGCCACTGGATCAACACGGCCCTGGTGCAGCTCCTGCCCCTGGGGGCCGTGAGCCTGACGCTGGGCAGCACCCTGCTGCCCATCGGCCTGGGGGTGCTCATCCGGTACCGGCACCCCCGCGCCGCCGACCTCCTCGTTAAGGTAGGCACGGCGCCGGGGACGGAGACGGGGACACGGGGGATGCCCGGGGTCGGCACCGGGGACGGCGCGGTCCGACGGCAGGAACCTTTCCGGCCCCTCCGAACCGATGGTAGCTTCACACGGGCTTACTCCACTACTTAGGTGGAATGTAAGGACTTACAGTCTTGAGATAAAGCAGCGGGACAGAGGCAGAAAGCAAGGGAAAGGGCAGGCTACACACATACACACACACACGCATTCCCAGGGCTAGCAAAACCAACCCGCGGGCACTGCGACACTTCCTTAAACCATGCAAATTAGCTTAATTACGAGAGGAAAAGTGAAGCACAAGCCCTGGCTCTCTAGTTCCCCAGGAAGTCACCCCAAAGCAAAATGATGGAGGGCCATCTCAGCCCTTTCCTTTCCCAATCAAACACCACCAAAGTCCTGAGCCAGGAGCAAACCCGGGAAGGGCAGCGCAACCACATTTGCGGTTTAGACTCTCTATCAAGCCCCCACCCGCTGTGCTTATCCTTTTAAAATAATAACCCTTGTGCTGTTTGTCAACGTCTGTATCTGTTGCCAGATTTCCCTGTGGTCCCTCTTGGTGACTGTGGTGATCCTGTTCATCCTGACTGGGACCATGCTGGGCCCAGATCTGATGGCACATATTCCTGCATCTGTGTACGCCATTGCGGTGCTGATGCCTCTAGCGGGGTACGCCTTGGGATACGGCTTAGCCACGGTCTTTAAAATGCCCCCACACTGCAGGAGAACAGTGTCTTTGGAAACAGGGTGCCAAAACGTCCAGCTCTGCACCGCCATCCTAAAACTCACCTTCCCCCCGGAGCTCATAGGGAGCATGTACATGTTTCCCTTGCTTTATGCGCTTTTTCAGTCGGCAGAAGCAGGACTGTTTGTGCTGGCATACAAGATGTATGGGAGAGACAGCTACAAACAAGATACGCTTGGTGAAGAGGAAGACACAGATATTTCCTACAAGAAACTGAAAGAAGAGGAGGTGGCTGATACTTCATACGGCACAGTGACCATGGAGGAGCACAACTCCGTTCAGATGGAGCCGACGCAGACGGCGCTTTAGGCAAGATAAGGAGGCGACCCCCGAGGATGTGTGATGTGTTGTGCTTGCAACCAGGCTGGGGCTGCGCTCGCCGCTGTGCAAGAGGAGCTGCCCGGCCCCCATTGTTTCTCCCGCTGCTCCCACTGTACAAGGTGATGTGTGTTTATTACTGTGGCAGTTGTATTTCCTCAAAAATAAATATGAAAGAATTGAAAAAACGAAGGAAAAAGTATCACTGCGATGTAAACCAGTACGTCTTCATGCAAGCAGGCCGGTGCCCGCCTGAGTGCAGCAGGAATGAGTAGAAGGAGACGAGCGTTTTGCAGAGGCAAAGCCAACGCGGCACCAGTGCGGGCGAACGGGCAGACCACCTTGTGCGCGCCTATCTCCGTGCCTCCCCCCGCGCTGTAAAAGCATTGTGCTGCTTGTTCTCACCACAAATACATGGCGAAGCTGAACCAAACCCGTGTTCCCCGCTGATTAATCCCGCGGGGGCAATTAAGGGCCGCGCTGTGGGGAGGGCGGCGGGGGGGATGCCCGGCCCAAGGCCCTGCACCGGGCAGGGGCGGGAAGGGACCGCCAAGGCCGGCGGGGGCGGGGGCAGCCCGGCCCCGGTGCCGCCCCGGGGGTATTTAAGGCCGCCCCCCGGCGGTCACCGCGGGTCCGGCGCGATGGCGGAGGAGGCGATGGAGAGCTACCTGTACGCCGCCTACCACCCCTATCCCTACTCCTACCGCTACCCGCCGCCCAAGGGCAAGGGGGGGGCAGCGGGCGGCTGGCGGCCGCGAGGCAGCGGCTACTTCTCGGGCTACGTGGAGGCGGCGGCGGCCGCCGAGTACTTCGACAACTACCAGCGGGCGCAGCTGAAGGCCATCCTCTCCCAGGTGAACCCCAACCTGACGCCGCGGCTCCGCAAGGCCAACACCAAGGAGGTGGGCGTCCAGGTCAACCCGCGGCAGGACGCCTCGGTGCAGTGCTCCCTCGGACCCCGCACGCTGCTGCGCCGCCGCTCCGGCCTTCCCGCCGGGCCGCCGCCCCGCGAGGCGGAGCAGGAGCAGGGCAGCCCCGCCACCACCAGCACCCGCGCCGTCCGCTTCCCCCGCACCATCGCCGTCTACTCGCCCATGGCGTCCCGCAGACTCACCGCCTTCCTCGAGGAGTCGGAGCCGGAGCGGCGGGCGCAGGAGGAGGAGGCGGCGGCGGTGGTCGTCGAGGAGGAGCCGGCCGCGCTGAAGGAGCAGCGGGAGGCCGAGGCGGCCGCCGTGCGGGCGAGCTGGGAGAAGCCCCCCGAGGGCAGCGCCGAGCCGCTGGAGCAACGCCCAGCCGCGACCCCGGAGCCGCCGGCGGCAGCGGGGCCGGAGGAGAGCCGTAGGGAGGAGGAGGAGGCGGAGGCGGTGGCAGCAGCAGTGCCGGCAGAACCGCCGGCCGTCCCTCAGAAGCGGGAGCCGGCGGCGGGCAAGACCCGCCTGCGCTTCCAGGTGAGGGGCGGGGGGAGCGGGGCCGAGCGGGCCCGGGAGGCGCCTGCCCCGTCGAGTAACGGTTGTCCCGGCAGTTCCTGGAGCAGAAGTACGGCTACTACCACTGCAAGGACTGCAACATCCGCTGGGAGAGCGCCTACGTCTGGTGCGTCCAGGGCACCAACAAGGTAGGGTACGGTAGGCCCGGCCCGCCGCCCCCGCCCGCCTGCCTCCGCCCCGCTGACCCCAGCCTTCCCCCCCGCAGGTCTATTTTCGGCAGTTCTGCCGGACCTGCCAGAAGTCCTACAACCCGTACCGCGTGGAGGACATCACCTGCCAGGTAAGGGACCCCCCGGCCCGGCCCGCCCCGGCCCCGGCCCGCGTCCACCGACCGCCCCTTCTCCTCCTCGCCAGAGCTGCAAGCAGACGAGGTGCACCTGCCCCGTGAAGATGCGCCACGTGGATCCCAAGAGGCCCCACCGCCAGGACCTCTGCGGGAGGTGCAAAGGGAAACGCCTCTCCTGCGATAGCACCTTCAGTTTCAAATACATCATCTGAGTGGGGTGGGGTGGTTGTTTTTTTTGTTTTTGTTTAGGGCTTTTCTAGCGAACTGCAAGTAGAGCAGATCTTTTTTTGTTGGTGGTATTGTTGAAGGTACTGAAGAGAGGTGTAGCTAGGAAAGCACGCAAATAAAAGTATTGCAGAGCACACTCAGATGATCAGGTGGGTTTGTGCCCAGCTCAGAGGGGTAGGTATTGCAACTTCTGTAACTTGTACAGGGAAAGAGCCTACAAATAATGTTTTGTAAATCAGTGGTGGTCTTGGCAGCAGCTGACTTGGGACCCTGTAGAATCTCAGGTGGGAAAGGATGTCTGTTACTGCTCCTACCCTTGAATACTCAAAGTTAACATCAAATTGACATCTACAGTAGGTAATAGAGCACCATTCATGAACAAAACACCTAATAATACTAACTTACTGTGCACACTTCTATTCCTTGTAGAAAGTCTTCTGCATCACTAGAAAATGATTGGGAAATGCTATGTAAAACCTAGGTCACTTCTGGTACAGTTGGTCTGTGTGTAGCTAAGCTGGTGTTCTTGTCTTGTAGACTAAAGACCAGGAAAGCTTGTGGTTAATGCATCTTCAGGGATAGTTCTCACAAATTGCTGGGGAAGGGAGTCACTGAAGTTATCTCTCTTGGTAAACGAGCTGCCTGTCTTTACTGCCACAAGGTTACTGAGAGAAGTGACACTTTAAAGGCTCAAAGTATGATACTACATCTGCCTGGCTTCATCTTGTGCCCGCAGATGACGCGCAAGAGCTGTGCGCTTGGTGGCTTACACTTGAGTTTGATCTGGTTATGGTTGAGGTGTCTGTTGTTGGGGAAGGACCAAACTCCTGCACCCCTTTGGGGTTGGGTTTGCAACTAAGGACTTGCAGTGTTTGGTGGTAATGACAGAACCAGCATTGTTACTCCCAGATGATGCTCTCTGAGGCCTGTTGGTGCTGTCAGTGGCAATGGCCTCTGTAGGGATATCACACCGCAGTGAAGCATTATGAGCTGGCTCTGGGACTACAGCATCACCATGTGAGCAGATTCACAAGCTAGTAAAATGTACACCCCGCTAGCCTACCCTGTGGCCAAGAAGTTGGGTGAACTTAGAGAAAATGTATTTTTCTGAGAAAGTGAATAAAGCTGTTCATTTTGAAACCAAGCATAATAATGCACAAAGCCTTTTGCAGAACTCTTGAGGTAGCTTGTTTGGAAAGACTGATTAATCTTGGCTATAATGAACTTGTCTACACCCATAGGCAGCTTACCCAAGACCACTCTATTATAAAGACTGAAGGGGGAACTAGTCTCAGCCCATGCTGTATAACAGCTTCTCTAATGGAAGCTAGCGTATGGCAGGGTGGGCAAGCATCGTCCTTTCTACCAACAAATGTCCATTTAGGGGGGCAGTGAGTGTTAATTCTGTAGGCTTAACTCATCTTGCTGTAGATTCCTGCTTTATTGTAACATGTCCCTTGAACTTGATGCAGTAACTAAGGCTTAATGCCTCAGTGCCAATTTCTTGCCAAGTAATTTTATCTGTTCTTGCTCTATTTGTTATTATAGCAGCATGAGGTATTGTGAGAAGTAGACCTACCACCCCCAGAATGGGGTACCCTTTTATTTTATGCTTCTACCTGAAGCATTTTCCCCTGTACTCGAGTAAAAGGAAGTATCTCTTGCTTTACCAGCTTACTCAGACTTTCACAGTAATTTCCATCCTTGCCCTGTTCAGCTTGAGAAGTACAGCTGCAGCTGGGTGGCTTTCTCTTGCAATGCATGGGCTGTGCACTCACCTGTAGTTAGTCATGAGCAGTGGCAAGTCTCCAGCTTGAGGAGGAACATGGTTGAGGGCCCCTCTGAAGCCAACTACCCATAGTCTACCTCAGCTTGCAGTTGCAGCTGAGATCTGGAATGTCTTTATTTCCCTCTAAGGATGTTCTTCACTATATTTTCCTGTTTCCCTTCCCCATTCTAACGGCTGCAGCCTGTTCCCGATGGATGCAGTGTGGCAGATGGACTGTGATGAGCCTGTGCACCTTGGTATTGAGTTTGAGAACTCAAGCTCTGTGCCATGTCAGTATGAAGCCATATGGCAACTCCTAGCAGTATGAACAGTTGAGTGCTTCCTAGTTATACAGATGTCCTTGCAAGTGGTGCTTTGCGGATTACTTGCTGTGAATATGGTGACTCTTATGCAACTGTTATCAGTAACAGCCCAAAGTGACATTTAGTACAACTTAAGAGTTGTCATCCCTGCTGACTACAGTCAAAGCAGCAGTTGCTTCTGTTTGGCAAGATGCAGAACAGGCCTAGCTGCTCTGAACTGTAGGGCGTGCTTCAACAGCAACTGGCCCAAACCAGCAGTTGATGAAGGCTCCAAGTGGCAGGTAGCAGCAAAGAGCTGCCCCTGCTTTCATCGGGTACTGCAAGGTTTGGAGGAGGGCAGTGGGCAGCTATATTAAACAAGCTTTCCTTCATCCTGTAGCATTCCTCAGTTCTGTGGTAGCTCTGTATGTCATTCCTCTTGCTTAAATATATTCAATGCTTTTACTGCTTAATGCCAAAGTACAGTTCTGTATCCTTTTCCACCCTACTGCTCTGTCACGTCCTTGACAGCATGCACTGCGTATCATGGGCCCTGGTTCCTAGACTCAGCAGAAAGGAGAGCCACTCATGACCTATGTGATTATGCAAAGTGGAAAGGAACAGCCTTTGTGCTGCCAGTCCTTCAAAGATGTCTTGAACTTGCCCTGTACAGCTTTTTCATGAAGGCTCTTTTGCATGTGTTAGCTCAGTCAGTGCTGTACTCGCTGCATCTTATGGAAGATGTCTGATGTTTTCCTTCTTTCTAGACAGCTTTACTATGGCTTCACATTTGTCACCAGACCTGTCACCAAGTAAGGCAGGGTGACAGCTTATGCAGTAGTTGAGAATGAGCAACTTTGGAAAAGCTTCACAAAGTTAAAGCAATCTCAAGGACAGGCCGCTAGCATCATTCTGCTCATAGGGCACGTCCCACTTGCCATTGTCAATGGAGGAAGATGTGTAACATAAAGAGTTACATATATAAATTCAGGTTTCAGTTGCGTGAGAAGGCCTTTAACAGTTTCAGACAATGCCTAGGAAAATATGCTGTTGCAATGACAGGACATAAAAGGAAAAAAACCATGATTTCAGGGCACCCAGGCCTCTATTCAGTGTTAGTCTGTTTAGCTAAAGTATTTAAACTCTAGCTTGTAAAATTGACAAAGTGACAGATACAATGTCTTTTATTTTTACAAAAAAAGCTGGTAAAAGATGATGTAAATAAAAGTGTAATGCACCACTAAATAAAACTACTTATCCCCCAGTAAATACTTATTAAATAATTAAGAACACCATCTACAGTACCACAAAACCATCAAAATAATTCAATTTTATCAGGGACAGGGAAAAATTACAGTGATTATGGATGTGCCTTGACCGGTTACAGAGCTTGTTAGGAAAACATAACTACTGTCAGCAGTCCAACAGCGTGCACAGTGCCTTCAATTAATGCATTTCAGCATAATTACATTTCTAGTGGGGTCCAATTCCCCCAAAAAAGGCAGAGCTAAGAATTTCAGTTCTACATTCTAAACTCTGGAATTAGAGCCCATTAAAAAAAATCACAGTGGGTAAGAGATGTATATAAAAATACTGGGTATTCCTTTCAAATCACAGGAATGGTGGGACTACATTCTTTTTTTTTTTTTTTTCATTTTTTTTTCTTTTTTACAAAATGCTATTGGTTTCAACAGAATCCAGTTTGTTTTATGCTACAGACTTTGACACTGAACTATGAGTATATTGCCTGTTTGCATGTTTTGGTAGTCAGTCTTTTTTTTTTTTTTTTTTCTATATATAGTCCCAATTCCTTAGGCTTAAGTTGAGTCATGAAGATGCATATACGTGCATTCAAACTCTTTGAACCCTGCAGACTACTCAGACTGCAAGTAATGTATGTGACTACTGATAGGGAGACCCCCCCCTTTCCCCTCATAGCTTTATACACCTACTGTCTTAACAGTGCATTGCACAAATTTACAAGAAAAATACTGGTTTTGCACTATACAGTTTCTAGAATATATACAGAATAAAATAAGTTAACTTCTAATGAGAATTGCTGATGGGCAGCATATATCTTTAATATACATTTTAAAGTCTCTGCAGGCAGCTACTTTTTGGTTAGTTGTTATCAATATTTGTAACATAAGCACTGATCAGAGAACTGAGCAGCATTCCAATAAAGTTAACAGATATATTATTTCTTTTAGAAACACTGGGAAACCCCAGTTTAAAATATTATTAAGTGTCCTAACATTTACACACTATGAGGATTAGATCTAATAAAATAAAATTTCTTCAAAAATAATCTTGCAGCTCTTTTAAGCATGCTCTGAGACCTTATTTAACAATCATCACCCATACCTTCAAAAAAACAACTGTCACATACCCATACATTCCAGTTCACGCACATCATTTCCTTGTTATGGACAACAAAAGCAAATAAAACATTGAGCAGTCAATGGTTTTTGCAGCCGTAAGTCATTCTACTCGTGTTTTGACCGCACATTCTTCATGACGTCACAAAGTGTCTCATTAGGTATTAGCTGATGATTATATCTACTGCTGCTGGAAAGCCAGGAAGCCTTGCAGGTCTTCAGCCAAAATAAACCAGCCTTGATTTTAGCCTCATCCCACCTGCGGTATTGATTCAACCTTTAGAGGCTGTTACTGCAAACACCATTTACAGTTCTGTTACAACAGAAAATAATGCATAGGTATGCATTACATTTAAGCCCTTTTCCTTTCATGTAGTTTTTATACATAAATTTAATAAAAAAATACTACTGCCACACAGTTACTGTGTAGAAAGAGCAGTCAAGTAAGATGTTCACTTCAATTTTCAGATTTTTACTTTCAATGAAACAATTTCTTGCTGTGATGAAACAGAGTTGGCTGTCAGGACTGTTGGAGGTTGTTGGTTTCTTTATTTGATGAAAGGTGCTCAATAATAGTCTGAAGTATCTTCATCATCAGTTCTCTGAATGACAGCTGTTCAGAATCCAGTGCTCACAAGATTTATTCCTGGTTTGATTTTCCCTAGAAGCTGATAGGATTGCACCATGCGTAGAGACTCTCGAATTTCTAGATTAAGTTCCATCAGCTTTGAGCTGGCCTCAGACATGTCTTGGTTGGAGCCTACTACGGCGAAGCTACCAGTCTGACCAAGCGTCTGATGACGGAAATATATGTGCAGCAATGTCTGAACTGGGTCATCTTCAGAACTGCCAAAGATGTCGTGGGGCCAAATAGATCTGTAAACACAATTTGGATTTAAACATTAAAAAATATATAATTTAAATGTGTAAGTATTCTTTAAACATTTGAACAGGAGACACAGGAAAACGACAGAGAAATGTTTCTTCCATAGAGTCCTAATAGTTCACAGTGTCATTTTCTTTGAGATAAATTCTAAAGAACAAGTACTACTAGAATTGCTTTTTTTTTTAATTGGAAAATACGTATGAACAAGCTGTAATGAAGCAACAGTACTTGTCCTTTTCAATAAGGACATCTAGCAAGAGCTGAAAAAGCCCTGGAATAGTGCCTATCCCTATCTTTTAATTTAAAGGGCCCATTAGCAAACTCAGGTCTGAAAGCAATCCTTAAGCACTTACCTGAAAGCCTTGACCTGTGCTACAGCTGACACAAACTCCTTGTTTCTCAGGGTTTCAATGAGAGAGTGAATAGCCGTTTCTGTGCTCGCTTGGGAAGCCTCTGCAATTTCAATTTCTTCGATACCACTGTCAGATGCAGCCTCAGCCTCTTTCAGACAGCTCTCCAAAAGAGCGAGTTCTTCAGACATGTTTATGACCTAAAACAAATATAATAGTTAACTTTTCTAGTTTAAATATATTTTCAGCCAAATTAACTTTCAGCAGACCAGACTTACATTTTTCATCATCTTTGCAATCATAAATGGAGACAAAAAAGTACATACAAATATTTGCTGCAGTTGCTGAAGTACATAGTTAATTTAATGGCCCAAGCCTGCATGTCAGGTATTTGCACTTTCCCCGATAAAGTTTCCATCTTAGTTCTTTTAAAATTTGTTTCAAAAAATACATATCTATCCTCCCCACATCACTTAAGACCAATTACACTGACAAGAAGAATTAAACACTTCGGAAAAGTACAGCAGCAATTGTGTTATTACAAGGACAACTTAAATATGAAGAAAAAATCTGGAAGACTGGTAACCAGGCAAAGTAACCGTAGTGCAGCCAGTTTATGTAATACTACCTTTGGATTTAGCTCCAATGATGTATGAGTAAAAGACAAGGCCATCACTCAGAAATTGATTCTACATCTAACTTAGGCAAGAAGTGGGACCGGTGTGATGCTGACCTTCCACAACATTCTCCAGACAGATGTGAACAAACTTATTTGCAGCCTCTACAAAAATCTGGAAATCTAAGTGAGGAACATGCATCATTTTTTACTAAGCTACTCAAAACTCAAATACTTTCACCCCACTTTTTCATCTTCCTCCCTGCTATATATCAAGCAAGACCAGGCCTACTTTTTTTCCTGCTACCTCTATTTATTGCATTACAGACCAAGGGGAGAACTTTCAGAAGACATTATTAATAGCATAATGCATTCAGATTAACTGAATTAGCATCACACACGTACCACATATGCACAGCTGAAGGACACATTTTACTTCTAAAGTTACTACAACTAAAAATTGGGCATAAGATGTCTAGAACACATTGCTAACTGCGCTTAGGATGGGGACTAAGGTTGTAGAGTGATTGAATGGTGGCTGAAGTGACACCTAAATCAGCTGGTAGCAACTGATGGTGTTCACAATAGGAAATACTGTGGTGATGGAAAGGGGCTTCATCACAGAACTCTGTTGATTGAAGCTGATGTGCCTTGATTGTAGCTTGATTAGTATACACTAGGAGTGCTACTGAAATATTTAAAATCCTCATCACTGGACTCCCTACGTTCCTGTCTATTTAAGAGCTTTCAAGCTGTATGAAAATCAACACAGATAATTGAGTATGCTAGAAAACTCTTGCGAGGTCTACTTAAATCTTTTATGAATTGGCTATAAAACAGCTGGTACGCTCCTTCAGTTTCTAAAAAGATGTCCCACTGATGAAAATGTTATCAAAATGTATTTTAAAGGGTTTGACTTTAAAATGTCAACAATTAGTAGGTAAATGGCATGGTTTTCATTACCTCTGCTTCTTTTTTGATTGTTTTAACTTGGCTGATGAGTTTGCAATAGGCTTGGAACAGAAGCAGCAGCTGGAAATGCAACTTGTATAGCCTCCGACACAACTCCAGCTCCTACAAATGTAAACGACATTATTATATTCAGGAAATGCAAAACATCTACTATACAAAAGACAATAAATCACAACTTCTTCAGTACAGAATGTGCAAAACTAGAAGTAGTTATTTGGTTACTGAAGAAAATGCCAAAAAGATTTAGAAGCTAAGGTAGCTAATGAAAAGCAGATGAAAGCTTCATTCAGTTCTGGATTTACAGGTAGCCTCTCACACATAGGTTTAAAGTTTACTTTTTAATAAGAAGTTACATTTCCAAGAAGGGGGGTGGGGTGGGATATAAAGTGATTCAAAATGCATTTGGAAATGTCATGTTCCAAGGCAAGAGTTTTGTAGATCACTTTTATTGTTGACATTTTACTGTTTCAAATTCAAGATCTAAGATCTGAAAGAAGCAGTTGTGGTTTGTAAGTATGGAATCTTTCATAACAATTAATATAAATACGTAAGCACAGTATATAGCCTGGCCCTTAGCTTACAACTGCCTGATGGAGTAAGAGGAGAATAATTCCATTCTTGGAGGCAAGAATAAGGTTTCCTTTATAAAAGGTAGCTCTAATTCTATTTTAGAAAATACCACGGGATATATTCCTTAAGGAAATGAAACAGCAGCATTAACTTATGCACCGTCTTGCTTCCATTTTTATGCATCTAAACCACTGGTCAAAATGCAGACAGTGTTAATACTGCTTTACGTACACACATAAAAGCTCGTGCTAATGGAACGATCTTCTATGGTGTTTTGCTAAGTACAGGATCCTATTATCTACAAAGGACCAACAGTTCAGTGGGTTAGATCATACAAAACTGAAGCACACAGCATTTTTGTAATAGTCTATGACAAGACATCACTATGTCACAAATGGACGAGACAGATGGAGACCAGTTTGGTGACTGGCATGGTTAAGTATTCAATAAATCAAGAACCGTCACTTACTGCTAGAATTTCCATTTGCTAAGCAAGAAGATGAGCAGGTCACAAAAACACAAAGAAAGAAAAAAAGATCAAGAATTAGTGTAGGAAATAATTTTAATTAGGGTAAAAGATGTCCCAGGTAAAATGGACGAAGAAATACAAGTAACATGCTCCAGATACACCCTGAATGGAAAAAATTTAACAGACTGAATTTGAAGTGAAATTACTTACTGCTGTAACTAAGGATAGATAGCATTGGCTTTGTCATCCCACCACATGAGTAACATACTTCACTTACAACCCTGTCTGGTCTTTATACATTGTGTAGTCTTAAAGGTATGCAAATTTAAGGAAATCAAAACCAAGGACACTTTAGGTCTGAACATCTGTACAATGCTTCTTACTTGTTCTGTACCACTATGGTTTAAGCAAAAAGAATGCCTTTTAAAATTTGAGATGCAACATTAATTTGGATTCTGAGTTAATTTAGAAAATTCTTGGTTTTGCTAAACTCAATTCTCAACACCTCATTGTGAGATTTCTGTAACTTAATTGCGTTTGGTTTTTGCAAGCTATTTCAGAAAAACGTTTGGGAAAGAGGGACAGGGAGAGAAATCGTCAGAAAATGTATTTGTCAGACTAGGAACAGGAACTTCACTTCTGTGCTTTGTACAGCGCTGAAGCAAGTACAATGGTCATAGTAAACATATGAAGATGCAACTGACGTCCGATTCCAACAGGCAGAAGCCGCTGAGCTTTACTAAGCACATACGGGATGTGTTTAAGGGACTAGAAACATGACACGTTTTTGTTCCTACCCTGTGCTATCGTATACATAGGACAATTATTATATAAGCAAAAACTTCTGATGCGCAGAACACTGCAAAGAGATAAGATCTTGAACTGCCAAAGTCAAGAAGAATTCTATGACTCACTTTAATGAAGCACAGAGAATCAGACTTTGAGGAATAGCAGGGTCGATTATTTAATATTTTTAGTTATTAAGTTCCAGCAATCTTTAAGTCAAGTCTCGTTACTACTGTAAGCCATAAATAAACCATCTCCTTAAAATCATACCTTGATAAGCTATTCTATAAATTCAAGAGAGGTTTTCCTTTAAAAATGTCTTTGTCCTGCTTCAGTGTCTTTCACATACTTGCTCACTTGAGAAATAATCTGATTTTTCTACCTGCCAGTCCTGTATAAACAGTCTAGCCAGAGTCCAGATGCATTCTTTCAGGCTTGCATGTAAGTACTAAGAGCAAAAAGCCAATAATTAGATTTACTTGCAAGTCTGCTGGCAATGCACAAGCCAGAACAGAATTCATCTTGCTATTCCTTAGCTGTATTGACCACAGTGCTAAAAATTAGTAAGAAAATCTTATTTGTGTTAGTGAATTAAAAATATCTGTTGAATGAAGCATCTCTGTTTTCCTGAGCAAGACAACACTTCCATATTTTTAGCATTAACTGCCTGACTGGATAGACTTATCAGCCCCACACTCCATTTACAATGACTTCTGAAACAATGATCTTATACTTGGTAACTTCTCAATCTCCTTCAAGTCACTATAAGCTTCTGTGAATAAATTTAGAGCTTCTGTAAATTGTGTGTATTTATGAACCAGGATAACAGGGCTCTGCCTTCTCAATGGATACTATATATTAAAATGATTTTACCTGAACCTGCAAGTGCAAGGAGCACATAAACTAAAAATTGCCAGCATGCCTTGCAGGCTAGGATTGAAAACCAAAATCAAAACAGGTTCCCACAAGTAATCAATGTGAATGGTCATGTAACTCCTTTTCAGAGGCTATCTTCCAACCCTGCAGAAACAGGGAAGAACAGACAAAACTGCCTCATGCAGCATCCTGGATCCTCTCTGTACAAGCTAAATGAAAGCCTGCATGTGGCTTTTCCTCCACTTCTTAATTTCCCTAGCTACATAGTGGGAACAGTAACATTTGCCTTCATGGTAAGAATGGTTATGTTCTAACAGTTAACTGTTAGAACAGTTTATTGGTGTATACAAACAACATTTTAAATATGGACTGAAATACATAAATGCTGCTTTTTAATTAATGTATAGAATATTTGCTGTATTGTAGTAGTAAATGTTGTTACATATTTCTAAACACATACCAGTCAGTATACAAAGGTGTAAACCAAGTGTAAAATACATTAAACGTTGTGTTCATAGGCAAAGCAAAAATCCTTGCAAATGGCAGCAAATTGTTTTGCTGTATTACGTACGGATATCCACATGACATTTTTTGTTAAATGTGCGACTTTGATGCAATATAAAAATCAAGAGTATATTATCACACATTTCACTACTCTAAAAGTTCAGGTGCATTTTGTGATTGAATTAAAAAAATACATATATATATGAGAGCCAATGGAAACTATAAAAGAAGAACAGTTTATGCACACCACAGACATTTCTGTCACTGAACACTACATTTTCAGCAGCAGAAACATGACGAAGTGCCTCAATTAACAGAGTTCAACTGAATAAAAGGAATAAAATTGCTCCTTTTTCAGCTTGGGTTTGGGATTTTTGTTAAAATGACATTGTGAAAAGGTAAGTTCATCTGCTACCTGCAATTCTACTTTCATACATGTTTCACTGTTCTTATTACTGGACTCTAGATGGGCAGATTCCTTGTACCTACTAATGACAGGTTTTGGATTTGCTTTTTTTATCTACAGTGACAATATTATGCAGCTATTTTTTTTTTTAAAAAAAGTCCTAGTCTACTTGGGAAAAGATATCACTTACTGTAGCAATTAGTAATATTAAACATGGATGACTGCCATGCAAATACACACAAAATATTGAACTAATATTAATAGGTTACTTCACCTATTGTTGTTAGATGATATTTTGACAAAAGTGTTTCACAAGATTTTTGCCATACTGCTACTTTACTCCCTGTTCCTTCCCACCCATATAATGGCTCCTGAAAGGTCGTATCTATTTATATAGTACTAATTATATTAAATTCTGAGCATATAAGCCGAATGCTATCTTTTTTCTTCTAGAAACAGCTGCAGACAAGCAGACTTGCTGGTACACAGATGGTATCTAGTCTGCTTATCTACTCGGTGTTATTAAGTCTAGAACCCAAGACGGGTTGCCAACTTTTATTAAAAAGAGACCCTTTTATTAGACCACTGCTTCATACGAATCTGAGTTTCCAAAAGATAGGATGATAACTGAAATGAAAAGCTTTTAATACATTTTTAATATCTCTGCAAATATTGGCATTTTTGTGCAATAGATATAAAGATGTTTTTTAATCTCATATCCAGAGACTCACAAATGACATACACCTACCTGGGCATCTGTGTTAGTGCCATGAATACCATCATCAGTACCAAATGTTCTTTTGCAGTCTTCTAGCCACTGCAAAATAAATATAAATAAGATTAAACATCTTCTGAAACAGCAAACTGAAGACTATGCTAAAAGCATGTAAGACACTTCATCAAGTCTTGCACATTCTCAGATTAAGTAAGAAATTGCGATACAAAATCAATTGTTTACCAATGTGTTTCCACTACTGATTTCCACTCTGATATATCACTTTGTAGTTTTTATTGTGTCCCTTCCATTTTAAGTTTCCTGTAGCCTTCATTATCCCAGATGGGGATAGTACACTTTTGCATAAATACTAATCTATGATTGAATTTGGGTACTGTTACAGTGAGACGTGTGGAGGCAGAGAAATCCCTTTTGTTAAATGAGATCCTATTTTCTCTTTACTTGCTGCACAAGGTTTACACCACATGATTTCTCAGCATTTAAAATACAGCACTGATTCAAATTAGAGAGTAAAAGTAAGCCTGTTCCATTTCTTGGGACTACTTTAGAAACGGAAGGAAATAGAGCTCTCCTGTGTAACTAGATGCAAGTGCAGGTTTACTGGATGGAAAGAAAAAAAAGATTCTTCAATGGGAGTTTAGATCACCTCCAGTTCATACAAGCCAGGGAGACAAAGTATTCACACATTACACAATGCAAACATGCAGATCCCGCTCTCTTTCATGAATACAAGGCTGTATTTAACCCCAGTTCCTATAGCAGACACCAAGTTTAATTTCAGTGGATAATCTCTTCTAGCTTTAACCAGCCGTGCAAATTTAAAATGTTAATGTAAGGCATTTGCAGAATCAAACCTGCTGTTATTGGACAATATGACCAGATCATCTCATTGACACAGTGCCCAGCATATTTTTCTGTACAGTGCAAACAAGTGCAAACATGAGGTAATTTGTTTATTACTGAAACAGGAATGTGTCATGTTGAGATAAAGTGCAGATTATCTTCTGAAATGAAGAACAGGCTCTATACATCCAAGGAAGAATAATTTAGCATACTGTGTGCTTGATATCTTGTGTCTCACAGGAAATCTTAGTGACCTTTTTCTAACCTCTGTCTGATGCAAGAAAAAGAAAAATGCGATTTCCCATCTGCTCAATCTAATAAAGGTTACTTAGTGAATTAACTAGGCCTGTGTTCTTATCAAGAGGAGAAATGGAATTCTCTAAACACCGTGGTGTCAGTTTCAATTAGTGACAGGGATACCAACGTACAGAGCAAATCTCATTTTTCTTTTTATCTGAAGCATCCCACCAGTAACAATGGAATAGGTTTGCATCGGAACAAAGAGCATTAGCAATTGGGAAGCTAGTATTTATTTTCACACACTGCCCCTTTAAGATTTTTTAAAGATCTGAAATCTTAAAGTCTGAATAAAGAGTGTGCCTAGAATGTTATGATATACATATAACCTTTTATGTTTTATTTCATGTATCTGATTCAGTATCTTTGTCCCTAACACACATGTGAAGTCAAAGCAGTTTCCTTGTATGGAAATAGAACAGTAGCTCCAAAAAGGTGGTAAAATTAATTTGGTAAATATTTTTACAGAATATATGTTCAGCACAGTAGAAAGATCTAAATTTTCTCTTTGGGAACAGCAGTAGATTGTGTGACAAAATAATCTTCTTTAATACATTTGCTTTACATCAATCTATGTTTTCCCCATGTATCTCCTACAAAGATACAAGGTGAAGGGCGTTACTGAAAGCATAATATTGGGAAGTCTGTGGTTGGTCTTGGTCATAGCACAGGCTGGTTTGCCGGATGAACTCCAAAACAGACATCCCAAACCACCCCCTGTACTACAAGTACCTTTCTCTCTCTTATCTCAGTGCACAGGTAAAAGTTTCAAGCAACTGCAGCCAAAGCCTCTTTCCTTTTAAATTTGATTCATGTGAATGCCAGTACAGCACACAGCACTCACAGTGACAAACATAATCTATTAGGGTAAACTTTAATCAACAATTTTTCATTACAGAAGTTAATTCACAGAATTTTCCAGGGGTTGATCCTAGAGGCTACCAGGTTAACATGCAAATTATATTTATTTAAATATATGTTAATTTATGTTCACTTTATTATACAATAGCCCAATCAGCTTACTTTGATAATTTTTCTGCATGTTTCTATGAAAAAAGCAAGCATCTGCAATAAGCTCATTATGTGTTTTGCCTTAGTACTTTCAGATTGAATAGGATACGTAGCACAATTGCCTGCAATCACAGAAATTCAGATTTGACTTGAGGAAGTCTCTTTCAATCACTCCCTATACTCTGTTTAATAGGATAGACTAAGAAAACCAACAAAAGATATCTAAGAAGTAGCTTTGGAAGATATCCGAGTCTACATATACTAGATAATATACACCCCAAAAATAGAGCAGCAAAAGCTGAAGAAATGCTTTCAAAAAAACCTTTAGAAAAATAAATTATCTGAGATAATTAGTCACTACTTCTAAATAAATACTTCAATAATGCACTAAATTAGCTAAATGACATGCTATCAAGAGTCAGAAATGACTGGTCAAAGCGATACATTTCTTCTTCCTCAGTACTGTTTCTTTCTATTTATAAATGATTAAATAAAAATAAAACCCCAGCAAAATGCTCTCAGTTACTTCAGAACAATTCCTTTCATTCTGTGAACCTTTTTCCTGCCAGTCACTCACAAATCCTGCAGCACAAGACAGGCTGACCACGGAAAATATTACTGGACGCGCTTTTGACAGCTGCACTACAGAACAACAACACTCTCTCACTATGACATAATGACAGAGGCCATCAAACTGATATCCATATTCCTTTATCAAGTAAAATAAAATATAAACAAGCTCTTAATATCCAGCATGGATTTATGTCAATATGATATGCGGCAGTGCAAAATTAGCTGAAAATACATTAAGTGAATTCATGGCCATCTGAAAGGGACACAATTTTAACTCCTCATACTTTGACAAATCAACTAAACAATTTGTTATTGCTATGATAAACTTTAGGCTAAATGAGGAGTTTATATAAGGAGATTTCCTCAATGCTTGGATAGTCATAATTTTAAGTACACACACGTGTACATACACACACACACATATATATGAGTTCCTCTCTAATCTGCCTCAAATCTTCCTGGCTGACCCTGGGGCAAATCAGTTAGCCTCTCTGTGCCTCAGTCTTGCTCTCTAAAATAAGGAATAAAATACATTGTTTTCGCATAGGAGTAATGACAGCATTATGCACTACATTGAGTAAAGTAATCTTAGTCATTAGATGAGCACTTTATGTCTGATTAAGCCTAAATGGCAAAACATAGCTCATTATATTAGACCTCATGAGTTAGTTTATAAAAAAATTGTTATTACCACAGAACAGGCTAAAAAATGCAGCAACTCTTTTCAGAAATGCTGGCTGGGATCCTAGAAACAGTTTATCTACATTAACAGTGCTGTGTGGCATACCTTAGCATTGTTTTTGAGGAAACTGCGCTTCTTTTGAGATACTTTCCATAAAAAAGTGGATGTCTATTCTGTTCGACAGACAAGCTGTCGGCGATCTTTGCAAGGCAGAGGCCATCAATTCCTAATAAACTCACCATGATCAAGAAACATGGAGCCACTTGTGCTGCAAAATACACCTCTGCCAAGGTGTCGTGGCTTGAATTCTGGTTCTGTTTTGCATCGCTCAAGTTTGCCTATAGGGCCACTGTCATAGCCTCACAGGCTGCTGAGATCAGTAAAATGTTCCTTCAAATGCATTTTTAATTTTCCTAGGAATTATTTTCTCTATACAACAAAAGTCACATATATTCTCTCTTTCCCTGCACCTGCAGAACTGATTGTAGATCCATGTTTTCTTTTGGCTCTTGAAATAGAAATCTTACCTGTCTCAGTTTTCTGAAGTTAGTATCTTCCTTCCCGAACTTCACACAAAGGTTCACAAATATACAGATCCTTGCTACAGAAATTTTCAACTTCTAAACTTTGTGTTTCTTTGCAAAAAGTGTATAACCACTAACATATACCTTGAAAACTAAACTGTATTACTCTAAATAACTGACAAAAACATCAGCCTTAATGGGATTCAGGTGCAGGAAGAGACCTAAATTTATGTGTCCATATATGTCACAGCAGTTTAAGCCCCCATTACAGTCACTGGAGATCCAGTCAACAAAAAGAAGTCTTAAGATCTATTCTGCTGAGCAACAAGTCGGTATCTATATTAAGATGAAATGCATTGCTTTCTTGATTTCTTTTACTGTATTGACTTGATCCTTGAATACTATGGGTGTTAAGGCACTTAAATCACATGTAGTTAGTTACCTGTAAATGTCTTAATCTTAAGGTGAATCCCACCTTTCTAGTCTAATAAAATAAGTCAGAATGCTCATAAAGGAAAAAAAAACCCCATGCTTTATTGATATTCATGTTAAAAATATTTGAATATTTTAAAATATTATTTTTAAATCAGGATGTGTTTTTTCCAATGCTAGTGCATTTGTGCAATGTTATATATTCGAAATCAATTTCAGAAATATGTGCAACAAAAATGAATTACACATAAGAAAAACCCCACGTTCAGATTATACACGTAGAACAGCACTAAGAAATAGAAACGGGATTTTATTTCAGATTTTTTTTCCCCACAGTTTACTTTTAGATATCCATGTTGAGAGATAAAGACCTGCAACATTTTATTGATGAGTAGGTTCTAATATTTTTTGTTTTGAAATACAAGAAACTCACCTGTTCTGCTGCCTCTCTTTTGACATTATAGGTATCCAAGTGTTCTTGGAGCTCTAGAACACTGAACTTCAATGTTTCTAGCAGACCACAAGACATTAGCTAGAAGATAAAAGCAATCATCTCTGTAGTCATGTCACATCTGACTACAATCCATATAGTCTAGTATCTAAATTATATAACATGAAATTCCAAGTCCACACTTGGAAAAACAATCAAATTAGAATTAGTTGGGTATAGATCATTTGTGACACCTTTGAGTTAGTAAACTAACACATGTAGCTGTATCAGTTAAATCAGTGAACAACAGTTTTGATTCCAAACTAAGAAGGGCAGTACCTAGTTAAAATCTGAAAGAGAGATTTCAAAGGGACTTTTTAGATCTTTCAAAAAGAAGAATAATATTTGATATACACACAGCTAGTATAAATAGAATGGCCTGCAGCAGGAAAGAAGGTATTGCTGGATTGCTCCTGTAGCAACCTAAGGAGTGTCCAGAGAGGGTTACTTAACCTTCTCAATATACAAACTATGCTACCAGCAAAGGCTTCAGTCTGTAGGAAGCAGGAACTGTCAAAGTTTGCCTTCTTCAACATTGTTTCAAAATCTCTTTTTCCCCTCAGGGGCTGCTACCTCAGCTTTGCTCCACACCATTTGTCCCTGTAGATTTATTTCCGCTCAGGTTTCTCCTATTAATCCTTCTGCTGTCACCTCCTGTAATAATCATGCCCGTAACGTGATGCTTCCTCCCTCACACTGGTCACCCCTTGAGCACATTAAGAACTCTGTACTTTTCTTTAATCCCTGTTACGTGGTACCTCTTGGTGGGCTTGAAAGTGCAAGAGCAAGACTGCGATCACAAACCTGTGACACAGAGAGTCACAGTATCCGACGTTACTCAGGCAGTGGTGGGATGATACTCAAATGTTTTTCGAAGTGCATCAAGATTATTATTCTACCACCATATTAAGCCACTGCTACTCCCAACCGCTACAGCACATCAACCAAGAAGCAAATTATGGCTCTGTGGCACGATGCCACTCTGCACTCAAAGTGTGCAATAACATCAAAGTGCAAAGAACTCAGCGGGCATCTTGTATCAGCAGTAGGCCATGAGCCACTCCCAAATCACTCATGAACCCATGCTTTGATGTAAAGGGGCATTCTTCTGCAGGAAACTACTTGCTGAATGAATCAAAGGCCAAATTTGAATCAAATACCAATCTTGTATGCATGAGCTGACATCATGAAACCGAAGATTTGTGCATGAATGTAACTTTGGATTAGCCATTCTTTCTTAGTGAGAAGTAATCTGACAAACAAGTAGGTTCCTTTCAATTAAATTATTTGGAGAGGACAGATTTAGCTACACAGTGTTGGCCAATGTAATAACACTAATGTGTGTATGTGCACACATATGCATGTACACACACGCACGGGTCTGTATACTTGGGTGTGCATATATTATATTCATTTTTCCTTTTTTATATTTATATTTTTTTATATATAGTTATTTATTTATTTTTTAAAACACACATGCTGTTCTAGCTAGACACTATTGTAACTCTTGTGTGGCTTCTTAGCCCAAACAAATTTCTTCTCTTGTTTAATTTGTACTGCTTTTAAAGTGGCATAAGTTAAACAAAAAACATTACTCATGGTTCCCCTGAAATGCACTATCTGGTATCATGCTTTTTTAGTCCCCATATTCTAAAATGAAAGCGTAAGAGCAGAGTTGCCCCTTAGCACCAAGGGAAAAAAACAGGTCAGGATAAGAGTGTCACACTGGGTCAAGGCCAAAGATCCATCTATCTCAGTCCCCCATGTGACAATGTCTAATAGCAGTTGCTCAAGGAAGGGCAAAACAGGGCAAGCATGTGGTGATCTACTTGCACCAGAATGCTTTCTCAGCCTCTGTCAATGTGTTGTTCTGCATAGTCAAAAACCTATCCAGGGCTATTTCTTCCATCAATCTCTTTAGCTGCTTTTTGAAAACATGAACAGACACTGTAAAAAAGGACAGGGTTCCACAGTTCGATTATGTACCACATGAAGGACGACCTATCTCTAGTTCTGTATGTTTTGTAAATCACTGCTAGCTTAATTTGATCACCCTTAACATCAAATAAGACAATACCATAATTTCTAGCACTTTTCCATGACAATCCACACATCTATGGACAGATTTCTCTCCTAAAGGGCTGAAAAATCCCTAGCCTGCATACTTGTATCTTAAATGGAAGCTATTCCACATATTTCGTAATCCTTGTGATCTTTCTTGGAACTTTTTCTAGTTCAACTGTATTTTCTCTGAGAGCAGGGGGCCAGAACTGGCCCCAAAATTCAGGATGTAGGTATATAGGGGATATGTACATTAGCTCACTGATGTTTTCTGTTTTGCCATCTCTTTTCTTCATTATTCTAGCACAGCTTTTTTTGACTGCTGCTGAACATTGAGCTCACTTCTCACATTAGTATGTATTAATATCCAAGATTTCAACTTGCGTAACAACTCAAAACCTTCACTGTATATTTGTAGCCAGAATGTTTTTCCTCATGCATCACTGAATATATACATAAACAATACCATTTAAAAAGGCAAAGTTGCTGCTAGATAAGTAGTATTCCTTTTTTTCCTCTGTGCAAAGAATATAAAATAAATACGAACAACCAAGGAAGGTGAAGAATAGCAAGGGAATTTAAGTGATATTTAGTATCAGTAAGTTCCCTCGCTGTTCACAGTTACAGCTGGAGGTTACTTTTGGAGAAAATGAACTTCTCACTTGTGTTTTCAAATGTTTATGATGTTATGACATACTGGTCACCTAACATTTTAATTCCTTTCTGATTTCAACCATTAAAACCATTTTTTTTTTTTTTTTTTTGCATCCCCAAATTATTCAGATGTTTCAGTTAGTGACGTTAGAGAGCAACCTTTGAGAAGGCAAAAATATAATTAACGCATTTTATTCAAACCTTTGAAAATCTTCCTGAGCACTGCTATTTTCCAAATGTTAAAACACCATCTTGTACGTTCCATAAAAATGTTTAAGCAGACAGATATTTCAACATGGAAGTTTATGAGATTTTTACCGTTTCTGCATCCACAAAGACTGTTGGACATTCTGAACATAACATCATCACTTCCAGAGAACTTTTAAATTTTGTTCCAATGCGCTGTAGACTTTCGCCGAGAAAGCTGACGGAGTCATTTGTTATAGATACAAACTTTCTTTGAATGGTCTAGAAATAAAATCAGAAAAACACTTACATTACATTGTATTTTCCTACCCCTCTTCCTCTTGCTTTTTAGATTAAGAATTCAGGGAAAATTTCCATTATAACAGAGTATATTTTTGTCATGAAATTACAAATTAATACATAATTCACTTTGAATATTTATGTAAAACTAGCTCTGGAAAATGCAATCAATCAATCAATCAAACCAGCCTGTATCTATAAAGACAATTACTCCTTTCACATCTAGGCCTTTAGCTGGATGACTATTTGTCTCCATGCAGTATAGACAGTAATTCGATTCATTTTCAAGTGTCTGTATTGTAGAAAATTATACACAGAGTTTTAGGAGTCAGAATACAACCTGTGTAGCACAATCTGTGTCCAAAACTGCCCCCTGCAGAGTTTCTACCTTCTTCAAAAATCAGTCCTATGTTCAATTATGTAGACTGTCAGCTTGGCCTAATACAACACTGTGCTTTGCTACATATTATTTCATAAATCCTAGAAAGTTACATGTAGAATAGAACTATACAAAGATGGTATTCACAGCTGCAAAGTGAAACACGTGTAGGAGCCAGAAGGCAAAATGGAAAGGTCCAGTTAAACAAGGCCTCCAGGGTCTCATTTAATCATTTTAACCCTCCTCGGTACCCAGTAACCACTCCTCAGTAATGCTTCTTTGCCCAGGCTCGAGCCCTGGGTCACTACTGCCCCTTTTCCCAGAGTATCCATCTTCCCAGACAACTGAGGGCTACTTTGTCAAGCCACAGAAAGTTTTCTCTTTCTTTCTAGCTCCTTCTTTAATAGGAGAATTATGAACTCCCATTTTACCACTTTCAGGAAATGAATGAATGTGTGAAAAGCAACTGCAGCTGAGCTTTGGTATAACAGAGGGAAACTAAACCCCTGATGTCTAGATGAAGCAAAAAGACAAAAATCTAAAACCAGTAATTGGAATTTCACAATGCTGTGGCAAAATATTTAGTTCAACTAAAAATGGAAAATGGGTATAGATGCACAAACAAGTTATTCCATGGATAAGGTAGAGTATGAATTCTTCACATGTAAGTTACTTCACGGTATTAACCCTAAACCTGCCCATATATAGGGGGATAAAATGCATGTTAGTGTGGTAAAACAAAGTGAGGCTTTCACTGAGAAATTTATATGATATACCAAACAGCAGGCAAAATTAATATTGGAGATATAACAAAGGGTTAGAGTTATAAGATCTTGGTTTGTAGTACTGAACCTGCTCTTAGCTCACTTGGCACGTTGCCCGTAAATAAAATGGATTGCGCTTCTCCTATCCTCTAAGTTGCAAAGAATAATGTACATCCAAGTGGTACCAGTTTGAAAATTAAAAAAAACCCCATCCCCTACATATAGGGAGGAGTGAGTGAGAAAATTTAAGCCACAGGCATTTTGTGTTAGATACCAGATCTATGAGGTAAATACAGTTAGAGGAGTTTAAAACTTCCAGCTTTAGTGGATCTCCTGGTGTTTCAATCACTTCTCTGCAGAAAAAACCTTTTCTCACAAGACAGACGCAAGATAAATTCATTAATGTTTGTCATGCTGGGATCCCATCATAATGAATCCCGCAGAAAACCCAGGAGAAAGACATTAATTCTGTAATCAGCACAGAACGTGGGTGACGTTCAGAAAATAAAAGAAGGGACACAACCTGAACTAAGAGCTTACAAGAAACACTGAACTGTTTTTTTTTGAGCTTTTTTTTTTCCCCTGAGTAGAATCACTGCTAGACAATGAATACAGCAGATATTGCATGGGAAAATAGCGTATGACCACATAACATTATTTTAGCAATGTGGGGTTTTTGTCTGCTTTTGATTTGCTTTCTGAGCCTTCTTGCTACCATTATCTCATGGCTTTTGCAGTTATGGAGGGAAAGAATAGTTTTGAATGCAGTAGGAAAGGATTTCAGACACTCAACCATGCACTGGCAATTCACTGACCTGAAACAATCTTGAGAAGACATGAAATGTATAGACAGCACAAGATCCATCTGTATCTGACAGCATTTGATTGACATGGCAGCGCCAGGCTTGCTCTTCATCATCGTATGTCACTGGTTGGAAAGCTGCCAATATGGCAGAAAGAAATGGTGAAGGAGGTGGGGAAGTTTGTACTTCTGGGAAACCATCCTGTTCTTCTTCATCTTGGCTACAAATAACAAACAGAAATTAACTCCTCAGTAAATTTTTTAGGAAAAAACCGCTTCATTTTGGTAAGAAGAAAAAATAAGAATTTGGAATTCAGAATAGTGTTTTGTAAAATAATTAATCAACTAAGGTACCTATGAACAAAGAAAAAAGAATCAAAAACTTTTGCTACTGTAATACAAAAAATTGCTTAATACTCTCAAATATGTCCAAAGTTCATTAAAACATGTTCTTTCCATATATATCTACAGACAAAGGGCTACCTGTAGGTTATATATAGCTATACATAGCAACATATATATATATATATATATATACACACACACACATGATTCAGAAACTGGTATTTTCTCCTTGTCCCCAACAACAGAATTAACATTCAATTCTTCAAATTTTTATTCATCTAAACATACGGTTCACCAATATCCATAACTTATTTTATCTTTCCTTAAGAAAACCACAAGAGCTCATTTAACAGTGTAATACTATTTTATAACTGTCCTAAGTAGCATTATGAGTGAATGGAGACAGATTGGAACACTTTCATTTTTATGGGCAACCAATTTAATGGGCCTTTGTTCAAAGAGCATTCTGCAGTCATACTTTCCATTAGGCACCAAACATCCCATAAAAATATCAAACTATAAATTAATCAATGCTACTACTTACAATCATGAACTTGTTAAAATTTTCTATATTACTGGGAATGACACATTTTGACAGTTCTTCTTGTATAATTCTACTTACGCAGCAAAAATACGTGTTGGAAGATTCCAAGTACAGACAGTTTATTAAAATAATTTTTTTAACACATATCATTTTTCTCTATTACAATCACCTCATTTACAGTAGCACTAAGTATATCTTAGCCAGGACTGAAACATGTCTTAAGAAGTGTGGGTGCTGGTTTAAGGTACATTCATTTTAGTAGCACAAAGCTCAAAAGCTAAGATGCAATCCTTTTGAGTAACATCTGTAAGCAAAGCTTCAAAAATATTTTCAGATATCTTCTAACTAGTGTATGAACCCTACATATAATCACCTCTGTCGCTCTTCAAACTAGAGCTACCGGGTTTTTAATTTGTTTGCTTAGTTTAAGTAAACTAAAACTTTAAGAGATTTTTTCAGTTGCACATTAGGAAATAAACTGCTATTAACTGGTACCAGCCTTTAATTCTTCCAAGGCATATTCCATTAGGTTGCTAATGGGATTACAAGATTCAACTTCTCTGTCTCTGTCCCAGTAGAACCTTCTCTAATGACTTGGTCTTTTACAGCTCCTGTTGTGTTCTTTTCAGTATAATGCTTCTTAAATGATCTCTCTGACAGAATATACACTAAGTCTATGTTCCTACATACACTAAGTCTACGTATTATTCAATCTAAGCTTCTGAACAAATTTTAAGTATGAACAAGCCTATGCACAATTTGGAATTTTTTGGTCTGGGTTTTTTTGTTTGTTTGTTTGGGTTTTTTTGTTTGTTTTCCCTCCTTCTTACACTGTTACCTTCAAGGGACTTAGGATTTCACTTTAAATATGACTCAACCAGCTAGGGCTAACTATACTCTTCCTCTCAATAGTTACTTTTGCTGTCCATATTAAAAAATGGAAAAACGTCTTAGAAATGTAAGAGAGATGGATTAACATTAACACTGAAAATAAACCTTTGGCAAATTCAAAGACAAACTGGCCTGACTCCTACAGAAGCTTGGATTAAAAAAAAAAAACAAACCATTTTTTTCCCTGTCTTTTTGTGCCAAAACAGGTTCTGCCATAATTCAGAGCAGTTCAAGGGCTTTTCCATGTCATACTGCTTGCAGCAGGTAGCTGCCAAGAAAATGCCCTCTGACCTCTTTTCACATTTCTGTCCTATGGATGGTGATGAAATGTGCTAGGTTTCTTTTATTCAAGAATTCTCATATTTTCCTGCACAGCTGTTTTCCCTGTACCTTTACAGGCTGCCCAGGGAGGTTGTGGAGTCTCCTTCTCTGGAAATAATCAAAACCCGCCTGGACGCATTCCTGTGTGACCTGCTTTAGCGGGGGAGTTGGACTTGGATGATCTCCAGAGGTCCCTTCCAACTGCTACCATTCTGTGATTCTGTGATACCAGAAACAACTGCTGAGCAAAGCACTCAGTGTATTTGCTGTAACAGGCAAAACCAAACAACCATTACTTCAGATAATACAGGTATCATTTTAGATACTTGTATTACGGGATTCATGGAAAACTCCACACCATAAGGAAGCCTACTTTGTTTGATTCATGCACTAATAACATGTAGATTCTGTTACTCAGAACCAATCTTACCTAGACAAACCAGAGAAGTCAGCTTCTTCTTCTTCACATCTCTCATCTAGCTCTTTCAAAGCAAGAGTGACATCCTCTTCACAGATAGATTCAGAATAGCTCTCAGGAGCTGCTGCCTCTGGCAGTTCAGGGGTCTCTTCCAACTCAAGAGATTCATGACAGACCAGACAGTCTTGTTGTTCTTGTAGCAGATATGAGCCAGTGTCTTCACTAGCAGTGCTAACCTGTTCATCCCTTACTGCCGAACTGCCTTCCTGTGAATCAAGCATACATTTATTGTCAGGGCTTACATATTCTTACCAGTTTTTATTATGGTAAAGTAACAGAGTTATAAAAAATTGTTTACAAATATCCATTTATTCTTTAATCACTCATCCCTTTGGATTGTTCACACAATTTCACTTGAGCAAAGACAGGCAGTCTATTTATAATGTTTATAACTTCCAGTTAACATTAATATCCTAGAACGTGACTTCTTATTTACAGCAAATAAAACTTCTCAAATACATTCAATTAAATCCGTTAAGAGAACACTCTCAGAAAAATATCTGCAAATAGCCTCAAACATATTTAGATCACAACAAACATAATCAAGACTTTCATATTTGACTTTTCTAGGTGAGGACCAAAATGACTGCCTCATGCTTGCCTTTGGCATCTGGAGCCAGTACAGAACATTTCTTCTCCTTTCTGCTCTCCATTTTAACAAGTTTCTAAAGCTCAGCTGAGCAACAGTGTAACAAATGATCAATGGAAAAGGGACATTCCACTATTTTTATTATTTTGCCATTACGGTTATTATGGGGAGCTTTAAGGGTTTAAACCTGAATCTTTAAATGTAGGCTTTCAGTCATGGGCAATTACAAAAAGACTATGATTAAACTCAGGTAGGTAATATTAGAATGACCCTTTCTCCCTTCCCTCTTCCTCCATTATTATACCCATTAACATTACTATACTGAACAGAGGAATTCAGATTTAGTTAATTTATGATGAATCAATTTAAACCTTTTACTGGATTTTTCTGTGGAGCAAAAATAACACTTCCTTGTACTTGCTATTTCCTAAAGGCACAAATTATCACACATTTTCATTCTTAATGTGCTGGTATTCCTCTACTGGCATATCCAAGACTGGTCAACAAACCTTTGGACAGCCTCTAAGCATACATATCACTTTATGTTTTTTATCAGTCTAAACAGATCCTTTGACAGATAAATAACGTATACATTAGAAAAGACAATTCAGCTTTAAACAGAACTATATAATTTTCTTTCACAGTGATCCTAACCTAATCTCACTTTGACTATGGTACTCCTCAATGTGACACTGCTGTTATTTGACACAGCTAGTGACCTCACTTCTAATGCCTCTTTTCTAAAAGTTAAACCTGGAATTTTATTGCACAGAACAGCCACTTTGTCACACTGAGCAGCTAAGGCATGGCAACGCAAGACACTTCTACAATACCATAGCAAAATAACTTGGACTGAAGCAGTGGTCCATTTCTATTATAGATGTTAACATATGACACAAAGCTGCACTGATCATGTCTGGTAGTTGTACATATGAGGGATACGCTTTTAGAAGATACTCCAGTGCTAATTACTAGCTAATAAATTTACAGCTAAGTTAGTCTTCATAGTGTCACAACTCCTGATTTCTGAAGTTTTCTCTGTAACACTGGACCTACCAACATGAATGTTCATTAAGTATCTCAAAAATGTGATGTATACAGTTGATAACCCCACAGAACTTAAGGAAAATTACTTCTAGTAATTCATTCCCTCAGAAATTCACAGTGCAAGTGAGTGAGAGAGGTTAATTTTAAGTCAGAAACTTTCATATAATTAGGCTTGTAAAACATTGTAAAAATTGAAAGTATTCTTGTAAGCTAGACTGTAAATACCTAACTGGAATGTAAAGTGTCCAGTTTGTTGATTTTGCAAAGATACATGCTATTACTGGGAATCAGTCAAATACATTTAAGTATTTACTTAACTCTTCAGCACCCCTACAGGAGAAATAAGGAACACAACTGCATCTAACCAGCACACACACACACACTTTTTAAATAATGGCTTCAATTTATTTTATTTTACCTTAGATACATTTTGATATATTTATTTCTATTAAAAACATTTTGATAACTGACACTTGGCACGCAATGAAATGCCCGTGTCGAAGGAGTTATATATAAGTATATGAGCATAGGAAAAAAAAAACCCTGCACTATGCTGTGAGTTGTGCAGTATAAAAATTCAGAACAGAATTAGTTTTACTAGCCTCACAAATTTTTCAAAGTGAGTTGATAGTGTGCATATTTTCAAGCTCATTCTGTTATGAGGCATAAAGCCAGCTCTCCCTTTCAGCAACAAAATGCAAGCAGATAGCTAACTCTTGCAGAGAGATAACTTCATGTGTTTGAACTGTGCTTGGAGAAAACATATGTATTTGACTGAATCCCATATTCTAACAAGCACAAAATAAATGTGGAACACATCACATTTAGCGATTGCATTTACATGCATTTGCAGTCTTATTTTTTTTTTTTCGCCTACAGCAATTTTTTCTGGATGCTGCTTAGTCATGAAATTATTTTACAGCCCATTTTAAATGTTTTCAGTATTTTTAATGATGTTGGTGCTTTTTTTGTCTGAATGTTTTCACCTGGACTATCAGAAGTATAGTGATTTTATAAAGGGAGCTGCAGAAGAACAATGAATCCAAGTGTAAAGGCAGTCTCAGAAAGAACTATGGAAACATAAAAATGAGTAACAGCCGAAAATGTACCATAAGCAAACAATGGAGAAGACAAAGTTTATCGTATTGAATTTCATTCTATAAAGTCCCAGCTTATATATTGCTTCTCCCTTTTGAAATCTTAACATAAAACACCTATTCTATGTGGAAACAAATAATCCAGATTAAGTGTCCTCCCTCACCCAAAATTCTACTGAACAAAAATACATGTTGTAGACAAGCAGATGAAGCGCTAACAGAGCAGTTTGTTTGACAGTCTAAGCACAAGGGCTCTACAAAAGTTGAGGCAATTTATCAACGGCAATGTAACCAAACACTTTTTTAAAAAGCACATAGATAATCATAACAGAAAAGTATGAAAAAAAGTGGGAAAAGCTGCTTTATAAAAGTCACAATATTACACTTTTAGAAGGTGAGGATTTTATCACAGGAAACCAGTTACCCACACGTTTCCTTTGTTGTACTCTAAGTATGTCTCTCGTTCTTACATTTATCTTCATTAAATGTTAGCTAGGTGGGTGGTTTGCCTGTTAATAAGAGTGATTTTCCAGCTAGCAAACAGGTAGACTACAGACTTTGTTCAGAAACCCCAGTCACTTGAACCAGTCTGCCAGCTGTTTAAACCAAGTGGGCTGAAGACCCATTCTTAAGTGTAAACCATGCACTGGTCCTTCAAATACACATAAGAATAGCTTAATTTTCTGGAAAACTCAATAAAACTACATTCTGCTAAAGATGGGATTAGCGATGCTTATCCAAATAAAGATAAGATTGCCAGTAGCATCAATAATTTTAACTGAAGAGATAAAAAGTCCACCCAAGACACTTCAAATTCAAGGAAAAAACTTGTTGAGGTTTTAGCTACCACTGCTAAATACTGTAAGAACTTTAGCAGGTGAGAGTTTTATTTTAAATGATTTTTTAAAAAATTTTAAATTATTCAAAAGATTAAAAAAAAAAAAAAAACAAGAAACTTAAGTACTCACAGATTTGCAGGCGGCCATTAGCTTGAAATCTGTCTCAGTCCACACAGGCCTTTCCAAAAAAATATACCACTAGCATCTGTGGCCCTTTTTAAAGCATTATTTAATGGAATCAACTGCTAACACAGCTGGCCTGAGGTTTTATTCCCATATAGCACCAATCACATTAACCCAAAGAAAGCACAAAAAAAAGGGGGGGAAATAAAAAAGTATTTGAAAGAAAATGTTGCTCAAGAAGGATTTCAACCATATCAAGTAAAGTCATCTTGAATATTAGCCTGTTTTCATTCTGCACCATGAAATGATTGTTATCAGCCCTTCAAGAATATTTTTAACCTGTGGTAAGTTCCCTCATTCCATCACAAGCAGTTTTCATACTGAGGGAACATAAGAACATTCCAACAGGTTAGAAATACCAAAAGCAAATCAAATAATCAGGTAACAGATGAAAATTCAGTTGAAAAGAAAGCCAAAGTTGCTACTAAACACTAGAAGGAGCCCAAATCAGCCATGCGCCAGCCCACATTTCTCCCCACCTCAGGCAGCTGGTTGCTAGAGTTATCTAGAGAAGAAGCCTCCAAACTTGGGGTCTCAGTTCTGATTTGAAGCACCTCTTCTGTTCCCACACTGCTAGTGGAATCTTGAGACTGAAGTGATAAACCAGCATGATCTGATACTGTTTCGTCTATTGCAGAATCACTGTTTAACTAAGACAGAAAAGAAACAAACGTGAAATTCTTCATAGTTTATCGAACACATAAATTATAGGGGGAAAAGCACATTAGTTTTGAAATAGGCAGTTTCAGTATGGTTAGCTATTTGAAATTACTTACACATTACGAGTTTAACACCTTTACACACTAAAACCATCACAAGCATCACATGTATTTCTGTAACATTTAACTTCCAACTTCTTGAAGAGAAGTTTGAAGTTATTTGGGATCCAGAAAATTATTTCTTCTCTTGTTCTTAAATGTCTTTGGCACTCGTGAAATGCTAAAGCGAAAACAATGAAGAGCAGAGCAGCTCTCTGTTATGGGCAACATTAATACAAACTTTGCCAAAGTCTGAAAAGCAGCATATCCCTGCTGGTCCCTGTCCAGTCAATTTTTTCCTAATTTCATTTATGGAATGCAGAGAGACTTCTGAGTGGCCAGCATTCTTGATTTTCCTCAGTTATATGTACACATGCTTCAAAATCCATAATTAAACCAACAACTTCAATAGTTAAAAACAACTGAGGCTCCCACGGGACCATTTATTGCTCTTGTTCTTATTTGCACTTTGGGGTTTGTTTTGAAGCTAGAATACACAAAGACACACAGTTTATATAAAACACATGCAATTTTGTGCTTATATTTAAACAAATATAATAAGTATAAAGACACTCAAAAAAAAAAAAAAAGAACATTGTACTAAAATTATAAACAGGTTACATACCACCATAGGTAAAGTAACTCTTTCCCTTCATTGATGCTATGAAAAAGAAGCTTAGCCACATGAATTCAGTGCCTCCTTAGTTCACTTAGGCTGAAAGTGTGAGCCATACTTATCATTAAAAGTGCAAGAGAAAGCTTAAGTTGTCAGATTCCTTTTACAGAAAAACAACTTACCATCTGCGAACGAGACAGTATCTGACTTGCAGTCAGGGCTGCTTCTTCTTCTGAAGACTCATCAGTATCTTCCTGGTTGGTCAAGTTCAAGCTGGGTGTGCTACCAGAGTACTGACATTCCTGAAGAGATGGTGTGTCTCCTTTGTCAATACTGTCAAGAGAGCGCCTACGAACACCCCAGTTGAAGTTGTCCATGCTTTCACCCTGGAATAAAAAAAGTTTGCACACATATGTATGTACGAATTTCAACAGAATAAAATCAATACACAAATGCAACACAGAAGACACAAGTACTAAATGCATTATGAACAGAGTTTCAATCAGCCCTTTAATTTTATTAAAATTTTAAATACCTTGTTAAATGATGTTTGTAGATAAATTAAAATATATGGCAAATGAAGCAGAAATCTTTTGACTATCTTCTTGGAAAGTAACTCAATATATAATCTAGAACTATATCAGTATTGATTTTATATATCTGACTAGAAAGTACAAACACACCACAGACAACAACAGATGAACAAGCCAGGGCACCAGGCTGCAACTTACCTGCAGCTCCTGGTTAGCAAAAAGGAAAACACATATAATTAGAAAGAACGAGGACAAACACTTAAAGATACTCTAGAACCAGGGAAAAATGTTTTATTATATAAGATTTGCCAACAGTAAAAGACTGATTCAAGCTCTGGAAAAAAGCTTTAGTCAAAAAGCTAGTATTTAAAATAATTTCTCTTTCTAATGGGAGATTGATTAAAAAAATAAACAAACTGACGACAAAACACTAAAACCAGCATGCTTATGATACATTTTCTCTAGCATAACATGTAAAGCAAGCAACTCTTTCAACAAACATTAGATGAAATTCTGTAACTAACAGACATGAATCTGAACTGACCACATCCAACTGACAAAGCACCATCAACATTAATTATATACAGGTTGTAGGAAAGAAAGATGTCTTCATTAACTGTTTTACCAGCTACTTTGTGTCAGTTTTATGAAAGGCATGCTAAACACCAATAGCTGGATCCTTTCTGTTTGCACATTTTAAAGCTGGGACACTTGGATTTCAAACATCCAACATACTAAGTGAAATCCGTATCTATACTATTGTTTTAATTCACAAGTACAATAACAATCTTTGATTTTCTCAAGAGCTTTGTCAACCTTCAACAATGCATCTAAGTAAGACAGAAAACCTGATCAGTTCACTTTGCCAGTCCACAGAGAGTTAATAAAATACCACATCTAGCCCCAAATGTGCAAGTATGGGTTCCAAAACTGCTCTAAAAGAGTGAGCATCTCTCGTGGTGACTTAAGAGATCATCATGATGCATTAAATATGCAAAGCAAACTAAACATTTTGTAGTCTCTTTCTCTCTTAGTAATTTGTTTTACTCCAAAAAAGGTGAAAAGTTATGGTGAAGCAAAAGAACCCCAACTACAACAAAGTACTACTACTGTGGGCTGAAGCACTTAAGTTTAATCTGAATATTATTCAGATTTTAATGTAAAAGCCCCGGTTCATGTTGACATTTAATTACCAGCCACAAAGAACATTCTGTATTTTTGGTGCAAAACTAGGCAGCTCTTTTATCAAGTGCACAATTTATATGTAATGCCCTAAATCTGTACAGTCTGCGCCTTTTTTTTTTTTTTTTTTTTTTGCAAGCACAGCATTTCATGTTGCATACAGGCACCTAATGAGAAAGAAGTTGTCTTTTCTTCATTATGATCTGCTATTAAAATAATACAGAAAATGAAGCTAAAGATTAACTTGCTTTGGCAAAGTTCTCAAGTTTTGGCAAAGCCCCACCTAGTGTTAATGTTTTACTACTACTGAGCCTTGATTCTGAACTGTTTGACTACTTGTGTTCAATATAGGAAATGGTATCTGTTTAGTGTGTGGGCACATATATGCAATAGACCATAATGAGCCTGTACTTTTCCTAGAAGATGCAAATACTGGCTGAAGTGAAGCAATACACAGGAAGCACGAAGAAAATGATATACAACTAAAGTTGATTTTGTAAAAATGGCTAGATTAATCAGAAGAACAACCATCTTAGTGTTTAGATAGGCAGATATTCTCCTTAGTAGCTTGTTGATTCGTGACCTGCAAGGGTCTCCATTACTAATTCAATATTTCATATAGACTGTAACAAAAGCACTGAAAGAAACTACAAAGCATTTGATTTCTTCTCCCCAGTCCTTTCACAGTCATACTTTTAAGCTTCAGCAAATACTGGTCTGAAGCCTTTTATTTATCACACACACGTAACAATTGTTAACAGAATCTTTACTATTTCTCAATATTTATTTTTGTTTTACCTCCTCTCTCTCTCTTTTTGGATAGGAGGAGAAGTGGAGGAAATGCAAGAACTCCAACAACCCAGATGAAGTCAATGCAAGCAATTATGGTGACCAAGTCAATTGTATATAATGAGATAGTATATCATACAGTTTGTAACTTTGAAAGCTATTCCTCATGTTTTCAAAATGCAGAAACATATCTGGAACAAAGCTTATTCCATTTTCTTAACATATTGTCCCATAAGTAAGTTTTCTGCTGCATGATACCCAGGTGTTCATCCTGTCACTGGCTTATGCTGTCATATCACTTCACTTTCAGATTAAGTCACTAAACAGCACACCCCACCCCACCCCCAAATCTCAAGTCCCACCCCCCCCGCCCAACACCCAATGATTTGCAACAATTTAAACATTGCAAAGTTTGTGACACAGGTATCTTTATCATGCAAGGTAAGCTCAGTCATGTCATAAATTCTTCCCAATTGGGTTAGTTAGAAGAGCTGCCAATTCCTTAGAATTGCACCAACATAACCTAATTTTTAAAATGTTCTCAAATGGAAATACACAGAAGAAATCCCAAGGTCTCACCTCTGCATCTTCCAATTCAACATCTAAAAAGTCAAAGTCTTTAAAAACTCCAAATTGTTGTTCACTGGTATTGTCTTCTACAGCCACTTCCTCCTCTTGAATCACTTCTTCTGTTGTTGAAATAAGACTAGTTTGCTGATCTCCAGCTTCCAAGTCTTCATTAGAAGAAAATACAACCTGCAGATACGGGTATAAATAGAAATAAAAACTTCCAACTTCTCTAACTCCAAAAGTCAGCTATGCTGCTTCCTGCAATTTAACAGCATTAGTGGCAGTTAGCGTACCACCATAATGATAGTACTAGGGCAAGTACAGACTGCAATTTGTTTCAAGACTGGTTGGATTTTAAACTGTATCTTTAAACTAGTGATATCATTCTCTCCTTAATATACTTGAGAGTTGCAAAGGTACAAATAAAGAGAAAATCATGCCTCTGAACCTTCAGTTTCATAACCACAATATTAGTCAAGCTCTAGAACAAAAAAAACATCATAATGATTATCCACATGACACAGGCCATATCATTTTCACCTAACAATTTCTGTGGAAGGACTGTATACCTTTAAAAAGGCATCCAATGCTGGCTTCCAGTGATGATAACCTTCACAAATTACAGTTTGCTGTTTATTTCCATTTGGATTTTTAAAAATCTCTTCAGTCTCAGCTTTCAGGCATCTCAATTTCGTTTATGTTAACCTCCTCCACTAGATTAAAGATCCACCTCCCATCAGTATTTTTCCCCACCCAAGAACTTCTGTGTCACAATAAAAAACAATATTCTAGATGATAACCAAGGCAGGCTACTCACTTTCCTTTAAAAGCTCTTAATGTCATCACTGCCATTAAGCTTAGCATGCCAATGGGGGACTTTTCTATGCCGTACACAGAAGTGACACCATCAGCCTATTTTTACTCGTTAGTTAAGACTATTGGTCCTATTGACAATCATGTTAGCTTGAAGGCATGTGATCCACTGGTCATTTTCAATGGATTCTATAGCATCTTCAATACAACAACATCCTTGCAGTCCTCAGCCATTGCTGCTCCTTCTCTCTAAGGTGCATCTTATTTATAATGGACTATCTAGAGATTTACACAGAACAGGGGAGACCTAGTTCAATCCCCTCTTCTAGCCAAGACAATTAAAACTCATACATGCAGCCTCAAACATACACTCGTCTGGAGTGGCAGGGTAGTCCTGCTCTTCTGTGAAGTATTAAGGATTAGTCTGATCAATGGAGTTCCTTAGTAGTCAACTAATTTAATCTGGAGAGGAAAGATTTGAGTTCCAGTCCAAAGACTTTAAAAAAATTTTTGTTTTGATAACCACATAAAGCAAAGATTAAGAATTACTCTTAGTAGTTTACCTTTGCTTTAAAACATAATAGTCCTCCCCCATAAGACTGACCTAAATTCATTGAGACGGCAACATTAATTTTGGCTGAATTTAAATAGTTTTGAAACCTGTCTAGCAAAGAACAGTGCCCACTGGACTTCCTGAGGAATAATAATAATAATAATTCATTACTTATGATTTCATCTCTTTTTAATTCTTCAACTGGATTTGTGAATTGTTGAACCAAAACCAGTTTGTGAAAAACAGCTCCTTATAACTTCACCAATACCTGAAAATGCAATAGCATTCTGACTAATGGAATTTAAAAACCACAACAAACTACCATCACCACTTACTGAAGGATTCTTGGGAAGACCAGATTCTGGACCACACAGAGAAAGCACGTTCATTAGCTTCTCCCTAGTTCTTCTCTGAAAAATATACCAAAGAAAATCACATAGCCAGGCATCTGCTGGAGGTCCAGGTAAAAATCTAAAACATCTGCATTTTTAACTAGTCATCTTGCATGCTGACATCCTCTAAAAAGAATCTTACCATTTTTAATTTTCACCAGTATTAGCTTTTACTTTTTGCTATATTCATTTACTGTTTTGCTAAGACGCAATACAGACTTCAAATTACACGTCAACGATTTTTTCTTATACATTCATAAACACTGTCTATAATATATGTATAATGTGTTTGAGATACAACGTACCTGAGACAGCTGTGGTCTCTTCCAGCTGACAGGAACTAATGCATTTGAATTGGAGCCTGAGGAAGTTGAGGAAGTGCTCCGGGTGACAGCAATAACTTTTGGCTTCCCATTTCTACCAGCTGCACTGTGTTGATCACCATACTTATTCCCAATAATTGGTGTCTATCAAAGATAACAAATACTTTCTTAAAACTCAAATCTATATTAGTAAAGGCTACATATTTGATTTTAGAATTTAGTATTATGTGAAATGTAGGAGGGTTTGTCTGTTTGTTGTTTTTAAGCATTCTATGAAGCCCATGCCTAACCCACTGAGCACTGGTACACTGGGAAATACAAAGCTGAATACTTCTACCCTATGTAGTGGGCTGCCATTCTGCCCACTTGGGTTTTTTGATTTATGCAAGTTTTATGCTGACAAACCAGTTATATTTTTTTAAACACACTTTAAAAACAAGTAAGTTTAAAAGATGCAAAGCTCCTCTGTAGAATCATTCACAGACACAAACATTGTTTCCGCAGACCAGCAACTTCACTAATGGCACACTTCTGAAAATCAAGATCAAATTCAGCCCTTTTGACAGTAAATGCTACTCCAATGAACTCTGTGGGAATTCATCTTGTCTCTCAATTACCTGCATGCACTGAAATTTCCAGTAAGGAATTCACTTACTGATTTAAGTAATGCTCTTAAAACATCTGTATCTCCAATCATTATCTAGGGTTAGCTTCAACCAAGAGCTCTTGCTTTTGATTACTTCTAAAGCTTCTATAGTTTTCACATCCCTATCTGACACTGCAGTCATTTGGCTACACTCCCCTTTTCAGACACAGAATGAGTACCAGCTGTATTCATATATTATTTTCAGTTCTAATGAACTCTAACTGGGGGGTAGGGGTGTTGTTTTCAAGTACAGGAGGTTTTTCTCCAGTTGCGTCCATCTCACACTGAGGTTCCTAAATTCTGTATCCTGCTCTCCTCTAAATTTTCTCCCCCTTCCAAAGTCACGCCAAAACTGCAGTACAGGGTTTTAATCAGCTGAGCCCTTGAATGCACAACCCTTCATTTGATGAAAGCCTGGAATGTTCAGCTGCAAGCAGCAGCCAGCTGCATTAGCCCACTGTCTGACACAGATGAAATATCCTTGAGAATAATCCTATTGACTTTTAGTAGTTAACTCTGCAGATATTCAAAGCAGAAAAAAGGCAAAAACACAACATAAAAGAATTCAAAGTTTATCTTTCAGTATGACTCTACTTACATGTCTGTAAAACTTCAACATATGCCATTCTTAAAAATTACATTTATTTTAAAATATAAAAATGTAGAAAGCCAACATAAAACAAATCTGAGTTTGCAACAAGAAGTCATTATTGTATTGTAATTTAAATATAACAATTACCTCTGATATATCAAAATGAAAATCTAAGGTCTTCCCAGGTAGCTCCTTGGAGACGTTATTAAAAATTTTTGTGAAAGAGATTTCTGGAGAACCTATGTCACCTCCATAAGACTTTGGAATATCATTAGGTACAACAAGGCTTGCTGACCGAGACACCACCAGTTTCAAAATATTAAGGGCTTCCTTCCAATACGGACTCTAAAGAGAACGTACACAAATCACAAAACAATCACTTCAAACAAGACAGCCATTTTTAATGTACAGTAGGATTTTGCACTGATTCATCGCAGGATTCCCAAATCCAAAAGCTCTAATATTCTACACGTGGCTGCAAGGTGCTAGCACAGGTGGGCAGCTTCAGACCTGGAAGTACCGGGAAGGCAGTGGCAAGGTACCAGGTCATCCCACGGTGGGCGCTCAGGTCCAGCCTGGCAGGCTCACTAACTCCAGGTCACAGTGCCAGCTGCACAAGACTCTGTTCCAGGTCCCTCGCTCCCTGTATTTACACTATGTTTTTTACCACTGTCTGGAGTATCTGCCTTTCATGCCCCAGGAGATAAAATCTGATAGCATTTAAAAGCAAAACAACTTCCACCTCCTGGCATCTTTAATTATTTTACACTTATGGGCAGAGTAAACTGAATTTGAAACAGACAAAAATCTTTTGTGCTCTGTATTTCCTCATGCATTTCAAAGACCTTAAAAAAACAAAACCAAAACCAAAAACATTTACAAGGTTTTTATATAGTATCGAACCAATGGACTGCTTAAAAAAGCCAGGGCAAAAGTATGAGAACATAAGAGGCAGAGCCTGAGTTCAGTGCACTCTCCTTAAAGGTGATTAAGATAATGTAAATAATTTAGCAGTTTCAACTACAGAGATTGTGGAGTGAATCACAGAAGAAACTTACACCAAAAACAGCACCTTGGGAGGTTTAATATTTACACTCCTGACCCAAAACTTAAATCTTCCAGGTTTTAAAATTAGCAGGATCTCTGCTTTTTTTTCTTTTTCTTTTTCTTTTTTTTTTTAAATTGGGATGCCATGTTTTTATTGCATTAAAGAAATAAGTACCACTTTCAAGGCTCTAAGTAATACATGCTTCTTTGTAGGTAATGAGTCTTCAACAACCTCCTGAATTTCTGTGCATCATAAACATAAAGTAGTCTCAAACTTGAACCATCCTGCAGCCACTTAAATTTATTAAGATGAATTGTGATTGCAGTGGACTAAAAAAAATCAGCTTAGTCGCATCACATTTAAAAAAGACATGTTAATTTATGCTCTTTTGTCATTTATAATAGCATGGTTTATCATATAAAAAATACATAGGCTTCTCTGGAGTATTTTTTTGCTAGCACCATTATTTTGATATCCAAAATCTTCTAATTAAGATTAGATTCTACAGTAGTGTGGGCTTGCATAGAAAGCTCAGATAAAGGTTAGAGGTGAAGCAAGCAGCTGTCAGGCCATGAAAACTGTAGTTACGCTAATCATTCCATTTTGCCTAATGCACTCTGACAGAAGCACAATATCTAAAGTACATATCCGTCAATAACAAAACATCCAGGGAACACTACTCTTCCTGGTTAATTATGATTAAACCATTTGACTGAAATACATTTGGCAATAATGGAATTCAGGAAAAAATAAAAGGGGGTGGGGGCGGGGGAAGAGAATTTTGTGCACTGAAATGGTTTCATGCTCCAGGCATTTTTATAAAAATCTTTCAGCAAGATGCTAGACCTTCCTTCCATGAAATAGATTTTCAGTAAATTGTGTTCCAAGTACAAAGGATCAAATTACCCAGGGCAAAACACTGTTGTTCATCTTTTGGGGACTTTCTTTGACAAAAAAATGCACTCATATTCATTAATGTTCCTCACAGACACATTAGTGAAACTGGTTTAAATATGCATTTAACTGTAAAACTTCCTTTTGAAAACATATACACTTAGATAAAACATTTGTGCAGTACTTGACAGTAAACATTTCCTTATATTTTAATAGTTGAAGGATCATCTCCTCTACATATGTAGAGTTGCTTATATCTGTAAATAGTTGCACATTCTCCAAGGTAACTTGTCCCACAAGATGCAAATCAAATTGGACAAATACATAAGCATATAGTGAATTAAACACATATGACAAAAAATAAAATAAAATACTACGGAATCTGACTTTGAACAACTATTTTTCTATCTGAAACAAATTAATTCCCCTCAAAATTCAAGTGTAATTTCATTACCACTTTGGTAACAAGCAGAAAGGCTTTTCTAGTTTTTCAGAGTACCTACCTGAACATATTTACCAATAACTTTTATGATTTCCAAATTAAACTGCTTCACTGGTGCTGTGGATAGGTCAATATGACTCAGAAGACTGTAAATGATCTGTAGTAAGGACTGTTGCATACTGGATAACCCTTTCTCTAGCAGCTAAAAAAAATTTTAAATACAGAATTTAATTTGAGCCTTTAATGGTAGCAAAAAGTAAAACAAACATTAAAATACAGCTAACTTCCACACACATTTATTTTCCGCTTCAAGAAACTTGTGTCCCACTTCATGTTTTTCAAAACTTTGTTTTAGCATTAAAAAAAAGTAATGCAATAGAACAACATTCTCTGTTCTAATTCAGTTTTTTTCCCTGCATTTTGACATATTTGTTAGCACAGATCTAAAGCATCTAATAATACAACACTTCGCACTAAATGCAAATGTTCATACAAATTCAAAATCTCAAAGCTGTATGAAAAAGTTACATCCACACCCTAAAGAAAGCTAGCAAACACAATCTTAAAAACAAAATAAGCACATACAAAGTCATTCATGAGAATGTACAAATATTTAAAAAAATATCCTCATCAGTTTGAAGTGATATACTTTTCACACAAGGTACTTTTTTAAAGGTAATAACACCTGCACGAATGGCTGGCAGACTCATATACTGAATCCTATAATTTAAATTATCTTTGATTATATACTATGCAATACTTACAACTGAACTTAGGAATTTTTTTTAAGTACTTTTTTAAGACATCTTACATGTGTACTTGGCTAAAAAAAGGTCTCCTAAAATTTGCACTAAGTATATTTTGCTAAAGCCAAGACAGTGTGCGTATTTTATTAATGTAGTATAGAACATAGATATCCACTGCAAAACAGTACTATCACAAAAAGGGATCTTTCATTAGACAGATTATCATTTCAAGGTACATTTAAATTGCTGCACTCCAAAATGGCAGCAGCCATCCCTTTTCTATATCCTAGAACATTTTAATATTATTCTCCCATTATGGAAGATGTGCTTTTTTCCTCCCAATATTCAGATTCATGAAAAATAAGGAACTGGCAATGACTAATCGTAATGTTGATCACAGATTGTCAACATGAGATACACTTTTATTAAAAATTTACCTCTGCAAGGTAAGTTACGAGGTTAAATGTGGCATCTGAGAAAGAGTCATGCAAATATCTACACACTACGTTAATCCAGTTAGAACAGTCTCTGGAATAACTGTGTGTACTGTATAAACTCATCATATGAGCCAGATTGGCAAGAGTTGGCGATTTCTCCTCTGCACAAACCTGAAAAGCAAAAAGCATATTTATTAGAAATGACAAATTCTTAGGTCCTGCTCTGGCAGGGGGGTTGGACTAGACAATCTTTGGAGGTCCCTTTCAACCCCTAACATTCTGTGGTTCTGTGTGATTCTTAACCTAAGCATTCACAAGACATTATGCACTTTTCCCAGGTTTCACTCCGTTTTCTAATAACTGAAATAGAACTAATCACATAAGCAACATCTACAGTTTCTGCTGAATTTTGGTACTGTGGCATCCATGCTCCCAGTTTATCTACTACTCATACCAAACCAACCTCAACTAGTGTCTCTAGCTAGTAGTGCAAGTATTTAAGGGACAGCAGTAACTTCTGGGTTTGCATCAGGCACGTACTCCTTTGAGATGGCCTGCACACAGTTAAGTGATGTACACACCACAGTCTGGGCAGCTAGAGGGCTATGACTGCATTTCCTATGAGAGACAGCACTTTCTGATTCCCCCTTCCACATTCTTCCCTAAAATGCAGATGGTCGGGCCAGTGTACCACCAGCCTGGCTGCAGATTGTTCGTGTGTACCGTGTATTGCTGTAACACACTACGGTTCAGAAACATTCCAAGGTTCATCCCTGTGTACAAGTAACAGAAAGAACATACCACCTTTTCTTCTCTACCTGCCAGTCCGAAAGGTAAGAATCACTTCCTTCTCATAAGTAAATTAGGAAGTGTGCTTAAAAATTTATTTAAATTTATTTAAATTTACATTTAAAACCAAAAAATCAGACAAGTAAGAAAAAGTAATTGATATCATTAATACAGATATTTGTTCTTTACATCTAAATCTTATAGAATAAGCTAAATGTGCTTTTTCATTGACAAAGGGAAATTCGTGGGTTGATACGAGGTCCAACTATATAAATTAGGACTGGATCACATCTTTAAAATACAACCTTTTATAGTTATTTCTATATTACTATTAGAATCACTTAAAAGTATTGCATAAGGGAGGACACAAATACAGAAACAATGCTGGTGTAAACTCCTGGATACTTCTCCAAGCATCATTTTACATACCTTTGCTATCCTGTCAGCTGTTTCTTTACAAAATGCAGTTGGGTTATCAAAATGTTGGATCAGATGAGGAAGTAGGCACAAGATGTTTAGGGGAAATCCTAAACACATACATAAACATAGTTACATGAGCCCTAAAGATTTTTAATATAACTTAATGCGGAGTACCTTACAGCATGACACATACAGTCACACAGATACGTAAATTATATATACACAAACATGTACCTAAGTGTGTATGTATGTAGAATGTATATAAATGTGTCTGTGTTACATATAAATTTGCATTAAGAGGAAAATAAAATCACCACGGACCAATTAAGCAAAACTATCATGAAACTGGATAGCTTTAGGCAGTACAGTCACAATATTTCTAAAATGTGTAAATGTTTGAAATAGTACTAATCGAGCTAGTTAGCACAAGATCATGAAAAATAATACACGTGCTCTTAAAACTCACTTGTAAGCAAGTTTAAAGTAAGTTAATAGCCAATACATGAAGTTTACGTGCAGTATTTCTTGGCAGAATACCATAGTCTGTAATGTATTCCCACTATCTAGCACTTTAATACTGACAACTGCAAAAAGCATTTAACTGAAAGCGTTTTCTTTAAGTCATATGCACAATTACTACTGCTGCAGACCACAATTCAATGAAAAAACATATTTTCATTACACATACACTTACTAAAGATACCTGCTAACTGAGAAGGATCCACCAAAGCATGCCTGGAAATTGTGATGAGTTTACTGAGGAGATGAACTGTCATTTCTTGTGTAGATGCTGAAGTAAAGCCTTTTAGGAAAAGCTGCTGAAGGCCTGGAAAGTTATTCCATTTCAGTTTATTCTGAACATTTTCTATCTTCTCCCGACTCTCTGATTTATCCAGAGGCAAGTGAATAAGAAGCTTGTTGAGTAGCTTGAGAGCCAAAAGGTATTCATACTCATAATCTGACTCTAGCAATGAAGCTGCAATCCAAAATATAGTGGCCATCAAGTTGACAGGGTCAGTAGTAGGCTGCACATCATACATCCCTCCCTCTCTCAGGGAGGAAAGGCTTCTAGTCCTGGCCAAACTTCCACCATGATTTATTCTTCCATCCATTATATCCAGTGTGTTGCTCCGACGACGGTCACCTCTCCGCTCACTGATTAAATTCAGTCTCAAAGAATTACTTCTTGTATTGCTGTAGTATCCCAAACAACTGCCACTATTAAGTGGACTTGTGCTTAGATTTATCTGTCCAGTGCTTTTCCTATTAGCTGCGTACTTGTTTCCCATTACAGAATCATGATATGAGGTTCTGAAATAAAAATCAATATTACATATTATTCCATATGAAATACTGAATAACTGAACATGACCCAGCAATGTGCACTCGTAGCCCAGAAAGCCACTCGCATCCTGGGGCTGCATCAAAAGAAGTGTGGCCAGCAGGTTGAGGGAGGTGATTCTCCCCCTCTGCTCTGCTCTGGTGAGATTCCCACCTGCAGTACTGCATTCAGCTCTGGGGCCCCCAGCACAAGAAAGACATGGACCTGCTCGAGTGGGTCCAGAGGAGGACCATGATCAGGGGGCTGGAGCACCTCCCCTGTGAGGACAGGCTGAAAGAGTTGGGGTGGTTCAGCCTGGAGCAGGCTCCGGGGAGATCTAACTGCCTTCCAGTACCTGAGAGGGGCCTACAGGAAAGGTGGGGAGGGACTCTTGATCAGGGAGGGTAGTGATAGGGTGAAAGGTAACGGTTTCAAACTAAAAAGTAAGTTGGAAAGGTAGCAGAGATTCTGATCCTTTTCAGAAAATCTATTCTTACAAGTTTTGCTTGAGGCAGAATGATAAAAAACATAAAAGGGCAAACAATTTTGTTATAAGGATATAACTATTTCATTACATTTGTAATACAGACCTTTAATAATTCAAATGTATAAAAATGCGTAGTGTAGCTTGACTAATAAAAGAACTTACTGAGAAAGGGCAGAAAGCAGATCATAATGCTTCATGGTTTCAGCCAACGTATCAATAGCAGACTCTAAGGTCAGAAGCAGTTCTATGACAAAACCCTGGGGAAATCCACAGGTCATTATAAATTATGCAATATGCACAAGGAAGATCACAGAAAATCTACTGAGTAGTGATACTAAAATACAAAAGCAGGACCAGTAACTAAATTATTATTTCATGTTTCAATTAGAACACAATCCTGATGAGAGCTCACATTGGCAGTATAGCTTCAACACAGGTAAAAACTTCAATTTATTTCTAAATATTCACATAGTTCATTCTGGTTTACATTATTTTTAAGGATGGCATCATTTAGTCTCTCATTTCGCAACATTAAAAGATTAGATCCACTTCTTTAGATGTAGAATTACACTAAGTTGGCTGGTCTTTAACACTTTATCAGGTTAAGTTCTTAATAAAAGAAAACCTGTATTATTTTTTGTATTGCTGATCTCAGGATTCTATGAAACAGAAGGTGTTTTCAGGAAACAGATCTATCAAACTCTCTGAAAGCTCCTATTGCTGTAGAAGAGAACGTGCACAGCTCATCTTTCTATCATTTACTTAGGTGAAAATTCAGAAAGCGTCATGATTAAAGGTTTTGATATTTGAAATATCTTTATCTAAAAATAAAAAACAACTGAATAAAAAATGCTTTTAAAATTTACTGTCATTAAAACAATAACGCAAGTATGTCATTTAGGCAGACTTAGCTTTCTCATAAAGTGAGGGGGAAATTTCAAATACCTGAGCTTCTTCTCCTGCATCTCCAACAGTTTCTACCAGTCTGGAGAGAACATCAGAAAGTGTAGATGCAGTAAGAGGCTGCTTCAGAGCCCTGAAAATCTGAAAGGACCTCCCAGCATAATGTCGAGAGGAGCATGAAAGCGCAGTTTGCAAAGCAACTTCACTGAGACGGTGTTCCAATTGAAATCCTCCTATAAAAGCAAAGAAATATTCAAGCAACACAACACTTCATTAAAAAACCCCCCATATCTTGAATTTAATGAAGAGTAAATTGCCCAAGTCATTCCCAGCTTCAAAATACTCTTATCTTTGACATTTTTCTCAAGGAGTATTACTCTCAAAAAAACCTTTCTAGGCATATAAACTTGTATTCTATAATACTTAACACTGGAGAGACTTGTAGAGAATAAAACATTTATGATTTGAATATTAAGTGTCCACAATAAATTAGTAAGATATTTCATCTAATTCTTAAAAGATTATATTTAAATGCTGTACCAGAAACATGAACTGAAGTCCCCAATACACAAGAAAAATCTTAGAAGCAGTAACCAATCACGTAGAATGATTTTATAGATAACCTGTAAATTTACAGGCATTCAAAAAAAATTCATTTAGTTTGCAGACTTGGACATTCGATCATGCATCAACTGTCTTCTAACATACCTGAGCTAGACTGTTTAAATATAGACACCACATGCTTTAAAAACACAGTTAACTGTTCAGCACTTTTTATATTAGGGTTCTTGGCCGAAACGTCTTCATGATTCCAAAGCGGGCCTCTTTTCCTAAAAACATAAAAATACAGTAAACATAACAGAATCAAAAACACACCCTTTTCTCTGTCAGATAATATTTAGTTATCTAACAAAGAACCAGTACAACTAACACCATTATACACTTCTTAAAACAACTTCCTTTCTTCCCATTTTCTTCCTATCAATACATGACACTACTCTAAATCTAGACTGATGTAAAGCATACGTAATCAAATGCTTTGAGAAACAGGCAGGATTTCAGATTTACACAATCTTGAAAGCTTTATATAAACTATCACACAAACTGCACAAGGATTGATGGTTTTACAGATGTTTTTGCCACAAATTCCTGGCTTTTGAATAGCCAGCTCTCTACTACTAGGTAATCCCATATACTTCACACAAATCTTGCAGCTCCCTAATCATTTTTATGTATTCCAGCCCTAATCCTTTAGATGGAAAAGGGAATTCTATGAACTGTGTGGCAAGGAAAGATAACAGGCCTGCATAGAACATGGCAAAAGACTTTTAAACACTCAGGACATGAAAGGGTTGCCAAAATTGTCTGAAATTGCTGGTAAGTTAGAGTTGTTCATAGGCCGTATCACATAAAGACACTTCAGGATTAAACCATCTCTTATGGGTGATAAAATAGAGATAAAATTAGACAACATGATGCTACAAAGTAAGGAGTTAGCCATATTTGCACAAAATACATGTCTTGACAAAAATGAAAATTGAAATCTTACCTTGAGGTAATAAATTCTATTAGAGTTTTCACCTTTTCGTCCTGCTCTACTGAAATGTCAACCTCATTGAGGATTGTGGTGTGCAGATGAGAAATGGCAGCACTTGTATTTCCTAAACTGATGCTAGAAGAGGTAGAACTTGAACTAAGCCCTGAGTCTGTCATTGGGGAGGGCTGGTAATCAGGTATAAAATCATGAACACCTGCTGAAATACAACCAAGATGATTATGTGCTCTTAAGTTGACAGTTAATATTAAATACATAAAAAGAAAAAATAGCGCTCTAAAAAAATAAGTAACAAGTAACTTAGCAAACGTAATGAGAATATTTTAATGGATGCAATAATTTCAACAAAATCAACAAGTCTGATATATACAAAGTCTTCACATGACTGGACCCTTAATAAGGAACTGCTAGACCCCTTTTTAAAACTACAGTATTATGTTTGATTTTTTTTATTGGTCATATGACAGGTCATCGGCTTCTCAGGCATCTCATCTTAATAATTTGAGACAAATTATATAAATCACTTCCTAATAAGGCACAGATATTTTTTTTGTTAAACTCAGTCCCAGTGTAACTGACAGCACTTCAAATCAGTGAACACTGGATGAAGTATTAGCTAGTGAACTGACTAAGCAGAGCCCCTCTGGCTGCACAATGTTTCTCTGCAGTTAGCTTAATCTTGCTCCTGTAAGATTTTTTTTGCCATGTAAAGAATCACATGGCAATAAAATACAGTTACTGCAGTAACTCCTCACATTACACCTCTATATATCTAAGAGGTGCTGGGAGAAAGTAAACTGGCAAGGAAAAGTGGGTCGCAAATCTTTGACTGTAGCAATTGTACATAAGCTTGAGACTCACTGACATCCTCCACCAATTTTCATTCTACAGAGCCACAGGGTTTGGACTGGGCTATTACCTGGTTCAAATAAAATTTAACATCAGCTTGTCTGACCTTGCGCTAGGCATGCATACGTGTAATCATCTTATCCTAGTCACCAGCTGGGAATGGTTGATGCTGATCTTATTCTACTTTCTACTAGACATTTTTGTTTTAACAATAGCAAAATACTGTGTCACGTTTAGACAGTTTTACCCAAAACTGTAAAGATTAGGAATGGAATGGTTTGTGTAGGTCACCATATAGGTGCACTGGTAAAGTTCTGCAAATAGGTTTACACAAAAAAATTCTTCCACTATGCCCACTTTTTAATTCCCCATTGCTACGAATACCAAATTCACAGAACAGATGAGTATTTTTGATTAGTGACAAAACCAGTTCTGATGTGGACAAAACAGAATGGACAGATTATATAGCAATATGCTGCCACCTACTGAAATAATATGAAATACTAGGTTTCAAAAAAATTAACTACTTCACATTTCTTTAGAAACTACAGTAGGCTCACACCATCAAAATATTCCTTTGATAAAAAGATACACAAAAAATTATAGTTTTCTGTATATTTACAATACTGTAAGGTTAAGGTGAATACTAAAAGGTAGTCTCTCAAAAAAGTATTCTGACAGCTTATTGAACAGGGTAGCATGGCCAGCAGAAGTGGGGAGGTGACCGTGCCCCTGTACTCTGCACTGGTGAGGCCACACCTCAGTTTGCAGTTTTGGGCCCCTCACTACAAGAAAGACATTGAGGTGCTGGAGCGTGTCCAGAGAAGGGCAACGAAGCTGGTGAAGGGTCTGGAGAACAGATCTTATGAGGAGCTGCTGAGGGAACTGGGGTTGTTTAGTCTGGAGAAGAGGAGGCTGAGGGGAGACCTAATCGTTCTCTGCAACTACCTGAAAGGAGGTTGTAGCGAGCTGGGGGGTAAGCCTCTTCTCCCAGGTAACAAGCGATAGGACAAGAGGAAATGGCCTCAAATTGCCCCAAGGGAGGTTTAGATTGGACATGAGGAAAAACTCCTTTACTGAAAGAGTGGTCAAACATTGGAACAAGCTGCCCAGGGAAGTGGTGGAGTCATCATCCCTGGAGGTGTTCAAAAAACGTGTAGATGTGGCACTTCAGGACATGGTTTAGCAGGCATCATGGTGTTGGGTTGACAGTTGGGCTTGATGATCTCAGAGGTCTATTCCAACCTAATGATTCTATGATTCTGTGATGGAAGTCAGAAATTTAAAGTTGCTATAAACAAGTACAAGATGTATCTTCTTGGGTTTTATTTTCAAGGGCATCACAAAAACTGCTGTATTATAGATCCAAAACACATAGCTCCCTCTGTGCTTTCCACTACTATTTAATCATTCAACTGTGCTCCCTACTCCAATAACTGGGCACAAAGTGCTAACATTTTGACTTAACTAAAATCTGAAGAAATACATTTTAATGCCAAGGGCTCAGGAAAATATTACAAGTAACAGAAATTTTAATAATGCCTGGAAGAAAATGTAACTTTACATGCAATTTTATCAAGCACATTTAATATATCTAAAGCATACCTGTGAAGGTATAATCTAAATGGGTAGTTTGCTTGACAGTAAGCACCCTGGACTCATTGAACTCTCTGTTTCTGAGCAGGACAGAAGCAACAGACTGGACATTGCTGCCAGATCCCATCACTATCAGTAGATGCAAAAGCAGTCGTTTACAATGCTCATAGACTTCACGGTGACAGTGGTCAAAACCTAACACAAAAGGAAAAAGAAAAGCTTTACTATATGCAAAGTCCATGCTGAATGAAATTATCTTAAAAATAGCGGTATTCAAACTGGTCTGTTATACTTTACCAAATAATAGATACATAATTCACTAAACAATGGTTTTCAGTGTTTCAATATAAAAACAAAAGCATACAGTTTAACAGACATTTAATATATCCTAATTTCCCACACAGCTGTAAGAACTTAATCTGTGGTCTGTGTGAAAACTAATACATGGAGAAACAGAAAGAAAAAATTTGAATTTTAATGTGTCTTCTACAAAGAAAAAGAGGCAGAAGTGGCTCCAATAGAAAGTGCCTTCAAACAACTCCAAAAAACTGTTAATTATATTCATATTAATCAAGCTGAAAGGTATTTAGTTGAATTTTTAAAAATATTGTAAATATTAACAAATTAAGTGAGATTTAAATACAATGGAAAACATTCATTTAAATATGGAAAAGAACAGCTACATAATTAGCTACAATTCCTAAGTTACTAGATATATTTCTACATGAATTTAGTTACCTATAAAAATTGCATGAAGCAAAAGATGCAAGTATCCTCCCCACTCCACCTTTACACTGTGGTCAACTATCAAGTCAGTCAAAAGGATCACAGCTATATTGCATCTAAAAACAACCAAAAAAATTTGTTAGAAGAACAGAACACGAGCTTTATGAAGAGTTGCAAAGCACTTAATACGCTACTAACCAGTATTCTTTCTTAAGTCTACAAGCATCCGCAAAATTGCATTACAAGGGAAAAGATGAATGCTCATAACAAAGATGGAAAAACTTTAGTCCTACAAATTAAAAGGCTGAGAAATCTTAAACTGCTAGACCTGCAAGTAAAACCGCAGAAAACAACGTACTACCTATGGTCTTTAAATCTACTGGTTTTTAACCTGCTATCTTTAAATTACTGTATTTGGGCAACACAAATTAAAACATACTGAATTGCCATCAGCATTGTTAAAACAGTTACCTGTGAAGAGACATGCCCGGAGGAGAAGTTTCAGGCAAGTAATCCACCAGTGGTGACCAGCAACCTCCAGTAGGTGGAAAAGGTAGAGGCTCTCCTTGATTGTGCTCCATCACCTTCAACCGCCAGTTTGAATACAGAGGCATTGAATCACCTAACACAACAGACAATTAAACCAGAAAAAAAAACAACTTCTGTATTATACAGTCTTCTGAAAAAATATTTTAAAATTCTTGAATAGGTGAGATCTGGAGGGACAGGGGAACCAGCCATAAACAGCAGTTGTTGGACGCAATTTAAAAAAAAAAGTGGTTACTTCTTTTAATATAAGGATTATTCTACAGAAGCCATATATACATACTCTGCATATAACAGAGTAAGACTTTGTTGAATAGGATCATAAAAATGATGGATGCACACAGGGAATGTGGATGCACATAAGGAAAAAAAGGCAAAGTGATCTAATATAATTTCCTCAAATTTCAAACCTCATGTCAGATAGGGAGTTAATGCTGGGTTCCCAAGAACGTACTGAACTCATACTGAAGAGCTGCATTTCATTATAGACTAAAGATGTGTTTCTCAGGTGCATCTCATTATAGGTCTTGCTAGCAAAAATCCACCAGGTCTACCTGTCAGATAATGCCAGCACGATACATGGGGTAACTCAGAACTTGCCATTTTTACAAAAGCACAGCCCAATCCCGCTGCTTGACAAAAGTCACTGCTCAGAAAAATCATCAAATTTGTCAAGAAAACACAGAAAGACATTTAGTTTTTGATTAAACAAGCTTCAAAAGTGGAAGAAACATCAGCTATTTGGTATTAGAGTATACTGTGTTACACATCCAAAACATTTTTGTTTTTAAATGAGATGTCTCAGACTTCAGAACTAGCAATTAAGGCTAGAAACAAGTAAGGAGACTGCCTCAACAGTTCAGTGTTTCAGTGATGCTACCTGTTGTCCTTTCGGAAGTATAGCTGCAAAAATTTCAGAAATTCACACATGTATCAGCTCATAATCACCTTCTTGACTGGAAGTGACAAACTTCTTACTGATGGCACCTGTGAATTATCATCCGCTTCAAGATACTTTGTGTGGCTGCCACAAATAGCAGACAATGAAATGACCACAACTATGATATTGGACATCACCCATCCAGGCAGTAACAAAAACACTGGCTGCCCAGAAGGTCCATCAACCTGTTACTGACCCAAGTTTAGCAGATCTGCATCAGTATTCGCAGCCTTTACAACAAGCTCTGTAGAGGACTTTATGTTCCACTTCTTGAGGGAGGCTATATGAACGACATATTCACTCTAACCTTTATGCTCTGCACAGAATCAGTCATTAAGGAGTGCATAAGGAGATCCTAATGGACTCTGTTGCTTCAATATAGCATATGGGACACACTAGGTTCTATGCTGATATGCAATGCTCAAAATGCAGAAACTTACATCCTGTTGCCCAGTAGCACACGAAAGGTAAGGAAAAGGCAGTACTGTTATCATGTGCTGTACCATACCCAAACAACTTAACTGGCAGCAACATCAACTGTCAATAAAAAATTGAGTGAAACCTAAGAAGACAGTACGTGGGAGCACTATAATGATCTGTATCAGACTGAAATATATCTGACAATCGCATGCAGGTTTAAAGTAGAAAGTAAATTTAATTACTAATCGCTTGTAAGCTGAAACGAGTTTCAGTCAAACCCATACTCTGACAAAGCATACAGAACCTGCTAACATAACGCATCATTTACTGCTTGACCACTGTCCTCATTTTTGCCTGATTACATGACCTATTTAGCTTTCCCTAGCATTGTCACAACGATTTTGTATCTTAGGCACTCCTATGAAAGTAGCCACAGTTAATAAGCCTCTTTTAAAGGAAAGCCTCCAAAAGTATATAGTTTCGGGAGAAATTTTTACCTCTGCACCTCAGAAAACACAGACCACAGACCATAAAAAATAACCCAAAACACATTTTCAAAACAAGCTTGAAAATTGGAGGTACACAACAAGATCCTTTTTCCCTGGTATACTTTGCTTTGGCTTCTCAGAAAGTTTCGTAGACTTTTTTTCAAACAGGTCAAGGACTGCTATCATTTAAAAGCATAACTACTTCTAATTTTCTAACTTTTAAACTTCTTTTCCATCATCTTTTTCCTCATTCATCTCATCCTTCTCCTACTAGTCTCTCTCCAGTTTCTTCTGCCTAAACAAAAATCTATCTTTGGTGTTGGTACTGGCAAAGAAAATAGAGTAAAACTGCTTAATTTGGGAAGATGTTCACAACTCATGCCAGAGGACAAGGGAAGGAAAGAAAGTGTATTAACCTCCTTGCACATTCTATTGTAATCAAATGTATGCTAGACTTCAATAGCAGTACTAAGACTGAGGAATGTAAAATACCCATGTTTTTAGTAGGTTCCTGCAAAAACCACTGATAATGTCTATTTCATCATATTCCACAACCTTTAGCAAAAGTATCAACTTGTGATAATTTTGTTTTCTACCCATAGAAATATTTTTAAATAAAAATATTACTTTTTTCCTCTTCATATGATCCTCCAGAGCTGCTGCTGTAGCGAGATTCTAGTCTGTGGTGCTGGCGGTTTAAGTTACTGTTCAACCCACTGTAGATGTCCAGGTGTACGTAACTGTAGGAACAAATAAAGCAGCACTAGTAACTGACATTATGTGACAAAAATTAATCAGGGTCTCTCAGTAAAACTGTATTTCAGGAAACCTAAGTATTATGCAAAAATATTTCATCTTACAAGGACAATCAATACGATGCCAAAGCATCTCAGCAGTATTAAGACACACCTCCTGCAGCAATGCTAGATAAGGGGATTCGAGGAGATAATCCACTGTAAATTACATTTGTTAGATAATTTTCACTTACATTTAAGTACATTAAAGTATTTGTTACCATTGAATGTAAGTTAGTTCTCACTCTTGAGCAAAATACTGAAGTCCCTATTTGATCTGGCACAGATATATATACACACACACACAGAGTCCAAGAGCCTACCTCCCTAATCTGATAAACTGAAGAAATCAGAGAAATGAGAGTGCTAAAAGCACAGTTTCCAAGATGTTTCTATGTAAGTTTCTAAAATTCCTCCTGGTAAGTCCAAGATGTACATGGTATATCCTACCAAAAACATATATTCTGGGGAGGTGTTAGGCAGCCCTACAGCATACGTCAAAACCTGCAGACTTTCAAAACTGACTTAATTACTTTACAAATTTTTTCAGCTCCAGCCCCCATAGCAGTCAAATACTTGTCTGTGCCTTGCTAGGCTGAATTCTGAATGACAGCTCATATTCCACAGTCTTCCATGATTTACTTTCACGCAGCCCCCCTTGCCCCCAGTTTAACTGAGAATTGTGGTTGTCTCTATCAATATATTTAGTAATCTAACTATACTGTTGTAACTATCCTAGGGAAGAAAAAAGTGTCCCACTGGGAAATTATATGGGGAATATTATTACTAAGGCTCCCAAAGAAGTCGTCACAAAATATACTCGTTTGTGTTTACCACATTAGTTACTCCACAGTAACAGCACATGTGCACTTTTTTCTGTGCATGCTTTTCCTCATGCTAACTATATAATCCCTTCCCCATTTTCACTTTTAGGTTAGCTATCTCATATTCAACACAAAATGAGAGCATGCCCACAGTCAGTTACTGTTGAGCTCCACGTCTACTCTGACTAAGTCTATGTCAGCTGTTTACTTTCCACCACCCTCACCACCAGTACCACTGTCTCGCCAATTTCTCCAAAAGACTGTTCTTAAGAAGCTCAAAACTGATGGAGGGAGGCATCTGTTTTAAAGCTAGCTGGAATGGAACTTGCCACAGATACCAGGCATCCAAATACCCTAAACTGGGAAAACAACCTAGCTTTCAACACATGGGCACTGTTGATTTCTAGTGAGCCAGGAAACCAATTTGTTAATTGGCTACATTACTAAACTAATAACATTTGCCCTTGACGTATCCATATCCATCTGCAGCACAATTTCTCTTACACAAACATTTACAGTCCAGTGTAACAGTAGCTAGTTTAGGCATCAATAACAATAGAGCTATAGTAACACAAAACCTGATCTGGATTGGTCCCTTAATTTATTCAGTTCTCTCTACAAATTTTTGAATTCAAATTACAATTGAGGCTGCTACTGTTAATCCCAAATAATATCTCAGTTCTGTTACTTAGAACATCTAAAATTCTGCAATGTAGACATACGTGTAGCCATTGAGACACAAGTATTTATAGTACCTACGAGGAATTCCTGTAATTCAACTAGTAACTGTTCTTTGAGGAGATACTTACTTCTCTTCAATATTGTCTTTTATGTGTTTACTGTCAGGGTTGCCATCTGTGGGAGCTACCATTGTATTGCTGCTAGAAGTGGTACCTGTGAATTACAGACAAAGAAAAAGATTGGTGAATAAAAAAAGAAAAGCAGTCTTAAGCACTACACAATAACCCTTATTTATTTGTCCATGCCAAGAGCCCTAACCAGGTTCACACTACAGCAAATGGCACAAACACAAACTGAGCCATAGAAATTATTTCATATGCAAGAAAAAATTGTTGTTTAGAGTAAAAGATTCTGAGCTGCTACCATAATTTCACTAACTGGAAAAAATCAAAAGAATCCAAGAATCTCTGAGTCTTTAATGTAAATTAAGTAGAAAGGCTTGGTCTTGAAGCAGGATCTAGAGACCTATTTCTTTCTTTCCTGTATGCTATAACTCATAGTAACCTGTATAATGTAGTTGCACTTTGGTATGCAGTTAATTCAAACCACAAACAGATTAGGGATTAACACCTAACAGCCTGCAGTGAAGCTTGTATCAATTTCTTTTTAAGAGAAACTTGCAAGCATCACAGTGAATAGATGACCACAGTTGAAAATAATTTTGCACCCTCCACAGATTTTGCTACTCTCAATTACAGTTAAGTGCAAGAGCCTGATAATTTTTCTTCATAATTTTTAAACACTTTCATGAACAAGTGCCAATGCATCCATCCATCAATGCATCCATAGATAACCTCTATGTGATAGGTCCAGGCTGCTTCCTAACATTGACAGCCCTGCAGCACAAAAGCTAAGTCCTTGCTCAGATATGCTCCCATCCATGTCTTTTGTGGCTTGCTTTGAAAGATGCTTCACCAAAACCAGACAGCTTTTCCCCACATTTCTCAGCATGTTCTTGGACTGAAGCACGAGGTAGACACTTTTTGTATTTTCAGTGGGGTTTTTTTTTTTGATGATTGATCTATTGTTAATTGTTAATTATTTCTAAATAAATTCTCCTAAGCAAGTCTACTTAAATCCTCTTAAATAAATTCCTTCAGATGCAGCTTGGGTCTATAACATAACTTAAAATATAACAACTTATATTGATTTAAAATTATGTAAGTTTTCCTAGTTGTTTGACTAAACTGACATAGAAGTGTTACAATGAGCGTAAACAGTGCAAGATCTGAACATAGACAAAGTCTAACATACACATTAATACAAACTTTTTCCTCGTGAACATATCAGATGTTCTTCAGTAAGAACTCCGAGTACACCAAAACCCGCAGAACTTGTAAAACAAACTTTGTACCTTAATTTTTTTAGAAACAGAACACTGTACTCCTATTGAATACTTACAGATGAACTTCAATATTAGAACTGATTGGTAATAGCATGTTTATCATTGACAATAATAAAAGTTTAAGTTAATAAATTCTCACCTGAAGTGACGGAGGGGATTTTGTAACTGGAAGTAATGCGGTAATATGGTGGATTATCCATATGAGTGACTCCTGAACTGACAGGATCTGTAAGCTGAAGTTCACTCACCAGCTCTTCTAGTAGTTGCATTGTTTTATCTCTACCCAAATAAACAATAACTTTCTTTACCTGCCATCAAAAAAAGTATATATATATAAAATAGTATGTGCATAAATAAAATTCTTATTGCAGTGACTTGAATACAGCAGCAGAAGTCTTTGAGAAAGGTAAGAAGATAACTGAAATTCTCTTAGACGCTGGTTTTGCCATAAAAAAGAGCAAGGTCAAAGGACCTGCATGAGAGATCCAGTTTCTGGGAGTCAAGTGGCAAGATGGGTGCCATCAGATCCCAATGGATGTGGTTAATAACATTTCTGCTATGTCCCCACCAACTAACAAAAAGGAAACACAATCCTTCTTAGGCGTTGTGGGTTTCTGGCAAATGCATATTCCTGGTTATAGTCAGATTGTGAAACCTCTCTATGATGTGACTCGAAAGAAAAACAGTTTCAATTGGGGCCCTGAACAACAACAGGCCTTTGAACAAATCAAACGTGAGATTGTACATGCAGTATCTCTTGAGCCAGTCCGAACAGGACAGGACATTAAAAATATACTATATACTGCAGCTGGGGATAATGGTCCAACCTGGAGCTTGCAGCAGAGAGCACCAGTGGAGACTCAAGGTTGACCCCCTAGGATTTTGGAGCCGAGCATACAAAGGCTCCAAGACCAACTATACCCCAACTGAAAAAGAAATACTGGCAGCGTATGAAGAAGTCAGAGCTGCTTCGGAAGTGATTGGTACTGAAGTACAGCTCCTCCTGGTGCCACGATTACCAATACTAGGCTGGATGTTCAAGGGTGAGGTTCCTTCTACTCATCATGTCACTGATGCTACCTGGAGTAAGTGGGTTGCATTAATCACACAGCGGGCCTGGATAGGAAACCTCAATCGTCCAGGAGTCTTAGAAGTCATTACTGACTGGCCAGAAGGTAAAGACTTTATAATGACACCAGAAGAATTAAAAAAAGACAACAAAGATATCTGAATACCAAAGTTGTTAAAATCAGTATCTACCTGCACTGCAAGTGAGCATACCTGGAACTTACTCTAGTTCTAAAAGCAAACAAAACTGCTTTCAACAGCAGCAAGCATCGAAACATATCACAAGAGTAAGAAAGTAAGTCTTCCAAATTCAATGACAGTTATTTAAGAAGCAAAAGATTTTCTTACAAAGGTTTCAGCAATATCCAAGATCAACATTTTGATGTAATTTCTTTTTGATACTTCACAGTTTTGTTCTACACTATTTAGTTTCCACCAGGTATCGTATTTTTCTTCATGCTATTCTGCAGTCCTCTCACATATGCTTTGACAAAAAATAAAATTGGTTTTGAGGGGGCTTGGGTGGGTTGGTGGGTTTTTTTGTGTTTTAATACTTGGTCATGTGAGAACAATCACACTATCCCTACATGAAGTGACAGGTGCTTTATTTTACTCTACTTTCTGTCTGCTTTTAGGTCTATCCTAAATTCTAGCATGGGAAAAACCATTTAATTCCCAAAATGCTTGGGGCTTTTACATACTCTTGATAAAAATAAACATCTAACTATAGCAATATTTTATTAAGCACATAGTAATTAAGGATTCTCCACTACATTTTACTTCAGAAAAATAATCCTGATCACCGCTAAGCAGCAGCAGATGGCTGCTAGTCAGTGATTACTCTAGACATCAATAAGGTCGTATTTTTTCTTCTGACATTTTCTTGAGTCATTACTGCTCAATGATTTATTTCTATTCTTTTGAGAGAACTCAAAAATGTATGGTAAGCAAGGGATCCAGGGCATTTGACTTGTGGAATTTTGTCACTTCATTCAAACCATACAGGCAAAGATTTTGGGCTGCAACATTAAGCTGTATTTCCTGTTTTGTAATGAAAACAATTGCCAATCAATGAAGAACTTCATAATATCACAGGTCCTGATAGTTCACTTCCTATCTAGTTTTTTGGACTATTGGCAAAACCTATAATAAAGTTTCTAATGAAAATATCTTACAGAACTACCTTCATTTTTCCAAATGAACAGAGACCAACTGCTGCAGTAGATTTGCATTTTATGATGGAAAGGAGTTGTTCAGTGTATACTCCTAATAAAATTGATCTAAATTTAGCAATCAAAGCCTTAAGTTTCCTTTTTATGATAAAGGAACAAAAAAATGCTAAGACAGATGTAGACATTTTAATAAGCCTTTTCCATCTTTTATGATTTACTCACTAAATAAGGTCTATGATCCACCTACTATACAGTGAATTTTGACAACTTATAACTGATAAGATGGCTAGTGGACTGTGTCAGACTTACCACCCTGAGTAAATTGCAACAGTCAGTAAGTTGTCTTAAGAAAGCCTCAGCTATCTTTAAGATGCAATATCCTTTCTGATTTATTTCCTTTCTCAAGTCCATTCCATGAATGCCAGGTTTAACTGAAACTGACACTGAAACTTCAACACAGTTGTCCAAAGTAACTCAAAATAAAGAGCTGAATTGGATTTGTTCATCGTATTTAGTGGTCATAAAATACGGGGCTGGAGATTTTGATAGTAGAAATCCTACCTCACATTTTTTGTATGGTCATCTTTGCTGCTAGACACATAACTAATTTTTAAAATAGCACTAAGGAGAGACATATCACATACTCACATAAGGCAGAAGGCTGGGTTCACTGTTCACTCCACAGATACTGATCAAGAAGTGCAAAATTATTTTCAAATTCTTTGGCCAGCTGTCTGCCAAAGTAGTCCAGACATTTTCTATCTCTGACCAAGCCACTTCATCACCATACTAGAAAACAAAATAAATATCTCTCCTGAAAACTCCAGAAGAAAACATTGTATTTGAACATGATCTATATTGACCAAGTGGGACAGGCTGTAGAAAAAGCTAAATCCTGTAAGAAACTGTTGCCTTAACACTCCAGAATGAAGCTTTCACATATATTCATTTTTAGAAACACATTCTGCAAATAACTCTTCTTTTATAGCTGCAAATATATAAAAATATATCTAAACACATTTGTATATATTATATATTTTATTTATATATTATATATACTGTTATACATTATGTAAGTATAAAAATACTCATTTATATGTGAATTTACTTCTTTTCTTATATATCTATTCAGAGATAAATTAAAAAAGCTATCTAAATTTAGCGGACCCCTTCTCCCAGTTGCTGACAATCCTGAATAAAATTCCATGGACCACAGGCTGCCAAGAGTTTTAAATTTGTAGCTTAAAACATGATCTCTCATCAGTAGGATTCGAAGACACCAAGAATTGGCAGGAGCGCTGCATGTGACCAATACTTTTCCTCTGATGGAAGCAGCTGTCACAGGAAGGAGGAGGGTCTACCAGCCTCCGGCAACAAGATCCCTTTCAAAACTCCGCTTTGAGATCACAGGTATACAGGCGACGTGGTATTATCTATCCAGCTAGATATCTCTATTGCAAAACAACAGTTATATACTGTTAGTATATATAACAATTACTGTAGCATTTATATTACATATTTCTTGTAATACCTCAAAACTATATGGTATAGTTTGGGTATACATAAGCAACTCAACAAATATGAACAATAACCCTTGAAAGTCTGGTAATACAGTATCTCTGAACAGTATTTTCTTGCAACCTAAAGACAACAATCCACTGGAACAAGACAGAGCACTATACTAACTAGTTTTACCTTTGCAGTCATATACATCAGATTGTTCAGAACCATAGCTGTAGCCTGTGGTGACCCCCAGCCTTCTCCTCGTAGCCATCGTCTACTGTTCACCATTATTTCTCTGTCTTTCAAACAATCTTCTTCATCTTCGTCTTGCCGGCGAATCGTTGGTAAAGGTTTCAAGTCTACCAACTCAATATTGTTCATCCATGGCAGCAGATAATGCAGCATCACTTGTCTCCCAGCTGGGTGAGCCGTCTGGATTCTCTGACTTACTTCTGTCATTCAAAAATTAAGTACATCCGTGAATTTCAAATCAATAGTGAGAACTGCTTTGGTAATAACAACGACCACCATGAGCCCAGTAGACCATACTGACATAAAGTAATGCTGAGACAGACGCAATTGTTTTGTTTAGCTGACTAGCACCATTTCATAATGCTAAAGTCCGCAGTCTTCAGGAGAGCTAACTGAAGACACTGCTAACAAACAGTATGTTGGAAAAACCCATATTATTATATGCATACACATATATTCTTCTAATTGGAGGAGGGAAGTGAAAAACTAGGGCATGTAAAAATGTACCAAATTTGGCAAAAAAGCACTTAAAATTTTTTCTTCCTCATATTGCTCCTAGTAATTTTTTTAACTGATGTGAGAGGTTTTTATTCTGCAATTGTTTAAAACTGCTACAGAATAATACTTTTAAGCAATCTACAGTAAATAAGAAAACACTAGAAAGACCAATAGAAGAATAATTTTAAAAAACATTTGTAAATCACTTCTCTAATGTGATTTTCATGGCTACTAGAAAGTCAGTAAAAGTATCTTTGATTCATGTTGTTTCCTCTTTCACTCGGTAAATTCCATCTTCTCCATTCATTATGATGAGGTTACTTTGTTGTCCTGATTTCACTTAATTATTGAAAAATAGGAATCTTGTACAGTGCTTCTGACCCAATGAAGTTTTTTGTTTTGTTTTAAAACCATACCTGAGAAGATAGCAAGTGTTAGTTCAGGATAAGTCCTTGCTAATTCTTCTGACAGTTGATAATATGACACAGAATACAGATGTGGTAAAGGAGAAGGCTGACCCAGAACCCCATCCGTCCGCTGAACTTCCAGTTTGTGAGCATAACGGAACATCTTTGGTTCCAAGATCTACAACAGAAATGTTCAGAATTTGAAGTATAAAGCCTCAATGAATACCTTCATATAAAATCAACTTTTAAATTCACATATCTACTCTCATGTTTCCTATTCATGCAGACCTCCATACATCTACAGTATTCACCAACACTGTGGCAATTTCATAGAAGACTAGCTAAGACTCACTCCACTTGATGAGTTTCCAGCAATAAATTTCAGAAATCTGCTTTCACAAAATACTGTATTAAATATGAATTTCCTATAACAAAATGTGAAGTACTATTGAACACTTCTGTTTCCAAACAATATCAATTTCTGCTCATCTATGAGACCCTGATAGGAGCAACGTAATCTTTGATGTGGCAGAGATGCAGCAGGAGTCTGAAGTAGTTTGATACTTTGAAAGTCAGTTTTGGCTGATCTTAAGCAGTGGTGTTCACTTGAGAAGATAGGGCTGAAAGGGAGCAAGGTGTGAGTGCTGACATACCAACAGGGGTGTGACTTCAGTGGGGACTTTACTGTTGAATTTATCTGACAACAAAAACCTTTGAAAAAAACACCAATACTTGTGGTCTGAGCCACAAGCAGCACAGATTTATTTACTTATTTTTAAACAAATGCTGCCTGTAAGATTAAGTTTACCCCAAAATAACCTTGGAAAGGAATGTACAAAAGTAAATTAAATGGCTAACAAGATTTTCACTATCGCCTCTCCACACAGATAGATGAAAAAATGTCTGGTATTAATGCAAATATCAGAAAACTGACTGCAATCCCAGAAGGCAAAGTAAAGGGACAGGATGCAACGTACTGCCTGCTGAGGTGCTTTTGGACAGATGGAGCTATACCACTCTGTTTCAGGGCCAAACCAGAAGACTCTTGATTTAGGTTTTGTACCTTGAAAAAGCAGTTATTATGAAAATACAAGTTCATGAAAACAGACACCCTTTAACTGAAGTCTGTTTGTGCCAGATAAGAATCTGGCCTAACTGTGTACTAAAATAGAGAAGAAAAAAATATATATACATCGTATTTCATTACTGAAGGGACAACCAAAAAAATAGCAGATTTTTAATTTTTAAATGCACAGGACAATTCTTACTTTAAAAGAAACAAAAATTTAATCAAAATTAGCTTACAAACCTGTAACAGTTGCATAGCAACTTCATAGATAGCCCTAGTAGAATCAGCTGCTTTAAATAGTATCAGATTCAGAAGGGTCACTGTATCGCACTGGTAATCCCTAGGGAAAAATTGCAAGTGTGAAATAAGTAAAATTACATTTGGCTTTTTAAAATTCTAATTTACTGAAGTTTAATTTACAGGGGTATGATATGGGATAACAGAACATTTCGAAAAGTTTCTCTAGTAACATATACACACAAACAAGGGTGATCTTTTCTCTTTGGGGGAGGAAAAAACACAATTCTACAAGAAAATACACTTTGAAAATGAAAGGTTAAAGTTTTGAAAAACACTGTAGTACCTGTTTTGGAACACGCTGGCTATGGCTTTGAAACAGCCAGCTGCTACCCGCTTGGAACCTGTGTAACACCGGTCTACGGCCCAGTACATGAGGTTACTCTGGTCAGGGTTGAGTTCTAAGAGCAGCATGACTGCCTCACAGCCTAGCTGGTGAACCTGTATTCCAGAAAATAACCAATATATATTTATAAATATAGAAAGAGAGATCAACTTGCAAAAATGGCATAAAATAGGTAAATAGATATTTAATAATAATAAATAAAAACCCACAACTGCAATACAGAAAATTGGTTCCATCTAAAAACAATGAGACCACAGCTTACAGTAAAAACAGGTAATTCTATCAAATTGTTTAATGTTCAACTCACACACACTGTCATAAATTATTGAAGCAAATACTACATAGCTCTACTGACTTCCCCCTCCCTCAGTTCCAAAGCTGCGTTGAGCTATTTACTATTTTAATTTGTCTTAGTACAAGCTGAACTCTGACCTGAAAGCATCAGATACAGAAAAGCACTTAAACACGTGCCGAATTCCAATGGGATACAAGGGATAGATCTACATGGAGACCTGCACATTCTCCCAAATCAAAGTAGCCCACCGGAGCTGTATTTTTATGTAGTTATAATATTAGCGCAACGGAGGCTGTATCTTTTAAAACTAAAGCTTGCCAGAACTGTTTAGATGTAAAGCTTGGTCTTCGTAACTCTGCAGGACCCCAAATGGACTCTACAGTCTCACAAGAGTTCATGTTCAAAATCTTCTCTCCTTTAAATTTCTAAAAGATCTGCTTATTACTACAACTTAACCTAGGTGATTAGTCTATAAATGATACACAATTTTTCACTCCTTGCCCTTTCCTCTTCCGTTCTATTTTCTCTACTCTTAGACTGTGATTAGGGACTGCCTTCTTCAACAGGGTGAATATGCATATTAAGGACAGTGCAGAAATATGCACTACTACAACATGAGTGAGCTTAAGCCACTCAAAAGCATTTAGGCCAATCTGACCACAAAACTCATTAAAGCATATGTTAAAGACACTGATAGTTGCAAATCAATGTTAACACTGCCTGTATTACCTTTTTATCTTGTGAATCCAAAATATTATCCAGCCATTTGTATAAATAGCCATCAGATGACAGCCCGACGTTATCTGCAACAGGGCCACAACACAGTACAGCAGACATAGCCTTTAGAAAGTAATTGAAAAACACTACATTTTAATAATTCGGATACAGGAAGTGCTTTTATCAAGTCCATTAAAATATCAGAGAACTAACGTCTATTCAGTCAAGGGAGGAAGACCAAAAAAACATTCAGCATCTTATTCAAGAAATTATCAAATCATATTTTTCTCAACTCCCAAATACAAGGAACTGTCAATACTGAAACGCTGACATATGTAAGAGTTAGTATGTCAGTTTAGTTGTTAATCTGTTTTTCCATGAAAGCTTTTCTCCTTATGCAATTGATGACTAAAGTCATGGGAAGTGAACGTTTAGTAGTAATTTTAAGAAATTCCTATAGCAAGTGCTATAGTTGATAGACTGGAAAAAGTCAAACTGTCATAAATACACATGTAGGCAGAAGAGAAAAAGAGCCAAGTCATGAACGGCAACAAGGATGTGAAAACCACAACCAAAAAGCCCAAATGTTAAATGTGCATTAGAAAAGTCAACATAACAATCTATTTCCAAAATTCAAAGTGCTAAAATACCTTTAATGCACAGTATTGGTGCCTGTTTATTCGCATGTTCCTATCGCTGTATCTGTCCAGGGGAGTAAACATGATACTAAAAGGACCTGCCCAATGACTGAACAACATAAATAGACTGTGGCGTAGACTCTGCTGCGGAAAGACACTTCTTCTCTGGTGTACTGTTAAGAAAAGCACACAGACACACTCCTCTTGTCATTCTTTAAAATCGAGTACATAAAACAGAAACAGACCCAAACAATGAATATAAAAGGAAAAAAATCAATGTAAAGACACATTATTTCAACATCACAATAACTGGATGTAGGTTTACCATTGTCCTGGTTAATGCCACTAGTGTACAAGAATAAGCTATTGGTCTAGAGAATTTAAATGCACTGCCAACCAACAAGACAAATTACTTGTATGATCCCAAACAGTATCAAAAATCCCTCTTAAAAACTCATGCTGCTAAAGTCATATTCAAAACTGATGGCATAAATTATTTTTATGAAAGTATTCAGAAACTTCAGAGAAAAAAGAGGATTCTTGTTTAGTTTTTGTTTGGTTGGTTTTGGTTTTGTTTTGTTTTTTTCAAATGTACTGCATATTAAATACAGTCGTCATAAGGTATTAAAGCATTTTTACCTACCTGGAACATTTTGAATGATATTTGCCACTAAGGCACTAAAATGGCATCGGATATCTTTCAATGTATCAGAATCCTTTTCATTTTCTGCTTCTAGGAGTTGTCTCGTTAGATCAACATACTCAAGTAAAGTGTTGTTGAGGGAATGTGTTTCATTATCAAGGCCACCACTTGCACTTAAAAATATAATTAAAAAAAAATCAAATAGTATGATAAATATGCAAAATTATTATTGAAAACAATCCTTATTTTTTTACCCTTTAAAAAACTCTACAACCTCATCACTGCAAATATTTAATTGAAAGTAATTTCTTCACCCAGCTTCTATTTCAGCATTAAATAAAAAGTTCCAATGAAAGCAAACTAATAATCAAGCCTCACTATCAGAAGTCATTCATCCTTTCACAGAATTAGTTCTTACACTGGGGCCAAGTGTTAAAAATAATACTAAAAAACCCCAATCAACTCCTCCACCCCTGCCAAAACCACATAATCTGTAAACCGCAAAAAATATTAACTACTACTTGACTATAGACAAGGCTGATTTTTGGGAGTCGGTTAAGATGTTCAGTACTTCATGACATGCTACTTACTATTAGCAGATGAAAGCAACTTATTAATTTTATATATTTATTTCCCATCTTCATTGCGTTAGCATCTGACTAGACATTTGTACTAAACTAAATAAGGAGATTAAAGACTGCGTGTAATTCAAACCTGCCCTCCTTTGAAAAACATTTGTTATAAGGGTGATTCCTTTCCTCCCAGCTCCCTCCACCACCTTTCCACATTTGTACAGAAGATAACTAAAACGTGCCTTGCACACAAAGGCAACATGAGGAGGTTTATGGTAGCTCTTAATTCCTTGTTAGCTTCCACCACAGAGTCAGACTGGCCTCAGGGAGAAAAGCTGACAAAGTTCCAGGGTGCAGACTGTGGTTAGGAGATACTTTACATATGCTAATTAAACACCAGTGAGTACCTCAAGATAACAACAGAGAGTACAATTTAAATGGCTGCACTCTGAAAAATCAGCATGTCGAAAAGAAGAAAGGCATTTTAGCAATGCTTCTGAGGCAATATTCTGAAACACACTGTAGTAGCTTGCTTAAAGATGGAGGATTTCACACTGATTATATCGCTAAGGTTGACAAATAAATGTTTAAGCATCACTGTCTAAGAGAATGGGAAGAGCTAGCCTCACCATCTCCAAGCCTACTTGCTTTTATACAATTCCACCTGCATAGAAAAAGCATTTCTAAGAGACTTGTAAAACATATGCCAGAATTTTAAGTCTTCTTTCAAGGTGTCTCTACACAAGTAGGGTAAACTGAAAAAAAAAAACCCAACCCAGTTCACATTATGCCTCCCTCAGAAAGAAAAACGTCAGGTATTAATAAGCAGTAGTGTTCTCTGCCTAGAACACACTGACTAGCGTCAGGAGTCCAGACGAAGAAGAATTCCAGACTGATTATGGCATTTGTAACTTGTGTCTTCTGATTCGTGTAACTGGTGCAATGTTTGAGCACAACACAAACAAGAAGGGACATGACACATTGCTGGTTCTAAGCAATGTCCCAGGGAATAGTAGCATTTTAAATAAAACACAGACCAAAGTGGCAAAGAGCATGGGAGAGGAAGGAATTAGAAAGCCAGCAAAATTCCAAGTTTTATAGAACCATGTCTGTTTATTTAGTGGTATACTAAAACTCACTGAAGAATTTTGCATGCTTGTCATACTGGGTCATAAGAATACTAGTGACTTAATTCGGAAGCATAAACATCATCTCACCAGTGCTGCCCCTACCTGTGACTAATGACACCAGCATCTGCCAACAGTTCAAATATTCGCACTAGTTGTACTCGTAAAATATCTCGACGCCTGCGCCGTTTCATGTTCTATTCAACAGAGGAAACACAAAATTAAATGAAGCAGAGGAAAAACTAAGTACAAAACCAGCATGGCACAGAAAAGCATTATTATATCTATACTACCACTAGCATCAATTATCAGGGATGGTAACCTTTTCAGATGAGTTCCCAAAATTGCTAGCAATTTTATTAAACCAGACAATGAACAAAATTTTTCCCAGTTGCAACTCCAAGATATACTAGGTTTGCTATTACACATATCAGAATAATGATTTTTTTTACCAGTCTCCTGTGGCAAAGTGCAACACATGAAACAATGAAGTACAAATGCCAATCTTTCTACTATTTTGAGGAGGTGTTTCTACGTATTTCAAGGAGGTGATTCTCCCCCTCTGCTCTGCACTGGTGAGACCCCACCCATAGTACTGTGGCCAGATCTGGAGCCCTCAGCACAAGAAAGACCAGGACTTCTTGGAGCAGGTCCAGAGGAGGGCGACCAAGATGATCAGAAAGCTGGAACACGTCTCTCATGAGGAAAGGCCAAAAGAATTGGGGTTGTTCAGTCTGGAGAAGAGAAGGCTTCGGGAAGACCTTACAGCAGCCTTCCAGTACTTAAAGGGGGCTTAAAAGAAAGACAGAGGCAATCTTTTAGCAGGGCCTGTTGCAACAGGATGAGGAGTAACGGTTTTGAACTAAAAGAGGGTAGATTTAGACTAGAAATAAGGAAGAAACTTTTCACCATGAGAGTAGTGAAACACTGAAACAGGCTGCCCAGAGAGGTGGTAGGAGCCCCATCCCTGGAAACATTCAAGATCAGGTTGGACAGGGGTCTGAGCAACCTCACCTAGGTAAAGGTGTCCCTGCTCACTGGTGGGGTGCTGGACTAGAGGACCTTTAAAGGTCCCTTCCAACTCAAACTATTTTGTTATTCTATGATTCGCATGCAAGACTGACAAAACACGCTATAGCCCAGTAACATTTTGAAATGGAAGTGATGTTCCTTCCCATCATCTGTATTTAATTAGAAATTTATTACTAATAAGAATACGACTGTTACCGCAAAAAATAGTGAGTAATCATCTCTGAGTTTGTGTTTGCAGAGATTATTTCTTCTATGAATACCTAATGAAGCTTCTAAACCTTGGTGTAAAACATGCTCTCCATCAGAAAATTTTTAGTCAGAGCAGTCAGTCAGGTGAGTTTACAGCCTTTTTCATTCAGAAAAACCACCAAAAAAACCAATAAAGTTGGTAGACGATAGAACTCAATTCTATGTCTTAGGTACTACTAATTAGGGGCATGTTACTGATGATAGAACAAAGTAACAATGCTGTAAAACTATGCTTAGGTAAAAGGAACAGAAAGAACGTGGAAACAGTTACAGTAACTTTTTCATCATTTGAAACAAAACCTCTTTTATACAGGAACAATACAGAGCGCAAAACAAACACAAAGCTCTTCTAATGTAAATACCTCACAATCATTTGAAAAAGTAACATCTCAACTTTTTATATGGTATACTGGGAGTTTATAGGTGCACAAATTAAAGAACATAACTAACATTTCTTTACTACTATTTGTGAGGAGACAGTCAAAACCATGTACTGAATACAGTGGAAAATATCTAAATTACCTCTGGCCTTCTTTCAAGTGCTTCCTTAATTATAGGATGCAATTCTTCTATTAGTTCCCTGAATTAAAATAAAAGAATTAAAAGGATAAAAACAACCATTACATGAACATCTCAACTGAAAGATGTTTCACAGCAACTAGTGTTACAATATGTTAAAACACCCTCAGGTTTTCCTTCTTTAGCCGTAGCTTTCTGAAATAAATCAGCATTTGAAAGAGATATTTCCTAGAAAGGTATTTTCCTAATTTAATGACAGACTACCAATCAGATACCTCAATAATTACCACTAAATTCGCATTCATCAAGTATTATGGCCTATTTCAATTACAGATGATTTAAATTTATTTTCATATTCAGGGTTTAACAAAGCCTTACGGTACAAATAGATACTATTTGGAAAAAAAAAACCAAAACCAACAACAAAAAAGTTGTTGGCAGCTTATAATATAGCACTCTTTCAGTTGTCATGATGTAGTCAGTTGTTCATGAGGATTCTTTCTTTAAGGCCAGTAACACTATGCTGACAGAAGTCAGATTAGTCTCTATGAAAACTGAAAAGCAACATGCTTTGATGCTCTGGTTACATCCCCTATTTGTTCTGAAGCTCCACAGTCTGTATTACTGCTCAGTTCCTTCTGTCAAACCAAGACTCTCTTAGGACTCCAAAAAGAGGGCAGAGAAAGGGGAAGGAGATCAGTAGTATGGATTTACACACACAAAATACTAAGGTAAAAACATACTGGTTTTACTTTAATATTTGTTAACACAGTAACTACCGCCTCCGCTTCAGATTTGTTGGAGTGTGACACATTTTTCCACTTCCTGTGCTCCTGTAACTCACATCAAGAGCATAAACCACTTCAATTTTTCATTGTAAGTGACTCCTTTGCTAAATCAACTCAAAGGTTCTCCTTCAGCGAATGGGTCCAGGTGATCAGAAAGCTAAACAAATTTTTGGAGTGCGCTCAATTACAAGAGACTTAAGCATGGTTAGGGATCAGTTTATACTTTCTTTCAAACGTAGAAAACACAGAAAAGAATTTGGAAAAAGCTTTTTTTTTTTGTTAAAATATAGTAAAGGGTCAGCTTCCAATGGACAGCAAGAGACACCTAGAGAAGTTTATGTGATCAGTAACAGAAAACAAAAGAGAAAAAGAATATTCTAGTAAGTTTAAGTGGACTGCATATACATGTAATATTAATGAAAAAAGTTCCCAAGTAAAGCATGCCATCTGGGGAGGAACAGTGCTTAAAAAACCAAAACCAAACCAACCAATCAGTGCAGAGCTCCAACGGTGAAAGGTGGGCTACATTAGCATCTGGTGCGAGTAAGCACATTGGACAGAGGAAAAAAGCTGGTCATCAGACACAAAACATAAAATTCAGAAAAAGGGAATCAGAAGACTGATGAGAATCATATATATTTTTTTTAAGTTTGCTGAATGAATTGTTTCTAATTTAGAAAAGGATTTCTAGTGAAATTCTTTCTGAAAGCATTTTCTAGACTTCTAGAGCACAATTATCATTTAAACTGTTCAGCAGATCTCTAGGGTCATGGAACAAAGTCTTGCTTTACTCCTGGTAGGAGAGATATGATACAAAATTAGAAGATTATCAAAGGAGTAAACCAGAATACTATAACTGAAGGCTTGGCATTACCGTTTCAAATAGATCTTGGGCTCCTCATCTGCCATAAAATGGGACACCAGAGATTGGACAGAAGCATCTCATTTAAAAACAAGAGTGTTAGCGATCCCTGGCTTCTTCTGCAGAAGCAGAGTTGGTTGCTATAGCATGGTACAACTTCCTAACTCTCCATTATAAGAGGTTGGCTGCTGTCAGAGAACACCTGATGATGACCACTGCTCTCCCCAGGAAGTTTTCTTCCCCTCAGATGTTCTCCCTCTTCATCCATCCTCCATAGAGTTGTTAGTTGAGGATGATGGCATAGAGATGCATTTTAAAACTCACGGCTTCCTGGCAGAGCTGCCTTTTCACCTCAGTGGATGACACCACTCACAGCTGATGACACCAAGCCATGTGGTGCAGTCGACACACTGGGGGGAAGGAAGGTCATCCAGAGGGACCTTGACAGGCTGGGGAGGTGGGCCCCTGCAAACCTCATGAAGTTCAACAAGGCCAAGTGCAAGGTCCTGCACCTGGGTCAGGGATATCCCCAGTATCAATACAGGCTGGGTGATCAGTGGATGGAGAGCAGCCCTGCAGAGAAGAAGTTGAGGGTGCTGGTAGATGAAAAACTGAATGAGCCAGCAATGTGCGCTCGCAGCCCAAAAGAAGCGTAGCCAGTAGGTTGAGGGAGGTGATTCTGCCCCTCTACTCTGCTCTGGTGAGACCCCAACCTGCAGTACTGTGTTCAGCTCTGGGGATCCCAGCACAAGAAAGACATGGAGCTGTTGGAGTGGGTCCAGAGGAGGGCCACGAAGATGATCAGGGGGCTGTAGCACCTCCCCTGTGAGGACAGGCTGAGAGAGTTGGGGTTGTTCAGCCTGGAGAAGAGAAGGCTCTGGGGGGTCCTTTTAGCAGCCTTCCAGTACTTCAAGGGGGCCTACAGGAAAGGTGGGGAGGGACTCTTGATCAGGGAGGGTAGTGATAAGACAAGGGGTAACAGTTTCAAAACGAAAGAGGGGAGATCTAGATTACATATTAGGAAAAAGTTCATTATTGTGAGGGTGGTGAGACAGTGGAACAGGTTGCCCAGAGAAGCTGTGGCTGCCCCCTCCCTGGCAGTGTTCAAGGCCAGGCTGGATGGGACTTTGAGCCATCTGGTCTGGTGGAAGGTGTCCCTGCCCATGGCAGGGGGGTTGGAACTAGATGACCTTTACGGTCCCTTCCAACACAAACCATTCTATGATTCTGTGATTTGTAATACACATCGACAGCAGAGTAAATTAGGATCCAAAGAAATGTAAATTTCAGTTGATGTAGGAATGCCACAATGGCTATAGATAGACCACTATGAATTCCACAGTTATATAAAGACTCATCACAATGGGGTAACCAAAAGTTTTGGATTATGAGCTGAATCCAAATATGTTGAACATGATGTATGAAATTAAATTGACAGAACAAGTGACTTGGCAGAGATATAGTTCTGTTATAGTAGATTGTAGTTACCAGCACCCAAACTAATCCACACGGACTTGTGATCGGTACATCACATGAGAAAGGTGTATTAGTTACAAAGTTACAGGAAGTTTACTCAGAAAAAAAAAGGGGGGAGAGGGGGATGCACCACAAATTTTAGAAGCATCAGCACTATTCAGAATACAGTTGTAACCGGCAATTTTTTCAGTTTGATCCAGAAATCTCTTTTTAGAATCCAGTTATCGTGAAACTCCTACACACAGAGCTCAGAAATGTTATTTTGCTGGCAATACCAATAAAGAGAGTTTAGTAACTCTTGCAAACACATTTCAAATGTTAATAGGCCACACAGTCTGCTCTTTCATGTAAGGGCAGCCTTTAATATCAATAAACGGCAGCTGTTCATTGTTTCAACTAACTTCTTTTTCTTTATGCAGACATGACCTCTACACAAAATTATGTCAACCTCTTAACAATCTTTATCACACCACTAAACACTAGAAAAGACAGTGGTAATCAGTTTTCAGAGTTTTTAAAAAATTCTTTAAAGAAAAAAAGCAAACCTTTTTTCCTGAGCTCTGATTCCCCAGCTTTGTAATCAATTAGCATAAAACCAGATGAAACACAACAGTTACCTAAAAGCTCCTGGGTTGGTCCTGCCAAGCCCCAGCACAAGGGATTCTGTAATTTCCATGCTCTCAGAGCGCATCATTGGAACTATGTGCTTAAACAGGGAGGAAGGGGATGGAATGCCAATGACCTAAGAAAACCAGAATAAACCAGAATGAAATAGTTATCAAACAACCAGGTGGTATGACATTAAAGTATCTCCTGCAATTTTAGTCTTCTTGCACTGATCAGTGACTTAAAATGATAAAAATGAAAATTTTCATCTTTGACATGGAAAAAGACTTTCTGAAATAGTAAAGTAGTATTAATTACTTGTCCATTCCTTGTGTAATTGAATTTTCATTGTCAGATGACAATGAAAGTCCCAACATGATAAAACAGATGCTTTGCATGCTTAGTCTACAGAAAGCTTTCAGTCTACAGTTTCTCAGATTTAGGAAAAGGATGTTGGTAACAAACAAACGGAGTAGGCTGCTTCTGACAAAAATCTGCTGCATAGTCCATGAGTTCTCTTCACCTCTACTGTACCTTCTACAGGAACTCAAACGGAAGAACAAAAAGAAGCAAAGAAGAAGCAAAAAATAGTAATAATAATAATAAAAAATCTGCAGTTGATATGAAACAAGGTAGACAGAAAACTGTCTACAGTTGGGAAAAATATAACAAGATACATCACACCTGAATAGGTCACTGCTTCAGTTACTCAAGTGAGAGGCTAATTGCTCAGAATTGCAGGAGTCTACTGACAGCAAAATAAACCCTTAATGGTAAACAAACCATTTCCTCATCACCAGTAGATAAGACTTTGAGATTGGGTTAACATTTTAATGATATGATTAGATTTTGCCTTTAAAAACACAAGCAGAAAAGCCTCTGCAGCACAGATTGCATGAACCAAACTGAAACACTATCCTAACAAATGAAAGATATATGTATACTAAAACATGTTTTCAGACAAATTACACCAGTTTCTAAGAATCATGATACTTATTAAAAGCATCAGGGGTTTCTACTTCCAATAACATGTAGATGTATTTATAGTAAGCATTAAAAGAACCTACTCTTGAATCAACGCTATAACCACTGTCAGGAGTAGACGCCAGCGTCTCAGGAGGGGAACATCTCACAGAGCCTGTGGAGGTGGAAGAGTTTGAGGAAGATGCTGCACTGCAGCAAAGAATCAGGTAGTTTCTCCAGAGCCCAATATAGGAGTCACTGCTTGTAGTAGTATTCACTTTCTTTGCATTGATAGGGCTGCTATTAAAAAAACAAACAAACAAACAAACAAGCCCATTAGAGTAAACAAAGCTTACCAGGTTTCACTTTGGTTTTCTACTGAATTTATTTTTCAATAATTTATACGTCATTGCTTCCAAAATGGTTAACATGGTAAACTCTGAATAAATTGTTCAGAATAGACCTCTACATCAATAACATATGCTTTTATAGTCAAATCTGTTGAACTACAATACAGCCAAAAGCATGAATTAATTGAACTTAACAACAGATAACTTTTTTTCCAGATAGAACTGCTTTAATTTTTTGTTATATAAAGCTGAATTAAACCCACAGAAAACATTAACCTCACTGAAGCACACAATGATGACATTACAATGATGATAAATCTTGAAAGAATACTCAATATATTATATTTACTTTAGAAATTAACTTACTTTATATCCACTTGTGGAGACAGCAGCTGGAGTCTGGTATAAGCAAACGTCCAAGCATAGCTTACAGCTGTTGAGCAGTGTTTTGGAAGATTTTCCTGTTTCATAAAACTTGAGAGGCTTATAATCCATGGATCTTGGCCTTGAGTCACATGTGCAAATATCCATATATGTGATGGACTGACCACATCAAACTGGTGGCTGATTGGGGAGGAGTTCCAGTCAGCCAGAGTCTGTAAATCTATTGAGCTGGGACAGTACAGTAAAGTAGTCTGCATGGATAAAAAAAGAGAACAAGGCAATACTTAACATCCATGTATATTAAGCTACAGTATCACCACTGTTAATATTGAATAAAGCCACAATGTCAAAACAACATTTGGAATAGATAAGACACAGTACTTAATTTATGGGTTTTTTACAGAAGTTCCTAATGTGGACAGTTATATAAACATGTTGTTTGGGAATGAAACGGATATTAGCAAATAGTAAATTCTAGAAAAGGCCCTCTCACTCATGATAACTTAATTCTTCCAAAAGATTCTGGATTCTAAAAGCCTTATACTGAATTCCAAGTTGTTTCCTACACCAGAAGAGCTTTTCCTTCATACTTAGGAGTTAATGATAAATACATAAATATGAAATTCAGATGTTATTCATTGATAGTTATTACAGCTTTCATCATGGATAAAGGACACACTGAGTGTTAAGACACCGTATCACTGTTGAAAAAGGCAGTGGTCTTTGCTTCAAAGGAATTGTAATCTATGAGCAAGACGAGAAAAAACAGATACAGATACAGCTGTCTGTGTGTACATGGTGGTCATAATGACACACTATTGATCAGAAGTTTTTTGATTTTTTTTTTTTGGTTGGGTTGGGTTTGGTTTTTTTAAGGTGATAAATTGCTGATAAAGTTAGCACAAACACACCGTCACGATCATTTAAAATATATACAATTTTCTTGGGACAGTTTTGCAGAATTACCTCATATTATATCCAACTTAACACAAAATCTCTCCTACCTGGTCAGCCCCAGTGAGATGTATGAAACTCTCCAGGATAGTAGCACTTAGTCTGTCCATCACATCTATAGCCAACTCATCATCACTCTACAAAAGACAGAATGCCAAGCATAAAAAGCTCAAACAAAGTCAAGATAAAACCAGTTTCATTAAGCAGTCACTAGAATGGGTCATCAACTCTTACCTTAGAAATTTCTAAAAGTGTGAACAAGGCCCTTATTTCTCTGAGAACGCTGACAGCTAATCTCCTGGTGGCAGGCCTTGTGCTGCAAAGGATGACCAAAGCAAAGCCTTCCACCACGTGAAATACACTGGAATAAAGGGTCCTCTCTAGAGGAAGGGTATGAGCAGCCCCATTGGATACACCACGCTAAGAAAAAGATCACAGAAGTTAGGCATTTAAGAAAAAAGTAAACAAAACCAAGTTATAGTTCCATTATTGGCAGTGGTAGACTTAATCATAAGGTATTTAGATCTTGATTGGCTACTAGTCAAATTTTGCATTATGAGAATCGCCTAATATCAACTACTTTGGTTTTTTTAGTATCTCCCTGCATATAGTCCAAACAAATACCACAAGAGAATCTTTCTTATTTCACTTTCTCACGAGAATGATGCAAGTGAGGGCAAAATTAAAAATAAATGAGCAATATTCTTATGTATAGGATTGTATAAAATTAAATTACTTGAATACTTTCTGTTTGCTAGTAAAAAATGGTGCTTTTTTCCTAGTTCTACTGTTTAACCACTCCTACTTCATACAGTTCCAGTTACACATCATGACTTCTGATGTAGGCAAAAATGTGACCATGTGTTTAGGTAATACTTAGTAATATTAAAGTATTTTTTTGGCAAAAATGTTGATTTGAAATAATAGGTCTGATAATCTTCAAGCACTGTAAGAAAGTAGGACGAATCTTTATTATTTAACAAAGCCAATAAATCCCACTAATAAAATTGTGTGTAGATTCAAATCACGTTTTAACATCAAAGGACCTTATTTAGAAATACCTGAGAATCTTGGTTTTTATTGTGCATTTGGGCTGCTTGTTTCCACTGATTTATGAGCTGCACTAACATTTTTACTGCATTGTCAAGAAGTGTTGGGTGGACATCAGTCACTTCCCGCACAATAAAATATACAAATCCTGAAAGAACATCTTCACGCCAATCTGGAAAATCAAGCATTAATGCTTGGAGAGTATTGAAAGCCAAGGCACGGAGTTCTTCATCCATATGAATTGTCAGCCTGTTTAGGAAAAATACCGGTATCATCACCCCAGATCAGCATACTCTTAACCAGCCTTTTTAAACTGAAGTTTAGTGTTAACCCTCCCTTCTTCATGGTACAATGTAGAATACTTCCACAGATGCATTTTCTGCACTGAATATATCTGAAACTAGCTACTAATAGAAGGTGCTACTACTATAGCCAAATAATGCAAGACTTCAATTATTACTTAATACTTCATGTATTTTATGTTATTTTTGACACTGACGAAAAAGCGTTAAAAAAATCTTATTCTCTCACATTATTACTAACTTTTAAAATATATGTAACTCAACACATTATATGCAAACGAATTTATAATTTCAAAACTAAAAGCTATCCTGTATTTCTGCACCAAGACCATTCTTAAATTAAAAATAAAAAAGAGGAAGGTTTATCACTCTAGTAGTATGAATAGATTTGCCTGCATGTACCCAATTACATATTCTCAGTGAAAGCTCACTCAGTTTACCCACCTGAAAACACCTGGCTGTCCAGTTGTCTCAACTACTTATCAGTACTGATAAGGCACTTTCAATTTAAATTGAGATAAGAGATGGAAGAAATATGAGTAGCGTCGGATCAAAAAAATGGAAAAAGGAAACAGGATAAGTAGAGAACAAGGAAAAAAGTTTCCCCTAAGTACCTGTCTCAATTTTGGTAATGTCAAACAACAATGTCTTTATGATAATTTACAGTATTAGCAATAGGACGGAAAAAAAAGCAAAAGAAAAAACAAAGGAAAAAAGTAGGATAGTAGTAACAAAAAGGTAAGTTCAAAAAACAATGCAACAGAAATAAATTCCCACTATCCAAAAAATTCTCTCTAAAAACAAGTGCAAGATCTTCAGGATAAATTTACCTCCTGCTACTCTGACCAGTAACACCTGACCAACTGCAGAAGGTAGGCAGGAATAGGAAGAACAGATTCTGTATGCAGTGGACTCACACTACATAGCATACTGACAAACTCTTATACGTGCAGCACTGAAAAAGGAACATGCACTAACAGCAGAAATTCACCTCCCTTACCTTGCAAGCAATTCAATGAGGTCAGTCCTGCTCATGCCATCTGGAATCAGTCTTGGGATAGCAGCAATACAAGTTCTGAACAAATCTATCTTAGGTTTTCTCTCACCCCTACAAAAAACAGTTTATAACCAACAAAACAACACGAAAATCTACTTCAATAGACCACAAGTATTTTCAATTTCATGACAAAACTAAGAAGCTAACAAAAATTTTTACCATTAATTAATGAACTTAACATTCATTTAATAGTCAAGTAAAAAGCCAACAATTGTAATGCATTAATGATGGCATCTGCCTCATTACAGCATAAAAATAACATGATGTGACTGTGACAGTGGAAATATTGTAATTCACTACATACGTAATCATGTCTTCAGGTTCTTTATTGGACATCTGCACACTAGTCATGCACATGGGCCTTCCAACTTCTTTGTCCAAATGCCTAAGAATGCTATCTAGCGCTTTTCTGACTTGAGGGTAGTATATGGACATTCCTGAAAAGCCAAAGAGTTCCGATCACCTCTTTCATTTGTTCTCATTTCATTTTCACATTTTTATTAAAATCCTTGGCATTTACTCAGCTTAGGACAAATTTCTTCTTGACAAAGGATGACATGAAACACAGACTTTAAGTGTCAAAAGAAATGCATGTTAAATGGTTAGTAGAAGGCACTATATAAAAGTAAAATTTCTTTCAGAAAGAACATAAACAAGGAAGCAACCATTAGTTGCTCTTCTGTTTCCTCAATTCAGAGCATTTTAGTTCTAGTTTAAATTTTACATGTTGAAACAGTCCTTTAGAGATGACTACCTCACCAACAGAAGATCATCAGAGCACAAGGATCAAAATTGTCTTACTCCACTTCAGCTGTGGGACATTTGGGACATTCCAGAGTGACATCAAGGGAACAAAAATTGCCATACGATTTACCCAACTAATTTCACTCAGGGTTTTTTGTGCTAATTTGGCAGTGCAAAACATTTCAAAAAAGGCCAGGGATTTGGCCCCGGACACTGGAAGGTCAATATTGTCTAGCAGCCCTCTCTAAAGAATCAACGCAATTCTGTTAAAACAATCACTGATTCTTGCTAACAATTAAAATAAATACAGAAATAAAGTTACACAAACGTACTGCTTGAGCATAATTGAGAACATATACACACGTATTGGAATGCCACCTTACAAAAGAATACAACGTACCTATGACTTTTGCTTCTTCATCTGTCAGCGTTTTATTAAGAAAAATTTTCTTCACACGCAGAGTATTTCCTGAGGGAAGAACAACTCCTGTTGTCGGCATTGGTGGTTCACCATCTTTCTGCTGCAAGCTATCTGCTATGACAAGGAAGACTCTGAGACCGATGTTCATCCTCTTCAGTAGCAAAAAAAGAAGAAAAAGGAAAGAGAAAACAGAAGAAATAACATCAAAACAACACAAATGAGACAAAACACGAATTGCATTTTTCCTTTCTTTTAAACAGACAGTGATATGATTCCAGTAGGACAGGCATCATTTGAAAGTTACATATTAGGGTAATGAAAGTAACAAGAATCAAGTTTAAGCCTTCAGTGCCTCCCCACAACTCTGATTCCAGTTAACTGACTTGGCACAGTCTGATATACTGAATAGTTTATAGTACAAAGCACTAAAGGACTTAATAGGACTCTCACGAATGACATAGTGAAGACAGACATTGCTTAAACGTCTCATCTGTTAGACTGGGTCTTGAACCATAAAAGCTAGGTACGACTTCCCTGAAAAAAGACTTTACAGTTATATTTTAACAAAAATTCACAGATACTTAATGGAAATTATTGTTGAAATGAGTCTGAAGCTAGCTACTGCTGCTAGCTTACTTACCAGAAGTGAAACAGGAATTGTGCATGACTACAATTACTTCTTTAGTTTTAGCAGAACACCCCTTCAGATATTCATTAATCTGCTTTCATCCCAGCTCAAAAATAGTTAACCACTTTCCCCCAAAGAATCCCCCAATGTCCTGTTCTTGCTGCATGCAAGTAATGAGATTTTTTTTTACCTCTGGATTAATAGTGAAGGTTTTAGGTGATTTTCCAACACTAAGCAGATCAAATATTATTTCTTTCATTGCAAAATCCAAACGTTCCTATAAAGGAAAATAGATTGATATGATCATCTCTTTTCTGTTAATATGCACAGTATAATTTCTTAGCTTTGCACAGCTGCTGGGTATCATCTATTTAAAGTTTTAAAAATACTCCTTTTTCCCTATTTATTGATTTCATATTCTTTTTTAAATATAGTACAATTCAACACAGCTCATCCCCTGATATGGTTGAACCATTTCTCCTGAAAAAATTCCCAGACAATTCTGCTCAGGTCAAACACATTTCTACAAATGAGCTGAACTGTTTTAGGTAACTAAAAATTTGTGGTAAAAAGAGGAGCCCTAGGAAACAAATACAAACGATGATGGGTTATGTGTCATGCCTCATCCCTGTACAATTAGAAGCAAATCATTTTCAAAGCTGAAGCACTGACAAGCTATCCATAAGACAAGAAAACATGTCTCTAATCTATAAGGTTACAGATGAACAGAAGTTTATCTTGTGAGATCATAACCTGCATTTTGATATTAGGACAATAGAAGCACCTAAAATAATATAAATCATAATGCAAGACTAACTACACCCTACTGCATGCATTGCATATATTTTCTGTCTAGAGAGACTAGCCTCCAGGCTAAATATAAGTGGATATTACTATTTGAATGCCTTGTCCCTTATGAAAATATTCTAATGGAATATACAAATTGTATCAGTGTATTTTTTATATATATATATATATACACACACACACAACATGCACACAACAGTGCAAACAAATGTAAATATTAATCATCATAATGTTCATACACAACAGTTATTGAAGTTTAAGTAAAACTTTTAACACTAGTAGAAACAGAATGAGTCATTTCATTTGTTATAGATACTTGAGGAAACTCTGCTCGAGATACAAGACCATTCAGTGCAAATATTTCAAAAACTAACCTTAAATTTACATTTCTTCCAAATAACGTTCATCCTATTCTCATAGCTACACCTAGACATATTCTTACCTGAGCAATGAACTGAATAATCTTTACAAATATATTCAGAGGTGTGTCTCGTGGGACCACACTACGCGATCCTTTTGGAAAAAGTGCTGATACAATGCTCATGAGACGGCTACAAGAATTTAGAAATAAAAAGAAATTAAAAAATCTTTAAAAATAACTTCTTATAATAGCATAGATGTTACAGTTCAAATCTGGAAGAGTGGGGAGGGGTTACTACCAAATAATAGAGAAGCGTATGTCAAGTAGGACCACCTACAGAAAGTACAGCCCTCTACTGTTACAGGCAACAGTCATGGGTTCATTTATAAAGTGACCAAGATCCTGCTTTAAATTAGTTAGTAACAGTCAGGAGGAGGGGCAAATTCTGAATGACGACTTCAAACTCTCATGATACTAAACTATAAAGAAAACCTTTTCATTTGCAGCCCATACTTAGTGATGGCCACTTCATACCCTATTTGTGCAGGTACCCTTAGTGCCTTTTCACTTTAATAAATTTCCTGCTTCTTATCTCTCTGTCCTCTTCTATGCCTGCATATCCCTGCAAAGACAACTGTAGACTCTATTCTTTCTCCTTGTTAAAGTAATCAAGTTCTTCTGGTTTTCTCTATCAAGATGAAGTCTGTTCCTCTCTCTACCTGACTAGACCACCCCTGAGCTAGCTTCAGGATCTCTTCTGGTATCACTAGGAGGAAAAAAACCCCACCAATCAATAGTTTAAAATCCTTTGCATAATGAACTTACCTTTGAGTTACAGTGTTGCTTTCACATTTTATTCGAATAACATAAACCCACAATAACCTATACAAAGATTCCAGTGCAACTCGGGACATTTTGGGATCTTTATTCTGTAAAATAAATGAAAAATATAGTTACTGTTGCCTGTGAGACACTCAGAAAATTCTATTATTACTCTTTTGACTTTTGAGAGTATGTTCATTTTTTTTTAACAGTGAAAACTGATGTATTTAATATTAACTACAAGTTTTAATATGTGTTCATAAAAACAAGACTGTATTGCATATTTCCAATACTACTCAATATTTAACTAGGAATTCCAGATTATTTTACATGTCTTTCACTCTGAGAACAAAGGAGTAACGAAAAAGCAGAGAGTGAGATGAACACCAAGAGTGTATCACTTCCAAGAACTTTTCTCAGAAAGCCGTGGGTAACGAATACCTACTTTATAGCAAACTAACTTAGAGTTTGGCTAAAACATGGGAGTAGCTGCTTGGGATCAGGCACAAAATCGAAGTCCATCATTCAGTTTACGACAGCAGACAGTAGCAGGTGCAGAGGACAAGAATGCAAAACAGGGCAGGCACAAAAGGATGCTGGGTGTGCACTCCAGGCTTCACCCAACTTGGCCATTGCCTGTGGGCTGTATTAGTGTTTACTCACTTCCAATGGATTTTTATTGTAACAATTAAGCTAGCTTTTTCTTGAATAAATATAAAATCTTGTGGCATAATTTGGTATAAATTATGCACTGTATGAAAAACTATTTTTTGTCTTAAAGCTACTAGGAGTTCAGCTTTGCTCCTCCTAGCTCTTAAACTGTGTAAACCAGTCAGTAACTACTATTCTTCATACCAACTCCAGCAATCCCTTTTCCAACTTGGGATTCTTTGTGTATTTATAATCTTGATGTGTCCAGACAGGTTCTTGGAATTGGCCATAAGTATGAGCTTATGAACAGAACAAATGACTCCCAGTTGTCATGTTTTTAGGCATTCTCTCAGTTAAAACAAACAAACAAACAAATCCAAACAAAACCAACAACAAACCAACAGAAGAACCCCAAACCCACACCTTCCCCATCTCCAGTGACACCCCTCTGTTTCAAGATATATCTATATGATGGCTTGAACCATTTTGTGGTCACCACATTTTGTGGCCTCTACCACAAGCTAGTAAGTCAGAATAGTAGACTACTTTGTCCTCCCAGGACAAGTGGAGTGCAATTTCACAAAGGGTATAGATGGATCTAAGACCATACTGTTCAGAAAGAGATGGTCTCATCATTCTTTGGCTCCTTCCTCTGCCATCTCACTGGTCCCTTTGCATTGATTCTAGCAGTAAGAAAATCCAACTCACACAAGTAAGTTGATCCAAAAAATTTCATGGCCATGTCTGTGCAATAGACTACACAAAGGAGAGTAATTTGGATGGCTTTAACACGGGTGGGTCGGGACTACTGGTTTTGAGAGCAGCTAACTGTAAGAAAGGCTAAACGCTGATCACAAAATCCGAGGCAAAAGTGGTAGTTCACAGACAAGTAACATACATGATTGTCTATCAGAGTATGAGAGGGAATAACTTAACTCAGTCAGTGAAAAAGCCATTGTATCCTCACTTCACACTCATCAATGTGTTCCTCCATCACCTCTGAATCACCACACCTGCAGCTAGGCAGGGGGTAAATTTAGGGAGGTGATCTGGACAAAATCTAACCAGTAGAAAGCTACACCTGTCCCTGGTTAGTATTCAGACAGACAACTGTTCCACTGTCCAGTTAATTTACCAGCAGTGCTACTGTAAGGAAGAAGCAAACACTCATAATTGTACAAGAGGGTGAGACTGTGACAGCTTTGCTTTTAATCAACTTAAACAGCAAAAACCCATGATATTATTACTCATGATATTTAATGTACAGGCCAACAGTTCTTGATCTTCAAAGTAGGCTGGTGAATTCATTGGTACATGCATTATCAAAGTCTATCTGAAATGTGGTGTCTAGAACCCAGAAATGCATCAATTTTCTTATTTCTTCCAAAGGAGAGCTTAATGTACAGGTCCGGAAGAAAATCAAAAATTTACTATTGGCTTTTAATCATCTAATCAAAAAAAATGGTATAGGTAGCAGATATTTTACAATGTGTTAACAACATTCCATCTGTTTATCATCCAGTATAGCTACTTCTAATTAATAATAAATAAATAAATAGTCATTTACCTTTTAAAAAAGGTTACAAAATAAATACAGCAATAATCCTAATTTCTTAAACATTGAAAATTGTCATTATCTCTTCTTATATCTAGGAATTAAACAAATATGCCAGAAGAAAATGGGGGTTTGGGTCTAATTTATGGCACACTTCTTGTATACTTGATGTTAATACGTCAGTATTTCCTTTCCTCTTTGAGATTACTGCAAATAGAATACAGTATATATGGCTACGTAATTCGCCATCCTGGCTGAATTCAGTCTTTTCAGTTGATGCCTGTCAGATTTTAGAGCACTCTAGGGTTTTTTTTTCAAATAGTTTTGTTTAAAATCCTAAAACTTTTAACATAAGATTATCATTATGCCAGCAGACTGTGGAATAAGCTGTCAAGAACTGTATCTCTGATACAAAACCAACAAAGAGCAAATCTATAGTGATCTTACACAACACATTAAGATGAGTCAATGAAACATTTCCCAATGAAGGCAAGAAACAAAACAGCATTTTTTCCATGTTAGTCAAATGTAGTCACTTACTGAAGAAAGTACTTTTTAAAACTGATGTTAAACTTTTCTTCTGTTCTGAACTAAAACAATTTCTACTTTTTAAAACCTGCAAAACCAACAGTGTAAAAGTCTTTCAAGTTAGTGCACTACAAGTTGTTATAGTAAATCAGTTTCTTTTTTTTTTTTTTTTTTTTACTGTGAAAATGTTCTCAAGTTTGCTTGCATGCAAGACACTTTTTGAAATGAATTAACAGAAAAACCCCATACATCTGAATAGGTAGTTTACTTCCAGTGGAAACATGCACTGCTGTTCAGGGAAACCAGCTGAGATATTGATACTCATTCTCACAGAGCCACATTTTCACCCCCAAGGAAAAACTGATATTAGACAATTTTCTGATCTTTCTCCTTTACTCCCTGGCAAGAAAAAAAGATCTTTGAAACTTAGCTATTCTTAGCCCTGTTGCTTCTTAACAGTAGTAATAGCAATTTTACAAAGAAAGGAAAGCACAAAATACAACAATTAAAAACAAAACAAAACAAAGTATTTACATGAGACAAAGCAACGTTTCACTGAGTTACAACAACATATTAACTCACCTGCAGTGTTTCTATTTGTTTTCTGATACTGTTGTTAGATGGCATCTAAATAAAGCAATGTGAGACAGCAAAACATAACAAACATGAGAATGGAAGGCACATGCATGTTAGATGAAAAAAAAGCACAAAAACAACAGATAGCTGTCTAGTAAGGACTCTATTCAGTAGAAATACAGGTTTTGCTACAGTGGCAGAAAACGTTCCTCCAACCTTCAAGGTTTTGCGGTAACAGACACTAAGGTTAAACTGTGAAAAAAAATTATGCTTTTCCACCCAACAGTGGTGCAGAATGATAAGACACTTTTCTCTCCCATTTCAGCAGCTTTCTTAAATGTCTCTTCCTCTCCCTGGCAGAGGTGGTAAGGATACCACAACTTGGCTTCATCCAAGAATCTATCAGATTTCTGACAAACCTCCTAAATACTAGTCAAAAAAGTAAGAAAAACATTTTTCAGCACTACCCCGGTGTTATTGTCTGCTGAACATATTCAGAATTTTGCCTACACTACAGCGTGTAAAGAAATGCCCTGCTGGGCTCAATGCTGAAACAGCATCCCAACTGCTTTGTGGGACAAGGCCAGCTACACATATACCAAGAAACACACTTTGGTACACTCTTGGTCTAAACTGACTCTTACAACTCACTTATCTGCTATTTCCATCAGTCCAGACCCCTAGGTTTCCTCCTTTCAGCAAGGCTAGGACGCTTTCCCCATACAATAAGCCTGCTTTGAGGGTAACTAAAGGTAGTGTGCGTTGAAACTCAGCAAAAATTTACAAGGGCAATACCACTGCTAGTACTGGAATAGGGTGCAGAACACTTTCAGGAGCATTATCAAATACAACATAGCACCAAAATACTGCAGGGCAAGGCAGGGTATGAACATACTACGTATCAGGTACTATGGAGCAACTGTGAAGGTGTGATCTTTCACACCATGGCAAATGGGAAATTGCCTGGTTTTGTCACCAAAGCGTGACCACATGGCGTGCATTGTGAGGTAAGAGTTTGCACTGGGCGGTCACCAAGGAATACAGTGAGCACAATGAATCCATGACCTATGTTACCTCTTGGTAACTTGCTAATGGGCCTGTACCCTTCATAGAAAATCCCTGTGATAGAGTCTAAGAGTGGCCGTTATTTCAATCGTTAATTTGTTAATTTTAACTAATACGGTAGGAGTGGATGAACCTTTCCAGTATTCTAAAGTATCTCTCAGTAACTCTCAAAATTACTTTATTAAATAACAAAGGCACTAGAGACCATGGACTTGGAATCCTTATTGCATTATTACATACTTAGGTAACTGCAAATAAAATAACTTTAGTCATGAGGAAATCAGGAAATAAAATAGGGAAGGAGAAATCTAAAAGACTAAACTGCTGTGAAATTCAGACTTAGAAATTAATGAGATTACTTATTACAGAGTGCATGCATTTAATTAGCTTCAGAAACAAAGGAACACACTAATTTATAAGACACATGAGGACAGTGGGGGTGTATTTTTCAAGATTAAACTCCACAAAGTTTCTGAACAAGGTAGGCACCCAAAAAAACAATAGTATTTGATGGGCCAAATTAAACCAAGCCATAAAATGTCCTAAATAACTCACTGGTGACACAGCATCATAACACTGCAAGTTCTGAATTGCAGAACTTCACATGTAGAATTTCTGCCGAATAGAGCCTTACAGTAAATGTGTTAAGCTGTTAGTGGTTAACAAAACTAAGTAAATTATAAAATGCATGCTCAGCAACTACCAGTTAAATTCACTGGCATTTACAGTGTTAACACATCCATTATCAGCAATGGACATTATGCCAGAAAAACATTAACTCCTAGCTTGTAAGAATTTTTTAAAAAGCTTTAAAAAAAAAAAGCAAAAGCAGCCTCCATGAGCAAAATAAACAACAGAACAAAAATCAAGGCAAATATTGCAAAAGGACCGCAATGTTAGATGAAAAATATACAAAAACCCAACAAACAACAGAAAAGTGTGAAAGATGTCATGAAAACAAAATGACCCTTAAAAAACAACCCAAGCAGCTAAATCTGTTTCCTTTTGACTTCATGCTAGTTTACGTATTTTACTAATAAGCTTCAGAATTGTCACTCATACCTAACCAGATTGAATATTGTGCAGGTAGATCAAAGAATTTATTAAAATCATCAAAATCAATACATTAGGCAAAATCATTATGTTAATCAAAATGAAGGAAAGAACACGTACAACAATTAATGTTACAAGAAAGTCACTAAAACAAATCCCTAATTTCTAAGTATTTTGATCTCTTTGTCAACCAACTCATGTTTACAATGCTATCGATTGAAGCCATGAGTTAAAGGGACACTGTAATTTTTATTTGGAAAATATATATCACAAGCTGCAGATAAAATGTCTTTTCTGGACTCCCAATTAATTTTCTATTCCTTCAGTAAATGAACAAGAGAGAAATTTTGCCTTTACTATACGTTCTACTTTGAGGAGTAGACAAGACACTTATTTTCTCACATATAATTTGCCCATGAAGAATTATAGTTTGTACTTTCTCTGGCATAAATAGTGTTTATTGGCAGACACTTCCGCAGATTTTACTCAATAAATTGACAGTCCTAAGGGGGCCACATCTACTTCCAGCATTACACAGCATCACAAAAAATTACTACTAAGTTTAATACTAATGGAGACTTCAGACATTTAATTTAAAAAAAAAATAAAATAAAAAATCACAGTGTCCCTTTAAACAGCCAAATATTCATTGTTCATTTGGTACAAGAATGCTGAGAACATATTTGGATAAATGCTATTGATTTGCAACCGTTCCTGAGTAGAAAGGATTCTTACCTTTAGATGTGACAAACAGTTCTGCAGGAAAACGTGCCAGTTATTTAAAAAAAACTGTTTCTGACTGACACACAACAGGCAGGTGATCAATGGATACAAAGCCTATGAGTAGGGGGGAAAAAGAATTGATCAAATTGCTCTTTGCAGACCTCTCAAGTCTTGTACATTGAGAATGAGACACACAGTTGGGTCTTGCCTCTCCCTCTCACAGCTTTTGCATTGCATGGCAGCCTTTCCCCTGCACTAGGACACCCGTGCCAGGCACGGTGCCCTGGGTATAACCTATATGCTGTAAGAGCTCATGGTGTAACACTAGGGCAGTGAGACCACGGTGAAGCTCATCCCCTACCAAGGCTTGATCCCAGACAAAGACTGAGAGTAGATCTCACCCTTCATACAATATTTGCCCTTTCCCTGCAACCACTTGTTTCAATTCATGGGGTCCCACATGGAGAGGGAATTGCCTCCAAGAATAGTATTCAGGAAAAACATCAACTCAGTAAAAAACGAGGCAGACTTTGGGTTGTCAGAAATGTTACTTCTACTCAAGGTCTAGTTTTAGTAAGGAATGAAGCACAACTGAATAAAGTCTGTGAGTGTGCAGACTAGCACGACTTTGCTTTCCCTTAATACCATGAAATGTTTAAACACCACCTACTTTAACAGAATACATAATGGTGATTAATACCAAACCTGACTGCAGATTATCTTGTTATGGAGGAAAATTAAAGAATGAGGATGAACAGGTAAATTGTAAACATGATGTAGTAATGTTTCTGACTTCATAAATAAAAAGACATTGTGAATACTGACATCAATTATTTTATGTTACTCTTACATAAGGACTTTAACCATGTACAATGACATGTGTGTGATATGCTCAGAACACCGGAAAGTAAAGCTCATCCCTGACACAAAAGTGAGAATAAATCACTTAAAATCCACTTGCCTTTACTGAATATGCCAATTGTAATGAAAAATTTAGCTCTGTATTTCCAGCAAAGTGATATGCATCAGCTTGAAACATGGCTGCCATGGTCATCAAGAATTTCCAAATACTGCATTAATAAGAGATTTAAGTCCTTGCTAAGTTGTAGTTTTAGGAGAAAAGTTAAAACGCAGTCTTAGGGGAAAAAAAAACCCACAGATATTTATATCCAAATGAGATAATAAAAAATATTGGAAAAAGATAAAGTGTATGAGGAGAGGAGAAAACAGCCAGAGCAGGGCTATTAACAGGCTGCTATTTTGCTGGCAGATTCTTGTCTGACACTTCCATCTTTTAATTAAACATAATTTAAATACATAGACTCCCTGAATGCAAGTTGGTTTTAGAAGAGACATTAAATATCTCTGTGCTACACCCCACTGAAATAATCAAAACCAAGTGCTGATTTCCAGACAATCTCACCAGTGAGATAACAGAGCACGTATCTTGCACAAAGAAACAAATCAAGATTAGAGCAAATGCACATACACAGTGTGAATTTAATTATAACTTGAACTGATGAGTTAAGATTTAAATTAATACAGCTGTTAGTTCTTCCTCATATAATGTACTAGCTTAAAAGTCTATAATGAGCAAAATAGACAAGTTGAAATATTTCTTTAAAATACCAGTGAATGCTTCTTTCTTGAACTCAATTCAAAGGTAGTCTGATAAAGCATCTCCACAAAATTTTTCAAACATGGCACATTCACTTCATTTTTAACAGCCTATTAAAAAAAAAATACACACATAAATGGGTTTAAAAGTTTATACAGAAGGCAATTTAAACATACATTAAGATGTCCATGAATTCAAGAACATTCAAAAGTTAAATCTCACATTAGGTAAGTATTTGAGTGCATTTATCTGAAATATAAACCGAAGCACAAGAAATCATGCCATATACTATGACCATACAGTAAAAAAAAAAAAAAACAACCTACATTTAAAAAACCCCTATTTTAAGAACGTGTCCTGTATTTCACACTTAAAGAAGAAAAAGTATTTGCCACCAAATAACAAATGGAACTGCACTGAAACTGTTTATAAGCATAATTTCATATATTTAAAAAAATAATACCCATGACTTTTTCACTGTTCCCCTCTTCAATGCTTCACTTTTCTTTTGAAAATTGAAAACTTCGGAAATTATACACAAGATTACCAGCCAACCAACCGTGTAAATTGTCTTTGGTCAGCTTTCGGAATTAATGAAACAGAGTTTTTTTACCCACTTTGTCCTTGCATACAGACTAGCCTGCCTTCCACAAACCAGGCAGCTACCTTCTTTATCAAAACCTCTGCAAGTCTCTTAGGCTTCTCTCCAGATACCTGTGACCTATCTAAACATTATTCTCAACCTACTGTTTTATACTGCGCTTCTGCTTTATTTATCAAATTGGGGGATGGGGGTGGGGCGTTGGAGAGGGTGTAGGCATTTCTGGAAGAGATCCTCTACACTCCTAATTTCCCTATAATATAAGGTAATTTTTTGTTAGTTTTTATTATTCAAAGTTATTAAAAGATATGTCATGTTCACCTGGCTAAGAACACTCTGAAAACATTTCTGATGGGGAAACATAAATAATTGTGTATATCATCAGCTCTGTAACATGCACAAATCCAAAAAGAACTGAGAAAGTAGTTATGTTTTAAATCACTTCCTAAATACCCTCAAATTATTTATCTTATGCTATTCTTAAGCTATAAGTTGATCAGTACCCGCTAGCTCCACATGAGAAATTAGTCAGTTGTTGCCAGCACCACACTGTTGCTCTGGGATTTAATCTTGGGCTTACAGATCAGCCTTAACTTCCTCGCTGTAAAATATGCTGTCCTCTGTCACACCTGCAAGGTCCAAATCAGGTCATATTTTTAAAAATGCCTAAATGACTAAGCAAGAGAATGACAGCAAAGAAGTCACAATGCCGAAACCCAACAGCTTCCTCACTTAAGCAATTTTCTGTATCCAAGATACAGAAAAACCTAGATTCAGTTCCTTCACCTGTTTCAAAAAGGCCCAAACTTGCATCTCACATCTTCCAAGAGAACACCTAATCCTCTCAACTGCATCTCAACCGGGGATGGGGCTCTCCACTCCTATTTAAGAAGCTTCACTTGTATGAAACTATCAGAGTCTCAATGAGTCAGAAGGAAAGATCCCTCGCTAACCATTTAAATTGCTGATTCAGGCTATGCTTGTAGGAAGCAATCCACAAAACAACGCACGCGCACTGCACAGCCGGTGTGCGTGCCCTCGCCATTACCACCAGATATTCTCAACTCGCAAACGCTCCTTCTGCCTTGTTACTGTACGTGCAGTTTTCACTATATTTAAATTATGATTTTGCAAACTAATATTCGTGCTTACCTAAATGCTAAGTATTTTCACTACACACCCCCACTCCAACTGCCAAGCAACTATGGAGTTCAAAATGACAAATGTGTTCACTTTTTGACAGGACAAGAAACTCTTCTCTAGAAGAGTATAAGTATGCCCAGGTAAGACCAAGACTTCAGTCAATAAACAGTTACTACTAACATCACCTTTTTGTGGTCATGCCCTAAGAAGAAAGATTGTCTCCTTTCTAATATTTTTTAAGAAAACCCCAAGGTTGAGACCAGTGAAGAGAAGCATTTCCCCATGGCTCAGGGCAAGGCAGGCTGTTTGAAAGGGGACACAGAGTTCAGAGAGATTTACCTTTCTTTTCCTACAAGCTTGCTTAGATGCCCTACCTGGCATGCTAGTCTTTGTAGAAACGGGATCTAGACTGTCAATTCTCCATATGTAGCAAGACACGCCCCTATAACCAGTCATAACACAGAGCCATGACCCGTCATTTTTTGGGACAGCAGGCTGAACACAGTGTAGCCTAGCATTTCTTAATAGAACTATGATTTGCGACAACAATCACAGCAAGTATCCATCTACTACAATGAAACTTTCTGAGCTTTTGGTAAATGGTTAACCTGAGGTATACTGAGCTGCCGTAACTTCTCGTTGACCAAGCTTTACACAACCAAACAAAGCGGCTTTGGAGGAAGGGGTACAACCTGTCCTGACCAAAAGCATTCTCACAAGCAGCATTACAGGCGCTGTACATCCTACACAGTGATGACATCAAGGTTTTTTCTTGTTCATGGCTCCTGAGTAAACCTTGTGGCTTTAGATTTAAAACACATACAGGAGATGACTGACTGCTCTTCCACTTGAAGAATTACATTTAGTGAACACTCACCTCTATGAAAAATTTTTATTTAATTAGCCAAAACCTATATTCTTCCTTCTGGCATAGGAGCTCACACTCTCCCTATTAGACTGTAAAAATGTTACACATCTCAGTATATTCTGGAAAGAAGTTAACAGGTTTCAGCTAATAAACGAAAATAAATGGGACCTTTCAGCAAACAAATATTAAACCAAGGAAATTTCAAATTTTTAGAGCAAGTGTAAAATTACATAGTGGTCTGGTGATAAAAGGGTCTAGAAAACAGACAATTTTAAGAAGTTCTGAAAAAAGACTAGGAACTAACTAATACACATATTGCACTGACACATTTCCGTTTCAAAGATTATGTAGGTGCTTGTAATTTACTTAATAGTCTTTTTGAATCTGTAAAAATGTAATATCGTGAGGATTCATGGAAGCAATTTTAACAATGAGAGCCTGATTGAAAGTGAGGAGAATAGCAGGAGAAAAAAAATAAAAATACTTACAGCAGCCACAGGGATGAGAATTTCCACAAACAAACCAGCAAGTGCATGTTTTATATCTTTATCTTTTACTTCCAGGAAGTATTGAGCACATTCCTTAGGAAGGAAGCATTAGAAAAATATTTAGTAAAAAGAAGACAAATGTCACTGTGCCATAAAAACCACTAGCAGTATCCCATTAATTGCCAGTTTGAATTTATAACATGCAACGTGTTTAGATTAGTCTTATATTCCTTGACAATATCAACTTTACAAAACATTAGAAACTTTAAAAACTGTTTCCTCAGCAATTAAAAATAAATTGAAAGGAGAACATTTGTAATAGCAGATAGCTATTTACTTTCTACTCCCTAGCATATAGAGAGTACTCAGCATATAAAAGAACATGCACATTTTTCCTCATTCCGAAGTTTAAAAAAATAAACATTTATCTCTATTGAAATTATTAGAAAATAATACTTCATTTTTAATATACTCATTTTCAAGATTACTTTCATGCAACGAAAATTTTACAGATAGATAAATAATCCATACACACATTTGCACGCTCCACTATAACAAACTGACCACTGTGGACACAATCTAAAGCACTGATGTGTATGTTAGTTTTTTCAGGACCAAGATCAATGTCAGTGGCTGTCAAATAGCTCTCATAAAATTTATGACCAAGTTGCAATAACTTCAGTTACTGTGGGAGTGTTATTCATTAGGACAATTTTTAATCCACAATCATGAGAAGCAAACAAAGGGATTTTAAGTCTCTCTGAAAATCGACAGTGTTTTTTAAATGAAAAGTGTTTTTTAAATGAAAGTGTTTCTTGGCATCTCAGCTGCTAAAAAAAGATGTATCAAGTAACTTTTTTTCTTTAACCCACTACTTTCATAAAGAACAAAAATTATTTGATTGCTACCCATTTTTGCCTAGTCTTGAATAAATTCATCTATTACAGGTTTGCCGCATTACTGAGACAATTGAGAATGCATTCTCGTTATGCTAGGTACTCACGAACTGCAGAGAAACAAATGAGTCATACCTCTGAGAACTTACGAACTAAACAGAAAGGGATGAAGGATGACACACAAGTAGAGTGAGTGACGCATCATTGTAGCTTCATGACTTAATCAAAATTACGCTCATTTCAGTTTTCTGTAACACTCATTTACCTGCATGAACTGAAAAGAAGCTTCAAAATCCTCCACGGGATACATCTTTACTCGAAAAAACTTCATTCCCATAATCAAACTGATGATACTTTGTACTACATGAGGACTCTGTTCTTTCTGTCGCAGTTCCTTTAATTCAGTGACAAACTTCTTCCTAACAGCTTGAAACCTGAACAAGGGATTCAATGGCAATTACTTGCATTCTTAGTTACTTATATGTGATGCCTATAATTTTGAACCAATTTGTTTAGTCTGTTAATGCTAACAGCACCTACAGTAAAAGAGACACAAGCAAGATGAACCCTGATACTTAAAATTAAGGCATTTAAGAAGGCCTATGGTGATCAGCACATTAGAATATACTCATTAACTGAACAGCAACTATTGACTGATACCAGGCCTCCTTTCCCTGAACCTACAGGTAGTCAGCAAAGCAATTCAGTGTTGTACTAGATTATTTCTTGATTTGTTCAAATTTATTGTGCTGGAACATCAGTCAGACATGCCAGACTACCCCTGACTACACTTGACACTTATGGGATTAGTTACTGGGGCCATTAATAAATGCTGATATATTAAACAGTCTTTAAGTCTAGAGGAATTTTTCCCCAAACGCAAGAGTCTGAGACTGATCTTACTTTGATTGAGCAAGAACCCCTGTCACTTCTGCATATAAGTCTGCAATAATATGCACATTCCCAGTGTTGGTTCCTGAATACCTAAAGAGGAAAAAAAAACAAAACGGGAGGAGGGGGGTGGGGGGGAAAGGTGTTAAATACAACTTCATTGTTCTAAACCCCAAGTGTGTTCTTAATCACAAACTAAAAGTTTGTTTCATAGCAAGGTGGATTATTACCATAAAAACAATGACAGTCAAGCATGAAATGCATGGGTGACATTTAAAGTGATGTAGTTTCATTCAGCTGACACAAAGAGACATTCTGCTGAGGAAGTTTATTACAGTTACCCAAACTCAGACTTCTCTTACTCTGGCTGGCTATGCAAATCATTCTGTATATTATAAGCAACATAAACGAGCATTATATTGAACAGAGCTGTGTTCTTTCAAGATATGTTTTCAGTTCAAAGATATCAATCAGTGTTTGCTTACAGTATTATCACCAACATGTTACAAGTGAGGCAGAGGAGAACAATCACACCAACCAAGCACAGGCTGACAATACACGCAAAATATCTGAAAGTACACAAGTGAAACTCACCCTTCCTTATGTTTAAAGTGCTTAAAAGCCAAGTTTAGAACTTCATGTACTAAAGGATCTGGCACTGGATGAACAGGTATCTGAAATGCAGATTCATCAATATGTATGTAACTATGCATGTATACATGCACTTATGTATCTATGAGTTAAATAAACAGTAGAAATCTCTCCCACTGGTGTCAAAGGACACATCCTTTGTTGGCATATGGTGGTATCAAGTTATTCTGCAATATATGAACATTTACGCAATCTGTATCGACATTCCCTTAAATTATTTTGCATACTGTCTTCTACTGGTTAAATGCATAATAAAAGAAACAGTAATGTAAACACTACAAATTTGTCATCAAAATTTATCAGACTCGTTTAACTATGTACCCTTTCACACTTTCTACCTTGTGATATAAAGGAAGACAAAATCAAAAATTAAGAATGCAGAGGAGATGATAATCTCCATTTTAGGACTTTCTGCAGATGAAAGCAGCCAAAACGTATAAAAATCTTCCTAGCAATAAGCAACATCTTGGTGAGAAACCAAAACCAAGCATTGATTAGAAGGCCCTTTTTTACTGAGGCTCTCTTTGACATCACCACTTTTCTCAGGTTTAAAAGGAAACATTTGCTTAAAAATATAATGTATTCTTTTAAAAAAAACCTATATATAATCATGCAGTTGTAGTACCTTTAAAATTTCAAAGCAATTTAGGTAGGGACTAGGATAACCCTAATAAATGTTACTGCTTAAGAGTGATTAAGATTTTCACTACAATGTATTAGAATAAAAGATTACAGTCTTGTCTACAAAAAATGAAGCACTTACTGCTTGAGAATTTCATACTCTTCTGCATCAAGAAAGCTATTTGTCAAAGAGCTTCCAGTTACTGCAACTGACTATTTACATGTATATTCATACAATGAGTAATATGTAGTTACTTAAGCAAAAGAAATTTGTTCCTACATAGGTCATGTCTGCCACCCTCTCTCCAGTTGCTCTATGCATATTACAGAAAGGGCTGGATCATACCCTCTGCACCCTCTAAAACTAGTTTCTAAGAACTAACAATGATATGGCTCCCAGGGAGATGGATGCAACGTGAACGTAAATACATTTATTGACAAAAAGCCATCCTTTCTGTGCTTTGTTTGACGGCCTAATTGCAGATTCACATCACAGGCAGAACACACAAACCCTCCTTTAGGTAACTTTTAATACTAAACTGACCAAAGGATCCTCGTAAGTGGTGTATCTATGTTTAGTGACCTTCCACATATCTTTAGCAGAGGAAAATATCCTCATCAGAAAAATACCTATCTTGTCTGGAGTACAAGCGTGACAGGCTCACCAAGCATTACAGGAGTCACCACAGACTCTTCAAGACCAAAACTTTGGCATCTCTCCTGACACTTGAATCACTGACAACATGTACTCTACTCAATAGAAAAACTAGTTCAAAATACAGAAGCTACCCATACAACCCTCCAGTCCTAAACATCCCGACTCTGTTTCCCTTTTTCTTTCACACTGATAGAAAATTTAGGCAGGGAGAGAGCATGAACTGAAGGATTTCATGTAAAACACTAACACATAAGAGTCTGATGGTTTTAATACTTTTCTCTGCATCTCTGTGCATTCAGTACAGGTACATCACTTTGGATGATTGGTTAGTCGTCTCGGCGGACAGGCAGCTCTTTTGTTTTGCTGTTTTCATTTTTACCTATATCATAAACATGCCATACACAACCACATAAACCTCCTAGAAATTATTTGCAAACTAAACCATAGCCCTTGCACATAAAGCTATTTAATTTTCACGTACCTATACATAAAAGACAAACTAAAGTATTTGAAACATGAAATTTGCTCAAGTCTGCTTCATGTTTCAAACTATTTCTTAGAGTAATCTTTTTTCTCCTCTCAAAAAATGTGAGAAAAAAAATGCTGCTACTCGAAGCCAAACTCTATCCTCTTGTCCATACACCAATGCAAATTTTATATTAACAGACATTACGCAAAACATCATCTAGCACTACACTATAAGGCCAAGCAGAATTACATACCCTTTCTAATTTTTTTTTTAAAAGTGATATTTTAATCTTGTCATTCTATGATTTCACATTATATTTCAAAAATGTTTAAACACAAAAAAGGTACTGAACATTAATAAAATGTTATTTTTTACAGTTTTGCTTTTTGCAGTACACCACCAGCTTTGACTTAGTGGATCCAAGACAGGTGAACCAAGGTAATGCAGGCATGTAAAGAAAAGACAGAAGAGGCCAAAGGCTTTATGCCACTGAGAGTATAATTATGGCCTTACATATGCTCATCATATATATGCTCCAGTTTTTAAATATAAAAATGTAAAGGAGATTATCGAAACCGACGTTAAAAGCAAAATATTAAAATAAGCTTGCCAAAGCAAAAGAACTTACCTGTTTTAGAACCTCTATTAAAACTAAACAAAAAATGAAATCTACAGCTAAGTCCCTCCTTTCAAGTAGATAATCTCTTTCACGTTGTTGGTCATCCCTAAAATAAGAAATAAGAACACAAGTATTACACACAAGACTAAACACAAATACTGCAGAGAAGGGGTATACATGTCTTTCACACATTTCAAACAGTCATTGTTGCACACGCATATAAAATGGATGGTTACAAAGACTCTGGCGTTTGGTGCAGCAATGAATCTTGCCCGCTCATGAAACGACCTGCTAACAACCAAAACAATTCAAAAAAGGACAAACCAGCTTGGAATTATCAGCATCCAACTTCCTTCTGTATATCAACCCCAAAATCATTAAGTCACTTCATGCATATTATCTATGCAAGTTAAATACATTACTGCAAAGAAGCCCATGCTCTTTCCACACAGATTTAGGTAGTGGCAGATGCAAATACGAAATACTTGTCAAAAAAGTACAAAGCACACATTTTCTTACAAGAAAGCACACAAAAATCAGACAGACTTCTGCAAGGGAAACTCTTACCCCTTTGATTTTGTGCTAGACCGAGGTCTATATTCGTAAGATTCATCTTCTGTTCCATTTTGACGCCTGTACCAGTCAAACAAGGTGCGTAATAAGGAGGGGAGACAGTGCTCTGCTACTGAGCTCATAGAGCTTATCAACTGAGAAAAAGAAAAATAGTTTAGCATGACAAAGCAATCTAAATATTCTACAATTACCATAATTCTTTCAAATTGTTTTTTAATGTTAAAAACTATGTGTATCATATAATTTTACAAATTATTGTATCATTTTCACATAGGGCAATTACTGCAAGTATCATCAAATCATAGAATTATTTAGGTTGGAAAACCCCTCAAGATCATTTATGTATGACACAATAAGTCAATTATTATGATCAGTTTAAGCTCACAGGGATCACAGAATCCCAAATTTATACAAATAACCTGTATAAAACCATTGAGAAAACAGCAGATCTTTTAGGATGTCCCTGAATGTTGCCACATGTATCTCTGAAGTATACATACCTTTACGTTACAAACGACAAATAAGAGATAACCCTCCTAAACTGAGCAAGTATGCAACCTTCAAAAATGTGCTTCTCTGGTTATCATAGCCTTTTAGACATTCTACTCTACTTTTAATACATTTGACTGGTCTAGATCTCAAGCTATATAACTTCCCTATCTACTGCTCTCCTTCAGAAAACCCATACGACTTGTAAATTTATCCATGAAACAGTGGCAACAGAAACGATTAAAGAAGGAAGACTTTAGCATGCCTGCTACACGTTGAGATAACTGCACCATAGAAGATGAAGGCAGTTATTGCAGGCAACACAAAACTATATGAAGACTTTTTAACACAGAAAAGGAACAGAAGCTGGAAATACTCTGCAGGCTTGCTATAACATCTTTCATCTCAGAACAAAGGCTAAATTTTGAGAATACCTTCATTCTTACACTAACATACATTGAAATCTTTATGACTTGCTTTGGAAACGAAGCATGTTGTAAGCCTCTTCCTTGCACACTAGTATCCATACAAAGTAAATACCCAGTCAACCAACCAACACACGTCGGACTTCTAGAAGTGGATAGTAAAAACCAGCTCAATTTTACCACTTTAAAGTACACTGGGATCTGAAATGAAGCAGTGTGTGATGAAAAGGAATGTGTACAAATTAAGATGTTGCTCAAGAGAATTTTCTGATGTGGCAGAGGTCTGACAAACTTCCTTGGGAAAAAAATAATAAAGAAAACTTGTAGGAGAGGAGAAGAGGAAAGAAAAAAATATTAAGGAAATTTGAGACACTTGTGGGTTACTATTAAAATTATTACCCTTAAGTAAGAGGAAGCATCAGAGAAAAGAACTCAAAGACCAATTTGTATTGATAAAGCTTCAAAAAAAATCTTCACCAAGATTTCATGTGCAAGAAATGCCTGTTGCTTGCATCAGCTTGGGGTACTCAAACATCTCTGCTGACCTCATTCCAGTCATGAGCAGAAATCATGAGTTAAATGCATTAATACATTTTGGGGAAAAAGACTCAGAAAGTAGAACAAATGAACCCTCCTCATGAGTTACTAAACTGGAGATATTAGACTCAGTATAAAATCATAAATGTGACTAGTAATCCTTAGAATGAAAGCTAAAGCTAAACTTGATGAAGAAGTGATCTGTCACCAACCACAGCAATCCAAAATGTGTTTTGCCTTCAGAATTCACTGTCAATTCCCACACCCCAAATAAACTAAACACTGGGGGAAATACATTAATTTCTATTCCTCTAAAAATAACAAGTTCTCTTTCTCTAAAAATAATGATGCATCCAATGTGTTGCACAGAGCTATGTTCATACAGCAGCTACACAAGCAACAGGACAGGAACAAATTAAGCAAACACTTAAGTCACCCTGTGCTGTCAATGTAAAATGACCTCATAAAGCACTTCTACTCCTCCGCCCTCCTTCTGAACTGACAGGTAGTAGAACAAAAAGAAGAAAGCTGCATTTTAAGGTTTACTAAACTTTTTCCTTAGGTTTTCCTGCAAATTTACACAGTGTATTAATACTACCACCATTCATAAATGTTCCAGCAATTCGGCAATTTACATTGTCTTCCACAGAAAAAAGCTGCATCACATGCCTTAAAAAATTCATTGTTGGTAATATGCTAAACCCAGGAACTACTGGCACTATAAAGCATTTCCCTCTTGAAATGAAAAATCAGTTTTACATTAGAATTATTTATTTCCTGCCAAGTTTTGCATCCTCAACATTCTAATGAAAAGGCACTGGAATTATCAGGAAGATTAAAGCTTTGCTTATATTACATAGCTGCAGAACACGAGCTATACGCTTTTTCTTTTTATTTAAAATAATGACCATACTGCCTGGATACTAAATTCAAGATCACAGAACCACAGAATGGGTTGGAAGGGACCTCTGGAGATCATCTAATCCAACCCCTCTGCTAAAGCAGGGTCACCTAGAGCAGGTCACACAGGATCCCGTCCAGGTGGGTTTTAAGTACCTCCAGAGAAGGAGACTCCACAACCTCTCTGGGCGGCCTGTTCCAGCGCTCTGTCACCCTTAATGTAAAGAAGTCGGTGGAACGTCCTGTGCTCCAGTTTGTGCCCGTTGCCCCTTGTCCTGTCGCTGGGCACCACTGAAAAGAGCCTGGCCCCATCTTCTTGACACCCACCCTTTAGATATTTATAAGCATTGCTAAGGTCCCCTTCTCTGCCTTCTCTTCTCCAGGCTAAACAGACCCAGGTGCCTCAGCCTTTCCTCAAAGAGAGATGCTCCAGTCCCCTCATCATCTTTGTAGCCCTATATATAAGATCATCTTATATAAAAATTATAAGAAACCCCTTTTATTTTAGCACTTAATTATGCCTAGGTTGAAAGCAGGAATCCAGACAAAGAATAGAGATCCTGTAATGCCCAAGAGGACAGGGCTGCACTTGACATGCTATATAATTATGATCCTCGGAATGAACAGCAAAGTGTGCTCCAATCTTACAGACCCTAACACATTGCTAACTGCTGCACTTAACATACCCACGTGTATGTTGTTGGGAGGTAAGCAGAGAGAGACACAAAACTGTAGTAAGATGCTAGAGCCCAAATTCTAGCTATGGCCAAAACCCTAATCCTGAAAACACGCTCAAGTTGTGCCTAATCATGAACAAGCCTGAACCCCAGAGACACATCTGCTTTCAGTCACTGAGATGGCCAAGATATGCTTCTGTGTGATCATAAAGTTTTAGTGTCTTAGGACAAGGGTAGGAAATTGCCAAGTATGATTTCTACAACAAAAAGAAGAAAAATATAAGCTATTTCAGTTTCAAGCTGTACAAGCAAAAATATTTTAAGAAATGCAATATATGCTCTATAAAAAAATTCCTCTCCGGTAGCTTCTTGATGCACTGCAAATGATAGAGGGAAAACACTGGTACTAAAATGCTAGAATTTTTAACAGTTTAGAAGTGTACCAACATAAAAATGTCCTTCCAAAGTTTCACTTCTTTTAGCTAAATTTACATTTTTGTTCCAATTAAAATCTCAATGACAAATAAAAGAATTTGAAAATTAAAAAAATCTAATGATTTTGCACATTCAGATCTAATAGCAGCCCTCTTGGTCTGGTTATGCTTCCACCAGGAACAACTTATAATGCCATTAAACAGCTATTTTTTCAGGCAACACTACACACCTTCCTCCTCCATCCCTCTTATCACCACCTACTGAGCTGAGAGCATGAGTGTTAACTAGGTACCTTCTTACTCCCAGAGTCCCTCTCATGTTTCAATCACGCTCTCTTTATTCACACAGTACACCACTTACTAGCTCAGACACCGTATCACTACAGCTAAAGCCACTTTTTAGACCCAAATTCCTAACTCCCTAAAGAATTCTGGATGAACAAGGCTAGCCCAGCAACAGCTCTAGCTTCTCTGCTGGATGCTGTGGCTGTGCACTCTGGATCCTCCTCTCTCACATTCTCTGCCAATCTCTTTTTACTCTGCAATCTTCTGCACTGCTGGAGAACTGATCTTAATATGGGTTTCATACACCCAGTAATGAACAGGGAGAAGTAATCTTAATTCTTTTTGCCAAACAACGTTCAAAATTCCCTATCAAAATTCACAATCCCTGTCACCACAAGGGAGCCATTCTGCTCTCTCTAAAGTAGTTATTCAGTACCATTAAAACACAGAAAAAACCCAAAGTAGATTACAATTAACAAAAGAACAAAATAAGAACTCACACACATACACACGCGCACGTATATATGCACACACATCAAAATAAATTATTTTTAAAGTACTACCTTTTCAGGAAAACAAGTTGATTTCTGTATTACAACACTTCAAAAGTTATATGCTTTATTTTTTTACTTTTCTTCACTCAGCATATTTTTAGAACATATATGTAGCTTAACACATGACTACTAGCAATTTATAAAAAACATCCTTAACTGAGAAAAAATGTGGTGGTAGGAGGGGAGGCTGGAGTTAGTAGAAAAATTAGTAATATTACTGATTTACAGATTTATTTAGATCACCCCTACCATGCATAGGCCAGCTTTAAAACAAAACACTGTAGCTACCAAAAGAATTTATGCCCTAGCCCCCATCACCCATTTTCCTTGCTCATGAGTAAATCTTCATTTAGGAGATAATGGCCTTACAGCAGGTTAGATCAGAAAACATTAAAAGGCTATGTGTCATCCTCGGCAGTGGTTTTGTTTTTGTTTTTCTTTGAAAAAAAAATTATACATCAAATATTACGTGCTACTATTAGTTTCTCTTTTGGGAGGAGGGAAGAAAGGTGCATGAATGGCTATTAATTGAAAAGGAGCGGTAGGTCCACAGATTTCACTGTGACTTCTAATACCTATAACCAAGGAGTAACGGAAAGGAAGAAATAAAAATCCAGTTACAGAAGATATGGACAGAACACTAAACTTCATACAGTAAGATGCTATTCAGTAAGTTAAGAACAGGAACAGGCAATTAATGGGGCTTCATCTGAATGCTGCCTCTCCACTGCAAGGAAGTAGTTACATAACAAAACCATGCCTATACTATGAAAGAACTAGAAATACAGACAATAAATGTGAATAAATTGAGCAGACAGTTATTCCAATTACAGTCCACTTATAGTAAGTGAAACAGAATAGCCTCAGCAACTCAGCAAAGGACAAAGTAACATTTTGAATCTAAGTTATGTTTTCTGCCACAGAATCAAAAAGCCCTCAGTAAAAGCCATGTTACTGAAATTAACACTATTTGCTTATAAAAGCAGAACACCAAACAATAAATGATACGGGCTGAGGTTACACAAAGCCTGTTAAAAGGAATAGAAATAAAGTCTTTTTGTCCCCTACCATGTTTCAGCATCTTTCCTCCATCAGCCTTCATTGCCACCTTCAAATAATTAATCTATTCCAGTAGTTTCTTACTATCATATTCTACAACGGAAAATAAAGTCTAACTAACATTCAAGGTCTAAATCTTCTGATGCTGATTCAGACGTGGATGTTCCAAGTCATTACAATAGTGGAACCACTATTCTGCAAAAACAGAGGCCACCTTAATCCAGTAAAAACTGCCATCAATTGCATGCCTCCTACCTGATCAAACTGAAGATCTTCACCTCTTTGAAGAGATCTAGACAAGAGCTTTTCCTACAAAAAAAATAAAAAGAAACATGAGTTTCACAATGCATCTGACTGTTATCAAAGATAGATTCCTTCTTTCTCAGTGATATTACAGAACAAAGAAATAACTGTTAATGTGAATATTTCCATTATTTTTCAGCTAGAACCATTTCTGAAGATGTGAAGTGTACTCACAAAATAGAATAATACAGATCTAAAATTAATTTGGTGGCTTAACAGCAATAACATTAAAGACTGACAAAGAGAAAATGTCAAACACCTCTCCCAAACAGCAGGGCCTAAAGCACTGGGCTCAACAGAGATGTTAGCTGGCAGCGGGTGCCAAGTGTAACTTAGAAGGAAAGCCATTCCCATCTGAATTAACAACCATATTCATGTTCATATAAGGCAGTTACTGTAAGCTACAAGAATTAATTTTAAAATGCCTTCACAAAAGAGGACACAATTGTTCAATGCATTTCCAGTCTCCGCTTTCCCTGAACTGCAATGAAAAATAGCTAAAAACCTAGTCCAGGAAAAGGAGAATGTCAATAACAACTTGTTTTACATTTGAATAACTTTGTAAGGGACAGAAAAGTTGCAGTATTATAAGAATTAATATATTTATCAATGATCTGGATGAGGGGATCGAGTACTCCCTCAGTAAGTTTGCAGAGGACACCAAGTTGGGTGTGAGCGTTGATCTGCTCGAGGGTAGGAAGGCTCTGCAGAGGGACCTGGACAGGCTGGATCGATGGGCTGAGGCCAACGCTATGAGGTTCAACAAGGCCAGATGTTGGGTCCTGCACTTGGGTCACAACAATCCCGTGCAGCGCTACAGGCTTGGGGAAGAGTGGCTAGAAAGATGCCTGGCAGAAAAGGACCTGGGGGTGCTGGTCAACATGAGCTGGCAGTGTGCCCAGGTGGCCAAGAAGCCAACAGCATCCTGGCCTGTATCAGAAATACTGTGGCCAGCAGGAGTAGGGAAGGGATCGTGCTCCTGTACTCAGCACTGGTGAGGCTGCACCTCGAATACTGTGTGCAGTTTTGGGCCCCTCACTACAAGAAAGACATTGAGGTGCTGGAGCATGTACAGAGAAGGGCAATGAAGCTGGTGAAGGGTCTGGAGAACAGGTCTTATGAAGAGCGGCAGAGGGAACTGGGGTTGTTGCAGAAATGACCAGATTTAGGATTTTATGATACTGCTTAGAAATCCCCTTACTTTTCCCATCTTGATTTGAATATCAAGAATCCTAATTAGTGAATATTAATAGGAGAGACTAATGATTATATTGGGAAAATAAGTCTCAAATGGAATAAGTGATCAAATATAAAGTAAAATCTGTGTTGCTTATGCTGCTAGCATACTCCTGTAAAATTCCAGACCTAAGGTATTCATTAACCAATAATCTGTTAGTAGTTAGAAACAAGGATAGTATGTTGTAGCCCAAGATGTCTGTAAGACAGGCTTTATGATGTACCCATTGTGTATAATCTTTGAATCACGACTAAAGCAGGTATGAGCCAAGAGCCTACAAGCCAAGGCTATGTTCCTTGACCAAACGTGGTCAATTCAAGGAGTGGTCAAGACCTCCAACTCACGGACCAACTACCCAAATTATACCATCTACACAAAAGAGAACAACAGAAGACGACAACAGAGGCTGCGCGCTAATTTGCATCAGAAGCGAGAAGAGAAGAACTAATCATCGAGAGGATCATAATAAGTATGCATTGTATAGACTAAATATGTATGAATTTAATATATAAATATTTGTTGATTGCAATGTGCAGGGGGACATCTTTGGGAAGGATCCCATGTCCCCAGTGCGCACGGTGCGCATCGTTAATAAAGGACATCTCTACTTATCTAACTTTGTGTAGAGAAGTTTTTCTTACCCACTGCAATTTGCAACAAGGGCAGACCTTATTGCTCCCTACAACTACCTGAAAGGAGGCTGTAGTGAGGTGGAGGTCAGCCTCTTCTCCCAAGTAACAAGCAATAGGACAAGAGGAAATGGCCTCAAGTTGCACCAGGGGAGGTTTAGATTGGACATCAGGAAAAATTTCTTCACCGAAAGGGTTGTCAAGCACTGGAACAGGCTGCCCAGGGAAGTGGTGGAGTCACCATCCCTGGAGGTATTTAAAAGATGTGTAGGTGTGGTGCTTAGGGCCACGGTTTAGTGCTGGGCTTGGCAGTGCTTTGTTAATGGTTGGACTCGATGACCTTAAAAGGACTTTTCTAACCTAAACTATTCTATGATTTTATGATTCCATTAATTTAATTATTACAGTCATTGCTGCCAGTACCATAAGACATACTGCTCTGTTAAAAGCAAAATTAAATTATATTCCTGACAAAATCATTTCATGAGAATTAAAGCATTATGGAAACAAAACACTCATGAACTATAACAGTAATGTAATAGTAATTCTTACTAGTCACTGTGGAGAGAACCACTTTATACGGTTGTAAGAAATACAGTTTTTATTGTCTTTTGCTAGGGTATCCTGGGAAGCAAAAAAAAAGAAAAGGGGAAAACCAAACCAAACCAAACCAAAAAACCCAAACAGAACAAAAACCCCCAAATTAGGTCCCATATACTGGCTCTGAGGGTCAATGATTTACGGTAAGCCAAGCATCACAGTAAACAGCTTTAAGTGCATACTACAAAGCAGTCAGATATATAAAGATGTGATGAGCATTTCTTGCTACTTAAAGAAACTTTAAACTACTTTTCACTTTCTTATAAATGAATCGAAAATGTTATCTTTGACAAGGAAAGCAGAAAAAGTACTCAAGGACTTAATAGCTCACATTAGATTGCAGTAAGCAAACAAAGAGCTTTTATGGAGCAAGTTAAGTCAAGTGGTAAGCTGGAAGAGCCGTTAACTTGCCTGGTCTGGGATGTAAAAGGAGGTGTCAGCAATACTGATAGCCAGCACTGCTCTCTACAGGTTGTGCCTCAGTTAACACAAAATAGCTGCTCAGTAGTTTAGTAAGAGACAACACCCATGCTGTCAGGCTGTTGACAAAAATTTTAAAGTCATTATTGCTTAGCATTTAACACTTGGAAGGCTGCAACAGACAGGCTGTATGTTAAACACATACGAATTGGGATTGCATGTACCAATGTAATGTTGAAAATACAAGAAATTTCTGGCATTTTCTGCTATGAGTGCAGCTGTATTCCGTGTTCAAAAGGATACAATCTCTGGCAACTATTACAGTCTCTGAAAACTTGAATTCGACACTAACCAGGCATAAAGCACTTGCCTAATCTGAAAATACGACTTCAAATAATATAGGTACCAATTAGTCAGACCATTTTCGCCTTCTATAATCCAAAGAAACCAAATTAACTAAGAAAACACTGTCATTCATGTATGCTTCCAGTATGCTTAAATAAAAAATATTTTAAAAAAGAATGGTGTTTCAGGAAAATGCATTTAATATTCTGAAATAGTTCTCTTTGTTCATCAATTGATGTATTAGCCAATGTTCTTTCGCTGTGTATTCAAAAGCAAGGGGGAAGAGGTTTCAGATACTGGCAAATAAACACTTTTTTTAATCTTACAAATTCATATAATTTTACATGATAAGCCTGTTCAAAGTACTCTTTGAACAAAGAATTGACATTTGCAGCAGACACTAAAAGCTCCAGAGAGCACTTGCAAATCAGAATTCCCTTTTAACTAGAATTCCTCCCTTCCCTTTTTTATAAGGAGAGGTCTACTGTAGGTGAATTCATGTTATCTGTACTATGCTTTCAGATTAAATGCACAAATAATTGTATCTTATCTATAAAGCAGAAACATGAGAAATGTTCCACCCTATATAAACATCGTATATTGCTAAATAAGCTGAAGGAACATAACTAGAAAACTATTTCCCAAGCAGTGACTTTCCTGTAAGAAGACAGTAAAAGTCAGGCTCCATAAGTCTCCTTATGATACAATGCCCTGACATGCCACGTTTCCCCCACGGTACTACAAAACTATCACACAGGTGAACAGACACGGGGTTTATTATACCCACTGCATGCATCTAAAACCAGAAATAACTAAAGGAAAGAATAGTAACAAATCAAAGAGACGTGAAATGATCTGCAAGTCTTTAAACGAAGAAGGTGAAATCCCTGACAACAGATAGCAAACTATTTCTAAGACAGTTCTGAAAGTTTAGCTTCCCCCCCACACACACATTCTATACTAATTGAGACACTTTGTACATCAAATGTTGATATAACTTTTAGGATTTTTAGTATCAGAAAGAATAAAGACCTTATCCATTCATAATCCTATTATTTTTTTCCTCAGCATTAAAGATCTTTCTAAAAGGTAAATATCACTGTAGCTAATGTAACATTGACCAAACAAAAATGTGACACAACCAAACAATACTTCTTAACCAAGTCAAAGGTTTATCAAGGCTTTTGTGTTATTTGTATGGTTTTAAAATTTATTTTCTTTCAATGTCATCTTCTAACGCTGCTTTGTCATGTCCCCAGTTGTCTCACATGAATTACAAAAATCTATCCAACAGCATAAAGTAAAGGTCTGGAAACTTTCTCCGAATCAATAATTTAAGATTTATTTTCCTAGCTTCCTGAAGTTCAGAGAGAGATGGAAATAACAGGTCTACATTTATCTTTTACAAGTGAGATGGGGGAGGGGGGGGAGAATTACAAAAAACCCCACCACTATTGAATTAACAAAGAGCCGTTTGCATCCACTGTGTAAAGCAGAAATGTCAACATACGGCAGGCAGCAGCAATCAGGATGTAGACAGACGTGCGTGTGCTGTGCAAACAACTGCACCTGTGGAAAAAGGTACCACCCGTTGGCCCCTCTCCAGTATTTACCAGCACCGCCCTCTGGTGCACACCTCAGCAGGGCAGCTCAGGTGAACACAGCAAAGCGAGGGTACTTGTTTCTGGCCTCCGAGCCACAAGTAAGAAACCAGACAAGTGATGCTGCCTTGCCTCCTGCAGCCCAAGCGCGGGGCAGCACCTGCATCCTTGCCCCAGCGCCAGAGCAGCGTACGAGAACCCCTGTGCTGAAGGAACGTGGTGTGCTACACTTCACAGACAACCTTTTGAAAGCACCTAGGCAAGGCCTGCAAAAGCGTACAGGGCTACTCTGAGCAATGTTTAGTATCTCCGTGATGGAATAAAATCACTGGTGTTGGGAACAAGCTTAAATACTCTTGCTAGTTTTGACTTAAACATGAGACTGAACTACAATTGAGAAAGTTAGCAGATTACTTAGTTAATAGGTTGATAATAGCATGGTAGCACCATGTTAAACTCTGCTTAAATTCTAACCATCTATATATCTACATGCAGCCTGACAAAATACAAGGTAACTGAGTTTATCACTAATTGTTTTTACTGGTGTAGTTTGTTTCACATTTGGGGAAGGCTGGTACCATGCCTCACAGTCATCCTTGCTCAGCTGAGGAAGAGCATGTTAAGCTACAATAACATGTGTTTGAGCCTTTTTTCCTTTAAAACTACATACTAACACAAAAGACTTAGAAAAACTGACTTTAAAAAAAGTGTTTTAATCTAATTTACTCACTAAAAGGACGATCTTCCTTCCTGCAGTTACGCTCACTACTCGAATAATTTATTTTAAGCATCTGCTGATACACTCTTTCTGTAACTTTGGAAACTGTGGTATTAAAATTTTGCAAGCAGAGGACTCTTAATTAAACGAGTGAAAGGAAACTGCTTTGTTACTCACTGAGTATGTAAGTAAATTCACAGCCAGAGAAACCATTTAGTTACTTTTTAAAATCACAAGTCAGTTACTTCTAAATGAAATCCACACATCTAGCCAAAATGGTACCATTTCCTCACCCCTAGGTGCTGTTTTATTATTATTTTTTAATTAATTTTTGCTCCCCTACTAGCATGTTCATCTTCAAGTTTTAAAAAGTGTCTAGCTGCTAACTTTAATGGGTCTGGCTCCAAATTCTCTCCAACGGCATCATCCAACAGCCTAGTTTCATCTAACACATTAAAGATTTATGTCATACTATATATATATATATTCTCCACATTATTATCTGTAGCCAAGCCATCCCACAAAACCAAATCACCCTAAAATGATAAAGGGTTTTCCTCTCTTCCATTAAAGCCTTTTCTCTAATCTCAGTCAGTGCCCTTCCCGTGCCCTTTCAGCCTTTTATCTTTCTTTTTAAATGTCATACACTAGAACTGAATATTCAGTATTTATATCAAATACTACGTACAAAAATAAAACCACTTCAGTACTTTAATACTTCCTTTCACTGAGACACCTAAGGATTCCCCTCTACCTCTGTGTGTTATAGAGGCTCAGGTTGTTTTACTTTTCCATAGCTTTTGGCATCTCTTTTAAATTGCTCATTTTCTATATAGTCCTTCCTTCCCACCAATATAAAGTAAGGAATACTGGCTATATGTGTAAATTTACATTTGATTGCTTTAAAAAACATTTTGTTTAAAGGAATTCAACTTAGCAAATGAATCCAGACAGAACCGTTAAAGACCTTTGCAAATGACTACTCCATTAATAGATGTAATTTCTTATTTTATCCCAAAGAATTTTATACATATTGTATACACACAAAATATAAATTTCAGCACCTTAACAGTAACTTGACTAGGTTAGACTTCATGCAATCCCCACAAAACCTCACCAGACAAGACAGCTGGGAATCACTCTTCTTTAAGAAGTGCGTTATTTCATTAGTTTCAAGGGTTTCCTAATTTTTAATCTGGTGAGATGTTTTGATTTTATATGATTAACAGATTTAAAAACGCTTGTTTAACTAACAGTCAATGGTGTGGCAGGGAGACACAGCCCAGGATTGATGTCAGAGGATTTATTTAATCTGGTCTATGGACAAGTTTTGTAGCACAAGTGAACTCCAGGGCTGTTGCATTTACCTTGCTACCAGTATTCCGGTTAGGAGACTTAACTCCGAACTAGCTGTGTCTACAGGAAAAGCCCTCTTCAGCTTGTCTGAATTACTGCCAGTCTATGTCATTCTGTCCAAGCACTACCCTCCTGGTACGTTTTGCAGATGAATGGAAAAGGGGCTGAGGGAGCAGCAGCAGGCAGGCAGGCCACCCTGAGTGGAGCTCTCTGCCTTTCCACCCACAGCATCACCACCCCTGGAGCTCTCCTCTCATTTCTCAGCGGGGTACCCTTCACCATTTGCCTGCCTCTTTTCCTATAAAGTTTCTGTGTTTTCTTCTCAAATCCTCCTGAATATCTGAGTCTTTTAGAAGTCCGTAAGGAAACAGAGAAGTGACGTTTAAGTTGTAGGCTTGCCTGGTGTACAGACACACACACACACACACAAGGTATGCCTAAGTAGGTGTGTATGAAGGAGTGTTTCCTTTTCCTCAGCCTCTGATCCACTAACGGTTTTAGTTGAAGATGATTCCATCAGTGACACCACAAAACATGTTTAGCCCCATTTTTGTGTTCTTTTGGACCGCTTCTTAATAACATTTTTTCCTAAAGTTTTAAAACTGGGACTCAAGTGCTCACACGTGCACTTCTGCATATGAACACTTCTGCAAGCAGCAGTTGTAGAGGCCTTCTGTGAGCCAGCCCTCTGCGAGCTACAGCTTCTCACCTGCTCAGCAAATTTCCAAGTTAACAAAACCCCTTTTTCCCCCCAGAAATTTCCAAGTTAAAAAAAATCCATTATTTCAAGATCACGTGGTCTGGATCACCAAAAGAATTTCGCATTTTGCCTGATCTGCCATATATGCTGGCTACTATATCCTTCCAGGTGTCAGTGTCATTACTTTGGGAAAGAAACCAAATGCATCTTTTCTTGAAAGTGTATCGTCAAAGTATTATTTCAAAGAAACATCAACAGGAAACATACTTCTCTGTGTTAATGAGGGAACATTTTTTGTTGTTGCTATTTCCTTTTGTAACTTTACAGAACTTATAAATACTAAGATGTCTTGTTTCCAGTAACCACTACATAACAGTTTTAACGGAAGTCAATAAAACAAAATCCAGGTAGCAACCCTGTTTGTAGAAGCCTATTTATTCCTGAAGTAATCCCTTTGAAAAGTCAACAATATCTGGGGATGTTTTTTCAGTAACCATACATACTATAAATCAGCGTAACTTAGAAAAAAAGCAGGACCATTTCAAGGGATACTATGAAAAAAAGGACTCACCAAAGGTTCAGCCATTACAACTTCAATTTTCTTTTCAGCTTGAACAGCAAATTCAGCAAAGAGGCTTTTGATGACATACTCGCCAGGTTTGACATCTGGATCAATAGTAATGTTAGACATGATGATGCCTCTCTTTTCCCAGGTGGAAACAACACTTGGAGAAACTCTGCGTTTATTTGCTCTGCTGGGTGGTGTGGAGGCTATAAGAAAAAAAAAAAGAAAAATAAAGAGCTATAAAGCAGAGCTTCTAAACACAGTGCCTGTCACTTCTTTATTTTCCCATCAACCACACAGATGAATTCACACAGTAAATTCTGTAAACCAGGAGGAAATAGCTAGCTATAACATCCAACATTTTTTTTAATTAGGTGGGAAATTCTACTCTAAGGTGCATAAGGGTTTACAATGTAACTCTTTTTTGTTATTGATAAAATGCAAAACTGTCTTCACTGTGTGAACCACCCCATTCCGAATACAACTACATGATGATCATGATAAAGATCACAGCTTTTAATATCTGCTATCTTCAGTTCAAGCATGACTGAAAACCAAAAGGCTCCATGTAAAGGTTTATTTCCCTACACCATGAGAAGCATCTTGAATCAATTTTTATAAATTGTCCAGGAAGTTCAAATTCCTACTTGGTGTTCAAGTATCTTCAAGAGAAATATTTCCTTGGCCTCTCTTGGCACTTTTTTGTCACTAAGCTGATTTTCCTAACAAGAATGCAAACCCTTGATAGACATGTTATACTAACTCTTCTTCTCCACTCTCTAGTCACAAATCTAAAAGACTTGCTCCTTATCAGAAATACTAATTAATCGATCAATATAAATAACACTGGATATATTTAGTCTCCCTCTCTAAGTACCAGTGCTTTCAACATATACTGAAATTGTCATATACTGAGTTTACATATATTTATCCACATCGACTTTATTTTTCTCCCTAAGCACTCAAAAACATTTATTATCACAGCTGTCAGCCAGTGTGTACTGCAGCACCAAAAATCAGGTATCAGAACTCAACTCATACACGAGTTTCACACAGACATAACAATTAGAGTAAATAATTACAATTCTCTTGCACACTATAAATCCAAATAAATACTGACATCTCTAATGATGCCCCAGATCTATCCAGGAAAGTCTGATAGTTCTCTAGCATATTCCATGACTGCAGACATTTTTTTAACTGATATTAGGGATTGATATTAAGAATTCTTACCTATTGATATTAAGATTTTATTTTCCTAAGGTAGTTGTGTAGGGAGCTTAGTCTCAGTCTATTGTATTGCATACCACGATTTGTTCAGCTAAGCTTCTTTAAGGCTTTTTTCAGTTAAAGTGTGAGGTGACGCACTTGGCCAATTATGATGAATTTGTAAAATTTTTGTGTGTTTTTCAACTTGTGCATGTACAATTCCTATTAGCTAAATATTAACCACAACTTCTACTCAAACAATTTTCAGTGTCCAACTCATTCATGAAAATACTGGTTTCCATGGAGACCAAACCGTTGGTACTTCACATCTTCCCAAATCTGAGTTTCAGCCATTCATCATTTCTTCACTCAGTTCAGAAAGTTACGTTTTACGTAACGCAGACTCCCTCAGCTTCCACTGAAAGCAATCATTTATCAAGTGCATTAGCGAAGCGAGCAATTCAGCAGGAGTGAAAACAGAATGGTCACAACTACCTCAGCCTCTAATCAAAAAGGAAGGTTACCTTGCATTAGGTTGTGAGTACTACCTATCTTCCCCTAAGTAATTTTTGTACCAACTTACTGTTTAGTTAGAGTAATGCATACTTTTTCCTGTACGTAAATTGCAGTGTGCTGTCTTCGAAGGACTTGCCAAGGTCACAGAGCCGAGTTCCCAGCAACTGGGGGCAACACCAGAACGTCATGCACACACACTGCCTGCCATAAAGCATTTCTGAACAGCCGCTAACACTTTGATCTAGTACTTTGATCTCAGTAACAGAGGTCCTAAAAGACATAGAAGAGCGTGTGCCACACAGCACAGGCAACAGGAGATCAAAGACACTGCCATGTTCTAGATCCCTATGGTGGAAGTTCACTAGATCAAAGTACATAAAGGCATTAAGAAACAGCACAAAGTGCATGCTGCACAAGAACCCAAAACATCTGACTTTAAAGACAAATTCTTTCTTATCCCATTTCTGATCTGATGATTGGCTTGTCCCTCAAGACAGAACAATAAAAGTGTCAGGTGCTTTAACAAATATTTCATTTCTTTACAATGTCCACATTCTCCAGCAGCCATGCTCTTGTCAATCCTAAGGCCCGACGCTTCCAAAGGCAGCCCAGGAAACGAGAGAGATGCAATACGTGTCAAGAACGAGAGCACAGAGGTTTGAGGAAAGAAGAGGAGAAAAGAAGGAATATATCCTTCCTAGCCATAGCAGGTACAAAGAGAAATACCAAGTAGGAGACTGACAAAACAGAAAAATGCTGCAACACACAGATGTTGAACAACTTTCCTTTCATCTCCATCTGCAGATGAACAAATAAAAAATAAAGTACCTAAGGACTCCTATCAGATACCACATGTTTCTAAGTAAACTGTTGCTTTTATCCTAAATATGAGAGTTTCTACGCAAGCTAAAGCTTTGTTCTACTCAACAGACAAACTGGACTCTATTAATTTTAAGTTACATATTGAAGCTAACAGATTGGAAAGAAATCAGAGAAGTTTAAAACTCCTTTTGATCATCATCAGCTGTGTCTGGCCAGAAGAAATTTAGCAAAGCAGCTCCTTTGGCTCTTTCTAGACTTATCTACTGGAGTATGCCCAATCCCCACATGGTCAGGACTGGGGATGTAAGGGAACATGCCACAGCTCCACTGCAGTCCACACTCCTGAACAATGAGAAGCTGGTACTCAACCAGCTCTTGTCTCTCTATAGGAAAACTAAGAAGGACTAACATGCTCCTTAACCCAGAACTACATCTAGATTTGCTTTATGTAGACGAGTCTTAATAGTGTGTTTACACAATACATTTTTGTCTCCAGTTTTCAAAGATTGCCTTAAAAAGTCCCTATCATTTACAAATCAGGAAAACATTGAGAGCTGATCATCTTCAAAGCACTGTCTTTACTTCGCATTAGTAAACTAATCCTCAGTACGAGACCATCTTAGTATGTTAACTTTCAAAGCCACAAAACAGCTTCTCTCACTAAGGATGAAACCCCAAGGCTGTTTAGACTGATCTAAAGCCAGGCATACTGCACGCAAACCCTCCCCCCAGGCCCATGTAACAACACAGGAAATCAACCCAAAATGGGTAAACTGGACAAAACCTAACCCCAGCAAGAAAAAAAGAAGCAACTGGACAAGAATCAGACCAGCTCCCAGAAGTGTTGCAGAGGGTACGACCCTGAAGCAGGGAAACACGGTACCAGGACAGCCAGCAATGCCACAGACCCCACTCCTTGGCTGTAGTTTCACACAGCCCCCTTTGGGTGGCATAAGCTGCAGGATGGTCAAAGGCTGCAATCTCTCCCAGCCAGTATCTCCTTCCCTGTATCATCCTGCTCCTCTGCAAACATACACAAGTGTTCAGCTGTGTAATGAACTGAACTGGAAAAGCAGCATACGTATTGACTTTTTTCCCCAGGTTAATTTTGACACAACCAGTTGCCCAATTCGCTCACCACATGACTGCACGTACGCTTGTGCCAGCACAGAGGAGAGTCAATGCAGGGACAGCACTTGCCTTTTTACTCTTCCAGCAGCAAAGCAGAGTTAAGGCTATCCTATAGTCATACACATTACTAATCTCTGTGTTTACAAGCACAAACTCTTCAGCCAGTATTAAACCTCCCTCAACAAAACAAGGGAAAAATGTCAAACTGAAGCAATTACAAACGCCGCCATGAGAGGATTACAAATATCTTAGTTTTGCTGAAATGCCAGCATTTTCAAAAGACAGAATAAATGACTAGGATTTACTTTCATCTATGAACTTGCTGAGGACTCTAATTCATGACAGCATTAATAGTTCACATTAATGACTCTTGCCCTGCATATGACAGTGTTCATGGCTTTTTCTGCTATGTAAAACTAGTCAGTTAGTTAAACACACACAGGAAAAAAAACAGGAGGGAAAAAGGGGAGGGAGTTTGACTGTGCTTAATAAGAAAATATATAGTAGTTCCTTAAAGGAAAGCCAAAATCTATTACCAGATTTCTTAGCTAGGTCAAACAACTTCATTAGCTGGTATAACTATGTTCAGTGGGATTCATTTACTCATGAACTTGCAACTGATAACACTGTAGGAAGGGTCTACATGGCTTTACATAGCATGATTAATGGGGAAAAAAAACCTCATTACAGGACAGGATTAAATAATTTCTTTCTGCTATTCTTTGCCACCAAAGCATAAACCATTCTCTGCTCTTAGCTGGAAGAGAAAATTTAAGTTTCAAACACAGTTTTGAAGCTTCAAAATATGGACCATTCTACAGAACTTCAGATGAGTTCTGGAACCAAAAATCATACCACTCGCAACAGTTCAGAAACAGAAAACTACTTTCATAAATCACTTGCAAACGCTGAATGTTATTCACTTGAAACAATATCCTGTTTGTATGCTCTGATGTGAGCTAGCGCTAGTGGGAAATCTGGGAGCAAGTGCCATAGGAAATCTCTGTTAACCAGTATTGTTTGGTTGCTAAGGCCACACCAAATTGTTTGGATAGTTTCAAGGAACAGTAAAACAATACAAAGGATAATTAGACAGACGACATACTCCTAGGTCAAAAGGCAACACGCCCTGATATATGCTAAATGAGAAAGAAAGTTGTTTCATGTTAAACACAAGTGTCCAGAACCAGGAAAGGTTACTTAATACCCAAGCTGATATTAAAGAATGCTATTTTTATCATCCTGCTTCTCTCTGTATAGTTCAAATACATCAAGTATTTAAGGATATAAGTAGTGTCCTATTTACCAACTAGATTATTCAGGATTCAAACATACAAAGCAGGTACCAAAAGGCAACAAACGCACCCCAGCCTGTGACAGTCAATGAGTGCATTTCACTTCATAGTTAATATGAAATGATGAACTTTAGCTTTTGTACACTTTTTTTGGTACTACTTTATACTTAGCCAAGTGTTGACACTTCATATGTGCTTTGAAGTTGAAAAAGCTTAAAAAGTTAAACCTATCTTTCCTGTGTCCCAGACCAGCAGTCTTCTTCAATAACCTTATCACTATTCCACAATTCTGCAACTCCCGTAGACCATCAGGTTTCTATTTTTCCGAAGTTTCCATACTTGTATAGGCGAAAAAACTTAATTATTTGAATGACAGAAATGATGAACATCGTTATGAAGACAACAAAGTCCAACGTGTACTGCTCTAGTAACAGATGCACATTCCGAATCTTAGCCTCCAGTCTGTAGACATACATAAAGGAAAAGCCATTTTTCACTTACATTTCTTGGATTTGCTTTCAGAGTAGCAACAGGAGGATGCAGTTACTATTCATTTATTCAGACAGTTTACCTGGGTTGCCAAAGCATGTGACAGCACAGTAGACCAGCCAGGTCTACTTCACTGTTTTTTGCCCAAACTATGTAGCACCAGCGACAGTGCACGGAGTCTGTCCGTAAGTTGGATTTATTACTGCCTTACCACCTCTAGCTGTACTGAATCCCAGCTGATCTCAAGCACAGCCAGCACCGCTACAGACACGGCACTGGCTGGTTCCTTGGTTCACCAGCATCACACAAGCACTGGAGTCAGCAGTCTTTAGAGAGATGGTGGATACTCCTGAGTTACATTGCATTTATCCAGATTTTTCCATTTATTTCATTAACACTCATTTACTAGCAAAATGTTACTCATTTTCAACTGTGTTAATAGATTACAATAAGAGAAGAAATTGCAAACTTGCAAAACATACACTTATTTTAACCACTTACAGTTAAATATTTCTATGCTATCCCGACTTTTTCAGTGATGTATATAATTCTCAATGATGTGCTTAGATCGACTAAGAGAATGAGATTCTGCTAGATGCCACTTTTTGAGGCATTTTTAGGACGTGTTTAAGAAAAAGTACCTAATAAAAACATTATTCTTTACACTGGTATGAAAACCTGAAAGTAAAGGGAGAGGCACAGCAGCCTCCTGACACCACAGTCATGTCATCTTACAAGACAACCTAAATAATGTGAATAAAATTCACAGCTGTTGCCAGTGAAATTACGTACGTATTAAGGGCCACTGACCACAGAAATTTTCATAGATTGTGTTACCTAGATATCCCTTTGTTTTACATACTATACATCTACTGATCGGTAATACCACAAATATAAATGCAGTGGTTGAAACGGAAATCAGTCCAAATACATTAGTATATACACGACCAAGAAAAAAAATCTGCTCTTTCTCCTGTATTACTCAGATATGAGTCTGGATACATAGCTCCTGGTGAACAAACATCCTATTATTTTCAATACAGATTACATGACTAATTCATCCAGTGACATGAGGTATGGCATTCCCTGTTCTTTCTCTGCATTGGCAGTATACAGCGAACTATCTTTGGAAAATGTTTAAGAAAGGTCATGGCTCACATGTCCCATTACACCACACCAACAGGCAAAGAAGAACCATTATCTCACTAACAAGCCACATTGACTAAAAGCCCAGGCTGCAAATTCTTATTCACCCCTCTCTCCTTCATTGATTTTATGTGAATTTGATGAAAAGAATTAAATGATCAGCAGTAGAGTACTAGCCAGTACTTCTGTCATGCATTTATGAAAGGTCACATGTTAATAAGATGAATGCATTACCTACCTGGGAAGTAGAAACAGGCTTAGAACTGGCTTAGTTCAGTGGTATGGTTCAGTGTAATGTTTGTAAAGCCAAGCCAAACCTAAGAGGAAGTTATACATTTATTGATAACTTCCCCTCCATGTCTAAATCGGAACTTACACTTTACTTCTGCAGTAGAAACACTTCCCTATTGACAATTTATTCAAGGAGCTTCAGGTATGTTTATATTACATTTTAGCCAAGCTCTGGAACAAAGAAAAATAAATGAATGTTGCATCAATAGACAGAAGATAAGTTTATTTCAACAAGTAGCTAGTTAAGCATATGGCTAAAATGTGACAGATGCCCTGTGAGGGAATACGGAAAGGAAAGGTTTTTTGAGTGTATTGCAGGAACTGGTACTATGACAGCTGAGTTTTCATTTGGACTCAAAAAAACATAGAACAAAAACCTCACAGAAATATTCTGAAGTTTTATCGTACAAATAATTTTTCTACTCCCAACAAATACGAACACTCCCCTCTTTATGGAAAATTGACTCAACTAGGAGAGCAGCTGCCGATTTGTCTAGTTAAGGTACTCACACGAAGCTTGTTTTCTGCTTTCAAAGCCTCTGAAAACACAGGCAACAAATTTAACTTTCGCTTTCCCCAAAACGCAGACTCCTCTGCCAGTAAACAGTAATACAAACATTACTTCAGGCCAACACAGAGACACAGAAGAAACACTAAATCATAAAATCTTCATCTGGCTATATGTAGTTTTCTAGGTATCTGGGCCAGATGACAATCCCTTAGACACAGTCTTGCTGCTACATATGGTCCTCAAATTTGAAGAAGTTCTGCCTTATAACTAGGTAGTTTTGTCCTTCCAAAGATTCAGTAGTCTTTTTCCCCACCGCTGTTAATATCTCTGACAATTTCATTCGTAAACTGTAATTTTTAGATTTTCATTTGGCATAATCCTTTCTAGAAATCTAAACAAACAGTCTCCCTGCAAGGGAGAAAGCAAAAGAGAAATATGTTTCGGTAATATTGCTTCAAACTTAAAAGTGATGGGTTTTGGGGTTTTGTTTGGGGGTTTTTTTTTTAAATCAATTTAATTTTAGAAGAAAATTTCTCCTCCATCTTTCCCACACCTATGAACACGGTCTCTCAGACGTATGAAGTCAGTCCCCTGTGTGTCAAACACAGACAAGTCCTTGAAAGGTCTCTCTCCCCCTTCTAAACTCCCCATAACCAAATTCTTCTGTAGACTTTTTCCTATATTCTCTGCCACATAGCATCTTTCCCCCTTTTTCATACTAACATTCAGACACTCCTTGAGGAAGTACTGTGAAGAGAACAAGAAATTCTTCTTGCCTAGCTGCTTTAAAGGTTGAGCAAATTCTAATCAGCAAATATTCCAGTCCCCGTCTGGGACTTCGTATCTTGCAGTCTCTTCCCCACTTTATTTTGAGAAATCTCAAAATAAAATAGGTATATTATTTCTTCCCTGACGCTCCAAAACAGACAGAAAGATAAAACAGATCACAGAGATAAAATCAGGAAAATTATTTTAAGCGCTGTTTTTTTGCCTCAACTCAGATACAGGAGAAGAGAGAAACTGGGCTACAAATTTCTCTGAGTAAATCCTACTGGCTTTGCCACTTCTTAAATAAGGATGACGCTAGTCTTACCTTTATACATAGGTGAGAAGTGGCAACCCCACAAAACCTTCTTTCTAAACCTCTCTCACCTGTGGAAAGCAGCACCACTACTGACTTGCAAAACACCACTTTAAGTGTTTATCCCTGAGCAAAGCTTTATTTCAGGTTAAAAAAAAAATAATCACAGCTATCCTCTTAATTATCAGCAGAGTAACACATTATCCTCATACTGTATATAGAGAACCTGCTTCTCTGTAGAATTGTGATGAACAACAGCCACATGCATCACACACAATCACCTAAATCAGATGGGCAGGTATTTTGAATCTACAGATGATACAAAACACAATTACTTTTATTAAGAAATTTAATGGTTGAAAAAGACGTCAGATGTAACCTTCAGGACAGTGTCAGGACATCCAGGGCAGCCAGTCAGAAACAGACTATCGGTCATTTCTGGGCTCACTCTGTCCTCTGAGAACGTCAGACTTGAGAGCAGCAAAGGCTGCTACAAGCTACAGTCTCAAAGATACTTGCTGAAGCTTACCTGATCTCTCATGCTATGTAATTCCAATTTACTTAGTGTGGGATGGCAGGGCAGAACATCCCATCTATGGTGCAAATAACTACCTTTGCAAACAAGAAATTTTAAATTAAATTTTAAAAAAAAATCACTAAGATGTATGCAAGACTTATTTTACACATTTACATTTTAGAAAATCCTTAATGACGTAACATCTAGACATAGATGGAAAACACTGGCTGAAATTGCTATAAGCACATGCAAGAAGTACAGCTCTTTATGCGAAACACTTTACAGAGCCTTCTACGGTAGGCCATGCACGTAGATTATTATGAGACAGGAAAAAAAAAAAAGGAGACATTAAAAAAAAAAAAAAAAAAAAAAAAGACCAAGCCATATACATTGGAAAACAATGCGATAAAGCACAAAAATCGGAGGGGGAAGAGGAAACCAGTTTGAACTCAATTGTCTCAAGTCCTGCCCAGTCATTCTTGATTATGGCATGCCATCAGGAAATCCTGACCATTAAAGTTGGCCAGACCATTAAAAATTTAGTTTATGTCATTCCTTTTCTACAACTGCCAGAATAAGAAAGCTCTTCAGATAAACCATTTTAATTAAAATTCATATTTTTAACTTCTTAGGAAGACAGAAAATTTATTTAATAGCATACTTCCAAACTGCTAATATATTTGACATGCTTTGCCTCACTGTCAGAAAGCTGTTGTCATGCAAAATCAGCTTAAAATAATGTAAAAGATAAGTCTCTTTCATCTGTCCATAATCTCGAACACAATCCATCACATATGGTAGGATAAAGGCAGCAATGTAAAGGTTCAGGGCTGTAAGTTAAATTCCCAATGGTAACTTTCAGAAACACTCTTACTGTCCTGCAGTATTATATACCTGTAGCTTTCAATTCAATTTAAAGCTGCACATATAATAAAGTAAGTTAGACGCAATATATGAATTTCTGCCAGAAAAATCATTCTGTAATCAAGTTACAAACTTGTCAGAGAAAAGATACCACCCCAAGCACACATCTGTTAGTTACAAGCACACATCTGTTACCTACTGTCTTCTTTCCCAGTAGACTTATTGTGAAGACTTAACATGACCCTACTGTCAAAATACTTTGCACAGCACCAGTAAAATACTAGTGCTGTGTTGTCAAGTAACAGAGGTATGTATCCTGATATCTCAGCTTCCTTCAAAACACTGAACTATAATAACTGAGCATATATAACTGCCAAGTTTCACTCACAAATTTTGTATTCCCTCAGAACAGTAACCACGTAAGCATAAAAACCCCTGAACTTGTTTCTTTACTTCCTATACCTCACTGTTAGGCTTCTACAGCATTTAAGTCATACCTTCAGTAACAATGCAAACACAGAAGCAATTCTATTCCAGTATGACTAAACTGGGGGGGGGGGGGCGCGCGGGGGCGAGGGGGGAGCTTACACTAGTCATTTTAAAGAGCAATATCTGATGCTTATTTTTTATTTTAAATTATTACTGCAACAGGAGTAAAGATGACAATTTGCTTTTGAATATGGAGAGCAAGGACAGAATAACCGCACTTTGGCTTGTTCTGTTAGTTCTTCTGATCCACCTGCCTGCAGGAAAATGTAAACCAAGTCATGAAAGCACCACACATCTTTCCTTCAGTTCTAACTCCTGGAGTCAGGAGGACAACTGGAAGGCGCTCAGCTCTGTTGTTCAGTTATCTCGCATCAATTCCAATGATTTGTGCCATCAATTTTTTCTCTAAAAGCAGTTACAACTTCCTCTGACAATGTAAACGCTAAAAATGCTGACACCATCCCATGACTTGCTGCTGAATTCCCAGCCCGGCTGCAGCACTGACCCAAACTTCACCGAAAAGGACCCAGAAATAAGGTACCCACTTGAGCCTAGCAGGTATTTATATTCCTATCACCTGTATCAATCTTTTCCAGTATTTTGCCATTAACAGACTTTTTTTTTTTTTTTTTTTTTTTTTTAGTTTAAATAGAGGAAGTTTCCAGGGGAAGTGCAAATTCCTATTGAGCAAATTTGAGCTTGCCACGGGCAGTTTGGTTTCTCTCCATTCCCTCTCCTTGGGGGCAACTTGCGCAGCACAGAATGATGGTCAAATTCTCAAGTGACAGGTAAGTCTGCAAGTAAAATTGCACGCTCACTTTCTCCCCCATGCCGTTTCTGCTTAGTATGGAAAGTGTGCCCTGCTCAACCCACGGGGGTGGGTGAAGCAGTACAGAGAACAGAACACTTACTGCTAACAGAGATATCCATTTTCTCCTTCCTGGGTTATCAAATTGAAGGCTGCACCAGGCTGGAAACACACTGATGCTCCAAATCCTATGTTAAACATGAGCTAACAAAGGCAATAAAATTTTATCAATGCTTGCCTAAGTGATGTTAAATTAAGAAGCATAAGGGAGGCAAAGGCAGCAACGGGAAGATACACCAGTCAGGCCTGGGGACTAGAAGAGTAGAAAGAGAAAGAAAGAGAACTGTATTTGCTAGTGTTTATTCCAGATTTCCATATACAACGTTCTACAAGTTAAGAAAGTGCACATTTCCACAGCAGTGATGAGTGAACTCACTCCGAATAAAGACTTCATTTTTATGGTAAGCTAATTATGTGAAGAGAAAGAAAAGCACAAACTAAACCCTAAATCTAAAGCTTTAAGAAGTAATACCTAAAAAACTAAGGCAAGGATCATAGCATCAAAGGAATGCCCACACACCAATACACGGGCTGCACGAGCACCTTAATTCTAACACTTGTCACTACAAACACATAATCTACGATAAGTTTTTGTTTCCTTTCAATAAATTAACAGTTATGTATGCGCCACACACAAAAAATGCATCAAGTGGCAAGGTCAAAGTGATCATAGGCATGCCTTTATTAGCCATTAAGCAGAAAAAGGAATTTAAATACCTGCTCTCACCTTTCCTAATCCACATTTCTCTGGAAAAACAAAACTCCACATCCTCAGTTTTAAGAATTAAGGATATAAAAAGCCCTACTGATGCACTGTACTGAAAAAAAACCTCAATGCCAAAATGTTCAAATAATTTATGTTTTATATAATTTCCAAAAAGATAGTGTCAGAATCCAGCAGCTATTACAAAGTGTTCTCTCCCCGAGCACAACAGAAGGTAGTTTGTTTAACCCCCCGCTCCCACTGCCTGCTTATTCTTCTCTTGTGAGAAGAGAGCAATTCCAGCTCCCAGTACAGAGAGGAAAAGACTTTTCCTCATTATCCTCATTATGCTCATTATCCTCAATTATCCTCATTAATGTCAAACTGATACCTTTCCTGAGTAAATGCAAAAAGTAATGAATATTGGCAGCTTTGCTGTAAAAAGCTATTTTGGAAAAGGACTCTGAAGCATCAGCTATAAAGTAACCAATAACTTCAAATAGTGTATCGTTAAAAAAACACAACCTATTTTTTTAAAAAATCTATAAAGAAACCGAATTAATTTATTTTAATATGCTCCATATAAGCATATTAATATTTCAGATGAAAAATATTTCTACAAGTTAAAGCTCAAAAACACTGCATTAGCCCAGACTGGGTCTATTTACAGAGTATTTCCACATCTTTGTAAGTAATGGCCCTAGTGAAGTACTCAGAAATATTGTAATAGTATTTCTGATACTGAGGTATGGTTTGAAAAATTAAAGTATTAGATATACACACAAGGATTAAAAAAAACCCCAACAAACACACGCATTTGAGCATTGGAATATGCTCAGGCACACACAAATCAGGGTTAGAATAAGTCTCACGCATTAAGTATCAATTTCAGGAAAGAACAACTGTTCTACGCTCTGATTCTGTCAGTTTTGCCTAGTAATCCTCCATATGAACAAACAAGCTGAAAAGGGAAATAAACCTCTGAAAACTAACTCAATCTGTCATGTTTAACACAAATACAGCAAGGAGGGGGAAAGAAAAACCCCAACATTTTCAAAAGTCTATTCTTACAGTAAGTTTACTGAGGAGTCAAAACAACAGGAAACAAAACAACAAAACCCAATTTTTTGCACATCCAGGTAACCACCTAAATTTAATTGTCAAAAAAAAAATTTCATATCTGAACATATTCCCTAAATAAAGTCTTCTGCACTGAGGGGATCAACTCTTCTGAAAATTCAACCCTGATGGGTTTCAGTTCCCAGTACAATTAACCAAAGAGTTAGCACACAGGAGAGGTTGATTATTTATCAATTACAGCATAAATTTGCTTGTGATGGCACACATGTATCTTACAATGTTGTTGTAAATTCTCTGGTTTTACATTGTCTAGTTGTTTATTGTCTGTTTTTAAATTGCGTAGTTGTCTGTATTTTTCTGTTTACCAAATGCACTCTTCTGAGCCAAGTCCTTTCATTCACCAAACTCTACAGAAAAACCAGCAATGTCGGCTGCTGAGTTGGTGGTGGTCTGGGACGTCTATTTTCATTTTTCTTTGGGGAAAAAAGTTTGATGAATATGAAAATTAGAAAATATCTAGAAAATTCAGGATTGTTCACTAGGTCACTTATCCAAAATTGTTTTGCTTCTGTGGTTAGTGTGTGCATTGAATTTTTAGGCTCCTCAGCACTTTTTAGGTTTTTAACAGCATAAGGTAGCACTGAGTTCACATGAAGCCCTAATTAACAATACTTTTTTTAAAGTAAGCATGAGACACCTGTATTTCTACCCAGACCTTCTGAAGAAATTAATCTATGCTAACTGCAAATAAAAGTGAACCAAATTAGCAAGAATCTGAAGTTGTGCAACTCCTTAGGAAAACAGATTACAGCCTTCAGGGCTTTGTCTTCAGAGAAAGTGCATGGGCACAGCACAAACTTGGTGAAAAAAAATCTCATGCAGCATGCAGACATAGCGAGCACTCGAACTGGACTTCTGTAAAAAGACAATACTAAGTGCCATGCAGTGCTATTCTTAGACACCATAAACACACCGAGCTTTCACAGTTAACAGCTTGTAAGTTCCAGGGGAGGAGACTAGTCACATCTGAAATAAAAATAGGTTATCATATCCTTGTCCACGGAACTCCAAAATACATGGCTAAATTGGTCATTTAAAAGATTTGAGCTATATGTACTGGAATTCAAAGAAAAAAGAAAAAGCTTTTTTCTCCTACCTTTCTCCACTTTCATTTTAACTTTTTATCTGATTCTAATTTAGAATCCAGAAAGTAGTCTGCTTTCTCCACAGTAAGAACCTTTATCTGGTTTCATACATTCTTATAAGCTCTAAAAAGCATTGCAGAGAACTGCAACTGAGAGGCTCAGACTGGTACAAACAGGAAGGTCTGGCTGTGGAGGCACCAGGGGAAGTGGGGCTCCTGTGCATGGCCTGTGTGAACGACACCCGGGTGAGTGGGTCATGGAGACCCACCCCTACATCCATCTGCAGTTTGACAACTCACACAGATCTGGAGACAAAGAAGCGTGGTAACATGTAAAATCTCACAGAGGTGGGAGAGGACGGAGACACTGATCACTGTTAGTTCCAAAAACACAGATCCAAAAACTGTTGGCAACAGAAGGGGAACCCGGGACATCAGGAGAATGAGGCACCTGGTGTCCTTACCTCCTGTACCATGGCTACGGATATCAGACCTAACAGCTGGACACATGCATCATGGTGCCTTTTTGTTGGACAGACACCTTGACCACCCCTGTCCTGGTACACCCAGCTGCTGGACGGACCTCTTGGACACACGTGCTGGGGCTTGAAAGACTGTGAGAGCGAGTGAAAACTCTTTTTCTCCCCCCTCAGTTCTTAATTTAAGTAACATCTTTCCCTCTTAGAAGGTCTTATATTCACATCTGCTACATGGTTTATACAATGTTGCAACAGCATTTCCTATACTGTTTTCCGATAAAAATTAAATGACAGGATTCATATTTTTGCAGGAAGACACAGAAAATATCCACAGTTTATCAGCAAAGTAACAGAGATGCTCACCTACAAACTGAAGTATAGTAAAATCTGTTCTGAAGTGTTCCATGTTGAGGGACAGGAATAAAACTATGTTTTTATATAAAACCGTATTTTAAAGAGAGCAGCCTGTAAGGAGGCAGGACAACTGTATCACAGGTACATTCAGAACTGTAGTCATTTGAATACTACCAGTTTTTGAGGCTTGAAAAGTAACTAAGCATCTAACCATATGCACTGACACCAACTATGGCTTGGTCATTAACGACAGGAGCAGTATTTGGGTGGTATTTAGAAGACTACACAGTTCATCACAAATATAAAAGAGGAAAACAAGAAATATACTGGGAAAAAAAGATATGAATCTATTAAGATTCTGATTCAAAAATTCTCCAATGTCTGGCCCTCTTCAGGAACAGAGAGTAAAATTCCCTAGTAGAGGATATCACAAAAAAATGGTTGTGTAATCCACAACGCTCCTTACTACTGCTACATGAATTAAAAAAATAAGGTCACTTAGGTTACTGACCAGAATTAGCAGACAGCTAGCTAATGCCACCATCTCCCAAGCTGCAATATATACATATACTGGCTGCATTATTTTGAAAACAGAGCAATACTTGCTTCACTCTTGTTCAGGTACACTATTACCAAAACTGTTTTTATGTGTTGACCAACTACTCCCATACAACCCTAGAAATCTCAGCTTCTCTGGTCAAGGTTTTGGACCTCAAGCTTCCTCAGTACATCACAGTTACACAGGCAAAATCTGTACATATCCTAAGAAAACATTACCTCATTAATCATCCTACCGTAATGAAACACAGGCTAGATTAACAACTGAACAACTTTTGAGTGGGACAGAAGCAGAGGGCAGGGAAGCAGTCTGCCTGCAGTGGGACTGTGCATTAACTACGGAGCTCAGTCAGGGGTTAGAGTCTCAAAGCAGCGAGTGCTCTGGTCCCCACACCTGGAAGGAGACCAAATGCAAACCACGAAACGATAACGAGCTCTGGCCTCTGCTGACTTATACTCTCAGTTAGTGACCTAGAAATTTTGAGTTTCGCATCTAGAGCTCATCACTCATCTTTTTCCCTGACAATGTGGTATTTAAGTTTGTATGGTCACATATTGACAATACCATGAAACACCAAGTTTTAATCACGCTGTAGCAGTCCATTTCCCTTCTGAGCTGACTACAAGTTTGCTAGACCCACAGAAGAACAAGATTATGGTTTTCTTCCTCTGCAGATGGAGAACAGGAGGCAGTCTGACCAGCAACGTGCTGCTACCCCACAGCCACAACTCAAGGGGAGAAGCAGTGTTTAACCTTCAGAAATATGTTACCAATACTCTGCTAAAACAGCTGCACTGGGCAAGAAGCACAGGACAGGAAAACAGAGGAAACTCAAGAGAACTCTATCAGTTTTTCCCCTAATCGTAGATGCTGATGAAAACTTGCGACCCTTCAGAAGGCTCTGCCACCTCAATGGAGTTACAACGCAGACCGCACACAAGCAAACATCTTCAAGTTAACAAGACAGATCAATACATTCAAACCTTAGAAATACCCTGTCCCCCTCTCACAAGACTTTCAGGCAAGACACAAGCAAAGCACACACACATTACAGTGTCATCAACTCAGAAGGCTAACTCAGGCCTAGCCTACAGCTCCTGGGCAGTACCCCCAGTCAGCAGGAATCGGGGACCGAGGCTCCTGAGAATTACAACCCTGCAGAGAAAATCCTGTCAAAGCAGCACAGCTGCTCTTCCGCACCTTCATGGGTCTCCGCCACTTCTCCCAGTCCCCAAATAGCTATTTGCTAAAGCTATTCAATATTCACAATCACTTTTTGGCAGTCAGTCGTTGTAACTTTAGTCTTAAAACTGCAAATACAAAATGAAATCAAATCATTATCAAGGACTCGACACCGTTTCTTCTTGGCACCTTGAATGTAAATGGTCTCAGCAGAAGTAAGGAAGTACAGAAGAGCTTTAGAAAGTACTAAATAAGTGCAAGAATATATTTAATAAACCAGTATCTAAACTAAAATTAACCAAGGAATCAGTACTTCCTCACTTCAGGTCTTCAGAATAAGCAGTGCATACTATTTTTTTATTCTGAAAACTTCCATCTCTAGGAAGACACCAGTTTGGCACAGCGAGATTCAATTTTAGCGAGGCTGAACTTCAGCTCAGTATGTTTCTAAAAGTTTTCATGCTCAATGGCGGCATAATTCACATCCTTCACCACATTTTGGAGAGTGAAATCCTACAGGCTTGCTTCCAAAAATACAGAACCAATGTTTGCACTCTCCCTAGGGCCTCCCAGGCCCTGTCTGGCCATACTCTCCCCTAGTCGATTAAACAAGCTATGTTCTGGTTTCCTTCACTGTCTCCAAGATGAGCACTCTAGTTTTCCAGTTATAGTATCCTCTTCAGGGATAATGCAGCCATAAAAGACAGGCAAAAACTATAAATTAAAAATAAATCAGTAAGTAAAAATTATTCAAACAATCCTTTGAACAGTACTACAACGACAGATGCTAGGAAAACTTTTAACAGTGGAGTCTCTTTCCTTTTGGTCACCTTTAACCATATTTGTGAAACCTGGTTTTGCTCATATTCTTTTACTTAACATAATTATTTCAGAATTGGTGATACACTTTCACTTTCTTTCCTATGGAGGAATAATTATAGCTTGAAGTACCCTTTCAGGGTTTTTTAAATTATTATTTAAGGAAAAAAAAAAAAAGAGACAGAAGACAACTTCAAAAATCTTTCTCATCCATGCACTTCTGCTAGGGAATTTCTATATTTCAGATTCCTCCTTTCTCTTTTCCTATTCTGTTCATTTCTGAAGAAACAGAGGTTCAAAGATAAGAATACCCCTACAAGCAGAACAATGCACAACTCTACCTTAATATCCCCTGATCAGTCTATCATGGGTTTCTGGCCACAGCGTCTTGAAGAGCTATTAAAAAACCTTTGAACTTCTCAGCCAAACCTCAGTACATCTGGGTTAGCTTCCTTCTTTCTTTGCTTTGCTGTCATAAAAATGAAGTGCCAGCTGCCAGCCTCTCTTTTTTCCAGGACAAGACCTCATTTGTAGCTGAGAGAACAGTAAAAATCTGGTGATACTTGGCCCAACTGGTATGTCCTGCTGACAGCTGGCACAAACAAGATGCTAGAGAGAAAAAGGAGGCAGGTTCCCACTGAGATGTCAGACACTTCGTTTTCCAAGTCTAACATCAGCTGCATTTGAGCCGCTGAGTTGTTACTGACCAGTGACCCTGGTGCACCAGCACCCTCGCAAACATCACAGTTCCTAACCTGGAGCTCTTAAGTCCTAGTTCAGCAGTGTGAAAAAAGGAAGCAAACAGCGATAAGGAACACAAGAAGGAAAAGGAAGAAAACCAACAATTCCTAAGGCTACTTATGCCGCTTTGATAGCACTGTGAATATAACAATTCTTTCCAATAACCATCAATTAGTTTTCATTGACTTGCAAGGGTTTAAGGCATTCATACATCTTTCTAGACCAGCATTCTGGTCTGCAGCAATTGTCTACAGAGGAAGCTTCAAAAGTATAGTTGAAAATATCCCCAAATGACACGCCAGCTGTGTCTGATGTGCAGAACCTGAGGAGTCATTTGTACTTCCCATGCTGAGCTTTCCTAAGATCTCTGAGAAATTAATTCCTTCTATAACCTGAACTAATTTTTGAGCAAGAAACCTATAAATATTAATGTTTTAAATGATTTTTTTTATTTTAGAAGCTTGAAATGGCTGTTTTTAAAACTCTTAGCATTCTATTTCTCAGGCTATGTAAATCTGAAGAAAAGTACTCTTTCTCCCCTTGGGATTTTCAAATTTCTTGATTCTTAAGAGAAGAATGAGAAAAGGTAAAGAGTGAGGAAAAATATTTATATGCATGTTGTTTTCTACTACTCTAAAAGCATTATATATTTATTAGCATTATTTATTCTGAATTGAGTCAAATCTGTCCTACGCATACTGTTTTTCATGTTCTCTAACTATACCTATCCAGGGCATTGAGTCTGAAATCTGATTAAAATAATTAAAGTCATAAAACGTGTAATTCTGTAACTGTATTTTCCACCTCTAGCTTTTTGACCATCACTGTATTTTAAAAACTTCTTGATCGGTCCATAAAAATTCCTGGATTTGTCTAATGAGAGTTCATATCAATGCAAAGCCAAAGATAAAAAGATTATTTCTTTCTATACCTTAATTTTTCAATAATTAATATTCTAATATTAAAAGTAATTAAAACAAAGCAATTCCATGCCACAATATTTTTTCTTCTGTTATTGCATCTTGGCAGTCTGTTACACAAATTATATGTCAGTAAACTCCCCTGAAATTTCTCCCAGAAATTAGTTACTACCAGACCTACTGACGTAAACCTTTGCTTGTGACATTCGCACAGGCAACTGGCAACACCAAGAGTTCAAACTCTTAATTCATATTTAGAGTAGCATGGCCCAGTGTCTTTTAGGTTCTGAGCGCTCCTTTTGATTTAGAATGGCCTTTTCCTCTTTAAGTTTAAATTCATCCTTTATTTTGCTCTGTAGCTAACAGAATTTAAAAGTTCCCTTTGACTAGTATCATCACTCTTTGTAGAGGAATGAGGAAGAATATTTCTTTCTATACAGGGAAAAACTTGTAACTACGTGCAAACAGGATACATTATAGCAAACAACAGATTTGCTCCACAGAGTATTCTATAGCAGGCAGTCACCTTTCTAAATAAATAAATACTGTTTAGTCAGTGATTGCTTAAAGGTTATTAAATCTCTAGTGTCTGAACCTTCCCCTTCAAATACAAAAGCAGCAGAGATAGAGTTTTTTTTAAAAAAAAAAAAAAAAAAAAGTCAGCAGAAATGGGGTATTTGATATGGGTTGTTGCAACTGGTTTATCTGGAGCTTTCCTGAAGTCCATGCAGAGCATGCAGTTTATTCTAGCAACAGTAGCTGACAGCATGGTTTGTATTTGGGGCACTTTCTCCTTTCAATAGCATTCTCTTCTGCAATTTGAATCACTACAAAATCTAGTTATCGGTTTAGCAAAAAGTATAGTGCTTTAACAGAAAGAATGCCCCAAAGGAAAGCTCATTCTAGCACCACCATGCCTGATAAAGATAAATAATGTATATCCCAACACATAAGGTACTTAATAGAACAAAGGCATCTTATTTTAAAACTAATATAAAGAACCTCACACATGACAATCTTAAAAAACAAAACAAAACCCAAAACCCCACAGTTCAAGATTTCCACACTGATGTGCAGAGAAGTCCAAAGTAAGGTCCAAAACATCATATATGCTTATCTACTTATGACTGGTAAAAATCTGGTTACATACACTTCCCTAATGAGCATCCACGACCTTATGCCAAATCTACACGAAAAGCGTTTATAAGATAGACTACAGGCATCAAACAGGTAAGGCAGGGAAAAAGTATATATGTAAGTATGAATGTTTAGCAACAGTGAAAGCTAGACCAACCCCAGAATACACAAAAAATAATCACACAGCTTCAGTCATGCAGAAGAAAAATGAACCAATAGAACGAAGGCCTCTATACACGTGAGAGCCAGGCTCAGTGATGCAGCTGAGCTGAGACACTCATACACGCCCACTGAAAGAGGCAGCCAGCCTCTCACTGCTAGGCATGTGGTCCTGACCCTTGTTTTAACCAGGGATGATTCAGTTGGATAATTTAACCAAAAAAAAAACACCCAAAACTCCACCTTCCCAAGAAAATTCCTGATGATGTAATGACCCAAAACAGCCCACTGAAGGGATGAGACAAGTACCGCAGTTGGCAGGTGAAAAGGTGACAAGGCTGCATTGCTGGGGGCAAAGCCAACACTTTTGGCAAAGGTGATGAGCTCAGTCATCTTACAAAGCCTCTCTCGTCTTCATCCTGCTCACTTGACCCACATCTAATGGAGTGGGACTGAAAAAGTTTGACAGCTTCGGAACTTTCACTTTTGTATACTGGGTATTCTTCAGCTTCAGGGTGATACCTTGGTTTGACTAGTTTGGATGATCTACTTATAGCCTAGTTGTCTTCTTCCAGCGTACATCCATTTATAGACCTTATTACTTCAACCCTACCCTGAAAGAAAAGAAAAATAAAATAGCTATCTCCTCTTTACATAGCAGATTTTACTACACAGAATGTTACTGGCATTTCATTTAATCGAATTTATGCCAACATACCGTATATCAGGAAACGCAACGACTTGTGATCTTACGTGCCCCAAGAGGTACTGCACAAGTGGCCATCATTAAAGACCACCCGAGTTCATAAATAAGGCCAAATATGGAGGTTACACTCCATAATACCTTTAAAAAAATAAACTGACACATTCACATTAATCACAGGGTGATTAACTACTGACAAAAACTTGCTTTTCCCATGACATCATCTGACAGGCTGTGGAGAAGCCATCGTAAGCACGACATCCCTTCTGCAGCAAACAAACTTGCTGCTCCAGCAGTACAGGGATCTGTAAGTACATTTACTGTCACAAAGTAGACTTAAATACGCCAAAAAAAAAAAAAAAAAGAGTGGAATTCAGTAGCTTTTTCAAAACCTAACACAGATTTTGCTTCATCTTTCATTTAAAGATTTCACTTTTCAGTATGTCAAAACAATTTTGGAAGATATAATCATAAGGAAAAATTGGTACATTCTCTGGAGACAGTCTATGGAGTTTCAGTATACAAGATGACTAATAATTATCATAATTTTTTGAAGTCAAGGTTACAATTAAGAAAAAGTTTCCTACAAAGAGACAGAACACATTATTATTTGGGATGTTTAATGCTGGAGAAGCAAAGTTAATACCCTACTTAATACTGTACTCATTTAATTACTCTTAGTTTTTAAAAAGGCACCAAAAATAGTATCTCATGAAAATAAGATTTCTCTTGGTTGTGAAGTAACGCTGATTTTGCCACTGGAATATAAAACTGCCATTAGAAGATGCCTTAAAGTTCTCTAGAGCACTGTACTGCCACTGATAACTGCTACCCCAAAGGTCAGTTTGGAGGAGAAGCAATCGCATAACATCTCAGACCAATTTTTTCCCCAGGTTTATTTTTGCTTTGCAGTTTCCCAGCTGCTGGGAAAACAAGTTGAAATTTATCATACAACAATGACTCCTAGAATATCAACAAATTGTGCTTTTATTGTTTTTAAAAAGTATAAACCACTAGCAAACTGCAACAGAAGGAGCAAATCTGTCCTTTTGCTAAAGGCCCCCACACACCTCCACAGACGCTCGACCTCACTCCATCTCTCCCCAAAGAACAAGGCTGGCAATGAAACATTTGCTCCACAATTCTACATACAGTCCTTTTTCATTCACGTTCCTATCATGGCATTGTAAGGTGACCTCACCTTTCTTATTTAAATTACAGTTTCATTGCTGTCATCAAATGAAAAGCCACAGGATAAAAATGAACCTATTACATCTACTTTATTAAATACTCTATTATCAGAGCAGAACCTCTCTTGAGAGCCAAGAGTTCATTTTTGGTTGGTAAAGGAGGAAGTAATCTTCAGTCAGACTAATCCTGTGGGAAGGTAAGTGATTTTTCAACTCCGAATGCTTTTTTCATTCACAGAAAGAATGATTCTGAGCTATCTGCCAGGTAGCTCACCAGTTTTCATATGGTTGTCAGCACCTGGCAGCCATATCTCTAATAATTTACTTCCTTTTAATGTTGCTCCATTTATTTCTGATTTTGTAACAGTTATTCAAAAACGACTGCCATACAGGCAGATACAGGTCACTTTCCTGCCATGACTTTGTTCCCAGGCTCACAAGTCTAAGTAACTTTGAAAGTCACTGTCACAAACCCTTACCAAAAAGAGGCCAAGGGCAACAACCTTGATGTAGCTTTGGCAGGCGCCATGTTAGGAGCAGCCCTGTTCTCCTAACCGGTGGGAGTTCTTGAAATACATGCATGACTTCCGAATCAAGCTGAGCAATGCGATATGAAAATCTCATGAACCACCTTCAACACCAATTTACCAGAAGGAGGTAGGGACGAGTTCAGGGACAGAGAAGCATCCACAGGACAGGTGTACCCTTCTGTTTACCAGACAGACACACCACCACTGCAGCACAGCAACAGAAAGCTGCATATTCATTATTAGAAAGATAACAGATACATTTTTTGTTCTCTTTTTATTATCCAGAAGTAATTATTTATTTCTGAACCAGACAAGATTGTTAACACAGTAAATATTAGAAACACAGAAGAGCTTTTAAGAAAGCAGTAATGGGTCATACTCATGTTTACTGGAAAGCAGTTGTTCCCATCTAGACTGTAAGCCCCAGAAATACATGCAGAGTTTTCATTAAAACATATATCTTGCAGAAAGGTATTCATTACGTAATGCTTTTCGTTGTAAGCAGCACCACATTTGGGTTTTGAACCCGTATATTGTGTTAGCAAAAGCAATGCTTGTGGCATCCAGATCTCCTTAATCCTAAATTAAAGTTTTTGTGGACAAAATGTGAGAGCTTTCTTATACCAAACAACATAAATAACAATCAAAATGAGTATTTTGGCTATGGTATCAGAAACCTCAGAAGAATGGCTAAACAGATCACGTATTCAAACTGCAATGGACTAAACAACAGAACACCTAACTTTAACAACATGTAATTACATTATATTATCACAACTAAGATACCTTAAATACTATGGAGCCAAACAATCCGAGGACAGGCCAGTATAAAGCCTCCATTACATCCACAACTTCAGTAAGCACATAATTCTTAAGCGGGAACATCCTCACTTCACTGTTGGATTAAAAGAACATTCCTGACTCCATTTAAAAGAAGTAATGCCTAAAATTGTTGGCACACAGACAGCATTCCGAAACTAGGCCATACGAATGTCACTTCATTGTTGTTACTGAAAGAAAAAAGATCAACTACAATAAAACCTTAGCCAGCACTGCAACAACATTATGCCAGCTAAGCAAGCCCTTAACCAGACCCATGGAGCTTTGCTGCCTTTCTGTTACATACTTGAACACTCTCTACAGATGCTTATTTTTATGTATGTGTAAATGCATGCAAGCATACCCACTCCTCTTCTGATGTTCTATAGTACACAAAATTCTGAAGCTATCATATAAACCATAAAAAGTAGTATTTGCATATAAAATCTTATAAAAACACAGGAAAAACCTTTCTCAAGTAATTTCTTAGCATATGAACGCTCACTGCATTTCCAAACACATACTCAACACAAATATTGCGTAGTTCCTTGTTCTGCACATACTGCATCACTTGATTGGAAAATGTTTTAGGAAAAAAGCAACTGCCTTGCCCGCTTCAGCTCAACTCACTGAGCTATCTGGTGAATCACAGCACGTCAACCCGGCACAGGCTGCACAGAGAGGTCTGCTCCTGGCCGCTCTGCACAGGGGAAAGGCATCAGAATGCGACTCTCACACACTTACAGAGAAGACACGCAGCTATGCCATAATCACGGCAATTTTCACAAACAGACTGACAATTGTGAAAAAAAAAAGTGAAATAAACCCAAGCTATCTACTCAGTGTGCACAGAAAATCAGTTTGTTGGTAGATGAGTCAAGTACGACTTCCTGACGAAAGAGTCCGGAAGATCTTCCTCCCTTGTGCTTACATAACAGAGGACATAAAGGAGAAACCGTAGCATCATATATATAGAAACTCTTCTCAGATACCCTTTTTTATTATTATTACTCTCTTATTACAGCTGTCAATTGTCTAGACTAGATTCTGCAATTCATCTCCTCATCTATACATCAATTATTTATTTAGTCGCAGAGTGAATTTATCGTAACTGAATGTATCCTACGGTTTACTTTGGTTTGGAAACTATACATCAATAAAATAAACTTTTAAGGCTTTTCAATAATTTTCATGAGACACCTCAACTTCTACTATAAAATATTAGAAAAACCCTTCTAGTTATCTGTATCTCAGCAAGAACTTTAACAACTACCATGTACTATTACAAGGTACAATTTGGAACAGCTACAGTTAATCTGCAAGACACAAACTGAACAAAGTGAAAAGCAAAGCCTACAAGGATGCCTGCTTTGAAATATTCATTGTTCTAATTTAAAAGTCCCAAGTCTAGAAGTTATTAGCCCAAAATGTGAATTACAGCAGGTAGTGCAAAAAGCAAATCTCGCATCTGAATAAGCTATTAGGACAAGCTAAACATCTGCATGCTCTCCCAGCACTGATTAATGCACTGTACAATAAATAACTTGCTACTCATTGCTTTAAAGAAGACAGACAGGTGAGACAAGCAATGCTGTATTGGGGTAAAAATCCCAACAGAGGTATTTTCATGAAGTGTTTGGCGAGTGGAGACTGTGCATCATCCCAGCACACCTCAAACAGCAATTAATAAAAGATACCTGAAAGCTGATACCAGGTACCTCCTGGTTTTGACTTATTTTAATTTTTACAAATACAAGAAACTTGAGACACACGCAATACCTAGCTGACGTACCATTACGTCATCTTTACCATCCCCTGTCACCAAGCTGCTATGCTTACAGGAGCAGAGCCTGCTCCACAGTGCAAGGCAGGTCCTGGGCCCGAACCCCTGCATTGAAGTGGGAGTGAAGGGGTGAGCTGAGGACAGGCTGGTTGTCTTTACCATGACCAGCATCCTCGCCTTCCCTGGTTCAGCTCGGCCACGAAATCCTCCAAGAAACTCTAGATTCGAGCCATTTAGAAGAGCAAAGCAGACACTTTTTGCAGGTCTAATAACGGGTTTGAGGCACATAAAACCCACCCCCTGTAAAACACTCGGTCCGAGGACGATGGTTTTGCTTCAGAGGACCATCTGGAGGTTGGCAGAACTAAGCCCCAGTATCAGCACCTGGCAACTCCGCAAGGATGAGCATCTACTTGTAACCTGTCCTGGGCAGCAAAGGGTGCAAAGAACTTTATCAGACCGAAACCACGGCAGCCCAAGAAGATTTACATACACACACATAAAATCTGACTTGACAGCTAGAAAGCAGGCAGCACACTTTGCTCTCCTCTCACGCCGGCTACGCCAAGCGGCATCAGCACACAGGACTGCTAAAAACTGGTTTTAAAACGCAATTTTACGCAGCAGCGTGCAAAATAAAATTAATTTTAAAAAAAAAAAAAAACACACCAAAACCAAACCCTAAATGGTATAATGCTGTGGCTCTCGGCGCCAGTGACATACTTACTGCTGCTGCTGCTCCAGGATTTCAGCAGAGACTTTATGTTAATTTCGAAGAAGAGGGAATCCTGCAGGCTGAGCATGGTGCCGGCGGGCAGGGCAGCGCCACCAGTGCCACCAGCACCACCACTGGGAGGAGGGAAGCGCGTGCCCCGGCTCCCGCGCGGCCCCCCGGTGACGCAGGGTCCGGGAGGGAGGGCGCGCGCGCTGGAGGCGGGGCTGGCGGCGGCTCCTCACGGGGACCCCTCCTCGCCCGGTAGGCCCCGCCCCCCCGCCGCCGCCGATGGCCGCAGGGTCCCGTCGGGCCCCGCAGCTCCTTCCCGCCTTCCGGGCGCCGCGGCCTTGCCCGCCCCCCTGCTTCGGGCGTCCGCCGCGCTCTGTCCGGCCCCCCGGCCCGAAGCAGGGGGGCGGGCAGCCTCAGCGAGAGGAACCGGGCTTGGCTGCGTGAACCCCAGCTCCTCCCGAGGGACGCTACCGGATGGCAGCGACAGGCAGAGCGACACACACACACACACCCCCCCCCCCACGCCGCCGCCGCCGAGCACAACGACCGACAATCCAAGCCAAAAAAGGGCGATAAACGGCTATTCGCACTTCGCTGAGTTTTAAATAAACTTCCAACCGATCTGTTAAAATTGCAGTGAATTAAATAAACTGCCCGGCGCCAAGAGCACGGCAAGCCTTCTACTCTAAAAGATAGGCAAAATGAAAGGGGGGAAAAAAAACCCCAAACATGAAATTCAGGTGCGCAGTGGAGGGCAGGAAGGCCGTAAGCAGTATTCGCAGGGTGGAGACCTGCAAGACACCTACAGCTGTTAGCTAAATTAGCTTTGACACCTACAGCTATGAGCAGTTTGGGGTTTTTGTTCTTACTATCTTTTAAAGGACTTCACAATTTCTGATGGTTTACTTGGTTCAGTATTATCTCAAAGGCCAGCACGGAAAGTATCTTGGGTGTGAAGTTTCTGGATGCCAAGGGCTGCAATCTAACACCGCCTTTAGACAGGGCTCAGGATTTACCACCTTTCTTTTAGGGTAAAGCAAGATCCCTCATCAACAGCCTTTGCCCACTTAAGGACAGGGTGAAGCAGTTTAAGACAGACCTCCTTCACTCTGCCCACACTACCAGGTACAATCAAAAGGTGTCAGCTTGAGGTGTTATCTTTACACAGATCAAAAAAAATCTCAAGATTTTAATGGACAAACCTAAAAGCTGTCGAAAATTTCAGAAATATTTCTGTGTACTGACAGGAAGAAATAATATGGAGAAAATAACGATCGGTTCCATAACTGCCACCAAATTATACACGTAACAGTACCCTTGGGTCAAACAGAAAATTGAGGTAACCGGACACTGCCTGCTAACAGTAGTTTAATTAGGTCTATTTAAACTACAATTTGACCCATACCATACAGATGAACTAAAAAATTAATCATATGGGTCCAAGGTACACTGATTAACTAAATCTGCTTTAAGTTAAGTTTTAAAAATCCTGCATAGTTTCAGAACTGCCCCCCACCCTGTACTAGGAGTAAACCAGCCACGAGGAGGAAATCATACCTGTGTCCTCAGATAATCTACAAATACCTGAAGCTGTTGAAAAGATTTAAGAATGATGCATATCAAAGGTTTGGGTTTCGTGGTTTTGGTTTCTGAGTTTATTGTTCGTTTGTTTTAAATCTACACACAACCCCTACACCCCACAAAAAAAAAAAAAGAAGGTAAAATAATTATCAGTAACAGGGAGGTACCAGAGACCAGCTGATGTTCAGCTAAGCAGTTCTACACAACAGGTCTCGCACACCAGCAGAAGGGCACTGGGGAACAAGCAACAGAAACGTCTCACTGCACTAGCCCTTTCAACCATCAAGACAGTGCTGGCTGACATCCACTCAGAAGATGAATATTAAAAAAGAGACTAGTGTGATCAGTCAATTTTCATAGATTAAAAATAATCCAGATTTCCCCATGCAAAAACTTTATTTCTATAATAAGATACTAAATTGCTACCTGTATCTGGATAGTCCTTTGTGTTTCTTCCCAGATAGGGTACAGAACATGCATCCACACAGAGTAACTCTTCAGGACATTGTAGCCAACTTTCTTTCATAAGCTTGTTTCAGGTAATACTGCCTATGTAGTACCTCCAATTACCTCATACTCCTTTTTCATCACTTCTTTTATGAACACATTCAAAGTTATACTTCAAGCATTCCTTTTTCCTTTTTCTAAATAAGATGTAACAGAGGTTGTATTTTATTATGAGTAGGATATAAAGGTCAGATTTTGGAACCGGCTGATGAATTTCACCACTAATTTGAAAGACTGTATTAATTATGGTTGTCTCTGACTGCCTTTAACACTGGGCTACAGAGAGTTCTTCAAAGGAATCCTTGTTAACAGCGTGCATTCCAAAATCATGAGCCAACTCTCCCAGCACCTCAAAAATAATGACTTTTTTAAATACACTTTGGGTTCTTTGTAGTTGCCCTTTTTCCCCCTACAGCTTTTATTATTTAAGTTATTAGCACCAGAAACTTATTAAAAAACAATCATCCCAGAAACCCCAGGAGATACACTGAAAACAACCCCACAGAAATACTAATCTCAGTGTTCCACCTTCTGGACTGCTGTTAAGATGACTTTCAACAAACAGAAGAGCTGCCAGTATTTCTGTAAAGCAATGTTTCAAAAGTTAATGACTGTTAGGAAATCTTTTTTTAAAAACTGCATTTATTTATTATATTGATGTGTTTGGCCAAGCAAGTTACATGGCTTTCCGCCATGGCACATGAGATTTTGTTGCACTATTATTTATTCATAATATCAACTACAATTCACTGTTGACAGGGCTTCTTCAAGGATACTAGCAATTAATTTCAAATGTAGTTTGCTCAATAGAAAACATTAGCCCATTAAGAACTTCTAGGATGTTAAGAATATTTTGAGAACTGTATGTACCAAGAGTATAAGCTCTTCCTTCTCATGATTTCAGCAGAAGTACTGAAGACTAGGAATATTTAATATTACAAACAAAAATATTTTGAAAAGAAAAATCCTCTTTTATTACTACATGAATATACATAATATGTATGTTTTCATACATATATTCACAGACATCAGTTTGATCCAATGGACATCATTAATTTACAAGATTTAAGAACAGCATACACCAAATACTTTTACTGCCCACTGCCCCCCCCCCCCCCCCCCCGAGAAAACACACACCTGTACAAGCACATTCAACAAGAGGGGTAATGGATCTATCAGTATCTTAGCATTATCACATAAGTATCAGTGTCATAAGCATTATCTTATTATATAGCTGTGCGCAAGCCTAACATTCCTTCTTCCTCACAACCCAATCTACCCGCATCTATAATCCAAGATGTATAGATAACTACTGGGATTTTAGACTTTTGGGGGTTTGTTTTGCCTTTGAATTAACTTAATGAAATAACCTACTGGATACCAGAATAAACAGAAGATTTCAGGATAAACCATGAAGTTCAAAATGTAACCTTTTGTTTTATTTTTAATCGAAACAAGAATAGCAGAAGCAGGAAAAAAAAACTCATGGATTATAATCCTCTGGACCTTGCCAAGCACAGACAAGGCTAATTCACTGAGAAGAACCCAGTAAAACTCATTGTGTAGAGTTACAAGATATCATCATCGTGTATTTCTAAAACTGTGCAAGAAAATGTCATTTACAGCATGGATTCTTTTCCAGTTCCTCCTTTTCAGAGAGCAAAATGAAACAGACTTCTGGAAAGTACACTGTGTTTAAAATCGAGAGCAACAAGCAAGTCCACTGTGAAAGAGCCTAAAAAAATCTATCACTTTGGAGTACTTACATGGGAAGTCTTCCATAAGATGATTATTTTACTACCTAGAGAGAAGATGAAGAAGAAAGCACTTGCATTTAACTACAAGCCAATAGCTTTGATCTGGAGCTGGTTTATGTAAGAAAAACAATTCAAAAATAAACTCTAAAACTGAGGATTTGTGCATACTTATATTGGTAGGCTGGACATTACAGAATTCCAATAAATACGTTGTTTATATACTGATCCAAATATTTGCATACCTTTTGATTCTGGAACGGTTACATATTTCATTATTAAAGGGACCAGACTACTATAAAGTCTATGTTTTTGATATCTCAAGAGTCAAGGTGAGGTTATGTGTGAATGAGCACAGTGGTGTCAGTAAGCTCTTAAAAGAACATGACAAGAATAGGACTATAGGTGTAGTAAAGCAGAAGTGCTCCATCTGCAAACGCAAGCTGTTTGCACTCTGCCAAAATGATTAATGCAAGTGTCCAGTGCACGCCACGCTTTTTGCTTCAGATATGAAAACCTTTTAGTAAAGTGGATGTAAAGAAGCAAATTGTTCAAGCCACTTCAGCGATGCAAGTCTGCAGACTTCAGGCTGCAAACAGACCTATACACTAAGAGATGCACATGCAGTAAGCCCAGCTGCTCTGGGAAGTATTAGACCGTCCATTCATGGTACTGTTTATCCATAGCATGCTTGACCTATACATGCAAAGTCAATTCAGCACTTCAAGAATACATACCCTGTAGATGTAATATCCAGTACACATATTGTAAGCCCAGTCACAGAATAGGGAAGATTTGCCCTGGGTGCCTTAAGTAGCTATAGGATCCAAGCAATGTTAAGAGTCAGTCACTATCGTGCTGTAGATAGTACAGATGACAGAAGTTTCCTTTTCTTTACTTGTAGAATTTGGAATTTAATAAAAGCATTGCTAAAAGGATCACTATACTCACTAGGATCAAAACGTTTACTACAAATGTGTATGCAAAGCTTGTTTGTACAGCTCTTCTTAAAGTAACATCATGCCATCTTCTTGGAGCTGCCCAGAAACATCGCCGGCAACTATTCTGAACAATGTACATAAAATAAGTGCAGCACATAACAACTGTTCTTTCTATAAATGCCAGAGCTCTGGCCTGTGGCAAAGACCAATACGCAACACCAAAAAAAGTAATATGGTTCACACACATTTCAGCATCACCTCTACAGACTGAAAACGTAGGGGGATTTTCATGACTGAAAATATTGCTGAGTAACTTACAAGAGCGATATTTAACTTTTTAAGGTTAGCTTTTAAATGACAAAGAAATAACGTTTTAATATGCCATTCATTTCTGTTTCACAGGAACATTACAGATTTTTAGCCTCACGTCCTTTTTTTTTTTTTTCTTCAATTGAAGTGTTATTCCCTGGTTCTACAGTAGTTTTATTTCTCTAGGATTCATATTGTATGATTTGCTCTAGTACGATTCATATCGTACTACATCCCTCCCCCAACTCCCCAATGCAATTCTTGCTATTTTATACTGGGATGGCTGAGATAACAGAATATGATTTGTCTACCTATCTCTCTACAAAATAATTTGTATTAATCATTCCAGCATAAATATTCCATTTAAAAACCACAGCTAAAAGCATCCTTTTATGTTATGTAAAAAAACCCACAGTCACTGTTGCTTCCAAAAGTTTCTTTGAGGTTTTCAGTCCTACTACATTCATCTTCAGGACGATACAGACTGACAGAAAATGCATTCAGGCAAAAGACTACAAATAATATTTCCAATTTAAAATAAATTATAACTCTGAGTTTCCCAGCTAGTTCTGGAAGGACACTGAAGATGCACAGCTTTCTTGCAGAACATAGTCTCTGAGTAAGATCAAAGAGGATACAGTTAATATTTAACTTTTCACTAAGTTCACATTATCTTGATTGAATAGTAACCCTACCTTTAAAAAAAAAAAAATCCCCCACAACTTTAAAGCAAGAATAATTAAACCCTGAAAAATCAAACAGCTTTCAAGGTGGTTTAACAAAGACCTTACCAACTTCATAAGGATTCAGACTAAACAGACTTCAACCTGGCCCTTCCTGAAAATCCAGCTTTTCAGAGCAGCAACCACCATAAGATTACAGGGAAACGACTCACTGTAATAAAAAGGTGAAATATTTCAAACCACCCAGCAGGCAGTTCTGAGATGATATTTAACCAACCTCTCTCCAAGAGGAAATGAGACAGGTAAAGTGATACACAAACCTATAGCTGTTACCATATATCATGAGCTTGAGAAATCTGAGTTTCTTGATTTTCACAGGCATCCCTGTAGTTAAAATTCTAGAGAACTCAGCAATTTCCTTCCTCTCAGATGCTCAATTTCCACCTTCCACAATTGCAAATAAACCTTAAAGGTATAAAGCCCAATTAGTAGGGTTCTGTCTGTGTCAGATAACCTGAAATAACTGCCTCAAGATCTAATCTGCCCTATTCTGTACCGTGTCCACCTCCTTTACTGTGCTTCAGCATTAATGTACCAATGTACTTGTTTTGGGGAACCAGCACTCCAGTTTTTACCAACCTTTTAAATGGAACCTGAAAACACTTACGGAGCTACATTGAAAATCCCTGCTTAGTTGCTGGGCGTTTAAATGGATAGAGTAGGGAAAGGCTTAACTCTGTTACCCTACAAGGCCTTAAGACAACTGCTACAAACCAGTTATGTTTCTATTTTTGTTGCTCCTCCCAAGCTGCTGGATGTCTGTGCCACTTTTATGGGAAACATCATATCTGCATTATATGAGGATCAGCTACTCTATCCTTATAGAAAGCACTGGGAAAAAATCCCCAACAGTTTAGGACTCATCCAAGAAAACTTAAAAAAGAAAAGTTAAAGTGAATTAACTATAGGGGTAAACTCACCACAGAAGTCCCAAGTCTGTTAAGCTTCACTAATGCAACAGCATTTGGGTACAAAATGTTCTCGGATGCAGACTCCCGGTAGACCCGCACAGCAGCTGAAGGTACTCGCCTATTTGCCTTGCCCTGTGCCAGGAGATCAATTTCCGCTTCCTCCCTCCACCATAAGCAAAGCTGAACATTTGCTCCTGAGCCACAGCCGTTGGCAGCCTGCAGCCCGGCTCTGTTTATACATTAAAGCACTCTACAGCCCCGCATCATGCAGGTGTATGTCTGCTTCAGCCACCTCGGCCACAGAGCGCTAACAGCAGGCAGTGAGATGGGGGACTGCACAGTTACAAGGGGGAACTACTTCAGGTGTCTCTGCTAAACCTCATCACAAGCACAAGCCTACCAACTTACTCCACCATAGCTTAAATCGCTGTGTAGGCAGCAGTTTTACAAGCTCTGCACATACAGTATATGGACTTTGAAAGCTGTAGTTACAGGCAGGAAAAGGAAAGCAAGCAGGGGCCAGGCATGGACAGGCAATATTCTCTCAAGATTTCAACTCCTGAAATTGCCACTCCCGATGTTTCAGTTACACAGGGCAGGAGCGTAAGGAGCTCCATCGCCCAATACTATAAATAAATAAATAAAATAGTTACATTACCATAACATTCTTCATAGTTGAACTAAACTGGTGTATTTCTTCACTCCAAAGCCAGCAAATGTTTACAGTGCATTTTTTAATGCTTTAGTTACCAGGATTTAAAAATTAAGTTCTTTTAATGCTGAATTTTACAGCTTTCCCATCTCTGTGAAACAACAGATATTCTTGTAGGAAGCTGAAGTAGAAGTACAAAACAGAAATGCTTTAAAGATTAAAAAAGATAATACATACACACTGATTTGCAAGTCAGAATTAACGGAATTCATATGAGTATCACTCCACTGCAATCCCTACCAGCTAAAGAAAAATGAAGACCTAAAATCAGGTGGTAGAAATATGTTCAGGTAAAATGGAGAATATGCTTTGGCTTTTCCTGTTTACTGAACTGGCTGCTCTCTATTTATCAGTCATGTTATTTCTTGATAGAGCACTAGCGTACTGCTCCTTTCTCTCAGTAATTAACATGAACATACGATCTACCTACAAATCTATATGGTATCATTTCATCAGCTTCTGGGCAAATTAAACTACTCAGTTCTACACTGTTCTTTCCAAGAAGTGAAACCCCAACCAAAGAAAAAACACTTCAAAATGCATTCTAGCAAACAGAAAACAACATACTGGAGAAATACGGTATTTTTAAACAAGTTATGAGTCGCTTTCATGTGGTTTACTTCCTGGTTTTCCTGCTTTCAAGTTAGAAAATATTTCAAAACTGGAAACATTCTTCCTTCAGCCTGTCTTCTTCTCAAAGAAATAACTGAGACACGGCTCATCCCAGTGCATCTTAAAAGACATCAAGACACACCACACAGTTTTGGGTCAATGTCCAATACAACTGTGCAACAGCATCCTGATGCTGAAGTATCTAAAGCTCATATTGCCATACTGGTCTTATCAATGAGCAATTCAAGTCTCCCAAGCAATCACGGTTCAACACAGATGCTTGTCACTACAGACCTCACTGGTATTAATGAGCTAAAGAATTATTATTATTTATGTAGTATATATAGGGTATCACACAGCTTATAAAGTGAGTGCACACCAAGTTCTGAACATCCAGAGCATCTCATGAAAAACTGCTCCAGACAGAAACTTAATCCCTTTAGAAGATAAAGCTATTGATAAAGTGACGAGGCTTTCTGAAAGTTTCACCTATCTCTTCAAATCAGTAGTGCATTTGGATTTCTCATAATAAAATCTTTCCTTTATTTATAAATATGAACATTAAAACCCTCCTATCTGGGAGGGTTTCTGTTTGTAGGGACCTTTTAGAACTTGGCAGAAAGAGCGAGAAGATACATGTCAAGCAAAACAGTCGAGGCCACAAACACTACTTCCCAAATCACAGGTATTCTTCAATAGCACTTACTAATTGAGGAAACATATTCCCAACTGAAGAAGGCACTCGTGACATTTCCTTACTTGAAGGGTAACTAAAGGCTATTCAGTGCTAAGTTACAGACACAAAGAATGCCATTTACTGGAAATGGAAAGGCTTTCCAAAGTAGCCCTTGATTAAGATGAGATAGTTGAAATTATTTTCCCTCAGTTCAGATTCACATAATACTTCTTAGAAGGAACACACAAAGTTAGCGCTCACAGGGTAAGAACCACTGTTATTGAAGAGCTTAAACCAAAACAAACTAGAAACATGGAAGTCTACAAACCAAGACATAAAACAGCTAACAAGCGCAGCCAACAGAGATGGCTAACAGCCACCAAAAGTATCATGAATTACTGAAAAATGTCGTGTCACAGTTGCCTCTTCCATTTACAATTCACATTTTCATTACAAACAGAAAACATCCTAGAGGAGATTAATAGTAGTTAAATCACCTATAAACTAAAACTTCTGCATTTGAAACATGGACTTTTTTCCTTTTCAACTGAAAACTGAAGAACTGTTTAACAAAACATTCAGATTATAATCTTTCTGTAACTTAAATCTGAATTGCTGATGTCACTAGAATGGCATCTTCATATGCAACTGCTGATTTAATCCTGCTGATAAATACCATATTGACCTTACAAATACTTTCTTGATCATTAGGGGGGTGTTATTTTGGATTTTTTCAGTCCAGTGATCGATTTTAATGTGTTTTAAAGAATAACGTTTTTTTACTGAAAGGGAAATAGCTCCTTAAAAATAAGCTGAGATTTTGATTTTATTCGCTGTCCAGCCTCTTACAGACTCTACCTTGGATTGCAGATCTGTTATAGAAAACAGATAGATAGCAACGTCACAGGTATGTTTTAAAATCCGTTCTAAATGCAAGAGATTTACAGTGGGAAAGAAAAAGGAACGACACACTAAACCCTTCTCACCCTTTCAAAATATTGCTTTCAAGACCCGTGGACTATTTGGACACAAAGAATTTAAAATAATGCTTTTATGTCCTTGTATTACCAGTATATCACAGAGAGAATGGTTTTGAAGTAGCATATATAATTATTTTCGCAACGAGTTTCTCCACATCTTGTTGACTTCAGCACTTCACAGTTCCCCTTAATAATCGACTACTACAGAATCTTCTGAAGACTTGCTTGTTTTTCTGGCTCTGTTAAGTTTTCTCTCATTCTCCCCATATTACCATCTCTCTCACCCTCTCCTTCACGTCAAAAGCTTTATTTTGTCCCTTTCCCAACTATCTTCAAGTAATTGTGGATTAGAAAGGTAAAGAGATACTTGCTTCATTTACCACTTTATTACAGTTTTAACTGCATTACCTCAAAGAATTAGCCTAGAGATCATGTTTTAAAGAGTATTTGCAGCTAGATATTGTCCAATTTCACCTCTAATTTTTTTACCCTTAATAAACCGGAGTTAACAGTACTTCTGACTTTTCAGCTTACACTCTGAAGGACAGAAAGACAAAAACAACAGAAAAAAGCCCAAACACCAGGATTACTAACGTTCACTTCCCAAATTTGCTGTTGGTTCTTTCTCACAGTCTTCCAGTTTGCTGCCTATCCACTGGTATTGGGAGGGAAGGGGGGTTTCCTCTTGGTTTAGCAAGTTGAACAGTCTCACCAAGGACAGGCATGCACTAGGACCACCACAAATGAATACAGAAGACAACTATACAGCTGGAGGGGTACAATCTCCTTTTCAAAGCACTGAGTCATTACATTCGTTCAGCTGTCATATGAAACATTATAAAACATGTTTAAACCTCAGAAAACCTTTTAAGTGCTTAAAGTCCAGAAGATGCATTTAAAAAAAACCCTACAAATACGATGCAGAGGTAATTATTCAGTGAACGATAGCATTAAAAATTCTAAGCTCTGTTCACCATATCTCAGAGGAAAACAAATAACCTCCTCATGAAATCCATATCAGTAGCTGTTATGTATGAAGAAAAGGCCCTTCTAGATCTACCTTTGAGTTGTACTGGCACTCACCTTAAAAGAAGCACTAAGTTACAATTACTTTGTCACTCTTTGGGATGAAGTAAAGGTAAGATTTGGCAAAAACAAACAAAAGACAGACTGTACGAAAAAAGTATATCCATTGTAAATTCCCACATGCTTATTCTTCAGATGAAACCCTGAGACAACTACAGTAAAAGCATATTAGGCATGCAGCCAAGTACATGATACAATTAAAAAAAATCAGATCTCAACAAAACAGGGCCAAAAATAACATTTAAGATATCTTCTAGAGCGAAGTCATACCTTTTTTTTTTTTTTTTTGGAACAATTAAATATAACTATGGTTGATTTTCTATATTAATGGTAAAATGAACAAGTCACAGATGTACTCCCTTTGCACATGGGCTTACTTTTAAAAAGACTTCCTGGACATTATTTCAGTTCATTATTGACTCCATCTTAAGCAAATGCCTTACTTAAACATTTACCCAATGGTGACTGTATCTGCTTATAAGCAGTAATAATAAAACATATCATCACTGCACTTAAAATAAAACTCTGGAGAGATGCTTGTGTTTCCATTTATCTAAAATATTAAAGAGTTTGTTTTCCACAAATCAATATTTAAAACAGAGGGTATCCAGAAGGTTATTGCTACTTTTGGTGATGGCAAGACATCTAATGCTGCCCCCACTACTGACCAAAAAGGCCCTCTCAGTGAGTTGACTGCCCTCGCCAATTCTTCTGGAAAATACTGCTCCAAAAATATCAGAACGTTTTCTGCTGGGTTTGTGAAATGAACCAGCTCAGGGAAAGGCCACACCAGCGCCCGACAGAAGATGGGGAAAGGCTGCACAGCTGGGAGCGAGATTGCCCCTTTCGCTGGCAGCAAACTGTGAGATCAGCCTGATCCGCTTGTAACACCGCACTCAAAATTCTAACCAAAATCCCCTTTCCCTACCTTCTGTTGCAAAATGCTTCGAAAGCAGGTTCCAGAAGCCCTTAAGAGAAGTTCTTTATTACTTCTTATGGAAAATATATACAGAACAATTTCCTGGGGCATTACTCAAGCAAAACAATGCTATCTGCTGTGATAAGAAAACAGGAGACAGGGTTAGAGATTTTTATGTAAATAGGATTCTGTATCCAAACAGTCTTATGGAGCAGTCTCTGAATCTAAGTGAGAAGCAAACAGAGACTGGGGGGGAAGCCATGGTACTTTGTTGCCCACTAACCCCTCCAGTCTTCTCTAACTCAGAAGAACTCAGAGAAACTCAGAACTCGGGTACAGAAACTGACTTTTATTCCAGGCAGACACTGGGCCTCCCGATCATCCTCTGCTGTACAAGGCTGATCAGAGATGCAACCTGGAGCTGAATATGCCCTGCAGAGTTGCTGATGTTACTGGGATGCAGTGCTCATAGGCAGTTTATGTGTATCCAGCCCCTGCTGTCAGCCCCCTGAGGCAATTACAGCTCTGTAACTCATTCCTGTACCACTAAAGAACACACTTCTGTCGACTTATTTCTGCTCCCCCAGCAGAGGCGCTTGAAAGGAAGCAGGTTTAATGTTTGCAGAAGGAGACACTTTTCATACGCAGAAATAATGTAGACACTGAGGAAAGAGAATACCACATCACTGACAAATTTAACATCTCTTGTACAGTTATTACAGATTTGACTTACACGGTTGGCCATTAAGACTGTTCCACAGTGTTTGCTACCCCGCCTTACAAGACAACCAAAGCACAGAGCTGCAACAGAAGGGCGCAGTTCACACACCACAGGTACCGCTGCCATTTGCCAGTTTGCACAAAGCAGCCATGGCGTTCTCCCCTCTTAACACTACAAACAGCAAAAGGGAAAGTATGAAACAGTTTACAGATGTGTCTGTACATGTACACATTTGTATGTGGCTTTTGGTACATGAAAATACTTCCTCAGGATCAAGCTAATCATTCCATATTTGATTTAGACTAGCTTTTTTGAGACAGAAATTTTTAAAACTAAGAACATGCCATCTCTTAAATGTTACAGCAAATTTAAAAGAACTGTCTGTTCTTTTACTAACACATATTAAGTGTTGTGATGCATACAATCACAGGCAAACACTTCATCGAGATGTGTTTTTTTTCTACAGTTCTAGTAATCTTATAAATCTAAAAGACAGCTATGAAAGATTTCTAAAATACACTTGAAACCATTCTGATGGAAGCTACGTATTTTAAAATGTGTCATAGAGCGTGTATGTCTAACATCTTGGTTTTGGCTACAAAAAGTATATACTAATTGAGTTAACATTTTGAAAGGCAAACCTGATGAATGTTTTAATCGCCCCCCCCAAAAAAAGAATCTAATCACTTGAATTCCACACAAAATATTTAGGTCAGATATATGCAAACCCAACTAAGCGGTATTATCAAAATAATACTTTTATGCTTTGGATGCCAGGAATAGGGTTTTTGGTTGGTTGGTTGAAGACCTTCTAAAATACTCTTATACTTTAAAACAGTTGTCAGACTCAGTATTTCACCTAAATTCTCATTAATACAAAAGTGTTGCTGAGCAGCAGGAATAAGGAATAGAAAGTGGAAAAAAAACCCAAACACTCACTTTCAAATTCAAACACATCCACAGTACAATCCACCTTAACCTTAAAAACCTATGGAGCTCTTCAACAGCTTCATTCTATTAAATTTGGTGGAACATTAACACCACATCTGCTGACATCAAGCAAGTAAATGTTTACAGTTTCTTTTCAAATCATTCTATTGTTTTATTACCTGTTTTGTCGGCACCTGCCTTCTGCAGCATACCCAACTGGTAAACACAGTAGCTCTTTTGCTCTATTCCAGCAGAGCAGTTCATTCCATTACCAAGATACAAAAATAGAAATAAGCAGATAATTTAAAGAGGATTCAGCTACTATCTGCTATTGTAAAAGCATGATCACAGCCCAGACTATCTAAGTCTGCACTTTGCAAATGATGACATCACGCTATGAAGTGATCTCAGTCAGACACTACTGATTTCCACAAAATCACTCCTAATAATGACTATTTGGCAAATATTTAATGAGCAAGAAAAGAGAATTCATCTTCAACAGTAGGTAGGTCTGGTACATTCTATGTTTATTATCCTCATTTGCTCAAACTATCGACAAAACATTGAACAGGGTTAGATGGAGGCATCTGTTTTGTCTATAAACATCAGCCTATAGCTTTTTCTTATAACCTGGCACAAAGATAAATCGATTTATCCTGAAATTACAAGCTTTGAAATAAAATATTATTTACACATGAGAGCTATAAAGAAGCCGTAATACAGCATAAAAGCAGAATTGATGAGCTATGCCTATGGAGATCTTTTAAGCTGTGCACACCACAGTCACATACAACCATAAACTTCAGGGGTCTACAGCATTCAAAGCTAAATGAGGACATGAACCTGGCTAAAAGAGCATCACCCCTTCAGACACCACGAGCTTTCGATCAGAGTTTTCACGCAAATAAGCAGTAAGTCTTAACAGACCTCATGCTGTAAGAAGTCTTCAATAGTCCATACTATTACATTAACTTGTTTTAATTTGTTATACACAGGAACAATTTGTTTAACAAAACAGAACTGTTCCTGCTTTCCCCAGCTGCCAATGTTACTCAGCCTGACACACTGAAAAAAAGTGGTTTATATTACAATCAGAAAGGCTAAGAAAAGTCTGTCCAAGGAAACCCCTTTCTCCCACCACCACAAGTCCATAGTTAAGGGTCTAAGTTCACCACCCAACAAGATGGATGTGACCATCTCCCATCTTTGCAGTTGGATACATAAGGCAAAAAATTTCAAGGCCCCACTAATTGCTGAAATAGCCACCACATAGCCAAAGGGTAAAAATGGCATCTGATAGCCATCGGGACCCAAGACCATAAAGGCTCAAGACCTTACTACTTTAGCTGAAGGAGGAGGAGGAAGAGTAGAACTGGATTTTCCATTGCCACCCAACTGAACTGTCTGAAAAAGGAACATTAATTCATTCTACTTCTTTTTATTAGCACAATGCACTAATAAACACTAACGGGTAGTAAAAAAAAAAAAAAATCTTCGTACAAGCAAGCTTTCCCATGTTCTTAAGTTAAAAATTCTCTATGCAGTGTCCATATTTTTCTTTGACTTCTTTAATTTACGTATTACGTTTATTTTTAAAACCTGCAATCTTCAAAACACTAAAAAAGGAAAGGATAAACATTTTTTAAATTAAAAAAAAACTCTTAAAAGGAAAGTCTTCAAAAACCTAGGGGATTTGAAAAACAAGGAGAAAAAGATGACACAAAACCTGAACCCTGCACTGCAGTCAGAGCGCTGTGCAGCACACGGCTGTCTAGACAACTCTTAGTGCCTAATCATAGCTACATGGCAATTTTAAAACTTAAATAGGAATACTTATCCCAAAAAGGGAAAAAAAGTCACACAGGCATGCAAAGACAAGAAGCACATTAGAAATCCTGTAAAATTGCTTTCAAACAGGTCACTAACACGTGATAGTGTGTCAATGATAAAATAGTTCTAAAACTAAAGACATCATTATCATAGCGACTCTGATTAAAAGGCCTTTTATAACCAAATTTGTCAATTTAGCAAAATAGTCACAATCTGAAGAAAAAGCTTAGTAATCAGTTTTTACCAGGTTGATGACAGGGATACGTACTGTAATCAGGATGTAAAACATGTGTCTCCTCGTCTTCATCTATTGTCTGTCCTAATGAAAACAGTCTGACACGTCTCATCTTCAGTAGCCTTGGGGCGCTTTCATGGGCAGTACTCCCAACATCCGGAACCACATCTCCAGAAACAACAGCGGGAACAATTTTTTTTAAGAATTCCATTTTTACTTGCCCCCTGTGTTCTCAGCATTTACTAAATTCAGCAGTTTAGCTACACGTTACAGAGCGTGGCTCCCACATCAACTTCCTTGAGCACAGAGGTAGACTTCTCCTAAGTGATGTCACAGCAAACCTGGGTGGTGCCAACACCAGCAACGTCAGCTGCCAGCTGCTCCAAGGCAGATTTTAAAGACTTCTAACTGTACGGACTGATAAGAAAACCAAACAACAAGAAACCTATATATTAACCAACACATGCCAAAATCTGCACTTGTAGAAGACACTGTATTTAGTATCGCAACCACTTTAAGCGCTAACAAAATGCACAGTGTTTTCAAATTTCTATCTGACAGAGTTCGATAGCTCTTACTTTTCATGAAGTGCACAGACAGTGTTCATCTGTGTTTGAAAGATAACACTTATCATTCAGAAAGTCTACAGACCAGCTTTACAAACAGTCTAACAGTACCATAATTTAAACCACTTGCAGTCTCACATGGTTTTAACTACTAGCCACGACGATACTAACAGTTATTAAGTATTAAGTTCTCTTTCACAGAGACTCTGATGCTGTATTTACCACTTAAAATACTCAAACCACCTTCCAGAAAACACCAAGTACAGAAATAACCTGTCTCATTTTGTCCAAATGTCCACTTTATCCCTAAGGGTACTTCTTCATACATTCCTGGTTTAGATGAGTTTTTTGGCTTTGTTTGGGGGAATTTTCAATGTTGTTCTATATTTAGCTTAAAGAAGCCATTATGAAAGATGCCTTGCATTTGGAGCAGAAAGCTCAAGGGGAAAAAAAGAGACATTAGCATAGAAGAGTGTTCCTTAATGCTTTCTACATGTGGGAATATGTATAATTGAAAGCATTACTGTATTTACTAGACTTGGAGTGGAGATCCACAGACACACTGCTAGGTAATATTCTCACCCCATTTGCCACCAAAGACTGTACACATCACTCAGAGAAAATCCACTAATACTCATTCTGAATGTCTGCACAGCAGCCTGCACGCTTCTGTTATTTTTAGGAAAGCAGCTCAGTGTCCAAAACATTTCTGAATGCATTCAACACAGTTATCCAAACCAAGTGTGCAGCATACCACACAACTATACAATCCTTAAAAGAAGGTATTTAATCTGAAATTCACTACCGTGTCTCTTAAAACAAAAAATTACAAAAAAAAAAAAATCTATAAAAGGTCCATAAGAGTAACCTGTTTCTGATTTCAGCGTTCCAGTAGTTCTGCTCACAAGGAGCTGCTCAGCTGGATTAAGCCGACCCACTCTACTGTCACACTTTCTAAGTATTAAATCTAGTAAAGAACACCACAACTTGAAAAATTTGGTACAAGTTCATTAAAGTTGCCACCTAAAACATTTTTCAAGTTCTGCATGGACTGAAAACATGTGATACCTTTTGCATTCAAATCTGCATTAAAATCCCCAAATATTCAAGTTAGCCTATGTTTCCCTTGTAAATGAATACAAAATTTTACACATTTTTTTCGCTGTAAATTAATACAAAATTCTGACCTTATCATAAAAGACAGGTTATTAAAATATTTCCTGCAGTGAAAGATCTGTGAGATCAAGCAAAAAACTGTCCCCATGATTCCACTAACAGTATTTTTTCCACCAATACAAAAAAAGTTACACAAAATATATTTTCAGAAAAGCGTTTTATGTGTTTTCAGAACAAAAGATACTACAAAGACTAGAAAGATAATTTGTGATTAAAAAAGATCATGAGTCATTACAAACTGAAGCAATGACTTATTCATAATAGCATTATTTCTATAGAATTTCTTTTTTTGCCCTTGAAATCTTGCCACAAACCTACTTTGCAGTTTCTATCATTTGGGAACAAAAGAGAAATTTGGACACTTCTGTGAGAATAAGCATGCTTCCAACCCTCCACCTGCCAAACTGCAGTTTGCAAAGAAGGGGGTAATCAGATATTTTGAGTTGTACGTAATTTAAACACCCCTTGAAAGGTTCAAACTAGATGTCAAATTGCTCTTAACCACCCTGTGGAGGTTTTATTATGCACGTGGACACAGGGGTGAGATGACAGACGAAGTGCAAGTACCTAGCACATCTCCTTCAGTTAAATGCATACAGTGTGACTTTCTACACAACATGCAGCATATGTGAATTTAAAAAATTAAGGGTTGAAACTATAAGTTTTATTGTTAAAAAAAAAGTAACAGCCTTTCAAGTAATAGCCTTTCAATATAAACAAAGCACTTATAAAAAAGGAATAAACACTACCTACCATACACATGATCATATTTTAAGATTAATTAAATAAATAAATAAATTTAAACTTTCTTATTCTGGAACCTCTAAATAAAAAAAAATAATGGAGACTCAAGCTTATATGGATTTATTATTGTATTACAGTAAGTCTTTGATGTCTTTCTGTGCGTATTCCACTTCTGTTACACTCAAAGGACAACTCCGGTGTTGCAGTGAAGTGTCTGCTGAGGTCATTCATGCTTCCCGTTTCAATTCCACAGCTAGTGGTATAAACAGTAAACAGACAACATCCAAGCTCCGCATCCCTCACTAACAGGAATCCACACCAGCAGGACCTCATCAGAAGGGAATACGAATGGATCATGAAACATGCAGAAGTTCTGCACTGGGAGACCAGGGGGTGATCAGAGGGCAACAGCACTTCTCAGAGCATTGTCCCTTTGGATTAGACCTTTCAGGACACAAACAGCAGAGCTGTTTGGCAGGGGTGCACGGGAAAAGCAGCTACATGGGAATTCCGTTGAAGCAGGTGAACCTGCTGATGCAGGAACATCCTGACTATGAAAAATGCTGAAAAACGAGAACACAATCAATGAAAGAAGGATCCATGTGAGAGAAAACTACTTGCAAGTGCTTTGAGTTCACGCGTCTAGAGTATTTTTAGAATTAGCAATTAGGACAGTAAAAGACAACTATGAAGCAGCCAGCATACTGGGAAGTATCATTTTAGAAGAGAGCCTAGGTGCCCTATAGCCTACCACAAACGTGCGTTACTTAATGGGTCTCTTCAGGAACAAGCACACGTTACAAACCCTCAGTGTTGTAACAGTGGTTGATTTTAAAACTACCCCACCCTTCTAGAGCAAACCCACGCAGTCCCACCCGCCGTCGGAGAGAGGACACAAGGCTTCCTTTACGTCTAACACTTAAGATGGCAAGTCAGGTCCTGGGGTTGCCGGCGGCCAGGAGGAACAGTAGCGCCCCTTGGCCTCCACTGTGCCGACAAGGGAATAAAAAGGCTCTGAAAGGGGACCCCGCGCCCGGGCGGCAGGGAGGGCTTTGCCCGCAGCGCCCCCAGCCGGCGGCGGGGCCGCGCCGCCCCCCCCGCGGCCCTCCTCCGCCCCTCGCCGCCGCGGGCTCCCGGGCTGCTGGGCCCGCTGACCTCGGAAGCGGAGCGGCTTCAGGCTGGGCTCGTTTGTGGGTGCCGCACAGGCCGCCCTGCCCCACGGAGGAGGGGAAATGCCCGTGGCTCCACGGGCTCCTCCGACACCGGCAGGGTAGCTTCGTTGGCACGGTGGTAACACGTTCTCCAGAACTCTTAGCCATAACCATGCCGGCAAAACGGCCGAGTGGTATGACCACGCTGGCAGAGAAGGCAGCTGGAGGCGTTCCTGGGGGTTGTTTTTTTTCACCCTTCACCTGGCGGAGAGGGAAAGGCCCACGCAGGGTGTGCACAGGCCGAGGATCTGCATCAGGTGGCAGAGCTGCAGGAAATGGCAAAAGGCTGCACATCGTCAGAGGAGCCAGGCAGAGATCGAGGGGTGGTCTCCGAGTCATGTTCCTGTAGCAGACACCACCGAGAATGAGGCACCATGGACGCCGATGACCCACAAAAGCGGGGCTCTGCTTCAGTCTCCACGCTCCAGCATCACAACAAAACACAGATATGAAGCTTTAACAGACATAGACACCCCTGAGCAAGGTCTGCAGGGAGAACCTGCACCAGCAGCACACAGTGGGAACCAGAAGAAACGGCAGGTATTCATAGCAGGTGACTCTCTGTTAAAGGGCAGAGGCACCCATCTGCTGGCCTGACAGAGAGGCACGAGAGGTGTGCTGCCTTCCAGGAACCAAGACCCAAGATATCACTGAGAGGGTGCCACAGCCAGTTAAGAGCATGGACTACTATCCACTGTTACTCTCTCATGTGAGCAGGAACAATGCTGCATGTCAGAACCTGGGTAGAATCAAGGAAGACTACAAAGCCTTGGGGGTGAAAGTGAAAAATATTGGTACCTGTTATCTTTTCCTCCATTCTATCAGCTGGAGGAAAGGAGGCAGCCAGAAATAGATGAATAATGCGTATCAACTTCTGGTTATGTGGCTGGTGCCATCATGAGGGTTTTGGCTTTTATCACAATAGGACATTCTTCAACCATAACCTGTTGAGGAGCGATGGAATTTACCTGTCTGGAACAGGCAAGGGTATCTTTGGCAGCAGGCTGGCCAACTTGGTGAAGCGGGCTTTAACTGAAGGACTCGTGGGGTGGGGTCTAAAGCAGCAATGCTCATGCCACCACATCTAACTGGGGAATATTCCAGGTCGAGCACAGCAGCAACAAGTATTCCTTAGCTGCCTCCCCAGACAAGTACTAGAAGGCTACCTGCCTCAAGGGTGAGTATGGGTACAGTGGATCCTCCTGCACCCCTCCAGGGAAACCTGTGCTCAATTACCCCTCTGAAATGCTTGTACACCAATGCACACAGTATGGGGAACAAACAGGAACAGCTAGAGATCTGCGTGCATTTGCAGGGCCACGATCTCATTGCAATTACAGAGACATGGTGGGATAGCTCATGTGACTAGAATGCTGTCATGGAGGGCTATGTACTCTTCAGGAATGACAGGTCAGCTAGGCAAGGTGGGGGAGCTGCTCTTTATGTGAGAGAGGAGCTGGAGTATATCAAGCTCTACCTAGGGGGGCAATGAAGAATGAGTTGAGAGCTTATGGGTAAGACTTAAGGGGCAGGCTAATACCGGTGATGCTGTTGTAGGTGTTTACTACAGGCGACCTGATCAGGATAAGGAAGTCAATGAGGCCTTCTACAGACAGCTGAAAGCAGCCTCACAACCACAGGCCCTGGTTCTCATAGGAGACTTCAGCTACCCTGATATTTGGTGCAAAAGCAACACAGCCAAGCACCCACAATCCAAGAGGTTCCTGCAGAGCATTGACGATAACTCTGACACAGGTGGTGGAAGAATCATTGAGGAGAGTTGTGCTGCTGGACCTTGTACTAACAAAGACAGACTGGTCAGGGATGTGAAGGCTGGGGACAGCCTTGACTGTAGTGACCAGGAGATGGTGGAGTTCAGGATCCTGTGTGGAAGAAGCAGGGCAATAAGTAAAACTGCAACCCTGGACTTCAGAAGAGCTAACTTTGGTCTCTTCAAAGACCTACTTGGAGGAATCCCATGGGCTAGGGTTCTAGAAGGCGGGGGGGGCCAAGAGAGCTTCCTCCAAGCTCCAGATCAGTTCATCCCTCTGAGGAAGAAATGAAGCAAACGAGGCAGAAGACCTGCTTGGATGAGCAAGGAGCTTCTGGAAAAAAGCTCAAAGGGAAGAAGGAAGTTTACAGCATGTGGAAAAAGGGACTAGACACTTGGGAGGAGTATAGAAGTGTTGTCAGAGTATGCAGGGATGCAGAGTAGGCAGGATTGCAATGAGGAATACTAAGGCCCACTTGGAATTAAATCTGGCAAGATATCAAAGACAACAAGAAGGGCTTCTTCAAACGCATTGGTAGCAAAAATACGACTATGGAAAATGCGGGCCTGCTGCTGAATGAGGTGGGTACCCTGGTGACAGAAGATACAGAGGAGGCAGAGTTACTGAATGCCTTTTTTGCCTCAGTCTTTACTGCTAAGGCTGGCCCTCAGGAATCCCAGACCCCAGCAGTAGGGGAGGAAGCCTGGAGAAAGGAAGACTGCCCCTTGGTCAGGGAGGATTGGGTTAGGGATCTTTTAGGCAAACTAGACACCCACAGATCCAGGGGCCCTTACAGAATGCACTCATCCGTGCTGACGGAGCTGCCAGATGTTGTTGCTGGGCCACTCTCCATCATCTTTGAAAGGTCATGGAGGACACGAGAGGTGCCCAAGAACAGCAAGAAAGCCAATGTCACTCCAGTCTTCAAAAAGAGCAAGAAGGAGGACCTGGGAAATTACAGGCCAGTCAGCCTCACCTCCATCCCTGCAAAGGTGATGGAACAGCTCATTCTGGATGTCATCTCTAAGCATGTGGAAGAAAAGAAGATTATCAGGAGTAGTCAGCATGGATTCACCAAGGGGAAAACCATGCTTGTCCAATCTCACAGCCTTCTGTGAGGGCACAACTGGCTGACTCGGTAAGGGGAGAGCAAGGCTTTTGACACTGTCTCCCACCACATCCTCATAAGTAAGCCTAGGAAGTGTGGGATAGATGAGTGGACAGTAAGGTGGATTGAGAACTGGCTGAAGGACAGAGCTCAGAGGGTTGTGATCTGTGGTGCTGAGTCCAGCTGGAGGCCTGGGGCTGGTGATGTTCCCCAGGGGTCAGTACTAGATCCAGTCTTGTTCAGCATATTCATCAGTGACCTGGATGAAGAGACAGAATGCACCCTCAGCAAGTTTGCTGATGACACTAAACTGGGAGGAGTGGCTGACACACCAGAGGACTGCGCTGCTGTTCAGCAAGACCTGGACAGACTGGAGAGTTGGGCAGAGAGGAACCTAATAAGGTTCAATAAGGGCAAGTGTAGGGTCCTGCACCTGGGGAGGAATAACCCCATGCACCAGTACAGGTTGGGAGTCAACCTGCTGGAGAGCAGCTCTGCAGAGAAGGACCTAGGAGTCCTGGTGGACAACAAGCTGACCATGAGCCAACCATGTGCACTTGCGGCCAAGAAGGCCAATGGTATCCTGGGGTGCATTAAGAAGAGTGTGGCCAGCAGGTCACAGGAGGTTCTCCTGCCCCTCTACTCTGCCCTGGTGAGGTCACATCCGGAGTACTGTGTCCAGTTCTGGGCTCCCCAGTTCAAGAGAGACAGGGAACTACTGGAAAGAGTCCAGCAGAGGGCCGCAAAGATGAGGGGGGTGACTGGAGCATCTCTCCCACAAGGAAAGGCTGAGAGACCTGGGGCTGGAGAAGAGAAGACTGAGAGGATTAACTGACAGTTAATTCCCAATCTACTTAGCATTAATGGTTTCCTTGGTCCAGTTCAGTTAATATAATTTCACAGCAAAAAAAACAAGGACCAGTATAAGCAGGGACAAAGCAATGTACAATTTTGCAATAAAACATCTCTAGTCAGTGTAAACTTCTTGTAGCTATTATTTTGCATAAAAAATACTTTAAACCTAAGACATTTAATATTTCTATAGTTTTATTTTATTGGTTTTTTTAATGTAAACATGCAAATAGCTTTGGTTGTGCCCACACATTTATCAGAGAAAGTCTAGCTTTCTGTTTCCTGAGAAATTAAAGAAAAAGTAACAAACAACTGTCAGCTTTTGGTAAAGTTTCAATTTCCTTTCAGTCACTTAAGCTCTGTATTTGCTCTGTATGTGTGGCAGGAGGGTTTTTTTGAGCAAGTTGTGGGGCTTTTTCTTCAGAAGATTGGGGATTTCTGGGGTGATTTGGTTTTGTTTGTTTGTTTTTTTAAGAGCTTGGCTTTATTTAGTATTAGTAGAAATGAAATACAAGTAGAAATAAAATATCTGGCAAAATATATCCATCAGAAGCTGAACATAAAACACAACTGTTATGTTCGCTGACTGAATGCAGTATTATCCTGTTTAATGAAAAAGCCCCAAAATTTTTTACCGTTTATGTATTAGGTAACAACTGTTCTTATCTTGAAGTCACATGCAAGAATACAATGCTTTCCTGAACTCATTATGAGTTCCTGAGAAGATCAAGGTATTGTCTACCCCACAGCTTCTACAGTCCTCAGTCAGGATAAGGATCTGGGCTTCCTGTCACTAACCTCTCGCTTGTTCCAAGTACTGACATATCACACAAGGTCTTCCAAACCTATGAATTTCTTCCACCGGCAGATTTTCTTCAAGTAAGAACTTGCATTTCAAAACAAATCCCAGAGTAGTAGGTACTCTGAATCATACCCATTCCCATGCAAGTAGGAACACCCGGAGAAGATGTCATTACACAATCCCGTAACTACAGAATCAGACAGATTTTTTCCCTTATAAAAGGACCAAAGTGAATGACGACAAGCATGATGTTGATATTTCTATGCAAAGGACATTAAAAAACCAACATTTAAAAAGATAAAGTTTCTGTGGAACAGCTACCAGTAAGTCAGACCAGTAATGGCAACACTGCTATGAAATTGGATCTCTAAGGAATTGAGAGCTGAAAACCTTTACAGAAAGCTTTTAAAATGCTTCACAGAAATACAGGGTTGCCAATTGCTAATGTAGGTTTGCCTATAGAAAAGCCAGAACATAGATTAAGTGATAACCAGAGACCAGGCACACATATACATCTCCAGAATTACTTAAGAACAAAAGTAGTTCACAAGTTTAAGTATTTTGGCTATTTGGTTGATGGCTATTTTCACAGCCATTGTCACTGTTTCTCTTAAGAATTGTCTCTAGCACTATACATGAAAGTACGCATCTGTAGAAGCATTTCCTCAGTTTGAATAGCCAACTTTTAAAATCATGCCCAAAGCATACAAGTCAAATGACCAGGGAAAGAACCTATAATTTATTGTTCAAAATAACCTTCATTCCAATCCTAAAAGTGCATACAGCACCGGTTTATTTTGCTTCCCTTACCAATCCTGCCCTAATCTTAAGTTTACTGCTTAAAATTTTATACAAGGAAAGTAGGTTTAAAATGTTACTGGACTACGGAAACTATCATTATCCTGTCTTCATTATGACTCTTCTCCATAGCTTCTATTATTCTAAAAAAGCAGGCTTACTGAGTTCACAGTAGACAGGACAAGCTCAGTTCCCAATACCAATGAAAACCCTCTGGACATCTAGATTAAATATAGGTCTGTCTTGGCTGACACAGCATTCATTCACTCTAATCTATTTTAGTTCTTCTCTTGCAAAATGGACAGAGTTTTTGCAACATAGTCGTAGAAAGTTTATATACACTGCAAAACAGAAAGTAGAAATTAATACTCAACATAGTAAAAAACCTTGAGTAGGTAAATTCAGAAGTCCATTCACATAGACTGATATGTTTCATTATTAATTTAGGCATACATCCTCTGTGCTTTCTATACAGACCATACTACTAAAACTCTGAAATAATATAGCATTATAGTGAAATATATTTGTATCACAAAGTTTACATTAGCTGAGGAGCAATGTATTTTTAAGTGTCATATAATACACAGTCCTCCTATATAAAATATCATAGTGTGATCCCATTCTCATAACAAAACCATAGTGCCAAAGAAGGATGTGCAACTAGAGATCAAGATTCATAGGTTAGTATTAAAATTAGTCATAGAAGAAATAAGAACTTCATTTTCTTAAGTTACATCTTTGTTCAGCAGCAAGGGTAGCTAAACCAAGTTGCTGAACAGAAGTTTCTTATCTGTGGGACTTCAGAAGATTACTCTTAGCTAGACAACATCGGTAGTTAAAACTAATGTATCTATTTTCTTAACATAATATTATCAGAAAAAAGTTAGATATCATGTATATTTGCCCACAGATATGTTGGGACACAACTTCGAAACTTCTCCCTTCTCATCTCTTCTACGTCAAAAGACAGAAATAACAACCTCTAAAGCATTACAAGATTCTTCTAGTGGAAATATATACGCTTATAATTTAAAATAGTAGTAGCTTTCCTCTTTAAATCCTAAATGAAGGACCTCCTTCAGTGTAAAGCAACAGCACTCCAATTCTTCTGCAAAATATAGGTGTCTTTGCCTCTTTTTATTTAATAACTTGAATGCATTTCCACTTTACAATCTGGACATAACAAGAATAAATGCTGCTGCCAGAACTATGCAATTTGGCTTAAATAGAAAACAGCCCAATCTATCAGTTCTTATAATAATGGTAGTGGTACGAGGTACTCTGGGCTTAAGTCTTCAACATTTATGGCTTACAGAAAGATTGGCACCTGTATTAAAGGAAAACAAGTTCACTCCTGCTCAGGTCAAGATGCCTTCCTTACCAATTAGGGACGTGCAATGATTACATTAAATTCAAGGCAGTGGAAAAGTAAGACAATTAAGGAACTTCTCAGCTAGTACCTGATCTGAGTATGATTTACCACAAAAATACATCAGATGAATACCAGCTATTAATTTAGAGCAAATCTTCTACGTAAATTTTGTAACCCTAGAAGAGAGTAAAGGTTTTTCCATATGCAAACATAGAATGTTTATGGATATTCTTTCCATTGAACAAGTTTTTTTAATTAACATTCAATTGTCGCCTGTCTTGAGGAGGGGAAAAAAAAAAAAAAAAGAGAGAAAAATCAGTAACAACCAGACTACCAGATGCAGCAGAGGATGCTCCCAGTGGAGCTCCATGTGCACCTACAGGAATCCCAGTATTGTAGCTTTAGTACGTAAACATTTGTAAAATGTCATTCATGTTTAACAGAAAACAGATCTATCCTTTCAATACTATAGATGTTTCATATTGAAGAACTAAAGTATTTCAAGTGACTATATTAATTTCTAAAAGGAGAAAAAGTAAAGGCAGGGAATTTGCACTTTTATAATTTCTAGAAAGGAAAGAGAATAGATGTGATTTAGGTTGGTTTGGCAAGGTTTTGGTTTCAGGGCTTTGAGCACAGGAGAGCAAATACTAACTTCCAGTGCAAAATGTTGGATGAAATCTCATTTACTCTTTCTATTTGAAAAGCTACAATATACTTGAGATGAAACAGAGATCCAACTAAGTTAGGTACTAAATTAAGGTCCAAAAATTTTTCTACTAGGCAGGGGAGAAAAAAAAGAAAATACATTTAAAACCCAGTAATTTTGGATTATTAGCAAATAAGAAGACACAGTTGCTAAATGCACTGCTAGAATAAATAACTCAGTACATCAAAGTCACTAAGTGTTTACACGGGAAGATGAAGGAACCTAAACCAACAAATTGTTGAGCCACCCAAAAGAAAGCATTTTTATCCTATATGGAACATTTATGTATTTATGCACACCCATGCAGGTTTGCTCGCTAAAATTAGTCATGTTATTACCGTAAATCTTATGGAAGTGCAGAGAGGTGAACAAGAACACCATAATTAAAATAAAACCCAAATCCACATGGAAACAATACATGGCACAGTAACTGTGCAGCTTCAGAAGCTGGGTGAACAGACCATCCTTAGAAGACAGCAATCAAGGCAAAGGCAGTGCTCCTTCACACAGGCTCCACTGCTTAGGCATTCTGACAGTGACCTGGGGGCAACAGAAAAGCTCAAAGAGCGCCTTGATGTATTAGTTCTTTCCAAGTACCACAAATTAAGATGGATCTATGGAACAGACAGACACATCATGAACAGTAACTTGAAAAATACAGATTAAGACAAAGTAGTGATAGTGTACATTTAACCACAGATATCAGAAATTAGAATAATCCTTTTTAATCTAACACCAGAAGTAGCATGTGAGATTAGCATGTATTGTGAAGGAATTTAAGAAAAAATCCCTTATTTGGGTTCAGAAGAGACTTACTATATCACACCTATCTGAAGGAGAGGTTAACCCTGTTCCTGTCAGAAGCAACATAAAAAAAAAACCTGCCTTTGAAGAGCAGAAAGAGGCAACCATTGAAATTTAAGGACATAGCTGAACATGATCATCCAGGAAGCCAAGGATTCCTTTATTTAAAGAAAACTGACACTCCAGTCATCTGATTAGAATAGAAAGACTAAAGATGACTTGCATCCTTTCCTCACTTGTGACATTTTAAATAGACTAATAATAAAAGACTTGTAATTGTCATAGCGAAAGAGAGGAGAATTCTTTTTGAACAAAGTTTCATAGGCTGGAATTACTTCCTCCTTAAAGAAGATACCACAAAGTGAACTTTACTGCTTTCCATTTCTTAGTAACTAATTTTCAAAACCATCCATTCTTTTCAAGATAATGTGTGTTAAACACTAAGAAAAAAAATCACGAGAGAAAATGTTACATACACACTTTTAACACACACTAGTCAGCTTATAGTACAATTGTTTCAAGCTAGCAAACTATCTACAAATGGAAATACAGGGGGGTGTCAAGACTGTCATTTTGTCCACGCTAGGGTTGTCTTTCATCACTCACACAGAAGAGCCAATGAAATGTGGTTAAAATTAAGAATATTAGCTAAGTACTCCTTAAAGAGAGAGGGCCCCTTTCCTCACACAACACCATTATTCCTTCCTTGACTCTGCTATGTATTTTAGCCTTTATCCTTTAAGGTATACCTCCAATCAAAGGATGGGGGACTTTTTTTTTTTTTTAAACACATTGTCTGCATCAGACCTGAGCCTCGCAGATGTGTGAACTTCATCACCAGTGGTGAATTGTAGGTGGAAAGTGCCCTGGGCCAAGTGAGGCAGGATGTGTTAAGCCATGCTGGGCAGAAGCACAAGGAAGAGGAATCCACAGAGAGTTTCCACAGGAAAGCTCTGCAGCTACGGTAAGATATATCAGAAGTAGCTGCATCACTTCTGCTTTACTCAAACCTCTGAAAAAACGCCTATCATTGTCTCCCTGTCTTTGAAATAAAGTACTTGTTTTGTTTAAAGAGATAGAGTGTTTTCATTAGCTACTTGCCAAGGGATAGGCATTTTCCAGTTCCCTGAAGACTTCAGTTTTCCATTCCATCATACACCATGGATTTAAACTGTTATACTATAACTTGTGCAGTTACGCTACACCTTGATAAAGAAGTTGCTGTTTCTTTTAAATTAAACGCCTCTCAAAATGAATTCTTTTCAAGCTAACAGTTGCTGGCTGCACAGAGAGAACAGCGTCTCCACAACCAATAGTAAAATAGTTGTCCAACCAAAGAGTGTTAAAAACAAGATTCAGATACATATGCATACAAATAGCTGCATATAAATAAATTTCACAATCGTAATAGTGCAAAGTTAACCAAGATCAAAGTTAGTCAGCAGGCAAGTTTCTTCCTCCACCATCTTCTTGCTGATGCTATAAGCATTTTCTAAAAGAACTACACAACAGTTCAAGCCCCTTTGAAGGCCAAATGTATTTAATTTTAGGTGTTAAAGAATACCACTGGTAGTGCCTTGTATATTATGTTCAATATACGAATAGATTACACTAAAACGAATATATGAGCATAAAGAAATCTTAAACTAAAAATTATCATTCACTATAAAGATACATAGCTGTCCTCCATGACAGAAAGTAAATTCAAAATGAAAAAGCTTTACAAAAGGCTGAAAAAAGGAATTTTATGAATGTTAGGATGTTGCTAAAAAAAAAAAAACCCACCAAAACCAAAAAACAACACACCCTGACCTTCTAGGTGTAAGCAGCACAAAAAAAGTCTGAGCTATACAAAATACATCTTAATAGAAACTTTGTAATAGAAAAAGAACTTACATGGTTCCATTTATTTCCCAAATATCCACCTTACAATTTATATAGACACAGCTAATGAAACTGCTGAGCAGGGTACTGAGTACAAAGTACTGCTTTAATCCTAAATGGTTATTTGAGTAGAAGAAAAAAAAGAAAACAAAATAAAACCAAAAATCTTTTCTCCTCTTGACGGTCCTTTGTTTTCTTAATTACGCCGGGGAAAAAAACCTCAACCAAACTTAAGTGCTACACCTGCAAAAACACTTGTATGATCAGGTACATTAATTGTTCTGAATATTGTTTAGCAATTGCATTTATACACAGAAATAGATTTTTCAACATAACTGGTGCTCCAGACAACTTTTCAGAGAGGTCATGTAGTCTTCACCACGAGAGCTTTTTGAGACCTGACTGGATAAAGTCATGAGCAACAGGGTCTGCTGATCAGGGAACTGATTCCAGGGAGTAAATCAGTAACGGAGAAGACAAATGGCAGCTGGCACACTTTCCCAGCAGTATATTATTTTTCCTTCTCACATGTATTTTTAAAGGAAAGCACTTGAGATAAGATTCTCTCTGCATTCTCTGACAGGAAAATACACCCTGACAGACAACTTGTCTGTACATTTTGCTGAAATGAAAAACCCCCATATTTATTGCCTACACACACCACAGTAGGTTTTAAATACTGAAGACAAGGACCCAATGCTAAGAATATTTCTTTAAACCTACTACCTGATTGCTTTTAAACATCTAGCAGTAAGTATAGAAAGCACAACTACTGAGAAGTATTCAAAAAACTAGATCGACGCTGAACAGCCTTGTTTCCTATAAGGAAAAACTACACAATTCAACCTTGAATACTCAATGTTTGTCACTGGAGCATGTTTTCTGTATAAACATACATAATTATTAAAACCTGTTAAAGTAAGGTAAAACTAGAGTTGCCCAAAGCATGATAAGCGCCCACCAAAGAACAACTTACAGTAAAAAAATTACACCAACATCCTCAAACCCTGTCTCCATTTTTCGATTTCATTCAAAAGATTGCTTTGGAGTTGCTACTCTAATGTTAAAAAGTGCATTTGCCTTCCTTGAGCAACAGAAAGATATGGATGTCCAAGGTAAACTTCTGCAGCAACAAATTTATCAGCGTTTGAGAGAGAATACATACATCAGAATAAAAATAATTATGGTGTAAAATTCTAATGAAAGGCAGTGAAGCAAGTTAGCATGTTCTATAACAAGAAATGAAAGGCAGTGATAGAGGCAAATGACAGGGATACGATATACTGAAGATGATCCAATGGCAGAACTCACAATACATTCAAATTCTATTTTATTGTATGCTTCTCCTCTAAAGGATACATAGGACAATACAATAAAGGAAAAAGTTACGCTGAAAATATCATAGAATATATACTATTCTAATTATTAATTATAATTAGTGTTATACATATAACATTCTATTACATTCTAGAATGTAATATTATATAAAATGTCTTGAATACAGAAGTCCACATAGCAAATACAGTAAAAACAACTGCACTTCAATATTTTCCTCCTGTCATGCCAATATACTCTCTGTTCTCAAAGGCCAAAAGGAAGTACAGTCTATCAGTTTTACTGCTTGACTATAGGGAAGCAGTACATTGCACTATTTCCGAAGGACAGTTTAGATGTTGGATTAGTTAGATCTATCCATATCCGTTTCAGCTCAGAAGTGCTTTATCCACAATAAATGCCCTATGCCCGACAACAACCTGGACGTATTTACTGCCGATTAAATCCTTACCTGAAGATCAGCAAAGAAAAGAGCACATCTATGTAAGGAATTGTGAGTGCCTTTACTAATTAGGTGCATTACCTGGCTTCATCCACAAGAGGACAGAGCTCAGACACCTGCCCACACATTGCAAAGGAGGACTTAACTAGCATCAAGAAGTCTGATTTGCATTGACCAAGTTGTGAAAAAAAAAACTTGAGAGAATTATCGAACATACAGAAGTTATATGAGAATTACTAAACGTACAGTTTGAGGATTACTAAATGTACAGGAACCACATCTGGCTTAGGAAGTCCCCAAGCTGCAGATGATTCAAAGATAGGAGGCTGCTTGCCCTGTTCTTAACCTCTTCTCCTTAGACATTCACTTTTGGCCATGATCAGTTACTATACTGTGTTAAATCAAATGTTTTTATTTGCTTTAACACAGTACAGACACTCTTCTATTCAGATAATTGATACGTGAAGTCGTAGGTCAAAGTGTATTAACAGAACAATGCAGACAAAGACCTAAGCAAAAAGAAAAAAAAATGATGCATGAAAATTTATTTATGATGGAATTGTGAAAAAGGTCTTACCGCTTCGAAGCCATTGTTAACCACCAACAAGAGCCATTAGCATATCGCACTTAGGAAGGATCCATCACGACATTTTCCCCCCAAGTCCAACGTGTGCTTAGAGATGTGAGAGCAGACAAAGATGCAAACAGCTACGAGTCAGCTGGTACGCAGCCAAGTATCGGAAAGGTCTCCACAGTACAGACAAATGAAGTATAGAACACTGAAAAGAAAGTGAGAAAAACCATAATCAAACCTTAGACATTTACTCAATGGAGATGTCAACATTTTCTAAAAGCTTTAGAATTCTGATTTTTTTCATTGAAAAGTCATAAACGATAAAAACTGTTACATAAAAACTTGTCTTCAGAATTGCTGTTCTGCTCAGAAGCTAATGATTCTTAATGACTTTTTTCCCCATGAAAGAGAGAAAAATTAAGATTGACACCAAAGTAAAATCTAGCTTCCCACACTCAGCATATTTCACATACGTCCATTCTTTAGGTAGAGTTTTAGTTGTACTTTAATTACAAATACACGTTATTAATCATATACACAATTGCTCTCAAATACAAGTCATTCTGAATCAAATTTTTCATATTAGTCCTTTCCCCTGCTTGGTTAGCACAAGGATGTGGTCAGAAAAAGAAACAAACAAAACTTCAGCTGCGTCTCCCTAACAAAGCCTTGAGAACTTCTAGAGATTGATTCTTTCACAACAGAAGTCTGTATGCAACCTGCATGCTTGTCACAACTTGCCTAAGTGGCAGAGTTTGTTTTTGTTCTCCTGTACTGCCAAGCAAAAGCACTTCAGCATTTTTAATTTTACCCTGGAGGCAGATCAAGAACTTAACTGCTTTTAACAACTCAAGTCTCAACGTGCAGCAGCAACCCACAGCTCCTGATCATCTAGTTTGTATGGAAAAAAAAAAAAATTACCTTTTTTTTTTAAGTCATAGCCTGAAAAATTGCAGGTACTTAAAAAGACCTGTACACCCAACGTAACCTTATCAGTGCTCTGATGCAAGACAAATATACTAGTTTCCGTTAGGGATGTGTGAACCATTCAGTCATCAATTCTTTTATGTACAGTTTGTTCTACTTCTTAATTAGTGTTTCCAAAAATACAACAGAGAGACCCACATAATAAGTGCGATGTAAAGGTAAAGAGCCACATCCTGAAGATTTTAAGATGCAATAGAAAGTTTAAAAGTGGGACTTGGAGACAAGCAGGAAATTAGATAAGCTTTTGCAAATAGGAAGCAAGCTGGTATTTATATATAAACTGGAAATATACTATGCAATTCCTTGAAAAAGTGAAGTTTTTTTGAAGACACGACCAGTTATAAAGGGATGTGCTTAAAGACAGATAAAATTCTAACTCCGAATTTCACTTGCCAAATTGAAACTCTCTAATAAAAACATCAACTGCTTTGTTGTTTGTGCATTTGACAGCACAGTGCATCAGATCAGATTAACTTTTTTACTTTTCAGACAATTAGGGAAGCAAACACTGTTTTCTTCGCAGCAGAAATGTATGGCCTTTCATCCTGCCTAGATTAATAAGTGGCACTGTTCACAACTAGAGTTGTATTCAAACACAAGGTATCCTAGAGAATCAAACTGATCAGGATTAAGTCTGACTACAGGAAAAAGAGGTACCAGTAAAGGTAGCAGTAAGGTCAAAAGTCTCCAACAGATACAGCATATTGCTGGAGGGAAGTTCATTGGGCTTCACTTCCTAACTGCAGCTTACAGCTTGAAGTTAAAATGTAACTACACTTTATCAGATTTGAAGTCAAAGGAATCACACAGGTGGAGGTTCAGCGTTTGAGGTTCACCCCTATGAAAGATCTATGTAAAGCCCAGAAGCAGAACATGACAGAACTACATAATAAAGTTCGAAGTACAAGAGGTTGGCTATCGTAAGATTTACAAAAATAATTCAAAGGACACTGCTGCTATCCCTAAGTTTCCATACCTAAAAAAATTCAGAACTCAGAATTCTAACATCACAAATTAGATAACACAGCTAAAAATCCAGCCAACCTCAAACTTGACCAAGAAACAGCATATATAACTTTTACTAGGTGAATTTTATTTTTGGGGGCCGGGGGGGGGGGCAGTGTTTAAAAGAGAATTTTTATCTCCATTATTTTTAAGTTGATGTATTATATTCATAGAGAAGTTGCTATAATGTTGGCTACTATGCAAGACTGAGCTCAACTTCACCTTTTGAGCAGCAATTAGATGCTCCAATTGAGCACACTCTTTGCCATTCCTATATGTAGGAGAGGCGGTACCAAAGACCACTTCCAAAAACTTCAGGGAAGGGGATTAAAATTAACGTTGCAGGAAATCAAAGTGTCAGCACCTGCATTTAAGAAGATGTGTACAACACACTACATTAGAGCCTTTTTATAACTACTGGCCCAGAAGATCTAATACTTCAGAAGAAAGAAATACTAACAGTTTTAAGCAACTACTAGAAGTAGTGTTTTCCATGCTAGAAACCCTGTGCAGGCTTCAATACATTATGTGTTTGCTTTTACAAAGGTAGAATAAAGGCAAAGACTAATTATATTAGTTTTTAAGATATAATTTTAAAAATTACATAAAAGTTGTTAATAAACCAGTTTAGGGACAAACATTTACAGAATGGCACCATGGTCACGCAAACTGATCTGAACCCTCGGTGTTTCACAGAGCTTGGCTAAGTACCTGGCCATCACAAGCACTCCTAAACACAACACACTACCCCTTGTGAGCTCTGCTTCTCTGTCACTGTTCCCCTTGTCCCCTCCTCAAAGCGATGGCAGATGCAGTCAGAGCCCACACAATGGAGAAATGTATCAGGCCACACAGCAAGGCTTCAGCCCAAGGCTCACAACTTACACCACCCCTCATGCAAGGGGTGGAAGGAAAAAAAAAAAAAAAACACACACATTGTAAACATAACCCAGATTTATTATATAACATATTGACCATAATATAAGACTTCCCTGCTACAGACCAATTAGGCAATTTTTCCACTACAGCACTGGGAGCAGGCTGAAAGATTTTCAGGGGCTGCCCAGTTCCTCTGTTCTCCCAACCTTATCTTCAGCAACAGCCTGCACAGCTAGACTGTACCTAGCTTACTGCTTGCTTTCCTCCCAAATAAGTGATATTACTGGCCAAACTAGAAATGACTAAAAAAAAAATTTGAAAGCACCTGAATATTACAGAAATCACTTCTAAGCTAACTACCCCACAAGTCTGGATTTTATAATAATAAAAAAGGGGAATGAAGCTTTCCAGGTTGCTGATATCAAACTCCACCCCCTTTCTTTACTGAAGTCTGGCACACTGTCTTAGCAGAAGACTTTCAGTAATAATTTGGTTCTTTGACTTCTTGTAAAAGTTTTAGTTATATTAATAATTTAACAAATATATAACAATATTCAACACCACAAACTAAAAACGGTTACATGATTAACTGAGTGTTATTAAACGCTGTCAAGAACATGGTGGTCACGCAGTACTTTCCCAGTTTCACCAATGCCACAGGTTGAGGCCGGGCCAGCCACTAACAAATGACAGACGCTCTATATTAAACCCTTTCCCCTCCCAAAAGGGAAAAGGAGAGAGAACAAGGGAGAGAGACTTTATGGTTTGAAAAAGAAAACTAAAACAGCTTTAACAAAACAACAGTAATAAAAGAAAATGTAATAAGTAAATAATGAAATATACACAATATGTACAAATATATACAAAACCAATATGGAACCCAACTCCCCCCACCCTGATGACGACACATCACCACCACGCTGCAGGGCTGGCACTGGGGCAGTCCCAGGCTGGACGTGGCAGCAGACAGGAACCGGATGCAGGAGCTGGACTCAGGCCGTGAATTCAGGGATGCATGAATCAGGATCAAAGACAGAAGAACAGACAGAGTCCTCCTCAGATGTCGGCCATTGAAGAAGAGAGAGACCCTCGTGATCTCTCCGCTTTATACTGAATATGACGCCTATGGGATGGAATATTCTGTAGGTCAGGTTTGGGTGTCCACTTCGCTCCTCCCTGCAGCTGCGACCTTTTTCGTGCTTGCGACCCTTTTCACTCCCGGCACCCCAACACGGAGCACAAGATTTAGCAGTGACCTCGGTCGCTATAAGAACAAGTATAAGCAAGGGCCTCTCTGCATCCCATTCCTTGGTACGGACTATAAACATCAGGCCTTATCACTGCTAGAAGCAGTCACTGTCTGGAAAAGCGTGCTGCTGCTGTTTCAGAAAGTGCTGTTAGTTAGAGGAGACTTAACTGAAAAGTTAAAGCACTAAAACAGAATTAGTTCTGGTTTAGCCCAAACCAGGACACACCAACCATTTCCTTACTGAAATACAGTCTTTCTTCCACTCTACAATCCACACAACCAGTGAGGCTAGGTGGCTGCTGATCAATTAACTATAGGGAAGCGCAAAAGCCATAAACAGGAGAGAAGCATGGGTCCCCAATGCAAAAAGCAAGCCTTTTGGGAGTGGGGAGAACTTCATTAAACACAGATATTGCAGCTGGAAGATGCATAGATCATAGGCAAGAAATTGAGGTAGGTTCAGCTTCTATGTAATTGATGCAGATATGAGATAAGCTCATGAGGCAGATCGAGATCACCTAAGGGGAATAATGGGAAAAGAAGAAAAGGATGTGTATCTCAGTCATACCAAAACTTTGGAATATAGCCAAACATCTGCACCCGAGAACTACATTTGTTATACTGGTTCAACACTTTCTTCATAAGAATTATAAATACCTCTCCATCTCAAAACCGACTGAAAAGAATCCCATACAGTCCCCATTGTAGTTCAGAAGGATTTGCAAGAAACTTCAGAGGAGGGCTTGGTGCCAAATGTGTAATAACTTGACCACGATAACTCAAATTTAAATATGTACATTTGCATTCTCCTTTCCTTAGTTAGCACAAAAGGTATGTGAATCAGAAATCACATCCATTGGGCCAGTGCCACAAAACGTGCCTGTTCTTTAAGTTTTGGTGATAACTTTTCATCTTTTGGAATCTCATTTCAGAGTAATAAAAACATGCCAAAAGTCAAATTGTGTTTTTACCAGAGTGGATATTTCCATCTAGGCATAAGACCTTTTAAGTCTCTCAGATTAGCCTCTTAAAAATTGCCCTTACTAGCACCACAGCCTAAGGAACCCAATGCCTTCAGAAACCAGAGTGATGCAAGACTTGCCCAGGTACACCCTTCCCTTCGTGCTAATGCTCTCTGTCTCTCAGCTTTACCTCTGATATTTTCTGATTGTTGATTTCGGGGGGGTGGGGGGGTGGTCCTCAGCTCTAGTAAAAAACCAATGATTTTATTTGGGGCCCCAAAAAAGTAACCTTAGTTATTTTCTACTACATCAACTCTAAGTAGGGACTAGCTGAGAGAAAGTATTTCTGTGCTGCTTTTCAAGAAACTGCAAAATAAAAGTGTCCAATCTGCAAGTGATCTGCAGAGGAACAAGAAATTACAGCTCTCTTCTGTTAGCACCAGAGGCTGTAAGGAATCCATGTATTAACATCACCTCAAATCGATGTTGCTTCCACCAGGAAAACAGCTAAAACTGAGTCTGCACCAGCACAGATTTTTAAATATTACACACAAGTATTTCAGAGGGAAGTAACGAATAAAAGTTTGCCTAATCTTACGTCACCTAGACATTTATCACCACCTTCTCCTTATTTCACATGCACTGGGGAGGAGAAATGGCAGACCATAACCAACAGGAACAACCATCTTCTTCAGAAGCACTGCTGCCTGCAACAATAAAACAAAACAGTGCATCTACAGCATTTGCAGGGGCTCCCACTAAAGTGCTCTCACACATTGATCTAAACACCATAGTTCACGATATTTACATTAACAAAGTTTCAGCAACAGGAAAAGCAAGAACTCCCGTGAGTGTGCAGTGCAGGCAAAAAGCCTCAAATTCTGACCTCTGCACCACCACTGCTATAGCAACAATGGGGAAAATGCAGAAAATGCCAAATGGCTCTAGAAACTAAACTCCTTTTTTTCCTTTTTACTAAATAAATTGCAAGCACGGACTAAACTAAAAACCAATCTATAAGCATGAAACTAAATAATTAAATGTGAAGAATGGGAGCTTAGATCACACTTTCAAAAGCAGGAAATTGCCAGAAGCAGTTTGAAGGTCTCTCAAACCAAAACCAAAAATCCTTTTTGATTCGATAAGCTTTTGGAGATCAACATCTAGCAGGGTTCAAGCAATTGGAACCACTGAATGAAAAAACCAACAGTTTATGTACTACTTCTCCTCCCTTAACAGACTGTTAAAGCTAAAAATACATTCTCTTTCTTAACAAGTGCCAAGAACTATTAAACCACTGACCAGTTTTATTAGTGTGCTTGTACAAAGAAAAATAAACTACAATAAAATTTTTCTTTAGCTATTATATGCCATTAAGAGGAAACAACATTAACTTTATGCACATTTAGTACCAAAGTCTATATGGATTTAATTTTTTAAAAAAAAAATTTAAAAACTCAAAACACCACCAAAAAAAAAAAATCACTTTACTCCCTTGAACAGAGTAGGAAGCTGCTTTCCCCACCCCCTTCCCTGAAAGCAACTTCAACAGAGGTTAAGCTCAGGTCCTGTACATAAAATGCTAGCAGTTCTCCGAATATGCTGACTAGACAACATTGAAGTATAACAGCAGATTTCTTATCTACTCAAGCAGTTGCAGAAAAACATGCTTAAATTGATACACCCCAATCGAGCGCTATATTCTCTGGCCTCTGGAAATCTGATACAAACACATATAAAAGGCAATAGTGCTAATTGCTCTTGAAATACAGTGACCGGAATGAGGACTCTGTTGTACTTGCAGACCACCTCTACACATTCTTTTTTCTTAAACCGCATTCAACCTGCAAACTTCCTAGCGTCTGTATTTACACCGGCTGAGACGTGAACTTGCTGTTTCACTTTAACAGAAGCCCGAATGAGGCCAGTCTGCATTCTCCAGCATGACAATAAGATAAACAGAAAAGTAGTTCAAATATTCTTCTTGTTTCCAGGCACAAAATATTATAAAAGCCCTACTGATACTCTCTCTCTCCTATGCATCCTCCTTTTCTCATAACAAATGCATACTGGTTTTCAAATAGCCATCTGCTAAATTCAAAATATCTTTTGAGGACTTGTGTCACTACATATGTCAATTCTTAAACTGAGAACACCTGCATCACTGACTAGAGTCATGTAAAGATTTTATGCCTTTCAACTATATAGTTATATGTGAGAATTTTATATACTAGATACAGTTTTAAGGAACCATGCAATAAAAGCTACTAAAAATTATAGGGGCTAGAAAATACTTGAAAACAGAACTATTTCCTCCTAATTTAAAAACGCAAGTCAAGAGAACCACAACTTGCACTACAGCATAACATGGAACACACTACGCAGTACCTTCTTTAGATATCCTGCCAGGAGACACAAGGTTGGTCTTCAAATTGGATCAAATCAGTTGCACACATTTTACCCCCACGACCACAAAAATACAAGTATAATCTGTGCCTACCTGACTGCTTGTTTACAGATTTTGAATAACAGACTAGAATATCAAAGGTTGATCATGACACACCATAAGAGAAGTGTTCTTAAATATTTTTAAATCAGGTTCATTTTTTCCCTAGTACAGCAAGGGTCCAAAAGTGTAAGCTAAAGAAATGTGTATAACAGTTGGTTAAGTCTCTCAGATTCCTCCTCTAAAAGCTTGTTCTATTCATTTTGTGCTCGTATCTGCCTAGCTTTCTGCTCCAACGCTCACCATCTACCACTTTGCACCTATACCAGATATTCTACAGTTATTCACCTATTGATTCTGCAGGTAGGTACAGATACATGTACACATACACACACAAACACATGTATTGACTCCATCTGAAGAAACATCTCTGATTCTCAGTTTTATATGGAACATCTGCCACCAAGTTGGTTCAAATGGGGAGGCAGAGGTGAGGTCTAAACTGAAGGAATAGAGGGAATGGAGCAGGATCCTCACGATCTCTGTCTACAGGAAACAGGGAAGCAGGTCTGCTATATCAGAGTGAAGGTGTCAGGGAGATCTACCCTTACTGCTACTCCTCCCAAGACCAAGAGTGCTCATTCCCAACTCTCTCTTTACAAGCCAAGGTGGGGTATCCAGGAGCTCCCTGAGACACTGCAACAGCACCAGCCATCATGGGACCAGCTGCTACTCATCACCCTACCCCAGCAAATATACAGGCCAGTCAGCAGTCACAGTGTACAAGACAGTAATTCTTCAGCTTTTTGGACAACATATTTTTCATGTGACATCTACAGAGGCAGCAATCTTACCATCTTTGCTTACAGCGATCTTTTTTAACATGGTCAGCATTACTGACAAATTAGATGAGTTCAATTTAAGATCATGAAAATTCTGTCAATGTCAAAACGTTCAGCTGCCACAGACACAACCCTAACAGTTCTTTCTGATTTAGCACAAGAACAGAAGTGGTGTTGATAAGGTCTATTCTCATGTAAGACATAAAAATGCCTAGGAACACTTCAACCTATCTCTCATGCTAGCTTCTCTACAGACAATCAGTCCTTGTCCAGGTTTACTGTTAACTCCAAGTCCCCTTTAGGGGGGGACTTCAGCATTCACAAAAGATGCTTCTTCATTTTGCAAAACTGGGCAACTTCACTGGCGAAATAAAGTCAATCTTTGCAATATCCACTTCAAATTTGAATTCATGAGTCCTGGTTTTATCATAACATTCTAAAGCCTTATGGTATAGATATTCCTTCACTTTTTTTTTAATGAATTACGCTTCTTTTATTCTCTTTCAACAGTCTCCCACATTGAATTACTAAAGCTTTATCTTTTGGACCAAGTACAACAAACTATCTGTATTTGTAGTTTTCACCACTCTTCCCAGCTCTTATTTTATAAACATATCCAATATTATATTCAGTTCACTCCAAACAAATAAACTTAACTGCAGAGGGCTGGCAAAACCCACACAATTGTTGCCTTTGAGACTACTACAAAAAACAAGTAGTGAAAGATCAACAGCAGTAAGTCTTCTTGTGAAAGGCTAAACAAGCAGGGTTGAATATTGCAGAGTAGATCTTTCCCATATTCTCACAATGACCTTTCCAGCACGTTCTTCCCTCTGAAAACTGTACCCATTTTTTTCCTTCCACTCTTCTCCCTTGCTTATTCACATGTTCCTAGGGATATCTTTGAGCTCCTCAAATACTACTGCACAAGTATGACCAACATCACTCCCACCACGACCCGAACGACAGTAGGCCCAAGGACTGCTGGGAACAGTGATACTTATCAATGCTGTATTTAACCAACAGCCTCTCTTCCCATTTAATGTAACACCTTTAATAGTAATATTTTTTGTTACAAGTTGCAACTTATGAAGACAAAGCAGAGAAACCTTGAGAGGACTGAGGAAAGAAAACAGGAGCCTAAGGTTTACTGGCAAGGTATTTCCATCAGCACATTAAAAGACCTCTAAGAAGTCCCACTGGAACCTCTGGAATATTCCATACAAGTCTGGTCAATGCATGCTAAAAAGACTAATTCATGTATGAAAGAAGGCAACGATGGAATTTTAGGATGATCAGGTGAACAGGAAACATCTCACCCGAACAAGAGAGAGTCTGGTTTAGCAAAATTATACTATTACTCTCTAGAAATACACTGAAGATAAGTGAAATAAATGTTACAAAGCAAGAATTGCTATTTAAGCTGAAAAATGTTGGCAACTGCCACTAACAAACTCCTTTAACATACAACCTGAGTTACACACGGTCCAAAGTATGTTACTTAATTCTGAAGCAGTCTTCCAATAGTTAGATGACAAAACACACAGTTTGTTTTATTATTATCATAATCTCATGTAATGTTAGTTAAAAAAATCAAAGAAGGAAAGAAAGAGGTTCGAATAAGGAGTCTTCTCCCGTTTTCCAGAGAACAGGGAGAAAGAAGAAAACTGGTCACCACACTAACTCCAAAGTGACCAGCAGCACCACTAAGTGTGCACATCAATAGTCCCAAGTCTCCTGCTACAAACTCTGCTGAAAAGCGAGCTATTTCAGACTAACCCAGCCTCAGCTCTGAAACAGTACAGTTCACCTACACTTGTACAGGCCACCTGACAAAGCAGCAGCTGGAATGGCAGAAGAAAGGTACTCTTGTGCAAAGGTCTGCACAAACTCCACACAGATCAGCTTTGTCTGTCGCCACTAACTGCAAATAACAATTCACGGTACTCACACGGATGAAGCCAAGAATACCCATGTAAAGAACAAACTGTTAAAGCGCCAAAGCTTACAGTAACAGCTTCTGGGCACTAGGCCATTGTATCAGACCAAATATTTAGACATTTCAGAGAACCTCAAACTCAACTTCAGACCTTCATTTTTTTTTAAATACTTGCTCCTCTTCCATTTTTGCATGCAAACACAAATCACTAGGAAAAATTAGGGATAAACACAAAAATCCCTCAAAACTGAAGCCACGTCAAGAGCAGACACTTGTTCAACTAGCTTGAGTGGATTTATTCCTTTCTGATATCTTCCAGTGATGACATTGAATACTGGTTATCAGGGACTTTATTCTGTCATTCTTCCTGGGAGGCGTTCATGTCAGAGGGAATTAGGGATTATAACAGATTTGGGGGAGGGAAGGAAGAACAATGCAAGTCTTAGAAGTGACAGAGCTAGATGGTAGTACACAGATACTTAGAGAATTAACTGTCAACCACTAAGCAGGAGTTACCTAAATACTAGAAAGAAGAACTGCTATTTTAATCAATAGGCAGAAGCAACCCTAGCTGAGTCAGTCTGGCTAATACCTATTACTGGAGTTCACTGGGATTTGGAGTGAGACCAGACAAGAATAACACTGAATCCTAAAACCTTCTAACATTGCAACACTTCTTCTCCAGCCCACAGTCATTCCTGGGAGGATTATTACAGATACAAAAGTCATAAAGGTTCAAAGTTGTTTGGGTGTGAGCGTGCAGAAGCGGTACAAAGCAGTAAACTACAGCCAGGCTGTGCACTAGGCCAGCTGCCCTCCCACTGATGGATAAGCTACATTGCGTTTCTTACCAGTAAGGCAACGCAGGCCAAGAACTACAGTTACAGGGTCACAAACCCTGAACTATTATCCTCATTTTTCTTACAGTAACTCACATAACTCATGTGTGCATCTGGCACCTTGCTCACATATTATTATTTGCACAACACCTATTGTTTCTGTTAATATAAAGCTTAAATATAGTAAAAAATTGCTAAAAGCTCACAGCTCTCTAAGCCAGAGGGAGCTTATTATATACCCATGTTCTGTATTATGCGAGTCCACTGAAGTGTAATTTTTGCATACATGTCTCTTCAGGAACTCAGACCAAAAAAAAAAAAAAAAGAAAAAGAAAAAAGTTTAGTCCTTTGTGCAATAATGAAGTAGCCATCACTAGACAAGATGACCAAGATAAAACTCCCTGAAATATAAACCAGGCAACTCCTGATGCAGAACACAGTTTTCCAAGTTGTTTTCCTTGACGCATAGCCACTGGGCATTGGGGGGGGCGGGGGGGGCCGGAGGGCCAGTAATTATAATCTTCTTAAGTTCTTAGAAAAAGTAAATACAGACAGCATGTTCTCAATTGTATTAGCAAAAACTTTCTGCATAGCAATTAATTTTACCCTCCCAAAATTAAAAAGACAAACACTCACAGCAGAAAACAACAAAAAAAAAAAAAAAAAAAGATGTGAGAACCACTCTTGAGCTGCTGAGGCCTAGCAGGATAACACTGGAAAGTGTTAATACAGTAATGTGAAACATGGAACAGTCCTACTTTTTGCCTTACAGCCCTACAGCCCCCCAACTTCCCTCCTCAAAAGTACCATGCTATTACATGAGAACCAGCTATCACCATGCTTTGGTTCACCTAGGCCAGCCAAACAGAAGCAAAATTGAGTACTTCAACTTTACCTTAACTAACCCCAGAGCAGAATTGAACAACTTTTCTTTTGAAATGAAGTTCAGCAACAGTTTTCTGCAACATCCCAAAGCAACATACCACTGCTCTGCTCCAAGGAAACCACTTGCAGAGAGAAGTCAGCACAGGCTTTAACCAAATCCATTCTGGAATATAAATAAGGAGCCATTCACAGCAGCAATTTGCCCAGGGAAGTTAGCTGTCTACTGACACCACCACCCATCAAGTACCACTAAATAAGGGCCTCTATAAACCACAGATAAAGGAAGCTTTCAACAGAGAGAACATCACTCATCTTTAAATACTTGACTTCTTAAACCTGCAACACAATTTTTACGGAGGGTTTTGTTTCCTTCCTGCGATAGTGCCACAAGATAAGAATCGGTGTGTGGTTTCCCAGCACTGGCTCAACACCCTTCTATAGAGATTCTTAAGTATTTGGGGCATATCCTCAACATGACGGTAACAACACAGACCCAGAGTGAATGAGCTACTGAGGAAACAACACATTGAGGAAATACTTCTGAAGTAACTACAGTTAATTTCACTCTGTGCTCAACACAATCAGCAAATCACCTTCCTTACCACAGTGTTCTATATGCTCCATATTGCTTGATCGTGCCTACCTGAGTGGTTCTTCACCTGCTACCTCTAACTTATAAACACCTTGCTCCTTCTGGTCTGCGTTCACATGAAGGTGGCCTACCATCTACATCTTTCTCACTACGTGAACTCTGAGCTTAAGAGACGTGCAGTGCACATAACAGTAGTGAAAAACTTGCTTTCTGCTTTAATGTATTTCTCTCCTAAGGTACATTTCAGATTTGTAGTTCTGAAGGAAGTCCAGGTTACACTCTTGCTACCTCATCTCCAGACTGTCTTACTATTCCTTAAAACTGTATTAGCAAACTGCTTTTGCAACTCATTAGGTATGAGAGACCGCCAAAATATTTTGGGTTTGGGGTTTCTTTTGGGGGGCATTGTTTGCTGGGGCTTTTTTTTTTGTTGTTTTGTTTTCCATCTGATTCCCCAGGATGCTTTACCTGGAGCTATCCTGATTGCTGGACCAGTGATTTCTGGTTAAGACACAAATTGAGTTGTTCACTGAGTAGCTGAGTGTTGTCAGAGTCAACAAAAATTATCACATAAGCAAAATACTGGAAGCATCTATATGAAAGTGGAGGGGAGAAACTCACTAAGCCCCTGCAGTACTGGCAGCCACAGTGGCAACGCCTACATAAGACTGTAAAAACGAATCTTTCAGATGCTGCCGAGCCCATGCTTGGTCCCAACAGCACCCTGAAGCGACTCCTGCAGCGGGGCGCCGCACGCCGAGCGAGGGGAGCACGCATCTCCCTGACGCCCAGGATTTTAAAGTTTCATGTCCAAGCGGGCGAGCGCGGCGGGCGGGCAGGAGGCAGCCGGCAGCGCCGCTGCCCGCCTCCACCGCCCTTCCCTCCCGAGGCCGGGACGCGAGTCTCTCCACCGGAGCTCCGCCGCGCCCGCGCAGCCCCCGGGCACCCCCCGCCAGCGGCGACGGGGCGGGGCCGGGAACAAAGCCCGGCTCCGTGCCACCCTCTCCACTCCGTCCCGCCATTCCCGGGCGGCCTGGCGCACGCCCGGCCCCACCATCCCCCGCGGCGGTGCCTGCCTCGGCGGCCGCCGAACGCCGGAGGCCGGCGGCTGCCCAGCCCCGCTGCCGCGGGGGACGACCGGAGCCAGTCGGACGGGTGCGGGCGCGGGGCGGAAGGAGCCCGGCGGCGGCCGCTTTCCGCTCGGCCCGCGGGGGCTGTGCGAGCGCAGCGCCCACACCGGGGGCTCCGGGGGGCCCGCGACCGCGCCGGGAGGGGAAGGCCGGGCACGCACCCCGCCGCCGGCCGCGCTGCACGGGCGGGGTCGGGGAGGAAGGGGCGGAAGAGGGAGGGCGGGAGGAGACAGGGCGCGGGCCGCGGGAGGCTCCGTCTCCCCGGAGTAAGAGGGCCGAAGCCCCTGGCCGGTGGCGAGGCGGCTAGGAGGCGTGCACCGCCGCCCCCTCCACGCCCCGTCCCCCGCCGGCGGCGGGCAGGGCCGCCCGGTGGCACGCTGCCCTCCCCTCCCCGCCGTAAACAAAGCGGTGTGGGCCGGGGGCCGAGCCAGCGGCCGAGGCCCTACGGGGCGCAACACCCCCCAAGCCCTCCCCGCGCTCCGCTTCCGTCGGAGCAGGCGGCCCCCTCCTCCCGCTCCACCTCAGCCACGCCCGGGTCCCAGCCCCGCCGCTGCTACCGCCGCCGCCTCACCTCTCCCGCCGGTGGGAGCACTGCCTCCCGCCGCAGCCCCAGGCGCCGCCGCCTTGGCGCGGCTACGGTCCCCTTCAGAGCGACTCTGGTGGGAGCTGGTGCGCGACTCGCGCCGCCGGCATCCCCCGCCGGCTTTATCCCGGCGCCGCCTCTCCCCTCCGGTAACTCGACGGTCCGGCTCGTCCCTCCCGCCTCCCCCGCCTCCCCATTGGCACACGCCGCTCCACCAGGAACCGACGCTCACTGGGGCAGGCGCGCAGCACTCACGTGGGACCGCCCCCACCCCCACTCCCCGTTGGCTCCCGAGTGTCCAGCCCGCCCTCCCGGCCCAGCCCCCGCCTGACGCTTCGGCCAATCGCAAGGCTGCGAGGTGTGAGCCGAGCCTCCGATTGGCGGCGCCCGTCAGCTTCCTGCGGCTGCGATAGGCCGAGGCGGCAGCCAGTTCCGCGTGTCGGCCCGCCCGCCCGTGGGAGGGCTGTGAGGCACCGTTCCCCTAGCCTGCCGCGGCGGCCGGCGGACACGCTCCCGCTCGGGCGTCCCGTCCGCGGCAGGGAGCGCCCCCAGGGGCTCCGCGCGGGGTGGCGACGGGCCCGCCCGGCGGGAGGGCGGCCTCAGACTCCGGCGAGGCAGGTACGGCCGCCTGCGGCCCACGGAAGCCTCCGCGCCACCGGTGAGAGCAGGAGCGATCGCCGTCGTTAAAAGCGGTTGGGGCGCCCGGTATCGCCAAGGTAGCCCGGAACGAAACAGCCTGCCGGGCACGCAGCAGCGTGACTGGGGCGCACCAAGAAGTCCCCTCGCTCGGGAGCGGGCGCGGCCCTGCGGGGGTCCCGCACCGCGGGGGCGCCGCTGGCAGCCCGCCTTCGCCCCTAGGAAGCGGGCGGAAAACCCGCCCTTCCCCCCGGCGAAGAAGGGCAAATACTTGAGTCTCGGCCAGCTTCGCCAATGCGCAGATACCGCCTTTTTGCCAGAACTTATTCGCGTTGTTCTACCAACGCGAGCCGCTGAGCTTCCCCCGCAGGAGCAGCCTGGCTCCGAGGGAGGTAGCGGGACAGGGCAGGGCAGGGGGCCGCGGGGAAGCCTCAGCGCCCCTGCGCAGCAGATAAAGCAGTGGGGCTGCTTTCGCCATTGGAACTTGATTTCACGTACTTCCCCCGGGCGCCGATCGGCACGGGCCGTCGTGGAAAGGCGAGGTAACGGGCTGACTCACCGCAGCCTCCTCAGAAAATCCATCTGACACTGGGGCTGGCCAGGATTTCACTAACGCAACAGGTCTAGTGGCTGGATGTAGCAGTGTATTTCTAAACAATGCAAAGGTTCGGGAGCCGACGGTAATAGAAACAGTACCAACATTAACATTTTAAGCCATTTAACTATATTTTCTGCTGAAGTGCCTCAAAACATCCAGGCTTGAAAAGAAAAAAAAAAAGGGGGGGGGGCGGGGATACATGTCAGATGTGATAAAATAACACCAGATCTGCAGAACAGGGTTAGAATCCTGAAGTCACCATTTTTACATTGTCAAATATAAGCCTGTCTTGTAAGTACTGTACTATAATAAGCAAATCCAACAAAAACAGAACTGAGTAAAAAGTATGGTTTTTTACAAACAACAAATGCACCAGCACAACAGTTGCAAAACTCTGTTAAGAGAAGCTCCAAGTTTATGACATGCTTTGTACAATTTGGTTTATTTGGAGTAAAACGTTCCTTCGTGCTCAACTACCTATGTCCATGTGCTGCACACCCCAAGGACAGATAATGTACATCAACTTGAAGAAACCAGCAGGAGCAAGAAAACAGGAGTGGGAAAAAAATAACAATATACCAAGAAAAATATTTCAGTTTACTCCTTCCTGTAGATTTAAGAATTTTGTGAATGGAGTACTTCTTACTCTTTTTTAACAATTGTACCACAGTCTAAACGTTGGGTAATAGAACACCTAACGAGAAAAACAGGATTCATTGCTGCTGGGGTTGTGCATAATTTCAGACAGTTGGTTGATGCAAAGTATGCTGTAAGTTGCTTCTGATTTTGAAGTTATCCTGAGTTAGGAGCTCAGCCTGATCTTCCCAATAAATGCATATACATCCATGTAACTGAAACAAGAACAGCTGAACCTCACCACCAATGAGCATCAGACCACTGGTATTTAACCCTAAGCACCTGAACTTTACAGGATGCACAATTGTACCACTTCCAGAACCCAGATTCTCCTGACTGTTACCTGCCTGCTTTACAAAATAGCTCTAAGGATTAGTTAACATGTAAAATACTTTTCAAAGCACATTACAGTACCAGTTGTTATTAATAGTAATTATTATCAATGCGGGTGAAGTCCTTACTAATTGAGGCTTTGAGTATCAGCTCCACAAAGACACCCACTCTTGGTTCTTGCTGATGTGCCATAATGCTTCAGGCAAATAACTGATTCTTTGTTTGCCACCAGTTGTAGTTACAACAATGCTCTTTTTTGGTATGAAGTGCTGTTATTTCCTCATTAGGGAGAGAGTGATTTTTCCAAATACAGTCTTGTTAACTCTTGGCAGCCACTGAAGAATCAGAAGCTCTCAGCTGGTGTGTTTTACTCTATTGTCCAGAGCACCAAGCAAAAAACAGCAGCAACAAAAACCCCCACCGTTCCAGCTATGCACTTCAGCACATAAACTTACAGTACTTGTTTTGGCGACTTTCCTTACCAGATCAGCATATACTCCGACTCTCACACGTCTGCTTGTTTCAGTTATGTCTTATGCAATATTGTAAAACTAAAATTATTTGTTAAGCCACCTCTTTGTTTTGCAGTGGATCCGTATAAAGCCTGTCACTGACTGTTGAACAAGGAGATGGAAAGGAATTTAGCAGAAAGAGAAGCTTTTAAACCACTCAACAGTATACATATAACTCACCCCATTAATTCCTGAGCTCCAGCTTCAAGAGCTCTGAATATTCGCCAGTGACTTTGTTTTGTAAAGTACTGCAATGAGAAATCATCTGACTTTTACACCTTCCAACTTCTTGTTACATAAGTGATCAGTTCATTTTAAAGAATCTTAGTGTTTGAAAGTTTTCCTTTTTCCTTCTTTGAGGCATCTCCTTCAGAAGAAATACTTTCAAATTTCTAAAGGTTAACGATCAAGTTTCAGTATTACAGTATTTTGAATCTCAAATATATTTATCACTCTCGGATGACACTAAGTCATAAAAGATAACAAGTTTAGTCATGGATAAGTGAGTTGTAATACCTCTAAAAATAATTTTTTGACTCCTGAAGCACTGCAAAAAATACATAACTGTACGCTATTCCTCTTTACAAATAATCTATCCATTTTGTAGATTGTACGTGTTTAAAACCACACACAAACAGCAATTAGAAAATAGCTGCTGAAACATCAAACTGTCATTGTGCACGTCATTAAAACAGCTCAAAACTCTCCGAGAAATAATGTTACCTTGTCATCTCCGGAGGCCTAATCCAGCACATAGATTTTCAAACAAAAACCAACATATTGGATAATGGCAGCTGTCAAAGGAGAAGGTAAGAAAATAGTACTGAAGAGATTAGATTTATAGATAGGGGTTCAAAACCTAGCCTTGCCTGAGGACAAGATTTTGTGTAATGCATCAGAAGGACATAGTGATACCATCACCAGTTTTAAACTGAAGTTCTCAGTAGGTACCTGAAAGATGGCACGAGTATAAAGGAAGTGCAGACCAGATGTCAAAAAGGGCATCCTCATTCAGATTGCTATGGGTGAACTTCAAAAAAAAAGGCTTGAGGACAGAACGAAGTGCCAAGGATGCGGATATGCTCTGCCCCCTACGCAGAATATGGCCCTACAACTGCCATTCCGAGCCAGCAAACGGATGCGCGTGACCAGTGGAACTTGTCCGTACCTGTAAGTACTTCACAAGCAGACTGTATTCAGTGCGATTTTTTGAAAGGATGGTAAACTCACCCATGTGCTGCTTGAATTGAATTCTCCTACTGGAAGTCTAAGGGACTTGGGGACGGTGAAGTGAGGAAACTGAACAGACAACTATTCATTTTACAACGGAGAGGCAAAACAACAGCTCAGAGTCATAGTTTTCTTCAGTGAAGGAGCCCAATAGTCATTTCCTCCCCACTGAAGCTCCATGTTTAGAGAAGGTGCAGTCCATAAACATGTCCCACCGTTAAAATCCTGTTGTACTCTTTGCCTAGAATGTACTGAAAGCTAAGCAGGAAGAAACATTAAATAAAGTGCCTTAACAAGTGTGCTATAGGTCTATAAATAAAACTGTCATGAGCTGATGAGGCCAAAATCTCTTGCCTTCCCATTAATAATATGCATAACTGATGTATTGGAGAGTGCTTCGTTAGGGGGGGCCCAGGTGACAGGAAGATCTGAAGGTTGCCCAGTAACACAGATTGCTTCTAATCTCATGCAAATTATCAATGTATTTGCTGTATGATGAGAGCTATGAATTAGGAACCCCACAATACCTAGTTTCTGGTTCTACCCTCCCAGCTTCTTTCAAGAATCCAATACTCAGAAACCCATCTCCTCTGCAGCTTCCTTGGTGCAGCCGGCCGCTCCAGGCAGCCAAACCTTTCACTTCACACACACTCCTTAGTCCATCTGTCCTAGGTCCTTCACATGCTCAAAGCGTTCTATAGTTGCATTCTCTGCTTTCAGGCATTTCACATCCACATTCCCTGCTAATTTCAGACATCTTCAATCTGCAAAGCCTTCCCTCTCCTATCTTCAGGCATGGGGTGGGGTTTTTTTGTACAGCCATCAGACAGTAGCAATTTAAGCCTCTTCACTTGAATTCCAGGGTGAAGAGACAATGGCTTGCTCCAGGAAAGGCTTAAAGGGAGTGGTGCATTCCAGGCAAGCAGAGACAGATCAGGATATGGTGAATCCAAGCCACAGTACTGAATGTTTACAAGAAAATGCTGCAGCATACATTGCACTATCAGAAACATCTTTTTATTTTTTCCTCAGCTTTTCCTGATTTCTGGTAACTGCAAGCATCCACTAATACTGCCATTTCAACCGCTAGCTAGAGGCAAGCCCACAGACTCCTAATCTCCCACGTCAATACAATCCTAACCACCAAACCTCTACCGCTTTCAAGTTCAGACACTCGCCCGCCAGGTCCTTGCTTGGTCCCGATTCCAATGACCTCTTTTTTAGGCAACAAGCATCCTTTCTCTTCAGCAACCAGCTGACGTACCTACTGGTAACATACCTACTGTTCAAGCTAGGCACGGATAGGTAAAAGCTTTTTGCTACCATTTATCAGAAACAGCAAGTCAGTTACAAAGCCAAGTACCACCACTGTGTGCATTAGCGCTGTGCAAAACACACCCAGCCACGCAAGGATTACCTTCGCAGGGATTCACCGCCTCTGCAGCAGCGCCTGCCCTCAGAGGCATTCGAGGGTGGCACTCTAAGCAGGCAAGAAACAAGGTAAAGCACAGGAAGGAAACATCCTCGACTGAAACGAACGCTCTGAGCTTCAGTGGCTGCCTCTAGGTCCTCCCACCGCCCGGTCTCGGCTTTCCCGGCGAGGAAAGGCCGCTACTGAGCGCAGACACACGGCCCTTGGCCACGGCCCCGACTTCACCAGCGGCGTCTTGGCGGCACGGCAGCTGGCACGGCCTTCCCCGAGGCACGCCTACAAGGTCTCTCCGCCGGGTCCCAGCCCAGGAGAAGGCCCGAAGCGCAGACGGGGACCCAAGGAGCAACCACCAGCCCCGAGCAGGGGCCCGGGAGCTTAACTGCACTCCCCCCGCCGCCGCCACCGCCTCCACGCATGCGCACGGAGCCAGAGCGGCGAACAACCTTGCGTCGACTTCCGGGTCAGCGGTCGTTCGCAGTGCCCTCCCCGCCCCGCCATGGAGGCCGGGCAGGGTCCCGGCGGTGGGGAGGTCGGGGATCCGGCTGAGGTACTGTCGTTCGCTCGGCGGCGCTGCTCGCGGGAAGGCGCGAGAGCCGGGCGGGAGGCCCCTGGGGCCGGGGGTCGTTTCGGCGGCGGGCTCGGGGCCTGCGTGCTGCCTCCGCGGGCCGGGGCGGGGGGTCCTGTCCGCCCTGTGCCCGCCACTGCTGTGCGCTCCCTGGCGGCCTGCGGCGGCGCGGGAACCTACACCGGAGGCCGTTCGGCGGGGGGCGCCCTGGCAGGAGGTGCTCTCCCCGGTGCCGGCGGCCTTCTCGCGTCTGCCCCTCTGCCGGCAGGCCGGCCGCCTGGCAGCGGGCCCGGTCGCTCGCCCCCCCAACGGGAGCGGGTCGCGCACCTTTGGTGGAAATTTCCTCACAGGCTGGTGAAGCAGCTGGCCAGCTGTGTGCGCGTCAACGGGCAACACGCGCTGTGTAATTAAAACCCTGGCGAACATTTGAAAAAGGGATTTAATGAGCTGTCAGGTCTCATCAATTTGGAAGGGTTGTTGCAAGGCCCAAAGCTGGCTTTTCTGAAGAAAAAGGAGTGGGGTGCATTGGGATCCGGCTGTGCACAAAATACTTTGTGGTCTGCTCATGTGGTTTGTAGAAGCATCGGATTTTTAATGGATATTTCATGTGACATTTACAGACAGAAGGCACCACTTCCTTAAGTATAGCTATGTGAAAGTACCAGCACTACAAGGTGTGAAAGTTAGACAGAGATTTTAATTAAAAAATCCCCCCAAACCTTTATTTTGTTCCTTCTTTTCTAATTTATTTCCCAAATGAAAGAGGGAAGTACCTAAACCTTATGTGCCGACAGAGGAGGAAAGAAGACTCCTCAAGGAGTGTGCTGAAGAGAGTGCCCGGTATAGAGGTAAGTTCGGTTTGCTGGTAAACTTGGTGTGCTTTTCTTCCACCCTTAGTTTTTCTTGTTATCTCAGGCGTTAAGGAAGGAAGGCCCGGGCCGATATATCACAACAGTTCATTACAGGCTTCACATGGTCTAAAATTGTATTCTAGTAAATGTTGATCCATGTAGGATTTACATTTATTAGCAGTTTGCAGGACAGGAATTTTGTAAAAGGTGCAACGTAATTTGTAAGATTTGTGCTTTATAGCAAGATCCCTTGATATTTTAAATTAATATGCTTATTAAAAGTCCGAAAATAGGTATAATTAATGGAGTCTCTTATTTATGTTTCTGAATATTTGTGGGGTTTTGTTATTTCTACATGTTTTTCTGTTATTTCTGCTTTTTTGTTTTTAGTTTTTGTTGTCATCTTTAGAATGTGAGAATAAAATAGTTTAACTTAGAACCATTGCTTTCTGCCTTTATGGAGACTTGTGAAGAGAATGTGTAAGTAGTTGCTCAGCTTAATTTTTAGAGAAAATTTCTGTGGCTGTGCATGGCCAGACGTTTGGGCACTTTTCCCCTGTAAATAAAAGCCAAGATTCTCAAACAGGATTCTGCAGTCAGGAATGACTTCTGTACTACAGCTAGTATACAGGAATAATAAACTTGCATTGGTTTCACAGAATAATTTTTGTCTCAATTTATTTGAAATAGCAGTGTTATGTTGTTTGGGGTTATTTTTTTCACAAAACATTGAAAATTGATGGCATTACTTCCTAATGTTGTTCCTGTAATCCAAAGGTTTCGAGGCATACCTGTTTTTAATACACTTGATCAAGAGGTTTGAACGAGCCTTCTGGTGTGATCGTTACCCACTGTTTTATCACACACTGGTAGATTACTCCAGATGCTGATAGGTAGTTTTGCAGAAATCAGGAAAGGTGAAGAATTTAGCAGCTCATTTGCTAAATTTAGCACACTGGGGCTCTGATTTCTCCTGGAAGCCAGTACTTTCGGGGCAACTTAGAAAGCATTGTGATTTTGAACTAATGATTCAAAGTTGCTTTGGCATTCTCATCTCCACTCTTATTCAAATACCTGGACCCCTTCGGCTTGTCTGCTAAAATCTAGCCATTTTCCTTGTAGTCTTGTACGTGAAAAGAGTCATGTTCCTCAGCAACAAGATGGCGATTGGTTATGGCTTACTGATAATCTCTCTTCCGGAAGACAAGAGGGGAGGGAGTTGTTTGTTCTTCTTGAGTTGTTCTGCTGTGAGTTCTTGGTTGGTAGCGTAACTTACTGCCTTGCACGTCTTTACGCAGAGACTGAAGAAACAACACAAAGGTGCTGTTGAGAAGCCCCAAATTGAGTAATTTCGCTTTAGGGAGCTCCAACAGTAATTGAGAGATTTTTTTCAGGGGTTGTGTACTGTGCTGCTGTCTCGCTGGGAGAGCCTAAAGCCCGTCACTGTTTTCCGGGTTTCCCGTCTTTATTCCGTTGTCCTGCGTTACATGTACCTGGATTGTTGTATTTGCTGTATTAATACAAATTGTTTGAACACGCCTTTGCAAGAGGTATGGGCTGCCCCAGTATCCTCACTTCTTACTGTATCAGTTCATTACTCACAGTTAGTACTATATATTCGTGTCTTTTCAGTTTATTTATTCAAATGTCAAGCTGTAGCCAATTTTTACCTGTTCGTATGAACCCTGTTTTGCTGTAGTTTCTATTGACAGGTTCTATTTCACAAATGCTTGCTAGTCATTTTGTAATTCAGTCCGATATACGCTTTACTGGTATTCCTAATTTTTAATCACATTGTCATATAATATAAAGTCTAATACTGTTGAAAATTCACACTACAATCTACAATTTATTCTTCACACTTTTAATCTCGCTAACAAAATCAAACTAGAGCAATACGACCTTTTCCCCATGAAACCTTTTTGACTAGGGTACATTACATTCGCATCCTTGATTATGTGCTGTTGATCTATCAGCCTTCCATTATTTTGCCTAGGATTTATTTTGTTCTTGAAGCAGAAAAAGTACTTTTTTCCCACAGCAGTGGTAAGCGCGGGTATTTTCTGAATATGGAGCTGCTTGTTTTTCCTACACTTGAATAATTATTCATATTAATTTCTATGTGTGAACTCAGTTTTCATTTACCTGTTATTCTTTTAATTTCTTGTTACCATTTCAGGTCATTTACATGCTCACATACTAGCAGCTGTTTCCACTGAAGTGCATAACCAGTCTTTGATGCCCATAAATAATTTCAGACCTGTAAGGGTTAGACTCTGTAATAAGTTATTTCGTATTTCTTTTTAACAGCCCTCCCCCCCATTTTTTTCTCTTTTACAGTTTAGCTTCAAATCTGCACTGCCATTCTGTATGTTAGAAAATCTGGAACTCTAAATTTTTGAAAATCTGTGTCTAGAATCTCTAAAAGCATCACAGTTTTAATCTTTAATAGATCGGAAGATTTTATTCTCTATTTTGAAATGTTACCGTAATCTTGCTGGGAACCAAGGAGCCAATACTTTTTCTTAAAAGTGACATCCAGCATCCAGTCATATTTACCCTAAAATGCTAGTTGGACTCCTAACCTAGCTTAGACCCATGAGAATTTGTGAAGGAATAAACTGTTAGTTTGCGAAGTATACTTCAATGCTGTGCTGTCCACATCCTAAAAAAAAAACCAAACCAACATTTATCTTCAAATATGGACTTAATTAGCAGATTGTGTGCATCAAAACACTGTGAACATCTAGTGCTGTTGCAAATATTTCCCCCCCCGCCCCCCAGGTAAAGTCATTGAGCCTTTTTGTAGTATCTGCATTTTCAGACTTGCATAAAATGTAATTTCATTATGACACATCTAAATCTTTAATGTAATTAGCTTTAGTCTTCTGTCATGTTCGTTATTTCAGTGTCACTGTATCTTGTGTAGGGGTGGTGGTCTTTACGAATAGTTTCAAAGTTACTCTTCCCAATATCACCATTATCATTGCTTGAAAAAAGCATTTGTGTTTTTCTTCAAATGCTTCTTGCCACCTGAAGTCTTTCAATATAATAAAATCATCGTGAACTGTTAAGGTGATTGCGATAGGCGATGATGCTTTTCCATGTTTGTCGTCTTCTCTGCGTTCCTGACCCTACCCGAGTTGATACAGTTCAATCCATAAGCTACAGAAAAGGCTGCCCCGTTCTTTAATTTGCTGGTGAATAAAACATGTTACCTAATGTTAATCAATTTGATTTATACCTCTGTGAGTTAGACTGACTTTTTCCAAAGTTCTCATGTTAAAACAAAATGAAGACTTTTAGTTATCAAAAATTCCTAGAGGCACTGGCCTCTCTGTAACTGCCACCTGTCCTGAAGAACTGTGTGCGCTCCTCTGGTTTGAAATTCTGCACCTTGGTGCTGTAGCAGTTCAGCTAGACCTGGGGCCTTGTCCTTAGAGCTTTATCCCATCTGCTGTGGGCTTGTGTATTTTAGGAAGCATGAAGTCTCGTGAAGACAGGATGACTCATGATCCTGTACCACGTAACTTGTAGTAAGTCTTAAAAACTGGAATTGAGAATGTCTCATAATTGATGAATACAGTTTGTTAATTATATATATAATGTATACGCTTTTATTCTTACACAAATGAGCTTAGTAAGGCCTAGAACTCTCGTTGCATATTTTGTTAAATATGGTTGAAAACACTGAAAGTCATATTTTAAGCAACTTTTCTTCTTCTTCACAGCTTTTCCTTTGGCTGCCGTGAGCATGCTTGCTACTAGTTTCTTAATTAGGAAAGGTAAAGTATAAACATACTTTGAGTTAAATTGGATTTGCTTAGCTAAGATATATTTCTGATGTTAATAAAGTTACTGTAATAAAATAATGTCTAATCTCCTTGTAATTAAAATGGTTCAGAATCTTCAGCTACATGACTGGCAGTTCCTAAAACTAAAAGGAGCAAAATTTTAAATTAAAATCAAATTCATGTTCATTTTATGTTGTTTGACAAATACCCTATCTCAGTGATTATGAAACAGTGTATTCTATAGTGTGTAATAATACTGTGTGTGATATGACTAAAGAGGTAATTCTCAGGTTTTTATAATTTTATGGGAAATTCAGATGTTAGTTTTTCTTGAATTTTCTTCAACATTAAGTGTAGAAGAGTCACCTGCTGCCTACAAACATAGTTACAACTAACATACAAACATAACTACAGTTGGTGTTTTTCAGCCTAATTCTTAATGACTTATTAGTAATTACTTTGATCCTCATTTTCAGGTGTTATAAGAGACAGCTCAAGATTTGGCTCTTTTATGAAAGTTGCATGTAAGTAAAAGCTCCATATGAGTTCAGCTTGTACTCGTGCCTCAGGTGCTGGAGTCTGTTACGCAGATGTAATTCCCATGAGACTGGCTGGCTGGTTCACTGTGACTCTACCCTATGCTTGCTGTGCTACAGCTGTGCCTGAAGATGGGAGAAAATGATCTGATATATCAATTAATAAGTTTCACCTTCCTGCAGTTCATTCTATCAGTCAGCAACCTTTAGTTATGTTTCTTAACTAACTTGTACCACGAGAACCCATTCAATGGCAAGAGGTAGAGCATTTAACTTATTCACCATCCTTGAATTTGTGCAGCACGTTTTGGACAAGTTTTGTTTATAGGCTTTCCATAAAGTTGCTTGACAAGCGTAATATGATAATTTAAGATAAAAACATTGTGAATAGATACTGTACAAGCTTACTTCAAATTACTTTGCCAGAGTACACCCACCCCTCCCTTCCTAATTTGAAGGTCTTTATTCATGCATCTTAGTTGTCAGGCTATTTTAGTGCCTTTTTTTCCTGGACATTATGTATGTACAATTGTAGGAAAACAGCAATTTCATATGAATGATTTTGGATTAAGTATAATCAAAAATAAATTAATAAATTAACCTTTTCAATGTAATACATGACAGTAAACCAGGAAGTTGCCATCTTGCCAATCTGCCCAGATACAGCCAATTACTCTTACAGTTTACTTCAGTGGCAAGAGGGAAAAACCCATGATTTGTGGTGAAGGAAGTGTTGTTCAAGCAGATAAATGAATGTGAGACTAGGGCTGCTATTTGTTTATGCCAAATTCTACTTGCTTTCTTTGAATGCCAAACACTGGTATAACACAGATGTTTCTAATAAATAATAGAATTACTATTTCCGTGATTGCTCCGACACTTTTCTAGTTAAGGGCCATGTTCTTCCTATTTATTAGAACTAAGTTTTGAAATCAAGGGAAGAAATAGGAGCAGCTGGACTGGACCAGCTATTCTTGATGTTAAGATTGCAAGCCAAAATAGGTCTGGCTTCTCCTTTTTGATGTACACTGGAGGCATATGGACTTTCATTTCATTCTAAAATAATTTTCTATGAAGTGTGTTTTGGTTGTTTTTCAGTAGGTGACTTCGTGTGATTTATGTGTATTTTAAATGCGGGGATTTTTCTGGGACAGCTGGAGTGTGAAAAGCCTGAGTTAAGCAGTTTTCGTTTCATCCTTATAGTGCTTAGGTCATATGCGCCTGCTGTCTACAGGATCTTCCTGAAAACTATTGCCAGGGACATAGTTTACCGGTCCAAATTACGTCTCGTAATTTGACTGCACATTCCGCCTGCAGTGAAATCTCATTAACGGAGCAGTGCAGTTGTGTTTTGGTTTGGGTTTTTTCCTCTGAGTTCTGAAAGAAGAGCATGTGCAGTCCCAGGCACTGCTGCTAGCTCACAGCGAGCTGATGTTAAACAGCAGCAAGTCAGGTCAAGGTACTTCTTGCTTTTCTGGTGTCACTGGTTTGAGCATGCTGCTGCTGCATTTGTCAGTTACAATAGACTGTCTTTGATAATGGTGTCTGTCACTTGTGGTTGTTAGATTCTTTTTCTGAAGAGTAACTATGCCTGATTACAGGAATTGGTCTTTTACTATTTAACTAATGTAGTCGAGTCAGATCTTTTTTTATTTTTTAGTCTCCATCTTACATTTTTCCCTGCTTTGCCCCTCTATTTTAATCTGGAAGTTGAGAGGTGTTTCATTTTCTAGACAGGAATTTTCAGATGCCAGGATGTTCTTGCTCCCATAGGAATTACTCGTAACTTTTCTTGGTAATCTTCTAGGCACTCTGACGATTTAATGGAACTTCTAGTTAGTCACCACTGGTATATTACATTGACACCGTCCCCTTCAACAGGGCATAAAGCTATTGGTCCTCTATCCCTCTCTGGCAAAGCAGGGCGAGATCCGTATGTCCTACTTCATGTCAGCCTGCAGTGGGACCTGGCCTCTTTGATCCATCTATGTCCAGCTTCTCTAAGGTCTTGTCACAATGTCACAGAAGCAGGGGGCAACAATTAATCTAACCTACTGTGCTAACTTCAGAAATGTGGGTCGTCTGGCAGTTAGTTCTGTAATAAGAAAACCCAAATATTTTAGCCAACAATTACTTTGGGTGAAACATCTTCCAGAGAGATGCTTCTGCTTTTCTTGACTGGAAGGCCTCAAGAAAGGGAGACCTTCTCTTTGTAGTTTATGCTAAAGATTAACCACCTTTGCTGCTTAGCTTTGTTTTGCTAAGTATTTAGTTTGAATTCTTGTTGGGACGTTTTTCCTTTTAGGGGTTTATAATTTTTCCCTTTGTGGATATTTATGGCATTTGAGGTGTCTTCCCATTTTTTTTTTTTTGACTTGCTAAACAGCTAACCCCTGATATTTCTCACTTGTAAACTTAACTCATAGCTGTGTCTGTTTTCTCTTTTTGCTTGGAACCCCCTTTTAACCTCCTGTTGAAAATACAGACATTAGAACAGGAATCACAATTTCAATACTGGTACATCAGGGTAGGTTAAAATCTCCTTTTATGTTGATTCCCAGGCAATGTAATCTACAGTGTGAGGACCTCAGAGGATTAATGTTACTGGTAATTAACTCTCTGACTTAAAGATGATTGAGAGTCTTTAGTATTTGTATTTAGAAAATACTTGCTGCATATGAAAAGAAAGGTCTAGTCCTTTTCTCCTACAAAGTCAACGACAAAACTTCTATTAATTGCCATTTAATCCTTCATGCTCCTTCATACTCTGTTTGACCCACTCATAAAACTTGAAGGAGCCAGTTTATGGAAAGAACTATGATTGTTTATTCTTATGCCCTGTCTAGCAGGTGAAAATAGCTTTTGCATTAAGTTGAAAGCATTCGCCTAGTGATTGTGTGGGTTCAGATAATTAATTCAGTTGTTTGCCCTCCAGCAACCATATTATAGAATCATCTTCAGAAGATACCGAGCCTAATGCTAAATTTAAGACTTCTCTTCATACTAGTTAAAGCCTTTTCAAGATCTGACTATTCTGACTGATTAAATTGGCAGAATTTACTACCTTTGTTTATTCCTGTTTTATCCTCTTTGATAGTTAACTGTTAGTTCTGGATCTTGGTAAAAACTGATTGCAATTATATTCCTTTTTTTTTGTCACCTTTCACTCATCAAGTACTGGCTGAAATCATCTGGTGCTCATGCCATGTCTAAATCATTGCTCTATGTCTCTGTTCAGCTGTTACATTTGTTTTTAGTGCCTTTTGTCTGCAGAAGAAGCAGAGAGGGAGGATTGCTGCATGTTTAGATCTAAACCGGCTTTTTTCTTTTATTCAAGATACTGTATAATTTATTTGAAATTATTATTTTTAAACTGTGTTGAATATTATGATACAGCATATAAACCCATCTTTTTTCTTTTAAAAAAAGTTGCTGGAACGTGTGGATACCTGGCTGGAAAGATATCCTACTTGCCAATCTGTAGCGAGAAATTTAAGAAACTGAAGGATTCCCCAATAGGAGATGTTCTACGACAAGCTCAGAGACATAGTTCACATAAGTAAGAATATAATTATCTTTTAAATTTAAAACTTATTCTTAAATAGGACATTTTAGACACTTAACAGATCAAGGCTACATTTGCAGCTTTCGAAGGCCTTCAGAGCTGCACCTTCCCTCTTTCCCCTGTTACCCCAAATCTACCACTTTCAGGAAGCTGTATCTGTATCAGCTGGCCAGCTATAAAACACACATTTTGAGCTCTTTACATACATCTGATCGCTCTGAGGAGTAGGAAAAGAAACATTTTACTTAGCAAAGTGTATTCCTTGTAAATTAAGATGATGTTTTCCCGTGGAATTTACTTACAGCAGTGTGACAGCAGAAGTTGCCTCCTTAGTTTAGAAGTAAACTAAGTTAACTGAAATAAAGTCATGTTACATTCTGGAAGTTTTTCCCATAGTTTAGTTTGATTGAAGTAGGAAGAGGGTGGAAATGATTTCAGTGTTTATCAAAGGAAAGCGCTCGGTAAACAATATCACTGCAGGAAGAAGCATGGTGGTCAAACTGACTGCTGTTTGTTTAAATCCTTTACATCTGTAACTGCATTATTCTGTACATATGAGAAACTCATCAGGTTCTTAAAACTATTTCCTGTTTTGTTCCAAAATGTATTCTACCTCCAGTGGTTTTTGATTGCAGACTACTTTTGGAATATTTCACTTCAACCCTTGATTCAAAACTGGGAGAATAAGTTTGGGTTTGAGTAGTAGTAGTGAGTAGTTTGTTTGGGTAGTGAGTAGTAGTCGTGCTATGTATGTGCTTAGATTTGTTAAATGTTTATAAAGGATTTGATGAAATTTGCACTTTCTAAATTCAGATTTATGACAGTTTTGTCTGCAAGATTGACCTTTATTCTGAAATGTTTACATTTTTATGGCGTCAAACATACTTTTAGGACTTACCATTTTATACGTTTACTGTATAAACTCAGCTAAATTGGAGCTGGACTTGGCCTTTCACCCCTCTCCAGCTTCTAATAAGGAATGATTGTGATGGTTAGCTGTGTTTACTCCAGGTGAGAAGCTGTTTAAATGCCATCACCTGCTGCACCAGTAAATCCCTTCAACCTTTAATGACCCATTCTTTTGTATCTCTAAGTGTGCCAAGTGATAAATTTCTTTTTCTTTTTGGGGTGGTTTTTTGTTTTGTTTTGTTTTGTTTTTCCTGGTTGCATGATTAATTTAAATTAATTCAGACTGCATTATTGTCCATACAGGCTGCTCTTTTAAGCCAGCAACAGAAATCATTACATTTTCATGGTCATTGTCCATCTACTAATTGCTATATTTTGGTAATTCTGATTTGCAGTTAAAAATAGGTAGGGAGCTAAAATAGTTCTTTAAAGCTGCGTTTGCATATACTTTAAAAATATAATTGAGGCAATAAAATGGCTTAGCTCTGTATGTTTATTGTGAGCATAAAACAAAGACTAAGTGCAATTGTTTTTCATATGAAACTAAAAGTACAGCTACACAGAAATTTAAAGTAAAAAATTACTAAGTACTCCAGAGACATTCCAGTGGCACCAGGTGGTGGCATTCTCGATGTAGAGACATGTTGTGCAGTGGTTTGCCAGGGCCATTCTGAGTATGTAGCAAATATTTTAGAATATTGGGCATCAGTTTCCAGAATATTCTTTATATGATCTTACCTTTCTCTCTAAGAGAACATTCCTTAATGTTTCCGCTGAATTCAGCAACTCAATCAACCTTCATAATTTCATTTCCCCAAGATGGCTCTTCATTCTCCTTTTCTTCTGCTGTTCAGTATTGATCAGTTACAGCAACTTCTAATGATGAAAGGGGTTTTAATTGCAAATTCTTCCTAAAAGGCCTTTAGAAATAACTATAGTTCGTGGGCACACCCTGTACTGTTTGTGGCTGATGTGTTTTTTCTGTCTGAAGACTCCCTGGGGGAAGGGTTTGTCATTTTTGTCTTGTAGAGTGCAGAATGCTTTGTCTCTTTTGTCTGCTGTTCTGGACATCTTTAGGTATGAGTTAAGTTTCTGGGAGGAAGGGAAGAGTGTTGGGGAAGGGGCTGTCTAGATCTTTTCAACGTAAGGAAAAAAAGGAAAAAACACCCCAGGCTATTTTTTTTAAGACAATAATTCATGTTGGAAACGAAATAATTTAAAATAAAGGAGTATTTACTTGGTCTGCCCATATTGTTGCTCTTACAGTTACTTTTTTAACTTTAGTGTTTCATATTTAATATTTAATTGTTTTGTTTTCCAGCCGTTCCAGTCGGAAATCTGAATTTTCAGAGATGCCTTCTCAGTCATTTACTGAATCTTCTCCAAGAGCTGGATTTCCACTTCCGTCTAGCTATTCAGATGATTATAGTTCAACAGATAGAGCCCTCTCAAGTTATGAACCCGTTCCATTCAGTGCTTCCCTGAATGAGTCTTCGCCTACAGGAATTACTGATTACACTGTTCAAGGTGTGTTTTATCTTCATATTTATCAGTTTGTAGTACAATGGCTCTTGCCTTTCTCTTAGATGCGTCTCTCATTAAACTATGTGTTTTCATCCCATGCAAACATACATGGTACAATATAGTTGTTGTAAATGAAACAGCTTGAAGTTCCCAGAATTGTTTTCACACAGAACTTTATGTATTATTTTGTGTTCTAAACTAAATTCAGGGTTTTTTCAAGTTTTGTAGCTTTAATTGCAAGTAAAGATCGTAAATTAACTTAGAAGGTGTAATCTGTTGTGAAACTAAACCTGCAAAAAACTCAGCCTGACTCAAATTTCTTTTTGACTGAAATTAAGGTGAATATGCCGTCCTGTGGCTGCACTACCTAAACCATAGTCTCTACCATTTGCCCGCTTGCCTTTCCGAGGTTATTTCATTTTCACCGGCAGTGGTGCTGTAACTGTATACTGCTGTAATTCAGTGACATTAAACTGTTCTTTATAATGTGACAAACACTTAAATCTTCTGAGAACTGAGTGCATATAGTGTTCTGTCTGGCAACAGCTGATTTCCTCACAGAAAACTAAAATGTTTTTCAAGTACTGTTCTGTGCAGCTGTTCCCTCCTTCCAGTGTGAGCTCTATCCTCAGCTATTGCAGGGGAAACACGATTCTGAAATCAGGGCGCTCTGGTACACAAAGGAGGAAGTTGCTGTCAAATGCAGAGTTTCGTACTTTGAATTGGTTTGGGTTTTTTAACTCTTTCATTGAAAAGGTTTTATTTCACAAAAAAGCCCTTTCATGCATCTCTATTTTAGTTACATAAAAGTATTGGATATAAGTGTGTCAAGGAAATTGTAAGTACACTTAATCACAAATATCAATAGTTGGTAGAACCTTGAGTATGGAACCAAGATTCTGCATTATAAATGTAGATAAAATGATAAAATACGTATCAGGTGGCATATGATGGATGTAGTCCTAATTCTTTGAAAGCAGAATTTAAAGCCTGCATGCAAACCCTTGAGCTTCACCTAGTTTTTTCTTCAGAAATCATAAATAGATCAAATGTATGATTATCATAAATTTTACATAAAGTGACCAGAACTATTTTATCCATAGGACTTCCATTGGGTAAAAGGAAAAAAAGGAGTTAACTGCCAGTCTTCCAGAGCAGTTTGACAAAATGAAAAGGATAAAAGGAATGGATTAATTAAAGTCCACGTACATTGCCAGTTGCATTTAGACTTGCAGCTGTCGTGCTCCTTTGCATTCAGGATTGAGCTGTGGTTCACTGCCATTCTAGGACAGGTTGTAGCCAAGTTTTGGTGTGTGACACCACTTCTAGTATTTTGACGTGCGTTTTGTTTCCAGATCCTGCTCCAATCCCAGAAGAAAGCCGTAAAAAAAAGGGCATCACATATGAGGAATTAAGGAATAAACACAGAGAGACATACGAGGTAATGCTACCACCAAAGGCAGAAACTCCAAGCAAGTTTTCACAGGAAAAAACAGCTAAGGAAGGTAATATACTGATTTACAGAAATACGTAGTAAATTCAGATATTGGCACTGATGTTAAAAATGGTTACAAAGCCAAGGGTTAATTCTGCTTACCCTTTGAGCAATTTATTTTTACTGTATCTGCAGGTGTCTCATATGTGATGTCTGGAGTTTCATATTTCAAATTGATTCTTTTTTTTTCTTTTTTTTTCTTTTTTTTTTTCTTTTTTTCCCAAAGATATTGATCTTCCAATAGCAAATTAGGATTCCTCTTCTCTAGCCATGTTGCTTGGTGCCAGACTGAAAATCTTGCAACTTTTGGCTTATTGAATATATCGGGCAACCTCTTTCAACAAATAATTCTCTGAGCTCAGAGCTATACCGAAGAGTTTTAGCTATGGAAGGGGGTGTATGTTTTAGATAGCATTGTTCTCTCAAAATAGAGCACATGGTTGATGGTTTTGAAGGGGGGGTATTTATTTTTATGAATTGTTTCATGTGGAATTAGTGGATTTCTATAGAGGCATTGTTTGTAGAGGTTCATTTTCTACATTAAAACTCAAAGGAAGGAAACAGTATTTGGCAGCAATATTGAGATTTGTTTTCACAGTGAAAAACAAAGCTTTACACAACAAACTAAGAATGCCATGTCCGGAAGAATAAGCTGCCACTCAGTCAACTTTCTGACTCAATCAATTTTTTGAAAAATTCAGTAGCAATTCATAATTGCTTGCTCTAGAACTTCTTTAATTTAGTGTGGCATCTGTGAAAACTATGTTAGCAAGAGGCATGTTTTACCTTTTAACACGCTGCTGGACTAGTCAGCTTGAATTGTTTGGGTTTGTATGCAGTGCCCAGTCTTGTCGATCATGTTGCAACGAGATCTATAGGAATAGCTAACGTTTCCTGAGGTTATAACGTTAGGAGGCATAACAGGTGGTAATGAGTATAGAAAAGTATATTAAGGCAAAAAGTTCTGAAGCAGTAATAGTAAGCTTTGGACGAGTGTTGCTTAAGAGAAGAGTGTCAGTCTATTTCATGCTTGTGAGTTTCTCCTGATCGTCTGTCTTTGGGCAGATCTACAGTCTTGAAATAAAAATTATCAACAATTATTGAGTAATTATTTAAGGATGAAAGCCTTTTTCTCTTATCACATGGCTATGCCAAATGAGACATTAAAAAATTATTGAAGCTATAGTTTCAGATTGCTTCTAAATTCCATCAGGTGACACTTCCTTGATTTACACATTTCTTTTTCAAGATATTTCTTCACAAGTAGAAAGCCTAGAAATGTCGCTTGAAAACCATACAGAGAAAACTTAAGCAACATTCTGCAAGCCTTGCCATACTCCGTGGCAGATCCTGTGGCTGTGAGAATATGCATTAATTATTTTATTTTTAGTTACCTGAGGTCTAGAAAAGACCTCTATCAAATACTGCCCTCTATTTGTGTTCCGTTGGATGGTTATTCAGGCTTGGAGAACAGAACTACGCTGAGCAGCACGTGAAATTTGTAAATAAACTTTTAAGAGCATCTCTTTGTATTTTTAGGGAACAAGAGTAAGGAGGGAATACAAAAATTCAGAAGTGTTTTACAAGTGGAAGTACATATAAATCTACAATTCAGGGATTCTACTGCTGTTGTGGGCTAAGATCTGATTTAGCTTCTTGTGTCGCGCTGGACGTGTTACCTGTTGTGTGCCCGCTCACACGTCCCGAGTCATCCCCCGTTCGTCCTCTCACCTCTGTGTTGTAGGAACCAGACTAGCAAAAGGGAGACAGCGGTTTCTGCCCTCTGTTGCAAGGACATAAGGGGAAACAAACCACGTTTAAGCCAGTTTTAAGCTGTCCCTAACTTCCGTCTGCCGGTGCCTTCTCCGTCCGTTGTAGCCGTACAAATATGTGCACCTGCAGAGTGATCTGGACTGGAGCATTTTCCAGGGAATGAGCCCAGCCTGCTCAGCTGCCGTGGCTGACAGAAACAGAAATCGGGTGGTACTGCGAGAGCGCTGCCCGTTGTGCCTCGCTGCGGTACCCATCAGCTTAGAAGAGATTTGTCAGTGTGTTACGTGGCGCTTGCCGATGCCTCCCTGAAGCGAGGCCCGTGCATTCTGCTCCGTTCCTCCGGAGCTGCTGCAGCCTAGGCATTAACAGACAGCAGGCTCAGAAGTTACCCTGCAAGGAGAGGTACGAGGGGGTGCCTGACCAGTGTCGGCATTCCTACCGAATGGCCTGAGTCCGCCCTTGCCCCTGTCAGTGGCGACAGTCAGTTACAGACTCTCAGGCCGCTGCGCAGCTCGCGGTCAGGAGAGCATCTTTTCACTCTCTGCTTCTTGTTCGGTTGGGCATGGCACACTTCCAAATAAGTCCGTTTGGAGCAGTACCCTGCTTTTTTTACTCTGACTCACTCCTATACTAAAGGAAGCTGCCAAATAATAATGGCTGAGTGGTTTCCTAGTAGGGAATACTGATTTCTGTTTGTTTGTCTTTGAACGTGTTTTTAACTATGCTGAATCCATCCAGTTGTGCACGTAACTAGATTATGTAGCCACATTATTTATCGTAACATTCCTTGCCTGTTTCCGCCAATTGTCTGTGTTTCTTCCACATGTTACATTTGTTTCAAAGTAATTACAAATTCTGTAGAGCAGGAATTAGCACAGTGGGCCTCTTGACTGAGTATTAATTCATTAAAGAATAATGATTAACAAACTCTTCTCCCCAATTATTCAGAAGTAGCTTTAATTAGATGTCTGTTGTGCTGTGACTGACACTCTCCACAGGCACCACTTTAAATGATGATGCATTTAGTTACAGTTTTGAGCACTGTAGAAGATAAACTTTTGCAGTCAAGTCGTATGTGACTACTTTTTTTCTTTTCTTTAGTTAAAGTAAATAAATATGGAGATACCTGGGATGAGTGAGAGATGAATGAAGAACCGAAGAAAATTATCTCCTGTCAGCTAACTTGAACTTCATCTAGATTAGTCATGAGTATCGGCACCTTTGGTGTGTTCTGCCAGGCACCGCTATTAATAAATGGAGGGAAAATCCTGACTTGCCAGAAGATTAAAAACAAAGTATTTAGGCTTAATTTTTTTTAATTTTTCATAAATGGCAGGCGAAGCTATTGTGAGGTGTCATGACTGTAAACCATTTGTGCTATTGTTTAAGAATGAAAAAGGTAACTGGCAATAACTGAAATAAATGTATAGCAAAAGGTGAAAATATGTCTAAATAAATGCAATCACATGTATTGGGAAGGGAAAAATACCAGAATCTTCTCAAATTTTCAGGACTCGCATTAAAAGTTACCTGTGGAACTTGCCTCTTGCTTTGTTTTGTCTGAAAGGGATATGCTGGAAGCCTCAAGTTGTTATCCTGCTTGGTTAGTAATGTCTGGAATAATACCGAACTGTTCAGGGAGAAAGGGCTGAGGAACCTCACCAAACACATAGGTAAGCACACTTAACTGGTTTTCAAAACTGTTCCACGGTGCCAGCTATATTTTTAGACCGATATTCTGACTTGCCCACACTGGGTCTCTTCAGACAGTTATTTCAGAAGAAAATGATTGAATGAAACTGCAGCTATTTAAAATAGCTACATTTACATGCAGGAGCCTGGTAAAACTTTGGTAATGGTATCTTGACTGTTAAATACTTAGTTTTGTGTATTTAGCCTTAGTTCTCAATTTGTGTGTGTCATGACCAAAACCACCCCTATTTCTGGAGAAAAGCTTCTGATCTATGATCATTACCTGTAAGAAAAGGGCTGCATTGGCAGAACTACTGATGAGGATGTCCTAACGTTCACACCGCCTGCTCTATCTCAATCAAAATGTTGTCATCTGCTGGGGATTCTCCTATGCTCACCTGCGCTGGTTCATCTCGCAGCACTGCCTGTATTTGGGGGTTTTGGCTATAGGGGAGCAAAAACCATGATGAAGGCGATAGCATAAAAGCATTCCTGACACCCTTGTTGGAGATGAAAAATAACTTACTTACCAAGACAGAAGTTCTCAAAGACTATTGATTCAGTGGACTAGCAGCAGAGCAGCAGGAATGAGAAGATTATTTTGGGGAGGTACACAGCAATCAGCTGAAATGAGGAGGAAAAAGGCGGGGGGGAAGATGAGGGTGCTTAAAGAGCCAAATACTACTTAGAACAATCAAACCAGGAAGGTTGCTTTCAGAAAAGCTGATCTAAAAAAAAAAAAAAAAAAAGGTGCTAATCAGATAATCTTGAATTTATATCAAAAATTTAACTTACTGAGTGCTGCTTGTGGCTGTGATGAGACAGCCCTGAAAACACACAAAGTCTGCCAGAAATACATTGCTGGGGTTCTTAGTGCACTGTGCCAAAGCTCATTAGATTTATCGTGAAAACCCTCACAAAGTTTCTTAGCTGCGAGTTACACAAGTAACCGGAGGCAGAAGGTTTAGATGATAAAACTGGAGCAGATTCTTATGGTGGTGGTTTTCCATTGGTAAAAAGAAGAAATGCTTGTTCTTTTGAATGAATGGAAATTTTGGATGAACGAGAAGTCTCCAAGTGAGAAAACACAGGAGCAGGCTTATGGCATTGAGGAAATAGCAGTACCTGAGACACAAACTATTGAACAATAAGCTTGCCAATAAAAACATTTCTTTTTTATTTGGGGAGATTTGGGATAATGCTGGCTTTTTTCAAGTGAAAGGATATAAGGATACAGTAATTTTTGTTTTTCTCAGGAATCTTAATGCTTGCTTATACTGCTGGTTGTTTATTTGTGTAAGGGAATGATCATCTCTGCGTTGACTGTATGTGTTAAGGTAAATACCTCTGCAGCATGGGCTCCCCAATGAAGAGCAAGACTCCCTCCACTTCTCAGCATTCACTGTGAAAGCTGCTGTTGTGCCATTAAAATTACTTACGTGTGGTCAAGTATTTAACAACACGCTGGACCCCTGGGCCCAGTTGTGGGCCTTATGCCCTGTTTCTGGCCATTCTCCGGTTCTCAGTCTCGGGCTGTTCGCTGCGCCGCGCGTGTGGTCACGGGTGCGTCCGCGCTGCTGTACGTGTCTTGTCTCGCTGCGTGCTTCCCGTTCCTTGCGTGTCCGTCTGCCTGACAGGGCGCTGCCTGGGACCCGGCTCGTGCAGCACAGGCACCGAGGGCAGAGTATGTCACCCTGGGCCATTGAAATGCTGCCTCTTTCAGACCGAGCTCCCGTAAACCACAGTGTTTGCAGAATGCTCCTTTTGTACGCTGGTAACTGATAATGAGCAGTTAATACAATTATCACATTTGATAGGATTATCAGAAGCCCGTGACCTGAAAATGAAGCACGGTCTTTTTATATAAAATGTATTATTTTGTTTTTCCTTTCTTAGAGGAGAAAATAAAAGGCACATATCATATATAACTGATGTTGTTTTAAAGGTTTAATGTCTCTGCTTACAGTAACATTGTATATACATAAGATTTCTAAATCGAACCTAGTGTTTTCATCCTGTTGCATCTAGTTAATACCTCTCAGATCGCACACTTTTTTTGTACTTGGGAACGAGCTGGGTTTACCATCAAACAGTTTAAAATTCTTTGGCTTTCCATCACATCCTTAATGAGTATTAAACACAGGAGAGTTCACAGTCACAGCTGCTGATGTAATAGGGTATTGGAAACTGGTGTTTTGTCAAAGTTGGGTCATGTTTGGTTTGCTGTGGCGATGTCTGCGTTGAACCCCTGATTCACTGAATAGCTGTGGGAATTCAGTCTTGTTCCTTCCCTTTTGGGGGATTTTTAACTGAATCCAAGTGCCTTACAGCTGACAGCAGGGTTACTGTCACGGAAAACAATGTGTCTAGATACAAAGAACGAGTAAGAATGGTGAACGTGTGAAGAAAGCATGACAGATCCTCTTGTTTTATCTCTATGTGTATTTCCAGCTAATACACACCGTAGTTTTCTTAATTCATTAACCAGGCCAACTGTTTCCCTGGAATATAGATCCCTCACTACTCTTTAAAAATCACAGTAAGAATTTCACTTTGCATTACTGTTTGTATTTCCAGTCGTGTATGTTTACAGTCGACCTAAGCACAAAAACAATGTCATTAAAAAAGACTTGAAGTTGTCCTATGGGCCATCATACCCATATGCACGTTAATAAATGGGAATTAACCCAGTATTTATTGTAAAGCTAAGTACATTTTATTTTATTCCTCTAAATAAATTTTAACTACATTAAAAAATTAGCTCTTATACCTTAAATCAAACACCAGGAAATGAGTCTGAATGCTTCACTATGAACATTTCTAAAAAGCACTTTTAAAGTAACTGCTTAAAAAAAGGTCCTTAAAACTTTGAAAACAAGCAGTTGCATGGCCAGTTTAAAGGAGCTGGTAGCATTATTCTCGAGTCAGTTGTTACTGATGTGTGTGAACACAGAGAAGCGGGTGGTGAAAATGTGCCTCGGATCTTTAACAGCTGGTAAAGCTCTACCAAAAATTCTGGTCCTGAATGTTTCTGTCTTTCCCGAAATTAGCAGGTGTGTTTAGAGTCCCAAGTAAGCCCACTATCTGACTTTTCCAGGGGTTTGTTCCTGCTAAAGTCGTTTGGAACACACCTACATGAAAGAGAAAAGTGTAAATGAAAAGTATTTTGATTAGCTTAAGGAAAGTTAAGCAAATTTGTGGACACCTGGGGAAATAATACGTAATATTCCAGACTGAACCCACAGATTTCTTGCCTCCTTGAGATTCATGAAGAGATCCTGACTTGTCCACGATTTGCTGGAAGCTAGAAGACTTGTTTGTTTCCCCCATACTGGACTGTTTGTTTGGTGGCCCTTAGCAAGGAGCTCGGTCAACCCGCACACGCTGCAGGATGCACGTCCAGCTCAGTTCCCCGGCTGTTAGGCGTGCGCCAACCTTTTCACAGTAAGGCTTTGCTTGCAACCCTGTCTTTCTGACTTGCCACCAGAATAAGTTCTCTCTGTAGTCTCTTAAGTGAGACAATAGCACTATAAATATCCCTTTGCTTTTTGCAGTTTGGTCACCTATTAAGTTGTTCAGAGAAATCAACAAATTGTGTTTGGATTGTAATCTCAAGGCAATAAATAGGACAATTTGCATCTCGTTACTATTTCAGGCTCTTGCCTCGTGTCTGTTCACATGGGTTTGCACCAGCTCAGCTAAGCTAATGCAGGTTTGGACACAGACACACCTTGAGTTTATACATTAAGTATTTTCTTTACTAATGTAAGAACTGCACATAAACCACCAGCACCAGACAAATTTTTGAGGCATCTTTGAGTTCCTGCATTAAAACCTGAACCAGGGAATACCAGGGAGTCTTACACATGAATAACCTTGACCAAGGCACAGATTTCCAGGTCATGAGACCATCAAGTGAATTATTCTTTGCAAATAATGAGGAAAATAAGACAACTAGTATTTTTATTTAACCAAAGTCAAGCAATATAGCAAAGCCAGAAATGCCTAACTGTTCCGGTTATAAGATATGATGACAATTAAAGGGATTCTGGGATCTAACAGCTATTGAGAGCGTGGCTGGAGAGTAGATGATAATCCCCTGGCAACATAATTTGTATGCATTTACTTCAGATAAATGAAAACAGTATAATTCTTAAAGAATCGGACATTAACAGCCATGATTTAAAGCACTTGCTTCTGTTTGTTGTCTTTAATGCTAATGAATACCAGTTACTATGCTACGTATCTATTGCTGGTTTAATACTTACCACTTGTTCAGTGGGTTTGTTTTGTGATTGAGCAATTCAGAATTTCCTGAGATCCTAAGATATATGACAGTACACGGTAATACATAGTTTCAACGTGCAGCCATAAGGTCCTCTGTTTGGCAGAAGCATCGCTTTGCAAAACCAAAAAGCAGGAGTCTTCTATGAGGTACTTTCATAATGTGGCGCTGCAGTAAACAAAAAAGGATGTATGATAAAGAGATTGCACAATCATCTGATGCAAAGGATTTTCAACCACACACAACTTTCACTTATCCTTGAAACGAGAAAAAATCTTAAGATGAAAGAGAAATGGAGAATTTGATAGATTTCCTTTGCCAAGACTCAAATTATTCAGGATTAAAAAATCCATAGTGTATAACCTTTGTGGTCATGCTTTTCCAGTTGCTCAGTGATGAGGTAGGACTGCATTTTCAGGATATGCAATCTTGGCATGAACTGCTTCCAAACCAAAAAATTTTCAATTCATTCCATACATGGAATGCTATACATTCATTTCTACTCTCTCTAATCCCCAATAGGAGGATATTTCTAGTGCATGAGATTTCATTTTTTTTATTAAACTAAAATTAGTTTCTCTATAAATGTAATGCCAAAAAAAAAAAAAATTATTTAGCTTAATTCTGTAGTTTAAATATAATTGCTAATCTGTTATCTTAGGATAACTTAGCATTTTAAAACAGGGTAGCTGATACAGGAAAGGGCGAATTTGTTTGTAGTAGCTGATGCCGAAACATCCACGAGAGATTATTCACAATGTCTAACTCATCTCCTAAATAAGGGGAGCTAAGTAGAAAACGTTTCTGCCAGTACAGTGCCATGCAGGCAGCGTGTATGGCTGCGTGCCTGCGCTGAAGGGCTAAGTGTGCTTTTTAGGGCCCCCTGAAGACTTCGGGGAGGACTGCATTCATTTTGCCTCCCTCCCCGCCGCCCGCCAGGTAGCGCGCACCCGCCGGCCGCGCGGCGGGCACCGGCCGCGCACCGCGCTGCGGGAGCGGCCCGGGAAGGAGAAGGAGCCCCTCGGGCCCTGCGGGCTCCGCCTGCGCGGGGGCCGCCGCGGAGCGCCCCGGGGGCGCAGGCCGGCGGCAGAGCCGCTCCCCCGCCACCCACCCACCGACCCGCCCGCCCGCCGGGGCTGCCAGCCGCTCGGCAGCGGGGCGCGAAACCCCGACGCAGGCAAGGGCGGGCTCTGTGTCTGACAGCGGCCAGAGGCAGCTCCCAGGATTATCACGATCTACTGGATCCGTGGAGCTCATCAGGAGAAGGGGAGTGAGCAAATGGCAAGCATCTGCTGCCGGGTACGGTTTCACAGTTGTATTTTGCACTATTATACGCGCACAATAGAGCAGGAAGGAAGCTTGGGCATGTCCAGTTCTGTCATCGCAGAGCTCAGCCTCCAGCTGGCATGATGAGCGAAGGGTAGTTTAAAATCCACCTCCGGGAGGAAGTATTAAAGCTGTTTCTTGCTCTGACATACCTGAGCTTGCCGACGTGCCTAACCAGCGCAGCATTGCTGCTGAATGCTCAAAATGCACGAATGTGAAAAGTAACACTTGAAAGTTCAGGTAAGTGGGGGTTTTATGCAAGATTCTAGCAGCTGCTTTGGAAAGTGCCATTGCTCTTGAACAATCTGTATGTCAAGGACAAGGGGGAAAACCTCTATTCCCACTCTGTTTTTTTTTTTTTCCTTTCATCAGCAGAGAAAAATACTATATTGTAATTAAAATGATTTAAAGGTGTGGTTTCTCAGGAATGTTGAATCTTCTGCTCTCTGCACATGAAGATGTTTCAGTCTTCACTTCTAGGAACTGGCTACCTGGGGTTCAGTTCATTTGGCGAGGCTCTTAACTCGGTTTGTCAACAGCTGTAAGAATCTCCATAATGGTCACCCTGTCTCCCACGCTGGCTAGTGATCCTTCCAGGAGGTGGTCCTTCACCAGTATGCCCTCCTGTCCTTCTCTGATCAGCTCTGAGAAGCTTCCCGACACAAAAGTTGCATTTGGATCATGCAAATCCAGACGTTTCACAGCCACCAAGCCTCTGTGTAGGTTGTGTAGCTGTTTTGCTTGTTTCCACCTTATCCCACGGCAAGAATATCCGCGATGGAATTGTGCTGCATAAAGAAGTGCTGCTTTTCTGTTTGCTTTACATCTGATTTCACCAACTGCCAACCAGTTGTCATTTCACAAAAAACAGCAATTACTCGTTCCCTATTCACCTTTCACAATGTTACAGGTATCATATCCTCATCTTGAGTTGTTTTCAACCTGGAAAGTAAGGTACTTGATCTTTTGTGAAGAAACCATTTTGTATCTCTGATCATTCTTTTTTAGGTTTTTTCTCTCTCTTTTTTTCTCTCTCTCAGCTCTGTTGTGCACTTTCTGAAGTGCGTTGGAAGCATGACTATTCAAGATAAGGGCATACCATAGAATTGCTCTGTAGTGTAAGTCAATTTTTTCCCCAGTTTTTTCCTAGGAATTGTTTATGTTCTACTTGCCTTTTGGCTGTCATAACCACTGATGTGATGTCTTGCAACTCTGTAAAACTATGCAAAATGACTCCCAGATCTCTGTAATTAAATTACTGACTATCAGAGTAATTTAAACCCAACCGTGTGATGCAGTATTTTTCCCCATGACAACGAAGCTTACAACCCAGACTCTCAATATTGAGATTTTTTCCTAGCTCTATCATTTTGTCATCAAGAAGCTCAGTCATGTTTTCCTTTGTCACATTATCTGTTAATATGTTGACCAGATGCCCCCTAGCATGTCCCCAGAAGCCCTCTCAAGGCTCCTAGATTCTAAACTGGCCTTGAGAAGAGTCTCATTTATTTCTTGAGAACCTCATTTTCTTGAGAGACTTATCAGGGGGAAAAAAAAAAAAAAAAAAAAAAAAAAAAAGTTTGAAAAACCTCCAAACCTGTACCAAAGGATGTGCACAGTATGGAGTAGATACTTTCGTTCTCATGTCCACTCTTTCAAAAAAAAAAATCAATAGATTTGGAAGGCATAACATCGTGCAGTGAAAGCTGTGATGATTCTTCATAGTATGTCATTTGTATGCTTATGGCACTATAGGATGTTACAAATCCACCTATTTTAGAGGCAATTCCTCAAATGAAGTACACACTTGGGAAAACAGTACAGTTTATAAAAGCCAAGTCTGTCAGTACAAGTGGCTCAGTATTTCCAAGATGTGGAACTACTCTAGTACTGATGTCAGAAGTTGGATCCCTGTGTCTGGCTCTCTCAAATGGAGCTCCTGTGTGTGATGCCAAAAAAAAGAGCTGGGTGAGTGGGACAAATTACCAGCAGCTCTTTCACTGGTAGAAGTAGTCGTGAAGAAGAAGCTGCTGCTCCCAAACTAGCATTGCCGTCAGAGGTACCAGAGTGGCACCCGAGCTAGCTGCCCCTTCGTACCTCCCACCTGGCCTGCTCCCACGTGCTCCTGTTCCAGCTCCTGCCCCACAACTTCCTCTCTTTTTACAGCCCGCACCGCAGCCCTTCCCTCCCACTACCTGTCACTGCACAGCATGCCCTATTCCCTCACTCTCCTCTCAAAACGTAATAAAAGAAGCCCCAAATCTTATTTTTGATTGGGATTTATAAAAACTTGGATAGCGAGCTTTCATCTCCCCTTCATTCCCAGTTTTAAATGAAAACTATAGACCAGCTGGTTTCCTAAAGCCCAACTATTAAGTCAGGATTTAAACAGAATGTGCTTTGTTTTCAACTTATAATTGCTTTATCTTCTAAAACACAACTTTTTTTTTACTTGTTTTTTTAAATTTAAATTGAATAACAGTATTTGTAAAATGATTTCAAATAGCTAATACAAAAGTCCCCAAAGACAAGCTAGCTATTGCAGTTGTTTGAAGTTGTCGTTATAGCCTTCCTCTTTTATTCTGACCCTTTTTCGATTCATCATTTCCTAAAGTGGATTGAGGCTTACATAAAGCTACTCACTTCGCATGCACGCACCAAGGACGTATTTTGGGTTTTGATTTTAGCAAGTACACGGACTTCAGCTAAGCTGTGATATGCCTAAGCACACAGTTAAGCCCTCATGTCTCTGGGTGAAGAAAGTAAGCTCGACTTTCCAGATACAAATGATTAATAGGAAGCTATGTATGCTCATTGGATTTTTTTTAGCCTTTTTGTAACATCTTCCTGCCAAGAGGGAATGTATATCCCATTATTAGTACAAGAAAATACTAAAAAAGTTTTAGCACTTCATAAACAATGGTCGATCCTTTGTAAGGTCAACTGGTTTTCCTCCTGGAGATCTCTTCCCCTCTTCTTCCAGCCTGACAGAAGGATTACAGAAGCAACTGATTACCTCAAATCTTTCCCTATTTTTTTTAATAGGTCACCCTTAAATTCAATATATCCAACTTGCTTCAGTTAAAAACAAATTCTTTAACCAACTTGTATGGAATGCATGATAGCAATGGTCAACATAGGTTAGCTCATTAAATTGTGCATAATTACTACAAAAGGGCTGTACTAACTTACAGTTCTTAGAGCACGATGTTAATCATCAGGAGCTTATCTTCCCAAGTAGAAAAATCCAGAGGGTCTGGCCATGAGAGCACATGAGTTTTTGTCCAGCTCTTCCTTTTGCATGAAGTAATAATGTAAAATAATCAGTATGCATTTAAATGTTCCGTTCTGCATCATGCAGCGTAACTGCTAACACCCCAACAGCTGCTTTCCTGGGGAACTTCTCCTGTGAACTACAAGGCACTTTTCATATTTGTCAAGCCTTAAGAAGCTTAATAGTCTAACTAGGTCCTGTAAACCATCCAATGCTAAAAAAATCCAGCGTCTGTCTGATCCTACCCCTAGAACACAAATCCAGCCACCAGGAAAATTCCAACACACCTGGAAATCACAGCACAACGAAAGCCAATTGACTCCAGTTTTATCAAATTAAGTAACATGGTACAGAATGTGTCCTTCTGTAGCTGGTGCTTTTGCGAGAGTCAGTTAACTTCAATTGTACATTATTTTAAATTTTTTAGGTTATATTTAAGAAATACTGCAACATCATTACTACCTCATTAAAAAGGTTTGTAGCCGAGCTGCACGCTTGACTAGCTTGTTGGTCGAGCAAAGCAGGAGAAATTGTATTTTAACAAAATTAAACAACCACCTTGCCAAAATGCATCCCCTGTTATTTCTCCAATCAAGGAATATTATGTGGGGCCTGACACCTGACAGGCTTAAAAAATTATTTGGCCATAAATCCTCTGAAGTACAGAAAAAATGCTTTTAAAGACCTTCTAAAGAACAGTTTGCCCATAAGCTGTACTCATTTTTCCTCTGATATGCACAAATTTAGTGCTAATACAGCTTAGATTCACAGCCCTTTTTTTAGTAACAGTAACTCATGAACTTAGATCCACATAATCAGCTAATCAGAGTATTGCCTCTTGCAAAGTATGAAAATAAATTTGGAAAAAAAAGGAGACTATTTTTTGTACAACAGTACATTTATTACAGCAAACAGGAAGCCTGAACAAAATTACATTTAAAGACAAGTTAAGTAGCTAAGTTGTAACCCCCCAGGAGGTAACACTGACCACAAGAACAACCTCTGAGAGCCTGACATCAAACGTCCTCTGTCACATGCATCAATCCCCTCGGCAGCACACGGACGTAAAGGCCTGCCTCAGATAACCCCGCCATGACACTAACCTTGGTGCAGTTTGTGGCTGTTATGTCAACAGCAGGTGTCAGACAAAGGGGAAGTAGCTAAAACATGTCACCATACAAGTTTTGCTGGCTATCACAGTAAACTTGTGATAATTAGTTATTTTCACAAAGCAGGTTGACTTCTCTGTGGTTGTGTAACCCCCTCTCCTTGTAGCCCTGGTTAAAGGCTTCCCAAGTCTTAACCTGCCTGTACACCAAGCACCAGCTCTGATACAGCACGCTGCGAACCCTTCACTCAGACTGCTGAGAAAGAGCTGTGGGAAAAGTCTGTGGAAAGGTAAAAAAGTGTCAAATTAAAGGCCCCCCTGTTGAGACAGGTGTTCTTAGTAGCTCAAGAATTCAAGAGGGCAAACACCAATTTGGAAAGGTATAAAATCTTAAAGAAAAAAAAACCCAAACCACTAGGGAGGCTGGTTAGTCTAACTCTTCTGCCTGGTGGCTGTCTGGATAGGAAAGACTCTCCAAGTGCCTTATCAGGGCAGTGAGTATTTAGTCTAATAGCTTGTTAAATCCAGAATGTCCTTACTGTGTAGTAACCAATTAATAGTTTATACTTTTACACTCTACACATCCTGCCTGCAGAATCTCTTTGTGCCCAGGCAAAGATGCCCAAAGAAGCTGGGTCAAAAGAGGTTTACTAACCATAGGCACAGTATAAAAGCAAACAAAAAACACCCCCCCCCAGAAGATGGGCTTCATCAACTGACAGTGAAGCCCAAACTTTTCAGTAGCTGTGCATTTGATTTCCATGTGAACACCACAGCTGTGTTTAAGGGAAGTGTCTGCTTTTATTTCCTGAGATATTTCATGAAAGTTTGTGCATCATGCTGTTTGTAGAGAGCATGTGCCATCTATTTTTTTCTCAACTCCTACTAGCCTTAGATTGTGTGCAGACTACAAACTGTTCCAAAATACTATATCTTCTTTGTCATTATGAATGTGGCATATGCATTTGATATCCCTGGCAAAGTGGACTTTTACATAATATTGGCCTATTAAAAGTTGGTTCAGCACAGTAACTGCAGTGTGACAATACCCTAATGAACTTCTAGATTAGTATTCTTAAAACACGCCATGAACAAGGAGTCAGCTCAGAGACTGAATAGCTGCTTAACTGTGCAAAATCATTTAAACAGCCTTGCACTCTTTCCTTTTGACGTAGAAGGCAAACGTTCCAGCGTATGCCATTTTGCTTGCTACACAAAGTATTGCCAGCATCTAAGTACAACAGACAAATTTAATTTTTCAGCGCTAAGAGCTAAATTGCACTGAAGGGAGGAAAATACACCAAAACATGCTGAGAACAGATAGATGAGGAAAACCCAAAAAGTGCATTACAAGAAATTGGTATTTATTATGAACAGAACTAAGTAACATTATGCAGCTACTTCAAATAAGCCGATTTACATCAAAGACACAGAATCACAGAACGGCTTGGATTGGAAAGGACCTTAAAGATCATCTAATTCCCACCCTACTGCCATGGGCAGGGACACTTTCCATTAGATCAGGTGGCTCAGAGTATATCTTCTCAACAGAATAAAACTTTGAAAGAAGAAGCTGATCTATAAGATTTGTATCGTCTTCACCACATCTGTAAATGGAATGAAAGGACCCGTTATTTAGCTGAGTGGCACCTTGCTTTCTATGTGAAATGTGCAGCTTGGTGATTTCTCTGAGAAACCTGCAAAGCCCCTGAGGATAAAAGTCATTACCTTTGGACTCATCAACATCAGTATAATTTTATCTGAGTGGTCCTCCCAAGCAACACCAGAGCTTGAGCTGTGTGCTTAACATGGATAGTGGTGAAATGCACTCGGTGGGTCTCTGTACATTTTTAAATCATAGCATGCTAAATCAATATTTTTTATTAAAACATAAAAGAGGTTATGACGTTATTTTTTTCACTGTTTAACAATACAGAAAACAACACAATGCTTACAGTATTTCTTTTCCTAAGTTTCTAAAACCTGTCCATCAAAACTGATTTCTGGCAAATTCAAAGTATCAGACTGGCCCAAACACAATGGCTTTTTCCTTCCAGCAATTAAAATTTGAAAGAAATACACTGGTCTTACATTTGTTTTCAGACTAAGTTTCTGACTAAGCTTTCCAGGCCTTTTAAAAAATAAACAAGGAGACTTAAGTGGCTGCTAAAAAGTGCAGCAATCAAGGTCTTTGATGAACAAGTGAGCTGGAACAGGTTCCACAGCAGAAATTCCAGGACCCACTGCAGGAGGAAAACAGTAGAGGCCTGAGGTACCCTGTGTTCTTCCCTTCATACAGCTGCAAGTCTCCTTTGTATTTGAGACCATTTGGAACTTATTTAAAAGCTAATTGGTACTTATACACCAGAAAAAAATATTGTCAGCTCACAGAGAAAGGCTGAAAAAGGGAAAAAGCTGAAAAGGAAAATGTGTTTGGATTTAAGGTTCAGCAAGCTCCAGCTCTGATAAACAGTGGAGGTAAATCCCACCGTCAACATCTCATTCCACTACACAGGTAATTGCTAGTAAGTGACTGTCCTCAATTAAATAAGGTTGGGGGTCTTTATTTGAAATAGGTGAGAACACTGGCCTACATAGGCAAACATTTATTCAAGAGAAAATCTTCAAAAGCACTTAATCAGCACAGTAATGCAAGGGCTTAATTAAGCTCACAACAGCTAATGGATTTAGGGTGTCATTCATGCAGTTACCCAAGTCTGGCTTGCTCTCTCCTTCATGCTGACACTAGCAAGTCACCCCTCAGAAAGGTTTAATTTTGTTTTTTTCTCTTTCCTTATGGGTCTGATACCCAGCTACAGCAGCAAGCTGATCTGGAGGGCCACACTGCTGCATGAGCTCTACAGCTGGCACAAGAGAAGCACTGCCCCTTTTGGCAGCAACACTATTAAGTGAGCCCAAGCCCAAGTGCTCTTTCTGCTAGCGGCTGAGCACTTGCAGCTCTTGACAGCAAATGCTCAAGCAGTGGCAAAGTTGATTTAAACCAGGAATTTATTCTAATGGCTTCTTTAATGCCTTAACCTACTGTTGCATAGTAAAAAACCATCAAAACCTCCCTTCTGGGTAAGAAAACAGGTTCTGCAGGGATACTCCTCCTTATAGATTGTCTGCAGCCATGCACTTTACAGCAAGAAAGGGACCATTATTGATATCCTTGCCTAAATTCCTACATAGTATATGCCAAAGAGATTCAATCCAACAATTTCTGCATCAGACTTCTGTTCCGAGCTAGTTAGAGCCGTTACAACCTCACATGGCAAAATTTCAAACAGGCCCTCTGCTCTCCTCTCTTGCAGGCAGCCAAGCTATTTGCAAACACTTTCACACATTCTCCTGCCCGTGAGAAATGTAGGCCAGCTTACCACAAGCAGAATGTGTGAAAACATTTTTAAAAAGCCCAGCTGCTGGCCTGTTTCTCATAGACAAAGAGTGAAAGTGTTTTTAAGCACACACACCCACACACACCCCCCTTCCACCCCGTACACCCTCCTTTTTCACAAAGGGCACTTTCCCCTTTCATGGACTATCTGCCCTGCCCCACCATGTAGCTGCTCTGGCACCACTCTTACACCACCCCCACTAAGGGGTAGTACTGGATGCAAAAAAAACCCCCGTCAAATAAAAAAACCCACCCCCAACTGTGTCTGCTTTTAGATTCACAATATTTCAACATATTTTTAAATACCAACATATTATTTGATTAAGTATAAAAGTTGAAAATTGAAAGGAGTTATATCTGTTTTCATACAAGTAGTCAATCCAAATTAATTCCAATTAGGTGAATAATACTCTGCTATAGCTAAAGTGAAAATTCCTCAGAAATGGCGAATTTAAAATTAGCATGAAAGGTATGTAAGGTAAAAACGAAGTAACAAATTTAATCAGAAAACATAGACAGAGAATATTTCCTTGAATACTGCTCAGATTTTAATCCAGTATTAAAATCCATGATTTTCACTATATTGTTCAAAGGTTTCAAATAAGAATACCACTCAACATGGAAAATAAAATGAGAATTTATTTTAAATTTCAAGGTTGCCTACCTAGGACTGTGATGCTGAAGGAGTTGAACCTTCTTTCTCATTTGCTCCCAATTTTGCTTCACATTCTTTGCAAGTATGATGACAATGCCTACAATATTGAAAGCAGATAAAATATTCAAGAATTTTGCTGGATTTTTCCTAATACAACCATATAGCATGCTGGCAAATGTTCCCGAAGAAGTAACATCTTGCCTATACTCTCCAAGTTTTGTAACTGCTTTATGGGACATAAACTGCAAAAGATGACATCTAAATATCTCAGCCAATAAAACCCCATTAATTACTATTACCCATTTGAAAAAGAGTATTTTATAACGAAATTTACACAAAAACAATGACTAAACCATGGAGGTGCCAGGTGACAGAAGGCAATCATTGAGATTTATCATACGGTTAGAGTTGCAAGGTGGAAAAAACCACCCTTGCAGTTTGTCCTCTTCGTGGTTTGGCATGACAGTATGAGGTTGGGCAAAGCCATGGAGGAGGAGGTTGGAATGTGGGTTGAGATCGAAATTGTTGTTAAAATATGAGTATAGTGTAAAAAAAATCCGCAGCATATTTGGCCTGATGTATAGTACAAAGGAAGACTCAGAGGGCTGAAGTGATATCAGAGACGATCATGAGACACTTAGAGGCACAATACTACATGAAAAGAGAACTAGTAACTGTTGTCCCATCACACTTAAAAGTACAATAATTTAATTTAAATCATGGATTTCCTAATAACAGGTATTAGACACTGAGTTTAATTTGCATTTTCTGAACAATATTTAGTAGTTTCTAATACCGTCATATATAGACTAAGAATATGAGTAGTACCTCATGACCTGATCACAGAATTTAAATTCACAGTTTTGCTGCATATAATCTTTACTATGTTTTAGACTACTTTGATATAGGATTAATAATTTAAATAAGCACAAACCTTTTTTGTTGTGAACCAAATGGTACAATACCAATTTTCTGGAACTTTTTTTGGCATTCTCCTATGTATGACATCTTTCCAATGGCAAAACCTAAGACACCAGCGACTATAGCGACAGATAACAAAAGATTGTTAATACAGGAGCTTGAATCAACAGTCTGCAGTTGGCTCTGTTTTAATCAGACTAATTGTATCTAGCATGTCTTCTCAAAACATGTCACAAACACGTGAAGTTATACAGGGATTAGAGGGATGATTTCACTTATTGAAAACCAGCTACCTATCATGAGACATAGCAACTGGTCCGAAACAATGCATACAGGAAAAGGATATCACAAGATGTCATATCCAGCTGGAATTACAGGATTTCAGGTTTAGAGGAACAGATTATAGAGATGAAATTAATTCACAATGTCAGCACTAATTTCTGTTGCCCTTATATGCACACCATGGTATATTTCTTTCTTATGGTCACAATTTTAACACCCTCTTCTCTGGGCCTCTAGGAAGCTAGAACATCAGCCTGCCATACTATTGCACTGGGGCTTTCACTCATTACAGAGTCAGAATAAAAATACTACGCCAACAGCCTCAAATTTCTGTTGAACTTCTGCTGAAGAGGGAATCAACTTAATTTCTCGCCATTTAAGAGCCACTTTACTCTACTATACAGTTTCTGTGCTTTTCTTTGTTTATCAGTTCAAAGTCATGAATTAGACAGTTAAGATCAATCAAATGAACCTCTGACAAGGAACATACTGTTTTATACATTATACTATGATGACTATAAGCTCTGTGAGCTGCTAAGCACGGCTGATCAACGAGGCTGACATTATTTACAAAACAAAGGTGATATTGCAGGTTTTACCAATTTTAGAGGCTATATTAAGTAAATAATAAGCTGCTGCTGAAAATGTTTACATTAAAAGAAGGATGTTTTCATACATTTATTTTTAAACATAGCAGAATTCTGATTTCCTAAAGCACTGCAGTAGCATCACATAAATTCCCAAAAAGGAAGAGTTTGAAAAGAAATTCAGAGAGATGCAGCTAAGGTCTGCATATTGCCTGTTAATAACCTTTCCTTTCCTTTTACAATTGGATACAACTTACTTGCCATCTTAGGTAATGCACCAAATCTTGGGCTTGCTGAGAAAATGCCTACAATAAAAGGAAATAGTCATAAATCTTATTCAGTGAGAAACTCACCAGCACTCAAAACCAAGACAGTATTCTTCCTACAAGCTTTTTTTGCTTTTCTGAAGGGGAAGACTACAAAAATCTTAAAAGTCCACTAACTCAGATTTAGGAACATCAGGCCACTTTCCATTCCACTAGTTCTTTGTGCATCTGTTTTGGAGCAGTTCTAGAGTTATAGGAGGAAAAAAATCTGGACTCTGCAGGATTCGGTTCAGGCAAAGGGTTTGGAGTGTAAACCAACACAAAAGCAGCGTAGCTGCCACTGGCGGCACCTGCAGCACTGCAGAGGAGAAGGTGTCTCATGTTTCAGCACAAACCAACCCTGTAAATGTAACAGCGAACAGAAATCTCTTACTCAGAGTCCAGCTCCTTGTGCTGCAAGAAACAAGCCCAAACTGTTCTTCAGTAGTTTTCTGTGCCTATTGATTAAACTAGTGTTAAACTGTTCCACTGATCTCTAGCCTCCTCCTCTGGAGATGAGAGATCATACATTTTGGCCTTTAAGAGGAGAATACAGTGTGCTGAACAAGAAAACCAAAAGATTATCTTTAGCTTTTCCCACCAAAATCCACCTTCCCACAGTTAACACCAGGAGGTGGAACCAGTATGCCTCTGAGAGCCTGTGTGTCTGGCAGAGGAGTGCCATGCTGTGGAGGAGGGCTCTATGCAGCAAGATTACCATGGCAAAGGGAAGGCAATCCAACACTGTTTGCACTGTTACATGCATTTAGACAGTGTTAGTGAGGCTCAGAAGCTCCAACTTCTGGGAGCCAGTGTACTGCATGCAGTCACCAGAGAGGAGTGTTCAGACAGAGGAGCACTCAGTCTATGCTAAACACAAGGGCCTTCGCCCACTGTCATCTGTGCAATTTTAAATTGGGTCTCTCAAGGGAGGCAGGAACAAAACTGTTGTTTGTTTCTAAACAGCTCCCCCCCAGTTGCTGACACACAGTAATGATTATTTAATATGGGCATTTGTTATTTCACAGCTGATCAGAAACATCCAAGTACAATGCAGAGAAACTGAGAAGAGTGCCTGGTGCCAGGGGCCGGCATGTTAGCTACTGAGACGACCCCAGTGCCCTTCCTATCACTGCTCACCCCTTCTCAAATGTGTAATCCTTTGCCTTCCCTCACACACTCTCCCTCACTCCTTCCCTCCCGGTCTGCCTACAAGCTCATAGGTCAAAGACACAATAGGGAAGCCACAGCAGCCTTTTGTGGCATAGCACAGCTTTTAGGTTTTCTACTCTAGTCCTCCTGATACTCTTACTAAAAAAAAAAAAAGCGTGATGAGGATGAAACATGGTAATAGTGGCTGGAACAAAACAAGGAGCTTGCAACCACACACAGTGAGAAAAGGCTGAGCCATTTCCACATCCTGCATATGCTGTCTCGCACCACCCATCTCTTACAGCCTCTGGATTCTTTTCCGATTCTTGCTTCAGGCCCTTCATTTTTCTGTTCTCCTACCTGCCCTTGCTGTAACCAGCTGCCGATGCAGGCTGAAGGACTGTCTTATTTGCTCCTGTGGGATACACCCATCTTAGCTGTCTTCAGGGTGTACGCCCTCCACTCTTTACCCAAAATGCTAACCACAACCTTACTACTAGTCAAGACCACCCAGGAGGGAGACTCAAGGTGCAATGTGTAGAATGAGGCTCATCCACCACAGAAAGTGAATACAGTTCTCTTTTGTGTTAGCCTGCAGATCACAAGCCATCTCTATAAAAAGCTCTCTGTCTCCTCACTTTGGCAGTATTCCCTGTCCCTTTGCACCAAAGCTGTATTCATATTGATACGTGGTCACTGTAAAAACATTGCCAGCATTTTTCAAATAAACCAACAGTTAGAGCTACAGTACCAAAATCTGACACCCTTGCTCAGGTTGTACGATGCTGCGCCCTACGAGCAGCCCCAAGCGAAGACTCTGCTCAAATACATGTGATTGTGGTGACAGAACTTAGCCACCAGCCTTTGAATTTGTGAATTCTCTTTTCAGTTCATGTTCTTTCAAAAGAATGACTGTGGCAATGCATATGTAGTGATCAAATCACTATAACAATGATGGTGATGAGTGAGAGGAATACTGATCTTGAAAACCAGCAGGCTTTAGGGAAACTTGCATTTCAGTAGTAATTCCAGAGTCTCAACTTCGTAACTTAGGACCATCATGTATTTTTTATATTTACCTTTTGAGACTAGCCCCTGGGTGACAAGCATGCTCCCAAGAGACAAAGGAAGAGCTGTAAAAATAAAAAGAAGGGTATCTGGTATCAGCCAAAATTTGTGACCTATTTGTTAAATACATTATTTTTTTATATGTTAAATGTTTTAGATGTTTATAATGTTAAACACGCTACTCATCTTCTAAACATTAAGTTTGCAAGCTGTCTTAATCACCTATCACATCTGCTCGTTCAGACTGCTATCTCTTCAAAGCAAGGATGTGCCCGTTGCTAAAGTTTTGCAATTAACCCTAATATATTCATCAGATTACATCTGTACAAGAATAATGAATCTGCTTTCTCTCTGATTTGGCTAGGAACAATGACAAAGCTAGGAGTGTTTGCACATTAGTGCAAGTAGAGGGTAGAAGGTACTAATAGAGTCACCATACACATTTGGAAGAACTGTATCATATAAAAGAATAGCTCTCAACAGGATTGATGCTAGTCTTAAGAAAAGGAGGCTGAGGGGAGACCTTACTGCTCTCTACAACTACCTAAGAGGACACTGTAGAGAGATAGGTGCTGGTCTCTTCTCACAGGTAACTAATGATAGAACAAGAGGGAATGGAGTCAAGCTGCATCAGAGTAGGTTTAGGCTTGACATTAGGAAAACTTTTTTCACTGAAAGAGTTGTCAGGCATTGGAATAGGCTGCCCAGGGAGGTGGTTGAGTCACCATCGCTTGATGTGTTTAAAGGTCATTCAGATGTGGTGCTTGGAGATGTGGTTTAGGGGTGTGCTTGGTAGAATAAGGTTGATGGTTGGACTTGATGATCTCAAAGGTCTTTTCCAACCTGAATGTTTCTATGATTGTATGTGTTCGTACAGTGCCAAACATCAGGCATGCCGTAGCACCTGAAACTGATGCATTATATATATTTATTAAATAATAGCTTCCATAATCTGAATACCTCCTCTCACTACTGCAACACTAGTAATGATAGCGGCTCAAATTAAATGCTGAAACCCTTTTCAGTCTTCTCCTTTCAGAAAATGTATAATTTAGATACAAACTAACATGGTGGACTTAAAAGGCATTAAAATACTGAGTAATCTTTCAGATGTCCTAACACCTAAAGAAATTCACAAACCCAAGACACACAGCCATGCCCGCCTTTCATTCAAAGGCAAGAATAAGTATATAACAAAGTAAAACATTCCGAAGGTTGTTTTAATAATGGACTTCAAGAACAGAGCCAACTCTATAATTGTTAAAGTAAGTTCATATTAAACAACAACTTAAATCAACCACCTTTAACTACAATGATTATGCAAATAATTCAATTAACCCTGTAATGACATATTGCTCAACTTAAAATAAGGTGTCAGACTTAACCCACGGTAATATCCCAACAGAACCCAATGAATTACAATGAACGGCATGGCATTCATGGCATTTTGCAGCCAGTTTTGTGTAAGTGCATCAAGAAGTCGTTCTCAGTGTGGTAACAACAAGTTTGGATCACTCACCTCTGTACCAGAAACTTTCCTTTTTGCATTCTTCACGGATCCTTGCAATTTCTCCAGCGTTGTGAGTTTGTGAGATGGGACAATAGAACATTGGCTGAAAGGATAAACCTGGGTTAGCTTATTGAATTTAATCTCACAGGAAGAAAAAAATTAACCAATTAAAGAAGAAAAATTATTTAAAAACCAAATAAAATACAATGCAAAAACCAACCAAGCCAGCAAACTCCTTGTTGCGTTGTTAGCAGTGTGATGAAATACTTGATACCCAAATACAGAAACAACTACATAGGTTTTAAGTTAAAACCACTCATCCTGTTGGTCTGTACTTTCCCAAAATAGCTTAGCTGCTGCTTACCCCAGAAGTATATTGCTTTATTTCTGTTAACGACTTCATTCTCGCGAGCTAAGTCATGTTTCTGGGAAAGAAATGACAGAAAATAAAGGCAGAACGGTAGTTTCTAGGAATGAAGTTCTGCCCTGTACAGAAGTCAATTTAAGTAAGTCATTCAGCAAAAGCAGATTTTGCAAGTATTCAGAAGAGAAGCAACATAAACTGGCAGATTCCCCGAACTAGCCTTTCTCTCTGAGCAGTTTAAATATATTCATAACATTAACTGAACTCAACCATACCGGCTTCACCCTCATAACAATTACCTTGCCAAGAGGCTGCTTTTAGGCTAATGGTAGCTTTTTTTTTTCTACTTTGATTGTGAGAAAAAAGTGACAGTATTCTTTCTTGCATTCTACTATCCAAGGCAGAATTTTTTTTAAGAAATGACTCAGTTACCAGTGTCAGCACTTGTAGTATCATTACTGAAACACATGGGTGTACTAGTTTTGGCTGGGAAAGAGTTTGTTTTCTCCATAGTAGTGGGTATGGTGCTGCATTTCAGATTTGTGACCAAACCAGTGTTGATAATACAAGGATGTTTCAGTCAATGCTGAGCAGTGCTTACCCAGAGTCAAGGCCTTTTCTGTTTGTCTGGCTGACCCACCAGTGAGTAGGTTGAAGGTGCGCAACAATTTGGGAGGGGACACAGCTGGGACAGCTGAACCCAACTGAGCCAAGGGACACTCCATACTATATGGCATTGTGCTCAGCAATATAAGCTGGGGGAAAGAAGGACTGGTCATTAAGTTAAAATTAATTGAAATGAAGGTCCCTTACAACCCAAACCACTCTATGATTCTATGAAATGTTAAAATTTTTGTGTAAAAACACACCATCTACAAACAGACTTATTTTTGACAACAAAACCAGACTTTGTAGAACAAGCAGTGCCTTGGGAAAAAGAGCACATTAGTCTTTTACAGGATTCTACCTCATTTTATGCCTGACTGATCCATGATTTTGTAACTGTAATAATGAAATGCATTTATTGGCTGCAGCCATGGATTTCATATTTTAGCTAATTACTATCTCAGCCCTTCTTCAAGTGCTGCTCCCACTAAAGTTAATGGTGGTGCTGCCTGGGTAAACAGTAGAGAACTGACTCCACTCCAGACCCTAGAGAACCACTCCAAAGTGGTTTCACAGCAAGGTCACAGCAAATACAGTAAAATCCAAATAGGCTGGGTGAAAGATAAGGAAATGAGTGTCAGAGGCCTAAGTGCACCAACACCCTTTGCACCCTTTCTGCCCCCATACATACCCTGGCAGGGGTTTAGTTGCTTGGGCTCAAAGTCAGCTCATATGGCACAGTGGCGTAACGCTGAATTAGATTGCTGTGAAAACAGTGAATCTGGGAGAAGGAGCTGCAAGAAGCTTTGCCTTGGCTCAGAAGCTGCACTTAAGATCAGGCTCTCACCTTAACTGTGTTGTAGGTATGGCTGTACCTGGCCTTTCACTATGATGATCCCTACTTTGCCTTGCTAACTTGACCTCCTGGCTTACCATCAGACTTGCCTTATTCCTATAGACTTGCCTGTCAATCACTGGACTGACTGTTGACTTACCCCAGCTAATGTCACTGGGTCTGCTCTGCTCCTCTTTTTTGGGGTACTGTGGGACTGTCCTCCTTGTTCCTGATGTCACAACCCCCGCCTGCCTTGCTGTCACTTGTGGCTCCCAGTTACCTTTCCTTGCAGATCAGCCCACTTTTGCTGCCCTCTGGCAGTGACTGGATAGCAACCACCTATAAATTCCTTGTGGTTAATTACGTGTTTACAGCATAAAATGTGGAATCTGAACCCCTGCAGGTAGCTGATTTCTCCAGCTGAGGAGAATGCCGAGCGGCCTACAGCTGGAGGACAGGTTCTTGTGCAGTACTGTCCCCTGCTCTCCTGAGTACATACACACGCACATGCACACATGCACAACTTGATGGGGACAGGTTATACTGGACTAGGGCAGTACAGGGCAGACACTAGGGTTCTGCCAGTTTGTAACTAGTTTAATTAGCATAGCATAAATCATAGCCCACTATCTTAAGACTCAAAAGCTCCTAGCCCTCTGAGTGTAGTGAATCAGGAAGAATAACACATAGCCCTTTCTTCTTTCCATTTATATGCTTAAGCTAACAGGTATCTCTCTCTCTCTTCAGTAAGAGCAACCAATGCAAAATCCAAGTAATTCACTAGCAATAGCATCAAAACAAAAGGGAGAAAACCCAGCTTACCCATCCAGTTTGCTTCAGCGGAGGGGTCTGACTTTCCTGTTGGGTTGTTACGGAAGACATTGTCTCTTTCCTTCTACTCTGCTGCTGATCTTTCTCAGCAGAACTTATGTGTTTTATGCTTGGCTAGCTCTCTGCTAGGTACAAAGGTAAAAGCCAAAGTATCATACTGATACTGTAAGTTCATTGTTTACCTAGAAACAGTAATGACCAAGTGGAAAGGCGTATTTTTTTTTTACAGCAGATAGCATCCAGTCACCTGATTGTATACAGTTTACAGCACAGGGTATCAGAGTTTTGTGTAGCCTAGTTCAAACAGGGAAGTTGGTAAGTACAATTACATGCTGGATCATGACCTAGCACAGCACTCTCAATCATAAAAAAATGAGAACAAATATGAGCAAGTAATCCAAAACCTGCAGGTAAAAAAAATCAGCTTCTTTAGTGTGCTGTCCAGAATTGCCGTACTGCTTCTATCCTCATTGCTGTGATCTGAAGTTTTGATTCCACAGGACCCACAACACAAGCCTATCAGAAACCACATCTGCGTCTCCAACAAACACAATCCAGTCACAAACATGCTTTTAAAAAAACCCAAACTATTAAGAATAAATAGATTCTGAAGAGTTTTAGAGTAGTAGTCTTCCATGCCTGCAGAACTGTACTGCTAGGGAAAAGCAAGAAGGAATCCCATTTATTTCTGGAGTAATTCAAACATCTAAACTGATTTTTACCTAGCACTTTGCTGCATTTTATTTACCTGGCACTTTATTTACCAACATACAGGGCACTGCTGCTTTCCAAATAGTATCTTCTGAGAATGGTGGCACTGGGCAAGGCTAAAGTGACTGTGAAGGATAGAGTTAAACAGGAAACACATGCAACAATTTAATAACCTGAATGGGTTTTGGCATTCATAATATTACCGTATAAACCACTTCCTGCCTTTATTTTGGGGTCAGTTACACAGCTATAAAGTTCAAGCAACGTCTGCTTCACGCACACTGGATATTCAGACAGCAATGCTTATTTAAGTGATGGAACAGAAGCAACATGACCTCCTCTCCGCTTGGTAAAAAGACTCAATTAAGCATTGCATTCAACCAGTCTGCACTTTATTCTTAGCCACTCTCAAAAATGACAATGACCACTATGTCTTTGAAAAAAATCTAAGTTTGAAAACCCACATAATATTGGGAAAGCTCACAGATCTTCACTGTCTGCCTCACCCTGACTAACGAAGGGCAATTTTAATTTTCCGTCAGTCTCTTGTCACTTAATGCAAAAAAGCAGGTGAGAAAAATGCATAAAATGTTAAGGAGGTTTACATTAATCGAAGACACAAAATTTTCTTAGTCTTACCTGCTTTCTTATTCTTATCTGCGCACGAAGCCTACTTGTGCAGATAGTTGCATAAAAAGCATCACTGACTGATACGGTTGCTAACTGCTGCAACAGATTTTAAGCGCTAATCTTTTTCATGAGGATAAAAAAGCTGAGTCACTGGAGAAAATAAATAAAATGAAAAGAAATGTAAGGAGTATAAATTAGCTTATAAAAATTTGCAGCTTGCCATTAACCTCCTGTATTGTCTTCAGGATACATTTCTCCATAATTATACGTTATTCAGCTACACTTCCTCTTCAACATAACAAGAGTCCCCAAAATACATAGCCCTTTAAGCAGCTTCCTGGTACCTCTCCCACTTGGGATCAAATATTCAAAAAACTTCCTATTCTACAAGAACTGTTTTGGATCATTTACTCATTTACAGAAGAAAAGGCTAATATAAGACTCCTGAAAGATCTCATGGTTTTCATTCTTCTAACTGGTTGATAAAAAAGCAGTATACAAGAAGATAGCAAAGTTTTTCAGTTGTGAGAATCACCAGCTTCGTATACTCTGTTTGCAATAAGAAGCCTCATTCCAAATAGGAGCAGTGACCGTATAATTTCTAACATTACTCGGGGGAGAAGGTGGGAGCCAAAATTTCATGTGTTAACTGGTATATGCAGTTGACTTTGATGTACAGCGGAGATACTGCACATTTGCCCGGGGCAGGTGCCACTGAAGTACAATGATCACTGAGACAACTCATCAGGACTTCAGAGAGGCCCTTCAAGGACTGAGTCTTCATTGTGAGGAAGAGAGGAAGGCTCACTATGTTTCACATTTGTCTTCTAAACTGCCTCTTTATTTTCAATCCAGGCTTTTATTTCGAAGGAGAGCCAACAGAGCAGCTGCACTCAATATTTGATGAAAAGCTCGCTATCACCAACTGGGTGGACACCACCAAGCCAGTGAATTCCCTGCAGTTGCCCAGCCATGGCCCCGCAGCACCTGCTCAGGCATCTGCTGACAGGCACTCACCCAGGGCCCAGCAACAACAGGGCATTACTGTGTACTTGCTGCTTGCTCTAAAGGCTAAGGATGTGGCTGGGGACGTGCAAAACACCGGGCGGTCTGGCTTTCGTGGGAGGCAAGAGTGGTTGCAATCAGGCCCAGGGCAGGCGCCCACTCCAGCCGACAGAGGCCTTCCCCTCCGACCGGCCACCGGGCCTCCTAGGCCCAGCCCAGCCTGCCTCCGTGCCACGGCCCGGCGCTGGGCGAAGGCCTGTGAGGAAGGGGAGAGGGCAAGGTGTCGGGCGCTGGCGCCAGATTCCCCCTCAGGAGCCGCCGCCTGCCCCCTGCCCCAGGCCGGCCGTCGAGCGCCGCGCCAGCCCCGGCCTTCCTCCGCCGTGACGCCGGAGAAATCCGGCACCGCGGAGCTCAGCCCCTCGGGGGCTAAAAGAAGGAGACCGACGCGCCCTCGGGTCGCAGCGCGGAAAGTGGCTGGCGGAGTGCCGCGTCCCCCGCCAGCGCCCGCCTCCCACCGGGCGCCGGGCCAGCGGAGGAAGGGGAGGGGGCGGCCCGGCCCATCCGCGGCGGGGCCCGCACTGCCCAGCCCCGGAAGCGCTGGGGGAGCGGGGGCCCGGCCGCGCAGCAGCCGCTGCCGAGGGGGGGCCGGCCCCATCCCACTCCCGTCTGGGCCGTCGGGGGCTGGGGCAGGGTGCCGGCCCGCTGCCCGCGCCGCCGTTGCCTCTGGGCTCCACCACCACCTCCCGGCCGCCGGCGGCAGGGGCAGGCGGGGCCGCCAGCCAGCGGAGAGCCGCCAACCCGCCCGACCTGGCTGAGGGGCCGGGAGCCGCCGGGGCAGGGGGTGCTGAGCGACCCCGATGGCGGAACGCCGCCGGGCGCCGGCGCGGCCCGGCAGTGCTCCGCCGGGATCCCCTCGGCCCCGGCTCCCCGGTCCTGCCGGCGCCTGAGTCAGCAGTAACGTCTCCTCGTGGGCTGCGCCGGGGAAGAAGGGCGAACACGCTAACAAAATTTCCTTCTGAGTTCTCGTATGTCCCCCCCGAAATTCAGAACGCTCTTTTAGCAGTGGTATTTGTTAATGAAGTCACCTAACCGTGTACGACATACGGTGCTGGGGGTCTGTCCTACGAATTGAAAATACTTGGTGGCAACTTAATGAAATCTTGTTCATTTTGTGACAAATTCCATTTTGACCATTTTGTAATGAAAAGCATTGCTGATCTACTTTGATTTTAAACATAGAAGGATAGAATCACAGCATGGTTTGGGTTGGAAGAGACCTTAAAGCTCATCTAGTTCCAACCCCTTCGCCATGGGCAGGGTCACCTTCCACCAGACCAGGTTGCTCAAAGCTCCATCCAACCTGGCCTTGAGCACTTCCAGGGAGGGGGCAGCCACAGCTTCTCTGGGCAACCTGTTCCAGTGTCTCACTGGATACTGGATCACTAACACTATGATGCTTATCTAAGTAAATCAATACATTTTAATACCAATACTAACAAGAAGTAAATTAAACAAGAAAAATACATTCATCAATCAAAAATAATCTTGAAAAAAAAACTGACCCTGAAAATGTCTGTTTGGAGGGGTCTGTGTGTATGTTGGTGTTGTTCGTCTAGGAATACCAACAAAAATTGTCCCACTTTCTCTGAAATGAGAAATGCAATGCCTTTCTTTAACAATGAACTTTCTAAAACAAAGCATATAAACCTGAGTTTTATTTTGCATGTTATCTTTAATAAAAACTGTCTCATTTTTTGTTTTGTTTTGTTTACAGTGAGACATAGTAGTTTTATTAGAGTATCCTAAATGATGATATGACACGTCAGTGCTTATCAAGAAGCTGGTGAGGGGTCTGGAAAACATGTCTTATGAGGAGCGTCTGAGGGAACTGGGATTGTTTAGCCTTGAGAAGAGGCTGGGAGGAGACCTTATTGCTCCCTACAACTACCTAAAAGGAAGTTGTGGTGAGGCCGGTGTTGTTCTCTTCTGCCAAGTAACTAATGACAAGACAAGAGGTATTGGCCTCAAGTTGCACCAGGGGAGATTTACATTGGATATCAGGAAAAATTTCTGTACCGAAAGAGTGGTTAGGCATTGGAACAGGCTGCCCAGGGAGGTGGTGGAGTCACCATCCCTGGAGGTGTTCAAAAGACACATAGATGTGGTGCTTAGGGACATGGTTTAGTGGTGGGCTTGGTAGTACTAATGGTTGGACCTGATGATCTTAAGGTCTTTTCCAACCAAAATGATTCCATGATTCTATGAAACTAATAGCTTGTAAGATCAACCATTATACCTCCCCCTCTTGCATGTCCTTGGCATCTCTATTTCACAATAAACACGACATAAGTCATATTTCACTTTCTTAAGTCCAAAAAGGCTTTCAGCTTCCAGAAGTCTTGTCTCCTTGAAGCCCCTTTCCCCAGTGTATTCTCTCACTCTTGCCAGCCAAACCAGACCACTGGGCTTTGCTGCTGCAAAACATGCTCTTCATGTGGAGGTTTGGCAAGAATGATGTCCTATCTTAAAAGTGTACCTAATATCTCCTGTGCTCTAAGACATATCCTTGAAATCATAGGTAAAACCTATTTCATAGATACGGGCTACATGCTATTCTGAAAAATACACAAGAAAATCTGATGTAGGGCAATAATTTATTAGCTGGTTCAGCTTAAACTAGTCATAAATGAAAGAGCGCTGGAATGACATTTCCTCATGGGGCATATGTGTGCCCAGGGAGAGTGGTTGCTTGTATTCTTGCACCTTCCTGTGCAAAAGTGCCTATTAAAAATCAGGTTAGACTTCTTTTTAACTTTAAAGGCAAAGTTGGTTATCACAATTGAGTATGTTCCTCAAACACTCTTTGTTTTTAAGATTTACCTGAAAGTACTTCAGAGCTATAAAAACGGAGAGAAGTGGATAGACAGAAACCAACAAATGTTAGTGCTTCAGAAGAATAAACACAAAGCAGAAGAGAGATCTTTACCCCTCCCAGAACAAAACCAGCCTTACACATCAAAGAAAAAAACAAGAGATACCAAAAATAAAACAAGTGATAAGGCATTGAATCTTTGGCTGAGGAATTTTCTATCGTCAGGGTAGAAAGAGGTCAAGGAGCTGAGACTGCAAACTCGGGAAGGTCTATGGGCTCTGGCTACTTGTCTGAAGAACCCTTCAGAAAATGCTGCAGGGCTGCCAGGATCCTGAGGTTCACCACATTCACCAGTGGCAAAGCCTTTCCAGTGTGCGTATTTAACAGAAACACTCCATGTATGCATACAGCACACGACAGGAGGAGGAACTACTACCAAGTGAGATAAATATGGTTTCTCTGTTCATTAGAAAATCACAAAGACTGTTAATTTCTTAAAAATTTCCTGAGAAACAAAGACCTGGAGTAACAGAAGCACGATGTGGTTGCAAAAATGTATCAGTAATAAAACCATCCAGAGCATGGAAAACCGCATAAGAATTACACTGTATAGCACTGTTCTAATGCTAATGGCAGCAGGAGTTAAGGGTGAATGAAAAGACATCAAAAGTGACAGCAGGAAACAGTCTTCTGAGCAGAACATTAAACTGTCCTCACTAGGTACAAGAAACCATGTAATAGTTTTCTATATACTGGCTGATTCTTGGATGTACTGATTTCTATTTTACACTTAGTCTGGCCTATCTTTTAGTAGAAACAAATGGCTGACAATATCGGATGCTCAGGCTTTACAATTTTCACTTCTCAGCGTGAAGAAGGCTGTAAAATGGCCAGAGAGTTCTCTCTTCTCTTAGGCTGCACAGGTACATGCGTAATTTCTTTCCAACAGTAAAGGCCTGCAACACTAGTTGATTTCAGCAGGGTTATAGGTGCTTAGATCCTGTAATCAGACTTGATTGTACCTGCCGTTTCTAATACATACTGAAATGAATCAAGACCTATTATATGGAGTACATTACCTGAATTACTCTGGGCCAATGCTTGTGTATCATGAACATTTTACTGAAGAAGGTCTTTAGCAAGTCTCAATATTTATTAGTCCTGTGTTTTAGGGCTAATTTACAAGAGATGAGGTTACACTTCAGCCCAGGTGTAACAAATGAACAGTATCTTGTGGTCAACATACTGTAACCTTGAGAAAACAACAACCAAATTAATGTTGAGTATACATATGCATCTAAAGTTTTGCATAACAGGTGCAGAGGTCACGATTAACACGGTTGTGCAAACAGAATAGGCATCTAGTGACCTGCAAGTCTTTCTGTTTCCACTGTTCCTGTGGCAGGTGCCTAACTGCAAACTCACCCACCCCAGCTTTTTTCCAGAGTCACTTTAATCCTAATTTATGTTTGTACTTTAATGCTTTTTTTCCTCTATTTCTCTGGCACTTTCTTCTGCTTCTTAATCATGCCCATTCAGGCATATCTCTACTGGGCAATATGCAAGGACAACTTCTCCCAGATGTCTGATGGTTCTTTTTAAATTCCATGTGTTTATTTTCGGTTTCAAAACATGTTTATATTATAGTCTGAACACACAAAAAAGTGTTTTTCACAAGCACCAGCTTTAGAGAGGTTTACCCCATCAATACCAATATAATTGTGGGGCTGTAATTTATTTTCTGTTAAATTCAGATAATTTTTATGTCTGCCTTATGTTAAGGGTATATTAAATACTATTCTAAAATGAAGACAATCCTTCTTCTGTGACTGGAAACTCCTACTGTAGTGTACTATCTTGGTTTTGCCGGTTTGTCATCATTGTATTCTGTAACGGGTCTGTGTGGCAAGGTTTTGGTGGGGGGGGGGGTTACAGGAGTGGCTTCTGTATGAAGTTGCTAGAAGTTTCCCCTATGTCCAATACAGCCAATGCCAGCCGGCTTTAAGACGGACCCGCCGCTGGCCAAGGCCGAGCCCATCAGCGACAGCGTTTTTGCCTCTGTGATAATGTATTTAAGGGAGTGAAAAAGTTGTTGGGCAGCAGTAATTGCAGCAAGTGAGAGGAGTGAGAATATGTGAGAGAAACATTTCTGCAGACACCAAGGTCAGTGCAGAAGGAGGGGGAGGAGATGCTCCAGGCACCGGAGCAGCGATTCCCCTGCGGCCTGTGGTGAAGACCATGGTGAGGCAGGCTGTCCCCCTGCAGCCCACGGGCGGTGGAGCAGATGACTGCCTACACCCTGTGGAGGGCCCCCACGCCGGAGTAGGTGGATACCTGAAGGAAGCTGTGACCCCGTGGGAAGCCTGCACCAGAGCAGGCTCCTGGCAGGACCTGTGGCCCGTGGAGAGAGAGAAGCCCACGCTGGAGCAGGTTTGCTGCCAGAGACCCCGTGAGGGGGGCTCACGCTGGAGCAGTTGGTTCCTGAAGGACTGCACCCCATGAAGGAGACCCACGCTGGAGCAGTTCATGAAGGACTGAACCCATGGGAAGACTCACACTGGAGAAGTCATGGAGGACTTTCTCCCGTGAGGGGGACCCCACATTGGAGCAGGGGAAACGTGTGAGGAGTCCTCCCCGTGAGGAGGAAGGAGCGGCAGAAAACAACAGAGTGATGAACTGACCCCAACCCCCATTCCCTGTTTTTCCCCCGTGCCGCTGAGGGGGAGGAAGGAGGAAAATCGGGATCAAAGTTATGCCCGGGAAAGGAGGGAGGGGTGGGGGGAAGGTGTTTTAAGATTTGATTTGATTTCTCATTACTCCTCTCTGAGTTAATTGATAATAAATTACATTTCCCTTCAGTTGAGTCTGTAAATGCTGAGTGATCTCCCTGTCCTTATCTCAACCCCACAAGCCTGTTGTTATTTTTTTTCCTCTCCTCTCTCCTGTCCAGTTAAGGAGGTGGAGTGATAGAGTGGCTTTGGTGGGCCCCTGGCATTTTGGCCAGGGTCAACCCACCACATATTCCTCTATAGACCAAATCCTATTGCTTTATCTTTGTATCAGCTGCATATGTGGCACTCCAAGAATAAAAAAATATAGTGAAAGGCATGTATTTGTAATGAAGCACCTGGTAAGCATAGAGTTTTGCATTTAAGACATGTCTGTTTTCATTTCAAAACACATTACATCTGAAAACTCCTCTTGTGCTCTGATGCTTATCTGTGTGTCAACTCTATGGACGGAACAAAGTGAATGTAACTTTGTTATACTTGAGACCAAACTCAGTAGTTACTAAGAATCTCAGAGAGAGAGTACCCAGAATACAACGGCTAAATTTGTCAGGAATTGCATTATTTTCATTGCATTATGAGTTTAATGGAAGCCACACAAGCATGTCAGGTTCATGATTCCAGTCGTGTCTAGTTTTACTGGAACTCCACCTCTGAACTATGAAGCAAGATACTGTAATTACAAAAAGTGTTGCAAAATTGTTTCAAATATTTATTGGCTGAATACATCCTGTGAGCCTCACGCTCCTGCTACGCAGCTACAAAAGCAGCCATGTGTTGGGCTCACCCTGGCCAAGGATCTCATCTTACGAGTTCCATTTGCGTCAGGCCACAGCAAGATGAAACGGTGTCATCACTTGCGTAATCCTAAACAAGCGGTAAGTGAACTCAGTGACTATTGTGGTATGACTTTTCTTAAATGAAGAAAAATAAAGATGCCTTTAGTGACATGGAACTCGGAGAAAAGAGAAAGAAGGTCATTAAACCCATGAGTCTCATTCTTCCTCCCCTAGAGAGGTCGACTTTTCCATCAAAATACTTCCATTCTTTGGTGGACATTTGAAACATATATATGTTTTCAAATAGCAGCTAAAATTCAACAGTTTCAGGAGCTAGCCAACCCCCATTATACTGCAGGGTAAATTAACTACTTGATTGTGAGAGTACTGGGACAAACTTTTGTTTAGTACTGTGCCCCTCCAAATGTTTTGACAGGAATTTATTGCTAGTAATAAATCATATAGGCATCAGGTGTTTATAGTTCACTCCTATGGATTTGGAGTTTCACAGGCCAGGGAAGGAAAACACATATCATGTTTATTTAGAATGGGACAGTAATTTTAATGCAAATGAGAAGATACAGCTGGCAGTTTCATAGGGTACTGCACGAAGATTAATAAAACTTAAGAAGATGATGTATTCCAACAGCAAAAGGACTTTTTAATTTTTAGTTCACAGCTACAAATTTACTTTTCATGCCAAGAAAGAAATTCTAAAATTCAGGTGTTGCTTATGTAATCCTTTTGCCAGAACTTGGCAGCTGTGATCATGGCTGAGTTCATATAGCTCAGGGTTTCTTCTAAAATTAACATAGTGGCTTAAGCCTCAACCCAGGAATGTCAGCAGACTAAATGCTTCTTTTGGTGCTTTTTGCACACAGGATTGCTTATCAGAAGTCCTTACTCTGCTATAAAACAACACACATTTCATTAATATTAGCACAGCACTAATCTAGACAGCCCCCTCCCAAGCCCTATATAGTAACAGTTAATCAACCATGTATTTAGACAACGAGCAACTGGGTCAGCTCCTCTTTTCCCCATCGGCCTGTGGGATGACAACTTTTTGCTTCCCTTTTCCTTACTTGCTGGTGTGACTATCCAGTGGACAAACGCTCTTTGAGTAGCACTGCAGTGAAGGGGCAGGATCTACTCACCGTTCCGTGTTGCAGGGCTGTGAAGAACAAACTCTGGCCATACAGGCTGACCTCCATGAAGAAGTGCCTGGTTTACCTGAACACCTCTTCCATCACCTTACAACACACCAACTTCTCCAGCTGCAGTGCCATCTCTGTGCAGGCTCTGCCACCACAAGCACCTTGGTGACAGCACAGCCACTGGGTCCACGGGGCTTCTCTAGGGCTCAGCCTGCTCCATAGCCACGCTTTGGTCTCAGGCAGGGGGGTCACTCCTCTCATATGTCGGCCAGGGTGCAGGAATGAAAGGGAAACTCGGTCCTCAGCAGCCAGAGGCCTAAGGGAGCCACCATTTCTGTCAGTGATAGCGCACGGGCCAAGGCCGGTGGGTTGAATGGCGGTGGCCCGGAGAGGTCCCTCGCACCCAGCCCTGGATCCCGGGCCGTAGGCCGGCACCGCACCACCGCCCCTACTCGCCAGGTTTGCCCCTACTCGCCAGGTTTCCCCCTGACCGTGCTCGCCCCTGCGCGACGCCGAGGCCCTGGGCCACCCTTTGCCGCCCCTCCCCGGGGCAGCGGCTCACGGCCGCGGGGCCGGCCTCGCTCCGCCAGGCGGCGCTGTGGGGACGGTCTGCCCGCAGCCGCGTGCCGGGCGGGCTCCGTGAGGCGGGACGGGCGGCGGCGCCGCGCCCTCACCGGCGCTCAGGGTTCGGCTCCGGGCGGGAGGGGCGAAGCCCCCGTCGAGCCGAGCCGAGCGGGGACGGGCAGCGTCGCGGAGCGATGTTCCCCCTGTGGAGGGCCGTGCTTTCGGAGAGCCTCCTGGGTAGGTGCCGCCCGACGGGGCTTGGGGGGCTGTGAGGGGCCGCGGTGCCCGCGGCGGGCCGGGCCGGTCGGCGGTTGACGGCATCGGTCGGCCTCCTTCAGCCCTGCGGGGGAGCCCTGCGGCAGGGCAGCGCTGAGGTCTCTACCGGGAACGGCCGGCGGCCGTAGCGGGGCAGCCGCCGCAGGGTGTCGTGGGGCTGGCCGTACGCGGGGAGGTGTTGCCGGTGAAAAGCTCCTTGGCTGGAAATGGGTGAATTATGGTCACTGCCGAGTGTTGTTCTTTGGGTTCTTTTTTTTTCTCCGAGTGCTGGAAAGCCTGTTGTCCCCTGGATGAGCCTGGGGTTTACTGCGTGCCCTCAGCTAGGTGTCCGTGCGGGTGCGCGGGGAGCCGGTACCGAGCTGTGCGGGGTTGCCCCGCGCAGGGCCCGGCGCCGCGGGCGGTCAGCAGGGCCCTCGCCCGCCGCACTGCCCGCCCCGGTGCTGGGGGCATCTCCCGCAAAACGTATGGAAAATCACGGCGCAGCGCCGGTGCGCCGGGATAAGGTGTCTTCAGGGGACAGCGGCGCACGCGTTGACTAGAATGATTCGTTTAGCCGCTGGTCTGACTTCGAGGAGCCCTGAGACCGAGGGTGGGGTGCTGGCTTAGCCAGCGTGGTTCCCTCTGCACACTAACCCTTTCCCAGGTTGAACACCCCTTCACTGAAGATCGAAGTAGGAACTACTGTCTGAGAGGGGGAAGACCCGTTTTCTTCTCATCGTTCTATTTCCTGGGAAAATGTGTTTATTTATCTTGAAATAGCAAATATTTCTTCAGAGCGAGTGGCTGTTGTTATTTGAACCACTTTCAAATACGTTTGGTATTCTACATTTGGAAGTATAAAATGGTATATTTTAAAGTAATCTCCAGCAAACAGTGATGTTGAAAATATATGATTTTTTTTCTTTTTACTTTTTATTTTTTAGGCTACATTTCTTGGTCTCTTTACCATGCACTGCCACCAATGATCTATTACTTCCCCCTTCAGACACTGGCACTCACGGGTTTAGAAGTTTTTGCTGTTGCCTTCTTTTCTCCAATATTCTTGATAATTGGCCCTTTTTGGAGGTTGGCTAACAATAAGTGTATCCTAGCCCTTCTGAGACTGACTATGGTTGGTAAGTAAGTGTGTACTGTGGCGAGTTATAGATTCTATCGTGGTATCAAGGCGTGAGAATAAATATTCCAAATCCCTCAAAATTCAGATGATTCTGAAAAGAGACAGGAATAAGAAGTTCTTGCTCTCCCAAACTCATGCTTTCTTTTTCTCTCAAGCTTTTATATATGGTGAGAGGAATATTGTTAACATCCATTGTGTTGGTTTTTAGACCAGTACTGCATAATTAAAGGTAAATCTCATTTCATTTCTATTTCTAGGAACTTTTAAATTATACGAGTCTTGCTCCATAGGAAAAAATGTTTTCAGTATTGCACAGAGATCAGCAGAGCAGGTGTTTTTTGTACAGCAGTTCTGTGTCTGTGACAATGGGTAGGGACAAGACATTACAGAACAGCTTGGGGCTTTACAAAAGTGATCTGCTGTGAGTGAAATGTTCTTTTTGGCGGGCTTCATTTCTGAGGCAGTTTTTTCTTTTAAGATTTTTTTTTTCAGTCTATCTATATGCCTGTAGCGTATTGATGGGGTTATAGGCTCATCCTAATTGTGAGATGGCTCTCATATTGTCAGGTGCACAGGAAGACAGTTTGACCTTAAGTCCAAGATAAATCTGCCTCATTACCCATCCCACGTGATCCTCCGTAAACCAAGACTTGCTGGGATTCCCTCATTGGTCTTCATCTAACTGGTGCAAGTCGTAGCCCTTGTTGACTTTCTGAAAGTTTGTTGGGAGAAGGTTTGGCAGCTACAGCCACATTCAGAAGCAAGTTATTGCTAATGAGTTTGCAACACCTGGGTGAACTTGGAGGAGATGTATCTCCATCCTGCACAGAGGGAAAATGCTGCTGCTGAGTGATGTGTTTCAGAAGCAGCAGTTCCTGGCTCCTCATTTATCAATATAAAATTCAGAGTGATCAGAGAATCACTTGCCATATAATTTTCTTCTTTTACTGTTAGAAGACAGAACAGGATCATCTTATTTACTTTCCCTGCATGATTTTTTAAAAAAAGAATTCCTGTTATTTATCTTCAGGAGGATACTAGAACTGAACAGTTTGTTGGTATCATCAGTTTAGACAAAAAATAGTTTTACCTTGTTCTTTTCTTTTTCCACTCTCTCCATCATATCCACCCTAATATTTTTTGTTGCTTTTTTTTTTTAATAAGCTTTTCAGTGAGTAGAATCTTCCACTTCAGCTTTCTGCAGCAGTGCTCAGTGTACTTGCTTTCTACAAGATCTGCAAATTTAGAAACTAGTAATGAGTGTAAGCATTTCAAATTGCACCCTGCCTTCCTTCGGGTATCACAGTAACACAAAATTTGCTATGTTAATTTAAGATTAGTCACTCACATCACCTTGCAGTGTTTACTAGTTCACTTTACCAAAAGAGATGGAAATTGCTTAAATGTGTGTCATTTTTGTTCTGCTAAGTAAAGAGCAATGACGGGCCTATAGGGGTATGCAAAGTCTGTCGATTTATGCCTGTTTGCTTCACCTGCATCACAAGCTCCTGAAGATACTAACTACAAACAAAAAGCTAGCACCTTCAGTATCTGGGAAAGGATGTGTTAATGGAGGTGGCCATAGAAGGACTCAGAGCATGGGGAGACTGAAGCTGTACACATCCTCAGCCTGGTCTAACCTGAGCATTGCTGTATGCAGATATGATTATTTGTGTCTGGACGGGAACTGTTCCCTCAGCAACCCTATCCCCCTGCTGTTTCCATCATAGAACGTTAGAATAGTTTGGGTTGGAAGGGACCTTTAAAGGTCCTCTAGTCCAACCCCCCTGCAGTGAGCAGGGACATCTTTACTTGGATCAGGTTGCTCAGAGCCCTTTTCAACCTGACCTGGAATATTCCCAGGGATGGGGCTTCTGCCACCACTCTGGGCAGCCTGTTCCGGTGTTTCACCACCCTCATTGTAAAAAATTTCTTCCTTGTATCTGTTCCAATTCTATCCTCTTTTAGTTTAAAACCGTTACTCCTCATCCTATGGCAACAGGCCCTGTTAAAAAGATTGCACCCATCTTTCTTATAGGCCCCCTTTAAATACTGGAAGGCCACTAGAAGGTCTCCCCGGAGCCTTCTTTTCTCCAGGCTGAACAACTCCATCTCTCTCAGCCTGTCCTCACAGGGGAGGTGCTCCAGCCCTCTGATCATCTTTGTGGCCCTTCTCTGGACCTGCTTGAGCTGGTCCATGCCTTTCTTGTGCTGGGGGCCCCAGAGCTTGACGCAGTACTGCAGGTGGGATCTCACCAGAGTGGAGTAGAGGGGGAGAATCACCTCCCTCGACCTGCTGGCCACGCTTCTTTTGATGCAGCCCAGGATGCGAGTGGCTTTCTGGGCTGCAAATGCACGTTGTGGCTCATGTCCAGCTTTTCATCCACCCACAGCCCAGAGTCCTCCTTGCCAGGGCTGCTCTCAATCCCTTCATCCCCCAGCCTGTATTGATAGTGGGGATTGCCCCGACTCAGGTGCAGGACCTTGCACTTGGCCTTGTTGAACTTTTTGAGGTTTGCAGGGGCCCACCTCCTCAGCCTGTCAAGGTACCTCTGGATGGCCTCCCTTCCCTCCAGTGTGTCGACCGCACCACACAGCTTGGTGTTGTCGGCAAAGTTGCTGAGGGTCCACTTGATCCCACCATCTGTCTCCCAAACACTCTTAATATTGTCCACTCCTTGGCAAGTCTGCAACATATTCTCTCCCAGCTCTACTGTACTTACTCTGTATTCCTACCTCTTGCCCTACAGTGAGTATTAGCATTTGAGGAAGATGTAAGAGCATGTTGCTCACCCTCTTTGTCTCCAGCAAGGAGTTTAGCAGCCAATGGTAACTCTCACTCTTTACTTGCCTCCCTGCTGCAGGTTCTGAGGTTATCAAGATGCCCTTGCACAGACAGCACTGATCTTTAAGACTTCCCATATATTTTTACTTGATTTTCATCACTTCATTCTCTCTTTTAAATTATTTCTGTCCCATCATACTATGCTGCTGTTTCTTCTGTTCCTCAGTTCTTCCTGCTTTCTTTCCTTCTTCATGCCTTGACACTTCTTTCTCCTTTCTCTTTTTGATCTTTTCCCCTTTTTGATCTTTTTACCTTCTCAGAAAGGCCATGGCCTTCCTCTGGGGCTTGTTTAACAAAATCACGCAGAACAATCTACCCCATGTGTGCTCCACCCCATTCCCCTGGAAATATTCAGTGTTCAATTTCACAATCAAAAAATCTGGAAATTCTTCATGCTTAGCTAATCGTAGAATCATAGAATGCAATGGGCTGGAAGGGACCCCCAAAGGTCGTCTAGTCCAACCCCCCTGCAGTGAGCAGGGACATCTTTAGCTGAACCAGGTTACCCAGAGCCCCATCAAGCCTGACCTTGAATGTCTCCTGGGATGGGGCCACCACCACCTCTCTGGGCAACCTGTTCCAGTGATCCACCACCCTTGTGGTAAAGAACTTCTTCCTAATATCCAATCTAAATCTACCTGTTTCTAGTTTAAAACCATTGACCATCGTCCTATCGCTACGTGCCCTTCTAAACAGTCCCTCCCCAGCTTTCCTGTAGGCCCCCTTGAAGTACTGGAAGGCTGCTGGAAGGTCTCCCCAGAGTCTTCTCTTCTGCAGGCTGAACAACCCCAAATCTCTCAGCCTGGAGTTGGGTTTTTTTGGTTTTGATGGAAAAGGCTCTTCCCTTATTCATAATCATCTTTCTTTTTGCCTTTTCAGGAAGGTTTATTTTCTCCAAAACTTTGATTTTAATTTCCGTATCCTTTCATACTACTTGGTTTTGTGTTCTATTTAAAAAAAAACCAACCAACCAACAAACCAACAACAGACTACCCCTGTGGTAGTGTCTATTTGAATCTGTATCTTCAGACAACACATAGTAAATTTGTTTGTTTGGATAGATGTATTTATGTTTTGGGTGTACTTGCTCAGCAACAAAAGGTGTGTCTACTGTAAGCAGGCAAACCCACGCTAGCTTTAATCTGACTGGCACAAGTGATGTAAGATTTGAAGAGGCAGAGTTGCAGATTTCAGCACAATTTAGAGGCATTGTACATGCAGCTTCTCCTGAAGTCCATACAAGTACATCTTCACTACACCTTGATTTCATTTTACCATCTTTGCTCTAGGCTTTGCGTCTTTTACTCTGAGCAGAATGAGCAAATAGACAGTTGGATAATAAGGATACATTCGTAGCACACATTGCCAGAATCAGCAGCTCGGTTTCTGGCCTTCCTTGCTTAACATCTCTTCAAGTCTGACACATACTCACTTAGCAAATGGCTGGTAGCAAAATGATGTTGCTTCTGTTGCTGTTTGTCACTGGTCCTGGGCCAGAACTTGCCATACTGACTAAAGTTATGAGAATGTGTGTGACCTGTAGTCACTTGAATTTGAAACCTGCTAGCAGAGTTTAAAACTGTTGATAAAAGTGAGGTCACTGTGCCCTGGGAAATGCGGAGATGTGTGTGCACAGCCTCTTTCAGCTACCGGGAGATTGATATTTTCCAGTAACAGGGTGACATAGGCTGGTAATGACCACTCTGAGCCCAGATACTGGGCCAGAGAAAGCCTTGTTCACACCTGCTAAGGCAATTGCCTGCTAATCCTTGTGCAATGTTTGGTGACTGCTCCTTTCTAAAAAGGATACGGCTTTTGCCACGGTGCGCTTACTTTTATGGCTTTCGAGTTACGTAAGCGCACCGTGGCAAAAGCCGTATCCTTTTTAGAAAGGAGCAGTCACTACACGTAAAGTTTTATGGGTTTTGAGTTATGTAAGTGCACTGTTCAGGGATATCTGTATGCTTAGCTATTTTATCCGTATATCCTATTTATGGAGTCAGTGACCATAAGTACTTACATTAAGGCAGTCACTGCAGGCTTGGTTAATTGCTTCACGTTATTTTTTTTCCTGACAATGGTAACTGCTATAATGTTGTTATCCCAGTTTCTATCCATACCTACATTTCTTTGGTTTCTTTAAAATTTGTAGTATCATGTGCTTTCAGATGAATGGTGTAGCCATCAAAATTGCAGACAAGATTGAACTAATGTACAGGAAATCCTTATTATCTGTTCTCTATTGCCCATTAAAGCAACCTCTGTATGTGTGTGTTTGTTTGTAGGAAGCTTAGCATCATACCAGGCACCGAATGCTTCAATTAGACTTCTCGTCTTGGCTGCAGGTGTTTCGTCCTCATTGCTAGTTCAAACAGTAACATGGTGGTCAGGAAACAGTTTACAAAGGTATTTGCTTATACTGATGGAGTTGTAACTGAAATTTCTTCATATTAAAAGGTGGGGTTTTTTTCCTGAGAAGTTAAGATATTTTTTTTTTTTTTTTTTTTCTCAAATGCATCACTGTTTCAAAATAGGTTCGTCAGGATATGGGGCTTCATGCTAGGCAAGATAATGCTTCTTGTTCTTCGCATCTGGTATACATCACTAAACCCAGTCTGGAGCTCACAAGCTGCCAATACTGTCATACTGGCAATTGGGTTTATAGCAGTAGTGGAGCGAATTTATTCAGGTAAGCATATTACAGCGAGGATGGCAGTTACACAAACATCGTAAGGTATAAATATCTGTGTGTCACTGGGTTTCGATTCTTTGTTGGTTTTTTTGTTTTTTTTTCCCTGGTACAGTCTGTTTTCAGACCTGATGAATGAATATTGCAGACGTTAGAAACCATGGGGTACTTCCACCTGCCCGTAACATGACAGAATCGATATCACAATTCACACAAGCTGTAGTAAGTTGGTGTTGGAACTGACAACTAATTGCAGTATCAATAATGTGACAGTAACGCAAACAAAGGCATAACTTAGACCAATAAAAGCAGAATGGGTTAGCCTCATTCCAACATGAAACATCTGTGGTATTTCTGTTATTTTCTTAATTCAGTCTGCTATTTGAGTTTCTCTGCCAGTGCATATCCTTTGACAGAGAAGGGGAGACAGGACAAAGCTGGGGAAGAACTGATGTGGCAAAATAAGCAGAAAGAACTGGAAGAGTGGACCAGTTGTCCTGGTCAAAATTTGCCTGAGTTCTTGAAGCATCTGGACAGAGTACACAGCAGTGAGGGCTGGCGTAGGCTAAGCACACTTGAAAACTGTGAAGGTAGTATTGCTGAGGAAGACAGTGAGGCTGGGTTGGTAAGTTAAGGCAGCTCATGTTAAATCCTCAGAAGTTCCTTCCTTCTCTGTATAACCCGAATGAATTAATAGAAAGATAAGACCTTATCTACGTGTAAGCGGGCATAAATTGGCATCGTGTGTATTGTTTGTAGACTTGTGTTGCATGACATAAATTAAGCCTGAGCTTTTATCATAATTTAGAAAGGGAATGTGCTGCAGGAGATTAGCAAGGGAATCTTCTTGTTAGGTGACAAAGCAATATGTCTATGCAATTAAAGGCACTGCTTTCTCCTTAGATGAGGGAGGATCTAAAGTGCACGGAAAAAGAAGAGAAAGAAGGGAGTTTATTTCAGGCTTCTTTGAAAGTGTCAGGTTTTGTTCATATCAGAGTTTAGAGTTTTAGAGAACAGAATCCTCTGAACAAATTCTAATAAATTTTCTGCTGATTTTCAAAGCCAATTTAATTATTTAAATTCCAGTAGTATGAAGAATAATTGTATCGGCAGCTTGCCATTTTTCTACACTTAAGGTGAGTAGCTTTCCTGACAGACTTAGAAATGTTAATAGAGATTTTTAGTCTTACCAGTTTTCAGGAATGATCGGATAAGTTAGCTTTTGTGTCTGGGCCAGTAATTGATTCTGGTAATTTTGTGATCTTGGCTATTTGTTTTTCTCAGTAACCGTGTCTAATAGGATTTGACAGTTTGCCCAGCTATATTTCTGTTCTTATTCTAGGTGGAGACAAGAGGAAACAAGAAAGAAACAAAACTGGTAATGCAGTTAGAGAGACTGTTTCCCACCCTCATTGGCTTTTGTCAGGGATTGCTTTTGGCAGCCTCATGTTCCTCACCCTATGGATATTTGGAGAAGTCTCGTTAATTTCTAGATGGGCAGTAAGTGGACATCCACATACAGGTCCAGATCCAAATCCATATGGGTAAGTGGTTGATGGTAGTTGTTGTTGTTGTTATTATTATTATACTAAAATAGTAATCAAAAGCCGGTGCTGTAGTGGCTGACAAATTAAAAATCAACCAGATGATGGTACAAGAACCTACATAGAATAAAGTGGGTACAAGGTACTTCACACAGAGGACTTGTGGATTCATTCTTGCTTTCAGATACCTCTGAGCATTGTGTCTATACCAATAAATCTTAACATTTCGTCATACAGAAGTATTTTTATTTCAGCAATAAAAAACTTGATTTGCCACACTGCAAAACAATTTTTAAATTAGGACTGGGGTTCAAGGACTTATGAATGAAGTGCATCTATAACATGCAGTAAATGAATCTAGCAGTTGACTTCAGAGAGGCAGCAGTAGAAAATACTGTACATAAGAGATGCATGGAGATAAAAAAAAAAGTAAACTCTGTGCAGTATTAAGATATACTTCTGTGGATATTTTGGTTAGTAAGAATTTAGTCTTAATGCTGTGTGTTGCTCACCTGGGTTCCAAAATCTAGAAAGAGAACAGATTAGTTGTTCTGAGTCAACTACGTGTAGTGGCAGGTGAGGTAGTTAATAATTTGGAACCAGTATACACAAAAGCTACCCAAGACCGATAGACGCTGTAGGATCCCTATTTGACGTGAAGAAAATACTTCTATTTGGGGTAGATTCCTCCCTCTCATTTTCTCTGAGTTCTTTTTGCCTTTCGTATCCGGTATTTCAGTAGAGTGCTTCTGCTGCTGAACATAGCTCGCTTGTACATGATGATAAACTGCCATTATTTTCAACTAGATGCTTTTTACATCCAGTAGAGGGGAGAAGATGTAGCAGGGTGTGAGATAAAGATATTTTGTGCTCAAATTGACCTCTCTTTAAAATAAAAGGATTATAAAATATTACCAGGCATCCTTGTCTGTATGTCTAGAAGTTTCTTTTTCAACACCAGGTTTTTATACAATTATATTAATGTATGGTTTCTTTTTCCTTATTGTTGTATTAGAGGTACAGTTCTGTTGGGCCTGGCTCATGGCCTGATGCTTTCATTTTGGAGCTGGTCTTCTATCACCAGTTTTGCCTGTCTTCTTTTAGGTAGGTGCAAATCCTGAGCAGAATTTTTGTTTCTGTTACCTTATTCCCTTTACTCAAGCCCTCTGACCCGACACCACATCTCAGAAAGTCAATTGCTAATCAAAGCGTCTTTTTCTCTGTCACTGACTGTAGTGTGTGCATCTGACCAGTTGACTGAGGGTTAGAGGCCAAATCTCCAGGCCATTGCAGAGCCCCTGTTGAGGTTCTGTTCCCATGAGTAGCATCTCAGTTCTCGCTGTCTGCATTGCGTGAGGCTACATCTAGGGTAATGGACTTGAGATGATACAAGGTTCTTGATTTCGCAGGAGGCGCAATAACTCGTCGTTTAATGAGCAGTTCACCTGGAGGCAAGCTTGCCTCCTGTGCCCTGAGTTGCCAAGATCTCCAGGCAGTAAAACAGTATGATCAAAGCAGTTCTGCTGGAGCAATATACTGGTGAATCGGTCTGCATACAGTGGGTCTTGGGTGGTGGGAAGAGGAATTCAAGTGCTGGATCTGGACATCCATTTTCAGGAGGATGGTATAGGTATGCTGTGGAGCAAGCTGTGCGTGGCACAAGTAGGAGGAGATTGAGATAGTTCTGCTCTTGAGCTGTGGAGCTTTCTGTACCTTCTCAGCATGGATGGATGGATGCAGCTTGGTTTAATTTGTAGACTCATCTGAGTGAAATTTAGTGGTATAAATGCTGTTTACAAAACCCCATAAATCTGCTTCTTTTTTTGGCCTTGGCTAATTGTTTGTAGATGTTTCTATCAAGAAGACAAAGCAGTACTTCCTACAAATGTTTAATAATAAATTGAGACATATCAAAATACAGAGACCAAAGAAAATGATGAGTTATGTTTTTCTTTTTTCTTATTCACCTTCTCTTTTGGAGCACTTAAGAGCCAACACTTCCAAGGCATTTTCCACGACCTTGAAGACAAGAAATTTAATGCAAATGGAGCTTCTCCTAGTCAAGAACCAAAATAAAATACCAAATATCAAGGAAGTCACAGTATAAGGCATAAGAGTGGGCAATGCTCAAACCATTAGTGGCCAAAATAATTTACCTTTTGGTGTAGGTGTTAGTTTTAAGAAATGGGTGTGCAGATTGTAATGTGAGTATGAGCATTTGATTTTTGATGTACACTCATTGCTAATTTAAAACAAGCACAGAATGGTTCTTTAGCTGATTCAAGCATTCTAAAAATGCTCAGAACCTTGATGTATGAGAGTAAAATACTAAAAATGTTTCTATACATTTGCTATCGTGATGGGAAAGTTAGTAAACATTTTCTTACAATAAGGTTTTAAAATACAGTTGTCCTGTTACAGAGTTTCTGTGGTTGTTAATGTTCTGTTTGGGATCAAATCCCATCACAGTCAAAGACAGTATGGTAAATCAAGGATCTTGCAGTTAGAAAAGGTTAATTGTTTTCTTGCCTATCATTTGGTTATCTAAAGGGAGAGAAGATCCAGGAAAGATATATTTTTGCTTCACATTAACCTATATGATTCTTTCTGTATTACATTAAAGGAGGTTCATAACAGGCAGACTAGTTAATCTTAAAAACTGCATCATCCCTCTATTGTGCTGAGAGCTCTGTGTAAGAGAAACTGTTCAGTTTTGGCTCTTGATGGTATTTCTCTGCAGTCTTTTTGCTGCACTGTTTTCAGCTGAATAGGCAATCTTTAATAGAATGAGGCATTGGGAAAAGTAAGAGGCTGTCTTTGGCTATTGGGAGTAACTGTTCCTGTAGTGATGCAGTTCTCATGGCTGCAAAGCACAGTTATATTTCCCAGACTCTCTTTTTTCCTAGACAGAATGTGAAAAAGAAGGTGGTAGATAATATATCTGGCTGTGACTTACTCTAGTCTTTTCTATCTCTTCACAGGTTTAGCATCTTCGGCTGGTCTCCTTTATTTACACACCTGGAGTGCTGCTGTGGCAGGCAACATTCTTGCTGTCTTTACTATGTGTGTATGGCCTCAACTGGCTGGACGCTTTGTTAGCTGTCTGCATCCTGGGAAAGCCATGAGTACAGCCATGTTTGCCTACGTGCTTGAATTATTCTTCTGTGTATGGTGTACAGCTTATAAATTTGTACCTGGAGGAATTTACGCTAGAGAAGGCTCCCATCTTCTTTTAGGTACATTTTATGACTGGACAAATACAAATATGCTTGCTTTAGCCTCAACCAGATGTTTAAAATATATTTACTGTATCCAAATGCTCAGCTGCTGTTTGATTTACTACGATAAGTTTCTATGAGAAAATTAGTGAGACATGCAAAAAATAATCTACTTGTTTCTTTACTGTTACAAATAGTTTGAATTATGGACAAAGAATGGAATTTAGTTGAGGGGAAATGACAAAGAGAAAAAAAGTCTGATAACTCAGTACACAATTGAGATAGAGATCTGTTTATCCATCACACTAAAAATATGGCTGCAACCTAGGATGTGAATGCACCTGTGTGCTAGGTATCTAAGATAGCAGTATGGTACCTCAGGTAACAGTGTAGTTTCTGGAAACTCAGGGTTTGTGAAGGCTGTGATACTGGGACTGTAACATAATTCAGTGCATTATTTAGCCCTGTTCTGAGGAGCAAAGTGCAGCATCCTGCTGATTCAGCTAGTCTGCATTTGAGACCTGAGCTTCATTTCCACGTGGCTCTACCTTATGCTTTGTGGACACACCAGCATGTTTGGAGGAATGTTGGTAAGCCTGCAGTGTCAGAATCATGCAAACAGGAGAGGAAGAAAAGAAATGGTCAGGTATTTGACAATGAGAAAGAATTGAGGCGAGCAAATAAAAAGGTTTTAGTAAAATAATCCCTTGATGGAGGTCTCCAGAATTACTTTCTTAATAGCTAGTAGTGTATTTCAATAGCATATTTCAATACTTATCTTTAAGCAATGTCAAACGTGGTCTTGGGCCAAGTGCGTGGCACATCTTAAAATGTGACGCATTATCCTGTATTTTGTTTGGAAAGGATTAATGAATGCTCTGCTTGACTTGTTGCTCAAATGGTTTTAGATTTCATAAATGTCTATACAACCACTTTCTGTCACTCTGGTTTCTTACTTTCTGTATGTGTTTTGTATACTACAGCAATCACATGCAGGGATCCAGTTTCTTGTGTTTTGAGGAGAGTTCCATTACATTTATTGCAGTTTTCTTTGTTCTGAAAACATTCGGGGGGAGGGGTCCATAGAAACAGTTACCTCGGTTAATTTAATTTTAGTTATTTGAAATAATATGAAGAAAGAATGTGGTAGAGGAGCGTCAAATGCTTTCTTCAGTAATGCTTTGACAGAAGAAAAGCTGTTATATAAAATCCCTCTCTGCCACTTCCTTTGAAATACACACTTGTGATTAACTCACCTGGCATGATCACTGGATAGTAACACAGAGATGGCCCTAATTTTCTCTTCTGTAAAATGAAAACTGTGATCTGAATCCATCTCGGCTCATGGCACTACATGAGTTTATATTCCATCTGAGAATCCAGTTTCTTCTTTTTGATGCCATCCCATTGCTTGTCGAAAATGTGCAAGTTATACCATGAGATTGTGTCTTGGTTGCTGTGCTTATACCCTTACAGCTTGGCTTTCTGGCAAACTGCTTGTTTTCTTTTGGTTTCTTTCAGGTGCAAGTGCTATTTCTTGCTTTCTCCTCCTGTCCAATATCGCTGCCTTTCTCTTGCTGCAGTTTGGATAGGGAACTGCACCAGGAAAAGTGATAATGAAAGTAAGATCATTATATTCAAAATTTCTGTGCTGCTTTACTGTGATGTAACACAATGCTGAGGGGTCGGGTCCCTGGTCTTCCGTCAACTTTAATGGCTTTGAATCAGTCTCCCTTTGAGAAAGGTGTTGTTGTGTACTTCCTTCTTCATTGAACTAGACCCAGCTTCCCGGTTTGCAAACTTGCACGGCAACTAATGTAACAAGTAAGGCCAATAGGAAAATACTGAGTAATTGTTATTTCATCTTCAGCTATAGCTCTGAAATAAAACATGACTTCTGTAGTTAAACAACTATGCCACAAAGGTATTACGGACATACAACTTCTCCAGCAGAGCTCTTCTCCAGTTCATTATGCTCCCATGTTTTCTTTGCTGGTAACTGGATCTTTTAGCTCTTAAGGGATGGGAAAAGAGCTTGTACTATCAGTCTGAACTACCTATTGAAAAGATACCATCGCAGTGCATTGCAACAGGTAGTGCACTGAAGTCAGTCACCAGCTTTGAAAATGTATCTATAAGTGTGCTTAGTTGTCTGTTCTTAAAAAGGACAGCTGCTTCTGTTGGCTCTGGAGCACACAAATACGGGATGCTGCCACTTTAAACTGGCCTCCCAGCCTGCTACATGATTTTAGAACAAACTTTTGAGCAATTGCTTTTGTAGTTCCTATATAAAAATGTGTTACTTGTGTCTTGGTGACAGAGCAGTTCATTTGCAAAGATAATAGACATCTACAATCAATAATACATTTTTAAATCAAGCTGTTATTTTAAGGTTTTGTAATATGTAGGTGTGACTTAATTGCTCTTGTCCAGGTTAATTCCAGTAAATTTTGAAAGCACTGGACTGAGCTGAGAGTTATAGCTGTCAGTAGGGGCCTGGGAGCATTTTAGCATAATTTGTCTACCATGTGCTGGCCTTTTTGATGTAATACCCTGAAAGTGTACTGCAAATCAGTCTTTGCTTGAGAGTGCTGGCTAAGTGTGCTTGAGAAAGTTGGTGTTAGGATACCCAAAGGTGGGGAGGTCTCCTGAAGGATTCTCTACTTTGCCCCAGATCAAAGGATTAAAGTATCTTTGCTTTTATTGTTCTCCCAATTGGTACATGAGCAGAGGAAGGGAAAACATGGTTTTAAACAAATATTTCACTAACAGAAGAAACGTGATAAAATGTGGAGTAATGGGATCCAGTATTACCAGTTTAACCAGAGTTAAAATACCTCTGTGTTTCCATAGTGAATAATGAGACAGGTTCTGAGGATTGCTTGTTAGCACTCAATGCAGCCTGATGCTGGGGACCGCAGTTAGCTGGTAATATCATGATCCTTAGGCTGCTGAGTTGCAAGGGAAGAGCAAGAACAGCTGTGAGTTGCATTAGTGTCAGTAGCTCACCTTGTGCTCAGCCTCGAAGAGCCAAAGGTGGACTGTATTTTGGAGCTCACTGTAGTCCAGAGTAGAGTTCATAATGTGAAGGAGTCTTTGGTTAGATACTTTCACTGTTAGGTCTGCTCTTCAGTCATCAGCACAAAGCAGGCTTAATGAGGCTCTTTCAGGTATATTAAATCTTAGCAGTAGCTTATATAAAAAAACCAACCAAACAAAACCCCACCAAACAATATAATTTTGAACTTCATTATTTTTGTTTGAAACAGGTGTTCAGTGGCATTTAAAATAATCTTTTAGCTTTGAATTCTTACTACAAAACTACTATTTTGAAAATTTTTTGGAAATATTTATCATTAGTGGAATATTTAATGTCACTAGCTCATTTGTTGGAAGCAATGCTTATGTGAACAAGTACAACGATGTAAATCAAAAATTTTTGAAGTGCAGCAGGCACAGTTGAGGTGAATACTGTGACAACGATAAGTGAGATCTTCAAAATGAATCTCATATTGCCTGCGTTACTGCATTGGGTATGGCATTTAACTGTGTTTGTGCTTTCAATTGTCTTTGTTGTCAGACCCATAAGGTCAAATATAACAGAACTATAAGGTTGAATGTAACAGAACAGGTGGGAGTTTATAAATGGTGCATTTATGAGCAACATTTAGTGTGTTAAAGCTCTATGAGAAAACTAATGACATATATTTTTACAGGGTTTATAATGTTATGTATTGGGGTGGACTTTCTACAAGGACCCAAGAAAGACCTTAGCTCTGTCTTTGAAGTGAAAAGCAATCAAAAGCCACTATTCAAAAAGAGTAAAACCTATATTAAACTATGTAAGTATAATTTTACTTCCTTTCTTCCATGACTCTAGGTATACCATCTGAGGAAAAACAGTAACGCAGTGGATCACTCTGCTCGGATGTTTTAGAAATGGGTTTCTGCTGCTAGTTTTAGAGCCAGACTTGTAGTTAGTATTGCCCTAGTTCCAGTTTTAATGATGACATAGACTACCAGAGGAGCTGATCCACTATGATTACAGTTGAGAGAGGCTGTTCCTCATGGACTGTGTTAAATGGAGAACAAAAAAAAAAAAAATGAAGTGGGGAGAAAAGAAAATGTGAAAATGGATTTAGGATCATTTGTGATATCATTTTGGCAGTTGAGGAGGAGGCCTCTGTGGATCTATATCACACGTGTATACAAAAGCCCATTTGCTATGTTGCTTCTGAAGCAGTCCAGTGTGACGCCCTTTACAGGGCTGTGTGAGCTGGCTGGCCATGGGACGGCACTCAGCTGGCCCAGGAGCTGTTGTACAGTGTGACGCCCCTCCTGCGTGAGGAGGCAGTCCTGCAAATCCTGTTGTGGCTGACATCACAACACAGTCCTGTCGTCTTGCTACACGTTCAGGCCAGGCCTATCCTCAGGAAACCTTTGCCATCTCCTGCCTGTGAACTATGCCTAGGGATCCCAGGTTTCCAGATGGTATGTATGAGGTTTGCTTTCTTCTTTAGGTTTCAAAGGGAAACTAAAATGTTTGAGGTTTTACCGCTTTTTGGCTTTTAAACCTCTGGAATCCATCCAAATGATGTTTTCAAGTGTTTCTCTACAATCATTTGAGCTTCAGATTTGTTTTCATTGTTAGCTTACTTTTTCTAAGAAAAAGTCTGTCAATATTGTGAAGTTTGGTAAAGGAAATAATTGCTAGACATTAGTGCATGCTAACCCTACAGAGATCAGGAAGCTGAAAGGTTCAAATTTCTGCATCTTTTTTTCCGCTGTGACTTTGGATCAAATTACTTATTATTTGTGTACCTCATTTTGCCTCATTTGGAAAGCAGAGACAATAGTGCTTCACCACTTTCCAGGGCTGTTTCTGAAACCTTCATGAAGGTCTTGATATATTGATATATACTGAGGGCCAGAAGAGTGTGGCACCTGAGAGTTTGTGTTAGAGGCAATGTGGGCATCAGTGCAAGTGGTTTGGATATTACTGCTCAAAAATGTTTCACAAAAGCTCTGAATTTGCATTCTTTGAAGCCGCAGTGCCTTTCCAAGAATGTGTCAAACAAAGGACTGCTCTGGAGGTCTGGCAGGGATCACATCCTTCTGACATCTGAAGGCTTGTGAAGTGAACTAAGTTTTCTTCCACACATTGTATGAATATAAAATAAAAATTGTATACTACAAATGCATACCTGGAACAGTGAGGGGAAAGCACTGAAAGGTTTACATGGTGGTCTTACTCATGTCCTATAATGAATTCTTCAGTAGGTAATATTTTTACATAAATATTCCAAGGAGATTTGGTATCTGCTTAGCCTGTTGAGTTTTGAAGAATGTAAGTGTATCTGCATATATATATATAGATATTCTGCACGCGTATAGATACTCTGAAGTACCCTGATTTGGACTGGTGTTATCTCTGGCGTATGTGGAAATTCAAATGTATACCTTTCCCATTCTATGAATAGCACGCCTTAGAATGACAGTGTACCCGGTTCTGTTTAACTGCAATAACAACATTATTTTCTCTTGCTTTAAAAACAACTTTTCTGTGTTTTTCTGTTTCAAGTATTGTGGCTGTTTGTCGGTGTTGGTTTGCTAGGATTGGGTCTACGTTATAAAACTTACCAGAAGAAGTTGGGCCAAGCGGTGAGTAGTGTGTTTGTGAAAATGGTAACTTTCAAATATGCAGTAAAATGCACGTGTGGTATCTTAGGTGTCTTGGTTGGTGCTGAAGAAGTCTTTGTACCAATATCCAAGTATTCAGCAAAGCTAATGCAGAACTGAAGAGTCAAAAAGTTTATGTTGTAAATTCATGTGGAACATGGGAAATGTCTGGTTCTTTGGAGATTTGTAGTGCTGCTATGAAGGAAAAAACCGAGATGCTTGCCTCATATATTCAATTTGAATGTTACTTTTATAAATAAGTTTACCTGAATTATATTCAAAACTTGGCTGGACAATGCTGTTAGCAGCCTAATCTTATATCAGGGAAGTCTGAACAGATAACCTCCTGGGGTTCCCTCCAGCTGAAGGAATCATATGCTTCTATATTTATAGGCATAACCCTGAATTGAACCTCTCTGAAAAGTTGGTTGACTTAGATTAGACTTAGACTAGTTATGGAAATAGGATAAAAATCAGAAGATTCCCGTTTTCGATCTGGCAAAAAATTAGGTATTGCAATCATAGTAACAAAGAAGATGCTTAATACAGACAAAGTTTAGCATTTGGATTACTTATAAGTTGTCAGAGTGTGTTGCTTGCATATTTAGTAATTTTAATTCAAAATTAGAGCTGTTTTGGTGAGATATAAATTAACATGTTTCCATTCTATGATTTAATTGATTAATATAAAATTGAATTTTTGATGCAGTTGATTGAGATTATGAATTAGACTTTTTTTCTTTGGTGGCAGTTCATAAATAGTCCTTTGGAACTTGCTTTTGACAGGTATTCCTGTTGGTAATTTCTTTTGTTAGAGAAATTGCTGATGACAAATGCAGGAGAAGACGCAGAAAAGGTGATGAGAGCTAAGTAGAAATTGTGTGCGTGTGTGTATACACGCCTGCACACAAGTGCGTATTCATGCACACAAACATATACAGGTGGCTTGCTTTTTAGAACTCATCCAGGTTTGTACCTTATAATGTGGAAAAAAGTGGGTAGGTCCTTTTAGAAAGATGAAAAAAATTTGTCGTCTCTTTCATGTTCATTTATTTACAGTTACTTGTACAAATTATTTTGAACTATGATGACTTTTCTCCTTGTCAATAGCAGATTTTTCTCAAAAATACCTAAAGTCTTTTGTAATCCTGACAGCTTTATTAAAAAAAAAAAATTGGTTAAAACATCTCTTCTTGCATGTCTTTTATGGCGCCATGTATCTGATGTTGTTCACTGCAAAGGTATCATACATAAACGTCAAATTGTACTTGACTTTTTTTCCATTTATTTTTTTTTGAGGTTCCAAAAAGAGATTTCTCTGCTATGATCTGGCCTTTTAGATTTGCCTATGACAATGAAGGATGGTCTAATTTGGAAGGATCAGCTAATCTGCTTAATCAGACAGGTAACTTTTTTTCCACTTCATTTGTATTTGAGAGGATTCATCTCAAGAGGCAGAAGTAAGAACACCTGCTGGGTGAGTTCATTCTTGCATTAACACAAGAAACTGTGTCTAGGGGCTTTTCACCTGGATTTGTCAACTGTTCCAATACAATCAATTCTGTTAAAAAAATCCATTTGCAGAGGTGATAATTTTTTTGATGTATTTTAAAGAGGTTTCTGGTTGAAGGAAACACTTTGGATCTTTTTCTCATATTGGTGATGAGTTACTTGTCTATAGAGAAATTCTTTGCATAAATGAAATAATGTTAAATATCCTTTTAGATCATATTTAATGTTTTATAACTTCTCTGTGGTTTTTTTAGATGTGAAGCATTATGTAATTCCTAAAGGGTCTGAAATGAAAATGCCCTAAACAAGGCATATGGAGGAGAAACAGACAAGTCTGTTTCCGTCATTGGGAGCAATGTATAAAAGAAAAATAGTGGTTGTAGCTTGGTTGAGTTGTCATGATTTTACTGTAAAAAAGGGTGTCTAACCTGTGGCTCATGGACAGGATTTTGGTTGGAAAATTATAGGAAATAAAGATTTTGGACCAAAGGTTAGTGCTGCTGCAGGGTGCATTGAAAGGAACTGACCGGTGGTGCTTGTGGGTGTTACTTGTTTTCTGTGATACCCATGAGGTAGGGAAGACTGGGAGCTGCTGCTTGAAGATTTAAAGCGGCTCAGGGGATTAGGAAGCATCCTTGCTGCCATTCCAGCACTTGTTGTTCTCCTCTCCTCCTATGGTGTGAATGCACCACGGGGCTTCCCTGAGCAGCTCAGGCTTGACAGACCCAAGCAGTGGGAAGGCACTGGCACAGGCGCTGCTGTGCAAGCCTTGATTTTGTGGCAGAGATGCCCAGGAGTTAGTGAAGAGGGAACAGGCCAATTCATGTGTCATTCACTCCGTTGTCCCATAACCAAAGGTTCAGAGGGCTGAGCTATGTCAGCTGTCTAGTGATATGAGAAAACAAGTGGGAGGTTTCATGAATTGAAATTTGGAGCATTCTTGTATTTATGTGATTCCATAGCTCATGTCTGGGTATTTATTTATAATCTTTGCATATTTACTTATGAACTGTAATGAATGCATTTATTTCTGGTACCTATAGTTTAAACTGATGAATATTAGAAAAAGTGGTTACCTGATTCTTTGTAGTTATGAAGTGTCACTTCTAAAAGAAGCAATTCCTAAGTCAGAAAGGCAGCAAATGCCAACATGTAAATGAATAAATCTTAATTCCTGATCACTGGAAACAGTATTCTGGGAGTTTTACGTTACACGTATGTTTTTATATAAAATACGACATTAGCATTTCCAGGAAAGGCACCAACGCATTCAGAGTTAAGCTGGTGATTCTTAAGCTATTTGCTAAAGAAGAACAGCTGATTTTGAGAGCCACAGAGAAGAGGGCTAACTTCTTCAGAATAGGGGTTATCTTTAAAGGTGTGGTGTTGTGTATTCCTTGGGCTCATCTTCTCTTTGTTGGAATAATAAAGATGCAATGTGTAATGGCTTCTGTGACTGGAACTCCCGTATGCCCTGATGGGAACCAACATCAACTCCTCTCAGTGGTTTCAGTGGCCAGCGTTTACACTAATGATGTAGAAGCAAAAATCTGGGAATCCACTTAAAAGTACTTTGAGCTACCATTTTTCCTGCTAACGTTGCTTTCAAAGTGCTAAATAAGTCATTTCAAAAGCAAAAAATCTTATGTGGCAAGAGTGGCACTGGATGGGGTGGTCTTAATTCCTTTTAGAAGGGCTGCGGATGAAGTGGTGACTCGATCTGTCTTCTAGAATAGGAGAGCACTCCAAGGGGGGCAGAGTCACAGCAAGGAGGGAGCACTTGCTGCTGCAGCCATACTGACCTGCTGCTCAAGCTGAGCCTGGATTGTTCAGCCGGCCTGTGGCCAGCTTGCAGACTTCCAGCTTCCTTCAGGCATGGGCAGGTCTGTCTTAGCTGCCAGTTCCTTGAGGGACTGCATAGCTCTTCCTGCATCCTCCAGCTAAAATATAGGGGAACCTGTCACGTTCCTCTGACAAAGCCACGCTTTAGCATGTAAACAGGGAGGGACCACAGTGCCCTGAGAAAGTGAGGTGGCTGTGGATGGTCAGCAGTTCACTAGAGCTGGGAACCCTTCTGTTACCATGCCTGGGGGCTGATGCTAGGTTGCTATGGGCTGATTAATTGTTTTGGCAGCAGCAGCAGCCTGCTCCCTCTTGCACAGGACCGTTTGGAGCGGAATGGGATTTGGTAGATGAAGGTAAGTGCAGCTGTGCTGCGTAGTGCCTGCTCATCAAGTTGAAAGCAGCAGACTTGCTACTGTGCTGTTAATCTGCGTAGGCACATTGTCTAATGCTTTTGAAATGGTCTGCACTAGGTATGTGCAGGCCAGCTGTACAGTGCGGTCTTATGTGTGGCTGGTTATGTACGGGGGAGGAGCTACGGCAACCAGACAGTACGTATCTCTCCACAAGAGGCCGTGTAGCCTCAGTGACCAAAAGTTTGGGCATGATTTTGTTGCCAGTGTTAAGATTTGCCCTGATTTGACTCCTGAAGGGCTTGTGTCCATCCCTGTGTAATCAAAAGGGAAATGATGACATTATGTAGTCATTTATAAATCATGTTTACAGGTCATTTATAGTTATAAGTTTGGAAAGATTTTCCTTTTTCTTCCCCGTTTTAGATGCAGATTTTATCACTATTATAGAGAGTGATGCCTCTAAACCATTCATTGGGAACAATGATCCAACAATGTGGCTAGGAGAAAGACTAGGATTTTACACAGATTTTGGTCCAAGCACAAGAGATCACACTTGGGGGTGAGTCATCTTTACATGCACAGCGACATTAAATAAATGTAAATACACTATCCAGTACTAACTCCACTAGAACATGGGCACAGAATAACTGGAATGATAACCACCATAATCACTTGTTGGAGCTTGTCTTTGAGAGCATGTTTTGATTCCTTAGCATTACAATGCAATGCAGATGAAGTTTTCTTGTTGTTAAAAATGATCAGGTTTTGGTGCCTGCCCCTGTAAGCTGCTTTGGCTTTGGTGATGCAGAGAATGGCATTGTGCCCCTTAATGCACAAATTTGAAAGTCTGGCATTCTACCTACTATGTCTGATTCCCTTTTCTCATTATTTTGTTTGGGGGCCTGAGAACTTTAGATTTCAGACTTAAAAACGTGATAGCAGTTGGAAAATGTAACGGCACCTGGAGTTAATAGAACTTCTGAATTCATTAAATCGACCTTGGGCTGTCTAGTGGGAACCAGGCACAGAAAGGTGCATGTCTATTTGACCAGATTTTTTTGTGTCTGATTTTACTTTGATGCTTGACCAACCACCAGCTGCCTATCATTGAATATCTTTGCCTACTGGAAAATGGTGGCTTCTAATGTGGCTTTTTTCTCAGGGAGATATGCAGGTCTCTGTGGCAGATGGAACCTCCTAGTGACATTGCAGTGGCTATTTAATTTTTGCCATATGTGAGGCGGATTTAGTAACTTTCCTCTTCCAGAGCCTGTCTCTTTACGTGATGCAGAATGGGGCAGAAAAGTCATTCTCTGAAATTTTTTTCATGATATATTTTGAATAAACCTGGTGCAAAATGGTTTTAGGGTTGATTCCAAATAGAAGCTGAAAGAATGAGAAATCTCCTGCCTTAAAGATGTATTTTTACCTGCTTCTACTTCTAATAAAACACATTTTAATTACTGTTAGTATGAAACTGTGTTTTGTCTGAGGATGCAGGTTTTGAAAGGCTCAGTGTGAGAATTCATATGTATGGAATGCTCTTTCTTAGTGTAGGAATGAATTTGATAATACATTTTTACACATATACTTAAGTAATATTTTAGAGGAAAACCTTCCAAATTCAGAAGAATCTGCTAGACATGGTTTGTGTTCTGGTCTGATTGTTTGAGTTCAGTGACTGTTAGTCTTCTCACATTTATCTGTTTAGTTCACTCTTGCGATGGTTGTGAACTAGATGATGTAACTGTTTCCGTCTTCTCATGTAGGATTATGGCACTATCGAGGTATCCAATTGTAAAATCTACCCATCACCTCCTTCCATCTCCAGAGGGAGAGATTGCACCTGCCATCTCCATGACTGTCAACTTCACAGGGAAATTGGTTGATTTTGTTGTCGCCCACTTTGGAAATGAGGAGTGTGTATTTTGGGTTTTTTGTTACATATGTTGTGCAAAGTCGTGTAACATAATGGTAATTTGAGAACTTCTGGGATTTCTTTTGTACCCTTTAAAATCTGCTGCTGTAATACAGATCCTAACAAGGCACATTGGAGGAAATACTCTGACATAGCTACTGGTTTAAAATTTTGAAGCATTTTTTAAAAGGGACAAATGTGGCATGCAAAACTCAGCTGTGCCTAATATTTGAGTTACTGAAGATATAAAGATACAGTTCTGCAAAACCATAACAAGTAATAGGGCTACAGATACACCTCAATGAAGGACAGCATCCTTCTAACTTTCTGCATGTGGAACAGATGTATTATATTCCACAATGAGTGCAGATTGTTACAGTTACAGATAGATAGCATTAATGGACAATTGATGTTTATTAAAGTAAAAACTAAACTAAAATAAAACCTAACAATTCTGAAACCCCAAAAAAGCAACAAAAATACCCATTCAGTGTCCTTCTGACTATATGAAACTGGGAAGATGAAATCTGATCTCTGGATTCTGAAACGAAGAATTATACCAATAACTCAAATATGTGATGGAAAAGGTTAACGTATATATTTCAGTTCTTTACCTTAAAACAGTGTCTTCATTACTTGTGTGTAATGAATATTAATAAGGGATAGTTTTGTGATGCTCCACGTAGCTATGTTTTCTGTTTTATTTGCTGCAATATTGAGTATATTTGTGGTTACGTAGTAAGATTGGGAGTTTTTTTTATATTTGTTATAATTCATGGAGAGGCAAATTTAGGGATTGGGCGTAGATTATAATACACAAAGAAGCTGCTCAGAAAGCAGTAGGAATTCTCATTATCCCATACCAAGCATCCCCATTTCCTTCCCCTGTATAGAAGCTGTGCTTCAAGCATGCAAATTGTTTATAGATTTCTGTTCTACTAAATACATATAGTCATCTGAAGCCACTCCCAATTTAAACTCTAGAAAGGAATTTCATTCTGTGCCTCACGCAGATGGTTAACTTGCCTCTCTGAGAAACTGTTTGTCAAAGTAGCAGAAAATAGCACTGTATTGTCCCCTCACAGAGAGATGAGATAAAGGAGAAAATAGGAGACACGTGGGAAATGAATGCAAATTAGATTGTGTTTTGAGGTGAATTAATTTGTAATTAAATGGAACACACAACTGCTTGTTTTTCATCTTTTTTTCATCTGCTGCTTAGGGTGACATAAACTGTAGAATACTGGTAGGTAGAAATTTTTTTAAAGACTACTTTGAAAATGTGGGAATATAACAATGCCGGTGTCATTTAAAAGAACCCATCTTCTGGAGAGGTGTAATTCTGGAAAGAGCAGCTAGCTGAGCAGTGAACTTCATGTACACCTAGGTCAAGCTTCTGTATAATGGTTGGGTTTTTTTGTCTCCTTTCTGTGTGCTCTTTCTCCCTAATGCACTTGCTTCAGTCAGAAGTACTGCCACTTAGAAAGCATAGCACCGTTTAAATTCATCTCTTCTTTTGGGATTACAGATTCCAAAGTCAACTCCCTGTCTCAATGATATTTAGCTCAGTCTACCAAAATATGGAAGAGAAGATGCTTTACACAACCTTTTAAAGTTGTTAACACGAAGAATCATAGAAAGAGAACTGCTTTTACATTATGTTACAACAAATCCAAGGATGGGAAATGGGATCCAATGTGGTATTTTACCAGGCTCCACTTACACCATCACTTTTGGTCATGTTGGAACTGTTGAGTAAATCTTGTTAAAGAGGTGTAGAACACCTGCCAAATATCATTAAGCAGTGTTAATGGGATGAAGTAGCTCTTAAGTTATATTTCATAAATTATGTGACCCAGACTTTAAGACTATCTTTACCATGATCTGTCCATCATAAAAGTTTTGTTAGCACGTGAGCTTTTTGTTAGGCACCATACTGTGCTAGCACAATTAAATTTCAAGTGCAGGCAGACAAAAGCCTCAGATAACCAAAGCATTTACATTCCCATTTCCTAGTGATGAGATCAGTACTAAAAACAAAACAGTAATAGAAAAAGTTGTTCCTGTAATGGTTAGAAAAAGAACCCTAATTACATCTACCATGACCATAATTTTGAATCAGTGAGCTTTCTGTAAACTTTCATGCTTTCTAATAGTGAGCAATAAAAAAGGTACCAGATTTGTTTGTGGTTTACTATGTTGTAGCCCAAAGATTCTGGGCTCAAATGTATGTATGTTAAAGTCTTTTCCGTTTCTTTCAGAGAGGACTTGGACAGACAACTCCAGGCTATAGCTGTTTCAAACTTATTGAAGACTAGCTCTAAGCAAGTTGTATTTCTGGGATACATCACTTCAGCTCCTGGATCCAGAGATTATACTGAATTAATAGAAAATGGAAATGTCCAGGTAAAAACACTACTGCTTCTAGTAGTTAGAGATAACAGATATTTGAAACATTCAGCTTAATATTTCAAATTGATAACTTAGAAAATAGACATTTAAGAAAATACATACACATTTTCAAATACAATCTTCAGCTATCTCATGATATGTTATAGAGAAGGTGGAGTTACACAGTGAAAGAAGGCACTGGACAGCAGTTGACACAAGGGAAATGTCAGTTAGATAGTAGAAGAAGAAAAAATAATCACTGTTAAGGTCATCAAGCATTACAAAAGGGGCCCAGAGAAGTTGTGAACTCTCCATTCTGGGAGATAGTCCAAAGTGGGCTGCATAAGGTCCTGAGCAACCTGCTTGAAGATGTTTTGAGCATGGGGTTGGGAGTGGGTGACCACCAGACATCCCTTCCAACCTCTAATTCTGTGATTCTTTTGTTTTAAAACTGAGTTCTGCAGTTTCGTTTTCTGTCCAGAGATGTAAAAATGTTGTCTGATTTGTCTGTGTCTAACGGTGGGGTTTTTTCTTTCTACCTTATTACAATATTTTAGTCAGAACATCTTTCTGCAGCAGGTTTACACATTGGTTCTGTTACTGATTTAAAGCCTACCTCTGATGAAAACTTGGCTGATTTGTTTGACTTTTTTTTTTTTCTCTTTCACTCATAGGATATTGACAGTACAGATCATGACAGATGGTGTAGCTATATTATGTATCGTGGAGTAATAAGGTGTGTTAAAGTGGATCGTTTATTCATTGGTTTTAAATAGCTTTCTGACAGTCAGTTTTACACCCTTCTGTAGGTAATTGTGGAAGAGTCTTACATCCCTAAAAAATTATGTATGGACAGTTAGATACATCCTGAAGTAATGTGAAACATCGATCTTGGGATGAATTGGTGTATTTCTGAATGTAATTTACAAAGACAGTATCACAGGTTTCATCCTTCTGTGACAAAAGCCTTCAGATCTAATCTCCTTTGGTAACATAAAACTAGTTTTTTCCAAAGCTTTGTCTTTGCAGTTTCATTCTGAAATGAAGGAGGCTAAGCCCCAATTTGTATGTGACACAGAAGATAGAAATTTTGAACTATGATTGTAGGGTTTGATGCAGCAAAACACTGACCTAATCCAGCCAAGTTTTCTGCTGGATTCAGTGGAAGCTTTAACTGTCTAAGCCCATATTGAAGCACTTTGCTCTGCTGGGACCTGTGCACTCCCTATCTTTTAATACCAAGTTGCTTATACATACATCACTAAGAGAATGATTTGGCGGAATGGAATTCAGTTTATTCTGAATAAACTGCAAATTCTGCAGTGTTCACAGGATTAAAACCAGTAAACTAGGTAGCTGTCTTAAGTAACAGTGTTGAGTAAAACAAAAGCAACAAAAGACGCAACAAAAGCCCCAGTTGCAGTCTGACTCATTACTCATTCCATTGATGCTTGAGTTCCTTTCTTGAATTTCAAAATCTCTTCAGTGAAAAAAGTTGGTGAGCTTATACCAGTATGCATATTCTAAAACTGTAATTTAAAAAATAAGTTTCTAGATCTAGAGCTTATTTTTGTTGTCAAACACTTCTGCTTTCTCAGTTTTCCTACTTGTGACATTGTGTTATGATGCTCATGTTTATAGAGCACTTAAGTTTTTGGAATGTGAGATTTACAGATGGAAAGTTATGTTGATAGGTTAAATAACTCAGAAAAAAAATGATACATGAATTAAGAATGTGGTGAAACTGCCTTGAGTTGTTTCTTCAAACTAACTCTTTTTCTATCTGATAGGTTGGGCTATGCCCGCATATCTCATGCTGGTTTAAGTGATTCAGAAGTCCAGATGGCCAAATTTAGGATCCCCGATCACTTGGATAGCTATGTTGACAATCACAGAATTGTCACTGATCCCAGACAAGTTCCTGAGGACATCCATTTCAATCCCAGGTCCGTGTGCCTCATAAGAAATTAAGGCGATGATGTACATGATATCTTGTAAAAAGGAAGTCTAGGAACAGAATTTTTCTTAAAGTAGGAGGCACTGGTCAGTACCAAACTGAGCAGAAGATCAGGAGGCAAGAACTTCTGATTTGTAATTCCATTTTTTCTACTGACTTGGCATATGCCTTGGGAAAATCAGCCCGCTGTGTCGCAGCATGAATTGAAGGTAATGCTTATTTCACCCAGGTGATTAATTTCTGAGATTGTTTGATAGGGATATTTGCCAACTGGTGTGGTGACTCATTTTATAGATGATGAGAGATCTCCCATGTTTCTCAGCAGTTCTGAGGATCGAGGTCTTAATATACTGTTACTTAGAACACAAAGTACAATAAACATGTTAAATACTCTTTGCATAAACATTTTAAAACATACTATATAACCGGAGCAAAAATTAAGGAGAATGCCGAGGGCAGTATGTTACGTATGTCAAGAAGAAAAAAGGGCTAGTTTTTTACATAAAAAGTTGTTTAATTCTAGAATGCTGTCATTTTTCCACTGGCATTGCATAAGAAAAAGAGAAATATGGAGAAAGGTATTTATTCTGCACTGAATATCAGTGGGATAGTCATGAAGTTTGAGATGGATGGTTGCGACAGAAAGACAATTTCCAGCAATGCCATATTTACTACCTCTAACATGCATAATACAGAATATATTAATTTCTTATATACACCTAACAGTTGAACTTACTCACTTTTTATTTACTACTCGGTCACTGGCTTCCTGTCTAAGCAGGACTTTGGCCAGTTTTTTCCACATGATGAAACTTGCCTAAAGTTGGCATTCACATTCAGATTTTTCACAGTTGATTTCAGTGCAGAATATTTTTCTTGTTTCTTTTATGTCTGCCTACAAGCAGAAAATTTATACCCGTTAGAAGTTTAACTTTTTGCAATTAGCTATCGTTCTTCTGAAATACAACGGCACTGCTCTTAAATGTTAGTTAGCGCTGATATTTTGAGGAAGTACTACATTTTACTTTTGCAAATCTATCCACCATAATAGTCAGTAGTCAAAACTTTCAGATTTAAATATGGCATGAAAAATTACAGTTTTCACCATAATTTTCAAAAGTGAGATGTGCAATATTAAGAATAGGGTTGACTATTTGGATACTATGGGGAGTTAAATTATATCTCCATTGAAGTCGGTAGAAAAAACTTAAAGAGCATAGGATTTAACTAGAGAAATGCACCGCTCACCTTTGTCAGCTGGAGTTCCATTTACAGAGTGCCTATGGCATTAATCCAATCAGTGTAATTAAATGTTTACATTGTACTCAAAGACCTCTAGTCAGATAGCGTACATAGATTGTGATTTATATGTAAGTAGGGTTGTGGCCTCTTTCTGAAATAAACTATCTAGAACATTCAGAAGTTCTGTATTAATTACACTGTAGTAAGTATATGATTTAATTTCATGGGTTAAAACATTTTGTAATGGTTTTGCTTTGTTGAATATTTTTTGTAGGTTTGGATCTTATAAAGATGGACATAATTATGAGCGTATTCATCACTTCCATATGAGCACTCCTAAATATTTTAAGCAAATTAGAATGAGGAAAAAACCTATCATTGGGACCAACAAGAAAGGTTTGTTGCTTGAAACTGAATTGCCAGCCAAAAAGACAGCATTGTTTAAGGATGAGCAACTCCCATGCTGCATAACACTGTAAATGTCTGTGTAATAGTTGGTGACTTTTCTTTAATGAGCTCTCATCACTGTGAGAGAGGGAGGTCACATGCCTTTTGATAAATTGGTATCTACCTGGGCCAGATCCCTGCTTTGTACCCAGCAAAGCAAGGGTGGGAACTCACTTTGGCAATAACTGCTTCAGCTTTTTTGAAGGTATCCTGTATTGTGCTGTTTCAGAGTTGAATGTAGCCATCCACCTTTTCTTTAGGGTCCAGGCATGACCCCTATCCTTTCCTGGGAGCTCATTGGAACAGTGATGAGCAAGGGATTTCAGCTGACCTCCATGCTTCTTTGATGGCTGAGGCAAAGCAAAATAACGTGGTAGTGTAGGTAACCTGTTGATATATGCTGCACTTTGCAGTCCTGCTGCTATTGCAATAAAAAGTTTGGCCTTAGATTTTTCCAAATAGGAGTGGGACTAGTGTGGTTTTTAATTGGGAGATTGCAGTAACTATGTGTTTGAAGTGTGTCCGTTTTTGGCTTTCTGAAACAGTATGTACATCTGCTGCTATTCCGCATTTTATTCTTAAATGAGTTTTATTAGAACAATTTGCAGATGATTGATGTTCGTAATATTGGAGAAAAGGTGGTGACTTTTACAGGTTTTCCTTTTTTAACAGGACATTAGGTAATGCAGTGCTTTTACAAAGGGAAGAGTAAAGAACCTCTGAACAGTTATTGTTATGAGACCTTACGTGAACACACTGCGGAAGAATTAAGAACAGTCATGCTCAACACAGCAAGGTTTCCTAAAAGGGAGAAAAGTTGATTGTAATTTTTATTTAAAATGAACTGTAATAAACCAAAAGAAATGCATTTTTCCTTTTCTAGTACTACACTTTAGTGGGACTAAATACAAGTGGGCTTTTTTTGACCTAGGTAGTGAGCTATCTACTATGTAATAAACACGTAACACAATGTAAAATGTTGTTTTCCTGGGGGTCTCTTGGCAATGTCTTTTACATTTAACTCCTGATCCTTCAGTATCTGTGTAGAGCTTCCCTTAAACAATGAGGACATCGTCAGTGTTGTCCAAAGGAAGTTTCATGCTCGTGAGAAACACGTTAAATGTTTTATTTAAATGACCCTCTCAACTGGGAAACCACATTTGTGATGTTGGTATTTAGTACCGTGTGTCTTTCCAGTAATACCTAAACATACTGTAACTGAAAGGAATAGGACATGTTGCAGAAAAAATGGTGGGGGTTTTCTTCCTCTAATTCTCCACCATGTGCTTTTGAGAACAGCTTGAGCATACTCAATTTTATTGTTTCTCTATGTGAGCAAATACAGGATGTGTCTTTACCCAGGATTTCTTGTCCTATGGAGTCAGGTAACTGCTGCCATCATCAAGCTTGTCACTTCATCCTGATCACCTGTCATTTTGCTCGCTTGTTTTTAGGACTGTGTTTCTGAGAGTGAAACACTTCACTCATCTTTGTGGGCAGGGGATATTTGAAAGGTGCTTGAGGAATACATAGCCACCACAACTTCATCTCGGATGGTATTAGAAAGCCTGACTTAGTTACAATTAACCAGTCATTGTTGAACTAATTTACTTCTTGCCTAAAAGTGCTGTGTTTGCCCAAGGAAATCTAATTAAACATTCTGGTTTAGATATCCTTTAGATAGGATTTGAAATCCTCCAAACTTGTTCTGTGTAGGACTCTCCAGCAGGACAGGGTAAATTAGCTTTGGGAGTGATGGGAGTGACTTTCTTGCACTATCAGCAGTTTTCTTCTGCAAACACCAGTAGCCTCTGTCTCTGCCTTCTCTCAGCCTGCAACAGCAGCTGGCACTGGCACCAACATGGCACAGTGTCTCTTGAGTGTCCTTACATCTTTGCAGCATGCTCTCAGGCTAGCTCTGCTGCACATCCACAGGTTTGCCTTTCTGTAGCCTGTACAAAAGATAACATTATCTTGCCACATTACCTAACAATCTCCACAGGCTGACTCTGCAAATGCCTTGTAATGTGAGCAGTTTATTTGTATGAGATGCAGGAAATGGTAGTCACATGAAAAGCTTGAAAACCCCTTATTTTTTTAACAATTAAAAAGTAGAATCAGGGTATTTTTCAGGAAGTCAGACACCCAAGCATGATTTGCACAACAGATCAGACTACGTATCATCTCTGTGTGTAATCTTCAAAGTCTGTGAGCATACTTGAATGACTTTTCACAGAATTTAGAAATGTTCGCCCCATTAGAAATGTTCACATAGACATTGACGAAATCTAAAGTTTGAATGTTCTCCTGAGTAGCTTGTATAATTTAATGTTGGTGGATCCATACCTCATAATTCCTAATATCAGAAAACACTGTATGCAAATGTAATTAAGTAGCAAGTATTTGTTGACATTTGCATTATTTTATCAGAATGACCAAGAAATCCTATGATGATGAACTGTTTCTATACTGTTTCTACTACTGCGGTTAGAATTGGGAAGCTAGAACTATACTTTATTTGTCCTTGAATCTGCACACTGATCTAATCCACTGTATCTGACTGGTTTAGAGAAATGTGCAGTACATCTCTTGGTTGCAATCACTGTGTTTCAAACTATGAAAGAAATGTGCTAGAACAGGTCCTGCTGCAGAGGCATGTGACTAATCTTGCTGTTTTCTAATCAGACTCTTTTCATCTCAGCTTTCATAAGATAGTACGTAATGAATGAAGAAGTTTGTGGATGTCTTTATGTATTCAGAGTTAGCTTGAGAAGTTAAAATGCGTAAAATAGACGTTATTTTCTAAAGGTTTGAACTTTTGCTGGCGGTAAAAGGTCTAGATTATATATATCTGACTTCTAAATACTCTGTATTCTGACTAATTTCATCCTCTCTGACATTCTGTGCAGGTCAGTTAAGGTTTCTAGGAATACACAGGAAGAGACACCACTATATCAGTGTGTATCAGAGTAAGAAAGAAGGACTCTTGAGTAACATGTAAGAGAGCAACTTCTGAGAGTAATTGTACTGGATTCTTCAGCAGGGTGGGGACTGAAGTCTTCTCTTACCTAGGTTCCTGCTTTGGGGCCTTGACTCAGGCATTTCTAAGTGTATTTTAAGAGTAGCTTCAGGAGCAGCAGCTCGGCTGTTGTCACAGAGCTCTCTGCCACCTAGGAGCTGCAGTTCAAAACTCTGGGGCTAAGAAGGACCTGAAATTGTTGTTTCCCATTTTCAAAAAGGGTGTCGCAGCTACAAGCCCATTAAACAAAAGTTGGGCGTACCCTATGGGTTTTGAAATGGAGTTGATGTTACTGAAAAAAGTTGGGTGCAGCTTAGGTGTGCAGGTGACCAGCGCCCACGTGTCTCACTGAAACACAACACTAAAAATGTTCAGGGTCCTCTGCTGACAGTGAGGGAGCTTCGTGGCCCCAGACAAAGGTGCTGGTAGTTTTGATGTACTTCCAGGGTTCAGGCAGAAATTCTGAGCTGTTGTCATAAGCTTGGCTGCTTAGAGCTTCCTAATTATGAACGAAGCAGAATTTTTTAAAAATTTCAAACTGAAGCTGCAAAAAACTGTAACTCCAATTTAAGGATTTAAATATGAGCTACCAGCAGCCCTGAAACTTGTTTTTTCTTGTGTATGTAAAATTACATTTGTTTGTGGGGTGATACAAAAGGGCCCTTGGGGTCAAAGTCATACGTCTGTGGAGCAAGTGTGACAGAGCAAACCTTTTCACTTTAACGAGGAGCATAGTATGAGTCCGTGGGACAGGGCAATTACAATGAGCCGAACTGTTTAACGAGGAGTGGTTTGAAAGCAGTTATATAATCTGCAGCTGCTGCTTTCTGCCACCTGAGGTCCTCTTTTGTCCCTGATCAGTCCCGTTCTGCAGATACCACGGAAGAATAACGCACAGTTGAGGTATTCCGTTGTAACTCTGAGGGTCAAAAATCTTTCCAGAAGCATTACATAAAGCTGTTTGTATTGGCTTGGGTATCGCTTTTTCATATCTGCAAATGATGCAGAACTATGATTGCTGGGCTTCTGGTAGACTATTTGTTTCCTTTCTTACAATGCCCTGTACGGTGCTTTTATGCTGCTTTATCTGCTTTGTTCGTGTTTGGCAAATGCAGCTTTGCCAAATAACGTTTTTATTTTCAATACTCTTCCCCCTCTGACTTGTAAAACGCGTAATGGCTTGCGATTCTGGTGCCTAAAATTAACTTTCAAGCTTATTTCTAAGCAAAGCCAGATGAATGAAGGTATTTGAGAGATGCAGTGGCTTTAGCAATTTGGAGTCTGATACCCTTTGGAAACAGAGGATCTTTCTTAGAGATGCTTCTACACTATGTTTCTGATAGTGAAGAAGACAAAACTAAGTACACGGCTCCTCTTTCTCATGTTAGCCAATATTTTTCAGTCTATGGTGGTTTTTTATGTGGTTGCCATTTTAGCTATCAATTAAAAAAAGCAACACAAACATAAAAAGGCAAACAATGACAGTCTTCCTCCTTAAAGAAGAACAAGTCTGCAGTTTCAAGTTTGATCTGGCAGTGCGTAAACTGGCTGATGATGCGTTTCCTGTCCCTCTCCAGCTCTTGGTTTATTATTCGGTGTGTTGATGGGAGTGTGTGCACATGTATAGTGAGCCAGACCAGGAGATTCATCTGGCTGGGAAAACAAACAAACAAATGAACAAAACCAAGAGAAGTGTTGAGGGTTTGTTTTGGGGTTTTTTGCTTTTTGGGGGCATTGGGGGCAGTCTTGCTCTTTGATTTACCCTGCTATCTAGCTGTCCAAATGGTTGCAATGGCACAAAAGAACGGATGCCAGGAGGGCTAGGATTAAGAGGCTAGTGCTGGAACTGCTTAAACTGCCTCTGTCCTTGAGACAATGCTTGATCAACCATGACCTGATTGCTCTGCTGTATGTAAAATGAAGTATTTTTGCTTTTTGTAAACTCAGCCTTCAGAAAGAAAACACAGGCATGATTTTGTAACATCTGCCAGGCTGGAGACTGGCATAGTGGTTTACAGCTGGTGGAAACAAAGGGGATATTTGTACCTTCTTGAGGTTGGAATGAAGGTGCGTGTTGTAATGGGCCTTGTTCCATGGGGTGGGCCTTTTCTGGCTGAAGCATACATTCCCCTGTTCAGGCAGAAGCGGAAAACAAAGTCTCTTTTGTGTTTCCCTATGGATTTCTTTGCAGATCTAGTTTTTAAGGGTCAGAGATTATACTTGTGCATTCAGCTATTCAAAAAAATTTTGAACTTTTGTTTGTCAAACCTACAGTACTATTTGCTTCACACTTAGGGATAGCAGTAGTTACGGAAGCTGTGGTCTAATGAACGCCTTGTAAAACCAAGTAGTATCTTTCATTTCAGACTAATATAAATGGGGAAAGAAAGTACAAATCTTTCTGACTTCAGATACAACCAGATAGGGGTTTTCTGTGCCACCTTTCTTTAGATCTGTATCAGTTTACAGCTATGTAAGGCATGGAAGAAGATTTCTTTTTGAATACGTTTTTATTCTGAACTAGGGATCTACGTGCTTTTTATGGTCAATGTGAACAAACAGGCAGCCCTAAAGTAATTGTTCCTCTCAATCCAGAATTAGAACAGATCAGATGAATGGCAACTCAGTGGTGCCCCTATCAGGTATAGGAGCTTGGGGATGACACGCCCTGATGTGAATGTCTGGCATGTGGGATGTTAGAATTACCCAAGAAGTGAAACCTAGCTTGTAGTGATTTATGATATAATTATTATGGTTTTAAAGGTGGTAGTGTAAAATGCGCAATTGCTAAGGTAAAGAAAAGATGGTGCAAATAGGAAAATATCACAGATAGAGGCAGGAAATTCTACAGAAATAATTCCAAGGAGTTAGTCAACAAGTGAGAATTGAAAATAATGGGGTCTTTCATTGCTTTAATGTGGTCTTAGTACATGACTTTTAATTGAAGAGAGAATTCATTTTCTTCTCTGTAAAACAGGCAGTTGCAAACATGAGATGTTGCTCTGCAAAATAAGTAGGCTGCACTTGCACTGGTTCTGGCTGGTTCACTGAATAAGGTAAGGGTCGTAAAAACCCCCCAAACGGGGGTGTGATTGGTTAATTCAGGACTGTATGTGAACGCCTTGCTCTGTAAGGGACAATTACCTTAAATCTGGCACTTCTTCAACTCCGAGTCCTTGACTTTCTTTTACCTTAACCTCTTGGAAGAAGGTTTTTTGTTTTGTTTTTCCCATGGGTAATTTCTGTCTCAGTAAGGTGGTGCTGTAGCAGTCTCTTCTCATCTGTGTTTCAGCACCGAGTAGGGCAAGGGAAGGCCGTTAGCCCTGCAAGGACACAAGGTGTGGAGCTCTCACGCCGAGCAGCGATGACCTGCACGGTGCGTTCTCCCCCGGCCTGCAAGAGGGGAAAGGAGGGTGGGTCCAGGGGCTGGATCTCCGGGAGCAGGGACAGTCGCTAGGGCAGGGAGTCGTCTGAGCCATCCGCACGGAGCAGCCCCCGGGTCTCCTCCCGACCCAGCCTCTTGCTGCTCCAGCATCGACCTGGCGCTTCGGCGCGTTCCGCTGGCGGTGGCAGGCTGCCATTCTGCCCCTTAGGAAGAGGGGGGTGGGGGAAACAAAGACTGCCGAGTTGGGTTCGCAGAGCGACGGGAGGATGTTGTAGCCCAGAAATCGTCCTTCCCAAGCGCTAGCTACTTGCTCCGGCCGAGCCGACGCGGCACCAGCGGCCCCGGGGCGCGCACTCCCTACGCGGGCAAGCACTTGTTTATCCGCGCGGGGCAGGTACGAGACGTGCGAGCCTTCGGGCATAGGGGCCCGGGCTTGTCCCGGCAGCGGGGGAGACCAAGGAGGCAGCCCCGAGGCGCTGGGGCCGAGGCTCCCCTCGGGGCTGAGACGGGGACAGCGCGCCGCTGCCGGTGCCTGCGCCGTGTGACGGTGGGAGGGCGGCTGCGGCTGGGAAACCCGCTCCGGGGCAGCGGAGCAGTCTCCGCCCGCCCGCCGGTGGCCCTCTGCGGGGCGGGGCGGCCCCTGCGGCCCGGCCCTCTGCTCCGCTTACCCAATCCTATCAGGGCGTGGGCGTGCCCCTTGGACGCCGTAGCCAATCAGAGCCAGAAGTTACACAAAGTGGTGTTCCTTGCACGCGCTTTCAAGGCCACGAAAAACTGGCACCGGCAAAACCCAGTCAGAGTGAGGAGGGGCGGGGCCGGTTCAGCCTTGAACCCAATAGGCGGTCGGGAGCGGGCGGAGAAGGCGGTGCGGGGCAGACAGAGAGAGAATGGCAGGAGCCTCGTGCAGTAGGAGAGGATGACGTACTGCCTCTCAGGGCAGCCCGAGCCAATGGGTGCCGCCGGTGGGCGGGGCGGGAGATGTCCGTGCTTGGGCTCTGTGATTGGGAGAGGGGCAGAGGGAGCCGGGCCGGGCAGGGCAGTGTGTGCGCTGCACGAAAATGCACTCGGATGCCGCCGCTGTCAGTGAGTAGTGGCGGGGCAGGGCCGCGCGCTCCCGCCTGCTCACTGGCGGCGCCCGGCGCCACCGGCCTGGTCTTTCCGCCGGCAGGAGTTGCTGCCCCGGTGGGGGCGGCTTCTCCTGCCCCTCACCTAGAGGGCTCGGCCCAACGCCCCGCCGGGGCTCCCGGTGACTGGGGAGGGCGTCAGGCCTGCGGGTGCGGAACCGGCGGGGAGGAAGGCGGTGTGCGTACCTGGGGGCGGGGGCCCTGGGGGGACAGCGGGTACCCCGCGGTCTTCAGCGGTCTCCCCCGGGGGGCGTGAGGGGCCGGGGTTGGGCGGGGGCGGCCCGTGGGGTGGCGGGGGCGGGTGAGGCGAGCAGCCCCGGAGGGGGCCGGGGGCGCTCGGAGGGTGTGACGCAGTTTTCCCCGACCCGGCTTGCGAGCGGGCGAGGCCGCGGCCGGCCCCCGTGGCTGGCTGCGAAGGAGCCGGGGCCGCCGAGGGGAGGGCGGGCCCGGGCTGCGGAGCTGCCCGGCGGCCTCGCTACGTGGGGGCGGGGGGAGGTGGGTGGCGGTTAATTTAGCGGATTCCGCCGGGCCGGTGCAGGAGAAACGGGCTGTGAAGGGGAATGGGGGCGCGGCGCATTGTGGGAGGTGGAGTCTCTCCTGCGGCTGCCCCGCGCGCTAGGGGGGGACTACGGGACTACAGCTCCCAGCAGGCAATGCGGCGCGGTGCGGGTTGCAGCCCGGTGCCCTGCAGGGCCCCGCCCTCGCCCCCGCCGCGGGGCGGGACGCGGCCTGGGGCAAGGCCGGGTAGCCCCGGGGCGAGGGTCGGGGAGATGGTGCCGGTGGTTTCGGAGGAGCGTAGGGAGGGCTTTGTCTCCGCGGTGTAGGTCGTGGCTCCGCTTTCGGAGCGGGTGGGACCGTACGGTGCGGGCGGGTTGCCCGTCGTGGCGGGGCGGGGGTGGCACACCGGCGTGGCTGAGGGTAACTACGGGGCTCGAGAATAGGCTTCGTCCCCAGCACAAAGCTGTCTGGGCTGAACGACGTTCCCGATTCCTGTGAAATTTCCCATGAACATGTTCGTACTGTGCCAGGAGCCGCAGCTCTGAGACACTTCCTTACTGCAGAACTTGCTTATGGGAGAGATAATGAAAATTGAAGCTTTGATCACACGTTAATGAGCGATGGTCCGACTTTTGGACAAAGTCCTGAAAGCAATTATGGCAAGAAATGCTGCACAGGGCCTGGATTTTCTTGAATCCTCCTGTCTTTATCAAAATGAGACATTGGGCAGGGGCAGCCTGCTAAAAGCTCTAACTTATAGGTTATATAATTTCTTCAGTGGTTCTGGCTTATTTTACCTTTATATTTATGGATCATTCTATGTTGGTGGTTAGGGGTGCCATTAAAGCACAAATAACTGCCTCGTGTTGGAAATGGAAGGATAATTATTCTAGAAAATGCCTTCTGTTCTGTGTCATTTGTCATGTGCCCTGTCCAAAAAAAAGGTGCAGGTCTTCATGATATGCATGAAAGCTGCAGTTACAAAAACTCCAGTGCTTCCTGGTGTAGGATGTTAAGACTATATAGTGATATATTTTTTTAAAATTTGTTTTTCTGCAGAAAACAATGAGAGTACTGTTTCTCAGCTTTCAGCTTTTACTGGCTTTTCTTTAAAAATGTCCTTTGGAATGACTAAATCTTCCACCTCAGTACTTTTCTTTTTTGTTTGTTGGCCATTCATGGCCTTGTATATGTGTTGATTTAAATAGGAATGTTTTCCTAAATTAACGAACTTAATTATTTGTACCTTCATGGTAGTTGTTTTTTTTCCTCATTGATATAAATGCTTGAAGCAAGAAGTGTTCATAGCATATCTTTACACATACAGAAGTTGGCTTATGTTTATTTCTTGACTGAACATTTCTTTTGAACTTTCTTTTTGATCTTTCCTAGATTCTCATCTGTTCTTATGATAGAAACTGCATTAACACATTTTTTGCTCAGTCTCAGTTTTACTTTCTGAGACTGAATAGACACCTTTCACATTATGAGAGAAACATCAGCTTTCCTTTTTTCCGTTGCAAATGTTTGCTTAAAAGTTTTTTGCAACTCCAGTAACTGTAATTGGAAATGTCTGCTCTGTGCAAGGCTGTGCAATAAGATGAGTTAGGCAGGTAACTTTTTTATCGGGACGAGAATTCATTTGTGAAATAACAGCGCTTGATTTAAATTTATTTTTGTTTGAGTTGTTCATGTGCTAACTTCAACTGAATTATTAATCCTGTATTTTTTAAAAAAGTAAAGAACTTTGGAGATACTGAAAACAAAGACTTTGGGCTTTTTCAAAGCATTATTTCCTAGTTTTGTTTGTCTCTTCAGGCAGAAGAGGAGAACTTACTTAATATGTCTGTCCTATGCTTGCCAAGAAGGATTGCACTAGCAAGTACGGTACATCCCATGGAAATGTGCAACTCTTGTATCCAATTTAAATATTAAAGCATTTAATAGTGTGGTTATTTCTTCTACAATAAGTAAGACTACTAACAAGGGCGTCAAGCAGAATCCTTATTTTAAATGTGCCAGCGTTTTTCTTATACTGTCCAATTAAGTTGTTTTATTTAAAATCGTAGGTCTGAGGTTAAACAGAATTTCTACTTTTGGCTCATAAAGAGATAGAAATAACTACCAGTTTGCTCAGTGTTTTTTTATATATATAGTTGTGTGTATATATATATGGTTGTGTGTATATATAAATATATATATATAGTTGTTAGAGCTACAAGGCGGTAGCTTGCCTTCGGGAACCGGCTGGTGTGACACATGCTTCTGTGTTACTTGATGCAGATGTGTGGCTGCCCAGACTGTGTGACTCCATCTGCTGTGGCTTCTCATTACTGCCCGTTAGCTGTGGATTACTGCTTCCCTTGCTCCACTGGTAAAATGGTTTGTAGGAGCACTGTCTAATCCACTCAGTCAAATGTGTCTGGGTTAGCCCTTGCCACTTACTTAAATTGTCTAAACTGACAGGCTTGATTTTTTTACCTGAAGTGGATTAGGGAGTGCGCCCATGACCTGTGCTGCTGGCAGAGCTGTGGGGTCTGTAACTTTTGGCAGAGAGGAAGAAGCAGACAGCTGGGGCAGTAATGCTTTTGACTGGCATAGCTGTTCTCAGGCCGTTGCAGATCCACCGTGATGTATACCAGATCTGCAAGGTGCTGGATACCCTAGCAGTGTGTGCTTGACAGGGTTGCGTTTCTGCTGAATTGGCTAAAGCATGAGATACAAGGTTTTTATTAGCTTTATGCCCTTTGTAGGGTGACAGGTGACACATAATCCGGCATGAAGTTAAGTGTAGTGCTGGCAAACAACTCTAAGGCCATAGCAGATGATGATGCAAAATTAACTCACTGACACTTTTTTGAATTGATGGTAGAGTAAGAGTTCGACTGGTTGAACACTTTACATCAAATGGGTGTAAAATTGCTTTGATATTAAATGCTTTGTAGCTCAATTTCCTGCGTGCTTGAATTGTAGACTGAAGCATGTCTGTTCACAGTCCAAGTAACGTGTAATCACTGAAATGCTGTTTGATTTGGTAATACATTCTTTTAGAAATAGATTTAAATTATCTCTAATTATCCACAAAACAAAACACCCAACCAAAACCAGCCCAACCCCAAACCAAAATAAACCCTGACAACCCCCGTGAGCCAGTGTGCAGGGATTTTTATACTATGTGTTAGCATAGCTCTTCAGAGTCAATGTAAGGTAAATGGAAATGCATTCAGACTCAAGTAACAGCTACACAGCTTTTGCACTGCTTAAATTGCTCTAAAATTCTCAACTTTAAACTGCACTAGCTCTTTCTGTAAACAAGGCTTCAGTGTACTTTCTAAATACCAAGGTAGAGTAAGGGTTTGTTCCTATGGCACGTAGTATGCAGTAATTTTGAAATACTTTGTTACAGATAGAGTGACTGATTGTATGTGGTAACACCAAATGTTAGAGTTGAATGTGAATGTTTACCTTAAAATAACTGTGTTTTAATGTGTTGTCATTTCAACCACATTTTGTTGTTTGGGGTTGGTTTTTTTTTAGTGGTTTTTTTTTTTTTTTTTATAGTTTAAATCACTCTGTGTTTTACCTCAGAACATTTTAGGCTGTTGTGTTTGGAAAATGTACGCAAATTTGCAAAATTTGCAACTGTTTGGATACTGCTGGTGTCGGCAGTAGCTCTGAGCTTGGTGCAGGTCTGTATGCAGGCATGCAGGAGAAACAGAGTGTCTTTAGCTGTGATGGCTTCGTCCTGTTCTCCTCAAGCTAGGATGGATCATCTCACTTCTCTTTCCATTTAATTGTGTGTCCTTGCTCTCTGGGCTGGAATTCACTTCTGTTTTCCTTATTTTCTGAATCCTGCCCTGTGTTCAACCCCACCAAATCAAGGGAGACCCTACTTTTCAAGCCTCCCGTTCTCTGCCTCCCCTTGCCCACACACTTGCTTTTGCATCGTGGACTGGGAGAGGGGTCTCTTCTGCAGGTGCCCCTGCTAACGGGTGTCACTGTCTGTGTGGATTCAGCTACAGACACACTGGAAATCAATTCCTAATCCTGTCTTTGACAGGAATGCAGAGTCAGCTCCTAGCTGCTCTGTACTGCAGTTTAGGAGTCTCAGTTTTTAGATGTGTTATGATGGTTTTGTGTAAATGGAAGTAAAACTGATGCAAGTTTTTCTTTTGCTTTCTGCATTTAATAATGAATATAGAAATTCTGCTGTAAGTATTGAAAGCTTTCACCAAATGTAAGTTTCAGATCTGAACTTCTAAGTTCATTAATCAATATAAATTGTCTTACTGTTACAATAATTCTGTAAGTTGACTAAGAGCATGAAATGGTATAGTCATCAAAGATTAAATTACTTTTTTTTTTTTAAATAAGTAAAGTTTATTTAAAACTAAATTAAAATGACAGTACTTTGAACTATTATTTCCAGTACTACTATGAGTTTTTGCCGGTTCTGTTATTTTAAACCAATTAAATAAAAGTAAAAACATAAACATGACATTTTAATTTTCAGGCACGAGTCTGCCTAGTATGTGTTTTCTGTCTAATTTTTTTTCTGAGAAGGTTATAGAAAATTACCCAGGATATTTTTACTGAGTCAGTTCTATCTTAGTAGTAATAAAAATTACTACTACGATGACTTCTGTACTTAATTTTTAATACAGAGTTGTATATGTGGCATTTATATGACATGTCTGTCTAGGATAAATATTTTTAGACCTAATGTTACTGTGAGATTTTGTATAGGTTTTCTGTTTCCTCAGAAAAAATAATCTAGAATCTTGGAAAGGAAACTTGGAGTCAGCTGCTGATCTGGTTTAGTACTACTGTTATTTTTTTTGCTAGGTTTTTAGTAGATTGTAGTGCACCCTGTAGTTGGGTTTTGTGCAAGCTTTAAAGTGATAATTTTGACAGCAGGAACTAAGTTAAAGTTTTTGTTCAGGCAGGTATGTGTCTGTGTATGGAGTATGTGCATAGGCAGAAGTCAGAAATTGTCTCTTTTTTTTTTTTGGTATTCATTTGTGGTTTCATTTGAATAGTTTGTCAAGACATCGTTCCCTGCAATAAAAAATTGGACTTGACCTTTAAAGTTTTTTCATTTCGGATAGGGAAGTAGAGTATTAAGTTCAGTTCACCTGTATCATTTGCTTGTATTTAAGATATTGAAGTTTTTGTTTGTTCGTTGTATTTCTTATGTTTGTCTTAATGAGGTGGTATAGGATTTTTTTCTAGTTTGTTATGGAAGCAAGCCCAGCTAGCTGTTGTTTCTTTTGCCTCTTCATAACTGTCAGATTCATAGTGTAAACCTGAATCTATAATATTTTAAAAGTTATTTTTGAAGTGTTTGCTTTTTACTTTTAAATTATATATGATGGTGACTAGTTGACTAACCGAGACTGTAGATAGGGTTTAAATTCCATGGTATTATGCTGGCTCTGGCATTTCTTTCCTTTCCAGATTCTGGATTTGTAATTATTTTACTATTTTTTTTTTTCTTTAGCTGTTACATTCTGAGTTCTTGCAAAGTATTTAATACCATTTGGAATTTCTGTTGCTTCAATCCTGGCTAAAGATAAGCTAACATCCACATGAAAAATAATTTAATCAACAGAACACATATGCTTGTTTGACATACACTACTTGAAGTCTTAGCAAAGATTCCAGCATGTCTCTCCTCAATACTCATGAAGCAAGCAGGTTTCCTTCTGATCCCAGGTCAATAAACTGTGTGGTACTTTGCTATAAAATGTTTTTTTTCTGCAGGAAAAAAACCTGAAAATATTTTCAGATCAGTTCATGTGCTTTGAAACTTGTGTATTCAGGTGAAAGATAGCTTCAATACATGATAGTTTTCTTTATGTAAAGCTCATAGAACCAGCTGTTGTCTGTGTAGCTTCATGTGATGTATCACTCTTCTCACAGTGGGGCTTGGATGGGTACTTGGTTTGATTTAACACATTGCTGCTGCCACAAGAGACTATTTTGCTTCCAATTGGGAGGACCTTTCCTGTTTCTTGCTGTAACTCTGCTTATCTGATGTTACCTCCTTGATGATCTGATTTAGACCACTGAGCTGTCAGGGTTGGTTTGCTTATATTTTTTGCAGATCAGATTCCTGGGCTAGTGGGCTGACCAAGGGAGTCAGGCAGGCGCAACTCGGAGGCTGCATAAACAAGTGTGGAAGTTCCATAGGTGGAGGGGAGAGACTGTGTTCCTGAAGCATACAGTTGCATCCAGCTGTTGAATCCCTTGCTTGTCGTGTTGACTGCACCATTGTCCCTTTGCTGGTTTTCAAGAGGGTGTTATTTGATCATGGGAGGAATTTTTTGGATTCTGTTTCTTCAAAACATTTTTTTTTTCAAATTATACCTTTTCAATGGTGTAGGATACTTTGTGTATCTTCCTTGCAGTATAGATATATGCATGACCTGAGCTGTGATTTTAATTTCCCTAATTCATTGGCTATGGCTCATATTTGCTTTTATAACAGCTACTCTAAAAGAAACCTGTTTGTGGTTTTCGGTAATATCCCTACTTTGCAAGCTTCCTCTGTGCAAGAGAGAAAACTTTGGACTCTGGTCCTCTGTATTCATACAGGTAAACCAGTCTTTGTGGAACTAAGGTGTGACTTATTTGTAGAAACACAGCATGGTTTGGGTTGGAAGGGACCTTAAAGACCATCTGGTTCCACCTCCCCTGCCATGGGCAGGGACACCTCCCACTACACCAGGTTGCTCAAAGTCCCATCCAGCCTGGCCTTGAACACTGCTAGGGACGGGGCAGCCACAGCTTCTCTGGGCAACCTGGTCCAGTGTCTCACCACCCTCATAGGAAAGAATTTCTTCCTAATATCTAATCTAAATCTCCCCTCTTTCAGTTTGAAACCATTACCCCTTGTCCTATCACTACATTCCCTGGTCACGAGTCCCTCCCCACCTTTCTTGTAGGCCCTCTTGAAGTACTAGAAGGCCTCTAGGAGGTCTCACTGGAGCCTTCTGTTGTCCAGGCTGAACAACCCCAACTCTCCCAGCTGTAAAATGTATTTGTGTAGCCCCTTTAAGGCCATCATAATTATGTAACCTGTTTTTGAAGTTACAGCTTAAAATTGTAAGGATATTTCCAGTGGATGTGTGAAACATACTGGTATGAATGGTGTGGTTTGAAGTGCCTAGGAATGTTTTCTTTCAAAGGCGATACCTAATATATATAATCCTAATTTTAAAATATTTTTTCTATTGCTTTTAAGAATACCATCTAAAATTATTGTTTAATATTAATTTAGAATAAAATATTTGCTCAGTGTCCTCATCTTGTTACCTCCAGGTATAACTAGTTTCTCTAAAGACTCATGTTCTCTGTAGATTTTAGACTGAGCAACAAGGGAAATTTTCATGTTCCAGAAAGCTTAGTCTGGTCTGGCAGTTAACAAAATAAATCTTACCATTTAATCTTGCCCTCTTCAGAATGGCTGTTTTTGTCTGCCCCTTTTTCTTTTAAATTCCTTTTTGTTGAATTGAAGGTTGGCTAAGAAATTTGGGGTTGTTTTTTGCAGAATGGTTCTGCTTAGTATTGTTTGACTAGTGAAAATGGAACTTTTCTGAGCACTTAATGCAGGAAGAAATTTAGCACCCTGTTCAAGATGCAAGATCTTCTTATTGCATCTTGATAAAAAGATCTAGGTTGTCTTTAACTTCATATAGTTAAGTATATCTAAGGTTGGAAACTCCCTCTTTGGCACTTCTGGCTTAGAGAAATTGTAGTGTGGTGGTGGTGGGTTGGGGACAAAACATTAAGAAATATGAAGCAATTAGTGAAATGATAATCTCTAGGTAACATAATAAATGAAATGTATGATTCCTAAAGGTGTCTTTTGAATTTTTTTTATTCACCGTGACAAGAGAATTCCATGATGATGTGTGTAGCAAGTACACTTACAGCAGGCAGTTCATTCAGATCCGCTTTTTAACTTCGTAGCAGTGTGGTTCACTGACTTGGGGATCTGATACTTAATGGTAACTTTTGTTTATGCTTAGGTTCTAGGTCGTCTCGTGTGTATTCTGAGAACATTCATTTGAAACGCTAGGGATGGAAGTGTGGGAGATAAGTTTTTTGACCTTACTTGCATCTTATATCAGCTACTAGGCAAAGCCAAATTAAATGTCTCAAGGTAGAAATGCTTTAATGCGTTAATTGGACGGTTAATCTATAAAGCATGTACAGCTTTTCACATATGGAACAATTTTGCTTGAAATGCTCTGCTTCTCATATAGTACATGTCTATTTAATTAGAGTGTTCTTGTGTACGAGTTCTAGTGAGGTAGCTGCTTTACTTTTCGTTTAAATGGAAATCTTGTGTAGTATTTGGCTGTCTGATCCCTGTCAGCTGCTCTGTGTCCAGCTTCTGAGATTCTTGTTGGTTTGTATGCTCTCTGGCTGGATCACAGTTGATCTTTTTTGTAAATTTATTATTTTCAAATTTTGTCCTTGACATATTTTTAGCAAAAGTGGGGGATTTAAAAGAACAGAGGAAAATTAGTTTGCCACTTTCTTGCAACTGAAGCAAACTTCAAGTGTTGGTTTGTTGTTTTTTTTTTTTGAGCATGAAAGCGAAGTTAACATTTATGCTATAGCTTCTTTCATGAAGCGTCAGAATATTTTAATTTTGGTCTTACTGGCTCTGGTCTTAACAGCTGCTCTATCGTGACCTTTGGTTCGTTATACAAAAGTCATGTTTCAACTGTGTATTCCAGTCACTTAGTTTTACAAGGAAATTAGTATGAAGACAAGTACCTGTGTATTAATAAAATTATCTTTAAAAAACCCTAGCATGTTTAGTAATGATTTTGGAATGTTACATGGTTCTTAAATTGGTTTCAGAATAGATGGAACAGAAGGACTGGGTAGCGTGGAAATTATAATGATTCCAAATTTAAAGGAAACATTGTAAATATTATTATTTTAAAAAATTTTTAATATAATTTTGTATTTAGCTATAGTTAGCTATAGTTCTATTTTGCTGTCATCCATACCTTAAGAAAAATGCATACGTAGGACATCTTTTGCAAATTCCACTTACTGGTTCAACTCACTGTTGAAAATACTGATGCTGAAAAAGTGTTGAGATGGCTTTTATTTTATAGTTGTGTGATGATTTTATTAAATGACCAGAATGTATGAAGATCTCGGTTGCTACAGCTGTAAACCAGAGAGTTTAAAAGTCTAAAACGTTTTTTTTTCCCCCCTCCTCTAGATTTTCAACTGAATTCTCACCTATCAACACTGGCAAATATTCACAAGATTTACCACACCCTCAATAGGCTGGTAATGACTTGCCATTTTCTCTCAGCAGAACAGCTAGGGCTTTAGTCCAGAATGTTTTGTGATTGAAATAATTTAAAAAAATATAACTGCCTTTTTTTGTGAGGCTTTTGGTTTTGAGTCCGTTATGAGATAAGCGGTATTAGTAGAAGGTGAAGGATTATGCTCTGGGGGTCCCAGTGGAGTTTGAGCACTGTTTACTGCAACATTGGATTTAGATGTTGTCTCCATAGAAGAACCTTTAGTACATATATCAAACAATGGTGATCATCATCATTATCCAATTTCTTAGAGTTCTTGTGTACAGCCACACAAAGAGTGAAACAAGATTTTTTCTGAAATCTGTCCCTGCTTCTTTGCTGTGCATTTACATTTGTTTTATTACAATCATAGCTGGAAAATGTCGATACGGCTACTGTTTGTAGCCTGCAAATTTGGTGGAAAGACACTTGTTTCCAAGATTTCGGTTTGGTTATAATCAGTTTTCTTTAGAATTTGTGTTTATCCTTAAGCAAAGCCATTTCTCTGGCAAATGGTAAATTCAGTCTTTCTAATGCTGTATTTATTAATAGAATTCAGTACAACAGTGCAAAATTCCCCATCCAATGGATAGTTAGTTTAGTATGTTTTTGATTTAAAAAAATGAAAAATATTTTTCAAGTTACTTAAAGCTTATCCTTGAACTTTTTAGATAAATATGAACTGAAAACACAGAGGCTCTGCAGTCTAAGCTAGATGTTCCTTAAGTAATTAAGATGAATATTAATATCAAATAAAGGTTAAAACCATTACTGATCAGTGAAGATCACAGTCTTGTTTAACTGTATCATTCCTACTCTCTTGCAGAATCTGACAGAGGACGTTGGTCAAGACGATCACCAGACAGGTATTTAATAGGGATTTAGTTGAAATAGACTGAAACAATTTTAACACGCTTCATGAAAGAAGTGTCTCTAACATCATTGAAAGTTATATTTCAGAAATCTGAAGGAGTTTTAGAAAACAAGTGCCAGGATTTTTTGAAATTTTCTTCAAAACATATGTTGGTGCTCTTAATTTATCCAGTTGTGGAGGACTCACACAGATTTCAGCAGTATCTGTCATTTTACTATTCCTTAGTGTAAGTACTTTAGAAGGCTTAATGAAAAATTTCTCTCACTCTTCGGCCTCAACCCATTAGACTAGCAGAATATCCATGTTCTTACAGTGTTTTGACTCTTGAAAGAGCATTGGTGAGAACAGAACAGAAGCAAGACCTCTTGTAGCTATTGTGATGCCTGTGACCGAGTTTAAATGCTGTGCTCCAAACTACCCAGCTTTTTTCTTGAGCGGTTTTGGTGCGGGTTGTTCCTGTTTCTCGTGCAGATTTTCAGTCAGAGTCTAAGGGCTATTTATTAGTCCAAATCTGTTTTCTGTTCAATAAAATGTCATCACTTTTTGAGGCCTTCATCTCAGGTGCCTGGGACTAGCTTGCTGCCATTGTTGATTCATCAGCATTTGTGCTTTGTGACTTGGTATCTTGCAACGTCTGTTACCTCCTTTTGCGCTTGTTACTTATGAGCTGGCATCCTCCTTGATTTTCTTTCTTCCTTCCTGTCTGCATTTAGGCATGGTACCTAAGGAGGAAGGAAAATAACTTACTGGCTTCAAGCCCTGATCCCTCAGCAGAACTGTTTTTTAAACTGACCGTATCTGTCCTACCATCTGTCTCAAAGTTTTTGTCTATCCTGAGGTGCTGGCTATGTTTGCTGATGTTACCTTGAGCGCTTAAGAAAGTGGAGAGAGCTGTCAGCTCCTCCTGGAGATTTCTGGGACACACTTATAAATCTAGCACACTCTTAGCCTGGAGCAATGAGAAGAGATGCATAGGACTGCATTGTTTAGAATCGGACAGAGCTCACTTAGGGCTTATGTACCCTCCTCCATACTGTGACTTTGTGGTTGAACTATCTTACCCTAGCCACAAAAGGCTTCTATCAAATATTTTCTTTCAGTGTAGGTAGTGATTTGATACTTGGAAGTGGGCTGATCATGTAAATGAAAAACCTCTGCAAAAGAGATTGAGGCAGGTAGTTCAAGACAGTCTGAAGTTTTATAGTCCATATGTTAGAACCGATGTCCTCTCCCATCTCACGATGGAGACTTGGAATTTTCCCCTTTGTGATCCAGGTGCTGAAACTAAACACAGATACATACTGATTTCAAGCATGAAAATATATTCCACATTCTTGGTTTACTTTTGGTCACAAAAAGCTGTTGTGAAGCATTGGGATAGTACCCTTCTGTCACTAATCAACCAGTAAGAGTAGGCATGCTTAAGGTATTTGGAATTTGACTTATCTCTTGCCTGGCACTTCTGTCATAAGGGTCGGTATAAGAAATTAGCATCAGAACTCTCATTATCCTTATTGGAAGGTATTTGAGCACGTTACTGGTTTTGATGAACTGCTTTATACTGACAGTCATGGTTATCTTATTACCTGCATTGTGTTGTTTGAATTTAGCTGTTTCAAAAGCTTAAACATGCCCATTGCATGAGGTTGGACACAAAATCCCAGTAAGGAATGTAATTTTTTACAATAGTTGTAAAAGAACCTTTCAAATGAGGAGCAAGGATGAAAGGAGAACCGAAAGTAGAGGTTGATAGTGGCAGACTCCTCATCCTCTGATTTCATTCCAGTCTTTCATTCCATTTCTTACGCTTCTGCCCTGTTTGCCTCCTTGTAGAAAAAGATGAAGCCCCAATGTTTGCATAACTTCCAGGGGAATTCAGCCAAAATGCATGCTTGCTTTTCCTCATATGAGGACAAATACACACACAAGGAGGAATTTTGGTCATTATGAATATAGTACAGTGAAGCCTCCTGTGTCCATTTTGTATGGGACTTGACATTTCTGAAACATTTTACTGGAGAGCCTTATGTAAATCTAAAAAGAATTATTTTTGCACGTTGTTTGATTTTGATGTGCCTAAATTTTTCTAACTTCTATTTTCCAGTATTACTGACTGTATAGTAAGAAGTGTCAGGACCTATTAAATTTGTTACACAATTTAGAGAACTGCATAGGTGCTGTGAATTTGAGATTCTATGTCCAGAGTTCATTTGAAAGCCATGTTAATAACTATGTCGCAAAAGATTCTTTGAGTATTGCCAAGCCCATCTAAAGGTTATTTTTTAGTTTTGAAATTTAAAAAAAAATTTTTTTTTTTCACTCTGTGTCTTCCGGAGCAAGCCTTGTACTTGAAGATTACTATTTGTTTTCTGACGTAATTGCCCTGGTTAATGTTACTACATTGTGGCCTCTGCTTTTGTAATGACTTTCTAAAAGCATATCTAAATTTGGTTGAGATTTCTAAAAGCTATTTAAAAACCCTGAGTGTTTCAATTTTAGGTTAATACTTATAATGAGCTTTTAATGCATATTACACTGATTTCAAAGCAGTTGTTTCTGAGCTAACAATAAATGTACTGGACGTTTAAATTACTTTAAGCAAATTGTATCTTTTCTAAGTATTAGCTAGATTTCTTTTCTGGAACCAGATCTTAAATACCTAAGAGCTAGAGGGTGGCAGTTTCAAAATTCCTTCTGTGTTTGGGGAGAGAAGATGGGCCTCACTTCAAAATTCCAGTCACCTATAATGACTTCTAAACACTCGTAAAATGTGTTAGCATTCAGTGTGCATACATATCTGAAAAATAAGGTAGGCGGTAAAGATGTCATGGGCCTTTGCCTTTTCAGCTGTTTGTACGGATAGGAAAAGCAGGCATTCAGATTCTATAAACAGTTTCTTTTTCTTCTAGCATGTATATGCATTAACTTGGAAAACCTCTCTCTAGAACTTGAAATAGTAGTTGTTTTTATGTCATAACTACAAATTTAGCAATTTGTTAATAGCTTAAAGTCATGATTAGGTTATTAAATTGTGACTTATTTACCTATCCAGACTAAAATGTCTTTAAAAGTAAAAGTATACTTCCTGTTGTCACCTGGCTTGTTTAAAAGAACGAGGTAATGTCTTAAACAAAAACAAGGCTTCGCTGCTGTTCTTGAAGCTTGCAGGGGGGAAAAAAGAACCCCTACTTTTGCCTCTACTAATTTTCTGTTGTTTTAGAAAAGAAAACCCTCTTGACTCCAAAGCAATTCTGTGGTGTGGAATTCAAGATAGAGAAGACGATTTTTCCTTTTACAACAAGATTGCAAGTTGTTTGATGTTTTGATGAGTATCTTAGTTTTCTCCTCCTGTATCTGAAAAATGATGATTGTTAACTGTGCTTGTGGTGGTGGTGTTGCATCATTAACCCAGCAGCTATATCTTTCCAATTGCTTCAGCATTGACAGTTTCTAATTAGTTTTCCTTTGAAACATCCCTCTACTTAAGCATCAGAAGAGCAGGATTATTCACAGGCATTATCTAGAGAGAAGGTGAAAATTATGTGTCTGTAAATCACTTCTGTAGGGACACAGCTTGTAGCATTCTTATTTATTGACCTCTGGTTTTTGTTTGTTCTGGTTTTGTTGCTATTCTAGGGGTGTACCTCCCTTGTGGTAATTATCTTGCATATTGTTTTAAATTTCTTAGGGTGAATTTTAGCTCTTGAGTTGATATTCCCTTTGGTAGCTTTGTCTCCTGCAAATTGTTTCCTGCAAATTTGGAAGTACTGAATAGAACGTTTGGCAAACAACATTTATACTCGGCAGGCTTTTGGCTGATGGTGGCCTATTCAGCAGCCATTTGGAGGCTCTACCTTGCAAATGCTAGCTTCAAGTGTCAAACAAACAGTGAGAACTAGGAGGGTTCTGCCAATCTTGAGTTGAGACCCAGGAGTAAGAAACTTTGAAGATAATTACATCAGAGAAACTGCACTCGGTAAGTAAAGTTCCTGTCAAACTTTGCATGAAGTCAGAAGGAGCTGCATGTTCATTTGCAGATGATCAGACCTTTGAGAAGTGAAATCAGTTGTGAAGGGCTAGACCTAGAAATTGTATTTAGAATTAGAAAGCTCTGTGTAAGAAAGGTTAATATTGATGCTACTTACTGAGCTATACTGTAAAATAGGAAATTGCAAGAATTTAAACAAAAATCCCAAAACCCTGATAGTTTTTAGCTTTAGATGGAAATAAAATAAATATTCTGCTGATTTTAATTTTCAGAGTTCGTTACAGGGAAGTTATAACTGCCCTTCAAATTTAGTATTCTGATTCTTCTAAGAAAAGAAACTTTTTAAAGTTACTTTAAAAGTAACATTCTTGTACTGTATTTTTTAGTAGTTTAGAAATCATTCAGCAGCTAAAATGTAGTGAAGACTTGGTCCAAACCTCAGTTATTAAGATCAGTTAAATCTCTGAAAGTATGTACAGTTTGTCCACCTGGCGTCTGTGTGTGTGTGTTTGTGCGTGAGGGGGGTGTACATGTGCATTTAATAGCCACTTACCAATTGCTGAGCTATCTCTTTTCTTCCCTTTTCTGTCAGTTTGAGAGCTGCAACTAGATACATTCAAACCAAGAAAGGGTACAATGACTCATATGAGTCACTGGAGAAATTGGGTTATGGTGAATGCTATTACCTGTTCAAGCCTTTAAAACAAGTTCAGCGATCTTCCTAAAAATGTCCTATTATTTAACGAGGAAAAGACTTCAAGCAGGAATTCTTGGGTTAAATTCTTTGGTTTGTGTGGGGTTGCAGATCTGACAAAAGGATTTTCCTGTTCTGTAACTGTTTTATTTTTACTTTATTTATTTATTTTATTTTCATCTTTTGCTACTCTTAACTTTTCAGAGGCCTTGCATATTCCTTTTCCCAATCAAATAACCAGTAAACTGGACAAATCCTTAAGGGGGGGTTGGTGGTTTTTCGTGCAGTTTACCAGCATCCAGTGCCTGTGGCCATCATAAAAATATATATATATTTTTAAATAGAAAGGTATTTTAAAACAATCAAATTGCTGTCAAAGGAATGAGATAGCTACAGGTTGTGCTCAAGTACATACATATTTTCCTAAACAAGGTGTTCATTAGCACACATTTTCATTTAAGTTTACTGTGTGTCTGAGTCTGTTGGCTGTCTTTAGCCATCTGTTAAGTTTTTCTGTCATCTTAAGTGTTTTTAGTTTGTGTAGGTTTTCAAAAAATACTTAGTGACAGAGTCTTTAGAAACTCGATCTAAAAAGCCGTAAAGCATCACACAGTTGATAACTTATGGGAATACAATTGTGCGGTATCATTAATTTACAGGCAGAATCAAATGGAACAAATGACATTTAGCAGGTCAGGTTCCTTAGTTTCTTTAATCCGGGTAGTAAAATGCATAAGGTGTACTGTGAGGTTTTTGATGGTCTCTAGCTTACCTGTTTCAAATATATCGGATAGTGGCGAGAGGAAGATAAATACTATTATTTGGCAGGGGGGTTGGACTAGGTGATCTCCAGAGGTCCCTTCCAACCCCTACCATTCTGTGATTCTGTGATTATTGTTAATTTGCTTTTGTAACGTATTCTGGACAGTGCTCCCAGAAGTATATTCTTCTGACATGGCCACTATGATTTTTTTTCATGTGATAGTAGTTTTATATATAGATTATAATGCTTGGAAGTTTTTTGATAACTAGTTAAATTATAATTTGAATTTACAGTACTCGTAAAACTTTCTTTCTAAAAGATAGTGTAGGTATGGCCATACTTTCCTGTGAGAATGCTTGGGTGGGGGAGCTTCAGGGTAAAAGAAAAAAAAAAAAGAGAAAAAGGAATATGTAGGAAGAATTTTTGAACTGGGAAGAGTATTTCTTGAACTAGAGAGATTAATTTTCTTCTTAATAGAAAGTAATATAAAGGTAAGACCAAAGAAGGCATACTAAGTGAAAAGCTTTATTAGTTGAAACCAAATTAGTCCATGTTGATGTAAAAACTCATTTGAACATCTTGCTTAATACTAGAAAAATCCGTACTTTCATATACATAATAGTTTCAGTGCATGTTTAAAATAAAGTACATGTAGCAAAGCCTGTGAGGCTGTGAGGTTCCTTACATGTGTTTCTCCTATAACAGGAGAGAGACTTTCAAAGATACGAAGAATAGGTAAGCAAAAGATTGCTGTTAGTATTTGTTGGGAATTGGGCCTCTGATTTCAGTCTGCTCCCTTGGTGTCAAAAAGTAGTTAAAGTTTTATTGCTTGCTTTTGTGCTGTGATTTAAAGTAAAAGATTTTGTGGGCATCTTAATAAGGTGTGGCTAAACTTGGATGCTGTTGAAGCTAAGAGAAGGTAGCTTAGGCATGCTGGAGTTCATATTTTCTTGCAAGTTTCTTTGGCATCGCTTTGTGTCTGGATTTTTATACCTCACCTCTCTCTCTCTTTCTTTTTAAAATTCTCTCTGTAACGCTTAGAGCTTTGATAGCTCTTTGAGCTGCTCTTAACACACCTTTCTCAGGTGTCCATGTGGTCTTCAGTATATGAAAGTAGGACAGAATTTTGCCTGGAGTGTTAGCCTGCTGTTTTCATGAGACAGCAAAGGTAATTTAACAAGTTGCTGTGGTCAAAAGGGCTGGTCCTGCACTCTTTCTTGTGCTAACGTACAGAAAGTTGTTACTTTTTTTTTTTTGATTGGGTTAATTATCTACAGGTTTGGTGAGCTGGATTGGCACACTGAAGAGTCACCAGAGACATAGGAGTATGTAGCTGAGAGAAGGGGAGGGAAAGATTGCCACTTGACTGACATCAGTGTCTTGAATTGGCTGTCTTCTACTTGGGGACCTTCAGTCTTTGAGAACTATCCAGTCCAAATGATGCAGCCAGCCACTTATTTTTTTCCTCTAGTGGTTGCTGAATGTCCTCCCTACCCCCCAGAAAAGAAAGCAAGCAAACAAAAAAAGCCAAAACCAAAGAACAAACAAACAAAACCTTTCCTACCCCTTGCTCTCTGTATCATTAAAAACTTGGGGCTTAAAAATAAAAAGGTTCTGTTTTCTAGAGGTAGGTGCTCTAGTTTTTGAGTCCCATCTGTATTTCAAAAAGTGACGAACAGCTCGTAGAAGTCCTGAATTGAATAAATGCCTAAAAATAAGAATGCCTTTTTGAGACTTTAAATACATTTTCAGGATAGTCTCAGTTCTGGCCTGTTGTTAGACTGAAGTAGCAGTAGCACTACTGTACATTTTGGTATAGTACTTTTGGCCTTAACTGAAATCTGGTCACAGAACACCATGTAAAAGTGAGATGGATTTTGCTATGGAAAGGAGAGCATTTCTTCTGTAATTTATAAATCCACTAACTTCCTCCCTTCCCTTCCGTTTGTAATATGCCTATTAGTGGACACAGTTTAACTGGTCTGCAACAGTTTCATTTCTTGTACTGGTGTTTTTAATTCCCTCTGTAGGAAGTCTCCGGTCTTGCAGTTCATCAGACTGCTTTAGTAAAGTGATGCCTCCAAGGAAAAAGAGGAGACCTGCAGCAGGAGATGATTTATCTGCTAAGAAAAGTAGACATGATGGGTATGTCATCTTACCATGAGCTAAGACTGGTGGAATATCTAAAGTTGAATAGCTGATATGATCGTGTTTTTAAATACTAATGGAAATGGTATTCAAATTTTCTTAGTTTCTCAATGTGGAACCATAGCCTATGATTGAACTGTGGGATATTGCTAAGGACATCTAGGTTCAGCTTGCGTCTCACCTTTTTCTAGTTGTACAAGAAGCTTGTAGGGAACTTCTCCTTGCTGTAGTTTGCCAGCTATCAAAATAGACATACTTGTTTGTTCAAAAACAACTTCTAAGAGCTACAGTAATATCTTCCTGTATATATGCATAAGATCTTGACTGAGCATTCTCACTCTACAGCCTGTCAGAAAAGTGAATGTAGTTGTAGCCCACTCAGCTCTTACTTGAAGTCATGTGAGTCTCTGCCTGCATGTTGTGATTTGTGGTCATCGTGTAAGGGAAGGATGAAGATTGCCGGGGGAAGGTGACAGCCAGTGGTGACTGAGGCAGTGCTGCTCAGCTTCGCTCTGGGCAACAGAAGTGCAAGTGGGTGATAACTGTGTGCACGAGCAGTGTATGCTTTTGGCATAGGCGTTGCATAGCTGAGACTTCTCCAAGTGTTGCGTTTTTCAGTATATGTATGTTCAGTCAGCCTCAGTCAGTCATTCAGAAGCCATCAAATGTGATCCTTGTGTGCAAGGTAATTGCTATTTATGTGCACTAAATTCAGAACTTGTGGGAGTTCAGGACTGTACACTCCTGCATAATTCAACATCAGGACAGTCCTGCACGCAAAGTGATGTATACAGCCAGAAAGTTTGGTTACCACTGCGTCAGTCAGTAGAAATTGAGCTCTATTGCGTTCATGTATTACTGGTGACTCAGAAAACACATGCTTCCATAACAAGCATCCCCAGGAAGGTAAAAAGATGCATTTCTCTCCTAACTGTCAGCCTGAAATCATGCTGGGTACTTTCCTTTGTATTCTCTAGAATGAGTAAGAAAAATGCTTGTAGCCAAATTAAGCCTCTGGTTATGCCTCTATAACTCCATTGTGTTTAATAGGGTTGCACAACTGTAGCTGCACTGGAATTTATTAAATGATCTGTTGATGCAGAAGAAGAGATTTGAATTCTCCCTTTCATTGCTTTGCATATGTAACACTAGCAAGAACAAAAAGGCAGCACATGTTCTTAATTTTTTTGTTGCTTTTCAGAAATATTAAAATATAAAAGCTAAATAGTTGATAGAGAACACTACAGCTTATTCAAAGATATGCATACAATATGGAAGTGAAACGAGGACAGAATGTTTCTAGAATCTAAGTAGAGAGGTTCGTGGAATTTAACTTTACCTCTCTTTGCCCAGATGGTAAAACAAGACAACCCCATACCCCTAGCAAGTAAGAGATACTGATTTGTGTAATTCAAATGAGAAAATTACGAGAAACTGTTTTCTTACCAAATCAGTACTATATATGTAATAATTTTTAGAGCTTTTTGAAAGCATAATTTGAAGGATTTTTTTAATATATCTGCCTTTCAGTTCATAACTAATGGATCTAGTCTTCATTCCACTGCTTTGTAAGGCTTTATTAAAAGGAAGACCTCAGCCTGCTTTTAGAAGTGGTGGTGAAACTAGGTCTGCCAGTCATGGGCCACAAGGGAATATCCGTCTCTGATGTGGTTCCAATTTTTATCTGTTCCTTCTTAACTTTTAAAGGTTTTTTGGCTTTCTCTGCTTCCCAGTGTACAAGATTCTTTTGTTTTGGTCTTCAAGAAAACAGTTTGTATTTCAGCATGACTGGCAATATGAAATCATTTGCAGAATATTCAGCTCAGTCTTGTAGCTCTATTTTTCTTTCAAGGAAGGATTTCTTCAAATTTGACTTATGCCCCTCTAACCTTCTGTGAACAAGTTAGACAAAGAGCAAGCTGTCTTCTACTTCCATGCTCGGTTGTCAGGCAGAGCTCATGCCTGGCGTGTTTGGTCTTTGGAGGTCAGATATCTATCTCAGTTTGTCAAGCAAAAATCATTCTGAAATCAGGGACCTCTGTAGCAGTGTGCTGTAGCAGACCTAGTTATTTGCAAAGCCATTCCCTCTTACATTGTAGACAGAATGCTGTATGCAATAAAACCAGTATGGATAGTGCAATGGCAGTTTATGGAATAAGGTGCTTCTGAGCCCAGTTCTTTGCAATTGCTTCTGTTTTAGAGGCAGACTTCCTAGAAGCGGTGTAATAATAACTCAGGATAAGCCTACAAGAAACGTTGGCCTGTGTGGCTTCTGTATTAAGCAAAAAAGGAAGTCAGTATCTGTTCTTGAATGTCTACTTTCAATGCAAAAATATAACCTGTGCTCTCCAGAAGAGACTGTATTTCCTAACAGAGATGATTTGTCACTTCAAATACAGAGAGGTGGAAGCTTTGTATGTTTCTCTGTTACAGTGGCAAACTTATAGGGGCAACGTAAACAAACAAATTCAGTAATTGTGAGTCTCCTGTTTGCTTTCAGTGCGAAAATGTTAGGTATTGGTGTGAAGATTATCAAAGGAGTGTCATCATTAACAGCGTTATCACAGCTGAGGCCAAATATTGATGATTCCTCCTGGTTTGTCCATACAAAGGAAATTTATTTTTTTAATCCTTACATGGATATTTTTGTGGGTGATATCTTCAGTCTTTGCTATTTGCGATGTGTTCCTATAATCTCTTCAACTATGATAGTAATATTTTTTGAGATATGTATTCTTTACAGAAAGTTTATTTCAGCAGTGCTCTGAGCTGAAAGAGATGATGATTTCTAAAGGCTTTTAAACACATCTGATACCAGGGAGGTTGTAATAGCCTTCACCCTCAGTTCCAGGCTGTTAGGGATACAGCCTTGTCTTGGAAGGATTAGTGGAATAATTATACTGGCTGTTGAGGAAAAACATTTATAGGAACAAATCTAGGAGTTAGTGAAGTTGTTTGGAAATGCTGATCTCATGCATAGACTGATTATGGAAAACAAGATTCCAAACATGTTATTTAGCATCCTACCCTTGTTACATAAGAGCTTGAATTCTGTTAATTAAAGTTCATATCACCTTGAACCGTGAATGCAGTGTTTCAGTGGGAGGGAATTTTTATACCATAATGAAAAGAACTCAATGTATTAATTTCTGGATTTATCCTGTCTTAAAGAATAGCTGTTGGAAGTAAACAGTTTAGCACACACTCACCAGAACATAGCGACTTGAAGACTTGGTTTATATTTTCCTCTCAATATCACAGTCTTGACTTTATTCTACTTAAAACTCTCACAGTATAGGGTATTCTCAAACTAGAGTTGAAAATACATTTTCTGTACATTGCTCTTCATCACTGTGTTAAAGGTCTTGGGAAAGGTAAAGCAAGCTTCATGAAAAGACACTTGCTAGGTAAGAATGTAGTCCTCAGTGTGTAATTGTCTAATGCTGTGTATCTGTTACACAATCTCTAGCCAAATAGTGGCTTTTTCCTTAGGGAAAAATGAGCTGTATAACATAATGTCTTTTCTTCTTTCTGATAGTCTCATTTAAAAAATAATTCTACTTCTTATTCCAGAATCATGCTGAGGGCAAAAATCTTAGTGATGGATGTTTGGACCTTAGAAGGATGAAAACTAGGCATATTTATGTGCTTCCCTGAAAGTTATATTTTCAAGCAATTAGATCTAGAGTCTAATTGAATCCTGGATGTGTGTGTGTACCACATAAGGGCCTATTAAAATGAAAAATAGGTTTTCTTTATTGAGTAATAAGCTCCATACTCTATACTCGAAAAACAGAAGATTTGAAAACACAGTCAACACACTGTTATTAACATGGGAAGGTAAAATGGGAGTGGAAAACTTGGAAGTTCTCAAAACCTTAGTGCTGAGAGGTTGGTGGGGTTTTTTTGTTCTGTTGTCATTTACTAACTGGTTTGGTCCTGCCCTATGCAGACAGCCTGTGTTACCAACTGTCATAGATGTCTAAAACTTATTCCTTGAAGTAGAGACTTTCAAGTATGCACCAGTATAATTTTCCCTGTTTCTACACCTTTTCAGTGAACTTCGCTTGTTGGTTCTGAAGAAACTTAAACTGGACATGTATGCTGTTAATACATCCTGCTCCTTAACTAAGCCTGATGAAGTTCAGAACATTAATTAAAAAATTTAGAGGTGATTGTAAGTCTTTAAATAGAGAGAGAAAAGACACATTCATTCATAAAACCTACCAGTCAAGTAAATTTGGCCTGAGGGTTACTTTAGACAGTCCTTGTCATGCCTTGCAAATCGTAAACCATCTCGCTTTTCCGCCCCCCCCACTTCTTTCTGCTACAGTATTTGCGAAGCTGTTGCTAAAATCATAATTGTGAATGAATAGGTAAGGCTTTATAAAAATACTTTCATTGTGCTGCACTGATGAAAATTCTTAGCTAAAATTTGAAATTAATTAATTAGAATTAGTGGAAGCAGTAGGGGGCATCTTTGATCAAAAGTTTGCATCTTTCAAAATTAAATAATCTGAAAGCAATCAGTTTGAAGCTCAAACAAAATGAGGTAAAGGGTTTGAGTAAGATCTGCTTGCACAGAAGCAAAGCTACTGTTGGTAAGTTTCTTGATGTTTTCATTAGTAAACACTGACCATCTGAAAGGAGCAGGCTATAAATCTTCACGAGGGGTTAACTTTTGACTTACCATAATAAACTGTACCTTTTTTTTTTAATTTTTATTTTTTTTTCCCTTAAATGAGCTGTTACCACAATTAAGAGAATGTTTGTGTCACCTAAACTTCATGCTTTTGCTGATCTCAGTTTGAATATTCTGGATCCACACAGCCCAGAGTTGCTGCTGTGTTAGGTGGAGCTCTAACACATTCCAGTACAGTTGAAGCACGCTCAGAGCAGGAGTAGATACCCAAATTTGAAGACTGCAGTAGATTGAAGAGAATTACTGTGACCTTGTTCTTTTTGCTGGCAGCAACCATGTACTCTTACAATGACTTGCCTAGTCATCCCATAATAGCTGGATTGAATTTTCATGCTTTCGCTTTCCCACCAAATCAGTTATGAACGGAGGAAAATAGTCTGGAAAAGTTGTAGATGGTCATGTATTTAAAGAAACATGAAAAGCCTAGAACCTCAGGTTCTTTAGTTAGTTTGTTTACGTCTACCTTCCAATTATAAACTACATTGTCTCATATTTATTGCAGGTATATTACAGTTCCCTAGCTCATGCAGATATTTCAAAGTTAAGTTTAAAAATTGATGTTACAAGTCGACTATTGGGTCGTGATGGAGATGCAAGCATTTCTGAGAAAAGAACTTCAGTTAAATGTGGTTAAGTAGTTGATATCACTTTCATAAAATTTAGGCAGGTTAATCTCATGTTGCTTTTTCCCTACCCTGTCCCACATTCTTTCCTCACTCTAGTTGCTAAAATGGCTATTAGAAAGGTAGAATAAAAAAGCTAAATGCTCCTTAAGGGGATATTGGTTATAATAAAAAAAAAAATGGGTTTTGTCACTGTACTGACACTGACAGTGTCATGCTAAACTAATAAAACCTATTATTTTTTAAGCAAAGATTTTTCTGAGTCATTGTACCTGCATGCATGTCTCATCTGAATGACAAATATATACTTATTGCCCATAGTTACGGGCAGCATGTCAGGGTTCGGAAGTGGAAGGGTAATTCTGAACTCAAAAGCTCAGAGTTTGCTATTGTCCACCAGTGATAGGTATAGCAGGCATTCTGGGTAAAAGTTCTGCATGCACCCTTCTAGCTTTGATGATGGAGAAAACACCCTTTAGCAGTCCTGTTCCAGTGTCAGCATTCTCTTAACAGTGGTACAAATTCTGGTACCGAAAATACCAGGTATACTCATTGGCCCTTCCTTTATGGAAGGTGTCTGTAGGGTTTTAACTTCTCCCTGCCCCCCCCCCCCCTTTTTTTTTTTTTTTTCCTCCTCCAGGCTCTAAGCAGTATGTTCTTTCCCTTCTGGTGTGTGACTGAAACTCTGCAGGTTCCTCTTGCGGACCATCAACGCATAAGCAAATCACCAAACATGGTCAACATAATGGTTGTGCATCTGTTTGAAGATACTGGTGCTGGTCATCTTGAGGAATCTGTCAGTCATTGAGGACTTGCTGTTTGAAACTCGGATCTGTTCAGTAGATGTTTAGTGCTCCCAAAGTATTTAGAAATCTATCCTATGCACACTGTCAGTTTATATCTCTCTGTGTAGCAAGAGATGCTGTCCTTAGCACAAAGACAAGGCACATCATCTTGCAGTACGTAAAGAGAAATTCCAAAGATACAAGAAATATTTGAAGACACAAAATGGATGCCAGACATCTCTGGCAGTTTGTGTTTTTCTCCTCTGTACATATGGTTCTTGAGACAATCAAATTTTTATTAATGACAGTTCATAGGACACAGCCTTTGGAATCATTTTTACCCTTTGCTGCCGGGTTGGTATCACTGTGATAATTGAACTGAGTTGTCCTAGGCTGTAATCTCAGATACTTGTCTACTTACTTGTTTGTATCTCACTGCTCATCTTGCTTCTCCAAGCACTTCAGGGATGAGGAGTCTATTGCTAATAGATCTAGCTGGTTTGGCTAGACTGGAGGGGGGGAAACTCATTTGGTGTTTGGAGTAAGCAGGGAGAGAACAGGCTTCATCTTCATACATGAGAGATCACTATTACTGGGTCTGCAGTGGTGTTACTTGTTTCTGTTGTATTCCTTTTCAAGTGATCCTTGTCTTGGGCAATATGTGATCTGCTCTTAGTTCCTTTAGGTTGAGAGAAAGGCATCTGAGATTCATCTGGGCATTTTTGTTGCAAGCTTTTATAGTTCAGGCCCTGCATAGTCTCTTTTTGTTACAGATGTGATACGGTATCACCTGCAGTTTTAATGAATGTCTGGATAATTAACTTGTAGCGGAGACTGGGATAGCTCAAGATTACATCCTTTCTGATTTTATTTTCTGAGTTTGTGAAGTAATTTCTCTTGCCAGCGCAGGTTAGAAGATCTGTAATCAGTTCTGGTTTCTCAAAGATCAGACTCCAGTGGTCAGATATTGAGCTTTTTGAACAATGATACATTGGAGGCTAGAGTATTTTGCTTGGAGTTACTTGGCCATATGTTGGGCACATGGACTTACTAATGAATATTGTTGTTTCCTGTAGTTCCTAAACAATGGCCTCAGCCATAAGCACAGCGGATGACTTTCAGTCCTGTATCAGTCCTATGAAGACTTGCTATGTGTAGATGCAGTGAATGTATAAAAAGTGTTGGTGTTTTTCTGTTCTCATTCACCATTCCTTTTACAGACACTGCTGTCATTGGTGTCTTGGTTCAGGCTACAGCATTTAGCTCTGCCACTTGTAGATGCAGGAATCCTTTTTCTGAAATATATGTGGATGGCCTAGAGCTCTGTCAGTAAATTTGTTTCTTGAGGGTTCCTTCCCAAATCTACTGTTCACATACTGACAGCTAATGTGTTGATGAGTTACGAGAACAAGCAGGGTGAGGCACTTGGTTGTCATGCCTTTGTAAGAAAAAAAATATTGAGTCTTGTGATGAATGTCTGTCTTTTGGGACCCACATCAGCTTTGCACGTCCTAGGTCCCACCAGTGCTCTTAGAGACTTGTTGAATAAATAGAATAAAGATGTTGACTAGCTCCTGCTACAATTGGTTTTCAACTTGGTATTCCAGTTGGTGTTTGTCACGTTTGTTTGCTACGAAAAAGGGATGCTGAATAATTAGACTTTTGCCAAAGTGGCAGAATGCTTTCTTTCTTTGTCTCAAGACATTGTTTTAATTCCTCTGAATTCAGAATAGCCTAAGAAATATTGGGTAGGTTTTTGATAATCACAGTTCATTCTGCAACCTATGAATGTTATCAGACCTGCTTTTGGAAAAAAAAAATTTTCCAGCTCTGACTTACACCTTCTGGCTTAATCAATTACTTACTGGGCAGTGCTGTCAGCCTGTTCCTTTGCAACTGCAGTAAAGATTATACAAAGTAGGTATTTCAAGTAGAAAAAAGTGTTTTAAAAATGAAACAAAACCCAAACCCCACAAGTTGTGGGTGTATAAATAGAAGTGTTTGAGACATGTATGGCTGGCATTTTTCTGCAGTGTTTCACTTTGCAGATCAGTCTGTTTCAGTACAGTGTTAATTTTCTTTCCATCTTGAAATTTCTTAAGAGCCTCGTTTGTATTTGTCTTCCAATTAACAATTTATCATTTTGCTCTGACTAATATTACTTTTCTAATGGCTAGTTGCTTAAAAGGAACTATGACAATAAATATGAAGTAGTTCTTTGAATTGATGTCAGAATGATCTGTGTACCATTAACTTCTAGCTACAGTTCCTCATAGCTGATAGCCAAGCTAGGTATAAGATAGTGAGATCAGCGTACTCTAAGCTCATAAGTATAGACATCTTATACACGTCTTTCTAGAAGGACAAGATGGTGATGAAATAAACTCCAAATTAATTTCATCAAGTTGTTTCAGAATTCTCCTTGAACCAATTAGCCACTTTGTTGTCCTCCCCCACCAGGGCTTGACACTGTAAGAGGAAGGGGCGCGTGCTTGGAACACTTCAGAGCTGTTCTTGGCTGCCTCCTCTAGTCTAAGCCATTTATTGCTTGGCTCTTTTGAGCCTTTATGAGCTCAAGCTGCTGCAGAGTGGTGGAGATGATCAGAGAATGCATATGCAGCAGTGAACAACTACTGGGACTGCTGAGTCTCTTTCCTCTAACAGGCACAAACGATACTGTATCTGTTTCAGGGAAGTCTAAACTGGGTGGAGTAACTCATCAACCTCTGCTATCCCTTCTGTGCTTTAGGTGTTTCAGATACTAAATTCAGGAGGCTGGTAATTCGGTGTTGTTTCCTGAACGTGGTTAAAATTCCTTATAGTTCTTGTCGAAGGAGAGCATTACCTTGCTGGTCATCCCTGAGGGGAAGGGGTGCTATGGATCTAGCTTTTCAGATAACTCTTTAACCCATGATGAACAAAGTTCCTTGAGTTATTGTCAGTGAGGACCTGTAACCTGTTCTCTGTGGTTCTTTTGTGTTAACAGCTTGCAGGCTTTAGAATAATGTTTGGGTCATGGTTAGAATATGTTCAGAATAAAGTGTGGGTTGTGTCTATTTTGGCCTTTATGCCTTTTATAGGATTTTTTGAGGAGGCAAAAAGAGTGGGTGCAGTTCTCCTTAGTTAATAATTCAAAGTGCATGAAGTTATGCGTGTGCCCACAGATAGGACCTGTGTTGACTGCAGCATGCAATTACTCTGGGTTTAGACCCACAGCCAAGTTGCAGCCCATCAGTTCTTTGTGGTAATTAATGGTGTGCACAAGTCTTACATGAACTTACACAAAGCAGTTTGCAGTTGAATTTGTCCTAGTCCGTATTTGTTGTAAGGAAAGTTCATGTACATGGATAATGATTATGAATCAGTTGAAGTGTGGCAGACTGAGCAAACACAGTGTTTAGGGTCAGTGATTCTTACTCTGTTAAGCTGTGTCACAAGTAACTGGATATGAGGACAGAATGTTGGGTAAACTGGTTCATGAAAGGAAGAATGTTGCTGCTTACAGTGGCTGTTGACTAAAAGATTACTTTTTTAAAAATTGATGAATTAATTACTGTTTCTCTTTCTTTTTTTTAAGTATGTATAGAAAATATGATTCAACTAGAATAAAAGCAGAGGAAGAAGTCTTTTCAAGTAAGAGATGCTTAGAATGGTTCTATGAATACGCAGGTAAGGGTGAAATGCAAATTTCCTCCTAATGACAGTTTAATCTACATTGGAGTATAAAAATTGCATTAACGGAGCTTTTCCAAGACTGAACGTAGAGGCCTTTTGTGAAAGTCTTAAAGAAGTTTTTCTTATGTTCTGTGTAGCGTGAAGTCAAAGAGTTCAGGGGGCGATTTTGTCTTTGTCTCTATTCTATAAAAAGAATGCAGGTGCATAACTGAAAATATTTTGGAAGGTGTATACTTCACTGTTCAAATCTATAGTTAAAGCTGTACTTCTGTCCAAAATGTTATCACCTCTCTGGCTGTAGAAATTCTGTCATCTGCTGTGTTAGTGCTGAATAGTACAGAATTATACTTCAGGAGAAGTGTGTCTTTAATTGCAAAAAAAAAAAAAAAAAGGTGGTGGTGGGAGGTAGTAACATTAGTTTTGTTCCTGCTGAATCTGGTGCTTATGGTTTCAAGTGAATAAAATCAAGTATCCTGTACTAGTCTTGTCTTTATATAGTTTTCCATCACAAGGCATAGGGAAGGTAGACTGAATTATTTGTTCTTGCCCTTGTGTATGAGAACTTTCTTCAGGCATTACTTCTAGGATTGTTAATTATGATCTGCGGTCGCAAAAGATGATCCCTTAATAGTGAAGTTGGTCATTGTATTAATTTTTTTTTTTTTACACATGATTTTCTGAAGGGGAGAGCTTGAAGTATGGGGAAGAATGATCTCATGACTGTAAAGACCAAAAGGAAATGAAATAGGCGATTGACAAAATAAGGCCATCTTGCATTTTTGTGATACTGTATTGGATAACATTGCTCACAGCTTGTTCTGTTTTGTCTACTTCTTATGCATAATGAAGAGTGACTTCATTTGATGTAATAAATTTTTTTTTCTTCTAATAAAATTATATAAACTAAGTTAAATGCTTTGAGATCTCTCTTATCTGTGGCAATCTGTGCGAGGAGATTCAGACAAATTCAAGCCAAATCTAATCTGTCAGATTCTCTGCCTTTCTGACCAGCTTGATTTATTTTTTTACTCTAGCAACAGGGATAACTCATTTTTCTCAAGACTTTCATGGAAAGAAGGGATGAAAGGAAGGCTGTATGTGAAAGAACTTTTGGGTTTCCATTGGATGCATACACCAAGATAAAACAGAGAAAAGCGGAGAGTATGATTCTGTTTACAGTATTGAGTAACATTCTAAAAAATGAATTTTCAAAGAATAATCTCTTTTGTGTTCTTGCTTCATAAGTCTTCTTTATATATTCAGACAGTTGATGTGGCATTTGTGGTTTGTTTTTTTTTTTCCCTAGTGTGACTTTATATTGCGGAATGAGTCTTTTTAAAGCCTGTTGTGTACACTCAGGGAACTGTAAGAGGATGTCATGAGAAGATGGGAAAAGATATAATTAAACCTTGTTATTTCTAGAATAGTAGGTCACCTAATAATAAAACATAGATTGATCTTCCTTTTATAAAACCTCTTTTTCTTGCACATGTGATCTTTATATAGGATAAAATTAGGCATTTCAGCCTCTAATGTTTTTTTTTTTTTCCCAAATAAGCCCTCTTAAACATGAGTAAAATAATTCTGACAAAATAGTGCAAATACTTAAAATGTACTTTAAAAAAACAGAATTGCACAGTACAATTATTAATGCCTATGTAATTTTTTCAGTAGAGTGTTGTGGAAGTTACAAATATCTTGATTTAACAGCATGTTTTAATAGTAGTGCATTTTAATAGCATCTGTATTTTTTTTTCAAGTTGGCAAAGAAATAGCAGTAATTCATGTCTTCCTTCCCCCTGCAGTTACTAAAATTCAGATAATGTGTGGCCATGTTATAGCAGCATGAATAAACAGGAGCACAAGATTTTTGTTTTAGGCTCTTTTTTGTAGGTAGCATTATATAAAGATAGTATATGAGACAATAAGGAATGAGATTCTGGAAATGATAATGTGTTGTATCCTGTATAGCTATGCATCACATTTTTATGTGATATGATCTTATGATAACAGTAGAGATTCAAGCCAAGAAATTAGTTTCAGTAACCATGATCCACTCGTTTAATGTGGTAATATTACGTGGATGTTCTGCTAGTCTTAGGTGCATTCTTAAAGATCTTACTAATTTACTCTTCTAAGATAATCTCAGTAAGTGGGTAGAATGAAGCATATTGTCAGGAATCAAAAGTTGGTTTACAGTTTTTCTGTCTCTGTTTCCAAAGGTGAGATAAAGGTTTAAGTGTATTCCAGTCTGATAGTAAGTGTGGAAATACTTACTGCATGTCCAAACAAACCAACCAACCGCACCATATGGAAGTTCAGGATGTACTGCGTGATTGCATTTCTCTTGTGCTGTAAAGGTCAGACTGTTTTAATTTTCAGAGATAAGTAAAATGCATTTTGTTTGCAGGCACTGATGACATCGTAGGGCCAGAAGGTATGGAGAAATTTTGTGAAGACATTGGAGTTGAACCAGAAAATGTAAGCTCAAAGTCTGTTCAAAAAATGCTTAATCTGTTATGATAGACATGAGCCAGTCTTCTATCTCTTTTATTTTTCCATCAAGAATTTAAAAAACCTTGGGAGTTTAAAAAAAAATAATTAAAGAAATAGAAACCAGGGAGATTTATATACACGTTTGGAAACAGCTTGCATTTATTTTAAATGCCAAACTGTCAGCCTGTAAAAACTCAGTTTGTCTTGGTGCTAGCCCTTCTCTTTCGCTCGCTGCCCCCCCCCCCCCCCCCAAGAAAGAGATTAAAAAAAAAAATCAGAAAAAAAAAAACCCTGGTGTGTGTCTCTACTGAAACAATGGGACAGCATTGGAGAACTAATGTAGCGACTACGAAACTACAAAGTAAAGTTTTCTTTGGATTTTCTAGGAGAGAAAGGGACTTCAGATATTGTGAGAAATATTAACACTCTCATTATGCCATTTCAAAACACAAATAAGGAAAAAATAGTTACATGTATATATATTTTACTTGTATGTACATATAGAAGTAAATACAATTTAAGAAGAAATAGTTGTGCCTTTTACAGCCTTTTTCCTAGTGCCTAATTTTATCTCTTCAGAGGTATATGCAAGTCCTGTCTTTTGCAGGATTCATAAAGCATCATCACTGACTAAGTAAAAGGAGAATTGTGGTTTTGAAATATTTACTGGAAATACAAGATGTGATTTGCTAATTTTGGAGTTTATTAGTGTAACAAACCCTTGAGATTTATGCAGACATTTGGGTATGTAAGTAGGTACTCTGGTTTTGCATTAAAAAGGGTGTGGAGCAATGCATTAGCTAGTTAATGGCAGAGTTGTAAAGTTAAATCACTTGATTATTTTTTCCTTTTAGTCTGCAGGTCAGTTGTCCTGCAAGTTTTTCTTTGCATATATCAAAAATAGTTTCTTAAGTTCCTGAATAAGAGTAATCTTACAGTGTCAATTTATCTAAATTCTTTATTTCTTCAGTCTTCTGTGTGAGGTGTGAAAAGGACTCTTGTTTCCTTTTGGGCAAAACTGAAGTATTTTATCAGCTTCTGTTTTGATGTGTGTTAGTGTTAGTTCACCTAGCTTTGCTTAACATCTGGTGGAATTACACTGCATGTTCAGAACTGCAAAATTAGGTAGGCAGATGGTATCCTGGGTAGCTGGATTCAGATGGGATCATTATTAGCTTTAGAAGAATTGGATTTCACAGAGCTCAAGGATTGCAACTGATCTTCATCTAGATGAGAACTTAACAAATTTCAAGCGTAGCTTGTTATCAAATTGGTACTTAAATTTTGTAGTTGTTTTGGGAAACCTTTCTGTAGCCTTTGTACCGACTCATCTTCCTTATCGCACTGCTCACTAGATGACTGAGCGTGCTCCCTTGAAGTGAGGTGGCTACTGGTAACTTGGGTGGATGTTCACTCTGTAGCTTTGCACTGTCATCTTCTCTTTGTTTGCATTATGTACGTGTTTGTCACTTTCAGTTCTTTTTAACTTTTAAAATAGTGTAGCAAAGATCCGAACATCCCATTTATACAAGTAAAGTGTTTGTAGCCTACTGAACAGTAGTTACTTGAAAAATGTGTGGATCTCTTGTTAATTCTTTTCAGTCTTTTTTTTTTTTTTCTCTTTAAAAACAGGTAGTTATGCTTGTGCTAGCATGGAAGTTGGATGCACAAAACATGGGCTACTTTACATTACAAGAATGGTTAAAAGGAATGACATCACTACAGTAAGTGCTTTTTTTTTTTTTTTTTTTTTTTTTTTAGGAAAAACACACTTTAATGTTTTGACTCATAACACCTAAAGCAGAGAGCTCTGCTGTGGAGTAGAAGCCATGCATTTTTGGTCCTATTTATGGTGATATGGCCACTTAGAGACAACCTGAAACCTGACAGCTGCATGTTTAAATATAGTTGGGTTAAAATGTCTGCAGTCTTAAGAAAACAGAAATGTCACGAGATTTGGCATTGTTTCTGTCCCCAGGGACATCTATCTTTGTCACTGTGTTGGGCCTATCTGTTAGATATTGGTATGTTGTTAGAGTGTGTGTAGTTTAAAGTGCTAAATAATACAAACCTTTTCTGTGACTCTGCATTGTCATGTTCTTTCTAAGAGTTCTTTCTCCAGTTGAGAGCTTATCTTCATGGCATAATTAACATAAATGTAGTTGAATAATCACATGTTTCATAGAGAGCTGGAGAAAGAATTGTGTTTTGACTTATCTTCCAGAACATAATCACTAAAACTGTGTAGGAAGTTCTATGGTTTTAGCAAAACTATGGAAGTATTGTTTCACTGCTGTGGCTTGCTGGTTGTTTGCCATGTGTAGCTCTTAGTTTAATCTGTTGGATTTATCTTTTCTACAAAGCCAAACAAATTTTTATCACAGTACCAATGTGAGACTGCTATTTTATCTAAATCCGTTTCACACTGTGGGTTTAACCAAGGCGTTTTATGGAGACAGACTCATAAACATCCCTTTATACAGAGTGATGTATTTGAACAGATTGATGGGGATACATGTTAGAGATTCTTTTCTAAAACATCAGACATCTCTGTAAGAATGCAGACTCTAAATTCACTTCGTGCTTTTCTTGTAGATGTGATACTACAGAAAAATTGAGAAATTCTCTGGATTACTTGAGATCTTTATTAAATGAGCCTACCAATTTTAAACTTATTTATAGATATGCATTTGACTTTGCACGGGTAAGTACTGTGGAAGACCAGCATCTGAAATTAAAACTTTACTTTCATAAGTAATAATTGAAAGAATGTATACTTCTAAGTGTGTTTCTCTTGAGATACTACTCAGGATTGCTTCTAAAAAATGGAACTGCTCCTGTTCTAAAAAAAGTATAAGCAAAATGCCAGAACTGGAAAAGAAAAGTATATAGGATGCTTGGTATTCAGTGGTTTAGTATTTTGACACATTTTGTTACCTCTCTGCTTCAGGCTATTTTGTGACTATTTAGGCAATATTCTGTGGCATACTGGAGCTTTGCCACTTACTTCCACTGGCTTTATAATTGCCCCAATTTTTCTTCTTGCTGTTTGAATTTTGGGAGCATAAACATATTTAAAACAGGCAGGCACTTCAGGTGTTTTTGCAGGCAGTGAAAATAACTAACGTGGTAAAAGCTGGAAATGATATAATATAAATACTGGTTCAGAAGACTGTTGGAAGGTCATTAATGATGTTCTCTGTATTTATTAAACAATATCCTGGTATTGGAACCCATAATGCGTGTAAGACTATTCCTACTTAAAGAGAGCAATAAAAGAAGTTTTAATTTTCTGAATTAACATTTTGAAGTGAAATTTGGACATCTGTCTTACTAATGTGATGGAATGTACAGAAGATTGGACATAATATTCACAGGCAAAACTGAAGCTCAGATTTCAGTGCAGGAGAACTGAAAACACCAAGAAAATTCGCAGCAAAAAAAGTAACATGAGAAAAATAATAAGAAGTCATTGAACTGGTAGAAATTCTGATAGTTAAGACTGTCATAAGTAACTCAGATTTGTGGTGCATCAGTGCTTTCTGCATGTCAGCATGCGGAGGTTCACGGCAGTTCACTTTTAACCAAGGAAACCTACAGCTGAAGATGACAGAATGCATGGTATTAGCATGAGAGGGAAAAAAAGCCATATCGACATCTTAATTCCTCCTCTGCTGTGTGAAGGTGTGTTCTGCCAGTTTTGCTCGACGTAAATGCAAAGGCTAGTAGCCACTGACATTGCCAAAGTTGTTCAAGATACCGATGAGGTATTTGGAATAGATTAAAAAAAGTTTTTCTAGCAGCAAATCTGCACCAGCCAATGGCCTGTCAAAAGTAAGTGCAGAAACTTGAGTTTTTTCAATAGGTCCCAAATTGATGTGACAAACAGTGGTCTTGAAGAAGAATTTAAACATTGGGACACAGATGCTGTGACATCATTTGTGACCGAAAAAATCCCAGATTGTAGAACTGCAAGTCAAAGGCATATCAGCAGGGGAATTGTCAAGACAATATTAGATTAATAGAATTGTTGAACTTTTAATACTGCGGAGCTAAAGGAAGTCTATAAGGAGAACGGCATCCAACAGGAATAGAAATTAATGCTGTTGAAGGCTGATTTATCTAGATGTGGCAGATGAATCTGTACATCATTTTTATCAGAATAATTGAAGTGATTGATCAAAAAAAGCTGATGGAAGCAGTTTTGGGGTTTGATTCAGAAGATTGTGTAATTTCCATCCTAGGGGTAATTGTTTCAAGGGAGTGCTTCACAGCAACAAACATTTGTCTAAACTTCTGAAGTTTTAAGAGAGAATTTTTGAAAGCATCTGTGGTGATTTGGTATTTAGAGTTAGTTTGTCAATAAAAGTAAGTATCATAGAGGTTTTATGTGGCATGCACAATTTAAGTCAGCATGGATTTGAGGAAATAATTTAAAACACCGTATGTTGGTATTAAGCACAAATACATTCCTTGCTTCCTGTTTGCCATTGTCATTGCCAAGTGTGAGAACATAGAGGCACATGTATTTCATGGCTTAAATAGGTTTTTTGTCTGAAATATTGGGGGGAAAAAAAATCTCAGAAAGACTGTCTATCATCAATGTAAAACAAGTACTGAAATTTATCAGAGTTTGTCAATGTATTCTTTTCACTGTATCTGAGAAAGAGAGTGTAAGTATCTGGAATGTATGTTAAGAATGAGACTGGAGCATCTGTTGTGCCAGATGTGCCATTAGGCAGTTGGAGGTGGGTATAAAGGGCTTATTGGAACAATTTGTTCCAAACAGTAGTGGGAGGGGGAGAATGCAGGAACTTAACATTGTGTAAGTTAAGGAAAGTAAAAACAGCATGGCCGAAGTAAACAGAGCCTGATTTCAGTAAGGCTTGATTGTGTGGGAAGAATTCAGAGTACAAACAGTATGGAAAACAAAATGTGTTCTCACAGCAGTGTGATTTCTGCTTAAAGGTGTTTGTGACAGAGGTGTAAATGGGCTTTGGAAAGAGGGTTAGTTTTTGCAACTATTTGGTGTTCGAAATCAGTGAAAGAATTGTATCATCGATACGAAAATGCCTTTGCAGGTTTGTTTTTTCAGCTTTATTACTAATTGAAAAGCTTTGTTCGTAGAATCATAGACTGGTTTGGGTTGGAAGGGACCTCAAAGACCATCTAGTTCCAACCCCCCTGCCATGGCAGGGACACCTCTCACGAGACCAGGTTGCTCACTTTTTTCCTCTAGATCATATTGAGTGAAGTCCTTCTTGGGTTTAGTGACCAGAATGTAAAACAGCTTCTGGTGTTTTCGGAGTTGCTGGCCTCTCCACTTGCCTTCCAAAAAAAAAATCCACGTTAAATTCTGTCTACACAATTTTAGAATTGAGGTGTATTTTGTATTAAATGGGTTTCAAGAAGAGATGATAAACTTATGGCTAAGGCATTCAGTTGTCTGAGAACTGGGATCTCACTCTACTGCATCCTTCCTACAGGAGGGAAGACAGTTCAGTTATGTTTTGAGCTTGTTTTAATAAAGATACGTATTCTGTAATACATACAACAGCACTTGTACAGGTGAGGCATAGGGCTCAGCTCCCTTTTTCTTGGGTAGCTATCTTGCACTGTGGATGGATAAACTATTTAAAATAGCAAAATGGAATCTTTATGTCCACGAGTTAACTTTTGAGATCTGCAGAAGTTGTGTTATCAAATGTATTCTTTCCCGCTGGTTAGATGTAATGAATCTGCTGGGTACAGTTGATGCTTTGTTTTCTTAGCAGAAACAAAAAAATTGCCCCCTAACCCTTAATATGTTATTGGAACTAAAACTGGGGTGGTTCTGAGAGGTCTGCATGTGCTAGTGTATTGTGTTCCCTCTGTTCATTTGGTAATTAATTTAATCTGAATTTCATGTAATCAGTAGAATAACAGAACAAAGAACGTCCTTGGCTCACTCTTGCAGAGTCGGTGTCACTTGACAGCTGCTGAACTATCTACTGACAGTTCACGTAGCTGTAATAATACCACAGGAAATACCTGCAGCGATAATTATTTTCAGAGAAGTATGGCTATGCAGAAGCATACATGCAAACGTGGCTCTGGGTCTAATGGCCATTGCTTCCTAGAAAGGTCTGTGGTCATCAACAGGAACGTATGCGTCCTCTGCAATAGCGGCGACAGGTTTTTGGGAAAGTGCATAGAAAGCAGCATCTCTGTGTAGCAAGCCATTAGCTGTGAGGAAGGAAATTTTACCAGGAAGTTGTGTTTTATTAAAAAACGTCCATACGAGACTACTGTTTATTTGTTAATTTATTTTATGTACAGGTGAGCTATAGTACAGGCGGTGGGGGAAGTGGAAAATTCTGAAATCATGCTCTTTTTAAATTTTGACCTTTCTCTTTTTATGCAGGAAAAGGACCAGCGCAGCCTAGATATCAATACTGCCAAGTGTATGTTGGGCCTTCTTTTAGGAAAAACATGGTCCCTTTTTCCAGTATTTCACCAGTTTCTAGAGGTATGAAGTTTGAAACTGAATTACATTTTTTTGATCTGTCTTCTCTTGATACTTTAACGAGAGGTAGAATGAACAGCTAAGAATTTTTTCTTCTGAGTTAGGATATACTAACCCCCAAAGCAGCAGTTGTAACTGGTTATCTTTCCTGTGTTCCTTTTCCCCGAATCCCTATGCTGTTAAGGTTTATTTAATGCAGGACAAAGTATCAAATGTCTTTGATTTGCATTTGGACTTCATTTTATTGCTGTGTGCTTGTCCACTAAAAGATGTCTTAATCAGAGACGTGAATTATTCAACACTAGTTTGACTACTTAGTGGTTTCTTTAATCCTGTTTAGTTTTAGATGGCATACAGACTAAAATAGTATTTCATCACAAGGTTTAAATTTTCTGTAAGAAAATCTGAATTTGAGGGACTTGAAGATATATTTTAGTAACTTCTATTTCTTGCCTTAAGCAGCAATCAAAATACAAAGTTATCAATAAGGACCAATGGTGTAACGTTCTCGAATTCAGCAGAACAATTAACCTCGACCTCAGTAATTATGATGAAGATGGAGCCTGTAAGTACTACCATGTGTTGGTGTTCTGAAATAATTTATTTCTCTGACATTAATCATTCAGTGTCATTTTACGAAATTTTTGTAAAATACAGTTATTTGATCTCTCTACAGGGCCAGTGTTGTTGGATGAGTTTGTGGAATGGTATAAAGGAAAGCAGATGACATAGGAGTTTAACTATGCACAGCCACTCAAGAGTCACTGTTACTACAGTTATGTCAACCATTAGCCATAAACTGCTATTTGTATCAAAGTGCATGCTGCTTTTCTTGCACTGCATCCCTTTTGCAGGGAACTTTTGATGTTTGCTATTTAACAAGCTAGCTATGCTTGCTGTGTAGCATTGTTCTCTTTGAAGGCTGCTTTGCGTTTTGTATTTACACTACGAATTGGTGAACTTGCCAGCGTCTTCACTGTGATTATGTGTATATTGCTGTCTAAATTTTGTATATGTGTATAAAAAAAAAAGCTTCACCTAGGGATTATTTCTGCAGAAACGTATTGTAAAAATAATTTTGTGGCATATTTCTAGTCATCACTTATATGTTTGTTGAAATTTGAGTTATTTTGTTTTTCTTTTGGTCTCAAATGTAGCATTTCAGAAAACAAAATGAATAGACTGCTTGGACATAGTTACGTGAAGAACTATTGTCAATTTTTGTTACTATTTGAGATGCCAATTTCTTAGGGGAGAAGACGTGCTGTGACTTTCTTCACCGGAGTTCGCCAAACCTGACCTATTGCTTAATAGGAATGAAACATTGGTGTCTTAAAAAAAAAAAAATATATATATATATACACACATATAAATATTAAAACACTGTAATAGTTGTACATGCCACAGATTATTTCCATTTGAAGAAAAAAGTACTGACTTTTTAATGTTAAAACTGCAGTAGTCATTACAGGTACAAATGAACAAATTAAAGTACCTTTTAAAAATGGGTTTTAGACTTTCGTAAATTGCCTTTGGCATACTCCTTTTAATTTTTGGTGTACCAAGAGTGTTTGGTCTATGTTGCAATCTAGTGAAATTGAAGTTCTAGCTTAACTTAGTGGTTTGGGGAATAAAGTCTGCTCACTCCTAGCACATAGGTAATACAGTTTTGGGGTTTTTTTTTGTTTGTAACATTAGTCTTTCCCAGGGTCTCTTAACTTTGTGTTTCTAAGTAAGTAAAAACATGATATTGAATAGTCAAAATTACTTTTCCTTTCATGCTGGGGATTGGAATTTCCTAGCAGAATGTCCATTGCAGGCAATGGGCATGTTAAACACCAGCATTGAATGACAGTACTTTTTAGTAGGGACCATTGCCTGTTTCACCTATTGCTTTATAGGACTGTTCTAGTGATTATTTTGGGGAAGACGAGTGAATGGGATGATGTTCAGGTTCTGTTATTTTGTCACATTGTCTTTGCCTTACCGGTGTTGATGTTTATAAATCGGTCCTTGAAGTATCCGGTGCTATTAAACTTTGATCCCTAAGGATTTATTAAAATGTTCCATATTGATTCACGGAGCATTTAACAAAAAAGGGCCAGTGGGTGTTTTGGAACAAAGAATGACATTACTTTTCTGTAGAAATATTTTATAAGGTTTTGGCAGTTTTGGTATTTCTCTAGAGTGCGATCTGGGGGAAGTGTTTTAGGTTGAGTGTGAAATTTTCAGCTGTATTGAAGGTTCTGTTCTGCTATCACTGAAGTCAGGAACAACTGTCATTGACTTGACTACCTTCAGGATTAAGTCTAGTTTAGCAAAAGCACATTGGTTTGCTGCCCTGGACCAGGAGGTTGTAATTGTGATGCTACAGGTGGTCGATTGTGTTAGTTGTTGTTGTTGGTTTTTGTTTGTCAGACTTGGCTGCCAAAGACAAAAAATGTTTGTGTGTGTGTGTATGTATTTGTATATACATAAGTCTACAATTTGTATGTATATACAAACCTAGGATTCCATGATGCTAAGAAGAAAATACTACCTTTCCCCATGAAATAGTCCTGTTTGGATTTCCATGACACTAAATATCACTCTTCAAAGTTAATAGTGGTAAAACTTACATAGTCATTGCTTTCTTATGTACTAATACGCATAACCTTAATTCCATGTTTGATGCCAGTTTGCACAAGAAGTTAATTCAGTGGAGTGTGGTATTTAATGTTTACAATAAGCCTCTTACTAAAACTCACATGTTTTATTAAGACTTCTGATGTAAATGTGTATATTACCATAGTATAACCATAAGGAAATAGCAGTGGAGCTACTGGTTTAGTTCTTAAAAGAATGAACTTAGAAGCAATATAACTTTTAGTGTTAGGCTAAATTGTGGTTGCTAAGATTTTAAGTGAAGTACTGTAATTGTTCTTAAACGTTAAGCTAGTTACTGACTCTAGAAAACTGTTTAGCACAAATTGGCATGAATTCTGTAACAAATACAAGGTTTGCATAAAAGGTTTTGTATGTCACAAATAATTTGGCTTCCAGTAAAGGAAGCAAGAGCCAAAGACACTTTTAATCTATTACTCTTATAGGTATAACTTCCATATAACAGGGTCAACAGAAATCTGTTCAGCTCAACCAGGTGCTCTTTTTTCCAAGTTTTGCAAACTTTTAGCAGAATACAAAATTTAATTAAAAGCAAAGAAAACAAAGGAAAAGAAACCTCTAAAGTACTCACACTGTGTAAGTAAACAAACTTCATTTTTGTTTTGGGTAAAAGTAACTGAGAGTGATGGAAAGGAAGAATGTGTTTGGAAATGAATCAGATAGATACTGCAAATTTATTTTCTTCCACTTGCACACAGGATGAATCTGTGGTCTTCAGCTGGTTTATAAACATGCATCTTCAGAAGATAAACCACAAATTCAATTACAGCTGGTAGACAGCTTTACTGACATTTATTGAGAACAAATGGACTAGAATGGACCCGTATGGCTTGATAAGCTTCCCTGTGCTATCCATCCTCTTGTTTCCGCAATATATGCTGATAAACAGAGGATCCTAATACTGCCAGCTCTTGTGTTTTGGAGACATTCCCTCTCATTTTTAAATAATTGTGGAAACTTAACTAAGCTACTAGTTTACCTTGTATTTACTACAAGTTTGGTGTTTGCTTTTTCATTTGTTATGCCGTCATATAGTTGGTATAATATGGCTTGGGTTTTTTTTGTTTGATTGTTTGTTTTTTTGCCATTTGAAAAGTAATAATTAGAATGTGCTGACTTCTTGAACAAGGCACTGAGAAGTCATTCTGGCAGAAGTGTCATGGGTCTTGTGCTAATGTTTCTGGTGTACTGTTACTGTCCGTATAGCAGAAACTTGATGATCTGTGTGCAGTTCATGCTTGGTATTTGGGAGATGTAAAGTGGAAAGCCAACTAGTGAAAGGAAAGCAGCATCCAGAGGCTGTAGCAGTGAACGCTCCAAGTTAATAGATGACAAACATTTGGAGCAATTTGGACTCGATGATCTTAAAGGTCTTTTCCAGCCTAAATGATTCTATGAATATTAGTAACCAAAACACTCCTCAAATTAAATCTCATTCTACACCAAAATAATATCAAGTATTTAAAATATTAATACATTCTGTGTTACTGTTGTTTTTTCACTTTTTATCTTTTTCAAGGAAAGCAAGCTGAAGAGGTTGGAATTCATTGGAATCCTTTATGTACTTGAGTTTTTAGTTAAAACCTGTTACTTTTGTGCAGCCTTTTTTAACTTTTGTAGACGACTGGAGGCTTCTCACATTTTACTACAAATACATGAATTTTATTTCGTCACAAATATGCTCTCACACTCAAAATCAGTTACAGCTCATAGCTACTTGGTTAATGTTCCCATGTTACTTTTTTGGAGGGTGAGAAATGGACTTCAGTTGTGTTAAGGTTTTCCCAGATTTCTGTTGACCCTTGGTCACAAGTCTAACAAATTGTTTAATACTTTTGGAATTCATATAGACAGCTTTAAAGGTTAGCTTGTGCCCTGGTTTTAATTATAGCTGCTAAAATACCTCTTTCTAGGCCTTATATTTTGTCCTTTCATATTGCTGTAAAAGTGGATAGAATCCATCCACCAACTCAGTAGTTTATTGTCTGTAATTGAGACCAAAACTCAAATTTTTTTTTTTTTGGTGGTTGTTTTTATTTTTTATTCCCCCGTGTGTGCGTGTGTACATGTCACAGAATAGTATCTGCTGACACTGCTGTTGCAAGAACAGCGGTTAACCTGTAACTGTGAATGCTTTATGTCTTAGTTATTTGGATATTACATAAATAAGGTGTGCTAAACTCCTGTGACTCACAGCCTGACAAAAATACTGTTACGCCACCTAACATGAGTTCATCCGGTTGGTTTTTAGGTCTTTTGCTGGTGTTAATGTAAAATGGCATCCCACAAATAAACAGTATTTGTGTTGGTTTCAGCAACTGACTTGAGATTTTTCTATGGTTTGTACTTCAGAATTCTCATATCTGAATGTGCATCACATCAGCTGGTGACCTTTATAATTTAGTAGTGGAGAACTTGTAGGTACAATCTTATAATCATTATCTGTCATAGTAAGGCAAATCAATAGTTAAAACTTTGTTGGAAAAAGGTATGTTTCAAATGGAGTGTGTGGGTGTAAAACAATATTGTAATACAAAAGTTTTGTACAGAAAGAGTCAATTTGAACAGGAATGTCTCTTAAGACAAAGTTTTACAAGAAGCGTGATCATTACCCACCACAGGCTGTTGGCCCATGCGGTCCTTGTAGAAAAGCTGTTGATGTGTGGGCTGAATGAGCAGACAGTGAGGCGGTCTGAACGCTGGCTGAACGGCAGGGCCCAGGGGGGTGGTGGTCAGTGGCACAAAGTCTAGTTGGAGGCCAGTAACTAGCGCTGTACCCCAGGGATCAGTGCTGGGTCCAGTCCTGTTCAACACCTTCATTAATGACCCGGATGACGGGGCAGAGGGCGCCCTCAGCAAGTTTGCTGATGACACCAAATGGGAGGAGTGGCTCATATCCCAGAGGGTCGTGCTGCCATCGAGAGGGACCTCGACAGGCTGGAGAAATGGGCTGACAGGAACCTCACAAACTTCAACCAGGAGAAGTGTGAAGTCCTGCACTTGGGGAGGAACAACCCCATGCACCACGCACAGTATATGCTGGGGGCCACCCAGCTGGAAAGCAGCTTGGCAGAAAAGGACCTCGAGGTCCTGGTGGACACCAAGTTGAGCATGAGTCAGCAACGTGCCCTTGCCACAAAGAAGGCTTATGGTACCCTGGTCTGCATTAGAGAAAGTATTGCCAGCAGGCTGAAAGTGGTGATCCTTCCCTCCTACCCAGGACTGGTGAGGTCACACCCAGAGTCCTGTGTCCAGTTCTGGGCTCCCCAGTACCAGAGACGTACTGGAGAGAGTCCAGCAAAGGCTGATGCAGATGATGAAGAGACTGGAGCGTCTCTCCTATGAGCAAAGGCTGAGGGAGCTGGGACTGTTCAGCCTGGAGCAGAGAAGGTGCTGGGGGGGATCTTGCTAATATATATGATTATCTGAAGGGAGGGTGTAAAGACGACAGAGCCAGACTGTTTCCAGTGGTGCCCAGTGACAGGACCAGAGGCAGAGGGCACAAACTGAAACACAGGGGCTTCCCTCTGAACGTCAGGAAATACTTCTTGTCTGTGAGGGTGACCCAGCACTGGCACAGGTTGCCCCTGGGGGTTGTGGAATCTGCATCCTAGAAGATACTCAGAAGCCATCTGGACGTGGCCTGGGCTACTGGCTGTAGGTGGCCCTGCTTGAGCAGAGGGATTGGACTAGTTGATCTCCGGAGCTCCCTTCTGACCTCAACCCTTTGTGATTTCTAAAAGCATATGCTAAAGAAAATTCTCTAAATTACTCAAATGTAATGCTGGGACAGCAGTCTAGTAGTACTTAGATGTGCTGATATTTTGATCTGTGGGTCTGTTCATGACCTTAAACACTTGTGGTTTTCTTATGTTTTAGAAGAGTTTTTCAATTATTTGAGTTGTAATGAGCTGTTGCGTTGATCTTTTTAAAGCAAAAGCGGTAGTATCTAAGCAGAGCAGTAGAAAAACTGCAGGCAATAAGACATGAAAATTACAGCCTAAATGTCCACAATACATTGGCAATTTAGTTTTTAAAGGAGCCATTGGTTAGTCTTACTACTTTGTATTGCAGAGTTACAAATCTGTTTCTGAGTAGGAAACAGATTTAAAAGCTTGCAAAGAGAATAAAGAGATTTCACAAGAAATGTTTTTGAATATTTTGCACTACTTGAGCTACCAGCCCTAAGGCTCTTGACTTAAAATATTAAAGTTGAATGTATTTACCTTACAATTAGAATATTGTAATGTAGAGCCCATTCTAGAGAAGCAGTTCTTTGTTACGTTCATGTTAGTGATGAAGTCTGGGATTGCCTTCACCGATTCTCAGAATGGAACTTGCTGCTTGTATTTATCAGAGGGGCTGAGTCACAGTCTTCTCTACCATGAAAACTTGAATATTACTATGCAAATAGTTTCTGATGTTAATTATTATGTAGGTTAAACATGAATGTCTCTTCTTTATATTCAAGGGTTATTTTCCAGCCCAGTTATCGGCATACTCTGGAAAGATTGAAATGCTTTGTACCTACAGCAAACAACTTGGTAATTATCAAAGTATCATAAATACGTGTTTGAAAATGAGAGCTTTCTTTCATTCCGAGTACTGTATCTGATGTTCTCGATCTGCTCTGAAGACCTCAGTATTTTTTTCCTGTGCTGTTTCACTGTATGAGGGATGCTATGTCCCATCAGCCCCAGAGCTCAGCTCGCCATTGCCCTGCGGAAGGGTGTGCCCAGACTGTTGTAAACATCCTCTTGGCTCCTCCTCGTGCTTCATTTATGAATTCATACGGCATATGCTCAGCCACCTTTTTGATCAAGCTTGTTCTGTGACTTGCTCTGTTTACCCCCTATCAGCTGTGACAGTGATGTAAGTCTTACCTGAACATGAGTGACAGTGATGTAAGTCTTACCTGAACATGAGTTTTGCTACGTGAAGCTACTGAGGAAGCTAAAGAGGTTTTAACATCCCTGGAGCAGTTGCAGTTACACCTCTCTGCAGCTGTAACTTCTGTGCAGTGGAGGCGGAGGTGGTGTCTGTATAATGTACGCTTATACCTTTATAACTACAACTGGGTTTGTAGTAGTGTAGGTGTTCTAGAAAATTCTCAGTGACCAAAGCAGCTAAACTAGTGAAGTTCTCAGTGTGAACAAGATGCAGTGAGTCGAAATGTAAAGAAAAGTGAGCGGATAAAATCTCAGAGGGATTTGGTGAGCAGGGGAGTTGTGTAGCTATTGTGTACAGAAGGGCATGGAGACATGGGATGGATGGAGAGGGGCAGAGCAGGAAGAGTACTGCTTGGAAGCCACAGAACATATAAAAGCTTTTGTATTAACTTTAAGAGCAACTGCTAATGAAGTGAGGAGCTAATGAAGGAGAAGCAGCTGAGTGTTTGGGTTTGAATGAACAAGTGATAATAGGAGTGTTGGGATGATCAGCAGCAAAGGAAAGGTGCAAGATTAGGCAGAAATCTGAAGGTAACTTTGAGACAGAACGTCAACAATATTCAGTAGAATGAAACACTTTGTCACATGTTAACAATACCTTGATGAATGAGCAAATTTATTTTCTGTGATGAGAACAGCAGATAACCTTTTTCTGTAGCTTTATGGCACAAAAGGAGGCTTAGAAAACTGGCACCTTCTCAGAAGTAGCGTGCTGTCTGCATCGCCTCTGTGAGAAAAAAGATGAGAATTTTCCAGTATATATTTTGAAAGCCTGCTGAACTGTAGCAGAAGCAAATCACAAAACATTTCTGTGTATGAGACATCAATAGAGCCACTCAAATACTTGGTGTTTTTTTCCCCATGATCCACATAATTGGCTTGCTTATGTAGTTAGAGTTCTTAATTTGTTAGCAGCTGGTACGGCCAAAAGGTGACGGAGCTTGGAGAGGTCTGTCAACACAGTGTTTGGAGACTCATACATACCATAAAGTGGAGGTCTGCACTTTTTCATGTATTCCATTTTTAAAGTTGCTTTGGCCACAAGTAACTTCTGTCTGTTATGAGCTTTACTGAAAGCTGGTGACAGGCGCTAAGAAAAGCGCTGGTGGTGAGGAAATACAGTTCTCTGCTCCTAGTGGCTATGAGCTGTTCTACGAGGGCTCACGCTCTGATTACTCAGCTCTTTACTTCTGGACAGCCTGTAAAAACACAGCTGGTTTTTGTGTCACACGCTGTTCTCCGAGAAGAGCACCTTAAATTCAATAGAAGCCAAGGCATTACATGAGCGTTGAGGCTCTGTGGGCGTTAGGAGAGAAAAATTGCAGAAGAATGGGGTATGGCATTTACAGACACTTATATAATCAAGGAATGAGTTGTATTGGGAAGCATGCTTCTATTTTAGAGTTACTGTATTTTTTATATCTCTGGGAGTGCTGTGATTTTTGCAGATTTGAGTTTTGTCATTTAGTTCTTGTCTACTCAGACTGTATGAACAATTCTGGACAGTTAAATGTGTAAAACTGTTTCATCTGCTTGAAAAAACAGAAAGCAAAACGAGACCCTTAAACTCATGAATAATTTGATGACTAATTATAAGTTTCTGCAGAAGATGGTTTCATCCTTGGTTCCCGAGTGGACTGCTGTCAAAGGAAGGAAGCCTGTACCTGCTCTTAAAAAAACTTCTCAGTTATCAGTTTAGAGTACTGGAGCAAAAAGAACAGAAATCTTCTGAGAACGAACTGGAAAGCAGGATGGATGATGTGTGTGAATGACAGCAGATTCATGGCTTGTAAGTGAATTACAGGTGTTACTGAGTGCAGTTATTTGCAAATACCATGGTGACCTAAATCAAATCCATGCAACACCTGCCTGAAACTGCCCTATAATCTCTTCTGAGTTGTTAGAGATTTTGAGAAAATCAGCCAGAAAAAAACAAACCAAAACAAACCAACAGGAGATGGAAGCATAGGTGACTTGGCTCAGTAAATGTGTAACTGGTAATTGTGATGCTAGATGTGTGAAACAATTAGTTAAAACGAACTCAAGGCACTAAGGAAAATACTTTTCAAAGGTCAAATAGTACCAGTACTGGCCTCCTTCAGGTGCTTTTGCTTGCCTCTTAAGTTTTTTGCAATACTTTTTTTTTTTTTTTTTCAGTTCCAGGTATGTGAAGCTAACAAAAATTATTAGATTCTGTCAGCATCTCGTTGTTCTTTCCTAGCTTTCTCTGCAAAGATAGTTTCAGAGATGTACTGTGCCATTGGGCTTGCTCCTCATCTGATGGAGCTGAATTGTGTTCCTTCTGTTTGGAGTTTTTAGTGAATTAATTGTGTCTTCATAACAGAGTTGTCCTAGAGTTTCTGGCCAGCCCCTCCTGCATTTTCTGGGAACCTGGGCCTGTTCCCTTTCGTGATGACATTCCTCTTCGAGGACTGCATCAATGATATGGTGTATGTTCAAAGGGCCTTGGATCATATCCAGAGAAAATATTTTCTTACATCTTTTGGTGTAGAAGAAGGTAGTGTATGTCAAGCTGCTGGTGTTCTAATACAGTAGTTTTGAGCTGCTCTTGATTTGCCCCTCTCAGTAAGATTCTGAAGTGGGGATAGGATCCTTTTTGATAGGGAATTATAGCTTAGTAATAGTAGGTTGTCTCTTTAAATTACCCTGCCCATGGCATCGCATCTGCAGGCTACAGGGGATGTCCGATAACTGATCTCCATAACTGACCTTTCCGCAAGATTTGAATTCTGTTCTGTGCCTTTGAGAAAGAAGGGCTCCACTACTCTCTCTTGTCTTGTTGACAAGTCAAAAAGTAAATTTTTAAATGTAATTGAATTCTGCTTGGACTATACCTATCGTTGCAAGACTGTGGGAATTCAGAGACACTTAATCCACAGATTTGGTTCAAAAAGCAGTAATATTTGCTATTTCACTGTATAGGGTCAGTCCCACAGGAAAACATAATAATAGTAATAATGTAATGATAATTTCACTGTTACATTTATTTTAGACAAAGAGAAACCAACCAGTGTATATCAGAGGCAAATTCTAAGGGAAACTATTATCTTGGTACCAACAATAACAAGAAAGTAAATATATATTACTATAACTCAGCAAAAGCTTTATTATCAGTTATAGCTACTGAGTAGTTTACTCATTTGAGTATCCTAGAGTTGTTTTTCATAAAATCTATTCTTGTTTTTTTTTTTTACACGTACAGTTCTTAACAAAAGTCCATGGCTTCTGGCCTGAATTACCCTGTGTAATTGTGATGGTTTTAAATTGGACGGATCCAGGCATGATACATCTCATTGTTAAGTCTACTTCCATAACTTGGATTTCTGAAGTTGAAGGCAGACAGATACTGTCCTGGGGAGAGCGGACACAAAAACATCCCATGGTATCTAACAGTTATTAAAAGCTACACAATTAGTCTTAAGACACAATCATTTTTGCACCTACTATATGACAAAAACACTATGGGAGCTTAGTATTACACTTTCATGTCTCAACTATTGAAGTCTGTTCTGCTTTGCAAAACATTAGCAAATCCATCAAATGCTCTTTTCTTCTTAACAAAAACCTGGCCCTGTCCTAAATTGGTCTGACTTTTTTGACGGAGTTTTTCACTTGAACTGTGGAGGTTGATGGCTGTTGTTGAATTGTTTTCCAGCCCTGTCGAAGTAGCGTCATCCTCTGTCTTGCTGGAGTCGGTGCTTTTGGAGATTATATTTCCTATAGTCTTGTGTGGGAATGAACATGAGCTGTATCGTGTGCTTTCATTGAAGAAGCCTTGTGGGGCTGAGAAGGAATATGCATCCTTGTCAGTCTGATCCAGCTGGAAATGATCTTCTGTGTTGAAGCCCGATCGTGTTTTCCCAGAAGAGTGAAGATGCAGCAAATCTGCCCTAAGATTGCAGGACTGCATTTCTTTGGGCAGACTACAGTGGCTGACATCCTGTAATTCTGTGTATCCATCACAGTTTTTCTCGTTAAAACCCCTTTTCATTTTATCTGCACAAGCCTTGGTTGTGTTGATCTGCTTCCCCTGCGGTAGCAAGGCGTCTTTCTCTGTCATAACCGTAGAATGTTTTTCAGCTGTGTGTTCAGGCAGAGATTGAAGAGATGACTCGTTGCTGGAATGCAGTAGCGATGTTTTTTTAAGAATTTCATTCAAACCAATATCAATGGGAGCAAAAATAAAATCATTGTCCTCAGATGTACTAATGTTTCTTCTCATGGTCACGTTCCCTTCACCGTGATTCTTTTCAGAGGAGTTCCTGTCCATGTGCTCGTCGGTACTTCCCTCCGGTGCATTTTCTTTTTGTTCAGTGGGAGCGAAGCTGAGGGAATGGTGAGGTACAATGGGAAGCTGGTACAGCTGCAGTTCAGCCTCTTCAGGAGTGTTCTCTGTGTCATATGTGGGAGAATGTTTTAATGAAAGTAACATGTTGCCAAAATCTGTATTTTGATGGTGGAGAGAATCAGAAGCAGAGTTTTGTACTGTTGACTCTGCATTAGCAAAATAATCACACGTATCAGGAACTTCTTGACTTGAGGAACTAACTGTGTCTGAATCTGACATGCTTACGTGGTCACTCCATGTATCAGCGTGAGGTGATGCTGTTTCAGGCATGATGGTATCTGATCCATAATTAATAGTGGCATTGTTCTCATCTTCATTTTTCCCAACGTGCTGAAGTTCAGCAGCAGTGTTTGGAGACTCTGGCAGTGTTGAGAACTTCCTAGCTCTGCTGTTCATATCGGCTTCCTCTAGTGACAACTCACAGACTGGCAGGTTGTTGCTAACATCAGGTTGTTCCAGTTCAAAGTCTGCTAAAGAGCTACAGTCACTCATTGTGAATGGAGTCCCCTCATCTGAAGAACTGTCTCCAAATATATCTGCTGAAGCGTCTTTTTCATTTGTACGTTCCGTTTTGTAGTCGTGCTCTGTAAGAGGAGAGCTTTCTGTTGTCTGGTAGACACTTAAATTCTCAATATTTATATCTCTTTCGCAGTGACTGGGTAAGATAAAATCTCCCACTTCACGACTTGTATTTATGTTGCTGTTTAGACCAAGTTGTTCATCACAGCTTTGCCTTCCAGGCATAAATTTTGTAGTGCTCGTGGGTTCATTATGTGAAACTGTGCCTTTTCTTCCAGGAGAGTCTGGTGTAGCCTTTGTGATTTCAGACTGCAGCAGACCAGAGTTGTTGCTTACCTCGCTGTTCCTAGAATCTCGTGCAACTGTGTGTGTTTGTATTGTGGAAAATGGAAAGCCAGTTTCCTCCATGAAGGATAAATCCGAATCTGCAGAGTCGCTGTGATTTGAGTGAGAGTCAGCATTCAATCTCCAGGGTATGGGAGGGAACTTGCTCTTCTCTGAGTCTTCATTATTTGCAAATTTTGAATCTTTCCATAATGAAATGTCATTACTCATTAATCTTCCTAGCATTGCTTCATTACTGTTCTTGTAATCTGCCCTTACAGAAAATAGTCCATTATCGTCAACGCTTGTATTTTCATCGTTGCTGATACTAGTTTTGCTGTCTGAAAACGCTGGTTTTTTCTTCACGTTGATCTCATTATTGCTTTGTTTCTGGTACTCTTCTTCCATATTTGGTGCACGTACACCGCTAGCAATGACACTTTCACGCAAAGTAGCAGTTTCTGCAGGAAGAATGCATGTGTTTCTTGAAGAATTCTCATCACAAATGAACAAATTACGCTGCGTATTTGTTGGTTTGCTTGCAGAGCACTCTCTGCTCAAGGTTTCATCTGAAAAAGCTTGATTAGAGTAAGTATGTTCTGAACCTGAATCTTTGTTCCTGTGCATGAGTCTCCACAGGCTCACCAGGTAGGGTCTAGCAAAAGCACCCAGACAAAAAGCGCAAACAAACGTAATAAGCACCGAGAGGCAGACAGCCAGTGCAAGGTCTTGCTCTGTTTTTCCTTGTCTGAAAACAGTGTTAGTGTCCCGGGCTTTTCTAACCAAAACTGGTGAAACCCTTTCTTTCGCCTGTATATTGTAGATGAGAGATTTCTTCTTTGTTGCATTAAAAATACACAAATACAACCCTTCAGCAGTTTTCTCAGCATTGTAGATCACCAAATTATTCATTTTATCCAGTGTCCTATGAGGAAGATGATTATCTCTTGAAATTCTGCCTTTAGGTGTCCACCAAGAGACTCCATTACCTGAAACAGAAAATACAAACTATATCTTTCTTAAAGGTATAGGATACTTGGCTTGCAGGGTCAAGTTATTTCTGTAAGAACATACTCTGACCTATCTTTGATAATTTTAGCAGCTTATTATAAAATCCATTTTCTTTTTATCCACCCATAGTCATTTTACATGGTACTAAGTATCTATTAAACCATCATATATTTCCCCCCCTGACATTTAAGACACAGTTTGTGTGGGGTCTTAATAGCTGCCTTTACAAGAAAAATGGTGTGGGTGAGGGAGGAGGTCACTGCAATTATCTAAGTATGTTCTGGATCATACTAGAAACACCTGCTGATCTCCCTCTTGGAAGATCCATATCTATAGCCAGCTGTTCTCCAGCGTGGCCACGGTCACTGTGTGCAGCTGTGAGATAAAACTTCACTAGTTAACTGTCACTGTTTCAACCACTGTGATTTTCCTGTAGCTACTGCTTTGACCGCAGCAAGAGGGTTTGAAACCCAAGGACATTTGTATCTACCGAGCAGTTGTTCTGAACTTCAGCTGTGGTAGGCCATGGCTGGTGGTTGGCTTTTGGGATGTGTTTTGAGGCGGTAACTACACCTTTGCCTTTGGATCAGCTTGTGTTCCCCGTTGAGTTTCGGTGCAATCCAGTGTGTTGATTTTAATCCAACGATCAGAGATTCCGTGACTGTCCTTGTTAACAGACAAAGCAGGTGGCATTTCTGACAGACCCTACGTGTCTTCATTTGGGGATAAAGCGTTCCAAGGGGAAAGACCTCAAAGTGCTATTAGTCCGTTAGAGCCAAACCGGTTTGCCGTATGGCATGTGACAAATACACCTTCTACTCTTAAGTTTGGTCTTAGTTTTCCATCTGCATGGGAAGTCTTAGCTCTGTACATGTTGTCACTTGTACTTCAAGTGCTCTGCATTAATTGTAAATGCTGGATTCATTTCCAAAGTGAACTGTGTGCTACAGTAGCTGTACTTTTTAAAATTCTTTCCCTTGCAAATAAACCTCCATTTCATTTTGTTATAACTGAATATTAGGAACACTGTTGTATCCTTCTCAGTTGCCTACATTCCCCAGAAGTGCCACCCCACTATTAGGTCCTTTGTTTGCATTCCAAAATTACCTGATAAATTTCCAGCATACTGCTTATCGAAATTTATTTGTGCATAATTTGGCATCGCTTCCTAGTTTAATGTGAGGAAGAAGATGGAAGACTTTTTTTGGGAAACATGACTTTCAAATATTCTAACCAGTATACTACTTTCTAATGAAATAATTTGCATGTTAAATAATTGTTCAGATATTTTTAAACACTATCTTTAGAAATTCGCTTTTTGAACCAGATTTCTTTGATCATTCTGCATGCACTTGGATTTTAGCAGCATACGAATGGAGTCCCTGGTTTACATACCCCTCGTGCTGTCCAAATCACAGTTCAGCACCGATGTCTTCCCTGTCAGGGTTACAGCCCTCTTGAGAAAAATACTGTTGCTGCAGTTTAAATCGAAGCTTGAAAGAAACAGCAGAGGTTTCTGTGAGTTGTTGGTGGATGTACTGCATGAAATCCTCCATTTTTTCCTCGTGGAGTCAAAAAGAAAATTAAATAGAAGTTTGAAAGCTTTTATTCTGCAGTTAAATATCCAGGCATTGCTTGACAAATCCACTTCAAGTTGAAAGAAGTTCAAACTGATTAATATCTGTGGTAGAGGGGTTGTCAGAGCATTTTCACGGAGGTCCACAACCTATTTGGAAATAGTTCAGAATTAATTTGATAAGCCTTACAATGGAATCCTAATTGCAACATCAACAATAACACTTATTTTAGTATACAAGCACTTTTGCAGTTAAAGGAACAATGCGTCTGGCTAGGATTTTGAGAATATTGTTCTCAGCTTTTTAATTTAAATGTAAAGTTTAAATTGTGGGATATTTAGAATTCTCCTGTTGTAGGCTATCTCTGTGAATGGGAAGCTGCAGGGCTCTGGCCATGGAAGGGGTAGAAAAGGACGTGTGTGTGTTTAAGCCAGTTATGGATTGGTTTCTGGCATAGATAAATTGAATTTAGGGTTATATTTGATATATTTACAAGTGTGTTTTCCTATATATATGAAAATCAAATATATAAAAATCATGGTTATTTTCACCATTTACTTTAGTTTTTATAATTGTATACTAATATAATAATAATCAAAGACCAATATAATCATGCTGAATAGTTGATAATTAATATCTTTAATGGTGATTAACACAAACCATTGAAACAGTTGTAATATTGCTTTACAACCTGTAATTTGTTGAGATCCCTGAAGGCGTCTGGATGAATTTTAGTTATCTTGTTGTTTTGCAAGTCGATGCCCTTCAGCTGTGAACAGTTTTGAAAATCATTCAGATCAATCTGTCGTATGGCATTGGATGACATATGGACAGTTTGTAAAGATTGCAGCAGACCTAGTCCTAGGAAGAACAAAACTATTTTACATTCCACGTTCTTGTTTTCCCAATTGCATCAAGTGGCTTTTTAAAATTCTTTGCAACAAAATTCCTTCCATTCCTGCCTAATCCAGTGAGTGGCAGCAGGCTTGGAGTTGTTACACCTTTCCTATTCAGTGGTTATCCCATTCTGAAAGTTGCGTAGCATCAACAGCCGCCACGTTAATACGTTCACAGTCAATGCATGTTTTAAAAATTCCCATCTCCATGAAAGCAGTAACGTTCCTTTGTACCACAATCATTCCGACTGTGATTTCTGTACTTTGAGCACACTTCTCTGGAGAACCGGAGGTAGGAAAGGAGGCGTGCAGAAAGGGTGCAATATACTCGGTTTATAAAGTCCAAATGTGTTAATTGTAAATCAAAGGTGGAGATGCAAAAGGTGATACAGTATCTCCTATTCATTGCCATCTGCAAGTCCACGAGAGTTTTTCATATGTGGAATTATTTGAACCACATTCATAGGATGTAAACCTGACTGAAAACAAAACCACGTTGTTGCTTACACCCGCCTGCCTGTGAATTACCAAGCATGACAGTGTATTTTTCAGCATATCCTAGTGAGAACAGCCTCTGTCTGGCACAAGTAGCCCTTTGGGATGCTGGAGGTACCTCCTCTTACTTAGGTGCGGTGCAGGCAGCCCCCAAAGCTCCAGCCTGCAAGTTCCAGTGGGAAGGCAGGCACTTGAACACTCGGCATCACCACAGCTTGTGACACCTGGATGTCACTCTAAAGTGAGTTTTGATCATACAGCATTGTTGAGAAGCTACTCGCTCTCCTTAAAAATTTTGCCCTTGGTGTCATCTGGTTTAGTGGAAATACCTTACTTGAGTTTGCTGTTCTGTTTGCTGAGTAATTGATCTTTGGGTGTGCTGTGAAAAGCAGAAGGAACGGTTCGTTCCTGCTGTACAACTAGAGGTAGCTGATAGGCAAGGCATTCAGACGTTCGGGCAGTTCATGAATTCTTCTTTGCACCTGCATGAGAAACTGTAGTTTAGGTGCTACCCTGAAGCTAAATTTGTGCCAGAAATACACACTGGTAGGGCAGCAGCAGGCAGCACCCCGACTCCTGGGGTGGTGGTTGTGAGAAGGGTTTCTCTGTGGCCAAACCCCTCTGCTGTAGAACTTCAGCTTGTGTTTTCTTAACAGAGCTTAAAAGCTACAATGTTAGTGAAGTATTTTCGAGGAGGAAAATAGTTCTGAACATGTATGTAAATGAATGTGGGATTTAAGTGTAACTTCAAGTATGGTGGTACGATGCGCAGCAATTTGTCTTTTGTCTGACCCGCTGAGGCATCGTATGACGTGCAGTAGTATCTGTCTATCAAAACAAATCAAATGTGCCCCATTGTATTTTATAACGTAAGCTGTTCTATGCCGTCTACATGGGAACCTCGCAGATACTACAAAATAATTCAGCAGTTTCCTGCATGCCAGAGAATGGTTTAGTATCAAAAAAAGGAAAGAAACAGAACTTCAGGGACCCTGTGTAGGTCCAAAATTGTTTGCTTTGTCTGACTTTGTGAGATAAGGGGGTTTTTGGTTTGCCTCCTACCCCCCAATATTTTCAAAATCTAGAGCTAAAGAATCTGATGATGTCACCAGAGGTCAATTAGATGCAGCAAACAGTATGAAGGACAGTGTTGCTCATACTGCAGCTTCTGTTTCATTCAAACACTGTTTGGACGATGTGAATGATCTGTTTACGAGGACAGAGGCTGTCAGAAAGGCTACGATGCCTTGCATAGTTCAGCGACTAGCAAGCACTTTCTAAAAGTCTGTCGAGACCTTACAGCCCTCTCTTGTTATGAGAAGGTGTCACTTTGGTCAGGTGTCAGATGGCACAGGGCAAAATCGTGTTGACTGAACAAAATATATTTTCCTGTCTTCATGAAATAACTGAAATTGGAGCAAGTTTTATTTAAGAGAGTACTGACTTTCTTCTGAAGAGCAGTATGAAATTTATTGTCCGTAATTTTCTTGATGTTAAGGTTCACAACTGGGTTTTTCCAAAGATTATTACTTCCCTTTCTACTCAAGGAAAAATATTGCTTGGGCTCTCAGAGGATAAATTTGGTTATATTTGACTGACATTAAGGCATTATGGTTACAAAAACTGTATTAAAAAAACCCCAACCTAATCCAAAACAACCCATTTGCTTCAGTGTCCGTCTTGGCACACAGGAACTTTCCCTCACCTTAAATGTAACGAAATGAGATTGCTGCATTCTGGATTTGATAAGATGGACCCAGTCATATCCAAAACCAACTTACCCCTTGGGAGTGAGGGCCTTAAAGATTTTGAGCTGCTTACCTCTTGGAACTGCAGTAAGATTATTTCGTTCAACCGACAATACTTTCAAAGCAGGCAGGAGACGATCGACTTTTCCGTACGTTTTAGACCCGTGTGCAGGTGTCGGTATGTCCAGTGTGAGGGTGTGGATGGCGTTGCCATTGAGGTTTAGCGTTTCTAAAACAGGTAAATGTCTACAAGGAGTTAAGGAGAGCTCAGAAATCAGGTTGTTACTGAGATTCAGGTGCTTTAGCATCCACTCTTCATTTCTTCCATCAGTGCACAGAAAAGTTTTAATATTATTGTAACTAAAATCAGCTGTTACTGCTGTTCGTGCTGTAGCTTCTGGAACAGCCGATACTCCGGTAAAAGAACAGTTCAGCAAGAACTCCCCATCCCACCGGCAGCCCGAATGGTGATGTGTAGCAAGAAGAATCTGCTGTAACTTGGTTCCCACTGATCCAGGAAGATTAAAGCAAAGGACCACAGCCATGACACTCAAGTGAAGGTCATCCATAGTATCTATACGTAATACGTAAAATTATGGTAAGCTCAGCATAACAAGAGTTAAACAGAAAGCGGAAATACTTTGACATGAAAAAAGATCAACACTAAACAAATATCCAAAGCATTACCAACGTTCTGCCTTAAACACTCCATTTTGGAGGCTTAGGTATGTTTCCAAAAGAGCATTCATGAACTGGTAACCTTCCCCCTCCCTCCACCTCTCCCCAAAAACCAATCCGAACCTTTTCTTTCTTTTCCAGCCCTTTGGTTGAGAAGCGGCTTCGCAGGAACTTGTGAACAAACAGCAGTGGAGACTTTTGAACTCTACTTCAGGTATCACACACAATTACTACCGGGCAAAGTCCACCAGATACAATCCATGACGAATAGATATGGAATGATTTTCATCCTTACAGTTTAATGAAGTAGTAGTTTCCCTGTCAGTAACACAACAATGTGTTTTTAATGAAAGACTATATTCTTACAAATAACACTTCTGAACCACAGCTGCGTCTCGGAATTTATTGTTTAATTTCAAAACAAAGATTAGAAATGCAGTTGTCTTTCACCGATTGAAACCACCGTCACATATGCTGAGAACTCTTCACATGTAAATCGTTTTAACGTACCCAGTACAGTATTTTACAGAGAGGTGGGTAGAATGTACTTTTAAACACAGAACCTTAAGTACATCTGTGGGACTGAAATAAATAACAGGCCACACCATGTTTTAAATACGTATAGAAAAATGTACCTTAGGCAGTTAGAAGATAACAAAGAAATGCACCACACAAGGCCTGTATGACGCCAGCATTTCTCAAACTGTGAGCTGAAGGCAATGAAAGATATTAACAATACATAAATAGCGGCTAACACTGATAATTTATTTCATTCAGTATTTGTATGGTTGGTTTTGCTACATGTTGACAAAACCCCCACACTTCAAACCCAATTCTCCAGACCATGACTTAAGAGTACCTTTGTGACAGCTCTTTCAGCTATGTTGCATACAACATTTTAAAAAGAACTCGATAGTTACAAGGATCCAATAGTAGCATAAGGGCAGCTTTAATATGCTCTTGACGTGTAATCTACTTGACCGAGGCCGTATCTGTCATTTTCAAGATCTACTTCAGCCTTAAGGATACTGCTGCTTGTATTTTCATATGTGTGTGTGTGTTTATATTTATATAAAAATAAAGTGACACGCTTACATTAGCATGAGAGTGAAAACTCTAAATACCTTATAGCTTATTTCCTCCTTGTAACTGTAAGACATACTGATTGAGGCACTGCTTAGCAGCAAAGATGTGTGTGTGTTTTCAGCACAATGTGAGTTCAAGTGGTTAATAAATATAACTCTAGTAAAACTATGAAGTTCATGAAGGCAGTATGCAAAACTGTTAGTGTTTTCCCATAATCTTTAATGTGAGCAGTTCAGTGACTTTTGCTATATTTTATTCTGTTTATTCTGGTTTTGTTAGAACAGCTCCACTGCTTCCACCCCCCAAAACCCCAACAACTACTGAGCATCAAAATCTGTCTTTGCCTTTGAGCAATGAGGGAAACATGACCCCTCTGACCTCCCGTGTGGTATAATGCCTGACCTGAGAATCCCCCTCTAGAAACCACTTCCACCCCTACACATCCTGCATGAGGCCTTACTGACTTCTAGTAAATACAGGTGTTGGGACCTTAGCTAAAGTTCTTGCTGCAGTAGGAGCTGATTTGTGTTTTGTGGAATTCTGTGTACTTTGAGAGCTATAACACAAGGGTAGAGAGTTTGTCTTCCTGTAACAAATAACCAATTCTCAGGTTAATGTGTAACGTTTGCACAACTTTTAGGAAGAGAAGTGTGTGCTTATCTGGAAAAACTGTCAAAAAGCTACTTGCACAGTCACCTTTGTGGCCTCCATTATTAAGGTTACTCGATGCTACTGCAAAACAAAACTATTTTAAACTGAAGAAATACACGTGGTGGGGAAAGGACTAATCTTAAGGATGAGCTGGTCTGGTTTTAGTACAGAACACCTTACCTCTGCGAAAGCAGTTACGAGGCGGTGATAGTTTCTATAAGGCCCCGTTAACTGTAGACACAGTTTCACTGTTGACCAATTCAGACACATGTATTTACTCCACTATCCAATGGATGGATCCAACACCATCGCAGTTAGAATTGTAGACCTGCAGTTTAACTTCAGGATTTAATTCTGAGCTTCTCAGTAATGCATCAGCACTGACATTTATGGGGGGGAAAAAAGAGATCTGATCTCAGACACTGCTCCAACAGTCATGCTTTAGATTACTACCTGTTGAATAATGGATTCCTGCTCTGGCAGGGGGGCTGGACTAGATGATCTTTTGAGGTCCCTTCCAACCCCTAACGTTCTGTGAGTCATACACCGTTCACATCAAAGCACCCAGGAAAACACTTTTTTTGGGTAGTGAGCAAGTAGTAAGTACATCTTTAAAAATGTACTTCTAATATAAACACGTTTTATAAATACTTCACATAAATTAAGCAACTGTAGAACGCCTAAACTGCACAGATAGAATGGGAGGTTCAGCAACACTTGAATAATCGCAAGACTATTTCAAAATTCAAGTTACATTTCCACACTCGGTATTACTTTGCAAATATTACTTGTGCTAGCATAACTTAACTACGTGAGAATGTATGGCAGAAATAATGCAGTATTTTAGAATGAATCTGCCATTACCCCTCTCATAGTACACATATGGTAAACCACATAATTTTGGGGGAAATCATTATATCAACCTTTGGCAAGAAATGAAGAGAAGATAAAAATCTGCCACTTCAGCCACCCAAAGCAAATCCACTTGCAATAACAAACTGATGTTCCTGTTGATGTACTTCAGATTGCAGCTGTGTTCTCAGCAGCCCTCGAGGGCTCGGGATGTAGAACAAAAACCTCCTCTGAAGGCAACTGAAGGCAGTCAAGATTGTTGCTAAGATCACGTTCTTTAAATATATTCTACTGATCCCAATTCGGGAAGGTACCTCAGTATGCATGTAGACCACAAGCTTACCAAATCAGTGCCACTATTATGGCGAAGAGGACAATGACGTAATACTGCTGAACGTAACAGCCTTTGCTTAAAAGTATTATGTAACAGATGTTAGTATAAACTGCTGTAAACCCAGAAATCCTTGTAGGCATGCAATTACTTCATACAAATATATGTAAACACAAGAGAGAACTCTCCCGGTAGTGGTTTGTTTCAGTGCGTGGCTCCGCATGGATTGACAGAAGTTTGACAACCCATGTTATAACCTGTCACCTGGACCTTGAACAGCGTCCCATCCGCGCACATACAGAGCTTGAAACGCAGCCAGTTGCCATTGTTAAACTGTTCCCCGTAAGCAGAACTGGGCAGTCGCGATGGGCTGACCATCACAGTTCCGTTCAGGATAATGCTGTTCTCCTGTTAAGAGGGAGAAAAAAAAAAAAAAAAAAGTACAACTTTAACTTAAACTTTTTGGAAAGGACGCGCCGGTTTAACGAATAAGTGACATCTTTAGGATGGCTATAGAAATCAACAGCATAAAAAAGTACGTATGACAAGGTTTCACTTTTTAATTAAATTTGTGAATAATGCCCATGAATGTCTCAATTATAGTCAGCAATGTACTTTGCTATTCCAGTGACAGACTGATATTGAGGGAGACAGCAGCAGTAATAACCCACCTGTTAAAGTACTACTAAATACACTGACTGCAACTGATCTTTTATGCCTGACTACTTTATATGAAATTTGAAACCATATAAAGCTACATCAGTTTATTATCAGCCTGAACTGGAAACTAAGCTGTTCACAACATGCCGACTTGAATACTTACTGCTTTAAGTTCCATGTTCCCCCCCATCCGAAACTCAATGGTCTTGCCTGTGATGAAAACACCTTCGTTTCCACGGACAATAGCACGGCCATCGACCTTTATGTTTAGGTCACTGGTTGCGTTGCTGGTAATCTAAGAACAGAAACAGAAAAAGTGTATTACAGATCAACGAAAACTGTCACTAGGGTTTGTCTGAGTAACTTCAACTACCTTAAAAATCCTGCTACGCAATTTAATAAAGAAGTTCAATGCACTTTTTGCCCTTCTGCCATTATGCCTATGAAGCTTCTGCCCATTTGTTATTTTCCACATTCACATTTAAAAACGAGGATTAATTAATTTTGGGAGGTATGTAAAATAGTTTATTTTTGTGATAAAATTTATATGACAATTTCATGGACTACACAGTTAATGCATGAAGCAAACGTAGGCTTCGTGTTAGGACTGATTATGTAAACTTCTGTTTTCATTTAATCTGTTCCTCCTATGTATTTATAGGTTTGTTTTTTTTTTTTCAGGAACATACTATTTAATTGTTAGCCTTGCAGGGGAAGAGCAAACTAAATTCTCTTTGTCCGTAACAGGATTCCTCAATGCTTCCTAAGGCACACTCAGCTCTCTGAAACCACTGACACTACTCTGCTAATGTTACAGAAAAGGACTCTGCGCTGTACTCTATCTGTAAAGCTGTAAAGAAATTTTAGTCTGACATTAAGATCAACATTTCAAATGTACACACCCCGACATTTTGGTTTTTCACTTTTCTGACAAATAAAGAATATTTAATGTAGAAACTAAGTACTTGTTTAACCTAGAAGCCAGGAACTGACCCAACTCCTATAAGCCTGTGGTTCTCTACACTTGTACTCAGGCTTCCAAAATTCTGACTGTATTAACATTTATCTCTAATAGAAGAAAAGTGATACATGAAGTTCTGATAATAATTTTTGTAAGATCTTACTAGAAACAGAGGAGCTTTTCATAACATTTTTATTTCTGAAACAGTTATCCATGCACAAATGGATAAATGCTTAATAAAAAGACACACAGGCCTAGCTGGCGTGGTATTCCGGATATTACACTCATTTAATGGTGTTGGTCTCAATTTCTCTTCTAATCTTTAGAGTGATTTAAATTTTCAGAGCTGCATTTTTAGCCACGTTTAGTCAAATTTCTAAATGTGCTTGAAAGATCACATTAGTGAACTTTTTTCTTATTCTACAACTAAGGCAATTCTGTAATGAGCTTTTACAGAAAGCAAGTGGCAGTTAAGAGAGACTTACCCTCTCTGTAGAGGCCTTTTGTACATTCAAGATTTTAACTCCATTTGGCAGATGAAACTCATGAGTTTCATAGTCTGTGCTGAACAAGGTATTTTGTGTCCGTGGGTCAACAAATTCCATGCCAATATCGCTGGTAATAGAAGTTTTGTCTTTTTCCACACTAAGCTTTGTTGTTCCTTGCTGAAATACAATCTTCAGAAACAAAGCAATGAGGTTAATGATGTTTCAAAGATAATGCTTATTAACAACATGAGTGTAATTCCATAGTGTTGCTCACAAACTTTCAATTCATGATGTAACTTACAGGCTGGTTATTTCCAGTGATCACCAAATCCTCATTACGTCTGCCTCCCACGGTGCTTTTATATAATGGATGTATAACGCCCATGTCAGAAACTTGCTTAAACCGCAACAAGCCACTCTCGTGGAACTCCATACTGTCACAACCATTGGGACCGATTCGAATCACTGCCCAGATAACTAGTGTAATCTGAAAGAGAAACATACGTTTTCAAAGATTACTTTCTCCATTTGGATCTTCCCACAAGTACTGTATTAACTGGATGTTTTATTTGAAATAATTATTAATGCTGGCGTTCAAGTGAGCTTTAGGTGTGAATTTATTTTGTTTAATTCCTACTTCAATCATCAGAACACTATGAAAAGCATTTTACACAATTTTTAGACTCATCTGAAATGGTACCTAAAGTAATCTTTTTCCTGTCTGAGAGTAACTATGGTATCATTTGCTAAACAAATTTCCCGAACAAAGCAGCTCAGCTCTGGATATACTTACCCTTGAATTACAAGAAAGCACTTTCACAGGTGGATGTCCAATTATGAAAAATAATTCATTACTTCTCATTGATCAAGCAATAAAAAGGTGGGAATTCCAACAATGAAGGGTGGTTAAAGTGCAGTGGCTGATTAATTCTGAACGCTCATGCGCAGCTCTGTTACATGTAAAATGTTCCTGGTGTACAGGTTATCCTGAATGCCTTTGTACTGCATTGAGAACACTTCACACATTTGCTGTTACTGATGTTTTGGGAACAGAGGGAATCTTTCAAGGTTCCTAATTCTGTATTGCATAAATGCTAGGTTATTTGCTGGGACAATGATAACTGAAATAATCACAACTGAACTTACAAGATTCTTCCATCTAATCTTGCTCAGACTACAAGAGAACAAAAAAGAAAGGAGAAAAGTGAGAAGTCTCCTTAGTACATTTTAAATCTTTCTCAGCCATACTGGAATAAGTTTTATTTCTCTGATAAATGGTCAAAATGAAATACATCCTAATGTTGCTGACCGCCTAAGTATTATACTCACAATCAGATTGATGACAGCCAAAATAAAAAGAAGAACAATCACGCAAATGGCCAAGTTGCCTTTCCTGCCACGTAACCCTGTCTTATGGAGACGGTCTTCGTCAATTGGAATGTATCCTGCTTTAAAGTTACTGTTGTGCTCCTTATTAATGTTCCTGCGTTCGACAGCCTTCTCTCGCATAGACTTCTTCACCGGGCCATTAGAACTTTGCTGTAATTCAAAGCATGGATTAGCTGTTATAAGGCACATAAATCCACCAAAATGACACACATACACGTATGCAAAAAATATAGATTTGAATTGACTAGTGGAATATATTAGATATTATGTTCAATAGTGTATTTCGGTCTGCCACTCCATAGATAAAGTACACATTTACAACCACAGCAATCTCTCCTAATGCAAGGACTAAAATTAAAATCCAGATATTTTCAGACAATACATATTTTTATATCTCATTTATCATGGTAGACAGGAATTATTAATGACATTGTTGCAGTAAAAAAAATCCACAGCTGTAAAAACTTCAAGTTTCTACCTCTTGGGGATGACATAGCACATAATCCTACAGGTCACACAAGGAACTTTAGTTCCCTCCATGCTAATGCAGCCTAGACTCTCAATGAGTCTATTCAAAAGGAGTGTGGTGGATACAGTTTTTAAGTCTGATAGCACAGGGTTTGAATTCAACTTTTATTGCTTGTAAGCAGCAATACCGTAAGGCTTCAAACCTTGCATGGGGAATTTGGCCAGCCTATCTTTAATCATTTGAAGTTACTAGATTGCAAGGGATATCCCATCAATTTAATAAATTAACATGTAGAGGAAACTCTTGTATATATTAATAATGAAAAAACCCCTTTCATATATTTTTATAACTTGGTCAAAAATTTTGTTCCAGCTCCCTTGAATGGAGCAGGTTGCTATTTAACGGTTCAGTTCTTCAAAGAAGGGGCTTGATCTTTTAGATGGGATTAAGTTTGTTCATCTGAAATGAATCCTGAAGGTGCACCTTAAACTTACGGCACTTGCACGTGTCTATACTGATGTAATGGGTAAAAACGTCATTTTCTTCTATTCCTGAAGAACAAGGAAATGGTGTTGAGAAAGGTGCTTGACCTGACCAGTTTATAGAGGTCTTCCTCGATGATGTTCTGGAAGCCACTCTAACCCTGCACAAACTCTGAATTGGCTAGGCAGGGAAACCAAGAGAAGAGAAGAACTAAGAGAAGAGGTCTGTGCTCTGAGGAAAAGGAAACAAATCTTGCCCAACAGGCCAGTAGCATCTTGTCCTGAGGATAGCATGTTCTTGAAAGGATGCGACAGCGAGATAAAACTCCAATGCAGTTTTTTCACCTGGTAAGGCAGCGTAACAAAAGATAGCACCACAACTGGGAGAACAGCTGAAATGGTGATTGCTGGAGCACCCGTGCAGAACTAGGCAGTGCTTCCTATGGCACCCATGACGAGGCTGGTACAGGACCCCTCGGGAATCTGGGGCTTCCTACCCACTGCCGCCGATGCACGTACACCGACTCACTCTAATTAAAAGTCCCGCGGAGATGCAGGAGCTCCTGACAGACGCTCCTTTGAACAGTTCGGTCCTTCTCCCTCGGCTTGCACGGCGCTGACAGAGTCCCCGTCCCATCCCTCCGAGTGGGTGACAGTGACACCCCTTCTGACAAATCTTAAGCTTTCACTCCTGTGTGAGGCCTCGGACACTGAGCCCGAATCTGAGCTTCAGCCGTAATTTATATGCTGCCGCTGAGCTACTTCCATACTTGCGCCAGCCTAAGGAGAGGACGGACGGCGCAGCCCTATAAATACCAACCGCACCGAGCAGCTGCTTCCCGCGTCACTGACCAGTGGCAAGTGCCTATTTACGCAAGACAGTTACATTCCTGTGCAGAAATGCCAGAACGCTTTATTTCGAAAACAGAAAGTATTTTTCTTTGTCAGACACGGCGCAGCTCCGGGCTGCAACGCGTCCCGCCAGCGGGCTCCGGCTGCCTCTCCCTCGCCGAGGCGGCTCCCCCGCAAGGCCAAGGCCGCCCTCGCCGGGCAGGGCTAGGCACGGCTCCGGAACGGCGCCCGAACGCCGCTTCTCCCCTCCCTGCTTGGTGCTGGCGGTGGGGAGCCAGCGGGCCGGGCCGGCCGGCCGCCGCACCGCACGCCCGCCGCGCCGGAGGGCTCTGCCGCCAGCCCAGCCTCGGCGACCACCGCGAAAATGGCGTCCCCGCCCGAGCGCCCCCTCCGCAAGCAGCGCCCCTCGGCCGCGGCTGCTCGGGCGGCTCTCCGCGGCCCCGCGGGCGGCAGGGCGGGCCTCACTCCCCCCTCGCCCCGGCAGGGACGGCCCGTCCGCTTCCCCGTGCCTGCGTCTCGACGAGGACAGACCTGCTCGGAGGCGGCCGCCGCCATCTTCCTTCCCCGCTGCCGCCACCGCTGCGGAGGAGCCCCTGGGCGCCCCCTTGCGGCGCGGGGAGGGAAGCGGCCAGGGGTGTGCTGCCGCCGCGGGTCCTCGCTGCCAGAAACGCGTTACTTGGCGGCGCCACCTGGCGGTCGCCGCAGTACCACACCCGAGTCCCGCCCCGCCTGCGTCGCCACGGCACGCGCTGCCGCGCCGGGCCCGGCCCACGTTACCATCGCGACTGTAAAGGCGGCGCGAACGCGGGCCCGGGCCGGCGGTGCTGGTTTTCCCCTCCGCGGGCTCCCGGAGGGACGGGACAACTAGCGCGGTCCACCCCAGCCCCGGAGCGAGGCGACAGCCGACCATGGCCGACAGCCTGAGGAGGTTGGTCGGCGCGGGGAGCGGCCGGGTGCTGCAGGAGAAGCTGGAGCGCTGGTACCGGGACTACGAGGTGAGCCGCGGCCGCCGGCGGGGGGGATCCGCGCCGGCTGGGGGCTGCCCGGCGGGCGGCCCGGCTCCCCCCGCGGGCCCTCGGGGGGCGGGAGGCCGGCGGCACCGTCGCCGTTGCCGTGGTGACGGCGGGATGCGGAGCAGGGGCGGCCCCCACCGCCTCCCGGGAGCGCGGGCGCCCTTCGCCCGGCGACCCGAAACCCGCAGCCGGCCGCGGGGGGCAGGCGGTGGCGGCCGCCGCCTGGGCCCGAAAGGCCGGTGTGGGGTGTAGAGCCCGCGCACACCCGGTTCTCGCGCTTTTAACAGCCGGTGCCTGCCGCGCTCACGGCCTCGGCCGTTCTTTGCCTGTGGCGAGATTCACTTCTGCAGCAGGGACTGGAGGCTGAAAGAGGTACTTGAGCTGTAATGAGCGAGTCTGGATCAGAAGAGTTTTGTGGTAGACGCCCAGCAGGGGGAAGGCTGACGGGTGAGGTTGTGCTCAGAGGGAATCACCTGTGGGCTGGGAACAGTGAGGAAAATGTAAGGGAGAGTGAGAACGGGGTTATCCAGCTTCCCAGCTCTCCTGGGTGGGAAACCAGAAGGTGGGAGGCTGCTGCAGGACAGCACAGCTGCAGAAGGGCTTCGGAAGAGGGGAGCAGGTGTGAGGGAAGAGTTTGGGTATGGATAAGGAGAAGGCTGCAGATGGATGTAATAGGATGCATGGAAGGTAACAAGAGACTGAGGAGGCAAAACAGTGGAAGCAGTAGAAAAGGTGTAAAATCAGGGACAGGTGAGATGAAGGGACCTGAGCTTTGACAACTGTGAATTTTCTCAGCTGCAGATCTCGATGCTTTTCTTGCTCCTGTGTCACCAGGTTTCATTAGCTTCAGGTCACCAATAGTTGATTTGGTCATGGCCTGTAACAGTCTACTGTGTGCTGTGGTTGGTGAGAAAAGGTGCTGTTCTGGTTTGGGCTAAACCAGAACTAATTCTGTTTTAATGCTTTAACCTTTCAGTTAAGTCTCCTCTAACTAACTGCACTTTCTGAAACAGCAGCAGCACGCTTTGCCAGACAGTGACTGCTTCTAGCAGTGACAAGGCCTGAAGTTTATAGTCCATACCAAGGAATGGGATGCAGAGAGGCCCTTGCTTATACTTGTTCTTATAGCCACCGAGGTCACTGCTAAATCTTGTGCTCCGTGTTGGGGTGCCGGGAGTGAAAAGGGTCGCAAGCACGAAAAAGGTCGCAGCTGCAGGGAGGAGCGAACCAGACACCCAAACCTGACCTACAGAATATTCCATCCCATAGGCGTCATATTCAGTATAAAGCTGAGAGATCACGAAGGTCTCTCTCTCTTCTTCAATGGCCGACAACTGAGGAGGACTCTGTCTGTTCTTCTGTCGTCAATCCCGAGCCGTGCATCCCTGAATTCACGGCCTGAGTTCAGCTCCTGCATCCGGTTCCTGTCTGCTGCCACGTCCAGCCTGGGACTGCCCCAGTGCCAGCCCTGCAGCGTGGTGGTGACGTATCGTCATCAGGGTGGGGGGAGTTGGGTTCGGTATTGGTTTTGTATATATTTGTACATATTGTATATATTTCATTATTTCCTTATTATTATCTTTTCTTTTATTGTTATTGTTTCATTAAAGCTGTTTTAGTTTTCTTTTTTCCAAACCATAAAGTCTCTCTTCCTTGTTCTCTCTCCTTTTCCCTTTTGGGAGGGGAGAGGGGTTCGTAGTGAGCATCTGTCATTTGTTAGTGGCTGGCCCAGCCTCAACCCGTGACAGGTGCTGATGCAGCCTTTTCAAGGGAGGTCAGTTCTTTTGTTACTTCGTGGTACATGGGAGTTAGAATATCTTAATAGCCAGTGTAACTGTCTGCAGGATTCATGGCAAAGGATTGTTTAAGGAGGAGTTTGAGGGTCGCTGGTAAAGCTACCACAGACTACAGGATGCCAGAGGAGGAAGGACAGAGGTGTGCATTTTAAAATCTTGCAAATGGATGGTGGAGGTAGAGCTTGGCAGGGGTGAGCAGTAGTGGGAGCTGAACTCTCCCTAATAAGTGAGGTGGGGGTAGTCTCTGAGATCTTGGGAAGCGAAGATGAGAGGTTTCAGGCTGCTGTTGCAGAAGAGGAGGAGCTGGCAGATGGAAGCACCATGGGTGTTACGTTGGTGTGATGAGCTGGAAAAATGCACTTTGCAGTGGTGTGCTGGTGGAGGTTGGCAGGGTGAGACTGTGCTCCTTGAGGCCAGAGGAAAGTGTGTTGCAGCAGTGAAAATGCAAGCTGACACGGGTGTGGGTGGGAGTTTTAGCTGTATTTGGAAGCTTGTAAAAACCCCCTGGAGCCATGGAAGCCTGAAGATCTAGAGGGTGATCTATGTTTAAGATGATACACAGGTTACACAGAAAGGTTAAAGAAGCGGGTACAAAGTATGTGCCCTCCTGGCAGGTGCAGCAGCATCCAGGACAGATTAACCCCATCGACTCCTCCTGAGAATTGTATTGGCTGAAAGTGGTGCAATTTTGCTGTTCTGTTGTTTCCTAGGCACAATGCTGGATTTTGCCCATTCTTCAGTAGTATGTGTTTCGGTTGGTAACTCTTAAAATCCGATGAAATGGCATGGAGGCCTCATGTGGCTGTTGACAAAGCAAGGTAGTAGTCCTATATGTATTATTTCAGCTAATATGGAAAATCAGATTTTGAACTAAGAGGTATTTTCATCCATCAATCGCCTATCTTATTATTTTAAAACTCTGTGTGGAAAGACTTTGAAAGAGATCCACAATTATTCTACTTCTAGAGATACTTTTGGTTGCATTTTCTTTATGAATGCAGAAAGGAGTAAGTTTTCTCAAGCAGTGAAATAACTGGGTGATAGAAGTGCCGATGTCTTGTTCATTTGCCTGTCAACAATGTGAACCTTTAAAGATGAGCATTCTAGCAGATGCAGTAAGAAAAGGTTGTGAAGATGTAATTATGGGAAAAAGAAAGTCATAATCATATGTGGGGAAAATAACGGAAGACTCTAAACATGCTCAAGTGACTTGCAGCTGGGTGTCAAAAAGCACCTGTATCACCGTAACTGTTGTGTGGTTCTGTGGGTTTGACAAGTAGAACAGAAGTTTTTCTTGCTGCCCTTGATGTCCCTGGTTAGGTTTAATTCCATCAGGGCCTTGGCTTTCCTAACCTGATCCCTGGATGCTTGGACAATTTCTCTGTTTTCCTCCCGGTCTACCTGTTCTTGTTCCCACTCTCTGTAGACCTAGTTCCTTTTCTTGTTTGAGTCCAGGCTACTAGCGAACTTGCTGTGCGCCCTCCTCACTGCCCTAAGGATCTTGAACTCCACCATCTCATGGCCACTGCATCCAAGGCTGCCCTTGAGCTTCACATTCTCCACCAGCCCCTCCTTGTTGGTGAGAACAAGGTGCAGAACTCCTCTCCTCCTTGGCTACTCTAGAACTAGGAGAAGGAAGATATCATCAACGCATTCCAGAAACCTCCTGGATTGCTTGTGCCCTGCTGTGTTGTCCCTCCAACAGATACTGGGGTGGTTGAAGTCCCCCATGAGGACCAGGGCTTGTGAACGTGAGGCTGCTCCCATCTGTCTATAGAGGGCCTCACCTGCTCGGTCTTCCTCGTCGGGCAGCCTGTAGCAGACCCCCACTATAATGCACCCGTCCCTGCCCTTCCTTTAAATCCTGACCCATAAGCTCTTGGTCAGTTCCCCATCCATCCCCAGGCAGAGCTCCATGCACTCCCGCCAGTCACTGACATTGAGGGCAAGACCCCCTCCTCATCTCGACTCTCTCTCGAGTCACATCGTACTGTCACCCGTTGCCTTTTCTTAGTTGTACAGGTTGTTCTTTGGGGAGCAGATTGGGCTGGCTTGCTTAGCTTCAGTGTCTCTCCCAAGGTGACAAGTCTTTCCTCGTCAGTCAGCAGAGGGGTGAAGGGGTTCTGCAGGGGCACCTCAGGCTTCGGGGGAAGTCTCTTCCTCCTCCGTGTCCTTGCCATTGTCTTCTATTCTTCATTACTAGAGCCCCTCCTGCCCGCCTTCTGTGTGTGCCGGTGGGGGAATTTTTGGCTGTCTGGCAATGGGCCGTGGGTCCATTGCAGACTCTGCTGGGAACCAGCAATCTATCACCTTCTCAGTCTCCCTGACGCTGCACAGCCTGTTCATGGCCTCCTGCAGCTCTGACACCCACTGTAGAAGGTCCTCCACCTGGGCACACCCTTTGCAGGCAGCTCTGCTGCCTGTCCCTGCCCCAGGAGAAAGGTCTGGGCACTTCCTACAGTCTGAGGTCTCCACTGCCGCCTCTCCGTCTGGGTGGAGGCACTGCTAGGGTAGCTGGTGCAGACCATCCAGCTGGAGCCGCAGCCCTTGCTCCCTGATGGGTGCCCACCTTTGTGCCTTGAAGGTCAGGCAGGATGGGCGAGGGCCTTGATCTGCGCAGACAGTTGCCGAACGCTGTCTGGCTCTGTGTACTTCCAGCCTCTCCACTCGGCCAGGGGACTGCCCCTCCTTCGCAGAGGTGCCCTCCCTCTGCGCCACCTGCTGCGCCATGCTCTTGTTGCTGATGCTCCCCAGGCCGCTTTTTGTAGGCGTCGGAGAGGGCGTGGTGGCCCTGGCAACGCCCCGGCCTTGTCCGTGTCTCCCACAATCACTGCCGGCTCCTGGCAGGCCCTCTGCTGCCTGGGCGTCTCCTTGCCTCAGGAAAAGTGGATATATGCTTAAAGATCTGCTGCTCCACTGTGGGCCAGGCCGGCTCCAGAGCAGTTCAGCTGGGAGACTGACCCAGTCTGTTCTGTTCAAGTCTGTCCTGGAAACACCAGTAACTAATTACATGGTTTCACTTTCATGGATTTATTCATTAAGGAGTGAGTAAAAGAAGTAGTCCCTAAAAAATAATCCGAATACTGTTGTAGAGACGCTGCACAGAGGCAGCTTCGACTTCACAGAACATTACATGCAGTATTTTTGAGAACTACTTCTTCACTGTGGTCCCTTAGCTGAGAAGATTGGAGCATCTGGGCAGGGATTCTATCCCAGAGCATAATTTTTGCACTTTCTTAGCGATGACCGTGTTCTCTGAATACTTTTACACTGAAAATGTTAAAATTCATGTTTCAGCAAAGAAGCTTTCTAAGTCAGTCTCTAGTATAAAGAGATAAAGGGTACCTTGTGTTGATTAAGCATAGGCCAGAATTAGATGTGCTCTGAAACATATGTAAACATAGATTACACGTCATTTAGGACTTCGTACACAAATAACCACTGGAATGTTGCAGCAGGTACTAAGCTGTTCAGCTAAAAGGTCCTTAAGATACCCCTCTGACTCAGAAATCCTACAGGCAGAGTTCTATCTCCTGTCAGCTGTCACAATTTCATTACATTTCTTTCTCCTGCTTACCTTGTGTAAGGATCTGCTTTTGTGAATCTGAGAAATTCAGCCAAGAATCAAAGTCCAGGCAGCTCTTCTTAGAACATAACCTCTGCTTTCAACTGGAGGGAGAGAAGTAAAAATAACCTGTGGCCCAGATTCTCCCACTAACGCTCTGAAGGCCCTGAAGGCTTTCTTGATCATTCTTGGGCAACTGGTTGCTGCTTCCTCTCGACCCACATGGAAAATCAGTAGTGGGTAGTAATCTGTGGACCTCACTAAGCTAGGAAGTTTCCTAGTGATGTCCTTAACCCGGGCTCCAGGGAGACAGCAGACCTCCCTGTGAGGAGGGCCTACGTGGCCTATTGTACCCTGTGTTCCCCTCAGACCAGAGTCGCCTACAACTATAACACTTCTTTTCTTCCTTTGGCACGTGGTGGTGACATGGGCAGGAGGCCTGTCTGACTTTGTAGATGACTCTGGTGTCGTTTGCCCATTGTCCCCATCATCATGTAGCTGTTCTTCCACAAGCGGAGCCACATACCTGTTACTCAGAGGCACCTGGGGGGCAAGGTGGGCAAGAGGAGATTTCGCCTGCTGACCCTGCTATGAGCTTGCCTCCACTCCCCTTTTCATGTAAGCTTCTGCCTTTGGCCTGACAGGGGCAGGGTACGGAGGCCCCTTGATCCTGGCTGCTCTCCGATGGCTGCTCCCCGATGGCTGCTCCCATTTGAGTTTCAAGGAGGGCAGAGGGTGGCCCCACCAGTCCGTCGCCTGTTCCGCCTGCCTGACGCTCCTCAGCCTTTCAACTCCTTTGCGCAGCTCTGCCACCAGGCTGAGCAGATTATCCCGCTGCTCACAGCGGACGCAGCAGTTCTCATGGCGGCCGCTTGTGGCCTGCGCAGGGCTCCGGCACGCCCCGCAGGCCGTCGCCTGGGCGGCTGCGTCTTTCCGCGCGAGCTCCGTCAGGTTCCTGTGGCCCTTTTGGCGAGCGCGGAGACTGCTGCCTTGTGGCGGGCAGAGGCCGTGGCCGAGCTGCTCGCGGGGCGCTCGGCTGCTTAAGAAGTCGCCGCCGCTGCTGCCGCCGCTGCTGCACCGCCCACCGGCTGAGCGCCCCTCCCGCGCGAACGGCCGCGCTCTGCCGGCCCGCGCCGCCCGCTCGCCCGGCAGCGAGGCCTTGCCGGGGGACGGCCACTCGCCGCCCGTTTACTCGGGGCACGGCGACCTGGTGGCCGCGCTTCCAAGGGGCCGCTTTGGTAACGAGGGTGTGCGGGCTGGGCGAGGGACCGTTGGCGCCGTTACGCCTCGCGCAGAGCTGCCGCCGGTGGTGCTGGCTCTGCCCAAACCGCCTCAGCCGCCCACCCTCAAGCTGCCGCTTTTCCCGGCCTCAGAAAGGCCCAGAAGAGCCTTTTTGTGCGGCGAATCCCTTCCCCTGTGCGGGCCTACCTGCCGCTGGAGCTGATCTCTCGGCGAGAGAGAAGCAGCGTGATATTACTAAAGCTCATGATTTTTGGTATATACTGGATTAGTGGCTTGATAAATAGGCAAGATACTGCTCTCATTACCTTGTGACGGGTGTTTCCCCCAGAGCCGTAGAAACTTGGCCTTGCAGTGATGCCATGCTAGGGGCATCTGAGGACAACTGCATAGGTGTGTGAAACTGAGCGGGTACAGTCTTGACAGCGGGAAGCTCCACTTCCAAGGGAATGTCAGGGGCCATCTTAGACACCGCTTTCGGCTGGGCAGGGCACATGGAGGCAACCGTGCCAAGTGAAGAGGGGGTGCTGCGTCCCCTGCCCCAGTCAGTCCCCGAAGCAGCGCTGCATCCACCGTGTTAATAGCCAGATTGCAGAAGAGTGGGCAATGTGTGCCGGATTATAGAGAAGAGAGAGAAAAGTACAGGAACACGGTGATGTTAACAGGGGTGAAATTAGAACAGAGAGAGAGAAAAGCAAAAGGAGAGAAAGTAGAGAAGAGCAACAGTATGTGTATTGATTGAAAAGAATTTTCCTGCCAGTTATAATGCAGTCCTTGGAATTCTGGCCTGCATGTTCTTGGAAGATAGTGAAAATTCTTCGCTTGAATAATCTAGAACATAAGATTATTTACAGGTAGTTTTTAGTCATTCGACTGTATGTATCAGTCATGATACAAGCGCGTGCTCTATTACGTTTGCAGTCTTGTATTGCGGGCCAGGTAAATAAGTGTTAATTTGCGGCAATCAGTCTTCCGGAATTACTGGAGAAATAGGAAGAAGATAAGCAAAAGACAGAAAGGACTGGACATCAGAATTGTAAATGTTTTACAGATGGAAGTGTTTTTTTTACAAGTTCTTTGAAGCAAGAGACAGTTGTAGATTATCAGGAATTGCCTGGAAAAGGAAATCAGCTAATAAGATATTAGAGAGTAAAGCTCACACCTTGTGGATTGTAATTCCAAAGCTTTATATTTAGAACAGAAATTTCTGTACAAATTCTAGCGGGATCTTCAGCGCAACAGTTAGATTGCGTGGTTCGCGTGCGGTGGTAGCTGGTAACCAGGCTTCTGCTGCCCACAGACTATAGAGCTGTAGCTTGGCGTCGGAGATCCAGGTACTCCTCGTGGAAACGGCGGAAGCGAGACTGTAATAGATCTCTCTCCTTTTCCACAGCCCACAGGTGATTTTCTACTCGTAAGCATCTCCAAGTCAGATTTCTGAGGTCACTGTCGTGTTTGGAAAGGGCTTGGCTGTATTCCTGCAGCTTTTTCTTGAGAAACTGATGGTCCTCATTCAAGATTGCTACTGCTTTTGACAACTTTGCGCAGTGTCTCTCTGCGCTGGTCAAGTTGGACTGTAAAAGGTCAATGCGTGCTTCTGTGTTTCCCAGTGGAGTCGTGAGTTTCTTTTCTGCATAAGCTTTGCCTGAGGGGAATTTCTCCAAGTCTTTGTTATCACACGTTGGCAGCATATCTTTCATAATCCTGGGAGAAGACTTAGCCTGGAATCTGTCCCCTTCCCTGTAACTGAGTCTAAATTCTTGATGTACGTTTTTGCTTGGGGATCCCATTTCTTCTCTGTATACTCTTGTAGGAGAACCACCGCACGTGTTGGCACCTTTGGAGTCCTTGGAGTTCCTTGCAATTCTCTCCTGAATTTGGGTAATTCTCTCTGGAATTTGGGAAGTTCCTTGAAATTCTCTCCCGAATTTGGGAGCAGGTGTATGATGTTTAGATTGACTCCTCCAGACCCTCTCATGGGTGGCGTTCCACCTGCCTGTCTCCAAACCGCTGCCAGAGAGCAACTGTCCACATCGATGATCGCTTTCGGTTGCAAGTATCCTGTTGTTGCCAAGCCCATCTTCTGAATTTTCAACTTTGCCGGTTGCTGCAGTTTCCAGCGAAATCCTGCGTGGAACATTTATGACGCCACTTCCAGTATCGGAATTTGCTTCCACATGCTCGTGTGCACAGGGCCGCTGATCACGGTGGACTTTTCCCTTAGAAGGCAGCGATTCAGGATTTTGCATAGGCTACCCCATAAAATTAAAAACAAATGGAGAAAAACCTGTCAGGCTGGAGAAATGGTGAATGGTTGCAGTCCTGGAAGCATAAGAGACCTAAGCTGTTACCAAAGCCACTTATCAATCCAGACTTGTCCAGTTTACCTCTGCCAATGCCATTTCGCCGTGCAAAGAATGTCAGCAATTAGCGTAGGCCCCATTTCACTCAGTACCGGGCTTTGGAGCAGGCACAAAATACCACGTAAGGGTCTTCAATTGACTAAGTCTATTTCCAGCAGAGGAGAGATCTGAGAAAAAGCCTCCGAAAGAAGATGCTGGGGGATTTTTGGGATTCGTTTTGGGTTTGTACTCCAGAAGACCCCTTATGTTATTTTCCAAAACCCATGTCGCTCTCCCAACCCAGGTCCAGCTGAAGAATAACTTGTTGGTAGGAAAAATTGTGAAAGGTACCAGAGATCCATCGCTCAGCGTGCAAGACGTCAGAATCTCGTCGGAAGTGCATAGTGGAGTTTTCCTTTCGAATGTATTTGTAGTTAGTATCCCCCCGAATTTAGACTGTACCTGGAAAAGATGGAGATTGTTTAGGGAGAACTGAGCAAACGTAGAAAAACTTCCTTTTCCAAAACCACCCGATGACTCCAGAAGTTCTCTGTTAGGAAGGACAGACCAGAGGCTAGGGGAATACGGAATTGCCTAGAACCAACAGAGCGTAAAGCTGAGTGTCCTTCCAGCATCAGCTCTTTCGCTTTTCTATAAAGAACCCGATAAAACAACGTCAGAAAACCGCTGCTGAAAAGGTGGCTTAGCGTGTCATGTGAGACATGGCAGTTTGCCACAAGAGAGCAGGTTCTGCTGGCCGTGACAGGATGGGGAATTAACTTTGCTGAGAAACACAGAGCTTCCTTGAGCGTACAGAGATAGAAAGGAGAGAAGGAGCTCGTCCTTCCCTTCTCCTAACTCGGCTTTGTTTTCCCTCTGTTTTTCTGAGGTTTTTAAACAGTTTGTCTAGGCCCCCGAAGAATACTGTGGCTAAGAGCGAGCAAGAACCTGGAAGTGAGATTTTCCTTTCAGCCATTTGAAGACGGACAGAGAATTAGATGTATACTTCCTGTACGCATTAGCCCAAGAAATGTTCTTGCTTAAAACACCCCTGGCAGTATCTCAAAATGCAGCAGGAGGCTTTTGTATTTTACGAGCAGTTGTGTTCTACTTTTACCGTGTTGATATTCTCCAGAGCCTCTTGACAAACTGCCTGAAGAAATTTCAGCTGTTGCTGAAGAACCTGAAAGGTGTAAAAGAAATATCAGAAAATTGGTAGGCAGCGGTTGGTTTTTTTTTGTTGGTGTTGGGTTTTAAACATTGAGCTGAGTTGGGATGTTTTCTTTTGCCTCTTTATGCCCACCCCCCCCCAGCTCCCGCCCGCAGCCCCAATCCCCCCCGGCTTACTGCCAGCGCTTCCCACTTCTCCGAAGGAGGCTGCTCCATCGCGGGCCTCTCCAAAGAGCAGCAGAGGGGACAGCCGCCCAGTACCACTGCCCTCACCGCCCCGAGGCTGCCGAGTGTGCTGCCCAGTTCCGTGGCCGAGAGGTCATACCTGGGCCCCGTTCGGTGTCCGTGACGTCACAGCTGGGCCCCCTTGCGTGGCTGTGACATCATAGCTGGTGGTGCCGCTGCCCCTGGTGGGCCCGGGGGGTCTTGAGCCCGATGCCCCCGCGCGGTGGCACTGCCCGGCCCTGCCCTCCCCGCCGGCAGCCTGGGAGTGAAGAGCCGCCGCCTTTCTCCTGATGGTTGTTTGGGGGGTTTTGGTGGGGTTTCTTGCTGGTCTTTTAAACTTTTTATTGCACACACCTCCATGAGTGGTCACTGTGGGTGGGCCTGCTCTACAGCGCGGTCACATCTGCGACACGCGTTTTTGTCATTTTTACATTTCAAAAGTAGTATTTGGAGGGAATCAGAATCTGGATGCGGCAGTTGATCAGTCCAGCTCATAGTCCATGTTTTAATCATCAGGTTTTGATGACTGAGATACCTGCTTCAGAGCATTATTGTACAGCTATGTTGAGTCTCTCTGTCTTTATTGCGTGCTTCTGTAAATTGTGTTACCCGCCCACTGCCCCGCAAGTCCCAGTGGATACCTCCAGCTTTGCCGGCCCCAGCAGAAGTGGTGTCTTGCGTGGGGGGCGGGGGGATGTGGGGGAAATAATGGGAGACTGGGGAGGAGGATTGTAAACATGCTCAAGGGACTGGCGGGTGGGTGTCAAAAAGCAGCTGTGTCACCGTAACTGTTGTGTAGGTTTGTGTATTGGACAAGTAGAACGTCTGTGCTCAGATAACATAGGCCTGTGATGGGCTCGGAGGCCCCTTATCGACCATGCTTGAGATTGCTGCCCTGCTGAGGGAAAGACGAACGCACAGTGGAAAAATACGCCTGCTCCGTCCCCGATACAGGAGGCGACAAGCAGCAGGTTGGTGAGCTTTTTGCTCGCTCGCAGGACCCAGCTCTGCGGTGCCGGCGTCCCCGCTTACGTGCCTCCGCCCGGGTGCTGGTGCGGCGATTCCCCAGCTCGCGAGTTAACGAGAATAAATTTACTCGCTGCATTTCACCTGTGGTTTTGTGGTTGTTCCTGCGTCCTGCCTGTGCCGGCTCGCACATTGTGACGGGAATAATTTGAAGCCAGAAAGCCCAGAGAAGTGTATTAATACACATTAATTTACAGATTAATTCCTGTGATCAGAATCTGAACCGATGCTGTGAATTAATAGAACTGACCTCTGAGATTCAAGGGCAGCTCTTCACAATCCTCAGTGAGACTTCTCGAGAAGGTAAATCGGTGCCTTGTCTTGTTCCTGACACGTTTCACGTGTGTCATGTTTTCAAGCTCTGTCTCTTCCTGTACGTGTTCTCACAATTTCTCAAAGCATTTTCTCAGGCGGGCATTATGCTGGTGTGGAAATAATAGAAACTCGCCTCCTGCCGTGGCTAGGCACTTGTTTTTCCTGTGGCACTTCAGGAAGTCTCTTTGAAACCAACCTCTCTCTCACTCAGGTGTGTAGGAAATTTATTTTAAGGGAAGAAAACGGTGTGCATTTGTACGGGCAGGAGAGCTTTAATGGCTTGCTGTTAATAACAGGCCAGATGGCTGCGCTGCCATTCAGTGAGACCTGGACAGGCTGGCGAGCTGGGCGGGTGGGCATTTAATGAAATTTAAGAAGGGCAAGCGTAGAGTCTTGCATCTGGGAAAGAACAACCCCAGGTAGCAGTATAGGTTGGGGACGGAGCTGTTTAGAGAGCAGCGCAGGGGGAGGGGACCTGGGGGTCCTGGTGGGCAGCAGGATGGCCATGAGCCAGCCAGGTGCCCTCGTGGCCACGAAGGCCAGTGGCATCCTGGGGTGGATTAGAAGGCGTGTGGTCAGTAGTTTGAGAGAGGTTCCCCTGCCCCTCTACTGTGCCCTGGTGAGACCGCATCTGGAATAGTGTGTCCAGTTCTGGGCCCCTCAGTTCCAGAAGGACAGGGAACTGCTTGAGAGAGCCCAGCGCAGAGCCACAAAGGTGATTAAGGGGGTGGAGCATCTCCCTTCTGACGAAAGGCTGAGGGAGCTGGATCTCTTTGGCTGGGAGAAGAGGAGCCTGAGGGGTGACCTCATTAATGTTTATAAATGCGTAAAGGGCGAGTGTCAGGAGGATGGAGCCGGGCTCTTCTCGGTGGTGGACAACGGTGGGTTTTGCTTCTGGCAGAGGAGCTGGGAGACACGCCAGCCCCCTACGTAAAAGGGTTTTGTATAGTGCCTGGCCATCGCAGTGGAATGACAGTCAATGAACTGTTGCATGCTGAGCAAACCTGGCTAAAAATCAGTTGAGTAGCTGCAGTGCCGTACTTGTTGAAGGGCCTACAACGTGGCCTAAGTAGTTATGGTGTGTAGTCGGTCTGTGGACATCTGAGGAGATCAAAACCCATTGTGGTTAGATGGAGGCAGAAAGAGAGACAGATTTTCAAGTAAGTGACTAGGACTGAACAGCTTTTGTCCAGTTGCATGGAAGACGTTTTGTGGAGCCCTGTAGTGTCCAAATGACTGACTTAATTGCTTGAGAAACAAATGTGTGCAGTTCGTGCCCGTTCCACGGCCGTTGCAGAGGTAGCTCCAAGTGACAGACCCTTTCTCGTGCATCGTATTAGCATGAGAGCAATGAATGTTCCCTGTACCCTGAACTTGCAGCTATCTCCGGCTTTCATAGAGTTGCAGAATCACCTAATGGTTTGGGCTGGAAGGGCCTGTCAAAGATCATCTAGTCCAGCCCCTCTGCTGGTGATGATGGGGTTGTCATCCACTAGATCAGGCTGCTCAAAGACCCATCCAACCTGACCTGAATTAGTTGTAAATTCTGAAAGACTCCTTTCATACTTTGGGTTAAAAATCCCAAGTTACTAATATTTGAACGAATATATAGAATGACTTCAAATGACGTAGGTTCTCTCTAACCCTTTGACCCGTTTTGATAGAATCATAGACTCATAGAATGTATTGGGTTGGAAGGGTCATCGAGTCCAACCCCCCTACAGTAAGCAGGGACATCTCTAACTAGGTCAGGTCGCTCCGAGCCCCATCAAGCCTGACCTTGAACGTCTCCAGGGATGGGGCTTCCACTGCCCCTCTGGGCAAGCTGTTGCACTGATCCACCACCCTCATATTAAAGAACTTTCTTCCTGATGTCCAACCTAAATCTACCCTTTTCTAGCTTAAAACCATTACCCCTCGTCGTGTCGCTACAAACCCTTGTGAATAGTTCTTCCCCTGCCGCCTTATAGGCCCCTTTCAGGTACTGGAAGGTTGCTGGCAGGTCCCCCCTCCATCCCTCTGATCATTTTCGTGGCCCTCCTCTGGACACGCTCCAACAGGTCCATGTCTTTCTTGTGTTGGGGGCTCCAGAGACGGACGCAGTACTCCAGGTGAAGTCTCACCAGGGCACAGCAGAGGGGCAGAATCATCTCTCCAGATCTGCTGGCCACGTATCTTTTGATGCAGCCCAGGATGCGATTGGCCTTCTGGGCTGCGGTTGCACACTGGTGGCTCATGTCCAGCTTTTCATCCACCGGTACCCACAAGTCTTTTTCCACAGGGCTGCTCTGTAGCCTGTCTTCTCCCGGCCTTTATTGATACTGGCAGTTGCTCCAGCCCAGGTGCAGCACCCTGCACTTGGCCTTGTTGAACTTCATGAGGTTCACCTGGGCCCACCTCTCCAGCCTGTCCAGGTCCCTCTGGATGGCATCCCATCCCTCCGGCATTATCGACTGCACCACCCAGCTTGGTGTCATCAGCAAACTTGCTGAGGGTGCACTCACTGCCACTGTCAGTATTACTGATGAAGATATTAAACAGCACTGGTCCCAGTATGGCCCCCTGAGGGACACCACTTGTCACCGTTTTCCATCTGGACATCGAGCCATTGGCCACTACTCTCTGGATGCGACCATCCAGCCAATTCCTTATCCACTGAACAGTCCACCCATCAAAGCCGTATCTCTCCAACATACAGAGAAGGACGCTGGGGGGGACCGTGTCCAAGGCCTTACAGAAGACCAGATAGATGACATCTGTAGCTCTTCGCTTGTCCACTGATGCAGTCGTTCCACTGTAGGAAGCCACTAGGTTGGTCAGGCAGGACTTGCCCGTAGTAAAGCCCTGCTGATGGTCTTGAATCGCCTCTCTGTCCTCCACGTGCCTTAGCCCAGCTTCTAGGAGGATCTGTTCCATGATCTTCGGAGGCACAGAGGTGAGGCTGACAGGTCGGTGGTTCCCAGGGTCCTCCTTTCTACCCTTTTTGAAAATGGGTGTAATGTTTCCTTTCTTCGCGTCACTAGGGACTTCACCTGACTGCCATGACTTTTCAAATATCACAGAGAGTGGCTTGGCAACTGCATCAGCCTATTCCCTCCGGACTCTGGGATGCACTTCATCAGGTCCCACGGACTTAGAATCCTAGAATCATTCAGGTTGGAAAAGACCTTTGAGATCATCGAGTCCAACCATCAACCCTACTCTACCAAGTACACCCCTAAAGCAGGTCTCCAAGCGCTTGTGTAGGTTCATGTTCCTCAGATGGTCACGAACCTCGTCCTCACTTACGGTGGGAGGGACTTTTGTCTCCCTGGTCCCCGTCTTGTGGGCCATTAACTTGAGAGCTGTGAGGAGGGAGGTCGGCAGTGAAAACTGAGGCAAAAAAGTTGTTGAGGACCTCCGCCTTCTCCTTGTCTGTTGTTACTAGTTCACCATTGCTGCTCGTCATGGGGGGTACGCTTTCTTTGACCTTCCTTTTCTTTTTTAAATACTTGTAGAAACCCTTGTTTTTCTTTGCGTCCCTCGCCGAGTTCAGCTGCAGCTGCGCCTTGGCCTTCCTGACCTCGTCCCTGCAGAACCAGGCAACATCCCTATCCTCTTCCCAGGATACCTGTCCCTGCTTCCACTGCCTGTGCTGTTCCATCTTGCCTTTTAGTTTGACCAGCAGGTCTCGACTCAGCCATGCTGGTCTCTTGCCCTCCTTGCCCCATTTGTTACACCTGGGGACTGAGAGCTCTTGTGCTCTGTGGAAAGCGTCCTTAAAGATCTGCCAGCTCTGCTCTGCTCCCTAGTCCCTCAGGGCCGTTTCCCAGGAGGTCCTATTGACTAACTCCTTGAAGAGCTGGAGGTTTGCTTTCCTAACATTTAAGGTCCTGACTGTGCTTTTCATCTGCCTCCTACTCCTTAGGACAGTGAAGTGCACTAGTGCATGATCCCTGCAGCGCAGGCTGCCTCCAGTCTTGACAGCCCTGATGAGTTCACTTGCCTTTGTGACTATCAGGTCCAATATGGCATCCCCTCGGGTAGGGCTGTCTATTTCTTGCCTTAAAAAGTTGTCATTTAGGCACTGCGGGAGTCTCCTGGATTGCCTGCAGCTTGCCGTGCCACTTTTCCAACAGATGTCGGTCGGGGTGGCTGAAATCCCCCAGCAGGATGGCGGCCTGTGTGCGCGATGTCTCCTGGAGCTGTGGTAAGAAAGCTTCATCAATAGGTTCCCCTTGATCGGGTGGCCTGTAGCAGACACTAGCCACAAGGCTCCCTTTGTCGTCTTGATGCCTAATTTTTACCCGCAAGCTTTCAGCCTTCTTGTGGCTGTTCTTTAACGACAGCTCTTCACACTCCGTCCGTTTTGGAACATAGAGGGCAACACCTCCAGCCCTCCTTCCACTCCTGTCCCTTCTGAACAGCTTGTAGCCATCAATAGCCACACTCTAGTCATAGGATTCCTCCCACCAAGCTTCAGTAATGGCCACTATGTCGTTGCCTTCCTGTAGCACGGTAGCGTCCCGTTCCCCCTGTTTGTTGCCCACGCTGCGTGCATTGGTGCAGAGGCACGTCAGCTGGTCTGCCGGCCGTGTCACCTTCTTAGAGGGACACACCTTTATAAAAGAAAAGGTAATAGTAAGAGTAAGGAAATATACAATATGTAAAAACATATACAAAACCAATACGGATCCCAGCTCCCCCCACCCTGATGATGATACATCACCACCACGCTGCAGGGCTGGCACTGGGGCAGTCCCAGGCTGGACGTGGCAGCAGACAGGAACTGGATGCAGGAGCTGGACTCAGGCCGTGAATTCAGGGATGCACGGCTCGGGATTGACGACAGAAGAACAGACAGAGTCCTCCTCAGATGTCGGCCGTTGAAGAAGAGAGAGAGACCCTCGTGATCTCTCAGCTTTATACTGAACATGACGTCTATGGGATGGAATATTCTGTAGGTCAGGTTTGGGTGTCCAGTTCGCTCCTCCCTGCAGCTGCGACCTTTTTCGTGCTTGCGACCCTTTTCACTCCTGGCACCCCAACACGGAGCACAAGATTTAGCAGTGACCTCGGTGGCTATAAGAACAAGTATAAGCAAGGGCCTCTCTGCATCCCGTTCCTTGGTATGGACTATAAACTTCAGGCCTTATCACTGCTAGAAGCAGTCACTGTCTGGCAAAACATGCTGCTGCTGTTTCAGAAAGTGCCGTTAGTTAGAGGAGACCGAACCGACAAATTAAAGCACTAAACCAGAATTAGTTCTGGTTTAGCCCAAACCAGGGCACCCTACCATGAGCTTGCCTCCACTCCCTCTTTTCATGTAGGCTTCTGCCTTTGGGCTGACAGGGGCAGGGTACGGAGGCTCCTTGATCCTGGCTGCTCTCCGATGGCTGCTCCCATTTGCGTTTCAAGGAGGGCAGAGGGTGGCCCCACCAGTCCGTCGCCTGTTCCGCCTGCCTGACGCTCCTCAGCCTTTCAACTCCTTTGCGCAGCTCTGCCACCAGGCTGAGCAGATTATCCCGCTGCACACAGCGGACGCAGCAGTTCTCATGGCGGCCGCTTGTGGCCTGCGCAGGGCTCCGGCACGCCCCGCAGGCCATCGCCTGGGCGGCTGCGTCTTTCCGTGGGAGCTCCGTCTGGTTCCCGTGGCCCTTTTGGCGAGCGTGGAGACTGCTGCCTTGTGGTGGGCAGAGGCCATGGCCGCGCTGCTCGCGGGGCGCTCGGCAGCTTAAGAAGTCGCCGCCGCTGCTGCCGCCGCTGCTGCACCGCCCACCGGCTGAGCGCCCCTCCCGCGCGAACGGCCGCGCTCTGCCGGCCCGCGCCGCCCGCTCGCCCGGCAGCGAGGCCTTGCCGGGGGACGGCCACTCGCCTCCCGTTTACTCGGGGCACGGCGACCTGGTGGCCACGCTTCCAAGGGGCCGCTTTGGTAACGAGGGTGTGCGGGCTGGGCGAGGGACCGTTGGCGCCGTTACGCCTCGCGCAGAGCTGCTGCCGGTGGTGCTGGCTCTGCCCAAACCGCCTCAGCCGCCCGCCCTCAAGCTGCCGCTTTTCCCGGCCTCAGAAAGGCCCAGAAGAGCCTTTTTGTGCGGCGAATCCCTTCCCCGGTGCGGGCCTACCTGCCGCTGGAGCTGGTCTCTCGGCGAGAGAGAAGCAGCGTGATATTACTAAAGCTCATGATTTTTGGTATATACTGGATTAGTGGCTTGATAAATAGGCAAGATACTGCTCTCATTACCTTGTGACGGGTGTTTCCCCCAGAGCCGTAGAAACTTGGCCTTGCAGTGATGCCATGCTAGGGGCATCTGAGGACAACTGCATAGGTGTGTGAAACTGAGCGGGTACAGTCTTGACAGCGGGAAGCTCCACTTCCAAGGGAATGTCAGGGGCCATCTTAGACACCGCTTTCGGCTGGGCAGGGCACATGGAGGCAACCGTGCCAAGTGAAGAGGGGGTGCTGCGTCCCCTGCCCCAGTCAGTCCCCGAAGCAGCGCTGCATCCACCGTGTTAATAGCCAGATTGCAGAAGAGTGGGCAATGTGTGCCGGATTATAGAGAAGAGAGAGAAAAGTACAGGAACACGGTGATGTTAACAGGGGTGAAATTAGAACAGAGAGAGAGAAAAGCAAAAGGAGAGAAAGTAGAGAAGAGCAACAGTATGTGTATTGATTGAAAAGAATTTTCCTGCCAGTTATAATGCAGTCCTTGGAATTCTGGCCTGCATGTTCTTGGAAGATAGTGAAAATTCTTCGCTTGAATAATCTAGAACATAAGATTATTTACAGGTAGTTTTTAGTCATTCGACTGTATGTATCAGTCATGATACAAGCGCGTGCTCTATTACGTTTGCAGTCTTGTATTGCGGGCCAGGTAAATAAGTGTTAATTTGCGGCAATCAGTCTTCCGGAATTACTGGAGAAATAGGAAGAAGATAAGCAAAAGACAGAAAGGACTGGACATCAGAATTGTAAATGTTTTACAGATGGAAGTGGTTTTTTTACAAGTTCTTTGAAGCAAGAGACAGTTGTAGATTATCAGGAATTGCCTGGAAAAGGAAATCAGCTAATAAGATATTAGAGAGTAAAGCTCACACCTTGTGGATTGTAATTCCAAAGCTTTATATTTAGAACAGAAATTTCTGTACAAATTCTAGCGGGATCTTCAGCGCAACAGTTAGATTGCGTGGTTCGCGTGCGGTGGTAGCTGGTAACCAGGCTTCTGCTGCCCACAGACTATAGAGCTGTAGCTTGGCGTCGGAGATCCAGGTACTCCTCGTGGAAACGGCGGAAGCGAGACTGTAATAGATCTCTCTCCTTTTCCACAGCCCACAGGTGATTTTCTACTCGTAAGCATCTCCAAGTCAGATTTCTGAGGTCACTGTCGTGTTTGGAAAGGGCTTGGCTGTATTCCTGCAGCTTTTTCTTGAGAAACTGATGGTCCTCATTCAAGATTGCTACTGCTTTTGACAACTTTGCGCAGTGTCTCTCTGCGCTGGTCAAGTTGGACTGTAAAAGGTCAATGCGTGCTTCTGTGTTTCCCAGTGGAGTCGTGAGTTTCTTTTCTGCATAAGCTTTGCCTGAGGGGAATTTCTCCAAGTCTTTGTTATCACACGTTGGCAGCATATCTTTCATAATCCTGGGAGAAGACTTAGCCTGGAATCTGTCCCCTTCCCTGTAACTGAGTCTAAATTCTTGATGTACGTTTTTGCTTGGGGATCCCATTTCTTCTCTGTATACTCTTGTAGGAGAACCACCGCACGTGTTGGCACCTTCGGAGTCCTTGGAGTTCCTTGCAATTCTCTCATGAATTTGGGTAATTCTCTCTGGAATTTGGGAAGTTCCTTGAAATTCTCTCCCGAATTTGGGAGCAGGTGTATGATGTTTAGATTGACTCCTCCAGACCCTCTCATGGGTGGCGTTCCACCTGCCTGTCTCCAAACCGCTGCCAGAGAGCAACTGTCCACATCGATGATCGCTTTCGGTTGCAAGTATCCTGTTGTTGCCAAGCCCATCTTCTGAATTTTCAACTTTGCCGGTTGCTGCAGTTTCCAGCGAAATCCCGCGTGGAACATTTATGACGCCACTTCCAGTATCGGAATTTGCTTCCACATGCTCGTGTGCACAGGGCCGCTGATCACGGTGGACTTTTCCCTTAGAAGGCAGCGATTCAGGATTTTGCATAGGCTACCCCATAAAATTAAAAACAAATGGAGAAAAACCTGTCAGGCTGGAGAAATGGTGAATGGTTGCAGTCCTGGAAGCATAAGAGACCTAAGCTGTTACCAAAGCCACTTATCAATCCAGACTTGTCCAGTTTACCTCTGCCAATGCCATTTCGCCGTGCAAAGAATGTCAGCAATTAGCGTAGGCCCCATTTCACTCAGTACCGGGCTTTGGAGCAGGCACAAAATACCACGTAAGGGTCTTCAATTGACTAAGTCTATTTCCAGCAGAGGAGAGATCTGAGAAAAAGCCTCCGAAAGAAGATGCTGGGGGATTTTTGGGATTCGTTTTGGGTTTGTACTCCAGAAGACCCCTTATGTTATTTTCCAAAACCCATGTCGCTCTCCCAACCCAGGTCCAGCTGAAGAATAACTTGTTGGTAGGAAAAATTGTGAAAGGTACCAGAGATCCATCGCTCAGCGTGCAAGACGTCAGAATCTCGTCGGAAGTGCATAGTGGAGTTTTCCTTTCGAATGTATTTGTAGTTAGTATCCCCCCGAATTTAGACTGTACCTGGAAAAGATGGAGATTGTTTAGGGAGAACTGAGCAAACGTAGAAAAACTTCCTTTTCCAAAACCACCCGATGACTCCAGAAGTTCTCTGTTAGGAAGGACAGACCAGAGGCTAGGGGAATACGGAATTGCCTAGAACCAACAGAGCGTAAAGCTGAGTGTCCTTCCAGCATCAGCTCTTTCGCTTTTCTATAAAGAACCCGATAAAACAACGTCAGAAAACCGCTGCTGAAAAGGTGGCTTAGCGTGTCATGTGAGACATGGCAGTTTGCCACAAGAGAGCAGGTTCTGCTGGCCGTGACAGGATGGGGAATTAACTTTGCTGAGAAACACAGAGCTTCCTTGAGCGTACAGAGATAGAAAGGAGAGAAGGAGCTCGTCCTTCCCTTCTCCTAACTCGGCTTTGTTTTCCCTCTGTTTTTCTGAGGTTTTTAAACAGTTTGTCTAGGCCCCCGAAGAATACTGTGGCTAAGAGCGAGCAAGAACCTGGAAGTGAGATTTTCCTTTCAGCCATTTGAGGACGGACAGAGAATTAGATGTATACTTCCTGTACGCATTAGCCCAAGAAATGTTCTTGCTTAAAACACCCCTGGCAGTATCTCAAAATGCAGCAGGAGGCTTTTGTATTTTACGAGCAGTTGTGTTCTACTTTTACCGTGTTGATATTCTCCAGAGCCTCTTGACAAACTGCCTGAAGAAATTTCAGCTGTTGCTGAAGAACCTGAAAGGTGTAAAAGAAATATCAGAAAATTGGTAGGCAGCGGTTGGGTTTTTTTTGTTGGTGTTGGGTTTTAAACATTGAGCTGAGTTGGGATGTTTTCTTTTGCCTCTTTATGCCCACCCCCCCCCAGCTCCCGCCCGCAGCCCCAATCCCCCCCGGCTTACTGCCAGCGCTTCCCACTTCTCCGAAGGAGGCTGCTCCATCGCGGGCCTCTCCAAAGAGCAGCAGAGGGGACAGCCGCCCAGTACCACTGCCCTCACCGCCCCGAGGCTGCCGAGTGTGCTGCCCAGTTCCGTGGCCGAGAGGTCATACCTGGGCCCCGTTCGGTGTCCGTGACGTCACAGCTGGGCCCCCTTGCGTGGCTGTGACATCATAGCTGGTGGTGCCGCTGCCCCTGGTGGGCCCGGGGGGTCTTGAGCCCGATGCCCCCGCGCGGTGGCACTGCCCGGCCCTGCCCTCCCCGCCGGCAGCCTGGGAGTGAAGAGCCGCCGCCTTTCTCCTGATGGTTGTTTGGGGGGTTTTGGTGGGGTTTCTTGCTGGTCTTTTAAACTTTTTATTGCACACACCTCCATGAGTGGTCACTGTGGGTGGGCCTGCTCTACAGCGCGGTCACATCTGCGACACGCGTTTTTGTCATTTTTACATTTCAAAAGTAGTATTTGGAGGGAATCAGAATCTGGATGCGGCAGTTGATCAGTCCAGCTCATAGTCCATGTTTTAATCATCAGGTTTTGATGACTGAGATACCTGCTTCAGAGCATTATTGTACAGCTATGTTGAGTCTCTCTGTCTTTATTGCGTGCTTCTGTAAATTGTGTTACCCGCCCACTGCCCCGCAAGTCCCAGTGGATACCTCCAGCTTTGCCGGCCCCAGCAGAAGTGGTGTCTTGCGTGGGGGGCGGGGGGATGTGGGGGAAATAATGGGAGACTGGGGAGGAGGATTGTAAACATGCTCAAGGGACTGGCGGGTGGGTGTCAAAAAGCAGCTGTGTCACCGTAACTGTTGTGTAGGTTTGTGTGTTGGACAAGTAGAACGTCTGTGCTCAGATAACATAGGCCTGTGATGGGCTCGGAGGCCCCTTATCGACCATGCTTGAGATTGCTGCCCTGCTGAGGGAAAGACGAACGCACAGTGGAAAAATACGCCTGCTCCGTCCCCGATACAGGAGGCGACAAGCAGCAGGTTGGTGAGCTTTTTGCTCGCTCGCAGGACCCAGCTCTGCGGTGCCGGCGTCCCCGCTTACGTGCCTCCGCCCGGGTGCTGGTGTGGCGATTCCCCAGCTCGCGAGTTAACGAGAATAAATTTACTCGCTGCATTTCACCTGTGGTTTTGTGGTTGTTCCTGCGTCCTGCCTGTGCCGGCTCGCACATTGTGACGGGAATAATTTGAAGCCAGAAAGCCCAGAGAAGTGTATTAATACACATTAATTTACAGATTAATTCCTGTGATCAGAATCTGAACCGATGCTGTGAATTAATAGAACTGACCTCTGAGATTCAAGGGCAGCTCTTCACAATCCTCAGTGAGACTTCTCGAGAAGGTAAATCGGTGCCTTGTCTTGTTCCTGACACGTTTCACGTGTGTCATGTTTTCAAGCTCTGTCTCTTCCTGTACGTGTTCTCACAATTTCTCAAAGCATTTTCTCAGGCGGGCATTATGCTGGTGTGGAAATAATAGAAACTCGCCTCCTGCCGTGGCTAGGCACTTGTTTTTCCTGTGGCACTTCAGGAAGTCTCTTTGAAACCAACCTCTCTCTCACTCAGGTGTGTAGGAAATTTATTTTAAGGGAAGAAAACGGTGTGCATTTGTACGGGCAGGAGAGCTTTAATGGCTTGCTGTTAATAACAGGCCAGATGGCTGCGCTGCCATTCAGTGAGACCTGGACAGGCTGGCGAGCTGGGCGGGTGGGCATTTAATGAAATTTAAGAAGGGCAAGCGTAGAGTCTTGCATCTGGGAAAGAACAACCCCAGGTAGCAGTATAGGTTGGGGACGGAGCTGTTTAGAGAGCAGCGCAGGGGGAGGGGACCTGGGGGTCCTGGTGGGCAGCAGGATGGCCATGAGCCAGCCAGGTGCCCTCGTGGCCACGAAGGCCAGTGGCATCCTGGGGTGGATTAGAAGGCGTGTGGTCAGTAGTTTGAGAGAGGTTCCCCTGCCCCTCTACTGTGCCCTGGTGAGACCGCATCTGGAATAGTGTGTCCAGTTCTGGGCCCCTCAGTTCCAGAAGGACAGGGAACTGCTTGAGAGAGCCCAGCGCAGAGCCACAAAGGTGATTAAGGGGGTGGAGCATCTCCCTTCTGACGAAAGGCTGAGGGAGCTGGATCTCTTTGGCTGGGAGAAGAGGAGCCTGAGGGGTGACCTCATTAATGTTTATAAATGCGTAAAGGGCGAGTGTCAGGAGGATGGAGCCGGGCTCTTCTCGGTGGTGGACAACGGTGGGTTTTGCTTCTGGCAGAGGAGCTGGGAGACACGCCAGCCCCCTACGTAAAAGGGTTTTGTATAGTGCCTGGCCATCGCAGTGGAATGACAGTCAATGAACTGTTGCATGCTGAGCAAACCTGGCTAAAAATCGGTTGAGTAGCTGCAGTGCCGTACTTGTTGAAGGGCCTACAACGTGGCCTAAGTAGTTATGGTGTGTAGTCGGTCTGTGGACATCTGAGGAGATCAAAACCCATTGTGGTAAGATGGAGGCAGAAAGAGAGACAGATTTTCAAGTAAGTGACTAGGACTGAACAGCTTTTGTCCAGTTGCATGGAAGACGTTTTGTGGAGCCCTGTAGTGTCCAAATGACTGACTTAATTGCTTGAGAAACAAATGTGTGCAGTTCGTGCCCGTTCCACGGCCGTTGCAGAGGTAGCTCCAAGTGACAGACCCTTTCTCGTGCATCGTATTAGCATGAGAGCAATGAATGTTCCCTGTACCCTGAACTTGCAGCTATCTCCGGCTTTCATAGAGTTGCAGAATCACCTAATGGTTTGGGCTGGAAGGGCCTGTCAAAGATCATCTAGTCCAGCCCCTCTGCTGGTGATGATGGGGTTGTCATCCACTAGATCAGGCTGCTCAAAGACCCATCCAACCTGACCTGAATTAGTTGTAAATTCTGAAAGACTCCTTTCATACTTTGGGTTAAAAATCCCAAGTTACTAATATTTGAACGAATATATAGAATGACTTCAAATGACGTAGGTTCTCTCTAACCCTTTGACCCGTTTTGATAGAATCATAGACTCATAGAATGTATTGGGTTGGAAGGGTCATCGAGTCCAACCCCCCTACAGTAAGCAGGGACATCTCTAACTAGGTCAGGTCGCTCCGAGCCCCATCAAGCCTGACCTTGAACGTCTCCAGGGATGGGGCTTCCACTGCCCCTCTGGGCAAGCTGTTGCACTGATCCACCACCCTCATATTAAAGAACTTTCTTCCTGATGTCCAACCTAAATCTACCCTTTTCTAGCTTAAAACCATTACCCCTCGTCGTGTCGCTACAAACCCTTGTGAATAGTTCTTCCCCTGCCGCCTTATAGGCCCCTTTCAGGTACTGGAAGGTTGCTGGCAGGTCCCCCCTCCATCCCTCTGATCATTTTCGTGGCCCTCCTCTGGACACGCTCCAACAGGTCCATGTCTTTCTTGTGTTGGGGGCTCCAGAGACGGACGCAGTACTCCAGGTGAAGTCTCACCAGGGCACAGCAGAGGGGCAGAATCATCTCTCCAGATCTGCTGGCCACGTATCTTTTGATGCAGCCCAGGATGCGATTGGCCTTCTGGGCTGCGGTTGCACACTGGTGGCTCATGTCCAGCTTTTCATCCACCGGTACCCACAAGTCTTTTTCCACAGGGCTGCTCTGTAGCCTGTCTTCTCCCGGCCTTTATTGATACTGGCAGTTGCTCCAGCCCAGGTGCAGCACCCTGCACTTGGCCTTGTTGAACTTCATGAGGTTCACCTGGGCCCACCTCTCCAGCCTGTCCAGGTCCCTCTGGATGGCATCCCATCCCTCCGGCATTATCGACTGCACCACCCAGCTTGGTGTCATCAGCAAACTTGCTGAGGGTGCACTCACTGCCACTGTCAGTATTACTGATGAAGATATTAAACAGCACTGGTCCCAGTACGGCCCCCTGAGGGACACCACTTGTCACCGTTTTCCATCTGGACATCGAGCCATTGGCCACTACTCTCTGGATGCGACCATCCAGCCAATTCCTTATCCACTGAACAGTCCACCCATCGAAGCCGTATCTCTCCAACATACAGAGAAGGACGCTGGGGGGGACCGTGTCCAAGGCCTTACAGAAGACCAGATAGATGACATCTGTAGCTCTTCGCTTGTCCACTGATGCAGTCGTTCCACTGTAGGAAGCCACTAGGTTGGTCAGGCAGGACTTGCCCGTAGTAAAGCCCTGCTGATGGTCTTGAATCGCCTCTCTGTCCTCCACGTGCCTTAGCCCAGCTTCTAGGAGGATCTGTTCCATGATCTTCGGAGGCACAGAGGTGAGGCTGACAGGTCGGTGGTTCCCAGGGTCCTCCTTTCTACCCTTTTTGAAAATGGGTGTAATGTTTCCTTTCTTCGCGTCACTAGGGACTTCACCTGACTGCCATGACTTTTCAAATATCACAGAGAGTGGCTTGGCAACTGCATCAGCCTATTCCCTCCGGACTCTGGGATGCACTTCATCAGGTCCCACGGACTTAGAATCCTAGAATCATTCAGGTTGGAAAAGACCTTTGAGATCATCGAGTCCAACCATCAACCCTACTCTACCAAGTACACCCCTAAAGCAGGTCTCCAAGCGCTTGTGTAGGTTCATGTTCCTCAGATGGTCACGAACCTCGTCCTCACTTACGGTGGGAGGGACTTTTGTCTCCCTGGTCCCCGTCTTGTGGGCCATTAACTTGAGAGCTGTGAGGAGGGAGGTCGGCAGTGAAAACTGAGGCAAAAAAGTTGTTGAGGACCTCCGCCTTCTCCTTGTCTGTTGTTACTAGTTCACCATTGCTGCTCGTCATGGGGGGTACGCTTTCTTTGACCTTCCTTTTCTTTTTTAAATACTTGTAGAAACCCTTGTTTTTCTTTGCGTCCCTCGCCGAGTTCAGCTGCAGCTGCGCCTTGGCCTTCCTGACCTCGTCCCTGCAGAACCAGGCAACATCCCTATCCTCTTCCCAGGATACCTGTCCCTGCTTCCACTGCCTGTGCTGTTCCATCTTGCCTTTTAGTTTGACCAGCAGGTCTCGACTCAGCCATGCTGGTCTCTTGCCCTCCTTGCCCCATTTGTTACACCTGGGGACTGAGAGCTCTTGTGCTCTGTGGAAAGCGTCCTTAAAGATCTGCCAGCTCTGCTCTGCTCCCTAGTCCCTCAGGGCCGTTTCCCAGGAGGTCCTATTGACTAACTCCTTGAAGAGCTGGAGGTTTGCTTTCCTAACATTTAAGGTCCTGACTGTGCTTTTCATCTGCCTCCTACCCCTTAGGACAGTGAAGTGCACTAGTGCATGATCCCTGCAGCGCAGGCTGCCTCCAGTCTTGACAGCCCTGATGAGTTCACTTGCCTTTGTGACTATCAGGTCCAATATGGCATCCCCTCGGGTAGGGCTGTCTATTTCTTGCCTTAAAAAGTTGTCATTTAGGCACTGCGGGAGTCTCCTGGATTGCCTGCAGCTTGCCGTGCCACTTTTCCAACAGATGTCGGTCGGGGTGGCTGAAATCCCCCAGCAGGATGGCGGCCTGTGTGCGCGATGTCTCCTGGAGCTGTGGTAAGAAAGCTTCATCAATAGGTTCCCCTTGATCGGGTGGCCTGTAGCAGACACTAGCCACAAGGCTCCCTTTGTCGTCTTGATGCCTAATTTTTACCCGCAAGCTTTCAGCCTTCTTGTGGCTGTTCTTTAACGACAGCTCTTCACACTCCGTCCGTTTTGGAACATAGAGGGCAACACCTCCAGCCCTCCTTCCACTCCTGTCCCTTCTGAACAGCTTGTAGCCATCAATAGCCACACTCTAGTCATAGGATTCCTCCCACCAAGCTTCAGTAATGGCCACTATGTCGTTGCCTTCCTGTAGCACGGTAGCGTCCCGTTCCCCCTGTTTGTTGCCCACGCTGCGTGCATTGGTGCAGAGGCACGTCAGCTGGTCTGCCGGCCGTGTCACCTTCTTAGAGGGACACACCTTTATAAAAGAAAAGGTAATAGTAAGAGTAAGGAAATATACAATATGTAAAAACATATACAAAACCAATACGGATCCCAGCTCCCCCCACCCTGATGATGATACATCACCACCACGCTGCAGGGCTGGCACTGGGGCAGTCCCAGGCTGGACGTGGCAGCAGACAGGAACCGGATGCAGGAGCTGGACTCAGGCCGTGAATTCAGGGATGCACGGCTCGGGATTGACGACAGAAGAACAGACAGAGTCCTCCTCAGATGTCGGCCGTTGAAGAAGAGAGAGAGACCCTCGTGATCTCTCAGCTTTATACTGAACATGACGTCTATGGGATGGAATATTCTGTAGGTCAGGTTTGGGTGTCCAGTTCGCTCCTCCCTGCAGCTGCGACCTTTTTCGTGCTTGCGACCCTTTTCACTCCTGGCACCCCAACACGGAGCACAAGATTTAGCAGTGACCTCGGTGGCTATAAGAACAAGTATAAGCAAGGGCCTCTCTGCATCCCGTTCCTTGGTATGGACTATAAACTTCAGGCCTTATCACTGCTAGAAGCAGTCACTGTCTGGCAAAACATGCTGCTGCTGTTTCAGAAAGTGCCGTTAGTTAGAGGAGACCGAACCGACAAATTAAAGCACTAAACCAGAATTAGTTCTGGTTTAGCCCAAACCAGGGCACCCTACCATGAGCTTGCCTCCACTCCCTCTTTTCATGTAGGCTTCTGCCTTTGGGCTGACAGGGGCAGGGTACGGAGGCTCCTTGATCCTGGCTGCTCTCCGATGGCTGCTCCCATTTGCGTTTCAAGGAGGGCAGAGGGTGGCCCCACCAGTCCGTCGCCTGTTCTGCCTGCCTGACGCTCCTCAGCCTTTCAACTCCTTTGCGCAGCTCTGCCACCAGGCTGAGCAGATTATCCCGCTGCACACAGCGGACGCAGCAGTTCTCATGGCGGCCGCTTGTGGCCTGCGCAGGGCTCCGGCACGCCCCGCAGGCCATCGCCTGGGCGGCTGCGTCTTTCCGTGGGAGCTCCGTCTGGTTCCCGTGGCCCTTTTGGCGAGCGTGGAGACTGCTGCCTTGTGGTGGGCAGAGGCCATGGCCGAGCTGCTCGCGGGGCGCTCGGCAGCTTAAGAAGTCGCCGCCGCTGCTGCCGCCGCTGCTGCACCGCCCACCGGCTGAGCGCCCCTCCCGCGCGAACGGCCGCGCTCTGCCGGCCCGCGCCGCCCGCTCGCCCGGCAGCGAGGCCTTGCCGGGGGACGGCCACTCGCCTCCCGTTTACTCGGGGCACGGCGACCTGGTGGCCGCGCTTCCAAGGGGCCGCTTTGGTAACGAGGGTGTGCGGGCTGGGCGAGGGACCGTTGGCGCCGTTACGCCTCGCGCAGAGCTGCCGCCGGTGGTGCTGGCTCTGCCCAAACCGCCTCAGCCGCCCGCCCTCAAGCTGCCGCTTTTCCCGGCCTCAGAAAGGCCCAGAAGAGCCTTTTTGTGCGGCGAATCCCTTCCCCGGTGCGGGCCTACCTGCCGCTGGAGCTGGTCTCTCGGCGAGAGAGAAGCAGCATGATATTACTAAAGCTCATGATTTTTGGTATATACTGGATTAGTGGCTTGATAAATAGGCAAGATACTGCTCTCATTACCTTGTGACGGGTGTTTCCCCCAGAGCCGTAGAAACTTGGCCTTGCAGTGATGCCATGCTAGGGGCATCTGAGGACAACTGCATAGGTGTGTGAAACTGAGCGGGTACAGTCTTGACAGCGGGAAGCTCCACTTCCAAGGGAATGTCAGGGGCCATCTTAGACACCGCTTTCGGCTGGGCAGGGCACATGGAGGCAACCGTGCCAAGTGAAGAGGGGGTGCTGCGTCCCCTGCCCCAGTCAGTCCCCGAAGCAGCGCTGCATCCACCGTGTTAATAGCCAGATTGCAGAAGAGTGGGCAATGTGTGCCGGATTATAGAGAAGAGAGAGAAAAGTACAGGAACATGGTGATGTTAACAGGGGTGAAATTAGAACAGAGAGAGAGAAAAGCAAAAGGAGAGAAAGTAGAGAAGAGCAACAGTATGTGTATTGATTGAAAAGAATTTTCCTGCCAGTTATAATGCAGTCCTTGGAATTCTGGCCTGCATGTTCTTGGAAGATAGTGAAAATTCTTCGCTTGAATAATCTAGAACATAAGATTATTTACAGGTAGTTTTTAGTCATTCGACTGTATGTATCAGTCATGATACAAGCGCGTGCTCTATTACGTTTGCAGTCTTGTATTGCGGGCCAGGTAAATAAGTGTTAATTTGCGGCAATCAGTCTTCCGGAATTACTGGAGAAATAGGAAGAAGATAAGCAAAAGACAGAAAGGACTGGACATCAGAATTGTAAATGTTTTACAGATGGAAGTGTTTTTTTTACAAGTTCTTTGAAGCAAGAGACAGTTGTAGATTATCAGGAATTGCCTGGAAAAGGAAATCAGCTAATAAGATATTAGAGAGTAAAGCTCACACCTTGTGGATTGTAATTCCAAAGCTTTATATTTAGAACAGAAATTTCTGTACAAATTCTAGCGGGATCTTCAGCGCAACAGTTAGATTGCGTGGTTCGCGTGCGGTGGTAGCTGGTAACCAGGCTTCTGCTGCCCACAGACTATAGAGCTGTAGCTTGGCGTCGGAGATCCAGGTACTCCTCGTGGAAACGGCGGAAGCGAGACTGTAATAGATCTCTCTCCTTTTCCACAGCCCACAGGTGATTTTCTACTCGTAAGCATCTCCAAGTCAGATTTCTGAGGTCACTGTCGTGTTTGGAAAGGGCTTGGCTGTATTCCTGCAGCTTTTTCTTGAGAAACTGATGGTCCTCATTCAAGATTGCTACTGCTTTTGACAACTTTGCGCAGTGTCTCTCTGCGCTGGTCAAGTTGGACTGTAAAAGGTCAATGCGTGCTTCTGTGTTTCCCAGTGGAGTCGTGAGTTTCTTTTCTGCATAAGCTTTGCCTGAGGGGAATTTCTCCAAGTCTTTGTTATCACACGTTGGCAGCATATCTTTCATAATCCTGGGAGAAGACTTAGCCTGGAATCTGTCCCCTTCCCTGTAACTGAGTCTAAATTCTTGATGTACGTTTTTGCTTGGGGATCCCATTTCTTCTCTGTATACTCTTGTAGGAGAACCACCGCACGTGTTGGCACCTTCGGAGTCCTTGGAGTTCCTTGCAATTCTCTCATGAATTTGGGTAATTCTCTCTGGAATTTGGGAAGTTCCTTGAAATTCTCTCCCGAATTTGGGAGCAGGTGTATGATGTTTAGATTGACTCCTCCAGACCCTCTCATGGGTGGCGTTCCACCTGCCTGTCTCCAAACCGCTGCCAGAGAGCAACTGTCCACATCGATGATCGCTTTCGGTTGCAAGTATCCTGTTGTTGCCAAGCCCATCTTCTGAATTTTCAACTTTGCCGGTTGCTGCAGTTTCCAGCGAAATCCCGCGTGGAACATGTATGACGCCACTTCCAGTATCGGAATTTGCTTCCACATGCTCGTGTGCACAGGGCCGCTGATCATGGTGGACTTTTCCCTTAGAAGGCAGCGATTCAGGATTTTGCATAGGCTACCCCATAAAATTAAAAACAAATGGAGAAAAACCTGTCAGGCTGGAGAAATGGTGAATGGTTGCAGTCCTGGAAGCATAAGAGACCTAAGCTGTTACCAAAGCCACTTATCAATCCAGACTTGTCCAGTTTACCTCTGCCAATGCCATTTCGCCGTGCAAAGAATGTCAGCAATTAGCGTAGGCCCCATTTCACTCAGTACCGGGCTTTGGAGCAGGCACAAAATACCACGTAAGGGTCTTCAATTGACTAAGTCTATTTCCAGCAGAGGAGAGATCTGAGAAAAAGCCTCCGAAAGAAGATGCTGGGGGATTTTTGGGATTCGTTTTGGGTTTGTACTCCAGAAGACCCCTTATGTTATTTTCCAAAACCCATGTCGCTCTCCCAACCCAGGTCCAGCTGAAGAATAACTTGTTGGTAGGAAAAATTGTGAAAGGTACCAGAGATCCATCGCTCAGCGTGCAAGACGTCAGAATCTCGTCGGAAGTGCATAGTGGAGTTTTCCTTTCGAATGTATTTGTAGTTAGTATCCCCCCGAATTTAGACTGTACCTGGAAAAGATGGAGATTGTTTAGGGAGAACTGAGCAAACGTAGAAAAACTTCCTTTTCCAAAACCACCCGATGACTCCAGAAGTTCTCTGTTAGGAAGGACAGACCAGAGGCTAGGGGAATACGGAATTGCCTAGAACCAACAGAGCGTAAAGCTGAGTGTCCTTCCAGCATCAGCTCTTTCGCTTTTCTATAAAGAACCCGATAAAACAACGTCAGAAAACCGCTGCTGAAAAGGTGGCTTAGCGTGTCATGTGAGACATGGCAGTTTGCCACAAGAGAGCAGGTTCTGCTGGCCGTGACAGGATGGGGAATTAACTTTGCTGAGAAACACAGAGCTTCCTTGAGCGTACAGAGATAGAAAGGAGAGAAGGAGCTCGTCCTTCCCTTCTCCTAACTCGGCTTTGTTTTCCCTCTGTTTTTCTGAGGTTTTTAAACAGTTTGTCTAGGCCCCCGAAGAATACTGTGGCTAAGAGCGAGCAAGAACCTGGAAGTGAGATTTTCCTTTCAGCCATTTGAAGACGGACAGAGAATTAGATGTATACTTCCTGTACGCATTAGCCCAAGAAATGTTCTTGCTTAAAACACCCCTGGCAGTATCTCAAAATGCAGCAGGAGGCTTTTGTATTTTACGAGCAGTTGTGTTCTACTTTTACCGTGTTGATATTCTCCAGAGCCTCTTGACAAACTGCCTGAAGAAATTTCAGCTGTTGCTGAAGAACCTGAAAGGTGTAAAAGAAATATCAGAAAATTGGTAGGCAGCGGTTGGGTTTTTTTTGTTGGTGTTGGGTTTTAAACATTGAGCTGAGTTGGGATGTTTTCTTTTGCCTCTTTATGCCCACCCCCCCCCAGCTCCCGCCCGCAGCCCCAATCCCCCCCGGCTTACTGCCAGCGCTTCCCACTTCTCCGAAGGAGGCTGCTCCATCGCGGGCCTCTCCAAAGAGCAGCAGAGGGGACAGCCGCCCAGTACCACTGCCCTCACCGCCCCGAGGCTGCCGAGTGTGCTGCCCAGTTCCGTGGCCGAGAGGTCATACCTGGGCCCCGTTCGGTGTCCGTGACGTCACAGCTGGGCCCCCTTGCGTGGCTGTGACATCATAGCTGGTGGTGCCGCTGCCCCTGGTGGGCCCGGGGGGTCTTGAGCCCGATGCCCCCGCGCGGTGGCACTGCCCGGCCCTGCCCTCCCCGCCGGCAGCCTGGGAGTGAAGAGCCGCCGCCTTTCTCCTGATGGTTGTTTGGGGGGTTTTGGTGGGGTTTCTTGCTGGTCTTTTAAACTTTTTATTGCACACACCTCCATGAGTGGTCACTGTGGGTGGGCCTGCTCTACAGCGCGGTCACATCTGCGACACGCGTTTTTGTCATTTTTACATTTCAAAAGTAGTATTTGGAGGGAATCAGAATCTGGATGCGGCAGTTGATCAGTCCAGCTCATAGTCCATGTTTTAATCATCAGGTTTTGATGACTGAGATACCCGCTTCAGAGCATTATTGTACAGCTATGTTGAGTCTCTCTGTCTTTATTGCGTGCTTCTGTAAATTGTGTTACCCGCCCACTGCCCCGCAAGTCCCAGTGGATACCTCCAGCTTTGCCGGCCCCAGCAGAAGTGGTGTCTTGCGTGGGGGGCGGGGGGATGTGGGGGAAATAATGGGAGACTGGGGAGGAGGATTGTAAACATGCTCAAGGGACTGGCGGGTGGGTGTCAAAAAGCAGCTGTGTCACCGTAACTGTTGTGTAGGTTTGTGTGTTGGACAAGTAGAACGTCTGTGCTCAGATAACATAGGCCTGTGATGGGCTCGGAGGCCCCTTATCGACCATGCTTGAGATTGCTGCCCTGCTGAGGGAAAGACGAACGCACAGTGGAAAAATACGCCTGCTCCGTCCCCGATACAGGAGGCGACAAGCAGCAGGTTGGTGAGCTTTTTGCTCGCTCGCAGGACCCAGCTCTGCGGTGCCGGCGTCCCCGCTTACGTGCCTCCGCCCGGGTGCTGGTGCGGCGATTCCCCAGCTCGTGAGTTAACGAGAATAAATTTACTCGCTGCATTTCACCTGTGGTTTTGTGGTTGTTCCTGCGTCCTGCCTGTGCCGGCTCGCACATTGTGACGGGAATAATTTGAAGCCAGAAAGCCCAGAGAAGTGTATTAATACACATTAATTTACAGATTAATTCCTGTGATCAGAATCTGAACCGATGCTGTGAATTAATAGAACTGACCTCTGAGATTCAAGGGCAGCTCTTCACAATCCTCAGTGAGACTTCTCGAGAAGGTAAATCGGTGCCTTGTCTTGTTCCTGACACGTTTCACGTGTGTCATGTTTTCAAGCTCTGTCTCTTCCTGTACGTGTTCTCACAATTTCTCAAAGCATTTTCTCAGGCGGGCATTATGCTGGTGTGGAAATAATAGAAACTCGCCTCCTGCCGTGGCTAGGCACTTGTTTTTCCTGTGGCACTTCAGGAAGTCTCTTTGAAACCAACCTCTCTCTCACTCAGGTGTGTAGGAAATTTATTTTAAGGGAAGAAAACGGTGTGCATTTGTACGGGCAGGAGAGCTTTAATGGCTTGCTGTTAATAACAGGCCAGATGGCTGCGCTGCCATTCAGTGAGACCTGGACAGGCTGGCGAGCTGGGCGGGTGGGCATTTAATGAAATTTAAGAAGGGCAAGCGTAGAGTCTTGCATCTGGGAAAGAACAACCCCAGGTAGCAGTATAGGTTGGGGACGGAGCTGTTTAGAGAGCAGCGCAGGGGGAGGGGACCTGGGGGTCCTGGTGGGCAGCAGGATGGCCATGAGCCAGCCAGGTGCCCTCGTGGCCACGAAGGCCAGTGGCATCCTGGGGTGGATTAGAAGGCGTGTGGTCAGTAGTTTGAGAGAGGTTCCCCTGCCCCTCTACTGTGCCCTGGTGAGACCGCATCTGGAATAGTGTGTCCAGTTCTGGGCCCCTCAGTTCCAGAAGGACAGGGAACTGCTTGAGAGAGCCCAGCGCAGAGCCACAAAGGTGATTAAGGGGGTGGAGCATCTCCCTTCTGACGAAAGGCTGAGGGAGCTGGATCTCTTTGGCTGGGAGAAGAGGAGCCTGAGGGGTGACCTCATTAATGTTTATAAATGCGTAAAGGGCGAGTGTCAGGAGGATGGAGCCGGGCTCTTCTCGGTGGTGGACAACGGTGGGTTTTGCTTCTGGCAGAGGAGCTGGGAGACACGCCAGCCCCCTACGTAAAAGGGTTTTGTATAGTGCCTGGCCATCGCAGTGGAATGACAGTCAATGAACTGTTGCATGCTGAGCAAACCTGGCTAAAAATCGGTTGAGTAGCTGCAGTGCCGTACTTGTTGAAGGGCCTACAACGTGGCCTAAGTAGTTATGGTGTGTAGTCGGTCTGTGGACATCTGAGGAGATCAAAACCCATTGTGGTTAGATGGAGGCAGAAAGAGAGACAGATTTTCAAGTAAGTGACTAGGACTGAACAGCTTTTGTCCAGTTGCATGGAAGACGTTTTGTGGAGCCCTGTAGTGTCCAAATGACTGACTTAATTGCTTGAGAAACAAATGTGTGCAGTTCGTGCCCGTTCCACGGCCGTTGCAGAGGTAGCTCCAAGTGACAGACCCTTTCTCGTGCATCGTATTAGCATGAGAGCAATGAATGTTCCCTGTACCCTGAACTTGCAGCTATCTCCGGCTTTCATAGAGTTGCAGAATCACCTAATGGTTTGGGCTGGAAGGGCCTGTCAAAGATCATCTAGTCCAGCCCCTCTGCTGGTGATGATGGGGTTGTCATCCACTAGATCAGGCTGCTCAAAGACCCATCCAACCTGACCTGAATTAGTTGTAAATTCTGAAAGACTCCTTTCATACTTTGGGTTAAAAATCCCAAGTTACTAATATTTGAACGAATATATAAAATGACTTCAAATGACGTAGGTTCTCTCTAACCCTTTGACCCGTTTTGATAGAATCATAGACTCATAGAATGTATTGGGTTGGAAGGGTCATCGAGTCCAACCCCCCTACAGTAAGCAGGGACATCTCTAACTAGGTCAGGTCGCTCCGAGCCCCATCAAGCCTGACCTTGAACGTCTCCAGGGATGGGGCTTCCACTGCCCCTCTGGGCAAGCTGTTGCACTGATCCACCACCCTCATATTAAAGAACTTTCTTCCTGATGTCCAACCTAAATCTACCCTTTTCTAGCTTAAAACCATTACCCCTCGTCGTGTCGCTACAAACCCTTGTGAATAGTTCTTCCCCTGCCGCCTTATAGGCCCCTTTCAGGTACTGGAAGGTTGCTGGCAGGTCCCCCCTCCATCCCTCTGATCATTTTCGTGGCCCTCCTCTGGACACACTCCAACAGGTCCATGTCTTTCTTGTGTTGGGGGCTCCAGAGACGGACGCAGTACTCCAGGTGAAGTCTCACCAGGGCACAGCAGAGGGGCAGAATCATCTCTCCAGATCTGCTGGCCACGTATCTTTTGATGCAGCCCAGGATGCGATTGGCCTTCTGGGCTGCGGTTGCACACTGGTGGCTCATGTCCAGCTTTTCATCCACCGGTACCCACAAGTCTTTTTCCACAGGGCTGCTCTGTAGCCTGTCTTCTCCCGGCCTTTATTGATACTGGCAGTTGCTCCAGCCCAGGTGCAGCACCCTGCACTTGGCCTTGTTGAACTTCATGAGGTTCACCTGGGCCCACCTCTCCAGCCTGTCCAGGTCCCTCTGGACGGCATCCCATCCCTCCGGCATTATCGACTGCACCACCCAGCTTGGTGTCATCAGCAAACTTGCTGAGGGTGCACTCACTGCCACTGTCAGTATCACTGATGAAGATATTAAACAGCACTGGTCCCAGTACGGCCCCCTGAGGGACACCACTTGTCACCGTTTTCCATCTGGACATCGAGCCATTGGCCACTACTCTCTGGATGCGACCATCCAGCCAATTCCTTATCCACTGAACAGTCCACCCATCGAAGCCGTATCTCTCCAACATACAGAGAAGGACGCTGGGGGGGACCGTGTCCAAGGCCTTACAGAAGACCAGATAGATGACATCTGTAGCTCTTCGCTTGTCCACTGATGCAGTCGTTCCACTGTAGAAAGCCACTAGGTTGGTCAGGCAGGACTTGCCCGTAGTAAAGCCCTGCTGATGGTCTTGAATCGCCTCTCTGTCCTCCACGTGCCTTAGCCCAGCTTCTAGGAGGATCTGTTCCATGATCTTCGGAGGCACAGAGGTGAGGCTGACAGGTCGGTGGTTCCCAGGGTCCTCCTTTCTACCCTTTTTGAAAATGGGTGTAATGTTTCCTTTCTTCGCGTCACTAGGGACTTCACCTGACTGCCATGACTTTTCAAATATCACAGAGAGTGGCTTGGCAACTGCATCAGCCTATTCCCTCCGGACTCTGGGATGCACTTCATCAGGTCCCACGGACTTAGAATCCTAGAATCATTCAGGTTGGAAAAGACCTTTGAGATCATCGAGTCCAACCATCAACCCTACTCTACCAAGTACACCCCTAAAGCAGGTCTCCAAGCGCTTGTGTAGGTTCATGTTCCTCAGATGGTCACGAACCTCGTCCTCACTTACGGTGGGAGGGACTTTTGTCTCCCTGGTCCCCGTCTTGTGGGCCATTAACTTGAGAGCTGTGAGGAGGGAGGTCGGCAGTGAAAACTGAGGCAAAATGTTGTTGAGGACCTCCGCCTTCTCCTTGTCTGTTGTTACTAGTTCACCATTGCTGCTCGTCATGGGGGGTACGCTTTCTTTGACCTTCCTTTTCTGGTTTAAATACTTGTAGAAACCCTTCTTGTTTTTCTTTGCGTCCCTTGCCGAGTTCAGCTGCAGCTGCGCCTTGGCCTTCCTGACCTCGTCCCTGCAGAACCAGGCAACATCCCTATCCTCTTCCCAGGATACCTGTCCCTGCTTCCACTGCCTGTGCTGTTCCATCTTGCCTTTTAGTTTGACCAGCAGGTCTCAACTCAGCCATGCTGGGCTCTTGCCCTCCTTGCCCCATTTGTTACACCTGGGGACTGAGAGCTCTTGTGCTCTGTGGAAAGCGTCCTTAAAGATCTGCCAGCTCTGCTCTGCTCCCTAGTCCCTCAGGGCCGTTTCCCAGGAGGTCCTATTGACTAACTCCTTGAAGAGCTGGAGGTTTGCTTTCCTAACATTTAAGGTCCTGACTGTGCTTTTCATCTGCCTCCTACCCCTTAGGACAGCGAAGTGCACTAGTGCATGATCCCTGCAGCGCAGGCTGCCTCCAGTCTTGACAGCCCTGATGAGTTCACTTGCCTTTGTGACTATCAGGTCCAATATGGCATCCCCTCGGGTAGGGCTGTCTATTTCTTGCCTTAAAAAGTTGTCATCTAGGCACTGCGGGAGTCTCCTGGATTGCCTGCAGCTTGCCGTGCCACTTTTCCAACAGATGTCGGTCGGGGTGGCTGAAATCCCCCAGCAGGATGGTGGCCTGTGTGCGCGATGTCTCCTGGAGCTGTGGTAAGAAAGCTTCATCAATAGGTTCCCCTTGATCGGGTGGCCTGTAGCAGACACTAGCCACAAGGCTCCCTTTGTCGTCTTGATGCCTAATTTTTACCCGCAAGCTTTCAGCCTTCTTGTGGCTGTTCTTTAACGACAGCTCTTCACACTCCGTCCATTTTGGAACATAGAGGGCAACACCTCCAGCCCTCCTTCCACTCCTGTCCCTTCTGAACAGCTTGTAGCCATCAATAGCCACACTCTAGTCATAGGATTCCTCCCACCAAGCTTCAGTAATGGCCACTATGTCGTTGCCTTCCTGTAGCACGGTAGCGTCCCGTTCCCCCTGTTTGTTGCCCACGCTGCGTGCATTGGTGCAGAGGCACTTCAGCTGGTCTGCCGGCCATGTCACCTTCTTAGAGGGACACACCTTTATAAAAGAAAAGGTAATAGTAAGAGTAAGGAAATATACAATATGTAAAAACATATACAAAACCAATACGGATCCCAGCTCCCCCCACCCTGATGATGATACATCACCACCACGCTGCAGGGCTGGCACTGGGGCAGTCCCAGGCTGGACGTGGCAGCAGACAGGAACCGGATGCAGGAGCTGGACTCAGGCCGTGAATTCAGGGATGCACGGCTCGGGATTGACGACAGAAGAACAGACAGAGTCCTCCTCAGATGTCGGCCGTTGAAGAAGAGAGAGAGACCCTCGTGATCCCTCCGCTTTATACTGAATATGACGTCTATGGGATGGAATATTCTGTAGGTCAGGTTTGGGTGTCCAGTTCGCTCCTCCCTGCAGCTGCGACCTTTTTCGTGCTTGCGACCCTTTTCACTCCCGGCACCCCAACACGGAGCACAAGATTTAGCAGTGACCTCGGTCGCTATAAGAACAAGTATAAGCAAGGGCCTCTCTGCATCCCATTCCTTGGTATGGACTATAAACTTCAGGCCTTATCACTGCTAGAAGCAGTCACTGTCTGGCAAAACATGCTGCTGCTGTTTCAGAAAGTGCCGTTAGTTAGAGGAGACCGAACCGACAAATTAAAGCACTAAACCAGAATTAGCCCAAACCAGGGCACCCTACCATGAGCTTGCCTCCACTCCCTCTTTTCATGTAGGCTTCTGCCTTTGGCCTGACAGGGGCAGGGTATGGAGGCCCCTTGATCCTGGCTGCTCTCCGATGGCTGCTCCCATTTGCGTTTCAAGGAGGGCAGAGGGTGGCCCCACCAGTCCGTCGCCTGTTCCGCCTGCCTGACGCTCCTCAGCCTTTCAACTCCTTTGCGCAGCTCTGCCACCAGGCTGAGCAGATCATCCCGCTGCTCACAGCGGACGCAGCAGTTCTCATGGCGGCCGCTTGTGGCCTGCGCAGGGCTCCGGCACGCCCCGCAGGCCGTCGCCTGGGCGGCTGCGTCTTTCCGCGCGAGCTCCGTCAGGTTCCTGTGGCCCTTTTGGCGAGCGCGGAGACTGCTGCCTTGTGGCGGGCAGAGGCCGTGGCCGAGCTGCTCGCGGGGCGCTCGGCTGCTTAAGAAGTCGCCGCCGCTGCTGCCGCCGCTGCTGCACCGCCCACCGGCTGAGCGCCCCTCCCGCGCGAACGGCCGCGCTCTGCCGGCCCGCGCCACCCGCTCGCCCGGCAGCGAGGCCTTGCCGGGGGACGGCCACTCGCCTCCCGTTTACTCGGGGCACGGCGACCTGGTGGCCGCGCTTCCAAGGGGCCGCTTTGGTAACGAGGGTGTGCGGGCTGGGCGAGGGACCGTTGGAGCCGTTACGCCTCGCGCAGAGCTGCCGCCGGTGGTGCTGGCTCTGCCGAAACCGCCTCAGCCGCCCGCCCTCAAGCTGCCGCTTTTCCCGGCCTCAGAAAGGCCCAGAAGAGCCTTTTTGTGCGGCGAATCCCTTCCCCTGTGCGGGCCTACCTGCCGCTGGAGCTGATCTCTCGGCGAGAGAGAAGCAGCGTGATATTACTAAAGCTCATGATTTTTGGTATATACTGGATTAGTGGCTTGATAAATAGGCAAGATACTGCTCTCATTACCTTGTGACGGGTGTTTCCCCCAGAGCCGTAGAAACTTGGCCTTGCAGTGATGCCATGCTAGGGGCATCTGAGGACAACTGCATAGGTGTGTGAAACTGAGCGGGTACAGTCTTGACAGCGGGAAGCTCCACTTCCAAGGGAATGTCAGGGGCCATCTTAGACACCGCTTTCGGCTGGGCAGGGCACATGGAGGCAACCGTGCCAAGTGAAGAGGGGGTGCTGCGTCCCCTGCCCCAGTCAGTCCCCGAAGCAGCGCTGCATCCACCGTGTTAATAGCCAGATTGCGGAAGAGTGGGCAATGTGTGCCGGATTATAGAGAAGAGAGAGAAAAGTACAGGAACACGGTGATGTTAACAGGGGTGAAATTAGAACAGAGAGAGAGAAAAGCAAAAGGAGAGAAAGTAGAGAAGAGCAACAGTATGTGTATTGATTGAAAAGAATTTTCCTGCCAGTTATAATGCAGTCCTTGGAATTCTGGCCTGCATGTTCTTGGAAGATAGTGAAAATTCTTCGCTTGAATAATCTAGAACATAAGATTATTTACAGGTAGTTTTTAGTCATTCGACTGTATGTATCAGTCATGATACAAGCGCGTGCTCTATTACGTTTGCAGTCTTGTATTGCGGGCCAGGTAAATAAGTGTTAGTTTGCGGCAATCAGTCTTCCGGAATTACTGGAGAAATAGGAAGAAGATAAGCAAAAGACAGAAAGGACTGGACATCAGAATTGTAAATGTTTTACAGATGGAAGTGTTTTTTTTACAAGTTCTTTGAAGCAAGAGACAGTTGTAGATTATCAGGAATTGCCTGGAAAAGGAAATCAGCTAATAAGATATTAGAGAGTAAAGCTCACACCTTGTGGATTGTAATTCCAAAGCTTTATATTTAGAACAGAAATTTCTGTACAAATTCTAGCGGGATCTTCAGCGCAACAGTTAGATTGCGTGGTTCGCGTGCGGTGGTAGCTGGTAACCAGGCTTCTGCTGCCCACAGACTATAGAGCTGTAGCTTGGCGTCGGAGATCCAGGTAATCCTCGTGGAAACGGCGGAAGCGAGACTGTAATAGATCTCTCTCCTTTTCCACAGCCCACAGGTGATTTTCTACTCGTAAGCATCTCCAAGTCAGATTTCTGAGGTCACTGTTGTGTTTGGAAAGTGTTTGGCTGTATTCCTGCAGCTTTTTCTTGAGAAACTGATGGTCCTCATTCAAGATTGCTACTGCTTTTGACAACTTTGCGCAGTGTCTCTCTGCGCTGGTCAAGTTGGACTGTAAAAGGTCAATGCGTGCTTCTGTGTTTCCCAGTGGAGTCGTGAGTTTCTTTTCTGCATAAGCTTTGCCTGAGGGGAATTTCTCCAAGTCTTTGTTATCACACGTTGGCAGCATATCTTTCACAATCCTGGGAGAAGACTTAGCCTGGAATCTGTCCCCTTCCCTGTAATTGAGTCTAAATTCTTGATGTACGTTTTTGCTTGGGGATCCCATTTCTTCTCTGTATACTCTTGTAGGAGAACCACCGCACGTGTTGGCACCTTCGGAGTCCTTGGAATTCCTTGCAATTCTCTCCTGAATTTGGGTAATTCTCTCTGGAATTTGGGAAGTTCCTTGAAATTCTCTCCCGAATTTGGGAGCAGGTGTATGATGTTTAGATTGACTCCTCCAGACCCTCTCATGGGTGGCGTTCCACCTGCCTGTCTCCAAACCGCTGCCAGAGAGCAACTGTCCACATCGATGTTCGCTTTCGGTTGCAAGTATCCTGTTGTTGCCAAGCCCATCTTCTGAATTTTCAACTTTGCCGGTTGCTGCAGTTTCCAGCGAAATCCCGCGTGGAACATGTATGACGCCACTTCCAGTATTGGAATTTGCTTCCACATGCTCATCTGCACAGGGCCGCTGATCACGGTGGACTTTTCCCTTAGAAGGCAGCGATTCAGGATTTTGCATAGGCTACCCCATAAAATTAAAAACAAATGGAGAAAAACCTGTCAGGCTGGAGAAATGGTGAATGGTTGCAGTCCTGGAAGCATAAGAGACCTAAGCTGTTACCAAAGCCACTTATCAATCCAGACTTGTCCAGTTTACCTCTGCCAATGCCATTTCGCCGTGCAAAGAATGTCAGCAATTAGCGTAGGCCCCATTTCACTCAGTACCGGGCTTTGGAGCAGGCACAAAATACCACGTAAGGGTCTTCAATTGACTAAGTCTATTTCCAGCAGAGGAGAGATCTGAGAAAAAGCCTCCGAAAGAAGATGCTGGGGGATTTTTGGGATTCGTTTTGGGTTTGTACTCCAGAAGACCCCTTATGTTATTTTCCAAAACCCATGTCGCTCTCCCAACCCAGGTCCAGCTGAAGAATAACTTGTTGGTAGGAAAAATTGTGAAAGGTACCAGAGATCCATCGCTCAGCGTGCAAGACGTCAGAATCTCGTCGGAAGTGCATAGTGGAGTTTTCCTTTCGAATGTATTTGTAGTTAGTATCCCCCCGAATTTAGACTGTACCTGGAAAAGATGGAGATTGTTTAGGGAGAACTGAGCAAACGTAGAAAAACTTCCTTTTCCAAAACCACCCGATGACTCCAGAAGTTCTCTGTTAGGAAGGACAGACCAGAGGCTAGGGGAATACGGAATTGCCTAGAACCAACAGAGAGTAAAGCTGAGTGTCCTTCCAGCATCAGCTCTTTCGCTTTTCTATAAAGAACCCGATAAAACAACGTCAGAAAACCGCTGCTGAAAAGGTGGCTTAGCGTGTCATGTGAGACATGGCAGTTTGCCACAAGAGAGCAGGTTCTGCTGGCCGTGACAGGATGGGGAATTAACTTTGCTGAGAAACACAGAGCTTCCTTGAGCGTACAGAGATAGAAAGGAGAGAAGGAGCTCGTCCTTCCCTTCTCCTAACTCGGCTTTGTTTTCCCTCTGTTTTTCTGAGGTTTTTAAACAGTTTGTCTAGGCCCCCGAAGAATACTGTGGCTAAGAGCGAGCAAGAACCTGGAAGTGAGATTTTCCTTTCAGCCATTTGAAGACGGACAGAGAATTAGATGTATACTTCCTGTACGCATTAGCCCAAGAAATGTTCTTGCTTAAAACACCCCTGGCAGTATCTCAAAATGCAGCAGGAGGCTTTTGTATTTTACGAGCAGTTGTGTTCTACTTTTACCGTGTTGATATTCTCCAGAGCCTCTTGACAAACTGCCTGAAGAAATTTCAGCTGTTGCTGAAGAACCTGAAAGGTGTAAAAGAAATATCAGAAAATTGGTAGGCAGCGGTTGGGTTTTTTTTGTTGGTGTTGGGTTTTAAACATTGAGCTGAGTTGGGATGTTTTCTTTTGCCTCTTTATGCCCAGCCCCCCCCCGGCTCCCGCCCGCAGCCCCAATCCCCCCCGGCTTACTGCCAGCGCTTCCCACTTCTCCGAAGGAGGCTGCTCCATCGCGGGCCTCTCCAAAGAGCAGCAGAGGGGACAGCCGCCCAGTGCCACTGCCCTCACCGCCCCGAGGCTGCCGAGTGTGCTGCCCAGTTCCGTGGCCGAGAGGTCATACCTGGGCCCCGTTCGGTGTCCGTGACGTCACAGCTGGGCCCCCCTGCGTGGCTGTGACATCATAGCTGGTGGTGCCGCTGCCCCTGGTGGGCCCGGGGGGGTCTTGAGCCCGATGCCCCCGCGCGGTGGCACTGCCCGGCCCTGCCCTCCCCGCCGGCAGCCTGGGAGTGAAGAGCCGCCGCCTTTCTCCTGATGGTTGTTTGGGGGGTTTTGGTGGGGTTTCTTGCTGGTCTTTTAAACTTTTTATTGCACACACCTCCATGAGTGGTCACTGTGGGTGGGCCTGCTCTACAGCGCGGTCACATCTGCGACACGTGTTTTTGTCATTTTTACATTTCAAAAGTAGTATTTGGAGGGAATCAGAATCTGGATGCGGCAGTTGATCAGTCCAGCTCATAGTCCATGTTTTAATCATCAGGTTTTGATGACTGAGATACCCGCTTCAGAGCATTATTGTACAGCTATGTTGAGTCTCTCTGTCTTTATTGCGTGCTTCTGTAAATTGTGTTACCCGCCCACTGCCCCGCAAGTCCCAGTGGATACCTCCAGCTTTGCCGGCCCCAGCAGAAGTGGTGTCTTGCGTGGGGGGCGGGGGGATGTGGGGGAAATAATGGGAGACTGGGGAGGAGGATTGTAAACATGCTCAAGGGACTGGCGGGTGGGTGTCAAAAAGCAGCTGTGTCACCGTAACTGTTGTGTAGGTTTGTGTGTTGGACAAGTAGAACGTCTGTGCTCAGATAACATAGGCCTGTGATGGGCTCGGAGGCCCCTTATCGACCATGCTTGAGATTGCTGCCCTGCTGAGGGAAAGACGAACGCACAGTGGAAAAATACGCCTGCTCCGTCCCCGATACAGGAGGCGACAAGCAGCAGGTTGGTGAGCTTTTTGCTCGCTCGCAGGACCCAGCTCTGCGGTGCCGGCGTCCCCGCTTACGTGCCTCCGCCCGGGTGCTGGTGCGGCGATTCCCCAGCTCGCGAGTTAACGAGAATAAATTTACTCGTTGCATTTCACCTGTGGTTTTGTGGTTGTTCCTGCGTCCTGCCTGTGCCGGCTCGCACATTGTGACGGGAATAATTTGAAGCCAGAAAGCCCAGAGAAGTGTATTAATACACATTAATTTACAGATTAATTCCTGTGATCAGAATCTGAACCGATGCTGTGAATTAATAGAACTGACCTCTGAGATTCAAGGGCAGCTCTTCACAATCCTCAGTGAGACTTCTCGAGAAGGTAAATCGGTGCCTTGTCTTGTTCCTGACACGTTTCACGTGTGTCATGTTTTCAAGCTCTGTCTCTTCCTGTACGTGTTCTCACAATTTCTCAAAGCATTTTCTCAGGCGGGCATTATGCTGGTGTGGAAATAATAGAAACTCGCCTCCTGCTGTGGCTAGGCACTTGTTTTTCCTGTGGCACTTCAGGAAGTCTCTTTGAAACCAACCTCTCTCTCACTCAGGTGTGTAGGAAATTTATTTTAAGGGAAGAAAACGGTGTGCATTTGTACGGGCAGGAGAGCTTTAATGGCTTGCTGTTAATAACAGGCCAGATGGCTGCGCTGCCATTCAGTGAGACCTGGACAGGCTGGCGAGCTGGGCGGGTGGGCATTTAATGAAATTTAAGAAGGGCAAGCGTAGAGTCTTGCATCTGGGAAAGAACAACCCCAGGTAGCAGTATAGGTTGGGGACGGAGCTGTTTAGAGAGCAGCGCAGGGGGAGGGGACCTGGGGGTCCTGGTGGGCAGCAGGATGGCCATGAGCCAGCCAGGTGCCCTCGTGGCCACGAAGGCCAGTGGCATCCTGGGGTGGATTAGAAGGCGTGTGGTCAGTAGTTTGAGAGAGGTTCCCCTGCCCCTCTACTGTGCCCTGGTGAGACCGCATCTGGAATAGTGTGTCCAGTTCTGGGCCCCTCAGTTCCAGAAGGACAGGGAACTGCTTGAGAGAGCCCAGCGCAGAGCCACAAAGGTGATTAAGGGGGTGGAGCATCTCCCTTCTGACGAAAGGCTGAGGGAGCTGGATCTCTTTGGCTGGGAGAAGAGGAGCCTGAGGGGTGACCTCATTAATGTTTATAAATGCGTAAAGGGCGAGTGTCAGGAGGATGGAGCCGGGCTCTTCTCGGTGGTGGACAACGGTGGGTTTTGCTTCTGGCAGAGGAGCTGGGAGACACGCCAGCCCCCTACGTAAAAGGGTTTTGTATAGTGCCTGGCCATCGCAGTGGAATGACAGTCAATGAACTGTTGCATGCTGAGCAAACCTGGCTAAAAATCGGTTGAGTAGCTGCAGTGCCGTACTTGTTGAAGGGCCTACAACGTGGCCTAAGTAGTTATGGTGTGTAGTCGGTCTGTGGACATCTGAGGAGATCAAAACCCATTGTGGTAAGATGGAGGCAGAAAGAGAGACAGATTTTCAAGTAAGTGACTAGGACTGAACAGCTTTTGTCCAGTTGCATGGAAGACGTTTTGTGGAGCCCTGTAGTGTCCAAATGACTGACTTAATTGCTTGAGAAACAAATGTGTGCAGTTCGTGCCCGTTCCACGGCCGTTGCAGAGGTAGCTCCAAGTGACAGACCCTTTCTCGTGCATCGTATTAGCATGAGAGCAATGAATGTTCCCTGTACCCTGAACTTGCAGCTATCTCCGGCTTTCATAGAGTTGCAGAATCACCTAATGGTTTGGGCTGGAAGGGCCTGTCAAAGATCATCTAGTCCAGCCCCTCTGCTGGTGATGATGGGGTTGTCATCCACTAGATCAGGCTGCTCAAAGACCCATCCAACCTGACCTGAATTAGTTGTAAATTCTGAAAGACTCCTTTCATACTTTGGGTTAAAAATCCCAAGTTACTAATATTTGAACGAATATATAGAATGACTTCAAATGACGTAGGTTCTCTCTAACCCTTTGACCCGTTTTGATAGAATCATAGACTCATAGAATGTATTGGGTTGGAAGGGTCATCGAGTCCAACCCCCCTACAGTAAGCAGGGACATCTCTAACTAGGTCAGGTCGCTCCGAGCCCCATCAAGCCTGACCTTGAACGTCTCCAGGGATGGGGCTTCCACTGCCCCTCTGGGCAAGCTGTTGCACTGATCCACCACCCTCATATTAAAGAACTTTCTTCCTGATGTCCAACCTAAATCTACCCTTTTCTAGCTTAAAACCATTTCCCCTCGTCGTGTCGCTACAAACCCTTGTGAATAGTTCTTCCCCTGCCGCCTTATAGGCCCCTTTCAGGTACTGGAAGGTTGCTGGCAGGTCCCCTCTCCATCCCTCTGATCATTTTCGTGGCCCTCCTCTGGACACGCTCCAACAGGTCCATGTCTTTCTTGTGTTGGGGGCTCCAGAGACGGACGCAGTACTCCAGGTGAAGTCTCACCAGGGCACAGCAGAGGGGCAGAATCATCTCTCCAGATCTGCTGGCCACGTATCTTTTGATGCAGCCCAGGATGCGATTGGCCTTCTGGGCTGCGGTTGCACACTGGTGGCTCATGTCCAGCTTTTCATCCACCGGTACCCACAAGTCTTTTTCCACAGGGCTGCTCTGTAGCCTGTCTTCTCCCGGCCTTTATTGATACTGGCAGTTGCTCCAGCCCAGGTGCAGCACCCTGCACTTGGCCTTGTTGAACTTCATGAGGTTCACCTGGGCCCACCTCTCCAGCCTGTCCAGGTCCCTCTGGACGGCATCCCATCCCTCCGGCATTATCGACTGCACCACCCAGCTTGGTGTCATCAGCAAACTTGCTGAGGGTGCACTCACTGCCACTGTCAGTATCACTGATGAAGATATTAAACAGCACTGGTCCCAGTACGGCCCCCTGAGGGACACCACTTGTCACCGTTTTCCATCTGGACATCGAGCCATTGGCCACTACTCTCTGGATGCGACCATCCAGCCAATTCCTTATCCACTGAACAGTCCACCCATCGAAGCCGTATCTCTCCAACATACAGAGAAGGACGCTGGGGGGGACCGTGTCCAAGGCCTTACAGAAGACCAGATAGATGACATCTGTAGCTCTTCGCTTGTCCACTGATGCAGTCGTTCCACTGTAGAAAGCCACTAGGTTGGTCAGGCAGGACTTGCCCGTAGTAAAGCCCTGCTGATGGTCTTGAATCGCCTCTCTGTCCTCCACGTGCCTTAGCCCAGCTTCTAGGAGGATCTGTTCCATGATCTTTGGAGGCACAGAGGTGAGGCTGACAGGTCGGTGGTTCCCAGGGTCCTCCTTTCTACCCTTTTTGAAAGTGGGTGTAATGTTTCCTTTCTTCGCGTCACTAGGGACTTCACCTGACTGCCATGACTTTTCAAATATCACAGAGAGTGGCTTGGCAACTGCATCAGCCTATTCCCTCCGGACTCTGGGATGCACTTCATCAGGTCCCACGGACTTAGAATCCTAGAATCATTCAGGTTGGAAAAGACCTTTGAGATCATCGAGTCCAACCATCAACCCTACTCTACCAAGTACACCCCTAAAGCAGGTCTCCAAGCGCTTGTGTAGGTTCATGTTCCTCAGATGGTCACGAACCTCGTCCTCACTTACGGTGGGAGGGACTTTTGTCTCCCTGGTCCCCGTCTTGTGGGCCATTAACTTGAGAGCTGTGAGGAGGGAGGTCGGCAGTGAAAACTGAGGCAAAATGTTGTTGAGGACCTCCGCCTTCTCCTTGTCTGTTGTTACTAGTTCACCATTGCTGCTCGTCATGGGGGGTACGCTTTCTTTGACCTTCCTTTTCTGGTTTAAATACTTGTAGAAACCCTTCTTGTTTTTCTTTGCGTCCCTCGCCGAGTTCAGCTGCAGCTGCGCCTTGGCCTTCCTGACCTCGTCCCTGCAGAACCAGGCAACATCCCTATCCTCTTCCCAGGATACCTGTCCCTGCTTCCACTGCCTGTGCTGTTCCATCTTGCCTTTTAGTTTGACCAGCAGGTCTCAACTCAGCCATGCTGGGCTCTTGCCCTCCTTGCCCCATTTGTTACACCTGGGGACTGAGAGCTCTTGTGCTCTGTGGAAAGCGTCCTTAAAGATCTGCCAGCTCTGCTCTGCTCCCTAGTCCCTCAGGGCCGTTTCCCAGGAGGTCCTATTGACTAACTCCTTGAAGAGCTGGAGGTTTGCTTTCCTAACATTTAAGGTCCTGACTGTGCTTTTCATCTGCCTCCTACCCCTTAGGACAGCGAAGTGCACTAGTGCATGATCCCTGCAGCGCAGGCTGCCTCCAGTCTTGACAGCCCTGATGAGTTCACTTGCCTTTGTGACTATCAGGTCCAATATGGCATCCCCTCGGGTAGGGCTGTCTATTTCTTGCCTTAAAAAGTTGTCATCTAGGCACTGCGGGAGTCTCCTGGATTGCCTGCAGCTTGCCGTGCCACTTTTCCAACAGATGTCGGTCGGGGTGGCTGAAATCCCCCAGCAGGATGGTGGCCTGTGTGCGCGATGTCTCCTGGAGCTGTGGTAAGAAAGCTTCATCAATAGGTTCCCCTTGATCGGGTGGCCTGTAGCAGACACTAGCCACAAGGCTCCCTTTGTCGTCTTGATGCCTAATTTTTACCCGCAAGCTTTCAGCCTTCTTGTGGCTGTTCTTTAACGACAGCTCTTCACACTCCGTCCGTTTTGGAACATAGAGGGCAACACCTCCAGCCCTCCTTCCACTCCTGTCCCTTCTGAACAGCTTGTAGCCATCAATAGCCACACTCTAGTCATAGGATTCCTCCCACCAAGCTTCAGTAATGGCCACTATGTCGTTGCCTTCCTGTAGCACGGTAGCGTCCCGTTCCCCCTGTTTGTTGCCCACGCTGCGTGCATTGGTGCAGAGGCACTTCAGCTGGTCTGCCGGCCGTGTCACCTTCTTAGAGGGACACACCTTTATAAAAGAAAAGGTAATAGTAAGAGTAAGGAAATATACAATATGTAAAAACATATACAAAACCAATACGGATCCCAGCTCCCCCCACCCTGATGATGATACATCACCACCACGCTGCAGGGCTGGCACTGGGGCAGTCCCAGGCTGGACGTGGCAGCAGACAGGAACCGGATGCAGGAGCTGGACTCAGGCCGTGAATTCAGGGATGCACGGCTCGGGATTGACGACAGAAGAACAGACAGAGTCCTCCTCAGATGTCGGCCGTTGAAGAAGAGAGAGAGACCCTCGTGATCTCTCCGCTTTACACTGAATATGACGTCTATGGGATGGAATATTCTGTAGGTCAGGTTTGGGTGTCCAGTTCGCTCCTCCCTGCAGCTGCGACCTTTTTCGTGCTTGCGACCCTTTTCACTCCTGGCACCCCAACACGGAGCACAAGATTTAGCAGTGACCTTGGTCGCTATAAGAACAAGTATAAGCAAGGGCCTCTCTGCATCCCATTCCTTGGTATGGACTATAAACTTCAGGCCTTATCACTGCTAGAAGCAGTCACTGTCTGGCAAAACATGCTGCTGCTGTTTCAGAAAGTGCCGTTAGTTAGAGGAGACCGAACCGACAAATTAAAGCACTAAACCAGAATTAGCCCAAACCAGGGCACCCTACCATGAGCTTGCCTCCACTCCCTCTTTTCATGTAGGCTTCTGCCTTTGGCCTGACAGGGGCAGGGTATGGAGGCCCCTTGATCCTGGCTGCTCTCCGATGGCTGCTCCCATTTGCGTTTCAAGGAGGGCAGAGGGTGGCCCCACCAGTCCGTCGCCTGTTCCGCCTGCCTGACGCTCCTCAGCCTTTCAACTCCTTTGCGCAGCTCTGCCACCAGGCTGAGCAGATCATCCCGCTGCTCACAGCGGACGCAGCAGTTCTCATGGCGGCCGCTTGTGGCCTGCGCAGGGCTCCGGCACGCCCCGCAGGCCGTCGCCTGGGCGGCTGCGTCTTTCCGCGGGAGCTCCGTCAGGTTCCTGTGGCCCTTTTGGCGAGCGCGGAGACTGCTGCCTTGTGGCGGGCAGAGGCCGTGGCCGAGCTGCTCGCGGGGCGCTCGGCTGCTTAAGAAGTCGCCGCCGCTGCTGCCGCCGCTGCTGCACCGCCCACCGGCTGAGCGCCCCTCCTGCGCGAACGGCCGCGCTCTGCCGGCCCGCGCCGCCCGCTCGCCCGGCAGCGAGGCCTTGCCGGGGGATGGCCACTCGCCTCCCGTTTACTCGGGGCACGGCGACCTGGTGGCCGCGCTTCCAAGGGGCCGCTTTGGTAACGAGGGTGTGCGGGCTGGGCGAGGGACCGTTGGAGCCGTTACGCCTCGCGCAGAGCTGCTGCCGGTGGTACTGGCTCTGCCCAAACCGCCTCAGCCGCCCACCCTCAAGCTGCCGCTTTTCCCGGCCTCAGAAAGGCCCAGAAGAGCCTTTTTGTGCGGCGAATCCCTTCCCCTGTGCGGGCCTACCTGCCGCTGGAGCTGATCTCTCGGCGAGAGAGAAGCAGCGTGATATTACTAAAGCTCATGATTTTTGGTATATACTGGATTAGTGGCTTGATAAATAGGCAAGATACTGCTCTCATTACCTTGTGACGGGTGTTTCCCCCAGAGCCGTAGAAACTTGGCCTTGCAGTGATGCCATGCTAGGGGCATCTGAGGACAACTGCATAGGTGTGTGAAACTGAGCGGGTACAGTCTTGACAGCGGGAAGCTCCACTTCCAAGGGAATGTCAGGGGCCATCTTAGACACCGCTTTCGGCTGGGCAGGGCACATGGAGGCAACCGTGCCAAGTGAAGAGGGGGTGCTGCGTCCCCTGCCCCAGTCAGTCTCCGAAGCAGCGCTGCATCCACCGTGTTAATAGCCAGATTGCGGAAGAGTGGGCAATGTGTGCCGGATTATAGAGAAGAGAGACAAAAGTACAGGAACACGGTGATGTTAACAGGGGTGAAATTAGAACAGAGAGAGAGAAAAGCAAAAGGAGAGAAAGTAGAGAAGAGCAACAGTATGGGTATTGATTGAAAAGAATTTTCCTGCCAGTTATAATGCAGTCCTTGGAATTCTGGCCTGCATGTTCTTGGAAGATAGTGAAAATTCTTCGCTTGAATAATCTAGAACATAAGATTATTTACAGGTAGTTTTTAGTCATTCGACTGTATGTATCAGTCATGATACAAGCGCGTGCTCTATTACGTTTGCAGTCTTGTATTGCGGGCCAGGTAAATAAGTGTTAGTTTGCGGCAATCAGTCTTCCGGAATTACTGGAGAAATAGGAAGAAGATAAGCAAAAGACAGAAAGGACTGGACATCAGAATTGTAAATGTTTTACAGATGGAAGTGTTTTTTTTACAAGTTCTTTGAAGCAAGAGACAGTTGTAGATTATCAGGAATTGCCTGGAAAAGGAAATCAGCTAATAAGATATTAGAGAGTAAAGCTCACACCTTGTGGATTGTAATTCCAAAGCTTTATATTTAGAACAGAAATTTCTGTACAAATTCTAGCGGGATCTTCAGCGCAACAGTTAGATTGCGTGGTTCGCGTGCGGTGGTAGCTGGTAACCAGGCTTCTGCTGCCCACAGACTATAGAGCTGTAGCTTGGCGTCGGAGATCCAGGTAATCCTCGTGGAAACGGCGGAAGCGAGACTGTAATAGATCTCTCTCCTTTTCCACAGCCCACTGGTCATTTTCTGCTCGTAAGCATCTCCAAGCCAGATTTCTGAGGTCACTGTCGTGTTTGTAAAGGGCTTGTCTGTATTTTTGCAGCTTTTTCTTGAGGAACTGCAGGTCCTCTGTGAAGATTGCTTCTGCTTTTGACAACTTTGGACAGTGTCTCTCTGCGCTGGTCAAGTTGGACTGTAAAAGGTCAATGCGTGCTTTTGTGTTTCCCAGTGGAGTCGTGAGTTTCTTTTCTGCATAAGCTTTGCCTGAGGGGAATTTCTCCAAGTCTTTGTTATCACACGTTGGCAGCATATCTTTCACAGTCCTGGGAGAAGACTTAGCCTGGAATCTGTCCCCTTCCCTGTAATTGAGTCTAAATTCTTGATGTACGTTTTTGCTTGGGGATGCCATTTCTTCTCTGTATACTCTTGTAGGAGAACCACCGCACGTGTTGGCACCTTTGGAGTCCTTGGAGTTCCTTGCAATTCTCTCCTGAATTTGGGTAATTCTCTCTGGAATTTGGGAAGTTCCTTGAAATTCTCTCCCGAATTTGGGAGCAGGTGTATGATGTTTAGATTGACTCCTCCAGACCCTCTCATGGGTGGCGTTCCACCTGCCTGTCTCCAAACCGCTGCCAGAGAGCAACTGTCCACATCGATGATCGCTTTCGGTTGCAAGTATCCTGTTGTTGCCAAGCCCATCTTCTGAATTTTCAACTTTGCCGGTTGCTGCAGTTTCCAGCGAAATCCCGCGTGGAACATGTATGACGCCACTTCCAGTATCGGAATTTGCTTCCACATGCTCGTGTGCACAGGGCCGCTGATCATGGTGGACTTTTCCCTTAGAAGGCAGCGATTCAGGATTTTGCATAGGCTACCCCATAAAATTAAAAACAAATGGAGAAAAACCTGTCAGGCTGGAGAAATGGTGAATGGTTGCAGTCCTGGAAGCATAAGAGACCTAAGCTGTTACCAAAGCCACTTATCAATCCAGACTTGTCCAGTTTACCTCTGCCAATGCCATTTCGCCGTGCAAAGAATGTCAGCAATTAGCGTAGGCCCCATTTCACTCAGTACCGGGCTTTGGAGCAGGCACAAAATACCACGTAAGGGTCTTCAATTGACTAAGTCTATTTCCAGCAGAGGAGAGATCTGAGAAAAAGCCTCCGAAAGAAGATGCTGGGGGATTTTTGGGATTCGTTTTGGGTTTGTACTCCAGAAGACCCCTTATGTTATTTTCCAAAACCCAGGTCGCTCTCCCAACCCAGGTCCAGCTGAAGAATAACTTGTTGGTAGGAAAAATTGTGAAAGGTACCAGAGATCCATCGCTCAGCGTGCAAGACGTCAGAATCTCGTCGGAAGTGCATAGTGGAGTTTTCCTTTCGAATGTATTTGTAGTTAGTATCCCCCCGAATTTAGACTGTACCTGGAAAAGATGGAGATTGTTTAGGGAGAACTGAGCAAATGTAGAAAAACTTCCTTTTCCAAAACCACCCGATGACTCCAGAAGTTCTCTGTTAGGAAGGACAGACCAGAGGCTAGGGGAATACGGAATTGCCTAGAACCAACAGAGCGTAAAGCTGAGTGTCCTTCCAGCATCAGCTCTTTCGCTTTTCTATAAAGAACCCGATAAAACAACGTCAGAAAACCGCTGCTGAAAAGGTGGCTTAGCGTGTCATGTGAGACATGGCAGTTTGCCACAAGAGAGCAGGTTCTGCTGGCCGTGACAGGATGGGGAATTAACTTTGCTGAGAAACACAGAGCTTCCTTGAGCGTACAGAGATAGAAAGGAGAGAAGGAGCTCGTCCTTCCCTTCTCCTAACTCGGCTTTGTTTTCCCTCTGTTTTTCTGAGGTTTTTAAACAGTTTGTCTAGGCCCCCGAAGAATACTGTGGCTAAGAGCGAGCAAGAACCTGGAAGTGAGATTTTCCTTTCAGCCATTTGAAGACGGACAGAGAATTAGATGTATACTTCCTGTACGCATTAGCCCAAGAAATGTTCTTGCTTAAAACACCCCTGGCAGTATCTCAAAATGCAGCAGGAGGCTTTTGTATTTTACGAGCAGTTGTGTTCTACTTTTACCGTGTTGATATTCTCCAGAGCCTCTTGACAAACTGCCTGAAGAAATTTCAGCTGTTGCTGAAGAACCTGAAAGGTGTAAAAGAAATATCAGAAAATTGGTAGGCAGCGGTTGGGTTTTTTTTGTTGGTGTTGGGTTTTAAACATTGAGCTGAGTTGGGATGTTTTCTTTTGCCTCTTTATGCCCAGCCCCCCCCCGGCTCCCGCCCGCAGCCCCAATCCCCCCCGGCTTACTGCCAGCGCTTCCCACTTCTCCGAAGGAGGCTGCTCCATCGCGGCCCTCTCCGAAGAGCAGCAGAGGGGACAGCCGCCCAGTGCCACTGCCCTCACCGCCCCGAGGCTGCCGAGTGTGCTGCCCAGTTCCGTGGCCGAGAGGTCATACCTGGGCCCCGTTCGGTGTCCGTGACGTCACAGCTGGGCCCCCCTGCGTGGCTGTGACATCATAGCTGGTGGTGCCGCTGCCCCTGGTGGGCCCGGGGGGTCTTGAGCCCGATGCCCCCGCGCGGTGGCACTGCCCGGCCCTGCCCTCCCCGCCGGCAGCCTGGGAGTGAAGAGCCGCCGCCTTTCTCCTGATGGTTGTTTGGGGGGTTTTGGTGGGGTTTCTTGCTGGTCTTTTAAACTTTTTATTGCACACACCTCCATGAGTGGTCACTGTGGGTGGGCCTGCTCTACAGCGCGGTCACATCTGCGACACGCGTTTTTGTCATTTTTACATTTCAAAAGTAGTATTTGGAGGGAATCAGAATCTGGATGCGGCAGTTGATCAGTCCAGCTCATAGTCCATGTTTTAATCATCAGGTTTTGATGACTGAGATACCCGCTTCAGAGCATTATTGTACAGCTATGTTGAGTCTCTCTGTCTTTATTGTGTGCTTCTGTAAATTGTGTTACCCGCCCACTGCCCCGCAAGTCCCAGTGGATACCTCCAGCTTTGCCGGCCCCAGCAGAAGTGGTGTCTTGCGTGGGGGGCGGGGGGATGTGGGGGAAATAATGGGAGACTGGGGAGGAGGATTGTAAACATGCTCAAGGGACTGGCGGGTGGGTGTCAAAAAGCAGCTGTGTCACCGTAACTGTTGTGTAGGTTTGTGTGTTGGACAAGTAGAACGTCTGTGCTCAGATAACATAGGCCTGTGATGGGCTCGGAGGCCCCTTATCGACCATGCTTGAGATTGCTGCCCTGCTGAGGGAAAGACGAACGCACAGTGGAAAAATACGCCTGCTCCGTCCCCGATACAGGAGGCGACAAGCAGCAGGTTGGTGAGCTTTTTGCTCGCTCGCAGGACCCAGCTCTGCGGTGCCGGCGTCCCCGCTTACGTGCCTCCGCCCGGGTGCTGGTGCGGCGATTCCCCAGCTCGCGAGTTAACGAGAATAAATTTACTCGCTGCATTTCACCTGTGGTTTTGTGGTTGTTCCTGCGTCCTGCCTGTGCCGGCTCGCACATTGTGACGGGAATAATTTGAAGCCAGAAAGCCCAGAGAAGTGTATTAATACACATTAATTTACAGATTAATTCCTGTGATCAGAATCTGAACCGATGCTGTGAATTAATAGAACTGACCTCTGAGATTCAAGGGCAGCTCTTCACAATCCTCAGTGAGACTTCTCGAGAAGGTAAATCGGTGCCTTGTCTTGTTCCTGACACGTTTCACGTGTGTCATGTTTTCAAGCTCTGTCTCTTCCTGTACGTGTTCTCACAATTTCTCAAAGCATTTTCTCAGGCGGGCATTATGCTGGTGTGGAAATAATAGAAACTCGCCTCCTGCCGTGGCTAGGCACTTGTTTTTCCTGTGGCACTTCAGGAAGTCTCTTTGAAACCAACCTCTCTCTCACTCAGGTGTGTAGGAAATTTATTTTAAGGGAAGAAAACGGTGTGCATTTGTACGGGCAGGAGAGCTTTAATGGCTTGCTGTTAATAACAGGCCAGATGGCTGCGCTGCCATTCAGTGAGACCTGGACAGGCTGGCGAGCTGGGCGGGTGGGCATTTAATGAAATTTAAGAAGGGCAAGCGTAGAGTCTTGCATCTGGGAAAGAACAACCCCAGGTAGCAGTATAGGTTGGGGACGGAGCTGTTTAGAGAGCAGCGCAGGGGGAGGGGACCTGGGGGTCCTGGTGGGCAGCAGGATGGCCATGAGCCAGCCAGGTGCCCTCGTGGCCACGAAGGCCAGTGGCATCCTGGGGTGGATTAGAAGGCGTGTGGTCAGTAGTTTGAGAGAGGTTCCCCTGCCCCTCTACTGTGCCCTGGTGAGACCGCATCTGGAATAGTGTGTCCAGTTCTGGGCCCCTCAGTTCCAGAAGGACAGGGAACTGCTTGAGAGAGCCCAGCGCAGAGCCACAAAGGTGATTAAGGGGGTGGAGCATCTCCCTTCTGACGAAAGGCTGAGGGAGCTGGATCTCTTTGGCTGGGAGAAGAGGAGCCTGAGGGGTGACCTCATTAATGTTTATAAATGCGTAAAGGGCGAGTGTCAGGAGGATGGAGCCGGGCTCTTCTCGGTGGTGGACAACGGTGGGTTTTGCTTCTGGCAGAGGAGCTGGGAGACATGCCAGCCCCCTACGTAAAAGGGTTTTGTATAGTGCCTGGCCATCGCAGTGGAATGACAGTCAATGAACTGTTGCATGCTGAGCAAACCTGGCTAAAAATCAGTTGAGTAGCTGCAGTGCCGTACTTGTTGAAGGGCCTACAACGTGGCCTAAGTAGTTATGGTGTGTAGTCGGTCTGTGGACATCTGAGGAGATCAAAACCCATTGTGGTAAGATGGAGGCAGAAAGAGAGACAGATTTTCAAGTAAGTGACTAGGACTGAACAGCTTTTGTCCAGTTGCATGGAAGACGTTTTGTGGAGCCCTGTAGTGTCCAAATGACTGACTTAATTGCTTGAGAAACAAATGTGTGCAGTTCGTGCCCGTTCCACGGCCGTTGCAGAGGTAGCTCCAAGTGACAGACCCTTTCTCGTGCATCGTATTAGCATGAGAGCAATGAATGTTCCCTGTACCCTGAACTTGCAGCTATCTCCGGCTTTCATAGAGTTGCAGAATCACCTAATGGTTTGGGCTGGAAGGGCCTGTCAAAGATCATCTAGTCCAGCCCCTCTGCTGGTGATGATGGGGTTGTCATCCACTAGATCAGGCTGCTCAAAGACCCATCCAACCTGACCTGAATTAGTTGTAAATTCTGAAAGACTCCTTTCATACTTTGGGTTAAAAATCCCAAGTTACTAATATTTGAACGAATATATAGAATGACTTCAAATGACGTAGGTTCTCTCTAACCCTTTGACCCGTTTTGATAGAATCATAGACTCATAGAATGTATTGGGTTGGAAGGGTCATCGAGTCCAACCCCCCTACAGTAAGCAGGGACATCTCTAACTAGGTCAGGTCGCTCCGAGCCCCATCAAGCCTGACCTTGAACGTCTCCAGGGATGGGGCTTCCACTGCCCCTCTGGGCAAGCTGTTGCACTGATCCACCACCCTCATATTAAAGAACTTTCTTCCTGATGTCCAACCTAAATCTACCCTTTTCTAGCTTAAAACCATTACCCCTCGTCGTGTCGCTACAAACCCTTGTGAATAGTTCTTCCCCTGCCGCCTTATAGGCCCCTTTCAGGTACTGGAAGGTTGCTGGCAGGTCCCCCCTCCATCCCTCTGATCATTTTCGTGGCCCTCCTCTGGACACGCTCCAACAGGTCCATGTCTTTCTTGTGTTGGGGGCTCCAGAGACGGACGCAGTACTCCAGGTGAAGTCTCACCAGGGCACAGCAGAGGGGCAGAATCATCTCTCCAGATCTGCTGGCCACGTATCTTTTGATGCAGCCCAGGATGCGATTGGCCTTCTGGGCTGCGGTTGCACACTGGTGGCTCATGTCCAGCTTTTCATCCACCGGTACCCACAAGTCTTTTTCCACAGGGCTGCTCTGTAGCCTGTCTTCTCCCGGCCTTTATTGATACTGGCAGTTGCTCCAGCCCAGGTGCAGCACCCTGCACTTGGCCTTGTTGAACTTCATGAGGTTCACCTGGGCCCACCTCTCCAGCCTGTCCAGGTCCCTCTGGACGGCATCCCATCCCTCCGGCATTATCGACTGCACCACCCAGCTTGGTGTCATCAGCAAACTTGCTGAGGGTGCACTCACTGCCACTGTCAGTATCACTGATGAAGATATTAAACAGCACTGGTCCCAGTACGGCCCCCTGAGGGACACCACTTGTCACCGTTTTCCATCTGGACATCGAGCCATTGGCCACTACTCTCTGGATGCGACCATCCAGCCAATTCCTTATCCACTGAACAGTCCACCCATCGAAGCCGTATCTCTCCAACATACAGAGAAGGACGCTGGGGGGGACCGTGTCCAAGGCCTTACAGAAGACCAGATAGATGACATCTGTAGCTCTTCGCTTGTCCACTGATGCAGTCGTTCCACTGTAGAAAGCCACTAGGTTGGTCAGGCAGGACTTGCCCGTAGTAAAGCCCTGCTGATGGTCTTGAATCGCCTCTCTGTCCTCCACGTGCCTTAGCCCAGCTTCTAGGAGGATCTGTTCCATGATCTTCGGAGGCACAGAGGTGAGGCTGACAGGTCGGTGGTTCCCAGGGTCCTCCTTTCTACCCTTTTTGAAAATGGGTGTAATGTTTCCTTTCTTCGCGTCACTAGGGACTTCACCTGACTGCCATGACTTTTCAAATATCACAGAGAGTGGCTTGGCAACTGCATCAGCCTATTCCCTCCGGACTCTGGGATGCACTTCATCAGGTCCCACGGACTTAGAATCCTAGAATCATTCAGGTTGGAAAAGACCTTTGAGATCATCGAGTCCAACCATCAACCCTACTCTACCAAGTACACCCCTAAAGCAGGTCTCCAAGCGCTTGTGTAGGTTCATGTTCCTCAGATGGTCACGAACCTCGTCCTCACTTACGGTGGGAGGGACTTTTGTCTCCCTGGTCCCCGTCTTGTGGGCCATTAACTTGAGAGCTGTGAGGAGGGAGGTCGGCAGTGAAAACTGAGGCAAAATGTTGTTGAGGACCTCCGCCTTCTCCTTGTCTGTTGTTACTAGTTCACCATTGCTGCTCGTCATGGGGGGTACGCTTTCTTTGACCTTCCTTTTCTTTTTTAAATACTTGTAGAAACCCTTCTTGTTTTTCTTTGCGTCCCTCGCCGAGTTCAGCTGCAGCTGCGCCTTGGCCTTCCTGACCTCGTCCCTGCAGAACCAGGCAACATCCCTATCCTCTTCCCAGGATACCTGTCCCTGCTTCCACTGCCTGTGCTGTTCCATCTTGCCTTTTAGTTTGACCAGCAGGTCTCAACTCAGCCATGCTGGGCTCTTGCCCTCCTTGCCCCATTTGTTACACCTGGGGACTGAGAGCTCTTGTGCTCTGTGGAAAGCGTCCTTAAAGATCTGCCAGCTCTGCTCTGCTCCCTAGTCCCTCAGGGCCGTTTCCCAGGAGGTCCTATTGACTAACTCCTTGAAGAGCTGGAGATTTGCTTTCCTAACATTTAAGGTCCTGACTGTGCTTTTCATCTGCCTCCTACCCCTTAGGACAGCGAAGTGCACTAGTGCATGATCCCTGCAGCGCAGGCTGCCTCCAGTCTTGACAGCCCTGATGAGTTCACTTGCCTTTGTGACTATCAGGTCCAATATGGCATCCCCTCGGGTAGGGCTGTCTATTTCTTGCCTTAAAAAGTTGTCATCTAGGCACTGCGGGAGTCTCCTGGATTGCCTGCAGCTTGCCGTGCCACTTTTCCAACAGATGTCGGTCGGGGTGGCTGAAATCCCCCAGCAGGATGGTGGCCTGTGTGCGCGATGTCTCCTGGAGCTGTGGTAAGAAAGCTTCATCAATAGGTTCCCCTTGATCGGGTGGCCTGTAGCAGACACTAGCCACAAGGCTCCCTTTGTCGTCTTGATGCCTAATTTTTACCCGCAAGCTTTCAGCCTTCTTGTGGCTGTTCTTTAACGACAGCTCTTCACACTCCGTCCGTTTTGGAACATAGAGGGCAACACCTCCAGCCCTCCTTCCACTCCTGTCCCTTCTGAACAGCTTGTAGCCATCAATAGCCACATTCTAGTCATAGGATTCCTCCCACCAAGCTTCAGTAATGGCCACTATGTCGTTGCCTTCCTGTAGCACGGTAGCGTCCCGTTCCCCCTGTTTGTTGCCCACGCTGCGTGCATTGGTGCAGAGGCACTTCAGCTGGTCTGCCGGCCGTGTCACCTTCTTAGAGGGACACACCTTTATAAAAGAAAAGGTAATAGTAAGAGTAAGGAAATATACAATATGTAAAAACATATACAAAACCAATACGGATCCCAGCTCCCCCCACCCTGATGATGATACATCACCACCACGCTGCAGGGCTGGCACTGGGGCAGTCCCAGGCTGGACGTGGCAGCAGACAGGAACCGGATGCAGGAGCTGGACTCAGGCCGTGAATTCAGGGATGCACGGCTCGGGATTGACGACAGAAGAACAGACAGAGTCCTCCTCAGATGTCGGCCGTTGAAGAAGAGAGAGAGACCCTCGTGATCTCTCCGCTTTATACTGAATATGACGTCTATGGGATGGAATATTCTGTAGGTCAGGTTTGGGTGTCCAGTTCGCTCCTCCCTGCAGCTGCGACCTTTTTCGTGCTTGCGACCCTTTTCACTCCTGGCACCCCAACACGGAGCACAAGATTTAGCAGTGACCTTGGTCGCTATAAGAACAAGTATAAGCAAGGGCCTCTCTGCATCCCATTCCTTGGTATGGACTATAAACTTCAGGCCTTATCACTGCTAGAAGCAGTCACTGTCTGGCAAAACATGCTGCTGCTGTTTCAGAAAGTGCCGTTAGTTAGAGGAGACCGAACCGACAAATTAAAGCACTAAACCAGAATTAGCCCAAACCAGGGCACCCTACCATGAGCTTGCCTCCACTCCCTCTTTTCATGTAGGCTTCTGCCTTTGGCCTGACAGGGGCAGGGTATGGAGGCCCCTTGATCCTGGCTGCTCTCCGATGGCTGCTCCCATTTGCGTTTCAAGGAGGGCAGAGGGTGGCCCCACCAGTCCGTCGCCTGTTCCGCCTGCCTGACGCTCCTCAGCCTTTCAACTCCTTTGCGCAGCTCTGCCACCAGGCTGAGCAGATCATCCCGCTGCTCACAGCGGACGCAGCAGTTCTCATGGCGGCCGCTTGTGGCCTGCGCAGGGCTCCAGCACGCCCCGCAGGCCGTCGCCTGGGCGGCTGCGTCTTTCCGCGCGAGCTCCGTCAGGTTCCTGTGGCCCTTTTGGTGAGCGCGGAGACTGCTGCCTTGTGGCGGGCAGAGGCCGTGGCCGAGCTGCTCGCGGGGCGCTCGGCTGCTTAAGAAGTCGCCGCCGCTGCTGCCGCCGCTGCTGCACCGCCCACCGGCTGAGCGCCCCTCCCGCGCGAACGGCCGCGCTCTGCCGGCCCGCGCCGCCCGCTCGCCCGGCAGCGAGGCCTTGCCGGGGGATGGCCACTCGCCTCCCGTTTACTCGGGGCACGGCGACCTGGTGGCCGCGCTTCCAAGGGGCCGCTTTGGTAACGAGGGTGTGCGGGCTGGGCGAGGGACCGTTGGAGCCGTTACGCCTCGCGCAGAGCTGCTGCCGGTGGTACTGGCTCTGCCCAAACCGCCTCAGCCGCCCACCCTCAAGCTGCCGCTTTTCCCGGCCTCAGAAAGGCCCAGAAGAGCCTTTTTGTGCGGCGAATCCCTTCCCCTGTGCGGGCCTACCTGCCGCTGGAGCTGGTCTCTCGGCGAGAGAGAAGCAGCGTGATATTACTAAAGCTCATGATTTTTGGTATATACTGGATTAGTGGCTTGATAAATAGGCAAGATACTGGTCTCATTACCTTGTGACGGGTGTTTCCCCCAGAGCCGTAGAAACTTGGCCTTGCAGTGATGCCATGCTAGGGGCATCTGAGGACAACTGCATAGGTGTGTGAAACTGAGCGGGTACAGTCTTGACAGCGGGAAGCTCCACTTCCAAGGGAATGTCAGGGGCCATCTTAGACACCGCTTTCGGCTGGGCAGGGCACATGGAGGCAACCGTGCCAAGTGAAGAGGGGGTGCTGCGTCCCCTGCCCCAGTCAGTCTCCGAAGCAGCGCTGCATCCACCGTGTTAATAGCCAGATTGCGGAAGAGTGGGCAATGTGTGCCGGATTATAGAGAAGAGAGACAAAAGTACAGGAACACGGTGATGTTAACAGGGGTGAAATTAGAACAGAGAGAGAGAAAAGCAAAAGGAGAGAAAGTAGAGAAGAGCAACAGTATGGGTATTGATTGAAAAGAATTTTCCTGCCAGTTATAATGCAGTCCTTGGAATTCTGGCCTGCATGTTCTTGGAAGATAGTGAAAATTCTTCGCTTGAATAATCTAGAACATAAGATTATTTACAGGTAGTTTTTAGTCATTCGACTGTATGTATCAGTCATGATACAAGCGCGTGCTCTATTACGTTTGCAGTCTTGTATTGCGGGCCAGGTAAATAAGTGTTAGTTTGCGGCAATCAGTCTTCCGGAATTACTGGAGAAATAGGAAGAAGATAAGCAAAAGACAGAAAGGACTGGACATCAGAATTGTAAATGTTTTACAGATGGAAGTGTTTTTTTTACAAGTTCTTTGAAGCAAGAGACAGTTGTAGATTATCAGGAATTGCCTGGAAAAGGAAATCAGCTAATAAGATATTAGAGAGTAAAGCTCACACCTTGTGGATTGTAATTCCAAAGCTTTATATTTAGAACAGAAATTTCTGTACAAATTCTAGCGGGATCTTCAGCGCAACAGTTAGATTGCGTGGTTCGCGTGCGGTGGTAGCTGGTAACCAGGCTTCTGCTGCCCACAGACTATAGAGCTGTAGCTTGGCGTCGGAGATCCAGGTAATCCTCGTGGAAACGGCGGAAGCGAGACTGTAATAGATCTCTCTCCTTTTCCACAGCCCACTGGTCATTTTCTGCTCGTAAGCATCTCCAAGCCAGATTTCTGAGGTCACTGTCGTGTTTGTAAAGGGCTTGTCTGTATTTTTGCAGCTTTTTCTTGAGGAACTGCAGGTCCTCTGTGAAGATTGCTTCTGCTTTTGACAACTTTGGACAGTGTCTCTCTGCGCTGGTCAAGTTGGACTGTAAAAGGTCAATGCGTGCTTTTGTGTTTCCCAGTGGAGTCGTGAGTTTCTTTTCTGCATAAGCTTTGCCTGAGGGGAATTTCTCCAAGTCTTTGTTATCACACGTTGGCAGCATATCTTTCACAGTCCTGGGAGAAGACTTAGCCTGGAATCTGTCCCCTTCCCTGTAATTGAGTCTAAATTCTTGATGTACGTTTTTGCTTGGGGATGCCATTTCTTCTCTGTATACTCTTGTAGGAGAACCACCGCACGTGTTGGCACCTTTGGAGTCCTTGGAGTTCCTTGCAATTCTCTCCTGAATTTGGGTAATTCTCTCTGGAATTTGGGAAGTTCCTTGAAATTCTCTCCCGAATTTGGGAGCAGGTGTATGATGTTTAGATTGACTCCTCCAGACCCTCTCATGGGTGGCGTTCCACCTGCCTGTCTCCAAACCGCTGCCAGAGAGCAACTGTCCACATCGATGATCGCTTTCGGTTGCAAGTATCCTGTTGTTGCCAAGCCCATCTTCTGAATTTTCAACTTTGCCGGTTGCTGCAGTTTCCAGCGAAATCCCGCGTGGAACATGTATGACGCCACTTCCAGTATCGGAATTTGCTTCCACATGCTCGTGTGCACAGGGCCGCTGATCATGGTGGACTTTTCCCTTAGAAGGCAGCGATTCAGGATTTTGCATAGGCTACCCCATAAAATTAAAAACAAATGGAGAAAAACCTGTCAGGCTGGAGAAATGGTGAATGGTTGCAGTCCTGGAAGCATAAGAGACCTAAGCTGTTACCAAAGCCACTTATCAATCCAGACTTGTCCAGTTTACCTCTGCCAATGCCATTTCGCCGTGCAAAGAATGTCAGCAATTAGCGTAGGCCCCATTTCACTCAGTACCGGGCTTTGGAGCAGGCACAAAATACCACGTAAGGGTCTTCAATTGACTAAGTCTATTTCCAGCAGAGGAGAGATCTGAGAAAAAGCCTCCGAAAGAAGATGCTGGGGGATTTTTGGGATTCGTTTTGGGTTTGTACTCCAGAAGACCCCTTATGTTATTTTCCAAAACCCAGGTCGCTCTCCCAACCCAGGTCCAGCTGAAGAATAACTTGTTGGTAGGAAAAATTGTGAAAGGTACCAGAGATCCATCGCTCAGCGTGCAAGACGTCAGAATCTCGTCGGAAGTGCATAGTGGAGTTTTCCTTTCGAATGTATTTGTAGTTAGTATCCCCCCGAATTTAGACTGTACCTGGAAAAGATGGAGATTGTTTAGGGAGAACTGAGCAAACGTAGAAAAACTTCCTTTTCCAAAACCACCCGATGACTCCAGAAGTTCTCTGTTAGGAAGGACAGACCAGAGGCTAGGGGAATACGGAATTGCCTAGAACCAACAGAGCGTAAAGCTGAGTGTCCTTCCAGCATCAGCTCTTTCGCTTTTCTATAAAGAACCCGATAAAACAACGTCAGAAAACCGCTGCTGAAAAGGTGGCTTAGCGTGTCATGTGAGACATGGCAGTTTGCCACAAGAGAGCAGGTTCTGCTGGCCGTGACAGGATGGGGAATTAACTTTGCTGAGAAACACAGAGCTTCCTTGAGCGTACAGAGATAGAAAGGAGAGAAGGAGCTCGTCCTTCCCTTCTCCTAACTCGGCTTTGTTTTCCCTCTGTTTTTCTGAGGTTTTTAAACAGTTTGTCTAGGCCCCCGAAGAATACTGTGGCTAAGAGCGAGCAAGAACCTGGAAGTGAGATTTTCCTTTCAGCCATTTGAAGACGGACAGAGAATTAGATGTATACTTCCTGTACGCATTAGCCCAAGAAATGTTCTTGCTTAAAACACCCCTGGCAGTATCTCAAAATGCAGCAGGAGGCTTTTGTATTTTACGAGCAGTTGTGTTCTACTTTTACCGTGTTGATATTCTCCAGAGCCTCTTGACAAACTGCCTGAAGAAATTTCAGCTGTTGCTGAAGAACCTGAAAGGTGTAAAAGAAATATCAGAAAATTGGTAGGCAGCGGTTGGGTTTTTTTTGTTGGTGTTGGGTTTTAAACATTGAGCTGAGTTGGGATGTTTTCTTTTGCCTCTTTATGCCCAGCCCCCCCCCGGCTCCCGCCCGCAGCCCCAATCCCCCCCGGCTTACTGCCAGCGCTTCCCACTTCTCCGAAGGAGGCTGCTCCATCGCGGGCCTCTCCAAAGAGCAGCAGAGGGGACAGCCGCCCAGTGCCACTGCCCTCACCGCCCCGAGGCTGCCGAGTGTGCTGCCCAGTTCCGTGGCCGAGAGGTCATACCTGGGCCCCGTTCGGTGTCCGTGACGTCACAGCTGGGCCCCCTTGCGTGGCTGTGACATCATAGCTGGTGGTGCCGCTGCCCCTGGTGGGCCCGGGGGGTCTTGAGCCCAATGCCCCCGCGCGGTGGCACTGCCCGGCCCTGCCCTCCCCGCCGGCAGCCTGGGAGTGAAGAGCCGCCGCCTTTCTCCTGATGGTTGTTTGGGGGGTTTTGGTGGGGTTTCTTGCTGGTCTTTTAAACTTTTTATTGCACACACCTCCATGAGTGGTCACTGTGGGTGGGCCTGCTCTACAGCGCGGTCACATCTGCGACACGCGTTTTTGTCATTTTTACATTTCAAAAGTAGTATTTGGAGGGAATCAGAATCTGGATGCGGCAGTTGATCAGTCCAGCTCATAGTCCATGTTTTAATCATCAGGTTTTGATGACTGAGATACCCGCTTCAGAGCATTATTGTACAGCTATGTTGAGTCTCTCTGTCTTTATTGCGTGCTTCTGTAAATTGTGTTACCCGCCCACTGCCCCGCAAGTCCCAGTGGATACCTCCAGCTTTGCCGGCCCCAGCAGAAGTGGTGTCTTGCGTGGGGGGCGGGGGGATGTGGGGGAAATAATGGGAGACTGGGGAGGAGGATTGTAAACATGCTCAAGGGACTGGCGGGTGGGTGTCAAAAAGCAGCTGTGTCACCGTAACTGTTGTGTAGGTTTGTGTGTTGGACAAGTAGAACGTCTGTGCTCAGATAACATAGGCCTGTGATGGGCTCGGAGGCCCCTTATCGACCATGCTTGAGATTGCTGCCCTGCTGAGGGAAAGACGAACGCACAGTGGAAAAATACGCCTGCTCCGTCCCCGATACAGGAGGCGACAAGCAGCAGGTTGGTGAGCTTTTTGCTCGCTCGCAGGACCCAGCTCTGCGGTGCCGGCGTCCCCGCTTACGTGCCTCCGCCCGGGTGCTGGTGCGGCGATTCCCCAGCTCGCGAGTTAACGAGAATAAATTTACTCGCTGCATTTCACCTGTGGTTTTGTGGTTGTTCCTGCGTCCTGCCTGTGCCGGCTCGCACATTGTGACGGGAATAATTTGAAGCCAGAAAGCCCAGAGAAGTGTATTAATACACATTAATTTACAGATTAATTCCTGTGATCAGAATCTGAACCGATGCTGTGAATTAATAGAACTGACCTCTGAGATTCAAGGGCAGCTCTTCACAATCCTCAGTGAGACTTCTCGAGAAGGTAAATCGGTGCCTTGTCTTGTTCCTGACACGTTTCACGTGTGTCATGTTTTCAAGCTCTGTCTCTTCCTGTACGTGTTCTCACAATTTCTCAAAGCATTTTCTCAGGCGGGCATTATGCTGGTGTGGAAATAATAGAAACTCGCCTCCTGCCGTGGCTAGGCACTTGTTTTTCCTGTGGCACTTCAGGAAGTCTCTTTGAAACCAACCTCTCTCTCACTCAGGTGTGTAGGAAATTTATTTTAAGGGAAGAAAACGGTGTGCATTTGTACGGGCAGGAGAGCTTTAATGGCTTGCTGTTAATAACAGGCCAGATGGCTGCGCTGCCATTCAGTGAGACCTGGACAGGCTGGCGAGCTGGGCAGGTGGGCATTTAATGAAATTTAAGAAGGGCAAGCGTAGAGTCTTGCATCTGGGAAAGAACAACCCCAGGTAGCAGTATAGGTTGGGGACGGAGCTGTTTAGAGAGCAGCGCAGGGGGAGGGGACCTGGGGGTCCTGGTGGGCAGCAGGATGGCCATGAGCCAGCCAGGTGCCCTCGTGGCCACGAAGGCCAGTGGCATCCTGGGGTGGATTAGAAGGTGTGTGGTCAGTAGTTTGAGAGAGGTTCCCCTGCCCCTCTACTGTGCCCTGGTGAGACCGCATCTGGAATAGTGTGTCCAGTTCTGGGCCCCTCAGTTCCAGAAGGACAGGGAACTGCTTGAGAGAGCCCAGCGCAGAGCCACAAAGGTGATTAAGGGGGTGGAGCATCTCCCTTCTGACGAAAGGCTGAGGGAGCTGGATCTCTTTGGCTGGGAGAAGAGGAGCCTGAGGGGTGACCTCATTAATGTTTATAAATGCGTAAAGGGCGAGTGTCAGGAGGATGGAGCCGGGCTCTTCTCGGTGGTGGACAACGGTGGGTTTTGCTTCTGGCAGAGGAGCTGGGAGACACGCCAGCCCCCTACGTAAAAGGGTTTTGTATAGTGCCTGGCCATCGCAGTGGAATGACAGTCAATGAACTGTTGCATGCTGAGCAAACCTGGCTAAAAATCGGTTGAGTAGCTGCAGTGCCGTACTTGTTGAAGGGCCTACAACGTGGCCTAAGTAGTTATGGTGTGTAGTCGGTCTGTGGACATCTGAGGAGATCAAAACCCATTGTGGTTAGATGGAGGCAGAAAGAGAGACAGATTTTCAAGTAAGTGACTAGGACTGAACAGCTTTTGTCCAGTTGCATGGAAGACGTTTTGTGGAGCCCTGTAGTGTCCAAATGACTGACTTAATTGCTTGAGAAACAAATGTGTGCAGTTCGTGCCCGTTCCACGGCCGTTGCAGAGGTAGCTCCAAGTGACAGACCCTTTCTCGTGCATCGTATTAGCATGAGAGCAATGAATGTTCCCTGTACCCTGAACTTGCAGCTATCTCCGGCTTTCATAGAGTTGCAGAATCACCTAATGGTTTGGGCTGGAAGGGCCTGTCAAAGATCATCTAGTCCAGCCCCTCTGCTGGTGATGATGGGGTTGTCATCCACTAGATCAGGCTGCTCAAAGACCCATCCAACCTGACCTGAATTAGTTGTAAATTCTGAAAGACTCCTTTCATACTTTGGGTTAAAAATCCCAAGTTACTAATATTTGAACGAATATATAGAATGACTTCAAATGACGTAGGTTCTCTCTAACCCTTTGACCCGTTTTGATAGAATCATAGACTCATAGAATGTATTGGGTTGGAAGGGTCATCGAGTCCAACCCCCCTACAGTAAGCAGGGACATCTCTAACTAGGTCAGGTCGCTCCGAGCCCCATCAAGCCTGACCTTGAACGTCTCCAGGGATGGGGCTTCCACTGCCCCTCTGGGCAAGCTGTTGCACTGATCCACCACCCTCATATTAAAGAACTTTCTTCCTGATGTCCAACCTAAATCTACCCTTTTCTAGCTTAAAACCATTACCCCTCGTCGTGTCGCTACAAACCCTTGTGAATAGTTCTTCCCCTGCCGCCTTATAGGCCCCTTTCAGGTACTGGAAGGTTGCTGGCAGGTCCCCCCTCCATCCCTCTGATCATTTTCGTGGCCCTCCTCTGGACACGCTCCAACAGGTCCATGTCTTTCTTGTGTTGGGGGCTCCAGAGACGGACGCAGTACTCCAGGTGAAGTCTCACCAGGGCACAGCAGAGGGGCAGAATCATCTCTCCAGATCTGCTGGCCACGTATCTTTTGATGCAGCCCAGGATGCGATTGGCCTTCTGGGCTGCGGTTGCACACTGGTGGCTCATGTCCAGCTTTTCATCCACCGGTACCCACAAGTCTTTTTCCACAGGGCTGCTCTGTAGCCTGTCTTCTCCCGGCCTTTATTGATACTGGCAGTTGCTCCAGCCCAGGTGCAGCACCCTGCACTTGGCCTTGTTGAACTTCATGAGGTTCACCTGGGCCCACCTCTCCAGCCTGTCCAGGTCCCTCTGGACGGCATCCCATCCCTCCGGCATTATCGACTGCACCACCCAGCTTGGTGTCATCAGCAAACTTGCTGAGGGTGCACTCACTGCCACTGTCAGTATCACTGATGAAGATATTAAACAGCACTGGTCCCAGTACGGCCCCCTGAGGGACACCACTTGTCACCGTTTTCCATCTGGACATCGAGCCATTGGCCACTACTCTCTGGATGCGACCATCCAGCCAATTCCTTATCCACTGAACAGTCCACCCATCGAAGCCGTATCTCTCCAACATACAGAGAAGGACGCTGGGGGGGACCGTGTCCAAGGCCTTACAGAAGACCAGATAGATGACATCTGTAGCTCTTCGCTTGTCCACTGATGCAGTCGTTCCACTGTAGAAAGCCACTAGGTTGGTCAGGCAGGACTTGCCCGTAGTAAAGCCCTGCTGATGGTCTTGAATCGCCTCTCTGTCCTCCACGTGCCTTAGCCCAGCTTCTAGGAGGATCTGTTCCATGATCTTCGGAGGCACAGAGGTGAGGCTGACAGGTCGGTGGTTCCCAGGGTCCTCCTTTCTACCCTTTTTGAAAATGGGTGTAATGTTTCCTTTCTTCGCGTCACTAGGGACTTCACCTGACTGCCATGACTTTTCAAATATCACAGAGAGTGGCTTGGCAACTGCATCAGCCTATTCCCTCCGGACTCTGGGATGCACTTCATCAGGTCCCACGGACTTAGAATCCTAGAATCATTCAGGTTGGAAAAGACCTTTGAGATCATCGAGTCCAACCATCAACCCTACTCTACCAAGTACACCCCTAAAGCAGGTCTCCAAGCGCTTGTGTAGGTTCATGTTCCTCAGATGGTCACGAACCTCGTCCTCACTTACGGTGGGAGGGACTTTTGTCTCCCTGGTCCCCGTCTTGTGGGCCATTAACTTGAGAGCTGTGAGGAGGGAGGTCGGCAGTGAAAACTGAGGCAAAATGTTGTTGAGGACCTCCGCCTTCTCCTTGTCTGTTGTTACTAGTTCACCATTGCTGCTCGTCATGGGGGGTACGCTTTCTTTGACCTTCCTTTTCTTTTTTAAATACTTGTAGAAACCCTTCTTGTTTTTCTTTGCGTCCCTCGCCGAGTTCAGCTGCAGCTGCGCCTTGGCCTTCCTGACCTCGTCCCTGCAGAACCAGGCAACATCCCTATCCTCTTCCCAGGATACCTGTCCCTGCTTCCACTGCCTGTGCTGTTCCATCTTGCCTTTTAGTTTGACCAGCAGGTCTCAACTCAGCCATGCTGGGCTCTTGCCCTCCTTGCCCCATTTGTTACACCTGGGGACTGAGAGCTCTTGTGCTCTGTGGAAAGCGTCCTTAAAGATCTGCCAGCTCTGCTCTGCTCCCTAGTCCCTCAGGGCCGTTTCCCAGGAGGTCCTATTGACTAACTCCTTGAAGAGCTGGAGGTTTGCTTTCCTAACATTTAAGGTCCTGACTGTGCTTTTCATCTGCCTCCTACCCCTTAGGACAGCGAAGTGCACTAGTGCATGATCCCTGCAGCGCAGGCTGCCTCCAGTCTTGACAGCCCTGATGAGTTCACTTGCCTTTGTGACTATCAGGTCCAATATAGCATCCCCTCGGGTAGGGCTGTCTATTTCTTGCCTTAAGAAGTTGTCATCTAGGCACTGCGGGAGTCTCCTGGATTGCCTGCAGCTTGCCGTGCCACTTTTCCAACAGATGTCGGTCGGGGTGGCTGAAATCCCCCAGCAGGATGGTGGCCTGTGTGCGCGATGTCTCCTGGAGCTGTGGTAAGAAAGCTTCATCAATAGGTTCCCCTTGATCGGGTGGCCTGTAGCAGACACTAGCCACAAGGCTCCCTTTGTCGTCTTGATGCCTAATTTTTACCCGCAAGCTTTCAGCCTTCTTGTGGCTGTTCTTTAACGACAGCTCTTCACACTCCGTCCGTTTTGGAACATAGAGGGCAACACCTCCAGCCCTCCTTCCACTCCTGTCCCTTCTGAACAGCTTGTAGCCATCAATAGCCACACTCTAGTCATAGGATTCCTCCCACCAAGCTTCAGTAATGGCCACTATGTCGTTGCCTTCCTGTAGCACGGTAGCGTCCCGTTCCCCCTGTTTGTTGCCCACGCTGCGTGCATTGGTGCAGAGGCACTTCAGCTGGTCTGCCGGCCGTGTCACCTTCTTAGAGGGACACACCTTTATAAAAGAAAAGGTAATAGTAAGAGTAAGGAAATATACAATATGTAAAAACATATACAAAACCAATACGGATCCCAGCTCCCCCCACCCTGATGATGATACATCACCACCACGCTGCAGGGCTGGCACTGGGGCAGTCCCAGGCTGGACGTGGCAGCAGACAGGAACCGGATGCAGGAGCTGGACTCAGGCCGTGAATTCAGGGATGCACGGCTCGGGATTGACGACAGAAGAACAGACAGAGTCCTCCTCAGATGTCGGCCGTTGAAGAAGAGAGAGAGACCCTCGTGATCTCTCCGCTTTACACTGAATATGACGTCTATGGGATGGAATATTCTGTAGGTCAGGTTTGGGTGTCCAGTTCGCTCCTCCCTGCAGCTGCGACCTTTTTCGTGCTTGCGACCCTTTTCACTCCTGGCACCCCAACACGGAGCACAAGATTTAGCAGTGACCTCGGTCGCTATAAGAACAAGTATAAGCAAGGGCCACTCTGCATCCCATTCCTTGGTATGGACTATAAACTTCAGGCCTTATCACTGCTAGAAGCAGTCACTGTCTGGCAAAACATGCTGCTGCTGTTTCAGAAAGTGCCGTTAGTTAGAGGAGACCGAACCGACAAATTAAAGCACTAAACCAGAATTAGCCCAAACCAGGGCACCCTACCATGAGCTTGCCTCCACTCCCTCTTTTCATGTAGGCTTCTGCCTTTGGCCTGACAGGGGCAGGGTATGGAGGCCCCTTGATCCTGGCTGCTCTCCGATGGCTGCTCCCATTTGAGTTTCAAGGAGGGCAGAGGGTGGCCCCACCAGTCCGTCGCCTGTTCCGCCTGCCTGACGCTCCTCAGCCTTTCAACTCCTTTGCGCAGCTCTGCCACCAGGCTGAGCAGATCATCCCGCTGCTCACAGCGGACGCAGCAGTTCTCATGGCGGCCGCTTGTGGCCTGCGCAGGGCTCCGGCACGCCCCGCAGGCCGTCGCCTGGGCGGCTGCGTCTTTCCGCGCGAGCTCCGTCAGGTTCCTGTGGCCCTTTTGGCGAGCGCGGAGACTGCTGCCTTGTGGCGGGCAGAGGCCGTGGCCGAGCTGCTCGCGGGGCGCTCGGCTGCTTAAGAAGTCGCCGCCGCTGCTGCCGCCGCTGCTGCACCGCCCACCGGCTGAGCGCCCCTCCCGCGCGAACGGCCGCGCTCTGCCGGCCCGCGCCGCCCGCTCGCCCGGCAGCGAGGCCTTGCCGGGGGACGGCCACTCGCCTCCCGTTTACTCGGGGCACGGCGACCTGGTGGCCGCGCTTCCAAGGGGCCGCTTTGGTAACGAGGGTGTGCGGGCTGGGCGAGGGACCGTTGGAGCCGTTACGCCTCGCGCAGAGCTGCCGCCGGTGGTGCTGGCTCTGCCCAAACCGCCTCAGCCGCCCGCCCTCAAGCTGCCGCTTTTCCCGGCCTCAGAAAGGCCCAGAAGAGCCTTTTTGTGCGGCGAATCCCTTCCCCTGTGCGGGCCTACCTGCCGCTGGAGCTGATCTCTCGGCGAGAGAGAAGCAGCGTGATATTACTAAAGCTCATGATTTTTGGTATATACTGGATTAGTGGCTTGATAAATAGGCAAGATACTGCTCTCATTACCTTGTGACGGGTGTTTCCCCCAGAGCCGTAGAAACTTGACCTTGCAGTGATGCCATGCTAGGGGCATCTGAGGACAACTGCATAGGTGTGTGAAACTGAGCGGGTACAGTCTTGACAGCGGGAAGCTCCACTTCCAAGGGAATGTCAGGGGCCATCTTAGACACCGCTTTCGGCTGGGCAGGGCACATGGAGGCAACCGTGCCAAGTGAAGAGGGGGTGCTGCGTCCCCTGCCCCAGTCAGTCCCCGAAGCAGCGCTGCATCCACCGTGTTAATAGCCAGATTGCGGAAGAGTGGGCAATGTGTGCCGGATTATAGAGAAGAGAGAGAAAAGTACAGGAACACGGTGATGTTAACAGGGGTGAAATTAGAACAGAGAGAGAGAAAAGCAAAAGGAGAGAAAGTAGAGAAGAGCAACAGTATGTGTATTGATTGAAAAGTATTTTCCTGCCAGTTATAATGCAGTCCTTGGAATTCTGGCCTGCATGTTCTTGGAAGATAGTGAAAATTCTTCGCTTGAATAATCTAGAACATAAGATTATTTACAGGTAGTTTTTAGTCATTCGACTGTATGTATCAGTCATGATACAAGCGCGTGCTCTATTACGTTTGCAGTCTTGTATTGCGGGCCAGGTAAATAAGTGTTAGTTTGCGGCAATCAGTCTTCCGGAATTACTGGAGAAATAGGAAGAAGATAAGCAAAAGACAGAAAGGACTGGACATCAGAATTGTAAATGTTTTACAGATGGAAGTGTTTTTTTTACAAGTTCTTTGAAGCAAGAGACAGTTGTAGATTATCAGGAATTGCCTGGAAAAGGAAATCAGCTAATAAGATATTAGAGAGTAAAGCTCACACCTTGTGGATTGTAATTCCAAAGCTTTATATTTAGAACAGAAATTTCTGTACAAATTCTAGCGGGATCTTCAGCGCAACAGTTAGATTGCGTGGTTCGCGTGCGGTGGTAGCTGGTAACCAGGCTTCTGCTGCCCACAGACTATAGAGCTGTAGCTTGGCGTCGGAGATCCAGGTAATCCTCGTGGAAACGGCGGAAGCGAGACTGTAATAGATCTCTCTCCTTTTCCACAGCCCACAGGTGATTTTCTACTCGTAAGCATCTCCAAGTCAGATTTCTGAGGTCACTGTCGTGTTTGGAAAGGGCTTGGCTGTATTCCTGCAGCTTTTTCTTGAGAAACTGATGGTCCTCATTCAAGATTGCTACTGCTTTTGACAACTTTGCGCAGTGTCTCTCTGCGCTGGTCAAGTTGGACTGTAAAAGGTCAATGCGTGCTTCTGTGTTTCCCAGTGGAGTCGTGAGTTTCTTTTCTGCATAAGCTTTGCCTGAGGGGAATTTCTCCAAGTCTTTGTTATCACACGTTGGCAGCATATCTTTCACAATCCTGGGAGAAGACTTAGCCTGGAATCTGTCCCCTTCCCTGTAATTGAGTCTAAATTCTTGATGTACGTTTTTGCTTGGGGATCCCATTTCTTCTCTGTATACTCTTGTAGGAGAACCACCGCACGTGTTGGCACCTTCGGAGTCCTTGGAGTTCCTTGCAATTCTCTCCTGAATTTGGGTAATTCTCTCTGGAATTTGGGAAGTTCCTTGAAATTCTCTCCCGAATTTGGGAGCAGGTGTATGATGTTTAGATTGACTCCTCCAGACCCTCTCATGGGTGGCGTTCCACCTGCCTGTCTCCAAACCGCTGCCAGAGAGCAACTGTCCACATCGATGATCGCTTTCGGTTGCAAGTATCCTGTTGTTGCCAAGCCCATCTTCTGAATTTTCAACTTTGCCGGTTGCTGCAGTTTCCAGCGAAATCCCGCGTGGAACATTTATGACGCCACTTCCAGTATCGGAATTTGCTTCCACATGCTCGTGTGCACAGGGCCGCTGATCACGGTGGACTTTTCCCTTAGAAGGCAGCGATTCAGGATTTTGCATAGGCTACCCCATAAAATTAAAAACAAATGGAGAAAAACCTGTCAGGCTGGAGAAATGGTGAATGGTTGCAGTCCTGGAAGCATAAGAGACCTAAGCTGTTACCAAAGCCACTTATCAATCCAGACTTGTCCAGTTTACCTCTGCCAATGCCATTTCGCCGTGCAAAGAATGTCAGCAATTAGCGTAGGCCCCATTTCACTCAGTACCGGGCTTTGGAGCAGGCACAAAATACCACGTAAGGGTCTTCAATTGACTAAGTCTATTTCCAGCAGAGGAGAGATCTGAGAAAAAGCCTCCGAAAGAAGATGCTGGGGGATTTTTGGGATTCGTTTTGGGTTTGTACTCCAGAAGACCCCTTATGTTATTTTCCAAAACCCAGGTCGCTCTCCCAACCCAGGTCCAGCTGAAGAATAACTTGTTGGTAGGAAAAATTGTGAAAGGTACCAGAGATCCATCGCTCAGCGTGCAAGACGTCAGAATCTCGTCGGAAGTGCATAGTGGAGTTTTCCTTTCGAATGTATTTGTAGTTAGTATCCCCCCGAATTTAGACTGTACCTGGAAAAGATGGAGATTGTTTAGGGAGAACTGAGCAAACGTAGAAAAACTTCCTTTTCCAAAACCACCCGATGACTCCAGAAGTTCTCTGTTAGGAAGGACAGACCAGAGGCTAGGGGAATACGGAATTGCCTAGAACCAACAGAGCGTAAAGCTGAGTGTCCTTCCAGCATCAGCTCTTTCGCTTTTCTATAAAGAACCCGATAAAACAACGTCAGAAAACCGCTGCTGAAAAGGTGGCTTAGCGTGTCATGTGAGACATGGCAGTTTGCCACAAGAGAGCAGGTTCTGCTGGCCGTGACAGGATGGGGAATTAACTTTGCTGAGAAACACAGAGCTTCCTTGAGCGTACAGAGATAGAAAGGAGAGAAGGAGCTCGTCCTTCCCTTCTCCTAACTCGGCTTTGTTTTCCCTCTGTTTTTCTGAGGTTTTTAAACAGTTTGTCTAGGCCCCCGAAGAATACTGTGGCTAAGAGCGAGCAAGAACCTGGAAGTGAGATTTTCCTTTCAGCCATTTGAAGACGGACAGAGAATTAGATGTATACTTCCTGTACGCATTAGCCCAAGAAATGTTCTTGCTTAAAACACCCCTGGCAGTATCTCAAAATGCAGCAGGAGGCTTTTGTATTTTACGAGCAGTTGTGTTCTACTTTTACCGTGTTGATATTCTCCAGAGCCTCTTGACAAACTGCCTGAAGAAATTTCAGCTGTTGCTGAAGAACCTGAAAGGTGTAAAAGAAATATCAGAAAATTGGTAGGCAGCGGTTGGGTTTTTTTTGTTGGTGTTGGGTTTTAAACATTGAGCTGAGTTGGGATGTTTTCTTTTGCCTCTTTATGCCCAGCCCCCCCCCGGCTCCCGCCCGCAGCCCCAATCCCCCCCGGCTTACTGCCAGCGCTTCCCACTTCTCCGAAGGAGGCTGCTCCATCGCGGGCCTCTCCGAAGAGCAGCAGAGGGGACAGCCGCCCAGTGCCACTGCCCTCACCGCCCCGAGGCTGCCGAGTGTGCTGCCCAGTTCCGTGGCCGAGAGGTCATACCTGGGCCCCGTTCGGTGTCCGTGACGTCACAGCTGGGCCCCCCTGCGTGGCTGTGACATCATAGCTGATGGTGCCGCTGCCCCTGGTGGGCCCGGGGGGTCTTGAGCCCGATGCCCCCGCGCGGTGGCACTGCCCGGCCCTGCCCTCCCCGCCGGCAGCCTGGGAGTGAAGAGCCGCCGCCTTTCTCCTGATGGTTGTTTGGGGGGTTTTGGTGGGGTTTCTTGCTGGTCTTTTAAACTTTTTATTGCACACACCTCCATGAGTGGTCACTGTGGGTGGGCCTGCTCTACAGCGCGGTCACATCTGCGACACGCGTTTTTGTCATTTTTACATTTCAAAAGTAGTATTTGGAGGGAATCAGAATCTGGATGCGGCAGTTGATCAGTCCAGCTCATAGTCCATGTTTTAATCATCAGGTTTTGATGACTGAGATACCCGCTTCAGAGCATTATTGTACAGCTATGTTGAGTCTCTCTGTCTTTATTGCGTGCTTCTGTAAATTGTGTTACCCGCCCAGTGCCCCGCAAGTCCCAGTGGATACCTCCAGCTTTGCCGGCCCCAGCAGAAGTGGTGTCTTGCGTGGGGGGCGGGGGGATGTGGGGGAAATAATGGGAGACTGGGGAGGAGGATTGTAAACATGCTCAAGGGACTGGCGGGTGGGTGTCAAAAAGCAGCTGTGTCACCGTAACTGTTGTGTAGGTTTGTGTGTTGGACAAGTAGAACGTCTGTGCTCAGATAACATAGGCCTGTGATGGGCTCGGAGGCCCCTTATCGACCATGCTTGAGATTGCTGCCCTGCTGAGGGAAAGACGAACGCACAGTGGAAAAATACGCCTGCTCCGTCCCCGATACAGGAGGCGACAAGCAGCAGGTTGGTGAGCTTTTTGCTCGCTCGCAGGACCCAGCTCTGCGGTGCCGGCGTCCCCGCTTACGTGCCTCCGCCCGGGTGCTGGTGCGGCGATTCCCCAGCTCGCGAGTTAACGAGAATAAATTTACTCGCTGCATTTCACCTGTGGTTTTGTGGTTGTTCCTGCGTCCTGCCTGTGCCGGCTCGCACATTGTGACGGGAATAATTTGAAGCCAGAAAGCCCAGAGAAGTGTATTAATACACATTAATTTACAGATTAATTCCTGTGATCAGAATCTGAACCGATGCTGTGAATTAATAGAACTGACCTCTGAGATTCAAGGGCAGCTCTTCACAATCCTCAGTGAGACTTCTCGAGAAGGTAAATCGGTGCCTTGTCTTGTTCCTGACACGTTTCACGTGTGTCATGTTTTCAAGCTCTGTCTCTTCCTGTACGTGTTCTCACAATTTCTCAAAGCATTTTCTCAGGCGGGCATTATGCTGGTGTGGAAATAATAGAAACTCGCCTCCTGCCGTGGCTAGGCACTTGTTTTTCCTGTGGCACTTCAGGAAGTCTCTTTGAAACCAACCTCTCTCTCACTCAGGTGTGTAGGAAATTTATTTTAAGGGAAGAAAACGGTGTGCATTTGTACGGGCAGGAGAGCTTTAATGGCTTGCTGTTAATAACAGGCCAGATGGCTGCGCTGCCATTCAGTGAGACCTGGACAGGCTGGCGAGCTGGGCGGGTGGGCATTTAATGAAATTTAAGAAGGGCAAGCGTAGAGTCTTGCATCTGGGAAAGAACAACCCCAGGTAGCAGTATAGGTTGGGGACGGAGCTGTTTAGAGAGCAGCGCAGGGGGAGGGGACCTGGGGGTCCTGGTGGGCAGCAGGATGGCCATGAGCCAGCCAGGTGCCCTCGTGGCCACGAAGGCCAGTGGCATCCTGGGGTGGATTAGAAGGCGTGTGGTCAGTAGTTTGAGAGAGGTTCCCCTGCCCCTCTACTGTGCCCTGGTGAGACCGCATCTGGAATAGTGTGTCCAGTTCTGGGCCCCTCAGTTCCAGAAGGACAGGGAACTGCTTGAGAGAGCCCAGCGCAGAGCCACAAAGGTGATTAAGGGGGTGGAGCATCTCCCTTCTGACGAAAGGCTGAGGGAGCTGGATCTCTTTGGCTGGGAGAAGAGGAGCCTGAGGGGTGACCTCATTAATGTTTATAAATGCGTAAAGGGCGAGTGTCAGGAGGATGGAGCCGGGCTCTTCTCGGTGGTGGACAACGGTGGGTTTTGCTTCTGGCAGAGGAGCTGGGAGACACGCCAGCCCCCTACGTAAAAGGGTTTTGTATAGTGCCTGGCCATCGCAGTGGAATGACAGTCAATGAACTGTTGCATGCTGAGCAAACCTGGCTAAAAATCGGTTGAGTAGCTGCAGTGCCGTACTTGTTGAAGGGCCTACAACGTGGCCTAAGTAGTTATGGTGTGTAGTCGGTCTGTGGACATCTGAGGAGATCAAAACCCATTGTGGTTAGATGGAGGCAGAAAGAGAGACAGATTTTCAAGTAAGTGACTAGGACTGAACAGCTTTTGTCCAGTTGCATGGAAGACGTTTTGTGGAGCCCTGTAGTGTCCAAATGACTGACTTAATTGCTTGAGAAACAAATGTGTGCAGTTCGTGCCCGTTCCACGGCCGTTGCAGAGGTAGCTCCAAGTGACAGACCCTTTCTCGTGCATCGTATTAGCATGAGAGCAATGAATGTTCCCTGTACCCTGAACTTGCAGCTATCTCCGGCTTTCATAGAGTTGCAGAATCACCTAATGGTTTGGGCTGGAAGGGCCTGTCAAAGATCATCTAGTCCAGCCCCTCTGCTGGTGATGATGGGGTTGTCATCCACTAGATCAGGCTGCTCAAAGACCCATCCAACCTGACCTGAATTAGTTGTAAATTCTGAAAGACTCCTTTCATACTTTGGGTTAAAAATCCCAAGTTACTAATATTTGAACGAATATATAGAATGACTTCAAATGACGTAGGTTCTCTCTAACCCTTTGACCCGTTTTGATAGAATCATAGACTCATAGAATGTATTGGGTTGGAAGGGTCATCGAGTCCAACCCCCCTACAGTAAGCAGGGACATCTCTAACTAGGTCAGGTCGCTCCGAGCCCCATCAAGCCTGACCTTGAACGTCTCCAGGGATGGGGCTTCCACTGCCCCTCTGGGCAAGCTGTTGCACTGATCCACCACCCTCATATTAAAGAACTTTCTTCCTGATGTCCAACCTAAATCTACCCTTTTCTAGCTTAAAACCATTACCCCTCGTCGTGTCGCTACAAACCCTTGTGAATAGTTCTTCCCCTGCCGCCTTATAGGCCCCTTTCAGGTACTGGAAGGTTGCTGGCAGGTCCCCCCTCCATCCCTCTGATCATTTTCGTGGCCCTCCTCTGGACACGCTCCAACAGGTCCATGTCTTTCTTGTGTTGGGGGCTCCAGAGACGGACGCAGTACTCCAGGTGAAGTCTCACCAGGGCACAGCAGAGGGGCAGAATCATCTCTCCAGATCTGCTGGCCACGTATCTTTTGATGCAGCCCAGGATGCGATTGGCCTTCTGGGCTGCGGTTGCACACTGGTGGCTCATGTCCAGCTTTTCATCCACCGGTACCCACAAGTCTTTTTCCACAGGGCTGCTCTGTAGCCTGTCTTCTCCCGGCCTTTATTGATACTGGCAGTTGCTCCAGCCCAGGTGCAGCACCCTGCACTTGGCCTTGTTGAACTTCATGAGGTTCACCTGGGCCCACCTCTCCAGCCTGTCCAGGTCCCTCTGGACGGCATCCCATCCCTCCGGCATTATCGACTGCACCACCCAGCTTGGTGTCATCAGCAAACTTGCTGAGGGTGCACTCACTGCCACTGTCAGTATCACTGATGAAGATATTAAACAGCACTGGTCCCAGTACGGCCCCCTGAGGGACACCACTTGTCACCGTTTTCCATCTGGACATCGAGCCATTGGCCACTACTCTCTGGATGCGACCATCCAGCCAATTCCTTATCCACTGAACAGTCCACCCATCGAAGCCGTATCTCTCCAACATACAGAGAAGGACGCTGGGGGGGACCGTGTCCAAGGCCTTACAGAAGACCAGATAGATGACATCTGTAGCTCTTCGCTTGTCCACTGATGCAGTCGTTCCACTGTAGAAAGCCACTAGGTTGGTCAGGCAGGACTTGCCCGTAGTAAAGCCCTGCTGATGGTCTTGAATCGCCTCTCTGTCCTCCACGTGCCTTAGCCCAGCTTCTAGGAGGATCTGTTCCATGATCTTCGGAGGCACAGAGGTGAGGCTGACAGGTCGGTGGTTCCCAGGGTCCTCCTTTCTACCCTTTTTGAAAATGGGTGTAATGTTTCCTTTCTTCGCGTCACTAGGGACTTCACCTGACTGCCATGACTTTTCAAATATCACAGAGAGTGGCTTGGCAACTGCATCAGCCTATTCCCTCCGGACTCTGGGATGCACTTCATCAGGTCCCACGGACTTAGAATCCTAGAATCATTCAGGTTGGAAAAGACCTTTGAGATCATCGAGTCCAACCATCAACCCTACTCTACCAAGTACACCCCTAAAGCAGGTCTCCAAGCGCTTGTGTAGGTTCATGTTCCTCAGATGGTCACGAACCTCGTCCTCACTTACGGTGGGAGGGACTTTTGTCTCCCTGGTCCCCGTCTTGTGGGCCATTAACTTGAGAGCTGTGAGGAGGGAGGTCGGCAGTGAAAACTGAGGCAAAATGTTGTTGAGGACCTCCGCCTTCTCCTTGTCTGTTGTTACTAGTTCACCATTGCTGCTCGTCATGGGGGGTACGCTTTCTTTGACCTTCCTTTTCTTTTTTAAATACTTGTAGAAACCCTTCTTGTTTTTCTTTGCGTCCCTCGCCGAGTTCAGCTGCAGCTGCGCCTTGGCCTTCCTGACCTCGTCCCTGCAGAACCAGGCAACATCCCTATCCTCTTCCCAGGATACCTGTCCCTGCTTCCACTGCCTGTGCTGTTCCATCTTGCCTTTTAGTTTGACCAGCAGGTCTCAACTCAGCCATGCTGGGCTCTTGCCCTCCTTGCCCCATTTGTTACACCTGGGGACTGAGAGCTCTTGTGCTCTGTGGAAAGCGTCCTTAAAGATCTGCCAGCTCTGCTCTGCTCCCTAGTCCCTCAGGGCCGTTTCCCAGGAGGTCCTATTGACTAACTCCTTGAAGAGCTGGAGATTTGCTTTCCTAACATTTAAGGTCCTGACTGTGCTTTTCATCTGCCTCCTACCCCTTAGGACAGCGAAGTGCACTAGTGCATGATCCCTGCAGCGCAGGCTGCCTCCAGTCTTGACAGCCCTGATGAGTTCACTTGCCTTTGTGACTATCAGGTCCAATATGGCATCCCCTCGGGTAGGGCTGTCTATTTCTTGCCTTAAAAAGTTGTCATCTAGGCACTGCGGGAGTCTCCTGGATTGCCTGCAGCTTGCCGTGCCACTTTTCCAACAGATGTCGGTCGGGGTGGCTGAAATCCCCCAGCAGGATGGTGGCCTGTGTGCGCGATGTCTCCTGGAGCTGTAGTAAGAAAGCTTCATCAATAGGTTCCCCTTGATCGGGTGGCCTGTAGCAGACACTAGCCACAAGGCTCCCTTTGTCGTCTTGATGCCTAATTTTTACCCGCAAGCTTTCAGCCTTCTTGTGGCTGTTCTTTAACGACAGCTCTTCACACTCCGTCCGTTTTGGAACATAGAGGGCAACACCTCCAGCCCTCCTTCCACTCCTGTCCCTTCTGAACAGCTTGTAGCCATCAATAGCCACATTCTAGTCATAGGATTCCTCCCACCAAGCTTCAGTAATGGCCACTATGTCGTTGCCTTCCTGTAGCACGGTAGCGTCCCGTTCCCCCTGTTTGTTGCCCACGCTGCGTGCATTGGTGCAGAGGCACTTCAGCTGGTCTGCCGGCCGTGTCACCTTCTTAGAGGGACACACCTTTATAAAAGAAAAGGTAATAGTAAGAGTAAGGAAATATACAATATGTAAAAACATATACAAAACCAATACGGATCCCAGCTCCCCCCACCCTGATGATGATACATCACCACCACGCTGCAGGGCTGGCACTGGGGCAGTCCCAGGCTGGACGTGGCAGCAGACAGGAACCGGATGCAGGAGCTGGACTCAGGCCGTGAATTCAGGGATGCACGGCTCGGGATTGACGACAGAAGAACAGACAGAGTCCTCCTCAGATGTCGGCCGTTGAAGAAGAGAGAGAGACCCTCGTGATCTCTCCGCTTTACACTGAATATGACGTCTATGGGATGGAATATTCTGTAGGTCAGGTTTGGGTGTCCAGTTCGCTCCTCCCTGCAGCTGCGACCTTTTTCGTGCTTGCGACCCTTTTCACTCCTGGCACCCCAACACGGAGCACAAGATTTAGCAGTGACCTTGGTCGCTATAAGAACAAGTATAAGCAAGGGCCTCTCTGCATCCCATTCCTTGGTATGGACTATAAACTTCAGGCCTTATCACTGCTAGAAGCAGTCACTGTCTGGCAAAACATGCTGCTGCTGTTTCAGAAAGTGCCGTTAGTTAGAGGAGACCGAACCGACAAATTAAAGCACTAAACCAGAATTAGCCCAAACCAGGGCACCCTACCATGAGCTTGCCTCCACTCCCTCTTTTCATGTAGGCTTCTGCCTTTGGCCTGACAGGGGCAGGGTATGGAGGCCCCTTGATCCTGGCTGCTCTCCGATGGCTGCTCCCATTTGCGTTTCAAGGAGGGCAGAGGGTGGCCCCACCAGTCCGTCGCCTGTTCCGCCTGCCTGACGCTCCTCAGCCTTTCAACTCCTTTGCGCAGCTCTGCCACCAGGCTGAGCAGATCATCCCGCTGCTCACAGCGGACGCAGCAGTTCTCATGGCGGCCGCTTGTGGCCTGCGCAGGGCTCCGGCACGCCCCGCAGGCCGTCGCCTGGGCGGCTGCGTCTTTCCGCGGGAGCTCCGTCAGGTTCCTGTGGCCCTTTTGGCGAGCGCGGAGACTGCTGCCTTGTGGCGGGCAGAGGCCGTGGCCGAGCTGCTCGCGGGGCGCTCGGCTGCTTAAGAAGTCGCCGCCGCTGCTGCCGCCGCTGCTGCACCGCCCACCGGCTGAGCGCCCCTCCTGCGCGAACGGCCGCGCTCTGCCGGCCCGCGCCGCCCGCTCGCCCGGCAGCGAGGCCTTGCCGGGGGATGGCCACTCGCCTCCCGTTTACTCGGGGCACGGCAACCTGGTGGCCGCGCTTCCAAGGGGCCGCTTTGGTAACGAGGGTGTGCGGGCTGGGCGAGGGACCGTTGGAGCCGTTACGCCTCGCGCAGAGCTGCTGCTGGTGGTACTGGCTCTGCCCAAACCGCCTCAGCCGCCCACCCTCAAGCTGCCGCTTTTCCCGGCCTCAGAAAGGCCCAGAAGAGCCTTTTTGTGCGGCGAATCCCTTCCCCTGTGCGGGCCTACCTGCCGCTGGAGCTGATCTCTCGGCGAGAGAGAAGCAGCGTGATATTACTAAAGCTCATGATTTTTGGTATATACTGGATTAGTGGCTTGATAAATAGGCAAGATACTGCTCTCATTACCTTGTGACGGGTGTTTCCCCCAGAGCCGTAGAAACTTGGCCTTGCAGTGATGCCATGCTAGGGGCATCTGAGGACAACTGCATAGGTGTGTGAAACTGAGCGGGTACAGTTTTGACAGCGGGAAGCTCCACTTCCAAGGGAATGTCAGGGGCCATCTTAGACACCGCTTTCGGCTGGGCAGGGCACATGGAGGCAACCGTGCCAAGTGAAGAGGGGGTGCTGCGTCCCCTGCCCCAGTCAGTCTCCGAAGCAGCGCTGCATCCACCGTGTTAATAGCCAGATTGCGGAAGAGTGGGCAATGTGTGCCGGATTATAGAGAAGAGAGACAAAAGTACAGGAACACGGTGATGTTAACAGGGGTGAAATTAGAACAGAGAGAGAGAAAAGCAAAAGGAGAGAAAGTAGAGAAGAGCAACAGTATGGGTATTGATTGAAAAGAATTTTCCTGCCAGTTATAATGCAGTCCTTGGAATTCTGGCCTGCATGTTCTTGGAAGATAGTGAAAATTCTTCGCTTGAATAATCTAGAACATAAGATTATTTACAGGTAGTTTTTAGTCATTCGACTGTATGTATCAGTCATGATACAAGCGCGTGCTCTATTACGTTTGCAGTCTTGTATTGCGGGCCAGGTAAATAAGTGTTAGTTTGCGGCAATCAGTCTTCCGGAATTACTGGAGAAATAGGAAGAAGATAAGCAAAAGACAGAAAGGACTGGACATCAGAATTGTAAATGTTTTACAGATGGAAGTGTTTTTTTTACAAGTTCTTTGAAGCAAGAGACAGTTGTAGATTATCAGGAATTGCCTGGAAAAGGAAATCAGCTAATAAGATATTAGAGAGTAAAGCTCACACCTTGTGGATTGTAATTCCAAAGCTTTATATTTAGAACAGAAATTTCTGTACAAATTCTAGCGGGATCTTCAGCGCAACAGTTAGATTGCGTGGTTCGCGTGCGGTGGTAGCTGGTAACCAGGCTTCTGCTGCCCACAGACTATAGAGCTGTAGCTTGGCGTCGGAGATCCAGGTAATCCTCGTGGAAACGGCGGAAGCGAGACTGTAATAGATCTCTCTCCTTTTCCACAGCCCACTGGTCATTTTCTGCTCGTAAGCATCTCCAAGCCAGATTTCTGAGGTCACTGTCGTGTTTGTAAAGGGCTTGTCTGTATTTTTGCAGCTTTTTCTTGAGGAACTGCAGGTCCTCTGTGAAGATTGCTTCTGCTTTTGACAACTTTGGACAGTGTCTCTCTGCGCTGGTCAAGTTGGACTGTAAAAGGTCAATGCGTGCTTTTGTGTTTCCCAGTGGAGTCGTGAGTTTCTTTTCTGCATAAGCTTTGCCTGAGGGGAATTTCTCCAAGTCTTTGTTATCACACGTTGGCAGCATATCTTTCACAGTCCTGGGAGAAGACTTAGCCTGGAATCTGTCCCCTTCCCTGTAATTGAGTCTAAATTCTTGATGTACGTTTTTGCTTGGGGATGCCATTTCTTCTCTGTATACTCTTGTAGGAGAACCACCGCACGTGTTGGCACCTTTGGAGTCCTTGGAGTTCCTTGCAATTCTCTCCTGAATTTGGGTAATTCTCTCTGGAATTTGGGAAGTTCCTTGAAATTCTCTCCCGAATTTGGGAGCAGGTGTATGATGTTTAGATTGACTCCTCCAGACCCTCTCATGGGTGGCGTTCCACCTGCCTGTCTCCAAACCGCTGCCAGAGAGCAACTGTCCACATCGATGATCGCTTTCGGTTGCAAGTATCCTGTTGTTGCCAAGCCCATCTTCTGAATTTTCAACTTTGCCGGTTGCTGCAGTTTCCAGCGAAATCCCGCGTGGAACATGTATGACGCCACTTCCAGTATCGGAATTTGCTTCCACATGCTCGTGTGCACAGGGCCGCTGATCATGGTGGACTTTTCCCTTAGAAGGCAGCGATTCAGGATTTTGCATAGGCTACCCCATAAAATTAAAAACAAATGGAGAAAAACCTGTCAGGCTGGAGAAATGGTGAATGGTTGCAGTCCTGGAAGCATAAGAGACCTAAGCTGTTACCAAAGCCACTTATCAATCCAGACTTGTCCAGTTTACCTCTGCCAATGCCATTTCGCCGTGCAAAGAATGTCAGCAATTAGCGTAGGCCCCATTTCACTCAGTACCGGGCTTTGGAGCAGGCACAAAATACCACGTAAGGGTCTTCAATTGACTAAGTCTATTTCCAGCAGAGGAGAGATCTGAGAAAAAGCCTCCGAAAGAAGATGCTGGGGGATTTTTGGGATTCGTTTTGGGTTTGTACTCCAGAAGACCCCTTATGTTATTTTCCAAAACCCAGGTCGCTCTCCCAACCCAGGTCCAGCTGAAGAATAACTTGTTGGTAGGAAAAATTGTGAAAGGTACCAGAGATCCATCGCTCAGCGTGCAAGACGTCAGAATCTCGTCGGAAGTGCATAGTGGAGTTTTCCTTTCGAATGTATTTGTAGTTAGTATCCCCCCGAATTTAGACTGTACCTGGAAAAGATGGAGATTGTTTAGGGAGAACTGAGCAAACGTAGAAAAACTTCCTTTTCCAAAACCACCCGATGACTCCAGAAGTTCTCTGTTAGGAAGGACAGACCAGAGGCTAGGGGAATACGGAATTGCCTAGAACCAACAGAGCGTAAAGCTGAGTGTCCTTCCAGCATCAGCTCTTTCGCTTTTCTATAAAGAACCCGATAAAACAACGTCAGAAAACCGCTGCTGAAAAGGTGGCTTAGCGTGTCATGTGAGACATGGCAGTTTGCCACAAGAGAGCAGGTTCTGCTGGCCGTGACAGGATGGGGAATTAACTTTGCTGAGAAACACAGAGCTTCCTTGAGCGTACAGAGATAGAAAGGAGAGAAGGAGCTCGTCCTTCCCTTCTCCTAACTCGGCTTTGTTTTCCCTCTGTTTTTCTGAGGTTTTTAAACAGTTTGTCTAGGCCCCCGAAGAATACTGTGGCTAAGAGCGAGCAAGAACCTGGAAGTGAGATTTTCCTTTCAGCCATTTGAAGACGGACAGAGAATTAGATGTATACTTCCTGTACGCATTAGCCCAAGAAATGTTCTTGCTTAAAACACCCCTGGCAGTATCTCAAAATGCAGCAGGAGGCTTTTGTATTTTACGAGCAGTTGTGTTCTACTTTTACCGTGTTGATATTCTCCAGAGCCTCTTGACAAACTGCCTGAAGAAATTTCAGCTGTTGCTGAAGAACCTGAAAGGTGTAAAAGAAATATCAGAAAATTGGTAGGCAGCGGTTGGGTTTTTTTTGTTGGTGTTGGGTTTTAAACATTGAGCTGAGTTGGGATGTTTTCTTTTGCCTCTTTATGCCCAGCCCCCCCCCGGCTCCCGCCCGCAGCCCCAATCCCCCCCGGCTTACTGCCAGCGCTTCCCACTTCTCCGAAGGAGGCTGCTCCATCGCGGGCCTCTCCAAAGAGCAGCAGAGGGGACAGCCGCCCAGTGCCACTGCCCTCACCGCCCCGAGGCTGCTGAGTGTGCTGCCCAGTTCCGTGGCCGAGAGGTCATACCTGGGCCCCGTTCGGTGTCCGTGACGTCACAGCTGGGCCCCCCTGCGTGGCTGTGACATCATAGCTGGTGGTGCCGCTGCCCCTGGTGGGCCCGGGGGGTCTTGAGCCCGATGCCCCCGCGCGGTGGCACTGCCCGGCCCTGCCCTCCCCGCCGGCAGCCTGGGAGTGAAGAGCCGCCGCCTTTCTCCTGATGGTTGTTTGGGGGGTTTTGGTGGGGTTTCTTGCTGGTCTTTTAAACTTTTTATTGCACACACCTCCATGAGTGGTCACTGTGGGTGGGCCTGCTCTACAGCGCGGTCACATCTGCGACACGCGTTTTTGTCATTTTTACATTTCAAAAGTAGTATTTGGAGGGAATCAGAATCTGGATGCGGCAGTTGATCAGTCCAGCTCATAGTCCATGTTTTAATCATCAGGTTTTGATGACTGAGATACCCGCTTCAGAGCATTATTGTACAGCTATGTTGAGTCTCTCTGTCTTTATTGCGTGCTTCTGTAAATTGTGTTACCCGCCCACTGCCCCGCAAGTCCCAGTGGATACCTCCAGCTTTGCCGGCCCCAGCAGAAGTGGTGTCTTGCGTGGGGGGCGGGGGGATGTGGGGGAAATAATGGGAGACTGGGGAGGAGGATTGTAAACATGCTCAAGGGACTGGCGGGTGGGTGTCAAAAAGCAGCTGTGTCACCGTAACTGTTGTGTAGGTTTGTGTGTTGGACAAGTAGAACGTCTGTGCTCAGATAACATAGGCCTGTGATGGGCTCGGAGGCCCCTTATCGACCATGCTTGAGATTGCTGCCCTGCTGAGGGAAAGACGAACGCACAGTGGAAAAATACGCCTGCTCCGTCCCCGATACAGGAGGCGACAAGCAGCAGGTTGGTGAGCTTTTTGCTCGCTCGCAGGACCCAGCTCTGCGGTGCCGGCGTCCCCGCTTACGTGCCTCCGCCCGGGTGCTGGTGCGGCGATTCCCCAGCTCGCGAGTTAACGAGAATAAATTTACTCGCTGCATTTCACCTGTGGTTTTGTGGTTGTTCCTGCGTCCTGCCTGTGCCGGCTCGCACATTGTGACGGGAATAATTTGAAGCCAGAAAGCCCAGAGAAGTGTATTAATACACATTAATTTACAGATTAATTCCTGTGATCAGAATCTGAACCGATGCTGTGAATTAATAGAACTGACCTCTGAGATTCAAGGGCAGCTCTTCACAATCCTCAGTGAGACTTCTCGAGAAGGTAAATCGGTGCCTTGTCTTGTTCCTGACACGTTTCACGTGTGTCATGTTTTCAAGCTCTGTCTCTTCCTGTACGTGTTCTCACAATTTCTCAAAGCATTTTCTCAGGCGGGCATTATGCTGGTGTGGAAATAATAGAAACTCGCCTCCTGCCGTGGCTAGGCACTTGTTTTTCCTGTGGCACTTCAGGAAGTCTCTTTGAAACCAACCTCTCTCTCACTCAGGTGTGTAGGAAATTTATTTTAAGGGAAGAAAACGGTGTGCATTTGTACGGGCAGGAGAGCTTTAATGGCTTGCTGTTAATAACAGGCCAGATGGCTGCGCTGCCATTCAGTGAGACCTGGACAGGCTGGCGAGCTGGGCGGGTGGGCATTTAATGAAATTTAAGAAGGGCAAGCGTAGAGTCTTGCATCTGGGAAAGAACAACCCCAGGTAGCAGTATAGGTTGGGGACGGAGCTGTTTAGAGAGCAGCGCAGGGGGAGGGGACCTGGGGGTCCTGGTGGGCAGCAGGATGGCCATGAGCCAGCCAGGTGCCCTCGTGGCCACGAAGGCCAGTGGCATCCTGGGGTGGATTAGAAGGCGTGTGGTCAGTAGTTTGAGAGAGGTTCCCCTGCCCCTCTACTGTGCCCTGGTGAGACCGCATCTGGAATAGTGTGTCCAGTTCTGGGCCCCTCAGTTCCAGAAGGACAGGGAACTGCTTGAGAGAGCCCAGCGCAGAGCCACAAAGGTGATTAAGGGGGTGGAGCATCTCCCTTCTGACGAAAGGCTGAGGGAGCTGGATCTCTTTGGCTGGGAGAAGAGGAGCCTGAGGGGTGACCTCATTAATGTTTATAAATGCGTAAAGGGCGAGTGTCAGGAGGATGGAGCCGGGCTCTTCTCGGTGGTGGACAACGGTGGGTTTTGCTTCTGGCAGAGGAGCTGGGAGACACGCCAGCCCCCTACGTAAAAGGGTTTTGTATAGTGCCTGGCCATCGCAGTGGAATGACAGTCAATGAACTGTTGCATGCTGAGCAAACCTGGCTAAAAATCAGTTGAGTAGCTGCAGTGCCGTACTTGTTGAAGGGCCTACAACGTGGCCTAAGTAGTTATGGTGTGTAGTCGGTCTGTGGACATCTGAGGAGATCAAAACCCATTGTGGTAAGATGGAGGCAGAAAGAGAGACAGATTTTCAAGTAAGTGACTAGGACTGAACAGCTTTTGTCCAGTTGCATGGAAGACGTTTTGTGGAGCACTGTAGTGTCCAAATGACTGACTTAATTGCTTGAGAAACAAATGTGTGCAGTTCGTGCCCGTTCCACGGCCGTTGCAGAGGTAGCTCCAAGTGACAGACCCTTTCTCGTGCATCGTATTAGCATGAGAGCAATGAATGTTCCCTGTACCCTGAACTTGCAGCTATCTCCGGCTTTCATAGAGTTGCAGAATCACCTAATGGTTTGGGCTGGAAGGGCCTGTCAAAGATCATCTAGTCCAGCCCCTCTGCTGGTGATGATGGGGTTGTCATCCACTAGATCAGGCTGCTCAAAGACCCATCCAACCTGACCTGAATTAGTTGTAAATTCTGAAAGACTCCTTTCATACTTTGGGTTAAAAATCCCAAGTTACTAATATTTGAACGAATATATAGAATGACTTCAAATGACGTAGGTTCTCTCTAACCCTTTGACCCGTTTTGATAGAATCATAGACTCATAGAATGTATTGGGTTGGAAGGGTCATCGAGTCCAACCCCCCTACAGTAAGCAGGGACATCTCTAACTAGGTCAGGTCGCTCCGAGCCCCATCAAGCCTGACCTTGAACGTCTCCAGGGATGGGGCTTCCACTGCCCCTCTGGGCAAGCTGTTGCACTGATCCACCACCCTCATATTAAAGAACTTTCTTCCTGATGTCCAACCTAAATCTACCCTTTTCTAGCTTAAAACCATTACCCCTCGTCGTGTCGCTACAAACCCTTGTGAATAGTTCTTCCCCTGCCGCCTTATAGGCCCCTTTCAGGTACTGGAAGGTTGCTGGCAGGTCCCCCCTCCATCCCTCTGATCATTTTCGTGGCCCTCCTCTGGACACGCTCCAACAGGTCCATGTCTTTCTTGTGTTGGGGGCTCCAGAGACGGACGCAGTACTCCAGGTGAAGTCTCACCAGGGCACAGCAGAGGGGCAGAATCATCTCTCCAGATCTGCTGGCCACGTATCTTTTGATGCAGCCCAGGATGCGATTGGCCTTCTGGGCTGCGGTTGCACACTGGTGGCTCATGTCCAGCTTTTCATCCACCGGTACCCACAAGTCTTTTTCCACAGGGCTGCTCTGTAGCCTGTCTTCTCCCGGCCTTTATTGATACTGGCAGTTGCTCCAGCCCAGGTGCAGCACCCTGCACTTGGCCTTGTTGAACTTCATGAGGTTCACCTGGGCCCACCTCTCCAGCCTGTCCAGGTCCCTCTGGACGGCATCCCATCCCTCCGGCATTATCGACTGCACCACCCAGCTTGGTGTCATCAGCAAACTTGCTGAGGGTGCACTCACTGCCACTGTCAGTATCACTGATGAAGATATTAAACAGCACTGGTCCCAGTACGGCCCCCTGAGGGACACCACTTGTCACCGTTTTCCATCTGGACATCGAGCCATTGGCCACTACTCTCTGGATGCGACCATCCAGCCAATTCCTTATCCACTGAACAGTCCACCCATCGAAGCCGTATCTCTCCAACATACAGAGAAGGACGCTGGGGGGGACCGTGTCCAAGGCCTTACAGAAGACCAGATAGATGACATCTGTAGCTCTTCGCTTGTCCACTGATGCAGTCGTTCCACTGTAGAAAGCCACTAGGTTGGTCAGGCAGGACTTGCCCGTAGTAAAGCCCTGCTGATGGTCTTGAATCGCCTCTCTGTCCTCCACGTGCCTTAGCCCAGCTTCTAGGAGGATCTGTTCCATGATCTTCGGAGGCACAGAGGTGAGGCTGACAGGTCGGTGGTTCCCAGGGTCCTCCTTTCTACCCTTTTTGAAAATGGGTGTAATGTTTCCTTTCTTCGCGTCACTAGGGACTTCACCTGACTGCCATGACTTTTCAAATATCACAGAGAGTGGCTTGGCAACTGCATCAGCCTATTCCCTCCGGACTCTGGGATGCACTTCATCAGGTCCCACGGACTTAGAATCCTAGAATCATTCAGGTTGGAAAAGACCTTTGAGATCATCGAGTCCAACCATCAACCCTACTCTACCAAGTACACCCCTAAAGCAGGTCTCCAAGCGCTTGTGTAGGTTCATGTTCCTCAGATGGTCACGAACCTCGTCCTCACTTACGGTGGGAGGGACTTTTGTCTCCCTGGTCCCCGTCTTGTGGGCCATTAACTTGAGAGCTGTGAGGAGGGAGGTCGGCAGTGAAAACTGAGGCAAAATGTTGTTGAGGACCTCCGCCTTCTCCTTGTCTGTTGTTACTAGTTCACCATTGCTGCTCGTCATGGGGGGTACGCTTTCTTTGACCTTCCTTTTCTGGTTTAAATACTTGTAGAAACCCTTCTTGTTTTTCTTTGCGTCCCTCGCCGAGTTCAGCTGCAGCTGCGCCTTGGCCTTCCTGACCTCGTCCCTGCAGAACCAGGCAACATCCCTATCCTCTTCCCAGGATACCTGTCCCTGCTTCCACTGCCTGTGCTGTTCCATCTTGCCTTTTAGTTTGACCAGCAGGTCTCAACTCAGCCATGCTGGGCTCTTGCCCTCCTTGCCCCATTTGTTACACCTGGGGACTGAGAGCTCTTGTGCTCTGTGGAAAGCGTCCTTAAAGATCTGCCAGCTCTGCTCTGCTCCCTAGTCCCTCAGGGCCGTTTCCCAGGAGGTCCTATTGACTAACTCCTTGAAGAGCTGGAGGTTTGCTTTCCTAACATTTAAGGTCCTGACTGTGCTTTTCATCTGCCTCCTACCCCTTAGGACAGCGAAGTGCACTAGTGCATGATCCCTGCAGCGCAGGCTGCCTCCAGTCTTGACAGCCCTGATGAGTTCACTTGCCTTTGTGACTATCAGGTCCAATATGGCATCCCCTCGGGTAGGGCTGTCTATTTCTTGCCTTAAGAAGTTGTCATCTAGGCACTGCGGGAGTCTCCTGGATTGCCTGCAGCTTGCCGTGCCACTTTTCCAACAGATGTCGGTCGGGGTGGCTGAAATCCCCCAGCAGGATGGTGGCCTGTGTGCGCGATGTCTCCTGGAGCTGTGGTAAGAAAGCTTCATCAATAGGTTCCCCTTGATCGGGTGGCCTGTAGCAGACACTAGCCACAAGGCTCCCTTTGTCGTCTTGATGCCTAATTTTTACCCGCAAGCTTTCAGCCTTCTTGTGGCTGTTCTTTAACGACAGCTCTTCACACTCCGTCCGTTTTGGAACATAGAGGGCAACACCTCCAGCCCTCCTTCCACTCCTGTCCCTTCTGAACAGCTTGTAGCCATCAATAGCCACACTCTAGTCATAGGATTCCTCCCACCAAGCTTCAGTAATGGCCACTATGTCGTTGCCTTCCTGTAGCACGGTAGCGTCCCGTTCCCCCTGTTTGTTGCCCACGCTGCGTGCATTGGTGCAGAGGCACTTCAGCTGGTCTGCCGGCCGTGTCACCTTCTTAGAGGGACACACCTTTATAAAAGAAAAGGTAATAGTAAGAGTAAGGAAATATACAATATGTAAAAACATATACAAAACCAATACGGATCCCAGCTCCCCCCACCCTGATGATGATACATCACCACCACGCTGCAGGGCTGGCACTGGGGCAGTCCCAGGCTGGACGTGGCAGCAGACAGGAACCGGATGCAGGAGCTGGACTCAGGCCGTGAATTCAGGGATGCACGGCTCGGGATTGACGACAGAAGAACAGACAGAGTCCTCCTCAGATGTCGGCCGTTGAAGAAGAGAGAGAGACCCTCGTGATCTCTCCGCTTTATACTGAATATGACGTCTATGGGATGGAATATTCTGTAGGTCAGGTTTGGGTGTCCAGTTCGCTCCTCCCTGCAGCTGCGACCTTTTTCGTGCTTGCGACCCTTTTCACTCCTGGCACCCCAACACGGAGCACAAGATTTAGCAGTGACCTTGGTCGCTATAAGAACAAGTATAAGCAAGGGCCTCTCTGCATCCCATTCCTTGGTATGGACTATAAACTTCAGGCCTTATCACTGCTAGAAGCAGTCACTGTCTGGCAAAACATGCTGCTGCTGTTTCAGAAAGTGCCGTTAGTTAGAGGAGACCGAACCGACAAATTAAAGCACTAAACCAGAATTAGCCCAAACCAGGGCACCCTACCATGAGCTTGCCTCCACTCCCTCTTTTCATGTAGGCTTCTGCCTTTGGCCTGACAGGGGCAGGGTATGGAGGCCCCTTGATCCTGGCTGCTCTCCGATGGCTGCTCCCATTTGCGTTTCAAGGAGGGCAGAGGGTGGCCCCACCAGTCCGTCGCCTGTTCCGCCTGCCTGACGCTCCTCAGCCTTTCAACTCCTTTGCGCAGCTCTGCCACCAGGCTGAGCAGATCATCCCGCTGCTCACAGCGGACGCAGCAGTTCTCATGGCGGCCGCTTGTGGCCTGCGCAGGGCTCCGGCACGCCCCGCAGGCCGTCGCCTGGGCGGCTGCGTCTTTCCGCGGGAGCTCCGTCAGGTTCCTGTGGCCCTTTTGGCGAGCGCGGAGACTGCTGCCTTGTGGCGGGCAGAGGCCGTGGCCGAGCTGCTCGCGGGGCGCTCGGCTGCTTAAGAAGTCGCCGCCGCTGCTGCCGCCGCTGCTGCACCGCCCACCGGCTGAGCGCCCCTCCCGCGCGAACGGCCGCGCTCTGCCGGCCCGCGCCGCCCGCTCGCCCGGCAGCGAGGCCTTGCCGGGGGACGGCCACTCGCCTCCCGTTTACTCGGGGCACGGCGACCTGGTGGCCGCGCTTCCAAGGGGCCGCTTTGGTAACGAGGGTGTGCGGGCTGGGCGAGGGACCGTTGGCGCCGTTACGCCTCGCGCAGAGCTGCCGCCGGTGGTGCTGGCTCTGCCCAAACCGCCTCAGCCGCCCGCCCTCAAGCTGCCGCTTTTCCCGGCCTCAGAAAGGCCCAGAAGAGCCTTTTTGTGCGGCGAATCCCTTCCCCGGTGCGGGCCTACCTGCCGCTGGAGCTGATCTCTCGGCGAGAGAGAAGCAGCGTGATATTACTAAAGCTCATGATTTTTGGTATATACTGGATTAGTGGCTTGATAAATAGGCAAGATACTGCTCTCATTACCTTGTGACGGGTGTTTCCCCCAGAGCCGTAGAAACTTGGCCTTGCAGTGATGCCATGCTAGGGGCATCTGAGGACAACTGCATAGGTGTGTGAAACTGAGCGGGTACAGTCTTGACAGCGGGAAGCTCCACTTCCAAGGGAATGTCAGGGGCCATCTTAGACACCGCTTTCGGCTGGGCAGGGCACATGGAGGCAACCGTGCCAAGTGAAGAGGGGGTGCTGCGTCCCCTGCCCCAGTCAGTCCCCGAAGCAGCGCTGCATCCACCGTGTTAATAGCCAGATTGCGGAAGAGTGGGCAATGTGTGCCGGATTATAGAGAAGAGAGACAAAAGTACAGGAACACGGTGATGTTAACAGGGGTGAAATTAGAACAGAGAGAGAGAAAAGCAAAAGGAGAGAAAGTAGAGAAGAGCAACAGTATGTGTATTGATTGAAAAGAATTTTCCTGCCAGTTATAATGCAGTCCTTGGAATTCTGGCCTGCATGTTCTTGGAAGATAGTGAAAATTCTTCGCTTGAATAATCTAGAACATAAGATTATTTACAGGTAGTTTTTAGTCATTCGACTGTATGTATCAGTCATGATACAAGCGCGTGCTCTATTACGTTTGCAGTCTTGTATTGCGGGCCAGGTAAATAAGTGTTAGTTTGCGGCAATCAGTCTTCCGGAATTACTGGAGAAATAGGAAGAAGATAAGCAAAAGACAGAAAGGACTGGACATCAGAATTGTAAATGTTTTACAGATGGAAGTGTTTTTTTTACAAGTTCTTTGAAGCAAGAGACAGTTGTAGATTATCAGGAATTGCCTGGAAAAGGAAATCAGCTAATAAGATATTAGAGAGTAAAGCTCACACCTTGTGGATTGTAATTCCAAAGCTTTATATTTAGAACAGAAATTTCTGTACAAATTCTAGCGGGATCTTCAGCGCAACAGTTAGATTGCGTGGTTCGCGTGCGGTGGTAGCTGGTAACCAGGCTTCTGCTGCCCACAGACTATAGAGCTGTAGCTTGGCGTCGGAGATCCAGGTAATCCTCGTGGAAACGGCGGAAGCGAGACTGTAATAGATCTCTCTCCTTTTCCACAGCCCACAGGTGATTTTCTACACGTAAGCATCTCCAAGTCAGATTTCTGAGGTCACTGTTGTGTTTGGAAAGTGTTTGGCTGTATTCCTGCAGCTTTTTCTTGAGAAACTGATGGTCCTCATTCAAGATTGCTACTGCTTTTGACAACTTTGCGCAGTGTCTCTCTGCGCTGGTCAAGTTGGACTGTAAAAGGTCAATGCGTGCTTCTGTGTTTCCCAGTGGAGTCGTGAGTTTCTTTTCTGCATAAGCTTTGCCTGAGGGGAATTTCTCCAAGTCTTTGTTATCACACGTTGGCAGCATATCTTTCACAATCCTGGGAGAAGACTTAGCCTGGAATCTGTCCCCTTCCCTGTAATTGAGTCTAAATTCTTGATGTACGTTTTTGCTTGGGGATCCCATTTCTTCTCTGTATACTCTTGTAGGAGAACCACCGCACGTGTTGGCACCTTCGGAGTCCTTGGAGTTCCTTGCAATTCTCTCCTGAATTTGGGTAATTCTCTCTGGAATTTGGGAAGTTCCTTGAAATTCTCTCCCGAATTTGGGAGCAGGTGTATGATGTTTAGATTGACTCCTCCAGACCCTCTCATGGGTGGCGTTCCACCTGCCTGTCTCCAAACCGCTGCCAGAGAGCAACTGTCCACATCGATGATCGCTTTCGGTTGCAAGTATCCTGTTGTTGCCAAGCCCATCTTCTGAATTTTCAACTTTGCCGGTTGCTGCAGTTTCCAGCGAAATCCCGCGTGGAACATGTATGACGCCACTTCCAGTATTGGAATTTGCTTCCACATGCTCATCTGCGCAGGGCCGCTGATCACGGTGGACTTTTCCCTTAGAAGGCAGCGATTCAGGATTTTGCATAGGCTACCCCATAAAATTAAAAACAAATGGAGAAAAACCTGTCAGGCTGGAGAAATGGTGAATGGTTGCAGTCCTGGAAGCATAAGAGACCTAAGCTGTTACCAAAGCCACTTATCAATCCAGACTTGTCCAGTTTACCTCTGCCAATGCCATTTCGCCGTGCAAAGAATGTCAGCAATTAGCGTAGGCCCCATTTCACTCAGCACCGGGCTTTGGAGCAGGCACAAAATACCACGTAAGGGTCTTCAATTGACTAAGTCTATTTCCAGCAGAGGAGAGATCTGAGAAAAAGCCTCCGAAAGAAGATGCTGGGGGATTTTTGGGATTCGTTTTGGGTTTGTACTCCAGAAGACCCCTTATGTTATTTTCCAAACCCCAGGTCGCTCTCCCAACCCAGGTCCAGCTGAAGAATAACTTGTTGGTAGGAAAAATTGTGAAAGGTACCAGAGATCCATCGCTCAGCGTGCAAGACGTCAGAATCTCGTCGGAAGTGCATAGTGGAGTTTTCCTTTCGAATGTATTTGTAGTTAGTATCCCCCCGAATTTAGACTGTACCTGGAAAAGATGGAGATTGTTTAGGGAGAACTGAGCAAACGTAGAAAAACTTCCTTTTCCAAAACCACCCGATGACTCCAGAAGTTCTCTGTTAGGAAGGACAGACCAGAGGCTAGGGGAATACGGAATTGCCTAGAACCAACAGAGCGTAAAGCTGAGTGTCCTTCCAGCATCAGCTCTTTCGCTTTTCTATAAAGAACCCGATAAAACAACGTCAGAAAACCGCTGCTGAAAAGGTGGCTTAGCGTGTCATGTGAGACATGGCAGTTTGCCACAAGAGAGCAGGTTCTGCTGGCCGTGACAGGATGGGGAATTAACTTTGCTGAGAAACACAGAGCTTCCTTGAGCGTACAGAGATAGAAAGGAGAGAAGGAGCTCGTCCTTCCCTTCTCCTAACTCGGCTTTGTTTTCCCTCTGTTTTTCTGAGGTTTTTAAACAGTTTGTCTAGGCCCCCGAAGAATACTGTGGCTAAGAGCGAGCAAGAACCTGGAAGTGAGATTTTCCTTTCAGCCATTTGAAGACGGACAGAGAATTAGATGTATACTTCCTGTACACATTAGCCCAAGAAATGTTCTTGCTTAAAACACCCCTGGCAGTATCTCAAAATGCAGCAGGAGGCTTTTGTATTTTACGAGCAGTTGTGTTCTACTTTTACCGTGTTGATATTCTCCAGAGCCTCTTGACAAACTGCCTGAAGAAATTTCAGCTGTTGCTGAAGAACCTGAAAGGTGTAAAAGAAATATCAGAAAATTGGTAGGCAGCGGTTGGGTTTTTTTTGTTGGTGTTGGGTTTTAAACATTGAGCTGAGTTGGGATGTTTTCTTTTGCCTCTTTATGCCCAGCCCCCCCCCGGCTCCCGCCCGCAGCCCCAATCCCCCCCGGCTTACTGCCAGCGCTTCCCACTTCTCCGAAGGAGGCTGCTCCATCGCGGGCCTCTCCGAAGAGCAGCAGAGGGGACAGCCGCCCAGTGCCACTGCCCTCACCGCCCCGAGGCTGCCGAGTGTGCTGCCCAGTTCCGTGGCCGAGAGGTCATACCTGGGCCCCGTTCGGTGTCCGTGACGTCACAGCTGGGCCCCCCTGCGTGGCTGTGACATCATAGCTGGTGGTGCCGCTGCCCCTGGTGGGCCCGGGGGGTCTTGAGCCCGATGCCCCCGCGCGGTGGCACTGCCCGGCCCTGCCCTCCCCGCCGGCAGCCTGGGAGTGAAGAGCCGCCGCCTTTCTCCTGATGGTTGTTTGGGGGGTTTTGGTGGGGTTTCTTGCTGGTCTTTTAAACTTTTTATTGCACACACCTCCATGAGTGGTCACTGTGGGTGGGCCTGCTCTACAGCGCGGTCACATCTGCGACACGCGTTTTTGTCATTTTTACATTTCAAAAGTAGTATTTGGAGGGAATCAGAATCTGGATGCGGCAGTTGATCAGTCCAGCTCATAGTCCATGTTTTAATCATCAGGTTTTGATGACTGAGATACCCGCTTCAGAGCATTATTGTACAGCTATGTTGAGTCTCTCTGTCTTTATTGCGTGCTTCTGTAAATTGTGTTACCCGCCCACTGCCCCGCAAGTCCCAGTGGATACCTCCAGCTTTGCCGGCCCCAGCAGAAGTGGTGTCTTGCGTGGGGGGCGGGGGGATGTGGGGGAAATAATGGGAGACTGGGGAGGAGGATTGTAAACATGCTCAAGGGACTGGCGGGTGGGTGTCAAAAAGCAGCTGTGTCACCGTAACTGTTGTGTAGGTTTGTGTGTTGGACAAGTAGAACGTCTGTGCTCAGATAACATAGGCCTGTGATGGGCTCGGAGGCCCCTTATCGACCATGCTTGAGATTGCTGCCCTGCTGAGGGAAAGACGAACGCACAGTGGAAAAATACGCCTGCTCCGTCCCCGATACAGGAGGCGACAAGCAGCAGGTTGGTGAGCTTTTTGCTCGCTCGCAGGACCCAGCTCTGCGGTGCCGGCGTCCCCGCTTACGTGCCTCCGCCCGGGTGCTGGTGCGGCGATTCCCCAGCTCGCGAGTTAACGAGAATAAATTTACTCGCTGCATTTCACCTGTGGTTTTGTGGTTGTTCCTGCGTCCTGCCTGTGCCGGCTCGCACATTGTGACGGGAATAATTTGAAGCCAGAAAGCCCAGAGAAGTGTATTAATACACATTAATTTACAGATTAATTCCTGTGATCAGAATCTGAACCGATGCTGTGAATTAATAGAACTGACCTCTGAGATTCAAGGGCAGCTCTTCACAATCCTCAGTGAGACTTCTTGAGAAGGTAAATCGGTGCCTTGTCTTGTTCCTGACACGTTTCACGTGTGTCATGTTTTCAAGCTCTGTCTCTTCCTGTACGTGTTCTCACGATTTCTCAAAGCATTTTCTCAGGCGGGCATTATGCTGGTGTGGAAATAATAGAAACTCGCCTCCTGCCGTGGCTAGGCACTTGTTTTTCCTGTGGCACTTCAGGAAGTCTCTTTGAAACCAACCTCTCTCTCACTCAGGTGTGTAGGAAATTTATTTTAAGGGAAGAAAACGGTGTGCATTTGTACGGGCAGGAGAGCTTTAATGGCTTGCTGTTAATAACAGGCCAGATGGCTGCGCTGCCATTCAGTGAGACCTGGACAGGCTGGCGAGCTGGGCGGGTGGGCATTTAATGAAATTTAAGAAGGGCAAGCGTAGAGTCTTGCATCTGGGAAAGAACAACCCCAGGTAGCAGTATAGGTTGGGGACGGAGCTGTTTAGAGAGCAGCGCAGGGGGAGGGGACCTGGGGGTCCTGGTGGGCAGCAGGATGGCCATGAGCCAGCCAGGTGCCCTCGTGGCCACGAAGGCCAGTGGCATCCTGGGGTGGATTAGAAGGCGTGTGGTCAGTAGTTTGAGAGAGGTTCCCCTGCCCCTCTACTGTGCCCTGGTGAGACCGCATCTGGAATAGTGTGTCCAGTTCTGGGCCCCTCAGTTCCAGAAGGACAGGGAACTGCTTGAGAGAGCCCAGCGCAGAGCCACAAAGGTGATTAAGGGGGTGGAGCATCTCCCTTCTGACGAAAGGCTGAGGGAGCTGGATCTCTTTGGCTGGGAGAAGAGGAGCCTGAGGGGTGACCTCATTAATGTTTATAAATGCGTAAAGGGCGAGTGTCAGGAGGATGGAGCCGGGCTCTTCTCGGTGGTGGACAACGGTGGGTTTTGCTTCTGGCAGAGGAGCTGGGAGACACGCCAGCCCCCTACGTAAAAGGGTTTTGTATAGTGCCTGGCCATCGCAGTGGAATGACAGTCAATGAACTGTTGCATGCTGAGCAAACCTGGCTAAAAATCAGTTGAGTAGCTGCAGTGCCGTACTTGTTGAAGGGCCTACAACGTGGCCTAAGTAGTTATGGTGTGTAGTCGGTCTGTGGACATCTGAGGAGATCAAAACCCATTGTGGTAAGATGGAGGCAGAAAGAGAGACAGATTTTCAAGTAAGTGACTAGGACTGAACAGCTTTTGTCCAGTTGCATGGAAGACGTTTTGTGGAGCCCTGTAGTGTCCAAATGACTGACTTAATTGCTTGAGAAACAAATGTGTGCAGTTCGTGCCCGTTCCACGGCCGTTGCAGAGGTAGCTCCAAGTGACAGACCCTTTCTCGTGCATCGTATTAGCATGAGAGCAATGAATGTTCCCTGTACCCTGAACTTGCAGCTATCTCCGGCTTTCATAGAGTTGCAGAATCACCTAATGGTTTGGGCTGGAAGGGCCTGTCAAAGATCATCTAGTCCAGCCCCTCTGCTGGTGATGATGGGGTTGTCATCCACTAGATCAGGCTGCTCAAAGACCCATCCAACCTGACCTGAATTAGTTGTAAATTCTGAAAGACTCCTTTCATACTTTGGGTTAAAAATCCCAAGTTACTAATATTTGAACGAATATATAGAATGACTTCAAATGACGTAGGTTCTCTCTAACCCTTTGACCCGTTTTGATAGAATCATAGACTCATAGAAGGTATTGGGTTGGAAGGGTCATCGAGTCCAACCCCCCTACAGTAAGCAGGGACATCTCTAACTAGGTCAGGTCGCTCCGAGCCCCATCAAGCCTGACCTTGAACGTCTCCAGGGATGGGGCTTCCACTGCCCCTCTGGGCAAGCTGTTGCACTGATCCACCACCCTCATATTAAAGAACTTTCTTCCTGATGTCCAACCTAAATCTACCCTTTTCTAGCTTAAAACCATTACCCCTCGTCGTGTCGCTACAAACCCTTGTGAATAGTTCTTCCCCTGCCGCCTTATAGGCCCCTTTCAGGTACTGGAAGGTTGCTGGCAGGTCCCCCCTCCATCCCTCTGATCATTTTCGTGGCCCTCCTCTGGACACGCTCCAACAGGTCCATGTCTTTCTTGTGTTGGGGGCTCCAGAGACGGACGCAGTACTCCAGGTGAAGTCTCACCAGGGCACAGCAGAGGGGCAGAATCATCTCTCCAGATCTGCTGGCCACGTATCTTTTGATGCAGCCCAGGATGCGATTGGCCTTCTGGGCTGCGGTTGCACACTGGTGGCTCATGTCCAGCTTTTCATCCACCGGTACCCACAAGTCTTTTTCCACAGGGCTGCTCTGTAGCCTGTCTTCTCCCGGCCTTTATTGATACTGGCAGTTGCTCCAGCCCAGGTGCAGCACCCTGCACTTGGCCTTGTTGAACTTCATGAGGTTCACCTGGGCCCACCTCTCCAGCCTGTCCAGGTCCCTCTGGACGGCATCCCATCCCTCCGGCATTATCGACTGCACCACCCAGCTTGGTGTCATCAGCAAACTTGCTGAGGGTGCACTCACTGCCACTGTCAGTATCACTGATGAAGATATTAAACAGCACTGGTCCCAGTACGGCCCCCTGAGGGACACCACTTGCCACCGTTTTCCATCTGGACATCGAGCCATTGGCCACTACTCTCTGGATGCGACCATCCAGCCAATTCCTTATCCACTGAACAGTCCACCCATCGAAGCCGTATCTCTCCAACATACAGAGAAGGACGCTGGGGGGGACCGTGTCCAAGGCCTTACAGAAGACCAGATAGATGACATCTGTAGCTCTTCGCTTGTCCACTGATGCAGTCGTTCCACTGTAGAAAGCCACTAGGTTGGTCAGGCAGGACTTGCCCGTAGTAAAGCCCTGCTGATGGTCTTGAATCGCCTCTCTGTCCTCCACGTGCCTTAGCCCAGCTTCTAGGAGGATCTGTTCCATGATCTTCGGAGGCACAGAGGTGAGGCTGACAGGTCGGTGGTTCCCAGGGTCCTCCTTTCTACCCTTTTTGAAAATGGGTGTAATGTTTCCTTTCTTCGCGTCACTAGGGACTTCACCTGACTGCCATGACTTTTCAAATATCACAGAGAGTGGCTTGGCAACTGCATCAGCCTATTCCCTCCGGACTCTGGGATGCACTTCATCAGGTCCCACGGACTTAGAATCCTAGAATCATTCAGGTTGGAAAAGACCTTTGAGATCATCGAGTCCAACCATCAACCCTACTCTACCAAGTACACCCCTAAAGCAGGTCTCCAAGCGCTTGTGTAGGTTCATGTTCCTCAGATGGTCACGAACCTCGTCCTCACTTACGGTGGGAGGGACTTTTGTCTCCCTGGTCCCCGTCTTGTGGGCCATTAACTTGAGAGCTGTGAGGAGGGAGGTCGGCAGTGAAAACTGAGGCAAAATGTTGTTGAGGACCTCCGCCTTCTCCTTGTCTGTTGTTACTAGTTCACCATTGCTGCTCGTCATGGGGGGTACGCTTTCTTTGACCTTCCTTTTCTGGTTTAAATACTTGTAGAAGCCCTTCTTGTTTTTCTTTGCGTCCCTCGCCGAGTTCAGCTGCAGCTGCGCCTTGGCCTTCCTGACCTCGTCCCTGCAGAACCAGGCAACATCCCTATCCTCTTCCCAGGATACCTGTCCCTGCTTCCACTGCCTGTGCTGTTCCATCTTGCCTTTTAGTTTGACCAGCAGGTCTCAACTCAGCCATGCTGGGCTCTTGCCCTCCTTGCCCCATTTGTTACACCTGGGGACTGAGAGCTCTTGTGCTCTGTGGAAAGCGTCCTTAAAGATCTGCCAGCTCTGCTCTGCTCCCTAGTCCCTCAGGGCCGTTTCCCAGGAGGTCCTATTGACTAACTCCTTGAAGAGCTGGAGGTTTGCTTTCCTAACATTTAAGGTCCTGACTGTGCTTTTCATCTGCCTCCTACCCCTTAGGACAGCGAAGTGCACTAGTGCATGATCCCTGCAGCGCAGGCTGCCTCCAGTCTTGACAGCCCTGATGAGTTCACTTGCCTTTGTGACTATCAGGTCCAATATGGCATCCCCTCGGGTAGGGCTGTCTATTTCTTGCCTTAAAAAGTTGTCATCTAGGCACTGCGGGAGTCTCCTGGATTGCCTGCAGCTTGCCGTGCCACTTTTCCAACAGATGTCGGTCGGGGTGGCTGAAATCCCCCAGCAGGATGGTGGCCTGTGTGCGCGATGTCTCCTGGAGCTGTGGTAAGAAAGCTTCATCAATAGGTTCCCCTTGATCGGGTGGCCTGTAGCAGACACTAGCCACAAGGCTCCCTTTGTCGTCTTGATGCCTAATTTTTACCCGCAAGCTTTCAGCCTTCTTGTGGCTGTTCTTTAACGACAGCTCTTCACACTCCGTCCGTTTTGGAACATAGAGGGCAACACCTCCAGCCCTCCTTCCACTCCTGTCCCTTCTGAACAGCTTGTAGCCATCAATAGCCACACTCTAGTCATAGGATTCCTCCCACCAAGCTTCAGTAATGGCCACTATGTCGTTGCCTTCCTGTAGCACGGTAGCGTCCCGTTCCCCCTGTTTGTTGCCCACGCTGCGTGCATTGGTGCAGAGGCACTTCAGCTGGTCTGCCGGCCGTGTCACCTTCTTAGAGGGACACACCTTTATAAAAGAAAAGGTAATAGTAAGAGTAAGGAAATATACAATATGTAAAAACATATACAAAACCAATACGGATCCCAGCTCCCCCCACCCTGATGATGATACATCACCACCACGCTGCAGGGCTGGCACTGGGGCAGTCCCAGGCTGGACGTGGCAGCAGACAGGAACCGGATGCAGGAGCTGGACTCAGGCCGTGAATTCAGGGATGCACGGCTCGGGATTGACGACAGAAGAACAGACAGAGTCCTCCTCAGATGTCGGCCGTTGAAGAAGAGAGAGAGACCCTCGTGATCTCTCCGCTTTATACTGAATATGACGTCTATGGGATGGAATATTCTGTAGGTCAGGTTTGGGTGTCCAGTTCGCTCCTCCCTGCAGCTGCGACCTTTTTCGTGCTTGCGACCCTTTTCACTCCTGGCACTCCAACACGGAGCACAAGATTTAGCAGTGACCTTGGTCGCTATAAGAACAAGTATAAGCAAGGGCCTCTCTGCATCCCATTCCTTGGTATGGACTATAAACTTCAGGCCTTATCACTGCTAGAAGCAGTCACTGTCTGGCAAAACATGCTGCTGCTGTTTCAGAAAGTGCCGTTAGTTAGAGGAGACCGAACCGACAAATTAAAGCACTAAACCAGAATTAGTTCTGGTTTAGCCCAAACCAGGGCACCCTACCATGAGCTTGCCTCCACTCCCTCTTTTCATGTAGGCTTCTGCCTTTGGGCTGACAGGGGCAGGGTACGGAGGCTCCTTGATCCTGGCTGCTCTCCGATGGCTGCTCCCATTTGCGTTTCAAGGAGGGCAGAGGGTGGCCCCACCAGTCCGTCGCCTGTTCCGCCTGCCTGACGCTCCTCAGCCTTTCAACTCCTTTGCGCAGCTCTGCCACCAGGCTGAGCAGATCATCCCGCTGCTCACAGCGGACGCAGCAGTTCTCATGGCGGCCGCTTGTGGCCTGTGCAGGGCTCCGGCACGCCCCGCAGGACGTCGCCTGGGCGGCTGCGTCTTTCCGTGGGAGCTCCGTCTGGTTCCCGTGGCCCTTTTGGCGAGCGTGGAGACTGCTGCCTTGTGGCAGGCAGAGGCCGTGGCCGAGCTGCTCGCGGGGCGCTCGGCTGCTTAAGAAGTCGCCGCCGCTGCTGCCGCCGCTGCTGCACCGCCCACCGGCTGAGCGCCCCTCCTGCGCGAACGGCCGCGCTCTGCCGGCCCGCGCCGCCCGCTCGCCCGGCAGCGAGGCCTTGCCGGGGGACGGCCACTCGCCTCCCGTTTACTCGGGGCACGGCGACCTGGTGGCCGCGCTTCCAAGGGGCCGCTTTGGTAACGAGGGTGTGCGGGCTGGGCGAGGGACCGTTGGCGCCGTTACGCCTCGCGCAGAGCTGCCGCCGGTGGTGCTGGCTCTGCCCAAACCGCCTCAGCCGCCCGCCCTCAAGCTGCCGCTTTTCCCGGCCTCAGAAAGGCCCAGAAGAGCCTTTTTGTGCGGCGAATCCCTTCCCCGGTGCGGGCCTACCTGCCGCTGGAGCTGGTCTCTCGGCGAGAGAGAAGCAGCGTGATATTACTAAAGCTCATGATTTTTGGTATATACTGGATTAGTGGCTTGATAAATAGGCAAGATACTGCTCTCATTACCTTGTGACGGGTGTTTCCCCCAGAGCCGTAGAAACTTGGCCTTGCAGTGATGCCATGCTAGGGGCATCTGAGGACAACTGCATAGGTGTGTGAAACTGAGCGGGTACAGTCTTGACAGCGGGAAGCTCCACTTCCAAGGGAATGTCAGGGGCCATCTTAGACACCGCTTTCGGCTGGGCAGGGCACATGGAGGCAACCGTGCCAAGTGAAGAGGGGGTGCTGCGTCCCCTGCCCCAGTCAGTCCCCGAAGCAGCGCTGCATCCACAGTGTTAATAGCCAGATTGCGGAAGAGTGGGCAATGTCTGCCGGATTATAGAGAAGAGAGACAAAAGTACAGGAACACGGGGATGTTAACAGGGGTGAAATTAGAACAGAGAGAGAGAAAAGCAAAAGGAGAGAAAGTAGAGAAGAGCAACAGTATGGGTATTGATTGAAAAGTATTTTCCTGCCAGTTATAATGCAGTCCTTGGAATTCTGGCCTGCATGTTCTTGGAAGATAGTGAAAATTCTTCGCTTGAATAATCTAGAACATAAGATTATTTACAGGTAGTTTTTATTCATTCGACTGTATGTATCAGTCATGATACAAGCGCGTGCTCTATTACGTTTGCAGTCTTGTATTGCGGGCCAGGTAAATAAGTGTTAGTTTGCAGCAATCAGTCTTCCGGAATTACTGGAGAAATAGGAAGAAGATAAGCAAAAGACAGAAAGGACTGGACATCAGAATTGTAAATGTTTTACAGATGGAAGTGTTTTTTTTACAAGTTCTTTGAAGCAAGAGACAGTTGTAGATTATCAGGAATTGCCTGGAAAAGGAAATCAGCTAATAAGATATTAGAGAGTAAAGCTCACACCTTGTGGATTGTAATTCCAAAGCTTTATATTTAGAACAGAAATTTCTGTACAAATTCTAGCGGGATCTTCAGCGCAACAGTTAGATTGCGTGGTTCGCGTGCGGTGGTAGCTGGTAACCAGGCTTCTGCTGCCCACAGACTATAGAGCTGTATCTTGGCGTCGGAGATCCAGGTAATCCTCGTGGAAACGGCGGAAGCGAGACTGTAATAGATCTCTCTCCTTTTCCACAGCCCACAGGTGATTTTCTACTCGTAAGCATCTCCAAGTCAGATTTCTGAGGTCACTGTTGTGTTTGGAAAGTGTTTGGCTGTATTCCTGCAGCTTTTTCTTGAGAAACTGATGGTCCTCATTCAAGATTGCTACTGCTTTTGACAACTTTGCGCAGTGTCTCTCTGCGCTGGTCAAGTTGGACTGTAAAAGGTCAATGCGTGCTTCTGTGTTTCCCAGTGGAGTCGTGAGTTTCTTTTCTGCATAAGCTTTGCCTGAGGGGAATTTCTCCAAGTCTTTGTTATCACACGTTGGCAGCATATCTTTCACAATCCTGGGAGAAGACTTAGCCTGGAATCTGTCCCCTTCCCTGTAACTGAGTCTAAATTCTTGATGTACGTTTTTGCTTGGGGATCCCATTTCTTCTCTGTATACTCTTGTAGGAGAACCACCGCACGTGTTGGCACCTTCGGAGTCCTTGGAGTTCCTTGCAATTCTCTCCTGAATTTGGGTAATTCTCTCTGGAATTTGGGAAGTTCCTTGAAATTCTCTCCCGAATTTGGGAGCAGGTGTATGATGTTTAGATTGACTCCTCCAGACCCTCTCATGGGTGGCGTTCCACCTGCCTGTCTCCAAACCGCTGCCAGAGAGCAACTGTCCACATCGATGTTTGCTTTCGGTTGCAAGTATCCTGTTGTTGCCAAGCCCATCTTCTGAATTTTCAACTTTGCCGGTTGCTGCAGTTTCCAGCGAAATCCCGCGTGGAACATGTATGACGCCACTTCCAGTATCGGAATTTGCTTCCACATGCTCGTGTGCACAGGGCCGCTGATCACGGTGGACTTTTCCCTTAGAAGGCAGCGATTCAGGATTTTGCATAGGCTACCCCATAAAATTAAAAACAAATGGAGAAAAACCTGTCAGGCTGGAGAAATGGTGAATGGTTGCAGTCCTGGAAGCATAAGAGACCTAAGCTGTTACCAAAGCCACTTATCAATCCAGACTTGTCCAGTTTACCTCTGCCAATGCCATTTCGCCGTGCAAAGAATGTCAGCAATTAGCGTAGGCCCCATTTCACTCAGCACCGGGCTTTGGAGCAGGCACAAAATACCACGTAAGGGTCTTCAATTGACTAAGTCTATTTCCAGCAGAGGAGAGATCTGAGAAAAAGCCTCCGAAAGAAGATGCTGGGGGATTTTTGGGATTCGTTTTGGGTTTGTACTCCAGAAGACCCCTTATGTTATTTTCCAAACCCCAGGTCGCTCTCCCAACCCAGGTCCAGCTGAAGAATAACTTGTTGGTAGGAAAAATTGTGAAAGGTACCAGAGATCCATCGCTCAGCGTGCAAGACGTCAGAATCTCGTCGGAAGTGCATAGTGGAGTTTTCCTTTCGAATGTATTTGTAGTTAGTATCCCCCCGAATTTAGACTGTACCTGGAAAAGATGGAGATTGTTTAGGGAGAACTGAGCAAACGTAGAAAAACTTCCTTTTCCAAAACCACCCGATGACTCCAGAAGTTCTCTGTTAGGAAGGACAGACCAGAGGCTAGGGGAATACGGAATTGCCTAGAACCAACAGAGCGTAAAGCTGAGTGTCCTTCCAGCATCAGCTCTTTCGCTTTTCTATAAAGAACCCGATAAAACAACGTCAGAAAACCGCTGCTGAAAAGGTGGCTTAGCGTGTCATGTGAGACATGGCAGTTTGCCACAAGAGAGCAGGTTCTGCTGGCCGTGACAGGATGGGGAATTAACTTTGCTGAGAAACACAGAGCTTCCTTGAGCGTACAGAGATAGAAAGGAGAGAAGGAGCTCGTCCTTCCCTTCTCCTAACTCGGCTTTGTTTTCCCTCTGTTTTTCTGAGGTTTTTAAACAGTTTGTCTAGGCCCCCGAAGAATACTGTGGCTAAGAGCGAGCAAGAACCTGGAAGTGAGATTTTCCTTTCAGCCATTTGAAGACGGACAGAGAATTAGATGTATACTTCCTGTACGCATTAGCCCAAGAAATGTTCTTGCTTAAAACACCCCTGGCAGTATCTCAAAATGCAGCAGGAGGCTTTTGTATTTTACGAGCAGTTGTGTTCTACTTTTACCGTGTTGATATTCTCCAGAGCCTCTTGACAAACTGCCTGAAGAAATTTCAGCTGTTGCTGAAGAACCTGAAAGGTGTAAAAGAAATATCAGAAAATTGGTAGGCAGCGGTTGGGTTTTTTTTGTTGGTGTTGGGTTTTAAACATTGAGCTGAGTTGGGATGTTTTCTTTTGCCTCTTTATGCCCAGCCCCCCCCCGGCTCCCGCCCGCAGCCCCAATCCCCCCCGGCTTACTGCCAGCGCTTCCCACTTCTCCGAAGGAGGCTGCTCCATCGCGGGCCTCTCCAAAGAGCAGCAGAGGGGACAGCCGCCCAGTGCCACTGCCCTCACTGCCCCGAGGCTGCCGAGTGTGCTGCCCAGTTCCGTGGCTGAGAGGTCATACCTGGGCCCCGTTCGGTGTCCGTGACGTCACAGCTGGGCCCCCCTGCGTGGCTGTGACATCATAGCTGGTGGTGCCGCTGCCCCTGGTGGGCCCGGGGGGTCTTGAGCCCGATGCCCCCGCGCGGTGGCACTGCCCGGCCCTGCCCTCCCCGCCGGCAGCCTGGGAGTGAAGAGCCGCCGCCTTTCTCCTGATGGTTGTTTGGGGGGGTTTGGTGGGGTTTCTTGCTGGTCTTTTAAACTTTTTATTGCACACACCTCCATGAGTGGTCACTGTGGGTGGGCCTGCTCTACAGCGCGGTCACATCTGCGACACGCGTTTTTGTCATTTTTACATTTCAAAAGTAGTATTTGGAGGGAATCAGAATCTGGATGCGGCAGTTGATCAGTCCAGCTCATAGTCCATGTTTTAATCATCAGGTTTTGATGACTGAGATACCCGCTTCAGAGCATTATTGTACAGCTATGTTGAGTCTCTCTGTCTTTATTGCGTGCTTCTGTAAATTGTGTTACCCGCCCACTGCCCCGCAAGTCCCAGTGGATACCTCCAGCTTTGCCGGCCCCAGCAGAAGTGGTGTCTTGCGTGGGGGGCGGGGGGATGTGGGGGAAATAATGGGAGACTGGGGAGGAGGATTGTAAACATGCTCAAGGGACTGGCGGGTGGGTGTCAAAAAGCAGCTGTGTCACCGTAACTGTTGTGTAGGTTTGTGTGTTGGACAAGTAGAACGTCTGTGCTCAGATAACATAGGCCTGTGATGGGCTCGGAGGCCCCTTATCGACCATGCTTGAGATTGCTGCCCTGCTGAGGGAAAGACGAACGCACAGTGGAAAAATACGCCTGCTCCGTCCCCGATACAGGAGGCGACAAGCAGCAGGTTGGTGAGCTTTTTGCTTGCTCGCAGGACCCAGCTCTGCGGTGCCGGCGTCCCCGCTTACGTGCCTCCGCCCGGGTGCTGGTGCGGCGATTCCCCAGCTCGCGAGTTAACGAGAATAAATTTACTCGTTGCATTTCACCTGTGGTTTTGTGGTTGTTCCTGCGTCCTGCCTGTGCCGGCTCGCACATTGTGACGGGAATAATTTGAAGCCAGAAAGCCCAGAGAAGTGTATTAATACACATTAATTTACAGATTAATTCCTGTGATCAGAATCTGAACCGATGCTGTGAATTAATAGAACTGACCTCTGAGATTCAAGGGCAGCTCTTCACAATCCTCAGTGAGACTTCTCGAGAAGGTAAATCGGTGCCTTGTCTTGTTCCTGACACGTTTCACGTGTGTCATGTTTTCAAGCTCTGTCTCTTCCTGTACGTGTTCTCACAATTTCTCAAAGCATTTTCTCAGGCGGGCATTATGCTGGTGTGGAAATAATAGAAACTCGCCTCCTGCCGTGGCTAGGCACTTGTTTTTCCTGTGGCACTTCAGGAAGTCTCTTTGAAACCAACCTCTCTCTCACTCAGGTGTGTAGGAAATTTATTTTAAGGGAAGAAAACGGTGTGCATTTGTACGGGCAGGAGAGCTTTAATGGCTTGCTGTTAATAACAGGCCAGATGGCTGCGCTGCCATTCAGTGAGACCTGGACAGGCTGGCGAGCTGGGCGGGTGGGCATTTAATGAAATTTAAGAAGGGCAAGCGTAGAGTCTTGTATCTGGGAAAGAACAACCCCAGGTAGCAGTATAGGTTGGGGACGGAGCTGTTTAGAGAGCAGCGCAGGGGGAGGGGACCTGGGGGTCCTGGTGGGCAGCAGGATGGCCATGAGCCAGCCAGGTGCCCTCGTGGCCACGAAGGCCAGTGGCATCCTGGGGTGGATTAGAAGGCGTGTGGTCAGTAGTTTGAGAGAGGTTCCCCTGCCCCTCTACTGTGCCCTGGTGAGACCGCATCTGGAATAGTGTGTCCAGTTCTGGGCCCCTCAGTTCCAGAAGGACAGGGAACTGCTTGAGAGAGCCCAGCGCAGAGCCACAAAGGTGATTAAGGGGGTGGAGCATCCCCCTTCTGACGAAAGGCTGAGGGAGCTGGATCTCTTTGGCTGGGAGAAGAGGAGCCTGAGGGGTGACCTCATTAATGTTTATAAATGCGTAAAGGGCGAGTGTCAGGAGGATGGAGCCGGGCTCTTCTCGGTGGTGGACAACGGTGGGTTTTGCTTCTGGCAGAGGAGCGGGGAGACACGCCAGCCCCCTACGTAAAAGGGTTTTGTATAGTGCCTGGCCATCGCAGTGGAATGACAGTCAATGAACTGTTGCATGCTGAGCAAACCTGGCTAAAAATCAGTTGAGTAGCTGCAGTGCCGTACTTGTTGAAGGGCCTACAACGTGGCCTAAGTAGTTATGGTGTGTAGTCGGTCTGTGGACATCTGAGGAGATCAAAACCCATTGTGGTAAGTTGGAGGCAGAAAGAGAGACAGATTTTCAAGTAAGTGACTAGGACTGAACAGCTTTTGTCCAGTTGCATGGAAGACGTTTTGTGGAGCCCTGTAGTGTCCAAATGACTGACTTAATTGCTTGAGAAACAAATGTGTGCAGTTCGTGCCCGTTCCACGGCCGTTGCAGAGGTAGCTCCAAGTGACAGACCCTTTCTCGTGCATCGTATTAGCATGAGAGCAATGAATGTTCCCTGTACCCTGAACTTGCAGCTATCTCCGGCTTTCATAGAGTTGCAGAATCACCTAATGGTTTGGGCTGGAAGGGCCTGTCAAAGATCATCTAGTCCAGCCCCTCTGCTGGTGATGATGGGGTTGTCATCCACTAGATCAGGCTGCTCAAAGACCCATCCAACCTGACCTGAATTAGTTGTAAATTCTGAAAGACTCCTTTCATACTTTGGGTTAAAAATCCCAAGTTACTAATATTTGAACGAATATATAGAATGACTTCAAATGACGTAGGTTCTCTCTAACCCTTTGACCCGTTTTGATAGAATCATAGACTCATAGAATGTATTGGGTTGGAAGGGTCATCGAGTCCAACCCCCCTACAGTAAGCAGGGACATCTCTAACTAGGTCAGGTCGCTCCGAGCCCCATCAAGCCTGACCTTGAACGTCTCCAGGGATGGGGCTTCCACTGCCCCTCTGGGCAAGCTGTTGCACTGATCCACCACCCTCATATTAAAGAACTTTCTTCCTGATGTCCAACCTAAATCTACCCTTTTCTAGCTTAAAACCATTACCCCTCGTCGTGTCGCTACAAACCCTTGTGAATAGTTCTTCCCCTGCCGCCTTATAGGCCCCTTTCAGGTACTGGAAGGTTGCTGGCAGGTCCCCCCTCCATCCCTCTGATCATTTTCGTGGCCCTCCTCTGGACACGCTCCAACAGGTCCATGTCTTTCTTGTGTTGGGGGCTCCAGAGACGGACGCAGTACTCCAGGTGAAGTCTCACCAGGGCACAGCAGAGGGGCAGAATCATCTCTCCAGATCTGCTGGCCACGTATCTTTTGATGCAGCCCAGGATGCGATTGGCCTTCTGGGCTGCGGTTGCACACTGGTGGCTCATGTCCAGCTTTTCATCCACCGGTACCCACAAGTCTTTTTCCACAGGGCTGCTCTGTAGCCTGTCTTCTCCCGGCCTTTATTGATACTGGCAGTTGCTCCAGCCCAGGTGCAGCACCCTGCACTTGGCCTTGTTGAACTTCATGAGGTTCACCTGGGCCCACCTCTCCAGCCTGTCCAGGTCCCTCTGGACGGCATCCCATCCCTCCGGCATTATTGACTGCACCACCCAGCTTGGTGTCATCAGCAAACTTGCTGAGGGTGCACTCACTGCCACTGTCAGTATCACTGATGAAGATATTAAACAGCACTGGTCCCAGTACGGCCCCCTGAGGGACACCACTTGTCACCGTTTTCCATCTGGACATCGAGCCATTGGCCACTACTCTCTGGATGCGACCATCCAGCCAATTCCTTATCCACTGAACAGTCCACCCATCGAAGCCGTATCTCTCCAACATACAGAGAAGGACGCTGGGGGGGACCGTGTCCAAGGCCTTACAGAAGACCAGATAGATGACATCTGTAGCTCTTCGCTTGTCCACTGATGCAGTCGTTCCACTGTAGAAAGCCACTAGGTTGGTCAGGCCTAGTAAAGCCCTGCTGATGGTCTTGAATCGCCTCTCTGTCCTCCATGTGCCTTAGCCCAGCTTCTAGGAGGATCTGTTCCATGATCTTCGGAGGCACAGAGGTGAGGCTGACAGGTCGGTGGTTCCCAGGGTCCTCCTTTCTACCCTTTTTGAAAATGGGTGTAATGTTTCCTTTCTTCGCGTCACTAGGGACTTCACCTGACTGCCATGACTTTTCAAATATCACAGAGAGTGGCTTGGCAACTGCATCAGCCTATTCCCTCCGGACTCTGGGATGCACTTCATCAGGTCCCACGGACTTAGAATCCTGGAATCATTCAGGTTGGAAAAGACCTTTGAGATCATCGAGTCCAACCATCAACCCTACTCTACCAAGTACACCCCTAAAGCAGGTCTCCAAGCGCTTGTGTAGGTTCATGTTCCTCAGATGGTCACGAACCTCATCCTCACTTACGGTGGGAGGGACTTTTGTCTCCCTGGTCCCCGTCTTGTGGGCCATTAACTTGAGAGCTGTGAGGAGGGAGGTCGGCAGTGAAAACTGAGGCAAAATGTTGTTGAGGACCTCCGCCTTCTCCTTGTCTGTTGTTACTAGTTCACCATTGCTGCTCGTCATGGGGGGTACGCTTTCTTTGACCTTCCTTTTCTGGTTTACATACTTGTAGAAACCCTTCTTGTTTTTCTTTGCGTCCCTTGCCGAGTTCAGCTGCAGCTGCGCCTTGGCCTTCCTGACCTCGTCCCTGCAGAACCAGGCAACATCCCTATCCTCTTCCCAGGATACCTGTCCCTGCTTCCACTGCCTGTGCTGTTCCATCTTGCCTTTTAGTTTGACCAGCAGGTCTCGACTCAGCCATGCTGGTCTCTTGCCCTCCTTGCCCCATTTGTTACACCTGGGGACTGAGAGCTCTTGTGCTCTGTGGAAAGCGTCCTTAAAGATCTGCCAGCTCTGCTCTGCTCCCTTGTCCCTCAGGGCCGTTTCCCAGGGGGTCCTATTGACTAACTCCTTGAAGAGCTGGAGGTTTGCTTTCCTAACATTTAAGGTCCTGACTGTGCTTTTCATCTGCCTCCTACCCCTTAGGACAGCGAAGTGCACTAGTGCATGATCCCTGCAGCGCAGGCTGCCTCCAGTCTTGACAGCCCTGATGAGTTCACTTGCCTTTGTGACCATCAGGTCCAATATGGCATCCCCTCGGGTAGGGCTGTCTATTTCTTGCCTTAAGAAGTTGTCATCGAGGCACTGCGGGAGTCTCCTGGATTGCCTGCAGCTTGCCGTGCCACTTTTCCAACAGATGTCGGTCGGGGTGGCTGAAATCCCCCAGCAGGATGGCGGCCTGTGTGCGTGATGTCTCCTGGAGCTGGAGTAAGAAAGCTTCATCAATAGGTTCTCCTTGATCGGGTGGCCTGTAGCAGACACCAGCCACAAGGCTCCCTTTGTCATCTTGATGCCTAATTTTTACCCGCAAGCTTTCAGCCTTCTTGTGGCTGTTCTTTAACGACAGCTCTTCACACTCCATCCGTTTTGGAACATAGAAGGCAACACCTCCAGCCCTCCTTCCACTCCTGTCCCTTCTGAACAGCTTGTAGCCATCAATAGCCACACTCTAGTCATAAGATTCCTCCCACCAAGCTTCAGTAATGGCCACTATGTCGTTGCCTTCCTGTAGCACGGTAGCGTCCCGTTCCCCTGTTTGTTGCCCACGCTGCGTGCATTGGTGCAGAGGCACTTCAGCTGGTCTGCCGGTTGTGTCAGCTTCTTAGAGGGACACACCTTTATAAAAGAAAAGGTAATAGTAAGAATAAGGAAATATACAATATGTAAAAACATATACGAAACCAATACGGATCCCAGCTCCCCCCACCCTGATGACGACACATCACCACCACGCTGCAGGGCTGGCACTGGGGCAGTCCCAGGCTGGACGTGGCAGCAGACAGGAACCGGATGCAGGAGCTGGACTCAGGCCGTGAATTCAGGGATGCACGGCTCGGGATTGACGACAGAAGAACAGACAGAGTCCTCCTCAGATGTCGGCCATTGAAGAAGAGAGAGAGACCCTCGTGATCTCTCCGCTTTATACTGAATATGACGTCTATGGGATGGAATATTCTGTAGGTCAGGTTTGGGTGTCCAGTTCGCTCCTCCCTGCAGCTGCGACCTTTTTCGTGCTTGCGACCCTTTTCACTCCCGGCACCCCAACACGGAGCACAAGATTTAGCAGTGACCTCGGTCGCTATAAGAACAAGTATAAGCAAGGGCCTCTCTGCATCCCATTCCTTGGTATGGAGTATAAACTTCAGGCCTTATCACTGCTAGAAGCAGTCACTGTCTGGCAAAACATGCTGCTGCTGTTTCAGAAAGTACCGTTAGTTAGAGGAGGCCGAACCGACAAATTAAAGCACTAAACCAGAATTAGTTCTGGTTTAGCCCAAACCAGGGCACCCTACCATGAGCTTGCCTCCACTCCCTCTTTTCATGTAGGCTTCTGCCTTTGGCCTGACAGGGGCAGGGTACGGAGGCCCCTTGATCCTGGCTGCTCTCCGATGGCTGCTCCCATTTGCGTTTCAAGGAGGGCAGAGGGTGGCCCCACCAGTCCGTCGCCTGTTCCTCCTGCCTGATGCTCCTCAGCCTTTCAACTCCTTTGCGCAGCTCTGCCACCAGGCTGAGCAGATCATCCCGCTGCTCACAGGGGACACAGCAGTTCTCATGGCGGCCGCTTGTGGCCTGCGCAGGGCTCTGGCACGCCCCGCAGGCCATCGCCTGGGCGGCTGCGTCTTTCCGTGGGAGCTCCGTCTGGTTCCCGTGGCCCTTTTGGCGAGCGCGGAGACTGCTGCCTTGTGGCGGGCAGAGGCCGTGGCCGAGCTGCTCGCGGGGCGCTCGGCAGCTTAAGAAGTCGCCGCCGCTGCTGCCGCCGCTGCTGCACCGCCCACCGGCTGAGCGCCCCTCCCGCGCGAACGGCCGCGCTCTGCCGGCCCGCGCCGCCCGCTCGCCCGGCAGCGAGGCCTTGCCGGGGGACGGCCACTCGCCTCCCGTTTACTCGGGGCACGGCGACCTGGTGGCCGCGCTTCCAAGGGGCCGCTTTGGTAACGAGGGTGTGCGGGCTGGGCGAGGGACCGTTGGAGCCGTTACGCCTCGCGCAGAGCTGCTGCCGGTGGTACTGGCTCTGCCCAAACCGCCTCAGCCGCCCACCCTCAAGCTGCTGCTTTTCCCGGCCTCAGAAAGGCCCAGAAGAGCCTTTTTGTGCGGCGAATCCCTTCCCCGGTGCGGGCCTACCTGCCGCTGGAGCTGATCTCTCGGCGAGAGAGAAGCAGCGTGATATTACTAAAGCTCATGATTTTTGGTGTATACTGGATTAGTGGCTTGATAAATAGGCAAGATACTGGTCTCATTACCTTGTGACGGGTGTTTCCCCCAGAGCCGTAGAAACTTGGCCTTGCAGTGATGCCATGCTAGGGGCATCTGAGGACAACTGCATAGGTGTGTGAAACTGAGCGGGTACAGTCTTGACAGCGGGAAGCTCCACTTCCAAGGGAATGTCAGGGGCCATCTTAGACACCGCTTTCGGCTGGGCAGGGCACATGGAGGCAACCGTGCCAAGTGAAGAGGGGGTGCTGCGTCCCCTGCCCCAGTCAGTCCCCGAAGCAGCGCTGCATCCACTGTGTTAATAGCCAGATTGCGGAAGAGTGGGCAATGTGTGCCGGATTATAGAGAAGAGAGAGAAAAGTACAGGAACACGGTGATGTTAACAGGGGTGAAATTAGAACAGAGAGAGAGAAAAGCAAAAGGAGAGAAAGTAGAGAAGAGCAACAGTATGGGTATTGATTGAAAAGTATTTTCCTGCCAGTTATAATGCAGTCCTTGGAATTCTGGCCTGCATGTTCTTGGAAGATAGTGAAAATTCTTCGCTTGAATAATCTAGAACATAAGATTATTTACAGGTAGTTTTTAGTCATTCGACTGTATGTATCAGTCATGATACAAGCGCGTGCTCTATTACGTTTGCAGTCTTGTATTGCGGGCCAGGTAAATAAGTGTTAGTTTGCGGCAATCAGTCTTCCGGAATTACTGGAGAAATAGGAAGAAGATAAGCAAAAGACAGAAAGGACTGGACATCAGAATTGTAAATGTTTTACAGATGGAAGTGTTTTTTTTACAAGTTCTTTGAAGCAAGAGACAGTTGTAGATTATCAGGAATTGCCTGGAAAAGGAAATCAGCTAATAAGATATTAGAGAGTAAAGCTCACACCTTGTGGATTGTAATTCCAAAGCTTTATATTTATTTAGAACAGAAATTTCTGTACAAATTCTAGCGGGATCTTCAGCGCAACAGTTATATTGCGTGGTTTGCGTGCGGTGGTAGCTGGTAATCAGGCTTCTGCTGCCCACAGACTATAGAGCTGTAGCTTGGCGTCAGAGATCCAGGTACTCCTCGTGGAAACGGCGGAAGCGAGACTGTAATAGATCTCTCTCCTTTTCCACAGCCCACAGGTGATTTTCTGCTCGTAAGCATCTCCAAGTCAGATTTCTGAGGTCACTGTCGTGTTTGGAAAGGGTTTGGCTGTATTCCTGCAGCTTTTTCTTGAGAAACTGATGGTCCTCTGTCAAGATTGCTACTGCTTTTGACAACTTTGCGCAGTGTCTCTCTGCGCTGGTCAAGTTGGACTGTAAAAGGTCAATGCGTGCTTTTGTGTTTCCCAGTGGAGTCGTGAGTTTCTTTTCTGCATAAGCTTTGCCTGAGGGGGATTTCTCCAAGTCTTTGTTATCACACGTTGGCAGCATATCTTTCACAGTCCTGGGAGAAGACTTAGCCTGGAATCTGTCCCCTTCCCTGTAACTGAGTCTAAATTCTTGATGTACGTTTTTGCTTGGGGATGCCATTTCTTCTCTGTATACTCTTGTAGGAGAACCACCGCACGTGTTGGCACCTTTGGAGTCCTTGGAGTTCCTTGCAATTCTCTCCTGAATTTGGGTAATTCTCTCTGGAATTTGGGAAGTTCCTTGAAATTCTCTCCCGAATTTGGGAGCAGGTGTATGATGTTTAGATTGACTCCTCCAGACCCTCTCATGGGTGGCGTTCCACCTGCCTGTCTCCAAACCGCTGCCAGAGAGCAACTGTCCACATCGATGATCGCTTTCGGTTGCAAGTATCCTGTTGTTGCCAAGCCCATCTTCTGAATTTTCAACTTTGCCGGTTGCTGCAGTTTCCAGCGAAATCCCGCGTGGAACATGTATGGCGCCACTTCCAGTATCGGAATTTGCTTCCACATGCTCGTGTGCACAGGGCCGCTGATCACGGTGGACTTTTCCCTTAGAAGGCAGCGATTCAGGATTTTGCATAGGCTACCCCATAAAATTAAAAACAAATGGAGAAAAACCTGTCAGGCTGGAGAAATGGTGAATGGTTGCAGTCCTGGAAGCATAAGAGACCTAAGCTGTTACCAAAGCCACTTATCAATCCAGACTTGTCCAGTTTACCTCTGCCAATGCCATTTCGCCGTGCAAAGAATGTCAGCAATTAGCGTAGGCCCCATTTCACTCAGCACCGGGCTTTGGAGCAGGCACAAAATACCACGTAAGGGTCTTCAATTGACTAAGTCTATTTCCAGCAGAGGAGAGATCTGAGAAAAAGCCTCCGAAAGAAGATGCTGGGGGATTTTTGGGATTCGTTTTGGGTTTGTACTCCAGAAGACCCCTTATGTTATTTTCCAAACCCCATGTCGCTCTCCCAACCCAGGTCCAGCTGAAGAATAACTTGTTGGTAGGAAAAATTGTGAAAGGTACCAGAGATCCATCGCTCAGCGTGCAAGACGTCAGAATCTCGTCGGAAGTGCATAGTGGAGTTTTCCTTTCGAATGTATTTGTAGTTAGTATCCCCCCGAATTTAGACTGTACCTGGAAAAGATGGAGATTGTTTAGGGAGAACTGAGCAAACGTAGAAAAACTTCCTTTTCCAAAACCACCCGATGACTCCAGAAGTTCTCTGTTAGGAAGGACAGACCAGAGGCTAGGGGAATACGGAATTGCCTAGAACCAACAGAGCGTAAAGCTGAGTGTCCTTCCAGCATCAGCTCTTTCGCTTTTCTATAAAGAACCCGATAAAACAACGTCAGAAAACCGCTGCTGAAAAGGTGGCTTAGCGTGTCATGTGAGACATGGCAGTTTGCCACAAGAGAGCAGGTTCTGCTGGCCGTGACAGGATGGGGAATTAACTTTGCTGAGAAACACAGAGCTTCCTTGAGCGTACAGAGATAGAAAGGAGAGAAGGAGCTCGTCCTTCCCTTCTCCTAACTCGGCTTTGTTTTCCCTCTGTTTTTCTGAGGTTTTTAAACAGTTTGTCTAGGCCCCCGAAGAATACTGTGGCTAAGAGCGAGCAAGAACCTGGAAGTGAGATTTTCCTTTCAGCCATTTGAAGACGGACAGAGAATTAGATGTATACTTCCTGTACGCATTAGCCCAAGAAATGTTCTTGCTTAAAACACCCCTGGCAGTATCTCAAAATGCAGCAGGAGGCTTTTGTATTTTACGAGCAGTTGTGTTCTACTTTTACCGTGTTGATATTCTCCAGAGCCTCTTGACAAACTGCCTGAAGAAATTTCAGCTGTTGCTGAAGAACCTGAAAGGTGTAAAAGAAATATCAGAAAATTGGTAGGCAGCGGTTGGGTTTTTTTTGTTGGTGTTGGGTTTTAAACATTGAGCTGAGTTGGGATGTTTTCTTTTGCCTCTTTATGCCCAGCCCCCCCCCGGCTCCCGCCCGCAGCCCCAATCCCCCCCGGCTTACTGCCAGCGCTTCCCACTTCTCCGAAGGAGGCTGCTCCATCGCGGGCCTCTCCAAAGAGCAGCAGAGGGGACAGCCGCCCAGTGCCACTGCCCTCACTGCCCCGAGGCTGCCGAGTGTGCTGCCCAGTTCCGTGGCTGAGAGGTCATACCTGGGCCCCGTTCGGTGTCCGTGACGTCACAGCTGGGCCCCCCTGCGTGGCTGTGACATCATAGCTGGTGGTGCCGCTGCCCCTGGTGGGCCCGGGGGGTCTTGAGCCCGATGCCCCCGCGCGGTGGCACTGCCCGGCCCTGCCCTCCCCGCCGGCAGCCTGGGAGTGAAGAGCCGCCGCCTTTCTCCTGATGGTTGTTTGGGGGGGTTTGGTGGGGTTTCTTGCTGGTCTTTTAAACTTTTTATTGCACACACCTCCATGAGTGGTCACTGTGGGTGGGCCTGCTCTACAGCGCGGTCACATCTGCGACACGCGTTTTTGTCATTTTTACATTTCAAAAGTAGTATTTGGAGGGAATCAGAATCTGGATGCGGCAGTTGATCAGTCCAGCTCATAGTCCATGTTTTAATCATCAGGTTTTGATGACTGAGATACCCGCTTCAGAGCATTATTGTACAGCTATGTTGAGTCTCTCTGTCTTTATTGCGTGCTTCTGTAAATTGTGTTACCCGCCCACTGCCCCGCAAGTCCCAGTGGATACCTCCAGCTTTGCCGGCCCCAGCAGAAGTGGTGTCTTGCGTGGGGGGCGGGGGGATGTGGGGGAAATAATGGGAGACTGGGGAGGAGGATTGTAAACATGCTCAAGGGACTGGCGGGTGGGTGTCAAAAAGCAGCTGTGTCACCGTAACTGTTGTGTAGGTTTGTGTGTTGGACAAGTAGAACGTCTGTGCTCAGATAACATAGGCCTGTGATGGGCTCGGAGGCCCCTTATCGACCATGCTTGAGATTGCTGCCCTGCTGAGGGAAAGACGAACGCACAGTGGAAAAATACGCCTGCTCCGTCCCCGATACAGGAGGCGACAAGCAGCAGGTTGGTGAGCTTTTTGCTTGCTCGCAGGACCCAGCTCTGCGGTGCCGGCGTCCCCGCTTACGTGCCTCCGCCCGGGTGCTGGTGCGGCGATTCCCCAGCTCGCGAGTTAACGAGAATAAATTTACTCGTTGCATTTCACCTGTGGTTTTGTGGTTGTTCCTGCGTCCTGCCTGTGCCGGCTCGCACATTGTGACGGGAATAATTTGAAGCCAGAAAGCCCAGAGAAGTGTATTAATACACATTAATTTACAGATTAATTCCTGTGATCAGAATCTGAACCGATGCTGTGAATTAATAGAACTGACCTCTGAGATTCAAGGGCAGCTCTTCACAATCCTCAGTGAGACTTCTCGAGAAGGTAAATCGGTGCCTTGTCTTGTTCCTGACACGTTTCACGTGTGTCATGTTTTCAAGCTCTGTCTCTTCCTGTACGTGTTCTCACAATTTCTCAAAGCATTTTCTCAGGCGGGCATTATGCTGGTGTGGAAATAATAGAAACTCGCCTCCTGCCGTGGCTAGGCACTTGTTTTTCCTGTGGCACTTCAGGAAGTCTCTTTGAAACCAACCTCTCTCTCACTCAGGTGTGTAGGAAATTTATTTTAAGGGAAGAAAACGGTGTGCATTTGTACGGGCAGGAGAGCTTTAATGGCTTGCTGTTAATAACAGGCCAGATGGCTGCGCTGCCATTCAGTGAGACCTGGACAGGCTGGCGAGCTGGGCGGGTGGGCATTTAATGAAATTTAAGAAGGGCAAGCGTAGAGTCTTGTATCTGGGAAAGAACAACCCCAGGTAGCAGTATAGGTTGGGGACGGAGCTGTTTAGAGAGCAGCGCAGGGGGAGGGGACCTGGGGGTCCTGGTGGGCAGCAGGATGGCCATGAGCCAGCCAGGTGCCCTCGTGGCCACGAAGGCCAGTGGCATCCTGGGGTGGATTAGAAGGCGTGTGGTCAGTAGTTTGAGAGAGGTTCCCCTGCCCCTCTACTGTGCCCTGGTGAGACCGCATCTGGAATAGTGTGTCCAGTTCTGGGCCCCTCAGTTCCAGAAGGACAGGGAACTGCTTGAGAGAGCCCAGCGCAGAGCCACAAAGGTGATTAAGGGGGTGGAGCATCCCCCTTCTGACGAAAGGCTGAGGGAGCTGGATCTCTTTGGCTGGGAGAAGAGGAGCCTGAGGGGTGACCTCATTAATGTTTATAAATGCGTAAAGGGCGAGTGTCAGGAGGATGGAGCCGGGCTCTTCTCGGTGGTGGACAACGGTGGGTTTTGCTTCTGGCAGAGGAGCGGGGAGACACGCCAGCCCCCTACGTAAAAGGGTTTTGTATAGTGCCTGGCCATCGCAGTGGAATGACAGTCAATGAACTGTTGCATGCTGAGCAAACCTGGCTAAAAATCAGTTGAGTAGCTGCAGTGCCGTACTTGTTGAAGGGCCTACAACGTGGCCTAAGTAGTTATGGTGTGTAGTCGGTCTGTGGACATCTGAGGAGATCAAAACCCATTGTGGTAAGTTGGAGGCAGAAAGAGAGACAGATTTTCAAGTAAGTGACTAGGACTGAACAGCTTTTGTCCAGTTGCATGGAAGACGTTTTGTGGAGCCCTGTAGTGTCCAAATGACTGACTTAATTGCTTGAGAAACAAATGTGTGCAGTTCGTGCCCGTTCCACGGCCGTTGCAGAGGTAGCTCCAAGTGACAGACCCTTTCTCGTGCATCGTATTAGCATGAGAGCAATGAATGTTCCCTGTACCCTGAACTTGCAGCTATCTCCGGCTTTCATAGAGTTGCAGAATCACCTAATGGTTTGGGCTGGAAGGGCCTGTCAAAGATCATCTAGTCCAGCCCCTCTGCTGGTGATGATGGGGTTGTCATCCACTAGATCAGGCTGCTCAAAGACCCATCCAACCTGACCTGAATTAGTTGTAAATTCTGAAAGACTCCTTTCATACTTTGGGTTAAAAATCCCAAGTTACTAATATTTGAACGAATATATAGAATGACTTCAAATGACGTAGGTTCTCTCTAACCCTTTGACCCGTTTTGATAGAATCATAGACTCATAGAATGTATTGGGTTGGAAGGGTCATCGAGTCCAACCCCCCTACAGTAAGCAGGGACATCTCTAACTAGGTCAGGTCGCTCCGAGCCCCATCAAGCCTGACCTTGAACGTCTCCAGGGATGGGGCTTCCACTGCCCCTCTGGGCAAGCTGTTGCACTGATCCACCACCCTCATATTAAAGAACTTTCTTCCTGATGTCCAACCTAAATCTACCCTTTTCTAGCTTAAAACCATTACCCCTCGTCGTGTCGCTACAAACCCTTGTGAATAGTTCTTCCCCTGCCGCCTTATAGGCCCCTTTCAGGTACTGGAAGGTTGCTGGCAGGTCCCCCCTCCATCCCTCTGATCATTTTCGTGGCCCTCCTCTGGACACGCTCCAACAGGTCCATGTCTTTCTTGTGTTGGGGGCTCCAGAGACGGACGCAGTACTCCAGGTGAAGTCTCACCAGGGCACAGCAGAGGGGCAGAATCATCTCTCCAGATCTGCTGGCCACGTATCTTTTGATGCAGCCCAGGATGCGATTGGCCTTCTGGGCTGCGGTTGCACACTGGTGGCTCATGTCCAGCTTTTCATCCACCGGTACCCACAAGTCTTTTTCCACAGGGCTGCTCTGTAGCCTGTCTTCTCCCGGCCTTTATTGATACTGGCAGTTGCTCCAGCCCAGGTGCAGCACCCTGCACTTGGCCTTGTTGAACTTCATGAGGTTCACCTGGGCCCACCTCTCCAGCCTGTCCAGGTCCCTCTGGACGGCATCCCATCCCTCCGGCATTATTGACTGCACCACCCAGCTTGGTGTCATCAGCAAACTTGCTGAGGGTGCACTCACTGCCACTGTCAGTATCACTGATGAAGATATTAAACAGCACTGGTCCCAGTACGGCCCCCTGAGGGACACCACTTGTCACCGTTTTCCATCTGGACATCGAGCCATTGGCCACTACTCTCTGGATGCGACCATCCAGCCAATTCCTTATCCACTGAACAGTCCACCCATCGAAGCCGTATCTCTCCAACATACAGAGAAGGACGCTGGGGGGGACCGTGTCCAAGGCCTTACAGAAGACCAGATAGATGACATCTGTAGCTCTTCGCTTGTCCACTGATGCAGTCGTTCCACTGTAGAAAGCCACTAGGTTGGTCAGGCCTAGTAAAGCCCTGCTGATGGTCTTGAATCGCCTCTCTGTCCTCCATGTGCCTTAGCCCAGCTTCTAGGAGGATCTGTTCCATGATCTTCGGAGGCACAGAGGTGAGGCTGACAGGTCGGTGGTTCCCAGGGTCCTCCTTTCTACCCTTTTTGAAAATGGGTGTAATGTTTCCTTTCTTCGCGTCACTAGGGACTTCACCTGACTGCCATGACTTTTCAAATATCACAGAGAGTGGCTTGGCAACTGCATCAGCCTATTCCCTCCGGACTCTGGGATGCACTTCATCAGGTCCCACGGACTTAGAATCCTGGAATCATTCAGGTTGGAAAAGACCTTTGAGATCATCGAGTCCAACCATCAACCCTACTCTACCAAGTACACCCCTAAAGCAGGTCTCCAAGCGCTTGTGTAGGTTCATGTTCCTCAGATGGTCACGAACCTCATCCTCACTTACGGTGGGAGGGACTTTTGTCTCCCTGGTCCCCGTCTTGTGGGCCATTAACTTGAGAGCTGTGAGGAGGGAGGTCGGCAGTGAAAACTGAGGCAAAATGTTGTTGAGGACCTCCGCCTTCTCCTTGTCTGTTGTTACTAGTTCACCATTGCTGCTCGTCATGGGGGGTACGCTTTCTTTGACCTTCCTTTTCTGGTTTACATACTTGTAGAAACCCTTCTTGTTTTTCTTTGCGTCCCTTGCCGAGTTCAGCTGCAGCTGCGCCTTGGCCTTCCTGACCTCGTCCCTGCAGAACCAGGCAACATCCCTATCCTCTTCCCAGGATACCTGTCCCTGCTTCCACTGCCTGTGCTGTTCCATCTTGCCTTTTAGTTTGACCAGCAGGTCTCGACTCAGCCATGCTGGTCTCTTGCCCTCCTTGCCCCATTTGTTACACCTGGGGACTGAGAGCTCTTGTGCTCTGTGGAAAGCGTCCTTAAAGATCTGCCAGCTCTGCTCTGCTCCCTTGTCCCTCAGGGCCGTTTCCCAGGGGGTCCTATTGACTAACTCCTTGAAGAGCTGGAGGTTTGCTTTCCTAACATTTAAGGTCCTGACTGTGCTTTTCATCTGCCTCCTACCCCTTAGGACAGCGAAGTGCACTAGTGCATGATCCCTGCAGCGCAGGCTGCCTCCAGTCTTGACAGCCCTGATGAGTTCACTTGCCTTTGTGACCATCAGGTCCAATATGGCATCCCCTCGGGTAGGGCTGTCTATTTCTTGCCTTAAGAAGTTGTCATCGAGGCACTGCGGGAGTCTCCTGGATTGCCTGCAGCTTGCCGTGCCACTTTTCCAACAGATGTCGGTCGGGGTGGCTGAAATCCCCCAGCAGGATGGCGGCCTGTGTGCGTGATGTCTCCTGGAGCTGGAGTAAGAAAGCTTCATCAATAGGTTCTCCTTGATCGGGTGGCCTGTAGCAGACACCAGCCACAAGGCTCCCTTTGTCATCTTGATGCCTAATTTTTACCCGCAAGCTTTCAGCCTTCTTGTGGCTGTTCTTTAACGACAGCTCTTCACACTCCATCCGTTTTGGAACATAGAAGGCAACACCTCCAGCCCTCCTTCCACTCCTGTCCCTTCTGAACAGCTTGTAGCCATCAATAGCCACACTCTAGTCATAAGATTCCTCCCACCAAGCTTCAGTAATGGCCACTATGTCGTTGCCTTCCTGTAGCACGGTAGCGTCCCGTTCCCCTGTTTGTTGCCCACGCTGCGTGCATTGGTGCAGAGGCACTTCAGCTGGTCTGCCGGTTGTGTCAGCTTCTTAGAGGGACACACCTTTATAAAAGAAAAGGTAATAGTAAGAATAAGGAAATATACAATATGTAAAAACATATACGAAACCAATACGGATCCCAGCTCCCCCCACCCTGATGACGACACATCACCACCACGCTGCAGGGCTGGCACTGGGGCAGTCCCAGGCTGGACGTGGCAGCAGACAGGAACCGGATGCAGGAGCTGGACTCAGGCCGTGAATTCAGGGATGCACGGCTCGGGATTGACGACAGAAGAACAGACAGAGTCCTCCTCAGATGTCGGCCATTGAAGAAGAGAGAGAGACCCTCGTGATCTCTCCGCTTTATACTGAATATGACGTCTATGGGATGGAATATTCTGTAGGTCAGGTTTGGGTGTCCAGTTCGCTCCTCCCTGCAGCTGCGACCTTTTTCGTGCTTGCGACCCTTTTCACTCCCGGCACCCCAACACGGAGCACAAGATTTAGCAGTGACCTCGGTCGCTATAAGAACAAGTATAAGCAAGGGCCTCTCTGCATCCCATTCCTTGGTATGGAGTATAAACTTCAGGCCTTATCACTGCTAGAAGCAGTCACTGTCTGGCAAAACATGCTGCTGCTGTTTCAGAAAGTACCGTTAGTTAGAGGAGGCCGAACCGACAAATTAAAGCACTAAACCAGAATTAGTTCTGGTTTAGCCCAAACCAGGGCACCCTACCATGAGCTTGCCTCCACTCCCTCTTTTCATGTAGGCTTCTGCCTTTGGCCTGACAGGGGCAGGGTACGGAGGCCCCTTGATCCTGGCTGCTCTCCGATGGCTGCTCCCATTTGCGTTTCAAGGAGGGCAGAGGGTGGCCCCACCAGTCCGTCGCCTGTTCCTCCTGCCTGATGCTCCTCAGCCTTTCAACTCCTTTGCGCAGCTCTGCCACCAGGCTGAGCAGATCATCCCGCTGCTCACAGGGGACACAGCAGTTCTCATGGCGGCCGCTTGTGGCCTGCGCAGGGCTCTGGCACGCCCCGCAGGCCATCGCCTGGGCGGCTGCGTCTTTCCGTGGGAGCTCCGTCTGGTTCCCGTGGCCCTTTTGGCGAGCGCGGAGACTGCTGCCTTGTGGCGGGCAGAGGCCGTGGCCGAGCTGCTCGCGGGGCGCTCGGCAGCTTAAGAAGTCGCCGCCGCTGCTGCCGCCGCTGCTGCACCGCCCACCGGCTGAGCGCCCCTCCCGCGCGAACGGCCGCGCTCTGCCGGCCCGCGCCGCCCGCTCGCCCGGCAGCGAGGCCTTGCCGGGGGACGGCCACTCGCCTCCCGTTTACTCGGGGCACGGCGACCTGGTGGCCGCGCTTCCAAGGGGCCGCTTTGGTAACGAGGGTGTGCGGGCTGGGCGAGGGACCGTTGGAGCCGTTACGCCTCGCGCAGAGCTGCTGCCGGTGGTACTGGCTCTGCCCAAACCGCCTCAGCCGCCCACCCTCAAGCTGCTGCTTTTCCCGGCCTCAGAAAGGCCCAGAAGAGCCTTTTTGTGCGGCGAATCCCTTCCCCGGTGCGGGCCTACCTGCCGCTGGAGCTGATCTCTCGGCGAGAGAGAAGCAGCGTGATATTACTAAAGCTCATGATTTTTGGTGTATACTGGATTAGTGGCTTGATAAATAGGCAAGATACTGGTCTCATTACCTTGTGACGGGTGTTTCCCCCAGAGCCGTAGAAACTTGGCCTTGCAGTGATGCCATGCTAGGGGCATCTGAGGACAACTGCATAGGTGTGTGAAACTGAGCGGGTACAGTCTTGACAGCGGGAAGCTCCACTTCCAAGGGAATGTCAGGGGCCATCTTAGACACCGCTTTCGGCTGGGCAGGGCACATGGAGGCAACCGTGCCAAGTGAAGAGGGGGTGCTGCGTCCCCTGCCCCAGTCAGTCCCCGAAGCAGCGCTGCATCCACTGTGTTAATAGCCAGATTGCGGAAGAGTGGGCAATGTGTGCCGGATTATAGAGAAGAGAGAGAAAAGTACAGGAACACGGTGATGTTAACAGGGGTGAAATTAGAACAGAGAGAGAGAAAAGCAAAAGGAGAGAAAGTAGAGAAGAGCAACAGTATGGGTATTGATTGAAAAGTATTTTCCTGCCAGTTATAATGCAGTCCTTGGAATTCTGGCCTGCATGTTCTTGGAAGATAGTGAAAATTCTTCGCTTGAATAATCTAGAACATAAGATTATTTACAGGTAGTTTTTAGTCATTCGACTGTATGTATCAGTCATGATACAAGCGCGTGCTCTATTACGTTTGCAGTCTTGTATTGCGGGCCAGGTAAATAAGTGTTAGTTTGCGGCAATCAGTCTTCCGGAATTACTGGAGAAATAGGAAGAAGATAAGCAAAAGACAGAAAGGACTGGACATCAGAATTGTAAATGTTTTACAGATGGAAGTGTTTTTTTTACAAGTTCTTTGAAGCAAGAGACAGTTGTAGATTATCAGGAATTGCCTGGAAAAGGAAATCAGCTAATAAGATATTAGAGAGTAAAGCTCACACCTTGTGGATTGTAATTCCAAAGCTTTATATTTATTTAGAACAGAAATTTCTGTACAAATTCTAGCGGGATCTTCAGCGCAACAGTTATATTGCGTGGTTTGCGTGCGGTGGTAGCTGGTAATCAGGCTTCTGCTGCCCACAGACTATAGAGCTGTAGCTTGGCGTCAGAGATCCAGGTACTCCTCGTGGAAACGGCGGAAGCGAGACTGTAATAGATCTCTCTCCTTTTCCACAGCCCACAGGTGATTTTCTGCTCGTAAGCATCTCCAAGTCAGATTTCTGAGGTCACTGTCGTGTTTGGAAAGGGTTTGGCTGTATTCCTGCAGCTTTTTCTTGAGAAACTGATGGTCCTCTGTCAAGATTGCTACTGCTTTTGACAACTTTGCGCAGTGTCTCTCTGCGCTGGTCAAGTTGGACTGTAAAAGGTCAATGCGTGCTTTTGTGTTTCCCAGTGGAGTCGTGAGTTTCTTTTCTGCATAAGCTTTGCCTGAGGGGGATTTCTCCAAGTCTTTGTTATCACACGTTGGCAGCATATCTTTCACAGTCCTGGGAGAAGACTTAGCCTGGAATCTGTCCCCTTCCCTGTAACTGAGTCTAAATTCTTGATGTACGTTTTTGCTTGGGGATGCCATTTCTTCTCTGTATACTCTTGTAGGAGAACCACCGCACGTGTTGGCACCTTTGGAGTCCTTGGAGTTCCTTGCAATTCTCTCCTGAATTTGGGTAATTCTCTCTGGAATTTGGGAAGTTCCTTGAAATTCTCTCCCGAATTTGGGAGCAGGTGTATGATGTTTAGATTGACTCCTCCAGACCCTCTCATGGGTGGCGTTCCACCTGCCTGTCTCCAAACCGCTGCCAGAGAGCAACTGTCCACATC